>NC_064244.1:53659563-54947896 GCF_003254725.2 Canis lupus dingo
GAGAAATATCTATCTTGGTCTGAGGTAAATAAACCTCTGTGGTGTTTGAAGCATTTTGTCTTTTCTTTCTTTCTTTCTTTCTTTCTTTCTTTCTTTCTTTCTTTCTTTCTTTCTTTCTTTCTTTCTTTCTTTCTAAGATTTTATTTATGAGAGAGAGAGAGAGAGAGAGAGGCAGAGACACAGGCAGAGGGAGAAGCAGGCTCCATGCAGGGAGCCTGATGTGGGACTCAATCCCGGGTCTCCAGGATCACACTCCGGGCTAAAGGCAGGTGCTAAACCGCTGAGCCACCCAGGTGTCCCACGTTTTGTATTTTCTTATTCGTTAGAGCAGCTAGTTCTAAACGCCCAGCACTGTCTTGATCACTGCCTTCCTTAACTAATACTCCTTTGCTGCTTCCTGTTTCCTATGTGAGATCCCTGAATTAAGTAAAAGGGTTACAGGATACGTGTTGTGGAAGGACCCCACCACTAACCAAAACATACATCTAGGAGCTTCTATTAATTTTTTTTTTTTTTAGCTTCTGTTCATTTTTATGGATCGCTTCCACTTCTTGTTTTCTAAGACCCAGGAATCTTGGGAAGTAAGCCTCATTGAGACAGAATTTTGAGAATGGATGTGCAAGGTCTCAGATTACTTGGATTTTACTACACTTGACGTCAGAGTAACAAGTAGCGTTCACCTAGCCAGGTAGCTCCCTTTGAGCATCCTCAGAAGGGGTCATGAAAATGAAGACATAGTTAGGAATCACTGGAATCATTAATGGAAATTAGATACAATTTGACATATGCAGTTAATTGCAAGAACTTTAAGGAACATGCAGTAGGTTTTCTTATCAGTCTCCAGTTCCCGCTCACCACAGAACATTCAGTCACCCTTAACAAATAAGGTTGAGGAATGAGTCTTTGCTCCGAGGTAATCTGCATCCTCTTCTGTGGGTCCCCTGGTGCTTTTGTCCCTAGAACCAACCATCTGTCCATCCTTCCCGCCTCCAGGTATCCTTCCCTTTCTCTCGGTCTCCTCTCCTTCCTTCCTTCCTTCCTTCCTTCCTTCCTTCCTTCCTTCCTTCCTTCCTTCCTTCCTTCCATCCCCCCTGGCTTCTCTTTCTATTCATGTACTTGCTTTATATAGTGAATCTTACTAATGAATGTTTACAGACAACTCTGCTCTTCTCCAATGTACCTGGCAAATGTTGGCTGCCTCCTTTCCCTGTTGGTAAAACGGCTGACTGTTAATGAAAAGGATTCGTTTCACAGGGCCCTCTGGCTGCCCTCTCTGTGCCATAGTGATAAGAATAAAGTTTTAAGCCTCTTTGGAAAAAAAGGTCACTTCTTGCTTGGAGTCTGAAAACAAGTTCCACGCTTAAACAGCACCTTGATGCGTCCTTAATGATGTGCCACTTCATTAGCCATCCCTCCAGCAACAGGCACTGAAAAAAATTGCATTCTAGGCCTTGTTTTTCATGCAGAATGGCCTGGCTCCAAGCTCCACTCTAGGGTTCTATCCTAAGGGCTTACCACCAAAGAAGTCATTCTGTAAATGTAACATGTGACCACAAATCAAAACTCCTTATTGGGTTTCCTAACTGCAGGAGGGCTTCCCCATAAGGCATCCAGGAAAAGTTCTGGCAATCTGGAAACAAGTATCAGGAGGGGTACTAAGGGGTTGTTAGAGTTTGAGGGAATGGTCCAGCAAGTAAAGTAGGTGCTACGGAGCTCATAACAGATGTGTAGATGGACAGATTAAGCCCTGGATTGTCGGTCGGTCGGCATTGCTAGTTAAAAAAGAACAGAACCGTAATCATAGATATGTCTCCTAGGACTCACCCTGTAGTTACAGAGATTAAATATTATTCAAAAGAAAGGAATTTGTGTGAGGGAGAATTCCAAAATCCCATAGCCTTCATATTCCAAGAATATTTTCTCATGAAGAGAATTCCAAGATTCGTTGTAGAACAGATTTCTAATTTTTAGATCCTTATTAGGAGACCTCTCTGTGAAATTACAATAGAGCAACAATAACATTGAACAGGTAATGAATAATTAATTTGAAGGCAAGTCTTAAATTAGAACTCCACTTGAAGAAGGCATATTCAGTCCATTTTGTCCTGAACTTTTGACTGTTTGTGGCAGTTTTTTTTTTTTTTTTTTAACTGAACTAAATTGGATGTGAGGTTTTTGAAAGAATTCTCCATGGAATGGGAAGGACAGTTCCTATCTGGGCATATATTTTCCTAAGGGAAAAAGAGAAAGAAATATAGGTTGAGCACTTGATATGCAGTACGTGCTTTGCGGCTATACTATTTACTCATTGATATATTGCCTACTCTCAGGACTCAGCATAGTCTTATCTCTGTTTTGCGTCTCTAGGTAAGCAACTTGAATAATAACTCAACTGTGAAGTGGAAGACAGTACCACGATGCAGGTCTCCCAGGCTCCACACTCATGTGTTTCCACTGTCCACTGCCCTGATATTTATCAGAGTTTGTGCATACCGAGTTCTTGTCCAATGGAATGGGGATGCTTTAAGAATAATGTGAGAATGACTATTCTAATGTCAGCATGAAATTCTCGTTCTGTAATTGGGCCCTACGACTTTCTCCTTTAATACTCAAGTAAGGGTCTTGTCTCTTCCAGTGTTTCAACTCTTTCTGACCCAGGCTGAAATAAACCCTTTGAAATTAGTAGAGTTTCAATTCATAGTGATGCGGGTATGCAGAGAAATGGGTAGGCTTTGATTTTCCAAGACATTTCAACCATCAAAGCTTACTCTACTTTCTTTGGCCTCCAATGAAGTGATTGTCCAACTTTGGTATAAATAAGAAACATCTGAATAAATTGTCTAAAAACGAATGCCTTGGTGGGGTGCTTGGGTGGCTCAGTTGGTCAAATGTCTGACGCTTGGTTTTGGCTCAAGTCATGATATTAGGGTTGTAAGATTGAGCCTGCATCAGGCACTGTGCTGGGCATGGAGCCTGCTTAAGATTCTTTCTCTCTCCCTCTCCCTCTGTGCCTCCACCCCTTCTCTTGCTCTCTAAAAGAAAAAAAAAAAAAAAGAAAAAAAGAATGCCTTGGCTTCCACCCTAGTGATTCAGGGGGTCCACAGTGAGGCCAAGGGTTTGCATTTTTCACAAACATTCCAGATGGTCAGGAGAATTTGGGTTTTTAAGTACTCGAATTTTCCTAGTTACTCTGATTTTCCTTTTTTTTTTTTTTTTTTTTTTGTCTTTTGAAATCTCATGTCCTTTGGGGGTTGAAATTTCTTTTCTAAGCCATGCTCTTCTAGAACTGTACTGCTAGCGTATGGTCTGAGATTATGAAGGCTCAGCATTAAAATCAGAAAAACAGAAGTAAGATCTCATAGCCAGATGCTCTACGATGGTAGGAGAGACGGAAGAGGTTGCTAAATAAAATATTAGTGGTAACATTTTATTCTGTTGAAAATAAAATGTGCATCTAGTCAAAGACAAATTCAAAGGAGTGACACAAACCTGAAGCAATCATGCCGGAAGGGTGAGATCCCAGAGCAAGCTGAGGCTCGGGGGAAAAAGGTTAAGGGCAGAGCAAGGGCTTTTTGGAAGCTGCACAGGGATGAAAAACAATGAAGACATAAAGGCCAGGAGCAGATGATGTAATGTTGACAGATGACAGGGCCGGCAGCACTGCTTATTTCCTGTTTTTCTTCCCTCCTCCATCAGGGACCAGGATCTCCAAACTGAAAATTTGCAAAATAAAAACAGCTTAGAGAAAACATCATCCAAACATAGGAGAGGGGGTAGGAAAGAAGACCTACTGGCACAAAGTGAGTACAAGTTTCAAGACCAGATGAGTCATACCACAGGGTACCAAAGATTGGCACTGGAGTTATAAACCTGTTATTGGTTCTCTTTAAAGAAGAAGAGGTGCCAAATGACTGGAGGCAAGAAAATCTCCTGTGTTTCTCTTTTTTTTTCCCTGAAGTTGTTTCTAGAAACCACAGATGTTAATTCCCTGCAAAATCCTAGAAGAGATAACAAATCAGACAATTTGGCAAAACTTAGAGAAAAGAGTGGTGGTCACCAGGGGCCCGCACGGGCTCTGCAGAAATACATTATGTGGGTCAGATTCCGTGTCTTGAGCATGTGCTCAGGAAGCTACTTTTAAGGCAAGAGGGTCCCACCCTTAGAAAGAGGCCTTTTCAGAAACCCAATGACTTACATCAGCCTCTGGAGTCGGGTGGTTTCTCTTGCTTTCCATTCCCCTTTTACATCATTTAGATCCGCATCGTTTCTTGTATGTTCCATAGAAGTTGCCATGGGGACAAGGTTCCAACTGGCTTCAGATCCAGCTGCTGAGATCTGTCCTGTCTCTTCAGTTTGCGTTGGGTGTTCAGCTCCGCGTCTCTCTAATTTGAGTTTCCCAGTTGACTCCCCCTTCTCCAACAGCCTACCACTCTCAAGTCCACATTGTAAAGTCTCAGTTGCCTTTCCCAGCTCAGTTCTTACCATAGTAACTTCTGAACTCCCACCCCATTCTCCAACAGATAAGCTCCTGGCAAAGTTCCTCAGGTGATCCTGTATCAGGGATTGACACGATGGCTCACTGGTCCCATGCTTAGAAGAATGCATAGCTGCTCGGATGATATGCGCAAGACTACTCTTTTATGGGCAGATGTCCCTAGTAGATAATTAAAAACTGACTGCCTCAATAAAAAATAAATTTATGAAAAAAGAAAACTGCCTTCCTAGTATATATTTTGATTAAAATATTAACAAAATATTAATTGTGAGTAAAGTACTCCATTTCAAGTACCCTGATCATATAGATCTTGGATGAGAATATATTGGAAGGGGAAACTGAGATTCAAAAATATAAATAGCAGGGCAGTCCAGGTGGCTCAGTGGTTTAGCACCACCTTCAGCCCAGGGCATGATCCTGGGGTCCCGGGATCAAGTCCCATGTCGGGCTCCCTGCATGGAGCCTGCTTCTCCCTCTGCCTGTGTCTCATGAATAAATAAAGAAAAAAAAAATCTTGAAAGAAAAAAAAAAAAAAAAGAATCAACTGCTTAACCAAGCTTAACCATCCAGGAAAAAAAAAAAAAAAGATAAAAATATATAGATAGCAAAGAAGGTAACACTCAATAGAGACAAATGTAAAGTCCAGTCCTTAGGTTAAAACAGACAAACAAACAACTGCAAGTGCCTGGCTTTGTGACCATCGACCACGTTAACAGGAGTTAATGTGAAAGTCACTTTAAAGCTTCCGTTAACTATAAGCTCTCTGTGGGTCACCGATAAGATGTGCCTACCAGGAGGGGAATGTCTATCAGCTGTGTTAATAAAAATGTAGACTCAGTTTAAGAGAAATAATTATGCTGTCAGTGAAGGACATGGGGAGAAATCCTAATGTTCCAATGATGACACAAATCTGAGATAATTATGTAAGGACAATTATGTCATAGAATGGGCTGAGGCTTGCAAAAATAGACTCTTCTAGGCTTTTTATTACATAGGCTCCTAGAATCAATTGCAGTAGGGGAATGGTAAAAAATAATAATAATAAATACTGTATATATTTAATTCTGAGTATATTTCTTTTTTTTTTCTTCTGAGTATATTTCTTTTGAGAGGGGACACTGGCAAAGAAACACATGAAGGCCAGTGCTGTGTTTGCGAGTCGTATCCCAGGATTGGTACTCAGGCTTTGTGATGGTCAGCTATTTAGGTCGTGGAAGCAAAGAACTGAGAGACGTGAAAATGCATCAAATGCTTTAATGGGCTCTCTTACCGAAGGGGACTTAGTCTCCCCCTCACAGGGTAGATGTGGAACCCAAGGATCAAAGCTGTCAGGTGCTAAGCACAGACACCTCTGACCTGTGGTTGCATCCCAGAAGCCTTGTGAGCTAGTGAGAACTCAGAACTCTCTCTGCTCTAGGGCTCTATTCTTTGGAGGAAAGAGGTCCTGAGGTGTCCTGCGAATTGCTCAGCTATTTCCCTTGTGGTGCTCAGTATTGACAGCTTCTGTGAGCAGAGCTGGAGGGGGTGAGGGAGAGAGCTGGGTCTCAGGCTCGAGTACCTATGGGAGGCACTGCCTCGTGGTACCTTTTTAGCCTGGACCCTTGGTGCCCGACTGCCTGGAGCTGGGGGGCGAGTAGTTGGCTCTCTTCAGGCTCCACTCAGAGAAAGGGCCTGATAGGAAGCACTGTGCCCGAGAATGCAAACAATTTCCTGGCAACAGCATCTCCTCAGCTCGGCCAGAAGAAATGTGGTGTGTGGGGAGACTAGGGGAAAGAGAGTAGGGTAGCAGGAAGGGTGGAAAGAAAAAGGGAGGAGGAAGGGAAAAAAGGCCAGCGTTGGTGCTTTCGTCTGGCATTTGGCACCTGCTGGAACCTGAGTGCCACCAATCTCTGAGTTGGTAAGAATCCAAAGTGAAGGAATGACCCGACAAAAGGAAAAATAGGGAGTTTGTTATACCATCCAGATCCCTTCTGATCCTCCCAGCTGGTGATGGTACCGGGAAGAGCATAGCGGCCTCTGAGGAAGGAGATGCTGACCACCAGAACCTCTGTGAGGATTTACTTCAGGGCCACGCTAGTGTCACCTTAATGCAGAGGTTCTTAATGGGGGGTAGGGCAAGATCAGCTCCCCCAGCCTCCCCGGGGATATTTGGCAGGATCTGGAGACGTTTTTAGTTGTCACATCATGGGGAAGGAGGTGCACTTGGCATCCGGTGGGTAGAGGCCGGGGATGCTGCCGGAATCCCTATAATGCCCAGGACAGTCCCCAAAACAAAGAACTGTCAAGCCCAGAATGTCAGTGGAGCTGAGGTTGGGAAACCATGACTTAAAGGGATTTAACACTGGAGGCCTCAGTGCCCAGGGCCACCCCTTGGAGCCAAAAGCTTTCCATATCTTTCTGCTCTTACAGGTGAGGTATTCAAGGCTCAGCGAGTAAAGAGAGTTGTGTGGGGACCCTGGTCTTGGATAGAGATGAGTAAGAGCCTTGGAGGAAGATGGAATAGTTTTAAATCCCAGTTCAGTAAGTTAGTATCTGTGCGACTCTGGCAAGTTGCTTCACCTCTTAGAGCCTATATATTTTTTTACTCATTAAATGGGCATCACATAGTAACTCCCTTACGGTATCGTTTTAAGAAATATGTGAGATAACGCCTATAAAGTGCCTCCCATAGCATGTGGCCTAGAGTAAATGGCACCTCTAATTATGAGTAACAAAGCTAGAGCTAAAAACTTGGCTCCCATGCCCAAGTTCTGTTCTTTTCCATTTTATTGCTTTAGCGAGTCCCAGTCAAGGCTAACCATCAGTTCTGAGAGGTTTGCAGCACAGTGGTTGTGTGTTCTGGTCCTTGGCCCAAGTGGGCCTGGCTTCCAAGTCCAGCTCTGCCACTTCCAAGCTGAGAAATTACTTCATCTCCCTCTAAGCCTCAGTCTTCTTATCTATAAAATGGGAAATTGCTAATACCCGCTCTATAGGCTTGTTGTGAGACTTAAAATGAGAATTCACATTAAACGCGTTACCCCAGAGTGTAGACTATAGTAAGGAATCATTATATATTAGTTGTCGCTAATTTTTATGGCAGGTTGTATTTCCCCAAAATGGCTGTCACGGTGTCTCCCATTCAACATGCTCCTCTTCCGGTGCAATAGTAATTCTCCTTCCACAAGAGATGGGTCTGTTTTTTTTCATGAATGTGGGTGGACATGTGGCATAAGGGGGAGTGATACTTGGTGACCTTTAAGGCTAGGCCATAAGAAAGTGATGCAGCATTGGCTTGCTTCTCCCGGGATGCTCACACTTACAGCCCAGCCTCCATGCTGTCAGGAAGCCCAAGTCACCCCGTGGCAAGGGTGACTGAGGAGGAACAGACAAACAGTGCAAATCTTGCCAGACACATGAATGAGTCACTGGAAGAGTGGAATGCCCAGTCCTAGCGAGGCTGCCCAGCTGATACTGAACGGAGAGAAATGAGCTGGCTCCACGGAACCCTGCCCAAATTACAGATTCATGAGCAAAATCAATGATTAGTTTGATCCAAAACCACTGAATTTGGGGATGGCTTCTTATTCAGCAGGAATAACTAGAGCAATATTATTTTTATTATTAAATTCCAAAAAAAAGTTTTCCATCTGCCCATTTCACCTTCTCAGCCTCAACATCAACATCAGGAAGAAAAACAGATGGTGCAGGAAATGCTGCTTCTTCTTCACAGATTGGTGGTTTTCATGGGTATCTGGAGGAGGTGAGCCCACCCCGTGACTGTAGTAGATGGAGAGCGAGGAAGCTGAGGGTTTATCTGGGGAACCCAATTGGACAAATATCCTTCAGGGACAGATTAATTCCATGGCCTGAGAGTTGTCTGAGAGCTTGCAGACAAGGGTTCCCAAGAGCACGTATTCATACTTCTTTCCTTCCTTCTGCCTTGGTTTCTGCTATGGGCATGGGGTCAGGAATGCCCCGTCATCCATTTAAGCTTACTCAGTCCTCTGTGCCTCCATTACGGTTTTGAGGGATGTGAGGTGAGGATAGAGGCCAAGGTCTGAGGATGAACTGAAGATCTTGGTCCTTCTTAGGAAAGCAAATCAATTTTTTTTTTTTTTAACCAACTATGGTGTGTTCATGTGTGTCTGTGTGAGGTAGAAGGGCAGGGGTCAGTGTTATTGAAATGAGAAGTTCAGGAACTTCCTTGCTCTTTTTCCTGGGCACAGGAGTTGTTGGGAATCTCCTTTTACCCCGGAGGAAAGTTACCCAGCATGACCACTCAGAGCCTCAGAACTACTAGGCCCGGTGAGATACCTTCTTGAGGGGTGAGGGCCACGTAAGAGCTCTACGCTTCATTCACCAAGACAAACCAGCCCTGTTTGTGTTTTGCCAAAAGGATGGAATACTAATGAGCTATGTGCTCACTCTCCCTGGGAACTCTACTGATGCTCTGGTCAAATGGCCCCGCTCTCTTAAGGCAGGGGTCCAAGTCAGGGATCCTGGGATGGGTGAAGGGCAGACACTATGATTTCTGGAAAATTGACAGTATATTAGAAATGCGACTTCCTCCTGCATCAAGTGGGAGAGATTTACGGTTCTGAAGGCCTCACATGCCATGTCCTCTGCATCCCCCACCTACATGTCTTCTCCTTTCTTGAAGGACCCTCAGGAGAGCTCTGGGTTCCACTCTAGGATGTCCACAAAACCCCCCCCCAAAAACCAAAAAACCCTAGTGAGAAGTGGATTTGCGACCTGCCCTCCTTTGTATTTCCCAAGTAACCCGGCCATTGGAGTCCTACTTTGGGAATAGCTGGGAGAAAATGTTCGAGTGTGGCTGAAGGGAGCTTTTATTTTCAACAGAAAACCACTGTGGGCTTCTCACTGCCTTTCCAGGCCTGATTGGTATGAAGACTTGGCCTAACACCTTCACAAAGTGGTGTTTGAGCGATTTGTGGTGAACAGGCACTTAAGGTGGGAGTTTTTTCCTTGTCTCCTCTTCTTAGTTCTTCCTGTGTAAGAAAATTTGGCGTGTTTCCTAATGACATTCACCTACTGGGGAGTGGCTTCTAGCACGTTACACGCGTGGGTTATAAAAGTCGAGAATCCAGCCGATCCAAGGTCTCCAGCGACACTGTTTACTGAAAATGGTGTGACTTGCTATTTTAAAAGGTGGCTGAATGGTCTGTGAGCTGAATGGGGAGTGTGGTGGGAGAGAGCGGCCTCTCTGTTATGTCCCCGGGGGAGGAAGATGGTGCTAAGCGAAGCCACTGCGGGGAGACTGGACCATGAATCACACCAACACGAGTGGGCTTGTTGGCAGAGCAAGTACGCTGAGTGCTCAGTGGTGTTCAGTGGCTTTCCTGGGGGAGGAAGTAGTGTCTGCCCCTCTTTGCTGGGTCATGATGATCTCATTTTTTTTTTGGCTTCTCATCGTTGGCTGTGAAAATAGCCTTTCACCTCCAAAGAATCCGTTAAATCAGACAAGGAGTACAGAGAGCAGTGTGAGTCATCCGCTTCCTTTCGGACTTCCCGGGGAGCTTGAGGGACAAATTTATGAGGCCCCACCAGCAGCCATGCTTTGCTGGTCCCTGGACAGAACTGCTAGTGAAGCAAATACCTCTGAGGGGAGTGACAGGGATAGGGGATGCCGAGAACCCCCTCCACCTCACCAGCAGGCTGCCAGTCACTGACTGCCCCCTGGTCAGACCGGCCCGAGCCCGTAAAGTGGTTTGCTGATGCTTTGGCAAGATGCCCTTCTTGGTTGCCCGCCCCCCCCCCCCTTCCCTGGTGGTCACAGGGGACTGGACTTGACCAGGGAGTGAGGTTAGACGCCGGCAAGACTGGAGGCTCCTTATCTGGCCCTACTGGAGGTCCTGGGGCAGCTCCTGACTGCCCTCACCCTGTGACTGGGGACAGCAGTGACTCAGCTGGAAGGGGAGGAGGGCTGGTGTCATCAGCTGTTGTTAGGAAAGAACAGAGGAGCCTGGGGGAACTCTCCAGTCCTGGGAGGCCGGGAGGCGGGAGGCAGGTTGCCTAGTAACAGTGCCAGCACCTCTCCTCACACGCCTTTCAGGCAGCTGGGACCTCCTGGCAGCTCCTAGTTTGCAAGCTCTTCCTTCAGAGCTGCTCTCTGTACACCTTTTAACCAGATTTCACCAGGCTAAAATGCTCCTGGGGGTGTGGGATGTGGGTTGGGGGGCAGAAAGGGTACGTTTTCTTCTGGATCATGGAATGCCATAGAGAGTTCTGCTCTTGATTGACCTTCCCGAGGGGAGGACAGTCACAGTTCAGAACTCACAGGCTCCACCCAGATCTGGGTTCAGATCCAGAGCCAACATCTAGTAGATGTGTATGCTCTTGGGCAAGTTTCTTAATTCTTTCAACGTTTTAGTTTCTTTTTCTGTAAAACAGGAAGAATAATAGCATCTACTTCAGGTGAGGCAACGTGAGGATTTGGTGTGAATAGATAAATGGGCAGAAGATGGACAGACAGGTAGAAGGATGGACAAACTTAGAATAGAGCCTCACGTGTCGAAAGTCTGCATATGTGTCAGTTCTCAGTAGGCTTGGAGGACAGCCGGACACAAAAACGGCCTCTCAGTGAGCTGGGGAAGGGGCCCCAGAGCTCTTGTCTCTCAATGGCGTGCTGGTGTTGGGCGATCTGGGTCCAGGCCTGGTCCCAAGGCTGGTGTGCCGGGGGGCTTGTGCAAGTCGTGACTTTCCTTGTCTGCCCCCAGTCTCTTCATCTGCAAGATCAGAGGACAGGACTGGAAGGGCCGGAATTTACTCTCATTCTTCCCTGCCTTACACCACTGGGCCATGGATCGAATTATGAACCACCTCTGTTGCACAGTAATGGGGGAAAATAAAAAATGAGACAGCGATAGGAGCTTCTCGGTGAGCCCCAGAAGGATGGTTTGGGGGAGCCCTGGGGGCGGTCACTCCCCGTAGCCTCAGTTAGGGGAACTGTCTAGGTGAGACAGTGTAAGGGGCCAGGCAGCTGTGCTCATGGCTAGATCTCCTTGTATTTATTTCTGGAGGTTGCTCTAGGAATGACAATATGCAAACCTAACTTTTCACATTGTATTTAAATTTAATATTTGACTATTTGAAGTAGAATGTAGAAACCTCACAACTCTCTATGTTCCTTTCCCCTTCCTCCCTTATGTTATACGTATACATATGTCATAAGTGTTACATCTGCAACATTAAGAGCCCCCTACTCCCCAACAATGTTATAATTTTATGACTTTTCATAGTCATACATATTTTGAAAACCTAAGAGGAAAGAAGTAGTTTATTATGTTTATTCAGATGTTTACCATTTCTGATGCTCTTCCTTCTCTGAAGTTCTAATTTTCCCTCTGGGGTCATTTCCTTCTATCCGAAGAACTTCCCTTAACGTTTATTTTAGAGCAAGTCTGTTGGCAATGAAAACTTGTAGTTTTCCTTTGGTAAGAATATCTTTATTTCCTTTCTGAAAGGATATTTTCATGGAATGTAGAATTCTCAGTTGACAGTTCTTCTCTTTCTACTCTGCACGTCTGCTGTCAGAAATGTACAATAAAATTTTTATTCTCCTACTTGTAACATGTCATTTTTCTCTGCTTTCAAGATTTCTTTCTTTCTTTCTTTCTTTCTTTCTTTTTTTTTTTACAGTTTGATTATGATGGTTTTGTGTGGATTGGTCATGTTTGATGTTCCTTGAGCTTCTTGCATCTGTAAATTTATGTCTTTAACTGAATTTGGGAAATTTATTGTCATTATTTCTTCAAAAAACGTTTTCCATACTAATATCTTTTTCTTTTCCTCATGGGCTCTGAGCACATGCACATCACACCTTTCTATATTGTTCCACAGATTCTGAGTTTCTGTTAATTTTTTAACCTATTTTCTGTACCTTTTGTTTATTTTTTAAATAAAAAATTTTTTTAGAGAGAGTGTGTGCACATGCACACGTGTGAACAGGGTTGGAGAGCAGAGGGAGAGGGAGAGAGAGAATTCTAAGCAGCCTTCACACCTAGCTCAGAGCCCCACACGGGGCCCAGTCTCATGACCTTGGGATCACAACCAGAGCTGACATAAAGAGGTTGGACACCTAACCAACTGAGCCACCCAGGTGCCCTTTATTTTTTAATTTCTATTTTATTTGAGTATAGTTGACATACAATATTACATTAGTTTCAGAGCACTACGTAGTCATTCAGCTTCTCTGTATATTATATTATGTTCACCACAATGTAGTTACCATTTGTCAAGATACATTGCTCTTATAATGTCATTGCCTGTGACAATGCTGTACCTTTTATTTCTATTATTTGTTTCATAACTGGAAGTCTGTATTTCTCCCTACGCATTGTTCATTTAGCCCATCTCTCCACCTCCCCCCCTGGCAACCATCAGTTTGTTCTCTGTATTTATGGGTCTCATTTTTCTCTTCATTTGTTTATTCATTGGCTTTGTTTTTTTTTTCTCAAACTATTCCAAAAAATAGGAGAGGAAGGAAAGCTACCAAATACATTCTATGAGGCCAGCATTACCCTGATCCCCAAACCAGATGAAAACACCATTAAAAAAAAAAAAGAAAGAAAGAAAGAAAGAAAAGAAAACTACAAGCCAATATCCTTGAGGAATATGGATGCAGAAATTCTGAACAAAATATTACAAATTGCATGTAACAATACATTAAAAGGATCATTCACCAAGGTTAAGTAGGATTTATTTCAAGGATGAAAGGATACCTCACTATGCATGAATCAATCGACATGATGCACCATATCAACAAAACAAAGGATGAAAATCATATTAGAATCTCAATATGCACAGCAAGCATTTAACAAAATTCAATATCCATTCATGATAAAGACTCTCAACAAAGCAGGGAACATACCTCAATATGATAAAACCCACACCTTATATCATACTCATTGATGAAAAGCAGTTTTTCCTCTAAGATCAAGAGTAAGACAAAGAGGTCCCCTCTCACCACTTTTCTTCAACATGCTACTGGCCACCCTAGCCACAACAGGACAAGAAAAAAATGAGGGCTCCATATTGGTAAAAAAAAAAGAAGTTAAATGGTCACTATTTGCAGATGACTATTTGCAGTCGTCAGGGTTTTCTTCTGTACTTAGAAAACCCTAATGACTCAACCAAAAAAAAAAAAATGCTAGAATTAGTAATAAATGAGTTCAGTAAAGTCTCAGGATACAAAAGTAATGTCTGGAAATTGGTAGCATTTCTGTCTGTTCTTTAGATCAGAGAATTTCTGTATGTATCCTCAAATTAAGTAATGCTTTTTTCTGGTTCTTTTTACTTTTTTTTTTTTTTTTTGAAGACAGACTTCAATTATTTGAGTCACTTCAGTGAAGTTTTTACTTCAGATAATATATTTCTCATCTAAAATTCCATTTAGTTCTCTTTTTATGGTTTCTGTTTCTTTGTTGTGGATTTTTCATTCACTTCAGGAGCATTTGCTTTTTGCCTCATGGAAAGCGATGATAATAGATGCTTTAAGGTCTTTATTTGCTCATTCCAATGTCCAGGTAATCATAGAGTTGGCATCTGTTGACTGTCTCTTCCTTGGAGAATTGGTCAGATTTTTCCCTGGTTCTTGACAAGCTGGGTACTTTTGGATGATAACCAGAACAGTTGGTATATGAAGTGGTAAGACTCCGTGTTAAAATCCTCCTAAGAACGTGGAGCTTTTTGTTTATGCGGGCAATCACCCAGTTAGGTTTAGATGGCCCGTCCTGAGACTGGTGGTTCCACTGCCCACTCAGTTTTCAAAGCCTTCGCGGTGCTTTTGTGGGCTGCCCCTTGCATGTGGCACTCGGGGTTGTCTGGGACTTGAGCGGTGATTTACACGATCTAGTTCTCAAGGGCTTTGCTATACTCCTTGGGATGTGTTCCATGCACCTACGCTTGGCTGTGAGTTCAGGATTTGCGTTGGCTTACGCACAGAAATGTCTACCCTCCTCGCCTACCTTCCATTCATGCTAGCATCTTATGTAATCAGGATACGTTGACCCAAACTAAGAAACTGACGTTGATACAATACCCTTAACTAAACTGCAGATTTTATGCCAATTTCCCAGTTTTTCCATTCACGTCTTTTTTCTGTGTCAGGATCCAAGTATGTTTGGTCGTCTTGTCTTTTTAGTCTCCCCCAAACCACAACATTTCCTCAGTCTTTCTTGGGCTTTCGTGACTTTGGTACCTTTGAAGAGTAGTGGTCAGATGTTTTATGAAATGCTCCTCAATTTGGGTTTATCTGATATGTTTTCATTGATAGGATGAGGTTATGGATTTTTGGAAAAGCATCACAGAGGGGGAAGCACTCTTCCCATCTGGTGATATCAGTGGGCACAGGATGTCAACATGCTTTATCACCCGTGATGTTAACCTTGATCATTTTGTTAGGGTGGGATTTGCCCGGTTTTTCACAGGAATGTTGCTGTCTCCTCCCACGTGTAATTTGTTAGAACTGAGTTTCTACATCCGGCCTTTCCCACTTCCTACAGGGCAGGGTATCAAAGAATTTGTGATCTTATGTTAAAACCATCACAATAATTAGAAAATCTGGAGATAAACGTTTTGAAGATACATTTCTCCTGAAAGGTTGTCCCACTAATTTTAGTATTTATCGATGGATCCTGCTTAGAAACTGAGATCCGAGCATAGGCTTTGTGGATGCTGGGCCGTCGCAGCTTCTAGGCCTTCCCTGCAGACAGAGCTGGGAAATGTGCCCACGTACACCCACCAGGGTATCCTCGTGGCCCGTGGTTCAGCTCTCTCCTGAAAGAGAGATGTGAGGTGCCGTCACCCATCGCTTTGTGGCTGCTCGTGTGCACGGCTTCCACCCTTTGCCACCTCACCAACTTTTACAGAGCACAGCTGATGCTTGAGCCACTTATATAACCATCGGGGGCCCGGCGCAGGTTAGGAACCGGGTACGTGGTCAGGGCCCGTGGGGACGGGTTGCTGTGATCACAGGCTGTGTGCTCGGCTCGCTCTCTCTTCTTTGATGGCGAGAGGCACAGGTGTGGATTGGAGGATGGTTATTTGAAGTTCTGAAAGTCAAGTTTCGCCATCTGAGGGGAGATCCACGCGCGGGGAACGACTGGGCCCCTAGTGGTGCTGGGAGCGGAGAGGTTTCTGCGCTGCTGCTGGCAGCTGCTGGGGGGGCCTGGCTGGCTGGGGCGCTCCGGTTAGCTCTCCGCACCACCCGCCAGTCCCGCTCACCCTGTCACCCTCGGGCACGTGCCCGGCGGGACCCCGGGCAGCCGGGCCTGCTCCTTCGGTGCCCGGTGAGCCCTGGGGCTGCGGGGGGTGGGGTGGGCGGTGGTGCGCACCTCGGCCACTTGTCTACCTGTCGGCCCTCACCGTTTTTTGCCCCTGCTCCTCTCCCAGGCCTTCTGGGCAGGAATCGGCCGGCCTCTGTGGTTGATGCTAATGCCTCTCCCGGCCACCCCCCGCCCACCCCGTACCCCAGTCTGGTGCTGGGGGCCCGCAGGAGGTGAGCAGGTGCTTGGCGGGCTGGGGTGGGGGCGCCTGGCCCGCTGGGGCAGGTGCGGCGCCCCGGCTCTGGCTTCCCCTCTTGCACGGCTGCCTTCTCCCCCTGAGGGGGAGCAGTGGCACGAGGGGCCCCCCGACGGCCCAGAGTCCACTCCTGCCTGATGCACCTGAACCGGCGGTGGGGACCGTCGCATCCAGGGGGCCACTGCTGTCCGCGGTAGGGATGCCTGCCAGTCGCCAGAGTCGACATCCCGGGGAGGCAGGGGGAGCCGGAGATGGGTGGCCCCCCGAGATGGGTGGCGGGAGCGTGTCCCCAGGACCTCGGTGGCTCTGTTCTCAGGCCCTGTGCACACCCTGCCCCGTTTGTCCCCCTGGAGCGCTGATCTGGGGCCCTCTTCAGACCCTGAATGTCACCCATGGAAGTGGGGGGACTCCTCTGAGTGTCACCTGCCCCTCAAGGCACAGAGCTGCGGTCCCGGCACCTGCGGAGCAGCTGGCTCCTCGCGTGGCCTGGGCGGAGGGCAGGTCTACACTTGTCTGGCCTCCTGGTCCCTCGGGCCCTGCCCGTCTGTCCTGTCCCAGCGGGAGGCCAGCGGGCAGAGCGAGGCTGCTGAGGGGCAGGGGCAGGGCTGTGTGCCTGAGGACTTGACTCATTTAATGGCTCCAGACCGGCTCCCCTCTCCCTTCCCCATCGAGGCCATTCCATGGTATTAATTTCTTTCTTTTTTTCTTTTTTTTTTTTAATTTTTTAAAGATTTTATTTATTCATAGAGACAGAGAGAGAGAGACAGAGACAGAGACAGAGACACAGGCAGAGGGAGAAGCAGGCTCCATGCGGGGAGCCTGACGTGGAACTCGATCCTGGGTCTCCAGGATCTCACCCCGGGCTGCAAGCAGCGCTAAACCACTGCGCCACTGGCGCTGCCCTAATTCCTTTTGTAGTATTTTCTCCCTGCATCTGGTTCACGGGCTCTTGTCCTGAGAACACAGACCAGGAGCATCAGACCCCCGCTCAGATTTAGCAAACTCCTCATGCGGCCGGGAGATGACTTCCTAAGGCAAACTAACTTGAGAGGTTTCCAAGACCGAGGAACTGCTGGGAAGGTGTCTGGTGGCCCTGGTGGCAGCCAAGGTGATCCTGGATTCTGGAGAAAGAGAAAATAGCAATACCTTGGAGAGCTTCTCTTAGTAAATCTTCTAGAAGAGACAAAAATATTCTGGCAAATGCCAAACCTTAAAAATACCACGGATGATATTTTTAGGTGGACAGATAGACATGTTTCTTTGTTTTTCTTGAAGAGTAGCCATTAAACCTGATTTATTTCTTTTTTCCTTTTTTGGGGGGAGGCTAAGTGGCACAGGCCGCTAAGACTGTGGTGTGGTCAGTGTATTTTGAGATGTGTGGTGCTGCTCATCCCTAAACCTGAATGATCCCGGATGACTAAGCCTCTGGAGCTTTTGTCTTTTTTTTTTTTTCTTTTTTCCCCTACATTTTCCCTTCTGCCTTATTTACTATTAGGTTGTGCATCATAAAAATGGTTAGATACAGCAGCCAGGGTAGCTCAGCGGTTAAGCGTCTGCCTTGGGCCCAGGCCGTGACCCCCGGGGTGCTGGGATCGAGTCCCACGTTGGGCTCCCTGCAGGGAGCCTGCTTCTCCCTCTGCCTGTGTCTCTACCTCTCTCTGTATCTCTCATGAATAAATAAATAAAATCTTTTAAAAAAATGGTTAGATAACAATCAAGGAATGAACACATACATTAGAATTAATAAACAAGTTCAGTAAAGTCACAGGAGACAAAAGTCAATTGTATTTCTATGTATGAACAACGAACAGTAGAAAAAGAAAACAACTCCGTTCACAGTGTCATTAAAAAAGATCAGGAATAAATTTAACAAAAGAAGCACAAGACTATACCCTGAAAATTACAAAATGCTTCTGAGGGACAGTAGAGGTCTAGATAAATGGCAATATATTTCATGTTTATGGATTGCAAGACTCAACATTATTAAGATGGCAGTCTTCTCCAGGTTGATCTATAATTCCTATAAAAATTCCAGCCTTTTTTATGTACAGAAGGTACCAGACTATTCCTGAAATTTATATGGAAAGCAAAAACGTAGAATAACCAATTTTGCGAAGAAGGAAAAAAGAACCAAGTTGGAGGACTTTCTCTTCCCAATTTCAAGACTTATTATAAAGCTACAATTATTTTTTTTTAAAGATACAATTATTAAGACAGTGTAATGGTGGCATACGGACAGGCATAGAGCTCAACAGAGCCGAACTGGGAGCCCATTAATAAACCCTTAAAGTCAGTTGAGTCTGATAAAGATGTAAGGCAATTCAGTGGAGAAAGAAGATACATGAACTGTCACTAAGGATGTCATGGGTCATGAGGGAAATGCTAACTCAAACCCCACAAGATGCCACATCACCCCATTAGAATGGCTGTGGTCAGATTAGGTGACAATAAATGCTGGCTTAGATGTGGGAACACGGGGGCCCTGCCACGTGTAACATGGTACGGCCGCTTTGGAAAATGGTCTGACAGCTTCTTAAACAGTTAGACATGAGTTTACCAGACAGTGGAGCAATTCCTAATACTAGGTCTCCACCCAAGAGAGTGGAAACGTATGTCCGTATGAGGACTCGTGCACAGATGTTCATGGCAGCATGATCCATATGGCCAAACACGGGAGACCATCCCTGTGTCCGTCAGCCGGTGAATAGATAAATAAAATGCGCTATATCCATACCATGGACTATCATTCAGTTATAAAAAGAAGAGAAATTCTGCTACAGGCTGCCACATGGATGAGCCTCGCGATCACTACGCTAAGTGGAGGAGGCCAGACACCAACGACTGTGCATTGTGTGATTGCCCTGATAAGTAATGTGTAGCCAAGGGCGAGAGGGGGATAGAAAGGAGACAGATCGTTGGCTGGGGATGGAAATGGACTAACTGCCCACGAGAGAGAGGGACTTTCTTGAGACGGTGAAACTGTTGTAAAACTGGATGATGGTGATGATGGCCGCACATCTCTGTAGACTCATGTGACGCACTTGAACTTTAGTCCTCTATTACATTGTCAGCTTTTCTACCAGGAGTGCCTGGGAGGGCAAAGTCCTGTTTTATTCATTTTCTTATCCTCCTTTCTGGGGCATAGTAGGTCTCAATGAGTCTTAGTAGAAGAAAGGCATGAATGAACAACGAGACCACTCGGTTGGTTGCTAGAACCTTCTTGGCTCCCGGAGTGTTAGGGAGGGCTGTTCCCTGTGCCACACCTATTACAGCTCTCCTGACCCCCCTCCTCTGACCTGCTAGAGGGCTGGTGGTTATCCCATCACAGCGTCAGCCCTCTGTCGTACCCTGGGTGTGTGTGTGCTGGTCAGGAAGGTGGCATTCTCGTCCTGCCGCCCCCTGGGTCCCTCAGAAAGCCCAGCAAGATCATCTCATAGGACATTATGCTCGGTAGCATGACTCTTTGCTCATAACCCAGAAGGTGTCCGGTCACGGGGGGAGGCAGAGCCAGAGAGGGACGGCATCAGATGGGGCCTCCCCCAGAAGCTCATGGCTGAGAGGTACACCAGCCAGGTGTAAGCACGGGAGCCCAGCCAGGGGTCTGCAAAGCTGAGTCTTTGAAGCAAAAGGCCGGATGTTTCAGTCTCTGCAAACCAGACTGTTTCATGTTCTGTACTCTCTGTTTATTTGTCCCCGTCCATTACTTATTCCCTCCCTTTGGTAAAGACTGCACGCTTTCAAAATGTGGCAAATGTTCTTGATCTATAGATAGAAGATGTCGCCCTTTTTATACACAGGGAGGAGAAAAGACAAAACAGATTGCATTATAATCGATGTTTTTAAAGACCTTTGTCTTTTTTTTTTCTTT
Source organism: Canis lupus dingo (assembly GCF_003254725.2). Taxonomy (NCBI): domain Eukaryota; kingdom Metazoa; phylum Chordata; class Mammalia; order Carnivora; family Canidae; genus Canis; species Canis lupus. The sequence goes on from NC_064244.1 coordinate 53,679,447, forward strand.
CATACCATAGAAACCACCTAGGTTAACCCTGTGTATTTTACAGAGAAGAGAATTGAGAGCCAGAAAGGAGGGGGGAACCCCCAAAACAACCCTCACCCAGATTGGCATGGTTTGGAAGTAGCACAGACAGGAAGATTCCAGCTCAGTTCAGACACTGCCGAGGCCAGTGGGAGCCCAGCTCCAACCACCAGAGCCAACGGCGTGTGGGAAGGACAGGCAGGAAGGCCAAGTGGAATGACTTGATTTCTACATCTGGGTAAAAATAATTCCTCAATTTGCAGACACCTAGGCGATCACGGGCTTGAGGGTAAAAATAAAACTTGCTTTCTGACAGTGCAAATCTTGTCAGACTAATCTAATTTCTCCCTGCCTTGGGAGCTGGGCTCGGCCGTTCAGGAGGAACCGGCTGCGGGGTGGGGCTGCTGCAGTGCCGGGCAGGGCCTCCCGGCGGGGGGACAGCCCCAGTCATCTCCGGCCCCGTGTCTCTGGAACCTGCTGCCAGACTGGACGGAGCGTCCCCAGCCTCCGCCGTCCCAGGTGGGGAGTCTGTCCCAGGGGCGTCGGGCCACGAGGAAATGAGGGGAGAAGAAGTCAAGATGTTGTGTCTGTACAAAGGGTTTCAGTTGCTCTTTAGTCCCTTTGACTTGATGCCAGCTGTTTGGATGTGTGAACATCATCTCAGCCCTCCACCCCGAGGGGGGATCATTCGGTCCTTCTCATATGTCCGAACCCTCAAGCTGGTGTCATACTGGGTGACGGGGACAGGCTGCAGAAGGCCTTGCAATGTAATAGTGTGGGGATGAGCTGTGAGTTTGCAGCAATTGACCCTGCAGTCGGGTTCGGCGGGTAGGGAATGTCCTGTCCCAGCTTTTGTCTCACGGAGGCCAGAGATCGAGAGCCATGGCGACATCTGCTCGACGCTACCTTTTACCTTATTTGGATGCAACTGGACAAGGTATCGCTGCACGGGTGTGTGGTCCTACCGAGAGAGCAAAGCTATCGTGATTTCTAAACCAAAGGATCACTGACAAATGACTTCCAGAGGGTGTGTGTGGTCCCTGTCGCAGCAGGTGGAGGTGTTGCAGGGCCCCGGCCTGGTGTGGGCTTCAGTCTGCTTCCCGGGAGGACCGAAGAGTCCTCTACTCGGGCATCGTGGGGCCTCAAGCCACCTAGTGCCTGTCCCACCTGGGACACCCACCCAGGATGGGGAGCTTCAGGAGGGCCACCGGAGGGCCTCGCAGGGGCATCCCGGGAAAGCTGGGGGTGGTATTTAGTTTCTCCTTCCTCGTTCCCTTTGGTGTCCTCCTCTGTCTCTGTCACCAAACTGGCACCAACAGCGACACATCTGCCCCATGTTTCCAGTTTCGTGGCTTCATCACTTTTGACCCCATGATCACCAATAGGGTCTATGCCGGCGTTCCTGCCGTGGCTGGCTCCTCTGCTCTCACATAGTTTCTAAAATAAGACTCGGGTTCTAGCGTGTCCCACTGCCCAAGGTCCGGCCCCAGCCCCACCGATCTGGGAATTTTTTTATTGTTCCCTGGCCATGCCATGCTTCCCCCAGGCAGGTCTGCTTGGCCCTCTTGGGGCCGAGGCCACCCTCACCTTTGCTTGTGCTGTTGCTTCACCTACGATGTTGTTATTGTTGTTGTTGTTCTTCCTCCTCCTCCTCCTCTTCCTCCTCTCCCTCTTCCTCCTCCTCCTCTCTTCTTCTTCTTCTTCTTCTTCTTCTTCTTCTTCTTCTTCTTCTTCTTCTTCTTCTCCTTCTCCTTCTCTTCTTCTTCTTCTTTCTTCTTCTTCCTCTTCTTCTTTTCTCCTCCTTACTTCACTAGCAATCTTCCTTGGACCTTTAGGGCCCAGATGCTACTCACGATGGAAATGTCGCCCAGTAGTCTGGCCCATGCTCGTGATGGTGGTGCTGTGGTCGTGGTTGAAGATGGTGTCCCAGTAGGGACAGTGGCAGATAGCTAAGCACCTGCTGTGTCAGCCTCTAGGGCGTCGTGGAGAAGACGGCTTTCAGCAGTCTGGGTACCGATTCTGGTTCTGTCCCCTATTAGCTACCGACCCCGGGCAAGTTATTTATAACTTAGTGACTCAGTTTCCCACATACATAATGGGGATGATAAGAGCACCTACGTCCTGGAGCTAATCTATGTAACGGGACTCGCTATGTAATACATATTACAAGACATTATCACCATCTTGTAAATAATGTGACGTATCTGTGATCTTTAAAGCAGCCCATGAGGGCAAATGTTCTTATTTCCATTTTACAGATGAGGAAAGTGAGGCTCAGCAAGATGAAGTGAGTGTCCAGGGTTGCTCAGCTAACGCGCAGTGGGACTGGAATTTCGACTTTGGTCTCGCTGCCCCGACAGACCAATGTCTGCCTTTAATTTCTGGAGTACCTGGGGCTGTTGCCGTGAGGGTCACTGTCGGGGAATCCTCTGGTCCCTCCCCGTGTGTGCTCGTCTGTTTCCTCTGATTGTAAGCCTCACGAGGGCAGGGTGGCCTCGTGCACCTATGTACTTGTCCAGCGGTTGCCGGAGAGGCATCAAGGGCACAGGCACAGTGTCTGTGGATAAGGGACACAGGCGACTCCGAGGGTCCAGCCTCCCGGGGTCGTGGAGCCGCTGGGGGCGGCGCTCTGCCTCTTGGGGCAGAGCCATCCACACGGCTCTGTCCTTTGGGGTCAGCCTTCGGCTCCTTCTCCGCGGTCACCTGGCCCTGGCGATGGGATAGTCCTGCCACCGCCTGTCCTGGCCCCGCGGGCCCACGGCTCCCGCCACACCACTGCTGAGCCTTCCTTTGGGACGGCCCCTCGGGGTGGCCTGGGGTGACGGCCCCCGTGACCCGGTGGGCCCTCATGAGCCTCCTCCGCTCCCTCCAAACACCCAGCTGTGCTCCTGGGTGACGGCTGGGTCACAGGGTCACCTCCGGCTGCCCGGCGGCTGCGGAGGCCACCTCTGGGAGGGACGACAGCCAAAGGGAAGGCCGTTGGGCACCAAATATCTGCCACAAACGATAAAGATGTGGAAAGGATTTTCAAAACAAACGAAGACATCTGGGCTCAGCCCCAGGGCCGCGATCGGGAGCCGGGCCCTGCCGGGAGCGCGGGGCCGGGGCCTCGGGTTCTCCTGGCCGGAGCCCCTCTGACGGCTGATGCCCGTTGGTGGCGGTCCCGCTACTTGGCAACTGCAGGCTGCACTGGAACCTGACGGGGACGGGAGGCTCGCTGCCCTGCAGCCCGAGGCATCGGAGGGCGCGGCCCTTGGGGCTCACCCCTGGTGCTCAGGCCCCCGCCCAGCCGCGTTGTGCAGCCTCGGCTCCTGTGGCCTCTGCGAATTCCTGCAGCAACAGCTCCTGGCAGCTGGGCCTCGGGGCGCTTCTCTTCCCCACCTTAAGGAACTTCCCTCCACGGGGTCGGCCTTAGAACTCCCGCTGCTGCTTCCCGCCTAAGGAGATTCGTTTCTGGGTGTGGTTCCGCCAGGAGCGCCCCGCGGCCGCCCGTGCCCCCCACCCCGAAGGCCAGGCGGCCCTTCAGTGTCTCCTCGGGGCTGCGGCTGCACGGCTGTAGGGCTCGGGGCCACCGGGGTGCTGCTGCCGCAGGAGCCCCACAGCCTGTCCGCCCCCTGTGGCCCCAACACGTGGGCCGTGCCTCGGAGCCGCAAGCTGAGCCTAACCCGTCGCGAGCGGCTCCCGAGGTCCAGGGGACCGTGGTGGGACGGAGACGGCCGTTCCCCTGGAGATGTAGGAGCCTCAGAGGGGCCGCGCCCAGGGGGGCCGGGGGGGGGGATGGGGGCCGGCTGGCTGGGGCCACTCCTGGGAAGGGGCCGGGAGCAGCCCTGGGGGCGCTGAGTTAGTGGAAGGATGGAGCCCGAGGGATGCGGAGGCCGGGGGGGCCCCTGGGCGGGGGCGGGGGCCAAGGCTGCCAGTGGGTCTGCCAGTGGGTCTGCCAGTGGGTCTCCGCTGGGCCCGCGCCCTCCCCCCACCCCAGGCTGCCCACGGGCTCGAAGGCAAGGCCGATCGGATAACGGCGGCGAGGAAACCCACCAGGGTGGGTCACGGATGCGCGGGGGCGCAGGGCAGGGCCCTGGGGTGATGGGGGCTTCAGGAAGAAGTGCCCATGCTAACATGTCAGCGTCATGATCATCAAGCTTGCGTCCAAGCCCTGGGAACAGCCCACCGTCCAAAGAAGGTGACGGTGGGAGGGAGGGTGCAGGCGGCGGGTGGAGACCCTGATGGCTGGGCGTCGGTGCAGACACCTGTCCTGGAACCTCGTGTCTGGCACGTCCTGTGCAGGTGACCTCGGCGGTGACGTTCCCTCCCTGGCAAGGGGGCGCTAATGCCCGCCTCAGGCTGCCGGGAGGACGAAGCGGGAGACGGCAGGAAACGAACCTGGCCCGGGGCCTGGTGCACCGTGTGGCGGGTGGTGAGGTAGGCCCGGCCGGGAGAGGTCAGGGTCACCGGGGCCTGCTGGCCATGGCCCGGGCGCGGGTGGCTTGGCCCCAGGCGGCAGCCGGCCCTCCACTTGAAGACCCGGGTGCTTCCTCCTTCCCCCTGGATCTGCGGTGCCAGTTGGGAGGGCGGCCAGCGCGGAGGCCGGGCCCTTCTGTGCCCCGAGCTCTCAGCACCTCTTCTGATCAGCAACATGAGTGGATGTGCAGGGTCTCGAGTCTTACAAGGGCCATGTTCGGGATGTGCAGGGGGGGCCGCCTCCTTGGACACCTGCCTCTGCACACCCTGGGAGGCCCTTTCGGAGCGCTTGGCCTCCTGTTCCAGCTCCCAGGGGCTGGCCTGCCTTTGCTTCCCCCTAGAGCAGCTCTCCTCCTTCCTGCTCCCACCCGAGCCCAGGCCGGGGGTCTGTGCACAACTGAGAAGGGCAGGCCTCGCTGGCCCTCGGTGACCCAGGGCGGCCTGGTGCCGCGGGGGGGACCACGAAAAACCAACAAGTCTTGCCACCAGCAAAAGGAAGGCTGCAAGGGTTTCAAACAGAGCGCATGGCCCACCTGCCTTGCTCCTGCACCTCAGTCCCATCCCTGCCTTCTCTGGGGTCCCTCCAGCAACCCCCACCCACCCCCTGAAGTCCGGTCGTGGTGACTCCTGAACAACTTAGGACTCTCTTCCTTCCAAGGCATGTGAGCACTTCTATTTGCTGGGACCCGGGAGGTGCGCGTGGTTGCCAGGGGGTTGATTTTTTTTTTTTTTTTTTGGTTAGGAATTTTGGAGAGGCCCCTTGGCACTCAGAGGCAAGTCACCGAAGGGGACGCTAACCCTGCTTTCCAAGTACTTACAGAGCGACGGTCTCACAACTGTAACGGGACTAGTCATAGCAAAGTCGCTTTTCTGGTACAAAACGTTCTTTCAAAATGTGCTAGATGCCTCGTGCTACACAGACCCCCCTCCCCACTTCCCAGAGTGAAGCAGAGGACTGGGCTCCCCTCATCCGCTGCCCCCACGTCGTGTCGCCCTGTCATGGGCCTGTGCTGGCAGGCGGGCCCGCGGGTCGGGCATGAGTCTTGCAGGGGCAGGGGTCCAGGAGAGCAGTGCACGGAGGGGAACAGGCGTGCTTCCCACCCGGCATAGCCTGGCATGACGGTCCCCGTGCCAGCCTCGGTCCCCATCACCCCCATGCCCGTAGCCCATTGGCACACCCCGCCAGAGCCACCGGCCAGTTTGGGCAGGAGTAGGAGAGGGGGGTCGGGTGTGCGCCTGGTCGTGCCGCAGCACATTCCCCGCTGTGGCCTGTCCGCAGTACACACGGCAGGAGCCTTCGGGCAGGAAAATAAGATGCCTTTATTTTATTTGTTATTTTATTTTTTTTATTAAAATGCTTTTTTGTTTTACTTTTTATTAAAATGCATTTATTTTATTTTTATTAAGTCTATGGAAATTTAAGTTGAAACAGAAGGGGGTATTGGCTGAAATTTTCCAGAGTTGTACTTTGTTTTCTTTCGGAGAAACTGCAGATCTAGTTCTTGATGGACATGACAAAGCATGTGACCCACTTACTTCAGGAGTATCCTTACTACATATATATATGTATATGTGTATATACACACAGATTCATATTATCATTCTCTATACCTCTGCAATACATATAAAATACTATGACATGTCTGTAGGGTATACGGGCTTCTATGTGTCTCTGTCATATGTCTGGGAGACTGCTGCATGAAGCAAATATATGCATGTGTCTGTATACGTGGGTGTATATAAAATGTCAGGGACACTTGGCATTAGAAGCCCCCCCCTCCCCAGCTATCTATTGCATTTTCATGGGACAATAAATAGAAAAGTGGGCAGACCGAGGACGCACCCCAAATTGCAGTTGCTTGGGGAAGAGGACGGACGTATTGATTCGCCGAGCCGCGCTGATTGCCGCCAAGCAGCCCGTGTCCGGCTCCGTTCCCCAGCTGGCCTCCCGCGTCCCCCGTTACAGCCGCGCAGGGCTGCAGGTCCACACCCGGTGAAGCGGGCGCTGCGGCCCTGACTCTCGGGCTCTGGGCCCACCGGCTCTGGCTCTGCGCAGGGCAGGCAGGCACTCCCGCCCCGCCCCGTGAACCCAACCCAGCCGGCTGAGCAAGGTGCCTCGGGCCAGGAAGGGGGTGGGTGGGCAGAGATTTGTGATGGAGGTGACGCAGGACGGGTTGGTGAGGCCTCCTTTTGTCTACGCTGCTGCAAAACAGGGTGGCTCTCCCCACGTGACTCGCGTCCTTAAGGCTGCTTCTCCTCCTGGGGCTAATTAGACCCACCTGAAGCTCAGGGATGGTGAGTTAATTGCCAAACGCTTACAATTATCAGGAGCCTACGAGGTGCTTCACCACCATAAAGCATTACATCTAATTATTGTTCATAATCATAAAGGTTCAGGAGTGCCAAGGGCTCCCATGGCAACCTTAACTCTTCTCTCTCTCTCGCACACACACAGTAAGAGATTTTTCATTACAGTATTAAATGCAGCCCATAAACCTGCCATATTATTGGGCAAATATTTATTTTTAAAGCTGAGCTGATCATAGGCCGTTCTGGGGTAATGATTCTTCTTCTAAAGACTCCAGACAGCCCCGGTCCTCAGCGTGACGACACACACAAGGCCCAGAATTTCAGCCAGTGCGCCAAGCTTGCTTCATCCGCAGCAGCGAAATATCAGACAGACGTCACGGCAGAGGACACGGAGTGTGACTTTAGTGTCATGGTATTTCAATAAGAGTAGCCCAGATCACCCGAGAGTATTTACTCTTAGAAATAGCAGGGATGCCTGGGGGGCTCAGTCAGTTAAGTGTCTGCCTTCTGCTCCGGTCGTGATCTCGGGGTGCTGGCATCGAGGCCTGCACCCTGGGGCTCCCTGCTTGGCGGGGCGTCTGCTTCTCTGTCCCTTCCTCAAATAAATAAATAAAATCTTAAAAAACAAAACAAAAAAAAATCCCCCAAATATTTTCCAGGAATTTTCACAGGCCAAACAGCACTGGGCTCTGAGTTGCATGAATGCATTGGACAGACGCGGTTCCTGGGCTGGTGACAGTCACAGGAGAGCTGGGAGGTATCACGGTACAGGAGGCGGGAGCACACATCACGTTCCAAGAGCAGAAGAGGTCCTGGGCTACCCCTAGGGGCGGGAGGTCAAGCTCCCCGTGGAAAGAAAGACCAGCCATTTGGAGGGTCTTTTGGGTCAATTTTGGTGGAATCTCGTGGCGTTCTTGAAGCCGTGGGGCTAGTCCCGTGATGTGCACCGACCCGGTTCCTGGACATGAGACAGCCGAGTTATGGTAGCTCCAGCAGAGGCTTCACCGTCTTTATGTCATCGGCACTCTGAGGCCTTGGATGGGCTTGGGGGGGTGGGTAAAACACCGCAGCCAGAGGTGCAAACCCAGGACAGGGCCTGGAGCTGCTGCACAAAGCCTAGGAGGTCTGTTCCCCTCCACAGATGTCCCCGAGCAACAGAACAGACTGCAGAGTGGCATACAGATGATTGCAGATTTGAATTTCATATTTCTGAAGGGCCTCAAGCACGTACACGAGATGTTTAGAACACATAATAAAGTCCATGATAAGTGTCCCCGCGCCATCTCTCACCCCCCACCACGGTTCTTTGTCCATTTGCCTTCCAGGGAACATCGGAAGTTTACAGAGGGGGCTGAAACCTGCACGGCCAGCAAGGCCATGATGCCGGGTACGCGGCGTCGCTTTTCTTCCAAACCAAGCAGGAGTCCCCTTTTTTATATGCTCCAGACACTTACCTCCTAGACCTCAGGGAGGTTCCTCAGCCCTGCGGCTCTGACCTTCACCATGTAAGACACCTAAAGGACGTTGCGTTGTTTAAGCGTAAGTAGGCCAATAGCATTTTCTCCTCTTCACACGGAGCACTCTGTAAAGTCAGAGTGTAAATCTCAGTAGCAGCTGAGGGGACATGGGAATAGCTAACAGATCTAAAGGAAAGCCCTGTGTTGACAGAATCAAGATTCGGAATTCACATAGATTAGATTACTCATTAGCTCTTCTTCTGAAGAACCGTGGTATTGCTCCGTATTTTAAGCATCTCTTAAATGAGATTAATTTTTAGAATGACAGGTAACGCCACTCACAAGGGGAAAATAACAATTTACTTATCATCCTCGATTACTTGTTAAAAAGCATTTCATTGCAGTCTAGTCTGGTGAATCAGAATCTTCACCCAGAGATCAGTTATAACCATCCTGGTGTGAAGCTCATTTACTGGGGGGAAGTGTGGAAGAAACAAAGACAACGGGGAGGACCAGGCCCGCAGGAGACCCGTGGGTGTTGAGTAGGCCTGTCTGTGGCCACACGAGGAGCCTGCATGGGGTACCAGGCAGCTTTTTTTATAATGTATTTAAGCACCAGCACTGTCCTTGGTGATCTTGACTTCAATTTAAATCATATTTATGTTCTGATTATAAAATAGATACATAGCATTCGTTGGAAATATTTAGGAAAGTCTTAAAAGGCACAGAGGAGAAAATAATAGCTTTAAAAAATTTTTTTTAAAGATTTTTATTTATTTATCCATGAGATACACAGAGAGTGAGAGCGAGAGGGAGGGGGGAGGGCAGAGACAGAAGCAGGCTCCATGCAGGGAGCCCGATATAGGACTCGATCCCAGGACTCCAGGATCATGCCCCCGGCTGAAGGCAGATGCTGCACTGCTGAGCCACCCAGGGATCCCCCGAAAATAATAGCTTTTAAAGGTGCACTGAAGACACACACTGGTGACATCTTTTGTCTGATGCATTTATACCGACAGTGTTTTGAAAGAGGAACAGTGATTGCTGGGACGTGCAAAGGCCCCGTGGTGAGAATAGGTTGGCATTGGCATGTCCAATGAGGCACAAGGAGGCTAGTCCGGCGGGAACAGAAAAGACCAACAGCAAGAGGAAAAATGTTAGAAGAGGTGGTGGGAGAGATAAATCAGGGCTGGAATCTGCTTTTGTAGGTTAGAGTAAGGACTTGGGGTTTTATTCTGAAAGAGATAGAAAGCCATTGAAGGGTATTTGTCAAGGGAGTGGTGTAATATGAATAATCATCTACGAGGATCTGTCTTCTTGGGAGAGGAGAGGAGGGTTGTGCAAGGACAGAGACAGGAAACCATGTCAGCAATCGAGGCGAGAGACGACGCTGGCTCTGACAAAGATGCGCGTGGTAGAGGTGTTAGACAAATGAGCCAAGGTTAGATTCCGGATCTACGTTGAAAATGGAGCCCACAGGACTCCTGACAGATTGTATGTGGAGTTTCAGAGGGGAGCAAGGATGGTTCCTGTATTTCTGTGTTGAAATACAGGAGAAGACAGTTGCCATTTACTGAGAAGTGGCAGGTTGAAGTCGGAACAACGGGAGCTTGGCTGTGGGTACATCACACCTGAGATGTCACGGGCACACGAGTGGAGGTGATACGTGGGCAGCAGGTGCATTTACAACTCTGGAGTTTAGGGGTGATGCCTGGGTTGCAGAATTAAATTTTGGAGTCGTCAACGTGGGGGTGGTATCTGAGGCCACTTGGCGGAGTGAGAGCACCCAGAGAGCGAGCGGACGTAGCGGGGAGATCTGGGGACCGAGGCTGTGATGTTGAGAGGACGACGAAGGAGCACGAGAAAGGAGCAGCCAGGTGGGCGGGAGAAGCGCCAAGAGGCTGGTGTTCCGGGGTCAGGTGAAGAAAGGCTTTCAAGCGGAGGTAGTCTCAGCTCCTAAAAGAAAGCTGATGGTAGGTTCCAGAAGATTCGCTGAGCAATGACCGTTGGGTTTGGCGATGCTGGACTTGTCAGTGGCCTCGGCAAGAGCAGCTGCCGCGGGATACTGGAGGTGCGGGGGGTTCGCTAGGGGCTGGGAAGGGAGAAAGTGAGAGCGCAGCACTGGCCAGACGGCAGCGCACGGTGAACGGCCGACAGCAGTCTCGAGACATTCACGGTCAAGGTGGTGGAACTAGGAAACGCGCAAGCACCCACTCAGGAAAGAGGGACACACTTCCTTCTCTGGGCGCCGGCGAGGACCGGCTTGCGGGGGCGTCTGCTAGATTGGGGAGGGCGACGGCGTACAGGACCCAGAGCCTCAGACTCATGCACGTGCAGCTGGCGCATCTCTACAGAGGAAACGGAAATGCCCAGCAGAGAATTCCTTCGCCCTCCATCCGCCCTCGTCAGAGGAGCAAGGTAAAAATGGAATAATTTGATAAAAGCGGCTCACGGTTTCCTGATGATTTTCACTTTGCAAAAGTGCCTTTGTGCACATCACCTGATTCTCACAGCAGCAGGGGAGGGAGCCACTATCTCGTAAGTGAGAAAATAGGGACGTGGTGAAGGTCACGGGTGGTATGGATGGAGGAGCTGGGGCTAGACACAAGTTTTTTTTTTTTTTTAAGATTTATTTATTCATGATAGAGAGAGAGAGAGAGAGAGAGAGAGGCAGAAGCAGGCTCCATGCAGGGAGCCCAACGCGGGACTCGATCCTGGGACTTCAGGATCGCGCCCTGGGCCAAAGGCAGGCGCCAAACTGCTGAGCCACCCAGGGATCCCCTGGATGCAAGTTTTTTTGACTCCAAATCCCAGCTCTCTCCACTTTATCATCCTGCCTCTCCTAAGAGGCACACGTTGCTATCTTTTTTTCCAAGCCTGCCTTGCAACAGCCAGCTACCAGTCATGGGTCAGGCCCTTCCTGCGAAGAGACCATGTAATGCTCAGAACAACCCCATCGCACAGTCACCATTGTCACCCTCACTTTACGGACGAGGAAACTGAAAGAGACGGACAGGCTAAGAAGCCGGCCAAGAGTCATGCAGCGAGGACGTTGGGAGCTTGGAGTAGACCCCGGTTTCTTCACTGCACTTTGCCATTTTGTCTTCTTCACACCCGGCCCTTGAAGCAGGGAAAGCATTGGTGGACTTGACCATAGTCACGTTGATGGACGTTGATCCTAGTCCAGAACTCTGATAACTGGATCAAGAGAAGGGAATTTTGTGCAGCACCCTCTGGGGGTGGTACATAGTGTTGGATACTTTGAAGTTGGGCGCAAAGTTTCTTGTTCTGAGGAGGTGGTGGCGTCAGCCAGCGCGCCATCCACGGTCTTACCCGACAATTCTGGAATGCAGGGCGGTAGGTCGAGTGGGCATTGCTTAGCCCCTTCTCCCCTGTGCCTTCCTCCAACCCGGGGGCCAGTGCTCACTTGCCCGGGTTGGACCTGGCCGGGGGCCTGCGCTGGCCGGTGCATGGTGGGCAGGCGCCAGGCGAGCACGGCTGTTGGTGGGCTTGTGGGCCGAGCCTCGGTCTCCGGCAGAGGACGGTCCCCGTGGCTCCTGCAGCCTGGGCCCAGAGCGAGGCGCTGAGCTCGCCGGGACTGCGCCGTACACCCGCGGGAGAGAGACCGTGGCTTGCTGCTCCCGTGGCCCGGGTGCCAGAGTTGCCAGGCGCCCCGGTGGGGAGCGTCCCCTGGACATGCCCACTGTAGCTGGAAAGTGTAGTTAGCAGCTTTAGCAATAAAGGGAAAGGCGGCGTGGCGCGGTGAAGGAGGCCCAGGGCAGTTCAGGGTGGTCACGGGGGCGACCTCAGTGTCCCCCCCCACCCCCCGCCAGCTCTACTTCGGACAAATCTTTGAAGGGGAGGACACCACGCTCCCTGTTTGTTTCTTTTGTCTTAGATGGTGACTGGGAGGCCGGGCACAGCCCAGCACCGTGTAGGCAGCGGGCAGGGCAGGCGGACAGGGCGCGGGCCTAGGTAGGCACCCCAAGTCCCACCGACGTGACTGCGGGCGGCCGACTTGGGGGTCAGCTCGAGAAACCTGGTAAGCCCAGGCAGTCACATCCCTGCTCAGTTGAATGAGGGAACATAGACCCTTCACAGGTCATGTAAGTTGAGGCGCAGAGAAAAACTGGGAGGGATGGGGGGGGGGCCCAGTGTCGGGGAGGGGGGCATCCCGGAGGTCCTCCTGCAGGCGGCCCCGTGCCCTCTGCGCCCCAAGTTGCCCTCCAGCGGCCCCCGGGCCCTTCTGGTTTGAAGTTCCTGGGATGTTCCCCCGTTAGGCGTGGCTGGCCGGCCACCTCCAGCTGAACCCCAAGCTGACCTGGGGACCTGCTGTTCTTCACACACCTGCCACCCGCCCTGTGGCCACCCCAGCTTCCTCGTCCCCCTCACCTCCGTGGCTCTGAGGCTCTTTCCTGTGCTGTTTTGATGACCTTCTGTGATATTGAACGTACAGTTGAAATGCAAAGAGAATCAATTGAAACAAAACACCACCAAGTGTGTCCCTTTCCAAGTGAAGGGCAGGGAGGATTTGCAGGCTGATGATTAGCACGCACAACCACAGATCCAAGCTCAGGATCCGGCGCTCGGCCCATACCACACAGAAGCGAGGGGCGGGGTGGCCTGTGGCCTGAAGGAGGAAGCTGCCCAGCTGTAGGGCCAGACCGGGACATGAGGCCCGGGGCAGTGTTGCCTCGTGTGGTAGACCGAGTATCATCAGCACTTGCTCATGAGGGGATCTAATTTCTTCTGCAGTGATAAGAACACGTGGGGTTGTTACTATGCCCCATTTTGAAAAACCGTCTCATCATTCTTATTTTTTTTTAAAGATTTTATTTATTTATTCATGACAGAGAGAGAGAGTAAGGGAGAGACATAGAGGGGGAAGCAGGGTCTGTGCAGGGAGCCCGACGCGGGACTCGATCTGGGGACTCCAGGGTCACGCCCTGGGCTGAAGGCAGATGCTCAACCACTGAGCCACCCAGGCGTCCCCATCTCATCATAATTAAAAGCAAAATGAGTCTTTTGTTTGTCTATTTCTCTCTTTTTTTCTTTAAGCTTTTATTTATTTATTCATGAGAGACACAGAGACAGAAGCAGAGACCCAGGCAAAGGGAGAAGCAGGCTCCCTGCGGGGAGCCCCATGCGGGACTCGATTCCGGGACCCTGGGGTCATGACCTGGGCCCAAGGCAGATGCTCAACTGCTGAGCCACACAGGCACCCCTGTTTTTCTATCTCTGAACCATAAAAAGCCAGTTTCAAGTGGTTCCATTGTGTCTCCTTATTCTCTACCCCTGGCATGAAGTCAAGGGGGCCGTGTGGACTGGAGCCGAAAATGGAGGCGGCAATAATCTTGACTTGTAGGACAGGAGTCTGTGGTGCTCTCCCCACCCTGTCGACCAGACGTGGGCACTAGATGGGGCCTGTCCATTCAGGCCTGGCCAGGAAATCAGCACTACAGTGTTTTAAATGTACAATGAGAATCTCTTTATAATAACAAAGAGTGGATAATTGATTGCTCAGATAACGCAAAGTAGCAAAGTAACATAATTTTCTAAATACAAAAAAAAAAAATAGGCTTGGACAGACTTCAAGGGTGTTATGCTGAGTGGGAAAAGGCCAGTCTTTATACATTGCATACTGTTCCTAAAGTGACTGACAGAGGTAAGGAACAGCCCAGCGACTGCCAGAGGTCCGAGATGGTGGGGGCGTGGGCATGAGGACAAGGGGGTAGCACGAAGGGGATCCTTGGAGTGATGAGTGGCTTCATGTCCTGATCGCAGGGACTGCTGTGCAGCCCAGAGCATGTGACGAGATGGCGCAGGTCTGTGGACACAAGAGCCGGTGTCACTTTGCTGGTTTTATCACCGTATTACGACTGTAAGTTGTAGCCGTTGGGGTAAACCCAGTGACCTCCCTGTGCTGTCTTTGGGATACCCCGTGGATCTAGGAATCTACGGTTATTTCAAAGTATAAAGGGTTTTTGGCTATTTAGTTTTATGAAACCAGCATACTGTGAGGAAGAAAGGGGAAAGACAGACCACCATAGGCTGGGAAAAACTTTTTGCGGTACATTTATACAACAGAGGGCTCACGTCCAAAGTTACAAAGCGTTCCTGCAAGTCAATAAGAAAAGGGCTCAGGACTCAAAACCATGAGCCACTCGGGAGCCCTCATCTGCATCTTTCTACCCCAGACTTCTTCTTCTTCTCCTTGTCGCCTTCCAAACTTTTGAGCAGGTGCATCAGCCACTTGCTACCGTCCGTGGATCTGTGTGTATTTTAACCCCTGACTACTTCTTCGGTCACATAAACGGAATGACCAGATTTCATGCCAAAGTTCTTCTCCCTGAGAGCTCCCTCCTTGTACCTTCAGGTTCGCTCAAGAGTATGAGTTGTCATCGGCTTTCGGCTTGTACTCACATTCAGACCAACCCATCTATGAACTGGACTTAGGCTCTTCTCTCCTGTCTTCTGGTCCTAAGAGATCCCCTCACTCTTCAGTTGACGCCATTCCCAGGGAGGGCTGAGAGCTGGCCACAGGCCCAGCACTAGGAGGAACTTCTTGAAGGACAATCCGAGGGAGCCATGGCAGTGTCCACCAAAAGTATCAACCAAAGCTAGACACATGCCGACGCTATCACCCAGATATCGCACTCTTGGGATCGATGGGAGAGAAAGGAGTACATTTGTCCAATAACAACAAAAAAATGACATAAAAAAATTCAAAACAGCTTTTGTTCCCTGAAGAGCTCCAAGCTGGAAACAAACACCACACAGTCCATGAGTAGGAGAAGAGCTAAGTACAGTAGGACTATGGTCATACAATGGAATATGAAACCATAATATAAAGGAATAAACTACCGATACCTACAATAGTGTGGATGAGTCTTACAGACATTATGTTGAATAAAAAAGCCAGAGCCTAGAGTAGATACAGTCTGATTTCATTTCTATCATTTGTCCGGGACACTCAAAACTAATAGTATTTGAAGTAAGAATAGTCTTTACTTCCAGTGAGTTTGGTGGATATGGCCTAGGAGCTTTCTGGGCTGGTAGAAATTTTTTGTATCTAGATCTGGACTTTGATTACATTGAGGTAGATAGAGATAGAGATATATAGAGAGATACATTTCATTTTTTTTGTATTTTATATCTCAGTTAAAAAAAACAAATAAAAAGCATATTCAAGGAAAGAGAACATGAAAGTGTACGATAAAGAAGCCATGTGAGTTCCTTAATATGTGACACCTCTGTTTGGACTTTCTTGGTTCTTTTTTAAGAGGCAAAGCCTCAAGGCATCAATACTAGGTAAATTCCACTTTGCTATTATTGATACTTTGCTTAGAGTCACAGTGTTCTGGATTTACCCGATCCGATTCTTCTTTGGGACTTGGGGTTTCTACCCAACGCCCCTTTCCATCTACAGCAGCGTCTTCTTTCTGACTTTTCCTGGAATAATTTCTGTTTCTGGAACCAACTGCCTTCTGCAAAATATAAATGTGCTCCAGTTCCCCTGCCTACACCTGTAAATATTGGCCCGCAGCTGATGTCCCTCTTTTATTTTGGAAGCATTTGATGTCACTGTCCCTTAGCTATTTTCAATTACCCTGTCATTTCCCTTTCCCCATCCCCCAAGGCTTTCCATGTGTAGATGATTTAGCAGTATTCAAGAATCAGATATTTAAAGGGACCAGCTTCTTTTGAAACAAGACAGTTTTTTTTTTCCTGCACCAAATTAGCCCTGTTCACACTACTATGTGAGTTATGATATGATAGGGTCCAGTGTTGTTCCCATGGTGAATATGCCAGGCAATCATCTATCAGTGTCGGGGGGGGGGGGTAGACAGGTGCAATGGGAGCATTCTGATCGCGTCATTTAACCCTTTTCTTCCACTGTAAAATAGGAAAATAGGAGGCAATAGAATTGCTGTGGGAATTATGGCAACACACAGAAAGCACTAAAACAGTTGCTGACAATGGTGAGCACCCTAAGGAGAATTTTGATCAGAGCCATGTTGCTCACTGAGCATGTGCAGGACACATCCATGGAAACCAACGACAGTGGGAAAATGTCTCCTGCACAAATAAATGCACCTCGCTTGGGAAGGACGAGTCCCGAACAGGAAATGATCTCCAGTTGTTGAAAGGTAACAGGGAAAGAATGATTTGTGACGTAGGGAGAATTTCTTTAAAGACCGAGCTGAATTAATTATTAAAGACGTACGTGATGCGTAGGCAGGATAATATCAAGGAGTTCTAAATTATTCATACTTTATCGCTCTTCGTTGGTGGGTGTTTTTGACATGGCTCATCTTCTGCTGGGGGATTCTGTTCTTGGCCCGGAATATTTTCTGATGATGCGCCTCTCCCTGAGAAGATCTCGAACCATCTCATTCATTTGAAATAATCAGTTTCTTGAAGTCCTGGTCCCAAGCATGCTGCTCTTAGCAATATCTTCAGGCTGCAGATCGTAGCTCCTACTTTAAGGGTGTGTGAGATGGAAGAGAGGTCTCCGAGGAGCAGGCCAGTTTTGAATATATAATCAACCCCCTACCATTCCTGAAAATCTTGGTGCTAGAGGTAACAATGAGGTTAGGGGGGCCTCACCCTTCGTGTGCACCCTAGCACCTCCCTGTGGGTCGTCACCTGGTGCCTCGGAGCTCCAGATGGTCTGGGGAGGCCCATGTGCTCTATCGAGTGTGTTAATTAAAGTCACGCAGCTCTTGTGACATGCCCACACATTTCCTGAGCCAGACACAGGTGTTATGGGAAGGGGGCGGAGAAAATCCCCTGATACCAAACTGCACGAAAAAAAAAAAAAGAGGGAGAGTGCTTGTGGTCAGCTATGAGGAGAATTTTGACAAGGGCTGAGGGCTCCCTGACGAACCTGGGTCTCTTCCTCACCTTTAACCGTAAGGAGAGAATCAGAGGCCTAAGAGTCCCGTGCAGATTAGTTGTGGTGGGTGTATCGTGAGCATCCCCATCCTTGCTCTGCCTCCCCAGGATAAAGGATCATGGGGTCCCAGCAAAGATCAGATGTTTAGGATAGGTTCTAGAAGAACCTAATCCGATCTATCTATCAATCTATCTATCTATCTATCTATCTATCTATCTATCTATCTATCATCTATTTTTACGTGAAATTTTCCCCAATCTACAGAGCCCAGGCTGTAAGAGAGCCTAAACCTAGGATATGGGGTGGATGTGGGGCAGTGGGGGAGTGGGGAGCAGGAAATGGGAGTTTGATTGGGTTTCTCTTTGACCACTGTATGCGGCCATAGATGTTTCTACTCTAGGAATCTCTATGCCAAGAAGCTTACTTGACTGGTGTCCTTTGAATTAAGTTAGAAACTAGGAATTTGAGAGAGATGATTAAAACCTTAATTGAGGGGGGACCTGGGTGGCTCCGTCTGCCTTCGGCTCAGGTCATGATCCCGGGGTCCCGGTCCCTGCTCCCTCTCCCTCTGCCGCCTCCCCTGCTTGTTCTCTATCAAATAAATAAAATCTTTAAAACTACGTGCACACACACACACACACACACACACACACACACACACCCCTACATACATACCTTAATTGGGCCCATCCACAGCATTTATCTTCATTTTGTAACTCTACCGTCATCCGTATCTCACTTCTTGACATTCTGGCCAGCTTCATTTGGGTTGATTGATTCTATTTATTTAATATTTTATTTAAATTCAATTTGCCAACATACAGTAAAACACCCAGTGCTCCTCTCACCACGCGCCCTCCTCAGTGCGGGTCTATCGATCCTAATAGGGTTTTGGGGTCTCTGGAAGGCGAGAGAGGAGGGGCCGCCGTTCCTAGTCTTGGGTGTCAGGCACGCCTGTGAGGCCCAATCCAGTCCGGCCCTGGGTCCTCCCCAGCGGGGCTGGGCAGTGCCGTGGGACTGCCAGGTGTCCCCAGGGACGGGCTGGGGGCCAGGAGGTTTGGGACGGCGGGGCTCCCTCCCACTGCCTTCTCACGTGCTCGTTGCACCCCCTCCTGTGCCCTCCAGACCCCCAGGGCCAGCCTTCTTCGAGTGAGTTCGTTTAGAAGAGCGTCCCCAGGTGGGTTAGTGTGGCTGCTCCTACTGTTCACCTGGGTCGGGGGGGAGGTGTCCGCCGCCTCGTCCCGTCAACCTCGCCCCGCATGACAGTGACACGTCCCGTCACTTCCAGCCGCCTGTCCCCGTCTCTGCTTCATGTTCGGCCTGCATTTCTGAACCCGGGCGTCTCCCCTGCGTCCCGACCCGCGGGAGCCCTGGATGCACCTGGCGGGGGACAGGCCCTCGGCCCCCGCGGCCGCCAAACTGGCTGACCCCTCAGTGTGTCTGCAGACCCTTTCATTCTTTTTTTCTTTTTTTAAGATTTTTTTTTTAAATTGAGAGAGAGTGAGAGCAAGAGAGAGGGAGGGTGGGGAGACGGGCAGCGGGAGAGGGAGAAGTTGACTCCCCGCCGAGCAGGGAGCCCAGAGGAGGGCTTACGGGCTCGTGCCCCCGCCCAAGGCAGACGCTGGGCCACCCAGGCGCCCGGGCCTTTTCATTCTTAGGACTCAGTTTCCCCTCCCTCAGGTACCTTAGGAAGTCTCCCTGCCGTGTTGTGTGATGGCTCCTTAGATCTGTGCGCGCGTTTTCTTGCAAAACCCCAGCCCTGTCTTGCCCCCTTCCAGCAGGAACCCTGGTTTTCTTCAAAAAAAGCCCCACCGACAGCTCTCCTTGCCTTCCTGCCTCCCCTTGGACAGGTCCCCCACGCCCGCCAGCTCGTCTGCAGGTCCGTGTGGGGGTCCGGGGAGGCCTGGGGCCCAGGAGTGCGCGGGCCGGACCCACCACTGGATTTCCTGCTGTATCAGCGTGGCTCCAGGAGAAGGAGCTTGGGGTGGGGGGCCTGTAGAGGGGGGCTCACACTCCCTTCCCTGGGCTCTAAAACCTGCAGCTCCGCATCTTGCTGACGCCCAGGGCGGCGCTGTCCCCCCAGGGCTGGGTGGCCGGGGTGCTGGGGCATCTGGCTGGGGGTGTGTGTGTCCCCAACAGACCAGGTTTGGCCACTTGCCCCTTGACAAACCCAAAGGCAGAGAGAGGAGCGGGGGTGAAGCAAGAAGGGCACTAATGTAGGGAGGCTGCCCCCTGCCCCCGGGAATACAGCGGCTGGGCTCGGCGGGCCCTAAAGTCCAAAAGTGCCTCCTGGTTACACAGGGTGAAAGTGGGACAGGGGCCCTGGGCAGCGGGGGTCAGGCCATCACCGACTTGGGGTCAGCCGGGGGCAGGGACCTGCGGCCTCAGGGTGCCTCCATTGCTCCAGGGGCTGGTTTGGGCCCCGATGCCTTCTCTCCAGTGGCCGGCAGGGACGGCTGGCCCAGGGGCTGAGCCAAGGACAGCGGTCACTGCACTGAGGCCCGGGAACCCCAGCGCGGGAGCCTGCCGCGGCGCCCCCGGGGCAGCTCTGACCCCCGGCCACTGGGGCCACGGGCCGGTCTCCCCGTCTCCCACGACGAGCGTGTCGCACGTGGCCTTCTCCCGGGGCCACCTCGCTGCACCCACCTCCCCTGAGGGTGGCACCTGCCCTGCTCTGTCCTCCCTGCTGGGAGGCGCTGCTGTCCTCTCCTAGAAGGGATGGGGCAGTGGCGGCGGACCTGCTGGGGGTCACCCTGCGTCCCCCCGCCAGGCACACTCATCCCTCTTCTACAACTTTGCACCTGTGCCTCTGTGTCGCCTGTCGTGGCCTGGAGCACAGCGGGCAGCCCACACACGCGTGCCGAGTGCGGGAATCTCATGGAAACTTGCTTTGTAGACGTGCGGTGGGCGACGGGGCGGCCGGGAAAGGAGCCACAAGCTTGTCGGGCAGGGAAGGCAGAAGCAAGTGTAGGACCCGGACATGCGTGTGTGCCCACGGCTGCTGGGGTCGCTGCGGCCCTGCCCCGGGCCTACCCGAGGGCACGCAGCTGAGCCAGGCGAGGCTGGTGAGGACGTGGCCCTGCCCATGCAGGTGCTCGCAGGCAAGCCCCCTTGGTCCCTCCGTTGTGCGGGCGTCACTGTGACCCCGTCATGTCCATCCCAAGCCCCGGGGCCAGGGCAGGTGGGGGCACGGTGCCTGGTGCGGCGGCCTCACAGGTATCCAGGCGGCCGGGGACCGTGGTGTTCATGGACCCCCCCTCCCCCGCCAGCTTCTCAGCGACCACAGTGTGACCTTCATGCACACAGGCTGTTGCAAGATCCTCTGCTACCATCAGCCTTGTTGTCTCAGGAAGCCTTCGGCCGGGCCTGGTCGGACAGTTCTTTCCTGCCGGGGAGAAATTCTACGTGCAGAATAGTGCTTGGCTCTCCGTTCCTTGCCCCTCCACTACCCACCCCCTTCTTCTAGAAGCTTCTCCTCCCTTCTCAAACCACCCGGAGAGATTTTCGGAGTGTGTTTCCCAGCCAGCTACCCTGGCTACAAGGAGACCGATGTACAGGAACAAAGTGTCCCCACGTTATCATTGGGTCACCGTCCAAAATTCAGTTGAGAATCAGCTCCCGGAATGAACAATGTTTTTATTATAATTTTTTATTTTAACATCGAAACACAGAAACGATGGTGGTGGAGGGCATATCCCACTGCAGCCTTTTTATCTGTAATGAAGCTGAATTGAGATCCGAGGGAGGGGGTTTAGGAACAGAAAGATGATCTGTGTGATCCAGGAGGAGGGTGCGAGGGAAAGGAAAAGAAGGGGGGACTGTCCCCCGTGTCTTTGTTAGTGCAGTCCTGGGCCAGGGCAGTCTGCGGTAATCGGGTCCCGTGCACACAGCTTCTTGTGCTCTCAGAGCAAGAACCAGTTGACGTCTAGGGCTGACCCAGGTTAAACACACTCAGAAGAGCTTGACGTAGCAACCAGACGCCAGGTCACCCACCAGCACTGGTGGCTGCTAACCCCCCAGGATGAGCATGTCGCTACCAGCGCATTTCCTCCGTGGAAAGAAATCTGCAGAGGCAGTCAGAGGGGGTCAGAGAACCCCACGGGACGCCCAGGCGGCTGCGTCGGCGAGTAGCTGCCGACAGCTCAGACTGTGACCCCCGGGTCCCGGGAGGGGCCGCGCTGGGCTCCGTGCTCCGCGGAGAGTCTGCTTGCTTCTCCCTCTCCCACTGCCCCTGCTGGTACTCTCTGCTCGTGCTCTCTCTCAAATCAATAAATAAAATCTTTTTTTTTTTAAAAAAGACAGCTGGCTCCGTGGTGGGCCTCATGTAAATCAGGGCACGAGCTGTGCAAGGACTGCACGAAAGCACCCGAG
The DNA here is from genome assembly GCF_003254725.2 of Canis lupus dingo. Taxonomy (NCBI): domain Eukaryota; kingdom Metazoa; phylum Chordata; class Mammalia; order Carnivora; family Canidae; genus Canis; species Canis lupus. Next base: position 53,700,960 of record NC_064244.1, read on the forward strand.
GCCACACTGCTCTCTCCTGTAGGCGCCGCATGCACCGTTAGGCTCAGGCCTTGCTCCTTCCCTCTCCTGTTCGGAGCCGCCCCCCCGCAGCCCCCCGGCCTTGGCAGGACACGCTCTGGCCCTGGCAGTAGGGGTGTCTCCAGCCAGCCCAGAGCCAACGCGTGGGCCCGGGAGCCCTGCCGACCCTCCACAGCTGACGCAGCCTCGCTCACTCTGTTGTGACCCGACGTGTGGGGATCTAACCAGCAGGAGACGACTTCATCTGCATGTCGTCAGGGATCACTTCCATTTAACCTTCCCAATCTCTTCCCTACCGTGTGCCAACCATACTTTCCAGGTACGGGAGGGGAGGGGAGAGCAGAACGTGCATCCTACTCCCTAAAATCCATGCTCAAAATTAAAGATATTTGCTGCCTCGGATCCTTTTTAGAAGTTGCAGGAACATAAAGTCAGAACAAAACGTGAGCACATGGAGAGTCCCTTACTGACTTCCATTCTTTTTTTCTTTTTGAGAGTGAGTGAGCAGTGAAGGGCGGAGAGAGAGGGGGACAGAGGATGCTAACGACCCTGAGATCATGACGTGAGCCAAGATCAAGAGTTGGAGCCTTAACCCACTGAGCCACCCAAGTGCCCGCCCCCACTAACTTTCATTTTTAATTAAGACCTCCTCCCTTAGTGCAAATAATCTCAGCTAGATGTTAGAAAGAAAAGTGGGTGGGCTAATTTATACTAATGTGTGAATGACTAGCAAACCCCTCTCCTAACATCCTGGGAGTTCTTTGTCTTTTGAAAAGAAGGGATACAGTGATGCATATGCATCTTTATCCAGTAGGATTTCAGGCAGGATGAGCAGCTATTTCACAGATTAGAAAATGCAGGGAGTGTTGTAGGAAACATTTCAGGTTGAGGCTGATCTTTTGCTCTAGAGTTCTGCTTCCCTCAGCTACTTATAGCGTGTTTTTGTTTTTTGTTTTTTGTTTTTGTTTTTTTCCTTTTCCTGAACACCAGTGTCAGAGATCTACCAGGCCCTAAAGCTTATGGCAGGCGTGTTCATGGCAGTACTGTCAGGACCTCTAGCTCGGAGGTGAGGGGGGCAGTGAGGACACTTGTTGGCACCTTTCATCGACTAGCTCAACGTGACCCTTCATCCATTTCTGTTGCTCACATTTCTCACCCCTTTCCAAATGCCCCCACTTCATTTTTCCGTATTGCTTTTATTATTTTATTTTATTTTATTTATTTTATTTTTTCCATATTGCTTTTTAAAAGTGAACTTGGCACCTTGACAACCCAAGCGTTTCCTTTTATCCCCCTGACGTCATGAATGCGTTCTCTCCGCGCCAGCCCTCCTCCGGTCCCGTAGCCTTGACCCCCAGGACCCCACCAGATAGAGCCAGTTCCCGTTTCCTAGCAACTCGGTTTGAGGCTGGCTTTGCTGGGGGGGGTCTCCTCCTCCTTCATGAGCTTCCAGACCTCCCCCCACCTGCCCGGCCCCCCAGCTTGGGAAGAACTTTCCTCCCACTTCTGTGAGTATCTGAGACTTGGGATCACCATCAACCCCGCAGCCCCCGCAGGCTGCCTCCCCTTCTTGGACACCCCCCCACCCCCCCACTGCCCACCCCTGCTTCTCATTGACGGGAAGATGAATAGTGTGTCTGTGGGGTGAGGCGGTGACATCACGTGCCCCGTGGCCACATGTCCACGAATCCCCAGCTCTGCGTCTAGGGTGAGAGTAATTGTCCTTAGCTGAGGGGGGAGGGGCTGGGAAAGATATCGGATAAATTTTGGGGTTTTTTTTTTTGCTTTAACCTTCACATTGTGAGGTCTCCGGATATAAGCGCGGCCTGTGTGAGCGTTGGCCCGAGCGACCTCTGGGGGCCTCCACTGTCCTTTTCTTTGAATCTTGGCTTTGAACAAAGCAAATGAGGTGGGGGCACCATTGCTAGGGACCATAGGGCACAACTAGGATGTCTTTCACGGGGACCCTGCCACCCTCTTCCAGGTGGTGACTGATATTTCCTTATCACTGCTCCAGCGCTTTTCAGAGATTCTTTGTCATCAGTTGCCAGGAATCTCGGGGACCTAGTTAAACGTTTAATGAACTGGCTCCGTGGACACCTAAGCAATCATTTTGTTTGCGTCTGAGAGTTGGAGAAACTAATAGGGTCAGCACCAAGAAGCTGAAAACGCTTCCACGTGGGTGGGTGGCTACTCTCAGGAAATCAGTTCGTAGAAGCCTTCTGCAAACATGGGGTGCCTACTATGTGCACGGCACTGAGCAGGGCCTCGGGGACACTGGTCAGGGAGTAGGGAAGCTCCGTGGTCGGCGCTCATGGGTGTTACAGTGACTTCAGGGAGGGCCCCTGGCTCAGGTCATGATCTCTGGGTCCTGGGATCGAGTCTTGTGTTGGGCTCCCTGCTCAACAGAGTCTGCTTCTCCCTCTCCCTCTCCCTCTCCCTCCACCTCTCTCTCTCCCTTTCTCTCTCCCTCTCTCTCTCTCTTGCTCTCTATCTCAAATAAAAAAATCTTTGAGGGGGGAAAAGAAAATCAGAGGTCTGTGCTTTCACAGGAGTCGACCCCGTGTTTATCTGGGGAGGGTCTATACCTGGATTCTCATGTCCTGCCTCTTGCCAGGTTGATGGGTCCCGAGGGCGCAAGCTTTGACCACTCTGCTGTGCCCTCCTTGTCCCTGGGCTGCAAAGGGGGGGGGCGCCCGGAGCCCTTACGCCCTATCCCTGGCATTCGGGACTTTGCTTGGCCCAAACCCCAAACCTACGGGAGGGAGGCCAAGAGGGCCTCCACTCAACCTCGCTCTTACCTCGGTCCACACGGCCAGCGAGGCCCTGGCTCCTCTTCCCTCCGTCCCTCCGTCTGTCCTGTCCCCGGGCCCACAGGGCCCACAGCGCTCAGCCCCGCCTGGTCCACCCGCTGTCAGGGCTGGCCTGGGGGTGCCCCTCCCAGGGCCTCGCTCCCCCAGGGCCTTGCTCCCACCCAGGCCCTTGCTCCTCCACAAGGCCTTGCTCTCCCTCCCAGGGCCTTGCTCTCCCCCCAGGCCCTTGCTCCTTACCCCCCAGGGCCTTGCACACCCCCAGGGCCTTGCTCTACCCCCAGGCCCTTGCTCTTCCCCCCCAGGGCCTTCCTCCCCCACCCAGGACCTTGCTCCCCCCCCCCAGCAGGGCCTTGCTCCCCTCCCCAGGGTCTTGCTCCCCTCCCAGGGCCTTGCCCCCCTCCCAGGGCCTTGACACCCCCCCCCCCCCCCCCCCCCGCCTTGCTCCCTCCCAGGGCCTTGCTCCTCCCTCAGGGCCTTGCTCTCCCCCTCAGGGCCTTCCTCCTGAGCCTCATGCTCTTCCTCCAGGCAGGCCGTCCGTGATCCGTCTGCAGCCCCACACCTGCGCCTCAGACAAGTGTTCGCGGCCCTCGCTAGTAGAGAGACCTCCTGCATTCCGGGCTCACCCTGTTGTTTTCCGTCATAGCATAGTCATCATTACCTGCCACACTGTGCATCCCTTATTTTGCGTTTAAGATCCGTTTGTTGAGATCTGAATACCAGGTCTGCTTGGGAGGGATTTTGTCTGTGGTCTCGAGCTAGATCCCTCGTGCCCAGCCTGTGCTGGCCACAAAGTGTGCTCTCCCTAAATGTTTGATTGATGGGTATATCTCCATCTTATAGACGAGAATGTTGAAACTTTGAAAAATTAAGTGACTTTTCAAGGCCACACCACTAGGAAATGCCACAGATGGGATTTGAACCTGAGTGATCTTAGGCCAAAACCCAGATTCTTAACCAGTGTGTGTGTGTGTGTGTGTGTGTGTGTGCGCACGCGCGTGTCTTCCTTCCTTCTCCATCAAGCCCTCAGATTCCCGGCAAGCACTATTTGTTTGATATCCTGTAGCCTGGGTGCTTAAAGAGAACGACACAGGGAGGAGATTTTGTGAATAAAATATATCAATCAATCAATCTGTAACCGGCGTGCAGATGGACCGATGGAATAGGCTGAGAAAGGCACTGACGGGCGTGCAGTGTAGACGGACAGGGGGCCGAAGGGACGCACGGGGCAGAGCCGAGGTGCCAGCCCGCAGGGTCTAGGTGCCTGCACGCGAGGCTGCTGAGCAGCCCGGCAGCCGCGCCAACGACACCTACCGCGTGTGCAGTCCTCGCGCCCCTTCCAGCTGCGGGGCCCTGCCCTCGCCTCTGCCTCCAGGGCGCCTGAATGCTTTGCTAATCCTGCGGACCCCTCAGGAGGAGGAGGTGGGGCCGTGGCGCCCGTGGGCCGCCGTCCCCGCCGCAGCGATGAAGGGCCGCAGGGTCCCCGCTGGCTCTGGATGTCGTCCAGGCAGCACAGGTGACGCTCACGCTGCGGATTCCGAGCCCAGGGAATCTGGAGGCACCTGAGCAACAGAAGGATTTATTTTTGCTACCTCCACGCAGAGCTCTGGACCCTCGGGAGCAGGGGACAGCTTGGTAGGCATCGGTGCAGGATGGAGCCAGCCCCCTGGACTTTGCCGGCCCTTCCTCTGCCCCAGCTCATCCTCCGGCCGTGGGATGCTCGGGATGCTCGGAATGCTTGATGATGCGCGCAGGTGCGTGCAGGTGTGTGCAGGTGTGTGCAGGTGTGTGTAGGTGCTTGTAGGTGTACGCAGGTGCGTGCAGATGTGCGCAGGCATGGCGAGAGGTGCAGGCCCTGACCTCCCCTGGGGCTACTCCCTCTGCGGTCTGCCCCGGGTGTTTAGGGGATTTACTCTCCGGGCTAAGGGCACAGATGTTCCTCTACAACGTTGTGTAAAATTCCTTTCGTTTTTGCCACTCACGTTGGAGCCTTAGGTCATGTTCACGGACTTCTGGGTGTGGTACGAGGTAAGGCTCAGATTTCGTTTGCCATAGATTTTCCCCTTTGCACAAAGCTCACCGTTTCCCTGCTGATGTGCAACGTCTGTTGCTCAAAATCCAGTTTCCACGTGTACACGAGTCTGTTTTGAGGCACTCTGGGCACACTGTTTGTCTGACTGGATTTGCCCTGATTTTAGAGGTACATTTTTAAGAGAATGGACATCTTCATGAAACTGAGTCTCCTTATCTAACGGCATGGAACAAGGCTTCCTCTATTTAGGTCTTCTCTTTCAGTAAACTTTCATAATTATAATTTTGTCCAGAAACAGCAGATATATATCCATTTTTAAAACTACTTTTTTGGGGACACCTGGGGGGCTCAGTGATTGAGCGTCTGCCTTCGCCCCAGGGCGTGATCCTGGGGTCCTGGGATCGAGTACCACGTTGGGCTCCCTGCATGGAGCCTGCTGCTCCCTCTGCCTGTGTCTCTGCCTCTCTCTGTCTCTCATGAGTAAATAAATGTTTCAAAATTTTTTCTGTTTTAGGTTTCTTTGTTATTGCAAATAACATCTTAAATAAATTGAATCTTTTGACTGATATGTAGAAATGCCATTGATTTGGGAATATTGATTTTTTTAAAAAATCTACTAATCTTCCTATTTTAATAATTATCTACAGATTCTTGGTATTTCTTCTTGAACAGTCATAGTCCCTACAATAGTAACAATAACATATATTTTTCAAATATTTATACTTCTTTCCCTTTTCAGTCTGAATGGATAGGATCTCTAGTCCAGTGATGAGAAGTAGTAGAAGTAGACCTCCTTGTATGCTTCCTGATTTTAAGCATCCTACCATTAAGTGTGTTGTTTATTGTAACTTATGTGTAGGAAATTTCTTGTTAAAAAAAAAGGAAATTTCTTGTTATTCCAAATTTAATAAGAGTTTTATTTTTTGTTAAAGCTTAGAGGGTGTTATGTTTTATCAAATGCTCTTCTTCCTTTACCTCCTGTGATGGTCGTATATATTTACTCTTAAAATGTGTTAATGTGATGAATTGCATGACCCAACTTTTTAAGGTTCAGCCAGTCTTCCATTCCTGGGACACACTCAACTTGGTCAGGATGTTTTATCTTTCTTTACACATTTCTGAATTGTTAATAGTTTGCTTAGGATTTTTTCATCTACTTTTATCAGTTATATTGTCTGCTATCTTCCTTTTCCTTCCCCTTGGGCTAGATCCATCATGATGGAGATTGCAGACTCATGCTACTGTGTATAAATTATCCACAGTAGCATTCAGCCTTCTTAAGTATTTGGTTTGATCACTTCTGGGAAAATGTACATGTTTTCCAACCACGGTTAAATTCTAGAATACTTCTATCACCCTGAAGAACTGGACAATATATATTTGGATCTTCCTTTTTTATCCAATCTGGCAATCTGTGTGTTTGATTGGAGTGTTTAGTAAATTCACATGAATGTACTAATTGGTATGTTTGTATTTAGACGTATCTTTTTGTTATTTGTTTTCTTAGTCTCATTTATCTTGTGTTGTTCTGTAACTGCTTGTTACACCTGATGTGTTATAGCTGGGGACCCTTGTTGGGGGGATTAGTAATGGCTTCAGACACGTGGCATAAGGTCAGTTGCTTTTGTGAATGTGTTCTTTTCTATTCAGTTCAGAAAATGAGATTAGAATTCACATTTATATGGAATGGACAATGAATATTCATTTGCAGGGCTATGTTAGCTTTCTCACCCTCCAACATAATATATTCCAAAGAGATCTGGACTGTCTAGACATCCTGTAGAACATCATATTGATCTATTACGTCATGCTGATTGGGGAAAATGAGCAGAAGGAAGTAGTACACTGAAGTCTGTTTAAGACCCACGGGCTCCAGATAGTGGGAGAAAACCTCTATGACAATTCAGGAAACTATCCCTTTAGTAAAGTTTTTAGGGTCTAGTGGTCAGGGATGGGCTACGCTACCTCTACGGAAGTAAAATGATGGCATCTCACATTCCCTACCACAAAGAAGGAAGCACAGTGCCTGGTAGGCCACTTTGGGATCTAGAGACAACACATTCCCCATCTAGGAATATTGCTCTGGCCCATATATATGGTGAAACAGAAGGCCATCAGCTTTGTGGGGTGGGGGGGCCCAAATATGAAAGAGCTCTGCACCAAGTTCAGGCCACAGTGCAAGCAGTCTTGCCATATAGGTCATGCAGTCTAACAGGCCCTTGGTGTTAGAAGCATTGGTGGTGGGAAAAGATGCAGTGTGAAATTTATAACAAGCCTCTGTGGGAGAATGGCAATGCAGGCCTCTGGGGTTCTGGAGCAAGGTCATGACATCTGCAGTAGAGAAATACATGCCTTTTGAAAAATAGCTCTTGTCATGCTACGGGGACCTGGTATAGATTGGGGTGGTTGCTTGGTTATTGGAGCATCAAATGATCCTGCACCTGGAATTATCCCTGCTGATCTGGGGCCCATCAGATCTGTCAAGTCATAACGTTGGACAAGCCCAACATCAGTCTTTTATAAAATGGAAATGTTACAGGCTCAAGCCTAAGCCTAGGAGAGCACAAGTTAACTCCACAAGCAGGTGGCCCACGCTTCCACGTCACTCGCTGTAGTTGCAGCAGCACCCATCTCCCAGGCCACACCTACGGCTGTAGGGAGGATTGCATATGATTAGCTGAGGGAGGAGGAAAAAGCCTGAACTTGGTGCACAGTTGAGTGGACTCAGTATATGGCAGCGAGCTGAACACGGAGAGTGCTGCATTATGTCCACATTTGAGGGTGAACTTGAAAGATGGAGAAAAGTGAAAACCTTCCCAGTAGGCAGGGCGGCAAGTGGCACACCTGGTCATTCACTTTGAGTGGAAAGAGAAGTAGCACAAGGTAAGAATCTAATACTGCAGATTCCTAGACAGTGTACAATGGCCTGGCTGCTTGCTTAGGGCCCTGGAAGGAAAACAGGCCATCCCACTAATTTCTCTCTACTAAGTTCCTACAGAAAGAGAGAGGCCCGAGGAACCATGAAGGAGTTGCTTCCTGAATAGGGAGAAGAGGCTCTGTTACAGCACAAGTGGGATCTATGGCAGTGTGGAGGTGAACTGCTCCAATTGACTTTAGGGAGACCTACTGGGTACTGGGGTCTTTAGTTGAATGACAGCTTCTAGCGACTGCCCCTTCCGTCTACTGTGGTTTTTATGCCAAGGTTGTACCTTCCCTGGCTGCTACCAGCCAATGACTCAGCATCATGAGGAGCACTAAAGGCGGTCCATTTTGGGTTTTTTGTTTTTTAAAGATTTTATTTATTTATTCATGAGAGACACACAGAAAGAAAGAGAGGCAGAGACACAGGCAGAGGGAGAAGCAGGCTCCACACAGGGAGCCCGACGTGGGACTCCATCCTGGGTCTCTAGGTTCACACCCTGAGCCGAAGGCGGCACTAAACTGCTGAGCCATCCAGGGACCCCCAAGGCAGTCCATTTTGGCTTAATGCCAGACACAGCCAGGGGACAACCCTTGCTTAGGGACTCCTCTTCAGCTTAACCAAGACTTCCTTAGGACTGTGTTGCCATTTGAGAGTCTACCTCCAACTTCTTCCTCCCCATTCTTCCTCCACAGCCCAAAGGATGTCGCTGCCTCCTCCCGCTTGCTCCCTCTTTATGCTTCACAGGTGTTCCCCATAATATTGTATAATAATCCCATTGGTGTCTGCTTTTCAGAGAACCCAAACTAGCTCTGTTAAAATGTCTTTCATTACATGTGAAGTGATATAACGTTAATCAAGATAAAATGGGTTAAGGATGGGCGTTGTGTTTCCTAGAGCAACCACTAACAATATAAAACAAAGACATACAGCTGAAAAGCCAATAGGTGAGGTAAAATGAAATATAAAAAAATTCTCAATCAATCCAAGAGGAGGCAAATGAAAGAAAAACAAAGGAACCAAGAAAGATATAAGATACTTACTTATATAATAAGTAGCAAGATGCTAAAATTAAACCCAACCATAAAATTCAGTGTAAATGGACTAAATACTCCAATAAAAAGGCAAAAACTGTTAGAGGGAATAAAAAGGAAAGATCCACTTGTATGTTATTTATGAGAGACACATTTTAAATATAAAGAACAAAAAAATCCAAAACCATCAGAAGGAAGGAAATAGTAAAGATTAGAGCAGAAATAAATTATAGAAACTAAAAAAAAATAAAATAAAATGGACCAGAGAAACCAGGAGCAGGTTCTTTTTTTTTAAAAAAAAGATTTATTTATGATAGACACAGAGAGAGAGAGAGAGAGAGAGGCAGAGACACGGGAGGAGAGAGAAGCAGGCTCCATGCCGGGAGCCCGACGCAGGACTCGATCCCAGGACTCCAGGATTGCGCCCTGGGTCAAAGGCAGGCACCAAAATGCTGAGTCACTCAGGGATCCCCAGGAGCAGGTTCTTTTAAAAGATCAATGAAATTGATAAACTTCCAGCCAGGATAAAAAAAACAAAAGTCCCAAATAAAATCAGAAATGAAAAATGAGAAATAACAACCCATACTACAGAAACACAAAAGATTGGAGGGGAATATTATGAAAAATAATATGCCAACAAATTGGACAACCTAGAAAAAAATGAAGATCTAGAAACATATAATTTACCAAAACCGAAACAGGAAAAGAAAATCTGAACAAACTTATTGCAGCAATGAAATTGAAATCAGTAGTCAAAAACTCCCAATCAACATACCAGAACCAGACAGCTTCACAGATTAATTCTACCAAATATTTAAGGAAGAGTTAATACCGATTTTTCTCAACTATTCAAAAAAAAAAAAAAAAAAAAAAGAAAAGAGATGAGAAAAGGAAACTTCCAAAAGCTACCACACACACAAAAGAGAACTGCAGGTCGATATTTGTGGTGAACATAGATGTAAAAATCCTCCTCAAAATACTAACAAACTGAGTTTAACAATACATTTAAAAAATCATTAAAAAAAAATGATCAGGGATCCCTGGGTGGCGCAGTGGTTTAGCGCCTGCCTTTGGCCCAGGGCGCGATCCTGGAGACCCGGGATCGAATCCCACGTCAGGCTCCCGGTGCATGGAGCCTGCTTCTCCCTCTGCCTGTGTCTCTGCCTCTCTCTCTCTCTCTCTCTCTCTGTGACTATCATAAATAAATAAAAATTAAAAAAAAAATGATCAAGTGGGATTTATTCCCAGGATACAAGAGTGGTTCAAAATTCACAAATCAATGTGATATACCACATCAATAAGAGAAAGGATAAAAGTCATGTGATCATTTCAACAGATGCAGAAAAAGCATTTGACAAGGTACAACATCCATTCATGATAAAACCACTCAACAAAGTGGCTTTAGAGGGAATATACCTCAACATAATAAAGGTCTTCTATGAGAAACCCACAGCTAACAACATACTCAATAGGGAAAAACTGAGAGCTTTGCTTCTAAAGTCAGGAACATGACAACGATATTCACTTTTATTCAACATAGTATTGGAAATCCTAGCCTGAGACCAAAAAAAGGAATAAAAGCATTGAAACTGGTAAGGAAGAAGTACAATTTCACTATTTGCAGATGACATGATACTGTATATAGAAAACCTAAAGACACCAACAGAAAACACTAGAACTGATAAATGAATTCAGTAGAGCTGTAGGACACAAAATCAATGTACAGAAATCTACTGCATTACTATACACTAATAATGAAGCAGCAGAAAGTGAAATTAAGAAAGAAATTCCAGGGATCCCTGGGTGGCAGTGGTTTAGTGCCTGCCTTTGGCCCAGGGCACGATCCTGGAGACCCGGGATCGAATCCCACATCGGGCTCCCGGTGCGTGGAGCCTGCTTCTTCCTCTTCCTCTTCCTCTTCCTATGTCTCTGCCTCTCTCTCTCTCTCTCTCTCTCTCTGTGACTATCATAAATTAAAAAAAAAAAAGAAAGAAATTCCAATTTTATTGCATCCCGAACAATAAAATATCTGGGAATAAACTGGAGGTGAAAGACCTGTATTCTGAAAACTATAAAATACCGATGAAAGAAATTGAAGATGATACAAAGAAAGGGAAAGTCAGTACATGCCATGGATTGGAAGAACAAATATTATTGAAATGTCCATACTACCCAAAGCAATCTACATATTTAATGCAATCTGTATCAAAATACCAACAGTATTTTTCACAGAAGTAGAAAGAACAATCCTAAAATTTCTATGGAACCCCAAAAGACCCCTTATAGCCAAAGCAACCTTGAAAAACAAAAACAAAATGGGAAGTATCACAATTCCAGACTTTAAGTTATTTACAAGTTATGTAGCAATCAAAACAGCATGGTATTGGCAAAAAAATAGACACATAGATGAATGGAAAAGAAAAAATAAACAGAAATAAACCCACATTTATTTTCAATTAATCTTTGACAAAATAGGAAAGAGTATCCAATGGGAAAAAGTCATTTCAATAAATGGTGTTGGGAAAACTGGACAGCTACCTGCAGAAGAATGAAACTGGACCCCTTTCTTACACCAGACACAAAAATAAACTTAATATGGATTAAAGACCTAAAGGTGAGACTTGAAACCATAGAAATCCTAGAAGAGAACATAAGCCATAATGTCTCTGACATCAAATACCTCAACATTTTTCTAGCTATATCTCTTGTGGCAAGAAAAACAAAAGCAAAAACTCCTGGGACTACATGAAAATAAAAGACTTCTGCACAGTAAAGGAAACAATCAACAAAACTAAAAGGCAACCAACAGAGTGAGAGAAGATATTTGCAAATGACATCTCTCATAAAGGATGAATATCCAAAATATATAAATATATAAATTATATTTAAAAATATAAAAAATATACAAATATATATATACCACCTCACACCAGTCAGAATGGATAAAATGAACAAACCAGGAAGCAACAGATATATAAATAGGAATGAACAAGAAAGGAAGCAATAAATATATAAAACTTAAGAATCTAAAACCAAATAATCTGATTAAAAATAAGCAGGAGACATGAACAGACATTTCTCCAAAGAAGACATACAGATGGCCAACAGACACATGAAAAGACATTCAACATTACCCATTATTAGGGAAATGCAAATCAAAACTACAATGAATGATCATCTCACACATGTCAGAATGGCCAAGATCAACAACACAAGAAACAACAGGTGTTGGCAAGGATGCAGAGAAAAAGGAACCCTCTTGCACTATTGGTGGGAATGGAAATTAGAGCACAATGTGTCGAAATATGTGGGATGCAGCCCTAGAAACCCTTAGAAATTTATAGCATTAAAGTTAGACAACAAGAAAGGTATAAAGTCAATAATCTAAATTCTTACCTAAAAAGCTAGGAAAAGAAGAGCAAATTAAACCAAAATAAATAGAATATACAAAACATAAAGAGTGGAAATCAGTAAAACAATAAGCCTGTAAACTGCTGGCAAAATCAACAAAACCAAAAGTTGTTTCCCTGAAAAAAAAATTAATGAAATTAATGAATCCAGAGCAAGATGGATAGTGAAAAAGAAAGAAAAAATACAAATTAGCAATATCAGTAATCAAAGAGGACATCACTATCCTATAGACATTAAAGGGCTAATAAGAAAATATTATGAACAAATTTTAATGGCAATAAATTTGGTAGTTAAGTTAAACTAGACACATTTATTGAAAGATATAACTCAGCAAAACTAGCACAAGAAATACAAAATCTGAATAGCCACATATCTGTTGAAGAAATTCAATTTATGATTAAAACTTTCACACAAAGAAAACTCTAAACTACATGATTGCACCAGGGATCTCTGTCCAACGTTTCTGAGTAGGACATGATATCAATCCTATGCAAACTTTCAGAATAGAGAGGAAAAGGGGAATATTTCCTAACCAATTTCATGAGGTCAGCATAACCCTGATATCAAAAGCTGACAAGGACATTGAAAAAAATTAATTACAGACCAATATCCGCCTAAGCCTTGATGCAAAAATACTTAACAATATTAGCAAATTGAATCAAACAACATACAAAGAGGATAATACATTAAGACCAAGTGGGGGATTGTTCCAGGAAGGCAGGATTGGCTTAATATTAGGAAATCAATAAAAGCACATTAACAGAAACAGGAGAAAAATTATGATTAGCTCAAGAGATGCAGAAAAAGCATTTGACCAAATTCCAACATCCATTCATGACAAAAGTAGAAACTCAACAAACCAGGCATACAAGAAAACTTCCTCACCCCAATAAAAGCCATCTATAAAATAACTATAGCTTATGTCATATAACGTAAGTAAAATACTGAATGCATTTACCCCACCTCCCACCCCCAGCCATCAGTAACAAAGCAAGAGTATCTGTTCTTATGACTTGTATTCAGTCCTGTACTGGAGATCTTAGCCACGACAAAAGGAAAGATTTTTAAAAAAATTTTTAAAGGATTGGAGGGCAGCCTGTGTGGCTCAGCGGTTAACGCCGCCTTCTGCCCAGGGTGTGATCCTGGAGACCCGGGATCGAGTCCCACATCGGGCTCCCTGCATGGAGCCTGCTTCTCCCTCTGCCTGTGTCTCTGCCTCTTTTTCTCTCTCTGTGTGCCTCATGAATAAATAAATAAAATCTTTAAAAAAAGGATTGGAAAGGAGAAGTAAAACTATCCATTTTCACAGAAGATGTAGTTATATACACAAATAATGTGGTTCCAAAGGAATGTACCAAAAACTATTAAAACTAATAAGTGATTTTAGCAAGGACACAGGATACAAAGTCAGTATCTAAAAGTCAATTGTATTTCTATATATTAGGAATAAAAACTGGTAAATGAAATATAAAAGTTTACAGTTACAACAGAATTACAAAGCATAAAATACTGAGGAATAAGTTTATCAGAAGATGTGTCATAGGGTAGCTCTATTTTTAACTTTTTGAGGAATTTCCAGAGTGGCTGCACCAGCTTGCATTCCCACCAGCAGTGCAGGAGGGTTCCCCTTTCTCTGCATCCTCACCAACATTTGTTGCTTCTTGGCTTGTTCATTTTATCCATTCTGACTGGTGTGAGGTGGTATCTCATTGTGGTTTTGTTTTGTATTTCCTTGATGCTGAGTGATGTGACCCAGCAATTGCACTACTAGATATTTATCCAAAAGATACAAACACAGTGATCCGAAGGGGCACCTGCACCCCAACGTTTCTAGCAGCATTGTCCACAACAGCCAAACTATGAAAAGAGCCCAAATGTCCATTGACAGATGAATAAAGATGATGTAGTATATATACACCACGGAATATTATTCAGCCACCAAAAAGTGAAATCTTACCATTTCCAATATGTGGATGGAATTAGAAGGTATTAGGCTAAGTGAATAAGTCAATTAGAGAAAGGATTATCATATGATCTCACTCATGTGGAATTCAAGAAACAAAACAGAGGATCATAGGGGAAGGGAGGGAAAAATAAAATAAGATGAAATCATAAAGGGAGACAAACGATAAGAGACTCTTAACTATAGGGAACAACCTGAGGGTTGCTGGAGGGGAAGTGGGTGGAGGGATGGGGTACCTGGGTGATTAAGGAGGGCATTTGATAGAATGAGCACTGGGTGTTATATACAACACTGAACTCTACCTCTGAAACTAATAATATACTATATGTTAATTAACTGAATTTAAATACAATTAAATTTTTGAAAAGATATGTAACACTCCTATACTGAAAGCTAGAAACTACATTGTGAAACAAATGAAGAAGACAAAAATAAATGGAGAGATACACCCTATTCATGGTGGATAAGACCCAATACTGTTAAGAGATGATTTTTTTCCCAGTTTTGCTAAATATTCAATTTAATTCCCCCCAAACAATCTATAGATTTAATAGAATCCCTACCAAAATACCAACAGCATTTTTTAAAAAAAACAGAACTAGAGTTCCTAAAATTTATATGGAACCCCAAAAGACCATGACTAGCCAAAGCAATCCTGAAAAAGAACAAAAGTGTAGGTATAAAAATCCCAGATTTCAAGCTATACTATAAAGTTGTAGCAAGCAAAAACAGTATGGTAACAGCACAAATACATACGGATTAATGGAACAGAGTCCAGATATAAACCCACACTTCTACGGTCAATTAATTTATGACAAAGAAGGCAAGAACACGCAAAGGGGAAAAGTCTCTTCCACAAATGGTGCTGGGAAAACTGGACAGCAACATTCTAAAGAATGAAACTGGACACTTTCTTACACCTAAAAATAAACTCAAAATGAATTAGAGACCTAAATGTGAAATCTGAAACCATAAAACATCTAGAAAAAAACATAGGCAGTAATCTCTGTGACATTAGCCGTAGAAATATTTTTCTAGATAATGTTCCCTGAGGCAAGGGAAACAAAGGCAAAATGGAACCACTGGGACAGCACCAAAATAAAAAGCTTCTGCACAGTGAAGGAAACCACCGATGAAAAAGCACCAAGAATGAGAAGATATTTGCAAATGACATATCCCTCAAGGGGTTAATATTCAAACTATATAAAGAACTTATATGACTCAGCAGCAAAAACCTCAAACAATCCAATTAAAAATAGGCAGAAAACATGAACAGATATTTCTCCAAAGATGACGTGCAGGTGCCAACAGACGCATGAAAAGATGCTCCACATCACTCATCATCAGGGAAATGCAGATCAAAACTTCAATAAGGTCCCACCTCACACTTGTCAGAATAGAATGGCTAAAATAAAAAACACAAGAAATAACAAGTATTGGTGAGGATGTGGAGAAAAAGGAACCCTCGTGCATTGTTGGGGGGAATGCACACTGGTGCAGCCACGGTGGGAAACAGTATGGACATCCCTCCAAAAATTAAAAATAGAATTACCATATGATCCAGTAATTCCACTACTGGATATTTGGCCAAAGAATATGAAAACACCAATTTAAAAAGATATATGAAAAAAAAAAGAAAAGATATATGTACCCCTATATTTACTACAGCCTTATTTACAAGAGCCAAGATATGGAAACAACCCAAGTGCTTATCAATCTATCTATCATCTATCTATCTATCTATCTATCTATCTATCTATCTATCTATCTATCTATCATCTATCCATCCATAGACACAGACACTAATATATATGGAACGTAAATAATATATATAGACTAGAATATATGATGCATTATTTATGTTATATATTTATTTATACATACACATATATAATGGAATGTATATAATATATAGAGAATACATATAATGCAGTATATAATATATAATGGAATATTAATCATAGAAAGAAAAGGAAATCTTGCCATTTGCAATAACATGGATGGATCTAGAGAGTATAATGCTAAGTGAAATAAGTCAGTTAGAGGCAGATAGATACCATAAGATTTCACTCATGTGGGATTTAAGAAACAAAACAAATGAACAAGGAAAAAGAGACAAAAGAAAAAAGACTTAAATATAGAGAACAAACTGGTGGTAAGTGGGAGGATGGGTGAAATAGGTGAAGGGGATTATGAGGGTACTTATCCCAATGAGCGCTGTGTAATGTATTTGATAGTTGAATCAGCATATTGTATACCTGAAACTCATATAGCACTGTAATTAATTATACTGGAATAAATAAATAAATATTTTAAAAATGCAGTGGGAAGAAAACAAGATTCATAGTAATCCCAATTAAAACCCCAGCAGTGGTTTGCTGTTTTTTTTTTTTTTTTTTTTTTTTTTTTTCTGGTAGAAATTGTCAAGCTGATATGGAAGTTTAGATAAAAATAAGAAGGAACTAGAATAGTGGAAACAACTTTGAAAAAGATTAACAAAGTTGGAGAACTTACATTCCCTACTTTCAAGAATAAATTTAAAGCTGTAGTAATTAAGACAGTTGGTAGTGACATAAGGATAGACAAATAGATCAACTGCACAGAAGTAAGATTCCAGATATAGAGTCAGCTGGTTTTCTATAAAGACAGCAGAGCAAATCAACAGGGAAGGAAAAGCCTTTTCTACAAGCAATGCTGGAATAACCAGATAGCAAAAAATGAACCCCAAATACTGCCTTATGCCATATACTAACGAAACTTATCTTGAGATGAATCATATACCTAAAGGTAAAGGTTTCCTAAGCCTCTTAAAGAAAGAAAGAAGAATATAGTTCCTTGTGAGCTTAGGGTAGGTAAAGAATTTTTTTTTAAGGCAGGAGACAGCACTAAGAAAAGCACAAGAAAAGAATTTGTAAATCGGACTTCTCCAACAGCAAAAACTGCCCAGCTTTCTTCCAATCTGAGCTTATTTTCTGACAAATGATTTGTAATCAGAGTATTTAAAGAACTCCTTAGTATCAATAATTTTTTTAAAAAAAGCACAACCCAGTATAAAAATTGAATAAGGAGTTGGACACTTGACAAAAGAAGATGTGCAAATGATCTGTAGGCGCATGAAAATATCCTTAACATTACTAGCCATAGAGAAATGCACGTTAAAACCACAGTGAGAAAATAAATAAATAAATAAATAAATAAATAAATAAATAAATAAATAAATAAAACCACAGTGAGATGATAGGATGAGCACTGGGTGTTATTCTATATGTTGGCAAATTGAACACCAATAAAAAATAAATTAAAAAAAACACAGTGAGATTCTATTTCACTCCCTAGGGTGGCTAAAATTGAAAAGATTAACACCAAATATTAGTGAGAATGTGTGTTGCTGTCATAATCCTTTCAGAAAAATGTCTGGCTCTTTTCTTAACAAGTTAAACATACATCTATCCTATGACCCAGAAATCCATTCCTAGGTATTTACCCAGAGAAATGAAAACATATGTCTACAAAAACGCCTCTATAAGAATATTCATAGCTGCTTGAGTCATGATTATCAAAATCTGGAAACAACTCCAACATCTACCAATGGAAGAAGAGACAAACACGTTACGGTACATTCCTGAGTGTCGTCTGCTCATTAATAGGAGGAAATCACTAATAATAATAATAATAATAATAATAATAATAATAATAATAATAATAAAATTAAATTAAATTTAAAAAAAAGGAGGAAATCACTGAAACCTGGTGAATCTCAAAAATAGAAAGTGGAACAAAAGAAGTCAGATAGCATAGAGTACAGCCTGTCCTATGGTATCAGGGCCTCCGTTTTGAAGAGAGGCTGCTGGGACTCAGGTTCAGCAACTTCATCAACGTTGACCTGGGGCTGGAGGTGGGACTTCTGACCCCAGAGTTCGTGCTTACCATGCCGTCCTGTGTTATGTTTCTTAATTCGCTTAACCACATACTAAGCAACAGGTGCTTTCCTTCATCTTATACGTAAGGAGCTGAAGGCTCACAGGCCTCCAACAACTGTCCCGCTGTCTTCCCTCGAGCTGGAAGGAGAGTCCAGCCTGCTCTCTGAAGCCCACAAACCTCCTGAAAATGCACTACAGGGCTGTGTGTGTTACGTTCCTCGTTTGCCTGCCTCCTCACTAAGGATTGTGTTTTTTTCTTTTGCTCCAGTCTTTAGAGAGTTTTATTTATAACTCCCTTGAAATGGGCTTCCCGAAAAACCCATCACTCTACACGGCAATGTTTAGACCTGACTGCCCAGGCAGCCTCTTTCATCAGCCTCGTCTCAGGGAGAATTTACTTGATTTACTTGCTTTCAATTTCTAAGCCTTCATTTGTTTGCTTCTTTAATCAAACAAATTAGACCTCAAGTCTTTAAAGATGGACTATCAGAGAGGCTATATCATGTGTTCAGCCTAAAAATTAAGCGAAATCTACACTCAGGTGTTTAGAGAGAAATAGTTTGGTCAGATTTGATCACTATATACCAACCTTTTTCTGGGTTTGAATTTTCCCTTGAACTCAGGGGAAAAATACGTTGTTGAGCTTCCAAGGCCACCTGGTTTGGCCCTAGCATTCCTGCAGATAGCCACAGCTCATTGCATAGCAGACAGGAAGATCTTATTCTACGTACAGAAGTTTGGCCTGTAGGGGCTAGAATTTTGACAGGGCCAAAGAAGTCAGGAGACATTATAGTAAAGTATAGTATTCCCCAAAAAATGACCCAAGGCAGGCTTCATCCATGGCTTGAACTCTTCCACATAACCCAAAGAGAACTAATAGAGTTATTCAAGTTTCTGTCCCACTGAAGGGTGGCCATTGGCCTTACGTCCATAAAGCTGGCCTCCCACATCTGTGGGGAGATGTGTCAACCATGGAGGTACGCTGCTGAGATATCCTTTCAACAGAACCTGCTACAAGGAAGATAAATAGCAGGTATCTTTCAGATGCTACAAATTTGGACCTCCACAGAGTTCACATTGAAGCCATGCTTCCTCTGGTTTGACACCAGCCAGGACTGATGATAGCAGGGACACTAGAGCCATGACATTCCAGTTAGACATAAGACTCCCATAGTGGGAAATCTTTGCTCTGGGGATCCTCATCGGCTTAGAACACAGATATGCTCTGCAGTCTGGGGTTCTCCTTCCTACTCTCCTTTCTTAACTCTCTCCTTTCAAATATCATTCTGAAGACAAGTTCCACCTATTTCTACTCCTTCACAAACATTCTCCTGGTGAATCTCTAACATGTCTAATTCCATCTTGGTGTCCACTCTTGGAGCACTCAAACTTATACAGTTGGTACATAAAGTGAGGTTTTGGAGACTGCTCGCTCACCTCATAGCTAGCAAAAAGAATGCTAGCGCATTTGAAATGTGGGGCATAGATAGTTCCTGGAATAAGATGGTATGCCTCCACTGCGGAAGATTTCATGAGTGGTGACCTGGAAAAATGTCCCCATGGAGGAGAATGTCTTTGCCAATGAAGTGACTCAGGCAAAACATGAGGGAAATACTAACTCCAAGGCCAGTTATTACTAAACTGTATAGACACACTGAGGAGGGCTAATTAGAAACTGGGGGCCATTAACAAACAATTCAGAACTAAGTGTAAGAGCCAGACAGCCTTTCTGAACACTTGCAGTCTCTCATCTCTGCAGTGGAATAATGATCATAGTTGAAGAGAAGACTCGGGATCTAGAAGACTTAGGGTCTACAAGTTTGTTAGACCTCCAGAGATATTTAAAGACAGGGCTGTTATGCTAGCTGGGAAAACCTTGAACCATGAAATCTTGGATGGGGCATCTGGGTGCATGCACCCAAGAATTTTATTTATGCCCTAGCAGATGGTAAAGGAAGGGGTTTTAAAACTCAAGGGGGGAAAGAATGCTAGAATCAATATTTTATGTGAGATCAGAAGACCCACCTGAGGACTGTATTGTCTCAGAGAGTCCGGAGGGCACGGCATTCACCAGGGCCATCAGGAGTAGGCTGGGAAGTTCAGTAGCGGCAGGGCCAAGCTGGGCTTACTGACGCCAATGGAAAGTGGAGTCTGGAAGTGATAGAGGCCAAGTAGCAGAATTTGACCAAAGCTGGGAGGCTGCAGTGTCAGAGAGGCAGTCGAGGGCATGTGACACGGGGACTGGTGAAGATGGTTGGGAGGAATATGACCAAACAGATGAGAAGCCAAGAGTGCTGCTTAATACAATCAGAGAAAGAAAAGAACAGAGGAGGAGACTGAAGGCAGTCGTCTCAATAAGAGGTCAATATCATGTGTTTAGTAGCCCTGAGCCAGTTTTCTGATTTGAAATCCAATGACTGAAGAGGTGACCAGATCTCCAGGAGAAGGGCCTGGCAACATGACAGCAAGTGTATACTATGACGACTCCCTGAGTCCTCCTTTGGGAAGACCTATGGCCATTTACTTGAGTGAATGCACAGTGGTAGGATGAATACCCAGACATTTTAAGAAGTACTGGACACGGAATCTTAGTTGACACTGACGACCACAGACCCCAAATATTTTCATAACCCCCTAGTGAATGGAGACCTGGCCAGTCTAGTTTACAGTAGGTTTATGGGTCCATAGACCCGTATGTGGCAGTTGGAGTACTGACTTCCTGGCCTGTATTTAAGAGTGAGCATAACAGGGGAAGGTCAACTGGAAGCCTCTAAAGTAAATAAAAACAATTATCACATCCAAAGTTGTTTTATTTTTTTTTTTTAGAAGAGGGTGGATGGATGACTATAGACTACCATATTCTCAATCAAATAGTAGCTCTGATTACAATGTTGCTTCAGACATGGTGTCTTTGCTATAGCTGATTGATAAGGTCTCAGACAGTATGTGGCTATCGACTTGGTGTCTTCATTATTTCTACGGCAGTCAAAACAAAATCAGAAGATTAGAAATAGCCTGCATTTACATGGAATTTCATGGATTTATTTCATGTCACCCCAGGGCTATGTTAACTTTCCTATTTGCAGTCAAAATATAACCTGAATAGTTCTGAACCAGCGAGAAACTGAGAGGGTGAAACAAGAGCAGCCCCACTGACCATCCCTCTCGGTGACCTCCCCCGTCCACATGGGATTTTGTGCCTCCCATTACACAGTTCTGGGCTTTGCAGGGTTAGAGGCTCTAGTCACCGAAGAGAGTACCTTCTTGTCAGAGGACCAAATAACTGCTTCCACCCAGGCACCCTGGACTTCTGGTGTCCAAGGACCAGCAGGTAAGGAGGGGAGTCATCATTCTGGCAGAGGTAACTGCTTCCTATGAGGAGGGCGATCTACTCTTATACAATGGGGATGGAAAGAAATATGTCTGAAATGCAGTAGAGCCAATTAGACATTTTTAGTAGTCTTTGCCTCGTTATGCTGGAGGTTCAGACCCCTTAGCAATGAGAGATTGGGGTCTACCACCGGCTAAGCCATAGAGACCTGCCCAGGTGACACGGAAAGTAAAGAGAATTTACGGTGAATAGTGGATGAGGGAGACTGACTAAATGCAGAAATGGAACTGTTACTTCATCCAACTAACCTCTTCTAGGTTTCTCCTCTAGAAAAGAAGCCTGTGTGAACCACGGAGATGCTGCTTACTGACATAGTAGGGTGACGGATCTCTACGGCACAAGCTGTAGAAATGGCAGCCATGGAAGCAGTCCACGCAGCTCTCCCTCCAAGGGAAGCAGCTCTGCGCAGAGAGTCCCTGGGAAGCCTCCAGCTTTTCACCTTGGATCGAATGCAGCTTTCATTCTGAGAACTTGCTCTCCACGGGTTGCTTCTAGCCAGTGGCCAAGCACAGCAAGGAGATGAGAGCTGGGCCATCGTGGGACTCCTGTCATGGGTGGTCTTTGCACGGGGGCTCCCTGTTGGCCTGGCTGAGATGTTATCAGAGTTTCTCTGCCATTGAAACCTCCCCCTATTCAGTTTTCCTCTCTTCCCTTTCCTTGCACAGCTGTCAGCTCTGCACAGGGGTCTGAAGGCTCTCCCTGCTCACTCCAGCTCCCTCTCTCCTGTACCCTTTATAAACACTTCCCTTCTGCATGTTTTATTCTGGTTGGCATCGACTTCCCAGAGGACCCAAAGTAGTACAGGAGGCCTCAGAAAAAAAGCAAATAAAAATCATAAATAAATAAATAAATAAATAAATAACTGGATGGCAAAGTGATTGGGCAGGGCTTTCAGATACACACTTTCTGGACATTTTCAAAATTGCAAGGAAACAAATAATTGTCATGGAGAAAATGTTTAGTCTAAAGCTATTTTCAAGCTTCTCTATAATTCCAAGTTCTATTAACTTGTGTGAAAGCTCTTATACTTGTCAGATCAAATTGTTGTTCTCTGCCCAATTTGGAAGTTTCCCTTCTGAGTGGCAAAGGACAATAATTGAACGTGTGGTCCTGAATCTTGATTGGGAGAGGATTGGCCCAAATCTTATTTCTCCCCAGTCTCTCTGGGATCACTAAGGGAAGCACTCCTCTTGACTTTCAGAGGAAGTTGTGAAAAAACATTAATACTTTATACGTTATAGCTTGTCTTGATGGACTGCAGAGCACCTCCTTTACCCATTATTTATTATTTTCAATTGTGCACCCACCAGGTGAAGGACAGTCTCTGTTAGCACCTTTATAAAAAAAAAAGATTTTATTTATTTATTCACAAGAGACACAGAGACAGAGAGGCAGAGACATACGCAGAGGGAGGGGAAGCAGGCTCCATGCAGGGAGCCCGATGCAGGACTCGATCCCAGGTCACGCCTTGAGCTGAAGGCAGACACTCAACCACTGAGCCACCCAAGTGCCCCTGTAGCACCTTTTTTAAAGCAATGGATGATTTGCCACTCGCATTTTATTATGTGCTTAAAAGCAAGATGTACATTTGACTCTTGAACAACAAGAATGTGAGTTGCACAAGTTCACACATATGTGGATTTTAGAAAGTAAATAGGGTACTGTAAATATATTTTCTATTCTCTAGCTTATTTGATTGTAAGAATATGGTATATAACACATATAACATACAAAATGTGTGTTAAACAACTGTATCACTAAGGCTTTCATCAGTGATAGGCTATTAGCTTATCAACAATAGCCAAAATATGGAAAGAGGCCCAATCATTGACTGATGAATGGATAAAGAAGATGCGGGGTGTGTGTGTGTGTGTGTGTGTGTGTGTATAAAATGGAATATTACTCAGCCATTAAAAAGAATGAAATCTTGCCATTTGCAATGGTGTGGATGGAACTAGAGTGTATTATGCTAAGTGAAATAGGTCATTAGAGAGAAAGACAAATATCATGATTTCACTCATATGTGGAACTTAAGACACAAAACAGATCAACATAGTGGAATGGGGAAAAGGGGGAGGGGGAGGAAGCAAACCAGAAGAGACTCTTAATGATAGAGAACAAACTGAGGGTTGGTTGATGGAAGGAGGTGGGTGGGGGATGGGCTAGACGGGGGATGGGGATTAGGAGGGCATGTGTTGTGATGAGCACTGGGGGTTGTGTGTAAGTGATGAATCACTGAATTCTACTCCCAAAACCAATATTGCCCATATGTTAACTCACTGGAATTTAAACAAAAATTTGAAGAAAAAAACCCTCCTAAAACCCACAGTAGGCTATTGAGTTTTGGGGAGTCAAAAGTTACACATGGATTTTCAACCATATGGGGTGGGGCAGGGAGTGCTTCAACTCACCCAAGTGTTCAAAAGTCAACTGTAATGTAAATTGAATTGAAACTAGAAAGGCCAAACTAAAAAAGTGACATCTCCTGCCTTTGGTAGAAGAGTATAAACAAAGCCATATAGGAAATGGTTGAGAAACAAACTGATGCTAAAAACAGGTGAGAAAGAAAAGAGATCTCTAACTCTTTAAGAAAGAAGCACCAAGTGCTCTCCCTACAACAGATCATCTTATCAGATCTTTATCTTTTGAATAATTGGCTTGAAGACTACTGAAAAAACATTTTTTTAAAATTAAGATTTATTTATTTATTTGAGAGAAAGAGAGCAAGATGGAAGGAGGGACACATTGAGGCAGAGAGAAACTCTCCAGCAGATGCCCTGCTGAGTATGGAGCCTGACATGGGGTCCATCTCACAACCCTGAGATCATGACCTGAGCCGAAACCAAGAGTTCGATGCTTAACCAACTGAGCCACCTAGGTGCCCCTCTGCTGAAAAAAATTTGTTCATATTTCATCACCCAAATCAAGAAATGAAAAAAGAAAATATCTATAAATATCTATGACTTGGTTGAATCAAATTTTCTATCAAAACCTGAGTCATTCCATGAATGGAGGAAAGGAGGAGACTGGATTAAAATGGCCTTGGTTACAGTACCAATTGTTACAGTTGGTGAGCATGTTCAACAACCAGAAGCTTCCCCAAAACCACTCTCACCACACAAGGAAGGACACTACAAAGTCAGTATACTTTACCCCATTGTACAGAGGAGATCCTGAGACTCAAAGATCCCTGGTATCTTTCCTGAGGTCAACTAGATTGGGATGGGCAGAGTCCACGTGGGTCAGTGCATGTCCAAAGCTAGTCCACCCTCTCACCTTCCTATTTTCAGGTGAGAAAAAGATGGGGGAGAGGCAGGGGTAAGATTTAAAAATATATATTTATTTGAGAGAGAGAAAGAGAGAGAGAGAGAGAGAGAGAGAGTAGAAGGGGTGGGAGGAGAGGCAGAGGGAGAGAGAGAGAATTCAAAGCAGGCTCCAAGCTTGATCTCATGACCCTGAGATCACAGCCTAAGCCAAAACCAAGAGTCCGCCACTCAATCCAATGCACCACGCGGGCACCCCTGGGGTAAGCCTGTTTTAAGAGCGATGGCATATCTCTGTAATGAAATGCAATCAGACTGCACACAATATATTTTATAATAGTTGGAAAGAATGAGAACAACACTGATAATTGTGGGAATCCTGTAAAATCTGGGGAATACTCTTGGTTAGGAACATTTGAAAAATAGGCAGATAACTCTTCCTCTTCTAAACTCCTTTGCATTTTATTTGAGCACATCATCAACCATATTAGGGCTCAAAAGATATTTTGAACCAATAAATAAATTTGTACTGCTATTAAAATAGCATTGGCTTTTTGCCTCATGTTGTAGCTATTTCTATGTGCTTTAAATCTCCCTTCCTGGACAGTGTCTTCATATCAATGGTCTCTTGCATTTATATAGCAATTTATGGTCAAATGTTGTGTATATCATCTTACTGAGAGCAATTCTATGAGGTTTGAAAGGTGGGCATTCTTAGACACATTTTGAGGACTTTGAGGCTCAAAGAGAAATGATTTGCTCAAAGTCACATACCTGGCAAGGGAGAATGCTTGAACTTGAATGTAGGATTTCTAATTTCACATCTGTTTTCTTTCAAATACACAGAGTCCTCTTAAGGAAAACTGCCCCTCTGATTCATCATTGTAGTGTAACAAGCTAAGCCCTACACCTTACTCATGAAAATGTTCCATGAGTATCTGTTGGGTCATTTTTATGAATGAATGATCGAAGACATGAATGAAACCCTCCAAGAAATGGTTGAATGAGGTTTGCATTTGGGCAATTTGACTTTCAGATCTTGGTGGAAAATGTTCTAGTAAATTCCTCTGTCTAGTCACATTTCATTTTTTTTCTTTTTCTTTTTTCACATTTCATTTAAATAAATGTCCTTCCAGATGTCCTCAAAGGAGCTAGTTTCACCACACTTCCTAGTCGAAAAATATTTGTGTTTTGGTCCTTTCAGAGGCCATAAATCTCTCTAATCAGTGCCTAATGGTTTTTGGGATGACTCTGAGCAACTATCCCATTAATTGAAAGAAGAATGTTGTCATCTGCCACGGAGATTTCTCATTATGTTTCATCAAATTCAAAACAGAGCCCTGTTTGGAATTCTTTTATGAACAGTGTAATTACACCACATCCTATGGTGTTTGGAAGTAGCGCTCACAATTAGCATCCCTGTCATGAGTGGGAAGTGATCCGTGCTAAATAGGAGCTGGGCCAGATGGGTCTTGCTAAGACCCCTGCCCCTCCCCCTTCAGCTCCATTAAATTAAGCTGTCCCTACGTGTGCGCAAAAGACATAAATCTATCTTTTACTTCTGTGTGTATTAAAGAAATGCATCCGCTTCCATTAATTAAAAGTCAACTGCTCCTGTTTACGGTGATCAGGGTAGAAGACACACTTATGCCAGGGAATTTCAGAGAAGCAGGTCCTGGTGGATGCCCCAGTCCTCTGCAGGCTGTAAAGCAAGAACTCGGACATGAATGAAATGGTCGTTGCCCTAGAAAGTAAGAGCAGCATCCCAGCAAACCCAGGCCTCGATTCCCTGTATTGCAAAGCAGCCCCAACTTGGGAACACGGCTGATCATCTCCACGAGCATGGAGAACACAAGGCCCTGTCTGATGAACAGCAGCCATTGGGCCTGCCAGTCATGGTAGCAGTGTATACTTCGTCTTGGGAGCTCCATTTTCTTCCTAGTTGTTGTTTCTGATTTTCCTTTTCATTTCAAATTGCTCCCCTCCCCAACTCCCCATGAGTACAAACCTACTCATAGTCTTTTCAGGTACTCAGAGTTCTCATTTCTGTTATTCCCCTCCCTACTTGCAGTTGTTCATACATCATGTCACAACTATCTACACCTTAGTAAGAAGCTCAGCCAATATTTGGTTCCCCATATATATTATGTTATATATTGTATATCTGTATATAAATGGCATATGCTCCACACATGCAGCATATAGAAACATACATATAAAATAAGCATAGTTCCTCAATATGGGAAGAATATAGGTTTTGTGCCTGATTAGAGAACTAGACTGCCTTCTTACTTTTCAGTGTCCTTTTTCTGTCATGAAATAAATCTCCTAATAGACAAATTGGGGATAATTTTTAAATAAAAAGTAAAAGAATTTTCCCTCCAGTCCTATCCCTGAGAGTCAACCACCTTAAATATTTTGGTGTATTTTTCTCTCTTTTCTACTTTTAAGATCACAAAATGTTTGTTGCTTACAAAAAAGCATAGAGAAATGCTTACTCTTGTTTCAGGCATGATTCCAACAACGTTGGTTTGATTTCCCAGTCCACAGTAGATTAGAAATAGCAATTTTATGTATTTATTTTCAAAGATTTTACTTATTCATTCATGAGAGACACACAGAGAGAGGCAGAGACACAGGCAGAGGGAGAAGCAGGCTCCTTGCAGGGAGCCCGATGCAGGACTCGATCCCAGGACCCCAGGAACACAACCTGGGCTAAAGGCACTCAACTGCTGAGCCACACAGATGCCCCAGAGATAGCAATTTTAAAGCAGGGAGATCGACAAGGGAAGACAGCAGGTAGAAAAGAACTGAGACTTCCTAACTCTGCTCTTCTGTATTTATCCTCTTGCAGGCTGACGAGTGAGAAAAAAGACAGAGTCAGACATAAGAATCGGGGGCAAATAGCTCCTTGTACACAACTTGAAACTGAATCATCAAGACAAAGCAACCTACTGAATGGGAGAGGGTTTTTGCAAGTGATACATCTAGTAAGGGATTCATATCTAAAATATATAAATAACTATACAACTCAACACCCAAAGACCAACAACAATCCAATTAAGAAACGAGCAGAGGAACTGACTAGATTTTTTTTTTCCTGAAAAGACAGAGATGGTCAAAACAACAACAACCACCCATGAAAAGATGTTTAACATCACTCATCATCAGGTAAATGCAAATCAAAACCACGATGAGATATCATCTTACACTGGTCAGAATGGCTGGTATCAGATGGACAAGAAATAACAACTCTTGGTAAGAATTTGGAGAAAATGGAATCCTCATGCACTTTTGGTGGGAATGTAAATTGGTGGAGCCATTGTGGAAAATAGAATGGAAAATAGAATAGAATAGATGGCTCAGTGGTTTAGGGCCTACCTTCAGCCCAGGGCATGATCCTGGAGTCCTGGGATCAAGTCCCACATCGGGCTCCCTGCATGGAGCCTGCTTCTCCCTCTGCCTGTGTCTCCGCCTCTCTCTCTCTCTTTCTCTCATGAATAAATAAATAAATAAATAAATAAATAAATAAATAAATTCTTTAAAAGAAAAAGGAAAGTAGAATAGAGTTTTCTCAAAAAACTAAAAGTAGAAAATACCATGCAATCCAGTAATTCTACTACTGGGTATCTATCTAAAGAAAATGAAAGCACTAATTCAAAAACGCATATGTACTCCTATGTTTATTGCAGCATTATTTACAAGAGCCCAAATATGGAAGCAACCTAAGTATCCCTTGATACATGAATTGAAAAAGAAGATGTGGGGTGTGTGTATGTGTGTGTATGTGTGTGTGTGTGTGTTGGAATATTACTCAGCCATAATGAAGAATGAGATCTTGCCATTTGTAGCAATATGGATAGACCTAGAAGGTATAATGCCAAGTCAAACAGGCCAGACAGAGAAAGACTTATGACTTCACTCACATGTAGGATGTAAGAGATACAACAAATGAACAAATAAAGGATGGAAGAAAAAGACAAACAAAAACCAGACTCTTAAATACAGTGAACAAAGTGGTGGTTGCCAGAAGGGAGTGGGGTGGCGTGAGAGATGAAATAAATCATGGGGGTTAAAGGGTACATTTACCCTAATGAGCACTGAGTCATGTATAGAATTATTGAATCACTATCTTGTACACCTGAAACTAATATAACACTGTATGTTAATTATATTTCAATAAATTAACAAATTTAAAAATAAACTAGAGAAGATCGCAAGGTTTGTGATATATTTTAGCAAACTTTCCATTGCCAATTCAGACCTTTGGAAATTTTAACTTTGGGAAGAAATAATACTTGGTGTATACCAAGTTGATATTTCATTAACTCTTTCACAAAATTTGTCTTCACAAGTGTGTGAGCCTAGGTTAGGCAAGCATTTTGCTTAAGAATATAAAAGCTGAGACTCAAATAGGCTTCAGGGTCTTGCCTGGGTTGGCCAAGCAATAGTTCTTTTGGCTCCTCACCTTGTGTGTTTTCTCCCCTGCACCGCCACCCTCCTTTCCTGGGACCCTTCTCTGGAGATCCAGGCCAGGGCACTATGAGGTCAAAGCCAAGAATACTGATTTGACAGAGGTGCTGGATGTGGTGTTTAGATCTCACACCTGAGGGCCAGACAGCCCAGGTTTGACTCCTGGCTCAGTTACTTATTGTATGTGACCTCTCTGAGCCTCAATTTTCCTACCTGTAGAATGGGGATAATATCCTACCTAATCTTAGGGTCACTGGCATATTTAATAAGTTAATCCAAAGTCCTTAGACAGATACTTAGTGCTAGGCGGTAAGTACAATATTCAGGACTCGACCTATAGCAGAATAAATGTGATTTTGAGAAAAAAAAAAAAAGGATTTAAGCATAGAAACTTGAATCATGCATTCTTGTCTTTCATAGAATATTTTAATTCTTCTGTCCTATTTTATTATTATTATTCTTTAAGATTATTTATTTATTTATTCACGAGAGACACAGAGAGGAGAGAGGCAAAGACCTAGGCAGAGGGAGAAACAGGCTCCATGCAGGGAGCCTGATGTGGGACTCGGTCCTGGGTCTCCAGGATCAGGCCCTGGGCTGAAAGTGGCGCTAAACCGCTGAGCCACCCGGGCTGCCCCATCCTATTTTATTATTAAGTAGATTTTGTTCCAACTTAAAATAGTTTATTTTTTAAAAGTTAACTGTATGATTCAACAAACAAACTACATTTGAGGTCCAGCAAACTGGTATAGTCTGTCCATGCTTTTGATTCACAGTGTGAGTCAAGTCTCTGTTTTCATCAAAGTTTGGGAACAGTATTGATGACATTTTAGTAAAAAGAAACTTTTTCACTAAAAAGTCTTAAGTATATTAACAAAGGCCATGCTCTACTTTCCACCTCAACTGCTACTGTCAAACCTCAGGAGGAGGGGTCTGGCTCTAGGGAAATAAAGTCACCACTTTTTTTAAATTATAAAAATACGTTTACTCAATATCAACTGTGCAATGTTTATAGGAAGCCTCAGAATGATCCTATTCTAGTGGCAGCTGGGATGGTTGGAGTTGCCACTGGGAAGCTGTCAAAAGTTCATAGTCGGTCTTTAGCAAACAAAAATTCTGATGTTATTTGATGCAAAACCCCTGGAATGGGCTGGGAAGCTGGGAAGGAAGGGTGAGCTGCATGGTGGGAACCAGTGAAAACATCTTTTCATGCCTATTATTAAAGCAGCTCCATAAGAACTGTACCTGTTCTTGTTCTGTTTTCTCCTAATTATTTGATTATTTCCATTTATGAACATAAATGCTATGTAATTATAATCATAATATGTGTACTACTTTGCATTCTTTATTTTTCACTGGGAAGCAATTTAAAACCATTTCTACAAATTCTTCCCTTTTTTCCTTTTTTTTTTTAAGGCTTTATCCATTTATTTATGAGAGACAGAGAGAGAGAGAGGCAGAGACACAGGCAGAGGGAGAAGAAGCAGGCTCCATGCAGGGAACCCGATGCGGGACTCGATCCCAGGACCCTGGGATCACTCCCTGAGCAAAAAGCAGATGCTCAACCACTGGGCCACCGACATGCTCCCCCTTTCACCCTTGAAAATGTGCAATATTTTATCTTATAAATTCGGTACAAGTTTATGTGACCCTATCACTGGACATTTTCCAATATCTTTTTTTATGTATCGTTTTTTTCCTTTTCTTCTTTTGAGTTGTTACTTTGGCACCATTTCTCAAAGCTAGGATCAGCAGGTCAAATACATTTTTCTTTCTTTCTTTCTTTCTTTCTTTCTTTCTTTCTTTCTTTCTTTCTTTTTTTTTTTTTTTTTTCAGCAGGTCAAAGAATGTGAACACTTACTTGCAGTTATTGTCACCTAACACCTAAGACCCTGATAGGGTCTTCCCAGAAAATGTGAACAAACTCGGAGGAACTTGTGGAGGTGATTATTCATAAGAGAAAATGAAATAGAATTTTATATTTTCAGGAAGAGAAAGACAGGGTAGGAGACTAAATGAAAGAGAAAAAAAGACATGAAGAATAGCTTTAAGGGCCCTTTATAGATAGGATATAAATAGTCCTGAAGCCTATGAGGTGAAGCCAGAAGGGGTATGGAAAGGAGAATCCCGCTTCCCCTTTCAAGAGGAGACTGCTCACATATGAGGTAGGCGAATCTGTAAGAGTCCAGTGATCCTCCCCTTTTACTTCAAGTGTATCCAACGGAATCGTTTCTGTGCTAGGCCGCTGGCCAGGAAGTTCTACAACCAGGGCCTTGTGGTACTTTGGTCCCCACACTCTTCCCGGTTTATTCTTAAGCATGTGGGTGCACCCTTGATGAAGTGGGTACTTTTCTCATCAGGGGATTATGCAGTGAGCCTCACACGTCCAGCAAGTGACAGTGTGGATGTGGATGTTACCAGACGCTGGGGTTCCTGCGTCGAGCCATGTAATAAATGGAGGGGGGGGATCCCTGGGTGACTCAGTGGTTTAGCACCTGCCTTTGGCCCAGGGTGCGATCCTGGAGACCCGGGATCGAGTCCCACGTCGGGCTCTTGGTGCATGGAGCTTGCTTCTCCCTCTGCCTGGGTCTCTGCCTCTCTCTCTCTCTCTCTCTCTCTCTGTGTGTGTTTTTCATGAACAAATAAATTAAATCTTAAAAAAAAATGAGGTGGAAGATTCTGAGATTTAGTTTCCCTCTAGTGAACCTCATGCATATAACAAAGCACCCCACATTTGTATTGCCGACTGCATTGAGCTGAGGGTTCTCTTACTCTGATATTCCCAGGATGCATCACACTAAATGCATGGTTGTCATCTTCTGTTTGGTGATCCTTAAAAGATAACCTTACTATGACTGGTTTTCTTTCCTTCCCTTCCTTCCTTCCTACATTTTATTTATTTATGTGTGAGAGAGAGAGAGAGAGAAAGAGAGAGAGAGAGCAAGAAAGAGCATAAATTGGGGGGCAGGGAGAGGGAGCAGCAGATTCCACTGAACAGGGAACCTGACACAGGGCTCGATCCTAGGACCCCAGGATCATGACCTGAGCTGAAGGCAGACACTTGGCCAACTGAGCCCCCAGGTGCCCCACTGGTTTTCTTTCTTGAAGCATGTTGGAAACATAGGCATCGTTTTTTTCAGTCTGTAAGAATCCCAAACTCAAGGATGTGTTGAATTTCAAAAGCAACAGGTTAGATGTTTGTCACTTAAAATATATTATGAGTTCCCATCAGAAAAGATTAGGACATCTCACTTTTTAACCTGGTTTTACAGCTTTTAGATATTGTTCAGCGGTTCAAGTGTAGTGGATGTGTGATTTCATTTGATCCTCACAACATTTTTGGGTCAGAAGTATTATTAATCCATATATTAAAGATGGTTGGGGGGGAAACAGAAAAATAAGTCAAGTTTTTCTAAGTTTATGGAGCAAGTGAGCAGTGGAGCTATAGGCCTCTAACCTGTGTCTCTAGCCACCTGCTGTCCAGAGCAGCACCCCTGGCCAGGTTCCTGGTTCAACACATAAAAGGCTGTTTTACCCATAATTATTAATATAGTGATTTAGGAAAAATATTTGCTTCCCAATTTCAGGATGTGAGGCAAATGAGTATGTGAAGCGATCTGTAATCTAGTGATGTTAAAGTGTTCTAAGTTGGTCTTTTGAGCCCTTGGGCTCTCTTCCTGTACCCCTGAGCTCTTTCCACTGTCCCAGCTCCAAGTAGATTAAATCAGATTGTCCCGGTTTGTGGTCCAAGATTTTGTATTAAAACACACACACACACACACACACACACACACACACACACACACACACAAGACAAACAATATGGAAAGGTAAACCAATTTCCTGCATAAGAAAACAGCCTTACAACATAAAGATATCATTTTCCCCTAGGCCAAGCTTTAGGTTAATACCTCAAAACAATACTTTAAGAAAAAAATGTTTTTCAGTGATTCACTGATGCCAAAGTTTGCTGTGGAAAAACTAACGAGCCCGAACAGGCAGGAGCTTCTGAAAAAGGAAAGCAGTGGGGGATTTGCTTTAAGGGATTTTTATAACATATTCGGAAGAAGCCAGCTCCCTCCGTCTTCAGCTGGGCCCCTGCCTCACAGGCAGGCCTAAGGTAAACCTACAGTCAGGGTGTTTATCTTCATCAAGTCAGAACCACATTTTTGAAGAGACGAAAGTCTCACAGTGAACAGAGCACGACGAGCCAGACGTAGGAATGACTTAGTCCTACTGACTTTGGGGAGACAATGGCTGGAAGGATTGAGGAAGACCTTGCAGTGGGGGCGTGTAGAAACGCGCTCTCACATGCTGCCCACGGCTATTTATCCTCAGATGCAATTGTGTGAAAGACTTAGTGTGCAAAAGTCTTCCTTCTGGAACATCTATCTTCTAACCCTTCAACAATGTCATTTGTTTTTTCACTTCTGAACCCATCCAGGTTTTAAACAATTACAATTTCCCAAATCTCTCCATTTTTAGGAGCATCAGAGCCTTCAGGGGGGAACGGGGTGCAGGAAGGCATCCTCTCAGGCACCTGTGTCCAAGTGTCAGGTGGAGTGGCCCGAATCCACACACTCCTCCTCCGTGGCTACTGTCCCACCATAACTATTAAGAGCTCCTCCCACAGATGTCCTCATTTGTGCAGTAAACTCTATGATCACCCGATACAGAAGGCAAGGGCTACCTATATTTTAGTGTGGGAGGAGAATAATCGTGCCTAGATGACCTCAGATTCCTCTCTAGGATACAGAAGAGGGTCCCACACATTCCAAACTCTCTCAGCTTAACGTTGCTTGGGTTGACTCGAGGACCTTCTGGGATGCAGGCCTTTTGGCCTTGAGTCCTCACAAACAAGACGGGGCCCCTGAGTGTTTCTCAAATGCACTCCCCCCTCCCCCAAGCTGCCGCTCTGTTCCAGTTACATAAACGGGTGTGGCCAAAGCCTAATCTTCCCGTGGGAAAGAAGGAAAGTGGAGATACAGGGAGAAATGCTCTTTATGACTGGAGATTTCTCCTCCATCTGTTTGTAATATGAAGGAAGGGGAAAGGGAGAAAAAAAAGGAGAGAGAGAGAGAGAGAGAGAGAGAGAAACAGATCGAGTTAAAGCGACCAGTGACTCCAGGGTCCTCCTCCTCCCCAGTCCCCAGGCAGGCATCTCAGGGAGAGAGAGGCTTTGATAGGAAGTCTGTTCTGGAAGAGACACTGCTCCCAGAGCCACCCTTCAGAGCTCCTGTGACGTGGCAGTTTCTATAGAGACGAGTCTCTTTCCTAGGAGAGCTCAGTAAGCAGGATACACAAAACCTAGCAACCAGTTGAAGGTTTTTTTTTTTTTTTTTTAATATGAGGATTTTCTGTACTTGAATTCCAAAGGCTCTCCCTTCCCTGGAAAGGCTGATTTGTGGCAAGCAGGAAAGGGTGGACTCATTTGCCTGGGGGCTGAGAATCTGGAAATAAGATTAGAAGGTTGTAGGTGGATGAGGGTAGAGAGAGGAAGGAAGAGAGTTTGCTCCTTACTGTGCCAGGGGGGCTGGTTTCAGCCTGAATTCATCTTCCAGCCTGCCCTAGGGGAGCCCAACCCCACTGCCAGGAGTCCATGAAATGATCCCCGGAGGGAGAAAACAAAACTGTGATTGCCTTAACGACCTCATTGTTGTCTTCCCTTTCACCTGCCAATCCAGGCATTTTTAGCAGGGAGAAGTCAAGTGCTCAGAGGATGCAAACCTGGAAGCTGTGCAACACGGGGAACCTGCTTACTTGGCATTAAGTAAATGCTCCATTTAGCTGACGTGTAGCAGCTCCATTTAGCTGCTCTTCCCATCACAGCAGCTCAAACATCACTTCTCAGGGAAGTCTTCTTTCTTTGTAAGAGATTGTGTTTGGCTACACGGAAAGAGACCCCACTGAGGAGTTGAACCAGATAGGGATTATTTTCCACCTAAGAAGAAATCCAGAAGGGGGCAGTTCTGGGGCCTCTCAGCTCCGCAGTGTCATCCATGTCCAGCTGCCTCTGTCTCCCTGCCTGGCCATTCTGAACATTCCATGCTCACGGTCCCTCCTGTGGTCAAAGACTGTTCCAACCCAATCAGCATCCCAGGCGGGATGAAGACGTGGTAAAACCAATGAGGAAGGGGCGGTGCCCACAGCAGGAAGCTACCTTTCACAGCAGATTTCTGCTTCTGCCTCCCTGAGTAGAACTGGATCATGTGGCTCCAATCTTCAGGAGGCTGAGATATAAATGGTTTTTGGTTGCTTTTTAGCTGAGCAAAGTGCCAATATAAACAGCGGCTATGTTTCAAGACCAAAGCTAAGAATAAGCACAAAGAGCTAGTGGCAGATGCCAGGGCTTCCCATCCTCTCTCCCCACCTATTACCTCCAGGCTGGGTTCTCTGTCTCTACTCTGTGACCTCGTACACTAGCGTGCTGATAAACGTTTAACTAGCAATCTGGGATTAAAAAAAGGGGGGTGGGGCATTCATTTGTAATACTTGCTGATTTCTGTGGTATAAATACCTCCATCGTGGCCGACTTCAAACTACCAACACGATGTCACTGAATACAGAGTTAGGAAGAGACACGCAGCCACACGTTATTCTATCTGGTATTGCAGATCCAAAAGCCACCATCTCAAGAGCAAAAATAATACTGGAATGTAAAATTATTCAGGTCTACATCTCTGTCCAACACTACGTATTAGAAATAGAGGAGCATGGTACAGCGTTCCTGGCTTAGGGAGCTCAGACCCACAAATCCTAGCTTTGTTTGGTTCTTGACCTGTGGGGCATCTTGTAGAAGATTAATATATGGTTGTCATTCTAACACAGCCCAAGCCTTGCTCACGTCTCAGCCCACGGCTTCAGCCTGTAACACTCAAGCAGGAATGAGACTGGAGAAAACTGGCACCTCTGCCCCCACCTCTTTGGAGATAACATAGCATTGGGATTATGGTAAGGAAGGAAAATAGAGAATGGCCTGGAAGATTACCGAACTGTGTTAGTACTCATTGCTGGCACCACCGCTGAAGAAAGAAGCTACGAGGTCTTCTGCATGTATCTCTCTGTTGGGATCTGACCTTGTGATTCTGGACTCTCACAAGTTTTATGAATCCTGCATTCAGCCAATTAGTTGGAAAGCTGTTCTTAATTTTCTGCTGTTGAAGCCAAACTACATGAGGCATGGGTTTCAGGATTTATTGCCTGTACACATTAACAAGTTTTCTTCTCCAAAATGAGATGCAAATGTTGCCAAGTTGACAGAGGATGAGGCTACCTGTGATGCTACCTTTTGGACTAATCACTGTAGACTGGACCATTTTGGATGCATTCAATAAAGCTTAAAGGAGCATATTGCATGCTTACCTAAAAGATAGTGAGCAGGACGGGTTTCTTTGTGAAACCAAGAGCAAAATGTGACTAGGAGCCTCATTTTCAGGCTGTGAGAAAACTCAATTTATCAAAATGACATCAGGGAGAGTCTGTGACTTGATTTATTTAAAATATTTATTTCTGAGTCCTTTCAGGAACTAGAAGGCTCTATAAAGAAGTACAGACTTCGTTCCAGGTCCCAATGTACAGCAAATGAAGGTCACAGTTATTGTGAAGGGGCCATTATCCAAACCTGGGGTTTTGACTTACATGGAAACCTCTAGGTAACTGCCATTGGCCATCAGTTTGAAGTGCCTAAGGAAGTGTATAATTTGTGATTTTCGCAGGCTAATAGGCAACACTGTCCCTCTCGTGTATAAACCTGAATTGCAGGCCCAGTGCCTTGGAAGGACCAATCAGCAAAAGGAAGGAGCTATGTCTTACAAATTCAAATACAATAATAACTTATATTTTTATAGGACTTATAATTTTAAAGTTTCTTTCACGTGCAATCTTTCTTTTGACTCTCACAACCATTCTATGAAAAACAGCGTTTCATTTTATAGATGAGGTTATAAAGGTAAGCTATTTATAGGACCATAGAGTTATTAATAGACTCAGGTTCCTGACTTTAAATTTCAGCCTCTTTCTACCACCATCGTGTTTCTTTCTTCTTCTGGACTTCAAAATGAGCTTGCTCTGTGTCCTGGCCAACTCTGGGAAGTAACTACAACATGAAAATGATTATGATTGTTCCTTGTCCAGCCAATGTATTGCCCCTGCCCTATGTAACAGCTCAGAAAACACTGGTTTTACAGGGAAATGCTTTAACTTTAAGAGATTAATAGTGAAAATTTCAGGTGCTACTGAAAACAGTGGAAGAGTGTTTTCCAACTTCCTGCTCAAACCTTGGAAGCCGGTTCCTATTTTTATCCTGAGCAGTACTGGGGTTGGAAGGAAACTGAAGTTCCAATTGTACCAAAACAAATAAAATAGCTAGGAATTGACTTAAGCAAGGAGGTGAAAGACCTGCACTTTGAAAACTATAAAAACAATGATGAAGACACTGAAGATGACACAAACAAATGGGAAAGTACACCATGTTCATGGGCTGGAAGAATTAATATTATTAAATGTCCATACTACCCAAAGCAGCCTGCAGATTCAATGCAATCCGTATCAAAATACCAAGAGTATTTTTCATAGAACTAGCACAAATAATACTAAAATTCATATGAACTCAAAGTGACCCTGAATAGCCAAAATGATCTTGAGAAAGAACCAAATTGGAGGCATCACAATCCCAGATTCAAAGATACATTACAAACCTACAGTAATCAAAACAGTATGGTACTGGCACAAAAACAGACACATAGCTCAGTGGAATTGAGAGCCCAAAAATAAACTCATGGTCAATTAATGTATAACAAAGGAGGCAAGAATATATAATGGGAAAAAGATAGTCTGTTTAACAAAAGGTGTTGGGAGAACTGGACAGCTACATGCCAAAGAATGAAGCTGTACAAAACTGCACCACTTTCTTCCACCATACACAGGAATAACTTAAAATGGACTGAAGACCTAAGTATAAGACATGAAGCCATAAAACTTCTAGAAGAAAACAAAGGGAGTCATTGCTTTGACATACAGCTTAGCAACATTTTTCTAGCTATGTCCTCTCATGCAAGAAAAACAAAAGCAAAAATAAGCTACTGAAAAAATCTTCTGAACAGTGAAGGAAACCATCCATTCAACAAAAAGACAACCTAGTGAATGGGAGAAGATAGTTGCAAAGGACATATCCCATACATACCAATAGGAGATTCATATCCAGGGATCCCTGGGTGGCGCAGCGGTTTGGCGCGGGCCTTTGGCCCAGGGTGCGATCCTGGAGACCCGGGATCGAGTCCCACGTCGGGCTCTTGGTGCATGGAGCCTGCTTCTCCCTCTGCCTGTGTCTCTGCCTCTCTCTCTCTCTCTCTCTCTCTCTCTCTCTGTGACTATCATAAATAAATAAAAATTTTTAAAAAATTAAAAAAAAAAGTTGATTCATATCCAGGGACACCTGGGTGGCTCAGCAGTTGAGCATCTACCTTCGGCTGGGGGTGTGATCCCGGAGTATCGGGATGGTATCCCACATCGGGCTCCCCTCAGGGAGCCTGCTTCTCCCTCTGCCTGTGTCTCTGCCTCGCTCTCTTTCTGTGTCTCTCATGAATAAATAAATAAAATCTTAAAAAAGGAGATTCATATCCAAAATATATAAATAACTTATACCACTCAACCCAAGAAACCCAAACAATACAATTTAAAAATGGGCCGAGGACCTGAATAGACATTTCTCCAAAAAAGACCTCCAGATGGCCAACAGACACAGAGAAAGATGCTCAACATCACTCATCACCAGGGAAATGCAATTCAAAACCAAAATGTGATATTATCTCCTACCTATCAGAATGGCTAAAATCAAAAACACAAAAAACAACAAGTATTGGAGAGGATGTGGGGAAGAGAAAATGCTCATGCACTATCGGTGGGAGTGCAAACTGATGCAGCCACTGTGGAAAACAGTATGGGGTTTCCTCAAAAAACTTAAAAGAGAAATACCATATGATCCAGGAATCACTAGTGGGTGTCTTCCCAAAGAAAACAAAAACACTAATTTGAAAAGATACATGCACTCCTATGTTTATTGCAGCCTTATTTAGAACAGCCACGATAGGGAAGCAAACCAAGTGTCCATCAATAGATAAATGGATAAAAAGGATGTCGTACATGTATACATACAATGGAATATTAGTTGCAAAAACTAATGAGATCTTGCCATTTGTGACAACGTGGATGGACCTCAAGGGTACCATGCTAAGTGAAATAAGTCAGAGGAAGACGAATATGTTATGACTTCACTTATATGTGGAATCTAGAAAACAAAATGAACTGGCAAGCAAACCAAAAAAGAAAAAAAAGAAAGAAAGAAAGAAAGAAAGAAAGAAAGAAAGAAAGAAAGAAAGAAAGAAAGGGCAGCAGAAACAGACCCAAAGAATGTTTTTGCTACATTGTACTACCCTAAAATAAAAGCTATGGATGCTGAGTATCCCCACTGCAGGCACATGTACACACACGTAACACACACTTACACATAACACAGGCACACATATAATAGGCTTCTTTCTTTCTTTCTTTTTCTTTCTTTCTTTCTTTTTCTTTTTCTTTTTCTTTTTCTTTTTCTTTTCTTTCTTTCTTTCTTTTTTTTTTTTTTTTTTTTTTTTTAGATTTTATCCATTCATTCATGAGGGACACAGAGAGAGGCAGAGACCCAGGCAGAGGGAGAAGCAGGCTCCCTGCGGGGAGCCCGACGGGGGACTCAATCCCAGGACCCCAGGGTCACGTCCTGAGCCAAAGGTAGACAGATGCTCAACTGCTGAGCCACCTAGATGCCCCATAGGCTCCTTTCTAAATGGATTTTCAACTTGTTCTTTTTGCCACAGGCCTTGTCTTGCTCATGACACAGAACAGAGTGGAAAGAAAGTGACCAGACAGAAACAGGGGCCCCTTCTGCAAAGATTCATCTAGGCTCAGGGCTGTGCCACCAAAGGCCCGACACGTCCACCAGGTCCCAGGCGCCAGCTACCGCCCAGCAGGGAGCATGTACTAGAGCGGGAGGGCCTGGCCAGCTCCCCAGAAGGGGCGTCTCTCCTTACCATGGAATTGCTCTGCCTATTTTTACATGCACAGCAAATCTCTGCCCCCAACTTTGGATGCAAGGACTCTTCTCCAAGTAATGAGGTGCTTTTCAGCATGGAGCTGCCAAACTACAGCTTCCCAAAAAAGACCCTGGGTAAAGCTGTGCAGCCTGTCCTCATCCAGGTTCCCTGATTCTGCAGGAAACTCAGAGGAGAGAGGAAAGTGCCTGGGCAGCCCTTCACCCGAAGCCTCAGTCACTGGCATAGCGTCTGCCTTGCCGGGGCCACTGCCAGGGCTAACCCAGGGGGATGGAAGCACTGTATGTGTGTGGTTGAGGTGGAGGGGTGCTTCGCATACTTTAGCCTGACTTGTTTTCCTCAAATCTGTATCACTCATCTCATCTATCCCAGAACCAGCCCATGAGGTACATGCTTTGGGCAGTGTGAAGAGGGTCAGAAGGAAGGTAGCTGAATAGTGAAGAGGAGAAGAAATATGAAAACACTTCAAAGAGAAAGAAAGATGTGAGTAGTGGCTTGAATGGAGAGACCAAAAGAAAAAAATTCTCCTTCAGTTACCAGGCGTACTAAATGGACAGGCAGCTGGTCAGGATGGAGACCTCCACGCCTACCTGTAGCCCGGAATAGAGGGCTGGGGTGTTCTGTTTTGCTACTTACTTAAGCAGGAGGGAGACCTTGAGAGCTTGCTTGGTTTTTATCAAATACTTTTGCTGATTAAAGAGGAGAGGGTGCCTGGGTTCTTTAACTCCTCTGGCCTCTACCAAATAGGGCTGGTAGATGAGATGCACAAACATTCATCTGAATATAAAGGGACTACGGGAGCTGTGGCCCTAAGGTCCCAACCCAGCAGGCACCCAGGCTGGCGCTTACCTCTGTCTTAAAGACGCTGAAGGCCTGGAATCTGACCCGGGAACAGAGTGCAAGCATGAATCCTAGGGCAGAAGAGAGCTGGGAACCACTGGCTGAGGTTACAAAATAACTGTGCTTTGGGTGCAATCATGGTCTGCTAAGGAGCTGCAAAAGAAAGATAAACACATCTGTGACTCATGCTGACCTAGGGATGGAGCCCTGGGGAGGCCTAGTAGTGAGAAGGGAAGGGGGGAAGAACCACCAAACAGGCCTGAGGTCAAATGACCTTGTGGCCTGACTCTAAGCACCCTGCCCCCTGTCAAGTTCCTGGGCTTGGGCTGATGGTTAAGCTCTTCCAAGGAAAATAATGGTCCTTCTGGGTAAGAGGCCAGCTTGTGAGGGGTGCAGAAGAGATTCTAGCCCCCAGTTGAGGAGCCCCAACACCAATTCCGAGTAGAGGCCAGAGCACAGAGGCTTTCTTGGATGAGGGCAAAACCTTGGCTGGATCGTGGCCATACCTCTGGACTCAGCCAACAAAACCAGAGGAAGCTCTGAGGGTCTCAACTGAGAAAACAGGGTCTTTTCTTTGTGCCTAGTTACTCCTTTATTCTCAGGCACAGTATCTCCCTCAAGAAAGAAGAATCTGGAAAATATTAATGATGCAACTGTGGGTTCCCAAGCCTACCCTTCTCATTTTACAGTTGAGGAAATGGAGGTCAAGGCCTCATAGCCAGTGGCAGAGTTAGGACTAGAGTCTAGATTTCCTCGTTTTCATATTTGCTTCAGTGCACCCCACCCTGCTACCTCTACTTTGTGTCCCCTGCAGGAATTTCTTTTTTTTTTTTTCATGTTGTATCCTCTTTATTTATTTTTTTAATTTATTTTTTACTGGTGTTCAATTTGCCAACATATAGAATAACACCCAGTGCCCATCCCATCAAGTGCTCCCTTCAGCCCTGTAGGAATTTCTAGCCAATCCACCAGGCTCTGTGAACTGAGAATTTTTTAACCCACCTTTTTTTTTTTAAAAAGATTTTATTTATTTATTCATGAGAGACACAGAGAGACAGGCAGAGACACAGGCAGAGGGAGAAGCAGGCTCCCTGCAGGGAGCCCGATATGGGCCTTGATCTCAGGACCTCAGGGTCAGACGCTCAACCGCTGAGCCACCCAGGTGTCCCTAATGGACTATTTTTTTAAGAGTAGTTTTGAGTCTACCTCAAAATTGAATGGAAGGTAGAGAGGTCTCTCTCTCTCTCTCTCTCTCTCTCTCTCTCACACACACACACACACACACACACACACACACAGCCTCCTCCATTATCAATATTCCCCCCGAACCCACCTCAGGGTGGTCCATTTTTGACCAATATTAACCTACACCAACACATCATAGTCACCCAAAGTCCATAGTTTACGTTAAGTTTCCCTCTTGGTAGGTGTGTTATATCATCATACAGAACGGTTTCACCACCGCCAGCACCACTGCACGGAGAATTTTCATGACAACTCTTGTTAATAAAGAACCAATCATAGGGCTTAGCTTCTGTGAGTATAGGACTCATCTCTGGTGCACACTCGTTTGGGTGCCCACTGGCTTGAAGACATTCCTCTCCCCCACATTCCTTGTTGGCACCTTGGATGGAAGTGCTTCCGACACGCAGGCTCCGGATTAGGATGCAAGCATGTCAGTCTGGCAGACAAGATCAAGGCAGGGCCAAGCTGTCATTGTAGACAAAGTTTGTCCTTGGAAGCTCCCACTTCCACCCCCAGAATACCTATGTGCATGCACATGCCCTCTATCCCTTTCTTCTAGTACAATCAACTGCTCTCTATCCTTCCTAAGGATCTTAGTGACCTTTGCAACATCTTCTGTTCTATCAAAAAACAAAATGTTTCTGGGAAGGAATCCAATGCCAATTATTTGCTATTCAGTGTTGACTGAAGCCATCACATTTTTGTTCCCAGGGATGTGTGCACCATGGGCCTTGGTTCTCCTTGTAAAAAGAAAAGTTTTTGTGCTTTAAAAATTTCCGGTACCTAAAAGCAGATGGGAAGAAGGAGGTTCTCCCCTTGGTCCTTGAAATCACCCCAAATAGTACCTGCTGCTTCTGCTTTGCATAGCATAGGTTCTGGCCTCCCTTCAGCCAGAGATAATAATGAAGAGCCAGAGCTGACACAGGATGTAAACAGAGACGGGGATTTGAAACAGAAATGGTCATTGAGCAGGGGGTGGGGGTGGGGAATCCCTGGGTGGCTCAGTGGTTTAGCACCTGCCTTCGGCCCGGGGCGTGATCCTAGAGTCCTGGAATCGAGTCCTGGAATCGAGTCCCGGGATCGAGTCCCACGTCAGGCTCCCTGCATGGAGCCTGCTTCTCCCTCGGCCTGTGTCTCTACCTCTGTGTGTGTCTCTCATGAATGAATAAATAAAAATCCTTAAAAATTTTTTTGAACATTTAAAAAAAAAGAATGTAATTTCCTGAAGAGTAGGAGGACCTATTTAAAAAAAAAAGAGAGAGAAAAGAAATGGTCATTTGGACCAAAAACTAAAGTTTAATTTTTCCAAAGTATGAAGCAGGTTAAGAATAGAGCCCTGGCTTTCATGCTGTGGTGCAAATGTGCTGGTGTTAGAGGAAAGAGCATTGGAAAAGCCTGGATCCCGGTCCTGGGTCTATGTAAAAGTAGCTCGGTGACTTTGCAAGTCACTGTACTTCTCTGAGCCTTGATTCTTCCTCTCTAAAATGTGTGGGTTGGATTAAATGCTTTCTGCAATTCCTCCTAGCTCCAGCATTTTTCAGTGCTAAAGTTCAGAGGAGGAACTGAAAGGAAACCAGATGAATCCAGGTTGCCAGGCTTCCCACATTCTTTGCTTTTGACAAAAGTAATTGAAGTGGTTTGAAGGAGCTATTTTCACCAAACCTTGCCCTGCCCCATCCCAGCAAGAAGGTGCTAATGCCCAGCAGACTGCAAATACACTAAGACAAAGAACGTAGCTCTATTTAAAAAAGAAAGCATATTGATTTTTAGCATCGCCATCTCCTAGCATATGTAACTTTGAGCCAAACCAAGGAAATGTATGAGGGTTCAGCTCAATCTTATAAAAATTTTAAATCAGTAAGTGCTGCTTGGAAGAGATCTGGCCATGATCGTATCTCAAAGAGGTAAATAAAACAAGAAGACTTATGTTGATACTAGGTGTTATGACAGAGGGCAAGTCTGTTGCCCAATTTCTGTGAATCATTACAGCAAATTATTAAACCTGAGGGAGGCTTTGTGGGAACTCTTGATTTGTAGCCAAGTTGGACAGAAGCATGGGTAACCTGGGAACCCATTCCTTGTCATTGGCATCTAATGGGGGAAGTTTTATGGGACTGAGCCCTTAACTTG
Organism: Canis lupus dingo; assembly: GCF_003254725.2. NCBI lineage: Eukaryota > Metazoa > Chordata > Mammalia > Carnivora > Canidae > Canis > Canis lupus. The sequence continues at coordinate 53,745,497 of NC_064244.1, forward strand.
AGAGATCTGATGCAGCTAGGTAGAAAATGTGAGAACTTAGTCGAGTTATGGAACACCCAGAGAGTGTTGGAGAATTGGTCAGTGTGGGAAAAAAAATCTATACACTGGGGTCGCCAGAGGTGTCAGTGAGTAGAAGAAATAGGGGTTTTTCTCCCCTGCTTTCAATCCTTACATGTGGGTTTTTCTTTTAGCATTTGTTTTTTATTTTTAAATAGATATTGAAAAACTTTGTCTTTAATTCACTGTATATTCTATTTAATTACTATTAAATAATTACTAAAATACTTTAAGTATACATCTTTATGCCAATAAATTTAACAACCTAGATGAACTGAAAAAGTTCTTAAAAAGCACAATTTCCTAAAATTAACACTAAGAGAAGTAGAATCTTCCTATAACTATTAAATAATTTGAATTTCTAATTTAAAATGTTCAGGCACAGAAAGTTCCAATGTTAAGTGGCTTCCCTAGTGATTTCTTCCAAATACTCATGGAAGAAATAATACTAATCGTACAAAAAGTCATCTAGGAAGAAAAAAGAACAATAACGAATAACTCACAGCTCATTTTATACAACAAACATTACTTTCACGAGATGATACTAACATCTGAGAATGACATTTCAAGAAAGGAAAATCACAGACCAAACTCACTTATGAGAATGGTTGCAAAAATCATAAACAAAGCTTTAATCAGGGATGCCTGGGTGGTTCAGTGGTTGAGCCTCTACCTTTGGCTCAGGGCTTGATCCCGGGGTCCTGGGATCGAGTCCTGGCCCCGGCTCCCTGCATGGAGCTTGCTTCTCCCTCTGCCTGTGTCTCTGCCTCTCTCTGTGTCTCTCATGAATGAATAAATAAAACCTTCAAAGCTTTAATCAATAAAATCTATCAATATATTAAGAAGGTAATATAAAATGTCTATATTCTAGAAATGAAAAGTGATTTAACACAAAAATCAGCCAATGTAAGTCATTATGCCTGTAACATAGGGGAGAAAAATCATAATCATCTCAATATATGTAGGAAAAATCATTTGACAAAATTCAACATCTATTCTTGATCAACATAAAAATTCTCAGCAAACTAAGAATAAAAGAAATATTCTACGGCATATGTTATATTTGATGGCAAGATACTTATTATATGAGTTCAGCAACAAGACAGTGATGTCCACTTTCACCATTATTATTCAGTACTGTACTGGAGGCCCAATGAAGTACAGTAAGCTTAGCAAAAAGGAGGTATAATGACTGGAAAGGAAGAAATAAGGCTAGTATTATTTATAGGCTACCTAATTGTATATATAAATGAAAAGAATCAGTAAAAAATCTATTAAAATTAATAGTTTAACAATATTATTCTACAGAAGGTCAATATATATAGAAATTCCTTATATATGTTAGCAACAATTAAAATTTTAAAAAAATTAAATGCCATTTAGTGAAAAAAGCAAAATGTCTAGTAATAAATCTGAGATGCACAATGTCTGTATACTACAATGTATAAAGCATTATTGAGAAAAAAATTTTAAGTCCTCAATAAACATATAAATATACCAAATTCATGGGTTGCAAGATTCAACCCATTGTTGAGATTTCAATTTTCCTCAAATTGATCTACAGATGAAATGCAATCCCTATCAAAACCTCAGAAGGATTTTTTAAAAAATAGGAATTGCCAAAATTTTAAAATTTATATGCACAGAATACAAAATAGTCCAAAAAATTGAAAACAAAATGAACAAATCTGGAAGACCCATATTTACTTGATTTTGAAACTCATTATAAAATTCACCGTGGTATTAGCATAAGGATAAACAAATAAATTAATGGAATGTATTAGAGTCTATAAATAGACATATATGGTCAATTGCTTTTGGACAAAAGCTTCAAGATAATTCCATGGAGAATTCCAACAAATAATATGGAAACAACATGGCATCCATACGGGGGAAAAAAAAAAGAATCTCAACTCCTACTGCATATCATAATAAAAATTTGAGCTAGACCAAAAATCTAAGTGTTAAAAAGAAAAAAATAAAACTTCTGTAAGAAAATTAATATTTCCATATCCTGGGTTAAGCAACAATTTCTTAAATACAACACAAAAAGCATTTACCACAGGGGAAAAAATGGGAAAATTTTAAATCAAAATTAAAATTAAAATTCTGCTTTTTGGTCTTCAAAAGACTCTTTTGAGAAAGTGTAAAAGCAAGTCACAGATTAGGAGAAAATATGTACAAACAAATATCTCACAAAGGACTTGTGTCCCTATATAAATGACTCCTCAATAACAATAAAAAGCAAACAATCTAATTTTCTAAATGGGCAAATGACCTGAATAGACACTTAGCAAAAAGACATATGAACGGCCAATAAAAAGATTCTCAACATCGTTAGTCATTAGGGAAACACACATGAAAATCATGAGGTATGATTTCGCACCCACTGGAAAGGCTAAAATTAAAAAGACAATACCAGGTGTTGATGAGAATGTACAGAAACAAGAGTTTTCCAAATTATTGCTAAAAGTGTAAAATGGTACAACTACTCTGGGAAACAAGTTGGCATTTGCTACTAAAGCCAAACTTAAACATATTCTATAACCTGCCAATTCCACTTCTGGGTATTTATCCGACAGAAATGATTGCATATGACCACCAAAGATGTCTATAAGAATATTCCTAAGTGCTATCCACAATTGCAAAATCTGGACTCACTTTAAATGCCTGTTAACAGCTGAATGGATAAGCATGTTGAGATACATTCTTAGAATATTACAGAGCAATGAAAAGCAAGAATTATAGCAAAAGCAAAGATAAATCTCACAGACCACAAAGTTGAAAGAGAAAAGCTACAGACTCAAAAGAAAATGTACTATGTAAATTCACATAAAGTTCAAAACTAGACAAAACTTACCTTTGGTAGGAGATTTCGGAATAGTGCTTACTTTAAGAGAGGAATATCGACGGAGAAGAGGCATGAGGAAGCGTTCTGGGGTTTGATGCGGAAGGTGGAGACATGGTTATACATCCGTAGAACTGAGCAGTACACTTTAGATAGGAAGACCAATTTGCCTTGGATTATTTGGCACTGTCCTGGCTTTAAACCTAAAATCCTGGGGAAACCAGGATGGTTGGTCACCCTAACTTTACATTTGTGCATTTTACCATATACATGCTAGTCCTCAATTTCTATAAATCTGGAAAAGAAAAGCCCCAACAGGGGGAAGTGTCTTCAGTGGCTCTCCTTTGCCCTCAGGACAAAGTCCAAACTCTTCATAATACCTACAGCTTTTGCGGTGTGGCCCCCGTGTGCCTCTTAATTGTCTTCTCTGGCCTCCTACCTTGTGCTCCCTGAGCACGCTATGCTCTCTATTAGTTAAGCTGATGTGACGGCCCAAAAATCCTTTCCCCTAGCTCTTCCCAGCCAGCTTCTGTTCATTCTTTAGCTTGGGATGGAGCCCAGGTGCCCTGGGTCGTCTATAATATTTTAACATATTAATTCTTCCAGCCCATGAGCATGATATACCTTCCCATTTGTTTGTGTCATCTCCAGTTTTTTTCATCATGGCTTTATAATTTTCTGAGTACAGGTATTCTATCCCCTCAGTTAAGTTTATTCCTAGGGATTTTATTCTGTTTAGTGCAAATGTAAATAGAATTTTTTTTTTAAATTTCTTTCTGCTACTTCATTATTCAGGTATAGAAATGCTACTGGTTTCTGGATATTCACTTGTGTCCTGCAACTTACTGAATTGATTTATTATTTTTAGGAATTTTTTGGTGGAGTCTTCAGGTTTTTCCATGTATAGTTTCATGTCATCTGTAAATAGTGACAGTTTAACTTCTTTATTAATATGGATGCCTCTTATTTCTTTTTCTTGTCTGATTGCTGTGGCCAGGATTGCCAGTACTATGTTGAATAACAGTGGTGAACGTAGACACCCTTGTCTTTTTCCTGATATTAGAGGAAAAACTTGATAAAGAGGGCTTTTATTGGCTGTTTCAAGAAGAAAAAAAATAATACCTACCAAAAAAATAACATTTTTTAGCCTCTTTAAAAAGTCTTTCACTTGCACTGGTCAGAAGAAGGGATTTTCTTTCAGTAATCTTAGAAATAGTTGAGTTTTATTCCTTTCCTATTATCTAAAAATTCTTAATATAACCCAGAAAAGGCAGTGATATTCAATAGTAGGGAATTGTCCAAAAGTTAGAACTTTGTTGTGTGAAATTTACAAGGCTGTCTGAATATTGAAGAAGTGGAATGTGGTTAGGAGCAGATTCTCAGTTCAGACTACCTGGGTTTGTGTCCCTGATCCACAGTTACCTAGAGATTTGGGACGCCAGTAACACTCTCTGAGCCTCAGTTTCTTTATCTGCAAACTTGGAATAACAATAGTGCCTACCTCATAGGATCCTTATAAGGATCAAATGAATCAGTATACATAAAGGGCTTAGAATGGTGTCTGACAGACATATTCAGCAATTTTAAGTGCACTCATTCTTATGTGAAATATATAAAAAGACTAGGCAACATTGTAGACATTTCTCCATTTATTATTACCCCACATCTCCTCATCTTTCTTATGAGCCCCCAGGCTCACATTTCTAAAGCCTAATAGATGTTATCACCCAATTGAAATGTGAGTGGCTCAAATGTCTAACAATCAATCCCAAATCCTCTTCTTGACATTTTTTGCTAATTATCTGTTACCTAAACTGAAAAACATCCCAATCATATTTCTTTCCAGGAACTTGGATATCCAGCTATTCAAAAACCAGAAAATGCTCACAGCTATTCCTTCTTTTTTTTTTTTTTTTTTTTTTTTCTGGTTCCCCTATCACCTTCAGAATTGGAATTTCAGATCATCCACATTTGAATTTCCCTCAGTGGCCTCTTAGCTCACTACCTTCTCATTTAGACTGATCTTCCTAGACCATTCCTTGATCCCATAATCTCTTGCTCAAACATCTTCAGTGACACCTAATTATCCTTGGAAATCAGTCATAATTCCATAGTCTGTCATTCAGTATCTAACACAATCTGACCCAAAATCTACGTTTTCAAATCCATTTATCTTTTTCACAAAATTTCTCTGTCAACTTATGTACCCAATTTACAGCACTGACTCATAAATTGGACAAATACTGGGCCTAAGGCCCAAAGCCTACAAGAGGACACTCTCTCCTCTAAGCCCAAACTTAAAGCTCAGTACCAGGCCCTAACCTAACATGAATGAGACAGAGAATTCAAATACTCATAACCAAAGAGAAATGAAAGCAAGCAAGATGGCTCCTCTCAAGCAAAAGTGACCTCTAGCCTCCCATCAGGCCATGTGGACAGGAATGGTAGAAGAGAGTGCCATACTCAACTTACCACATCAACATTTTTAAAAATTTTTATTTATTTAATGGGTGCCTGGGTGGCGCAGTTGGTTAAATGTCCGACTCTTGGTTTCAGCTCAGGTTGTGGTCTCAGGGTCTTGAGATCAAGCCCTATGTGGAGCTCTGCACTCAGCACAAACTCTGCTTAAGACTCTCTCTCTCCCTCCCTCCCTCTCTCTCTCTCTCTCTCTCTCCCTCTCTGCCCTCCCTTTCCCACTGTGTGCTCTCTTTCTCTCTAAAATAAATAAGTAAATCTTTTTAAAAAACTATTTAAGAGATTTCTATACTCAAGGTGGGGATCATGCCTTGGAGATCAAGAGTCATGTCTTCTTCCGACTGAGCCAGCCAGGCACTCCTTGCATCAACTTTTTAACATTGGAATGTTCTTGCCCACCACCAAAGTATGGTCCAGTCATTGTCCTAAATCTGATCTACTGAATTTGTAACTCCTCCTGGGGTGGGGGATGTGAACTGTCCCCCTTTATCTGGAGCCCAGACTCTATAGGGCTTCCCACTTCTTTACCTTTATTCATATCCTGGACCCTGCCTTGCATGTCCTCCCCATTTCTGCTGATTGAAATTCTATTCATCCTTCTAGATCCAGGATAACATGATGCTTCTTGATCACCTTACTTCAAACTCGTATCTTCTAAATTCTAACAGCACTGACTGTACTTCTAATTTGATACTTAAGATTTCCTGCCTTGCATTTTTAGCTGTTTTCTTGGGTATATATAATTACTTCTCCCTGAACTGACAATTCCTTAAGCTATAGACCATGTCCCTATGCAAGTCAGGGGCTAATTAAGATTCTCTGACTTAATTTTTTATCCTAATACCAACTAGGCTTAATAAATATGTGTTGATGAGTTACATGTTTTATGCATTAGGCTTCAAGCTATACATTTCAGTGTGAAAGAGATCTAAAACCGTGGGTCACATACAAGGGTGTTCATTGCTATCACACTTATGTTGGCAAAAAAATGGAAAACAACTAAGTGTCCGTTAATAAAAGTAATGGATAAATAAAATCTCTTATTGATGTATGTTGAAACTCTGAATGCAGACAATGAAACAGATCTGCATGTTCATCATAGATAAATCTAAAAACAACAATGAAAAGAACAAGTTTCTGAGCTATATCATAACCTCCCATGTAAGTAAATTTTCAAAACACAGATAAAATAATATACTCTATTCATGGATTCATGAATTAAGAAAGGTTATAAAAATATCAGTTGAACCCATTCATATTTATAGTCATCAGCTGAAAGATGGGAAGGGTCAAAGAGTCTTCAAACTAATTTCTGTAATTTTTACTGTATTAAATAAACACAACCTAAATACATGTTTGTTATATTGTCCTTTATCTTTTTCTGTATTTTTAAAGCTTCTCAACATGAAAAGAAACAAACAAAAAGATACTACTTTGTCTAGACCCCTGTCTTCTGGGTGTCATGCTATTATTCTTTCTATTGTATGAATATAAAGATCAAGAGAAAGGGGAGGGCCTGAAACTGTACTGAGGCTAGGGCACGGCTTGGGAGTTGCTGCTGCTGAAAATTCACTAAATCCTTTCAATGAACTAGTATTCTTAGTTATTTTCCTGTAAGTGAAAAGTGAGGCGGGGGTGGGGTGGGGTGGGGTGGGGTGGGGTGAGGAACAGGAGGGGGAAAGAAACCTTTCCTGTTGCCTGCTTATAATAGATTACTGTATGTTGTTTTTAAACCTCCTAAGAAGAGATAGCTCATTCTTTGTACCCCTTTTGAACTGATATGGTTTCCTTTCTGTGCCCTACACACTGTCCATAATTAATAATAATAACAGAGCTAACAAGTTTTAAGAGCTTACTCCATGCCAGGCATTTTACTAAGGGCTTTATATACAGGTTTGTATCAGTGTGGATGCTTCTAGCTTCCATCATAAAACGCTATTCCAAGGGAGTCAAACAACAAGGAAATGGGTGATACATTTTGACTCTTCCGAGAAGAAATAGGAGAATTGATAGCCTTCAGGACGGGTTTGTGCAGAATCTCACCGCTATCCCTCAAGCCCCAAGGTGCCTTTGGTCTTTCCGTCCTGTTGCCTGCAGGTGCCATAAGAAGATGCCATAGAGTTGGGTCTGCGGGCTTCCACATTTGCATCAGGTGGGAGAGACCCAAGTTGGCGCAGGCCTGCTGCCCATTCCGAACAAATCGCTGTCGACGCAATGGGTTCTATTCACTGTTTAGAGCCTTTAGCAGCTGGAATGGAATGGATGCTGAGAAGAGGACACCGTGCCCACCAGAGATGTCTTCTCATTAATCCTCACAATGCTTCTGTGGAGTAAACGCTGTCGTAATCTCTGCGTTAGAGGAGGGCATATGAGAGGCTTACGTGGTTTTCTAGCTCACATGGCTGGCGAGGAGCAGGCCCTCCACGACTATACTGCACTGCCTTCCAGTACCTGGAGTGCTCAAGAGTCTCCGGGATGGGAACTGGGATGCCAGCCGCAAGGGCCTCCTACCACGTGAACCCTGGAGCGATGGTTGGCTGGTGGCCGTCTCCTTCCTTCCTTCGGCCCTGACTCCCCCCTTGCCTTCCTTCCACATCTCACCATCTTTTCTGCTCTTTTCTTTCTCTGCGAGCTCGGTGGTGAGTGCCAAACAGACTTGCCCCTTCCTTGACTACCTGCTGACTCTGGGAAGTCAGTCCCTAAAGTGCTCTTGCTGCGACTAATCTTTTTAGAAACAAATTATAGGAATAAATAGAAGCTAAGAACAATAACAACAAGCTTGGGAGATTTACCAAGCCTGCAGAATCTAACAGTTCTCTTAGTCATGGAGCTGGATCACGTCCCAGCGTGTCGGCCGGAGGGCCTGTAGCAGAGGAAGGGTGGAATGCTTCCTGGAGCTGGCCTCTCCCAGTCTTGGGGGTACCTTTTGGGGCTGCTCCACAAGGTCACCTCCTGAAGGGTTGCCTCAAGGCACATCTTTGTCATCCTTCAAGGTACCCTCCTTAAAGGACTTCCTCATCTGTGGATTTCCTGGACGAGGCCACTGGTCCCCAGTGACACCAGGCACCTCAATGAGCACTCTGAGACACCAGCCCCAAAGGGTAGAAGCTACAGGAAGACAGATTTCCTCTCAACATGAAGGCTGGAGCTTCTGGGGCCTGGGTGCAGCCAAGCAGAGTTGAAAAGATGCTTCCCGAGGGTGGAAGGGAAGGGAAGACTGGGCCGGAGGGAATCACACTGGCCCTTCTTAACGTCCCCCTTCAGCCCTGAGGTTGTAGGAACCATAATTCAGGAGGAGACAACAGTGATGAGTCAGAAGTTCCTGGCTTCTCGGCTTCTCGTGGACCTCCCTCCCATGCAGCCAGAGTTTTCAAAGTGATTTGTGGGCAGACCCAGCTTTGTGAGCCTGGCTCTGTTTCTTTTGCATTTGTATTACTCCCTCCAACTAGAGCCCTGCCTCCTCCTCTCGAAGGGTCACCATGGGTTCACACCAGCAACACAACTGCAGAAGAGAGAGTGTGGTTTTGATGGGAGAAGGAGAATACTGACGGGTTTGTACAAGAGACGGAATTAACCCCACCTCTGTGATCTGCCGACACCTGTTTCTCTCCCTCCAACTTTCTTGCTCTTCCGCAGGCCTCAAAACTCCGACCTTAGCCCCTAAGCACTGAAAGATATATACGACTTAGCTTGAAAATATCCTACTCTTATGCAATTTAAATTTGGTATCACTTTTAAATGGTGAGCCAGTGCAGATGCTGCGGGTGGGGAGCCCGTCCGTTCTCCTGCCAGTCCGCCTTCCCAGAGGCTTTCCGCCCCGGCAAAGGGCAGGTATTCAGCGTCCGAGGCGGGTGACCGCTGCCCAGGCCACGGCGGGGGCAGGAGGGGCGCTCCTGTAAGAAAAGCTCCGCAAACAGCGCCCCGTGCAAGTAAAAGCATGAAAGGATCGGCATGGTTTGTAATGAGGAGCAGGCTCTGAAGCCTGTCTGCCCCTTTGGATGCTCCGCAGGGTCTGTAGCACCACAGAAGAGCTTGGTTAGGAGGGACATCTTTCATCTCTGATCCTCTCCCTGACAACGAAAATAGGGTGAGCTCATTTGCATAACAGAAGAAAGGGACAGATTGCCAGTCCAGAAGGACCCGCAGGACACCTGTCAGAAATATTAAAAAGCAGGATAATCTCACAAAATGTGAAACGTTTTATGTTCCAGTCTCGAAATAGTTGATAAGAAAGCGACGGTGGGAAGAAAGAGAATAGGGGCCACGGCCCACGTCCAGACTCTCACTTTGCAAAGGATCGCAGGAGCCCAGGCCAGTCCTAGGCCCTGGCCCTTGTCCCTCGTTTCAAGGGAGCAGGCTCCTGCTCGCAGCCCCGGCAATGACGGGGCGACGACAGCTCGAGAGCAGGTATTGTGGCTCCCCACTTGGCCTGAGCCAGCCCACCTGTGGCCTGGTCCCCTTCCACCTGTCCCCAGCCCTCGGCCAGCCCGCCGCCACCCGGGGGAGCATCCTCGCCTTCTCCCAGAGCTCAGGGACGGCGTTCCTGTTCTCAGGGCACACAGACCACATCAGAGCATTTCTTCCCCCAGAGGACAGAGCTGAGAGGGCACAGGTAAGAGGCCCCGGCTCAGGTCCACTCTAAGCTAAGAAGGTGTTGGTGGCTCCCTGCTTCTCGGACGGGGTGATGCAGGCAAACAGACCAATTTGGGAACGTGCCTCCGTGGGTCAGCTTCCCCGCAGGAGGGTAAAGCTTTGTCTCCCCCGAAGGCTCTAGGATCTGGGGGACACAGAGCCGGGAGATGGCCGAGTGACAGGGCCCCCCCGGGCAAGGGCGCGGAAACACCTGCCCTAACGCAGGCAGGGCCGTGCAGGCTGTGGTCCTTGGCCAGCTGCTGCGCGGAAGGCGGGGGGCTGGGGGTTAGATTCCCTGAAGCCACACTCAGAGAGGGGACAGTCTGCTTACCCCCCAGAGAGAGACAAAGCATTAGAAAGAAAGTGGCAGGACTTGGGGGGCAGGGTGAGGAGAGGTGGGGAGGAACAGGAGCTTTACGAGGGCTACCTGCGCGTGAGCGGCAAGGGAGGCAGCACCGGTGGGCAGTCGGGAGGAGGAGGAGTCGAGGCCTGAGAGCCGGGGCCTGTGACGGGAGCTGCCCAGAATGGCCTGCCTGTGACCCGGGTGTCGTTTTCCTGCTGGACAATAAAAATCGGTGGAGGCTTTGTTGTCATGGTCACTCCTATTGATCTTCTATTGTTCTCTCTCCCTTTCTCTCTCTCTCTCACACACACACATGAGTAGAATAATTTAGGACACCTTCGACCAAGCCCCCCCAAATAAGACTCTTGACGGAAAGGGAACGGTGACCTTCATCCTGATGCCATTGCTCTATGGCAGCTCTCTGTCTTCAGGGAGCACAGACATCATCTGTGAAGCTTGTTGGAGATGTGTCTATCCTCAGATCCCGACTCGCAGAGTCTAAACCCACTTCTGCTAATTGCTGTCTGTGTTCGGCATCGTGCTCTGTGTAAAACAGAGAAGACTGTACACGCGAGGTCTCTCGCCACAGTAAGTGGGAAGAAGTATTCAGAAACGTGCAGCTCCAGCAAGCGCCTGTTGCCAAGAGATGCTCAGATGCCACCTGGCCACCAGGGGTGAGACATCCACATGGAGTCATTAGGTCAACATGAAGAGAGATTTCAAGCTGGAGGTCATGTCGTGGGACCTAAGGGGTCACCACTGTGGGGTTTAGTGCTGTGTTGCTACAGGCAGTGGAGAGGAATTGAGCTCTGGCTGTCGGGGGCAGGGTCGTCTCCAGCGCACCTGCAGGTGAGGCCCGGTTGTTGACTGTCGAGGTCTGTGTGAGCCAACCTCAGGGTGTCTGCACATGAGCAAATGGTCCATTTCTTTCAAAGAAAGCAGCAGGTGAGGCTCTACACAACCAATATTTTGGAAAATGTATGGCCCTTAATCAGAGCAGGTGTTTCAAATCAGTTTCCCATTCTCAAAAGAATGAACCCAAAGGGACTTTAGATTCAAATGCAACCACTGGTCTTTCAAAAACTCTCTAGAATGCTATCCAACTGAAATAGAAAGCATAATGTGCGCTACACATGTAATTTAAATCTTACTATTGATCATATTAAGAAAATAAAAAGAAAGGTATAAAATTAATTTTACTATATTTTATTTAACCTAACGTATCTAAAATATCATGTCAACATGCAATCAAAAGTTTAAAAACTACTCATGAAATACTTTACCTTTTTTCTGTATTAAATCTTCAAAATATAAATATTTCATATATAAAGCACATCTCAACTCAGACTAGTCACACTTAAGTGCTCCATAGCCACAAGCAGCTGGTGGCCAGGGTCCTGAGCAGCATAGACATGGACCATGGGCCAACCTGGGACAGAGAGGGGGCTGAGATAGGATCCACTCAGGCCAATGAGGAGCAAGTGGGGGAAAGGGAGAGATGCAGTTGTGCTGACCCCGTACCCAAACCCAGACGGAAGTTCTGTGGGTTCTCTCTTCAAAGTGTACCCAGACCCGTCCCTTCCCACCGCGTCTGCTGCCATCGTGGCCCGAGCCACCACTGTCTCTCCTGCATCACTTCTTACTGGTCTCCCTGTTTCCACCTTTGCCTATTAGTCTATCCTCAAAATAGCAGCCAGATTAATCCCATTAAAGCATAATCAGATCATGTAACTCCTCACTTCCAAGTCTTCGGTGAGAGTTCAGTTCACCTAGAGTTGAAGTCAAAGTTCTCCTGACGGAAATCACCAGACCCTCCGTGGTCTGCCTCCTGCTCCCCCAGTTACCTCGTCTATTTACTCTTCCCTTTGTTTCCTCTGTTCCATCCCTACTGGCCTCTTTGCTGTTCGTCACATAGTCCCTTATCCTCCCATTTTAGGAGCATGCTGCTTGTTCTCCCTGCTGGAATGTTCTTCCCCCAGATACAAGACATCTGCAAGGCTATCTCCTTTGCCTCCCTCAAGGTTTTGATCAAATAACACCTTCTCTTTGAGATCGGCCCTATAGAGCAATGCAAACTGCCTCCTTGGCTCGCTCTTGCTCCTCTCCTCCACGTGGTAAGTCCCCTTCACCCTGCCCCACTATGTAATACGCTCCTGTGTATTATTTATTATCTGCCACCGTCCATCCCCCAGCCCATCTACACTGCATCCAGGCAGGAGTCTTTATCTGTTTTGTTCAGTGCTTTATCTGTAACACCTGGGATAGTGCCTGGCGCCCAATAGGTGTTAAATAAGTATTTATCGAACAAATGAATGGATGAATCAGGGCGGAGGCATCCTCTATTTTCTTCCCTGTAGCTCAGCCCTTTGTCAGCAAAGGGGACTCTGTTCCACCCTCCCCAGCCATCTGTCTCATCTTCTCACCCAATTGCAAAGGTCTGGGAAGGAATATCCGGGATTAATCATCCTCGCTGCACAAATTCTTCCCTTGGAGCAATGATTCTTTACTGCTTTTCTTTTTCTTTTTGTCTTTTAATTATAGACTCCCTTGTGAAGTTGATGGCAGCTATGAACGTTCTCTCCCTAATCTCCACAAAAACACAATTTCACATATAATTTCAAGGAGTTCATAGGCCTCTGACACCCCTCAGTTAGAGGCCGGGGACCTCCTGTAAGAATTTCTGCACCAGAGGTTCACCCACATGCAGTTTTCCTATCTGCCTTTGAAATCAAATCTTTCTGCTCTCCCAAAAATAGAAACCACGTCCAGGAAGAAATTACAGAGCTCCACAGCCAGAAGCAAACTTGAATGGTGATATAGTTCATCTTCCCACCTCCAGACAGCATTGAACTGCCTATTCATCCTAGGAAAACTCCACTTCCCTGGGGGAGGCAGGTCAGTATCTCACACAACGTTCTTTCTGATACTTCAGCTGAATCGTTACTGTTTTAGGATTAACTTGCCCTCTCTGCTCCTAGGAAAAAAATCCCTCCTAGGGAAAAAATAAAATACTTGTCTTAAAAATATATGAGGATGCCCCTGTTCCCTCTCCTGATTCCCTTCAAGCAGAAAGAACAGACTTACCCAAGCCAGTATTTACTGAAAATGCCTTTGCTCGGGAAGGGCTGGAGCCCAAGTCACAGCCAGCCGAGGGTTGTCCAAAGACCCAAAAGAGCAAAGGATGACGGGAAAAGGGAGACCCTAGGCTCCCCTCAGACCTCTAGGGGGAGAGTCACATTTTCCAGGCAACTCTTCTCCTTTGCCTAGAAATGTGGCACGTGACGACTGAGAAAGACACAAAGCAGACTCATACTCTCTTTCCAGATGCGGCTGCCAGATTTGCGGGGCTGGACTCAATCTTAGTTTGGGGACAATTAATGTGTTTTTATCTCAGTCAGTCAGATGGTAATCTTCAAACAAGCCTTTGGTCAATGGAATGAGATGAAAACCAAGCTTGCATTATTCTCAATTTTAGCTTTTCATTGATGATAGCCTGAAAGCTTTAAAAATGCTTTACAAAATGTATCCACAGAGCTCCTTTTCCAAAGCATGACTCAGAGAATAGTAAAACTCCCTGGGCCAGCACTGAAAATGCTTCAGAATTCTTGAAATCAAATCAAAGTATGACAGTCTGTGTCTTCCCAAAGCAAATTCTATTCATTAGGCAATAAAAAAGCAGGCTGGAATAAAGCACAGAGTTTATATCAGAGCCTGATCTGAAGGTCTGGACTGAAATCATTCCATCAATATTTTTTGATGGGATTGCAGTTTGTTTATAAGAAGTTGCCAAGAGGCAGGGATAAATCACAAGATTTCCTAAGGAACCAGAACTGCACAATCAATGAAACTGAGGAAAAACACTGTAAATTCCCTGAAGAACTTACTGAACGGAAATATGATTGTTCACATCTGTCTTTCTTTTGCCACCTGAGGCTAATGAGAGGCTCATGAAAAGGTGGGGTTTCAGAAAACGTTGGACGTGAACTAGCTGCACAGCTCTGTGCTGTGCCCAATGAGTACAGGCACGTACTACCCTCACAAACTCCTCATGTGGAGGCTGCTTGAGGCTCATTCACTCCCTCCTCTAACAAGGCTCCACCGATGGCACATGGCCTGGCTCCCCAAGACCCAATTCTACTACAAGGGCAGCTCCAGCTGAATATGGTTCATACTTTTCTGAACCCAAAACTATTGAGGAATGATGGTAATAAGCGTGAAGAACCCAAATAATCCTATCAAGAGGTTTCATGACTCAGCCAGGCAAAAAAATATCAAACACTCTATCCTTCCTCATTATCTGACTAACTTCTCAAGGCAAGAAGGTATTGACCAATTGCAATTGGCAACACATTTGTGTAACGGCATCCTTTTTGTATTATTCAGAACAACTGCTTTTATTTTACCATGAGATGAAGAAAAAACTATAAAAGACTTGAGAAAACATTATCATTTAAGAATTCATAAAGATTTTTCAGAAAGGGATTTTCTGACTCCTATGTCACAAGAGACGGTAATTTCTGCCTGCCGTTGAGTTCCTCTGTAGGACCCCTAATGAGGCACGACGACCAAAACAAGGATGGCAACTTCTGAGAGCTATGCATTTGGGACTGAATTATGACAGTAACTCAGACTGAGGCAGAACTTGGACAGGCTTGTGGCATTCAAAATAAATTTTATTTTATATTTAAAATATTTAATTTATTTATTCATGAGAGATGCACAGAGAGGGGCAGAGACACAGGAAGAGGGAGAAGCAGGCTCCATGCAGGGAACCCCATGTGGGACTCGATCCCAGGATCCTGGGATCATGACCTGAGCCAAAGGCAGATGCTCAACCACTGAGCCACCCAGGCATCCTTCAAAATAAATGTTAACCTTCATACAGGGTTGAGGTCCAGCAGAGAGATTCAAGTCACTATATGGATCATATCATTAAAAAGTCACTGGGGGAGGCCTTCTAAGAGATTCACAGATTGGACATGTCTTTGTATAGGTGCCATGTTGGCCTGTAACAAATGCTCAGAATCCAAACTGAAGACTCTCTGGGCAAAAGAGCTTTTCCTCGACCCTCTTAGGTTCTGTGTTTAGATTATAGAGGTCTGTGAATTAAACTAACAAAAGACAGGTTACCAAAGAAAAGGTGTGCAGCTTTTATAGTATTTTAAATACATGGTTCACAAAAAAAGTGGCTGGACTCTTCCATTTTAGCAGAGGAAAGGGGATCTGGGCTTCAAGGGAAAAAAGATTGTGAGGAAGTGAGTGGGAAATATCTGAGGGGATTAACTGAAGATAAGGGTTATTTACACAAACTTGTTGACCTCTCATCTCCAGTGATAAGAATGTTCTCTTCTTGGCATGGTGGTAGGAGTGGGTGAAGAACACCCACACAAGGGGAAATTTATGCCCTGCTTTTAGGCAGAACAGAAAAAGGTAGAGACTCTTCCTGCACTTTTTGATTTTTTAATTGCTTTCAGCTCGAAATAATCCTTACGTCAAATTGGCATATTTGTAGGTGGCATATACTGATCTCCTTCAAAATCATCCTTTGGGTTGCAATAGGCAAAGGTTAAACCCCTCTTTCGCTTCTGGGTGGAGGGATAAACTTTTTTCTTGCCACTAAGGGGGAGCAAAATTAGATGGAAAAATTAGTTTGTTCCCTCCCTTGGCAGTACTCACAAAAGTCTCTACCTCCAGAGACACTGGAAAAGAGAAACCGACTAATAACCAACCTCATTCCTTGAATAAGCTAATTAAAGAAATATGGGCTTTGGGGACACATATCCTTTTTGATGAGAAGGATGGGGCTCTGGAGAACCGCTGGGAACCCACCTCCTAGAACACACCTGCTGATTACTAACGATGGAAATCTGAGGGGGACCTGGGATGAGATCAGGCTTGGGGCCTGTGCACAGCTTCTCCTCAACCTTTGGAGCTGTGCCTGTAAGCGCAGCCAACCTCTTCCTTTCACACATGGGTGGGCACCCTAAGGAATTATCCTTGAGGCTACGGGGTAAAGCAGTTTTTTGGTTTAGAGAACTTTAAGGATCCTTCCTTAGGAGAAAAAGTCAGTAAAGGGTGCCTGGGTGGCTCAGTCAGTTAAGCATCTGCCTTCGGCTCCAGTCACGATCTTGGGGTCCTGGGATCAAGCCCCACATCGGGCTCTCTACTGAGCCGGGAGTCTGTCTTCCTCTGCTTCCCCCAACTCATGTTCATATTCCCTCTGCTATCTCTCAAATAAATAAATTCTAAAAATCTTTAAAAGAGAAAAGAAAAAAGATCAGTAATTATGCTCATTTTGAGGAATTTTAACGTTTTTTGTGTATGCATACATAACATGCGAAGGCTAGAAATAAAAAAAAAATCAGCCTTTCTATTAGTTATTGGAGTCCAATTTCTTAAACTATCAAGGTTATGATGTTTACCAATTGGGTATTATGAACTACGTCTTCATTAGAATAAATGGAAATCTTACGTTTCTTTGTAGGGAATACAAAATGGGATTATGTGCTAAATTCTGAGATCTGCATAGAAGTGGGAATTTTTAAATATCATTTTAATAGAAGCACTGCTCATTTGTGAACTTACTTCAGGTTTAAATGAGTGATTTTTTTTTTCTTTCTAAAATAGAATCGAATCTTCTCCCAACCATCAGAGTTGGGATAATCCAAGCCACTTAGTTAGCTAAAGATCTGACTGTTGGAGAAGATGTGGCTGGTTTTACCTCCTGGTTGTCCCTATCTGGCAGCTAATCCTTCCATCTAAAAATTTTAATGTCCTAAAAAGAGACCTTTATACTATGCCTCAGAAGACTGGAGCCAAAGGGGTTGGCTGGAGATTGTAGGACTGAATAAAAGGAAGTTGATTAGAACATTCTAATAGTCGGGATGCAGCCTGAAATATGATATTTAAATAGGTATGTTGGTGTATTGTACAAAGCCTCTGGAGAAGAGCAAGTAGTTTGGTTACTGGATGCTGTTAGAAAAGAATGGGCAGGGGCAGACGTGAAGGAAGACATGGAGGAGGAAATATGTTCAAATAATGGCTCTCAGATGGAAGAATTTGGACCTTGACACTTTTTTAGTCTACTGGAAAGAAGAGAAAGGATGAAATTTCACATAAACCCTTTAAAAGACTGTTATATACGAATGTTCATGGCACTATTATTCACAAGAGGCAGAAAGTGGAAAAGGCCTAAATGCCCGTCAATTGATGAATGGATGGACAAACATGGGAGAGTGGCAATAAAAAGCAATGAAATTCTGGTACATGCTACAGCATGGATGAACTTCAAAAATTTTATGCTCAAAGTAGGAGCGAAAGAACACATATGTATAATTCCATTTATGTGGAATGTCCAGAACATGGAAACCCACAGAGACAGAAAGGAAATTAGAGGTGGGAATGGGGAGTGACAGTAAATAGACCCAAGGTTTCTTTCAAGGGCAATGAAAATGACATGAAATTAGACTATGGTGATGGCTGCAAACTCTGTCACCTTACTGAAAATCGTGGTAGATTTAAGCTGGGTGTTTTATGATATGAAAATTATGCCTCAATAAAGTTATTAATGAAAATGATCATCTGACTACAGTCTCCTTTATTACTATTAAGTGTTCAAGGATTCTGTGTATGAGCTTACGTTCATTATGACTTTAAATAAATTCCTTGACTTCCCTTAAAGGAGAGATTTCATCTTTTTAGGCAGCCCAAGCTGAGCTCATATCCTGGTCACATCTCAGGACACTGGACCAGCGGTCAGGAAGAGGGACCACCTTCTCCATCACTACATCAGCTACCTCTTCTCCTCTCATTGTAAGCTCATCACTGTTGCTGGATGTTGGGGATCTCTGGGTTTCAAGGATGAAGAACCTAGCAGTAAAGCACAAACATGAATGGCTTCTAGTGGGAGAGAGAGCATGCAGGAGGGTTAGAAAATAATATCAATAATCATATAAGCCTGGTAGAAATGGAAAGGACGGATAAAAACTCCAACTGGAGGAAAATTTTCACACTGTCTCAGCTGAGATTATTTCTTCAAGGCAGGTGGTTTTGAATTGTTGTGAATAGCTTCATATTTGCATGGCTTTCTCATTTTTTTTTAGATAACCTCAACAAATAGCTTGAGAACAACAGTGTTATTTCCAGCAGATCCCTCCCCCAGTCTAAGCATATCTAATATTTGTTATTTTTGCTTATTCAAAGCATAGTACTAAGACTCATATGACTGTTACGAATCTTTGGCTGTCAAGCACCAAGGCAGAGCCCGGGACAAGCTGGGATTAGAGGTATCTCCTGACTCCTCTGCTGCAGGTCACAGCGTGGAAGGGGGCGGGATTGTGAGTGGAGCTCAGTGTGTAGCTTCTAAAATCTTGGTGAAATCCTTGTGGTCTGATTTGGGTTAGAGCAAGGGTATGGCCTGGTTTTCACATCTCCTAACTTTTCAAACCAACAATACCAGTACTTTCTTGAGCTAGCCCAAGATTCCTGAGAATCACACTACTGAAGGAGACAGACTAAAAAATAATTTCTGTACTCCTTTCACTCACTGAGCCTATTTCTGTCCTCCGGGGCCCGAAGAGAACAAGTTGAAGCCCTTTGCAACATGACAGCCTTGTAGAGGGTGGAAGATATCCTTCAAACATGTTTCTCCGAAGATTTCATTAGTCCAGACCAAACAACCCCAGCACATTGGCCATTCCTCAGAAAACATGATTTTCAGTCTCAGCTGGACAAATTTTGTTATTGTCTCACAGCGTGTGGCCCATTTTAAGGAATGCTCTAACACAGGTGTACACAGTGGGGCCATCATCTTCCTCATTAGTGGCAATGACAGTTATTCATGGGAAATAAAAGCAGTGCTGAAAAAGGCTTCAGTGAGGGCTAGGAGAGAGAGAGCTACTATCTGTGGGTGTTTACTATAAGCAAACAGTGGGAAGTGCTTTATAAACATTAGACCATTAAGCAGGATGGGGGAAATAAGAGCCCCCTCTGGGGCTGATAAGAAGTTTGACTGAAATGATCAACTGGGTCCACCCATTCCAGATATCACTGTGAAGGATCTCTCTCATTTAAAAGCTTGCAAAGGGCACCTGGGTGGCTCAGGGGTTGAGCATCTGCCTTAGGCTCAGGGCGTGATCCTGGGGTCCTGGGATCGAGTCCAACGTCGGGCTCCCTGTATGGCGCCTGCTTCTCCCTCTGCCTGTGTCTCTGCCTCTGTGTCTCTCATGAATAAATAAATTAAATCTTTAATAAATAAATAAATTTTAAAAAAGCTTGCAAAGGTGAGGGCACCTGGGAGGCTCAGTGAGTTGAGCATCTGACTCTTGATTTGGGCTCAGGTTGTCATGATCTCAGGATTTATGGGATGGGCCTGCATCAGGCTCCCTGCTCCGTGAGGAGTCTGCTTAAGATTTTCTCCCTCCGCCCCTCTTGCAACTCACTCTCATGCTCTCTCTCTAAAACAAGTAAATAAATCCCTAAAAAAAGCTTCAAAGGTGAAAAAGATGATTAATTGAAATTACTAGCCCTATACTATGAAAAAAGGAGTTCATGTAGTTTTGCTCAAGAGTTTTCAAATTATGTCTAATTATGTCTAATAGTAAAGTAACAAGAAACTCAGCTGTGATGTTAACTTCAAATCCCTTTTCGCTGGGGAATCACTAGACACCTCCCCCACGGGTGAGGAAAGAGGCAGCCTGTGCCCTAGCGCTCTCTTCATCCTCGGTCTGCACTCCCACCCATCCTCTTCCAGACCACACAGCTCTGGCTGTGGGTCACAGTGTCTTTAAATACATGATTATGGAGAACTCATAAGCATTCTGTTTTCGATTGGTTCAAGTTTACTACTTAAGCGCAACCTTCAGGTAATAAACCCTCTGCCTCAGCGGCCCTCCGTGATGAGCAAGCTCACCCCCGCTCTGAGCTGTAGCCCTGGGATGGCTTTATGTGGGAAGAGAGGAGCTTGCTGGGTCAGGTTTTCCAAGTCAGGAGCATTCATTCAGATGTCTGCAGGTGATCTTTGGAGGAAAAAATCAATGACAGATTTTCTTCTAAAATGTATTTCCTATTGAAAACTCATGAAAAATAAGTGTATTATATAGTTACTTTTGCTATGATATGATGACCAGCCTTTTAGAAGTGGCCTGTCATAACCAATAATGTTAAGAAATCACCAATGCAAGATCACGTGACTCTTAATCTGGACAGCACTGACCAAGCAAACCATTCGTTGACATGTGTCATTGAGGTAGCTTGCCTTAGAAATTTAACATATACATCTGTGATATGTAATCATTAGGAAGACTTTTAATACCAAGACATAGGAAACTTGGTTACCACTGGCTTATGCAATTAAAAATTTGGTTTCCTTATCTAATGAATAGTCAGGAGGTAGGGAGGGACAGGCTTGGTTCAGCTTCAGAGGATCCAGGCCTTTCTAGATTTCTGCTCAGGTGTCTTCAGCATATTGCCTCATGATCACAAGATGGAGCCTGCCTTTCTAGGCAATATGTTCACATAACAAGCAAGTAGAAGCGAGCCAAGGTGTGGCTCCAGTAAGCTTATCTTGTGTCTATTGTATTATCGGAAAATAAAATCTTGCTTAAAACCCTCTTAACAGATTTCGCCCATATATCTCACTGATGAAGATTGCATCCCATGACCACCACTAACTGCAAGGGAGATTGGGATAATGGGTATCTGACAAAAGGAATGGATCATTATAACTGGTTTAAGGGAATAGAGATCTATAGAGCACACTGTCTCCCCTAGGCAGAAAGATTCAGGGATGAAAGGTCACGGAGGCAACGTCAGTGATAGAGCACTACGATCTGTTGTATACTGAGCATGTATATGACAAAAATCACTTCCCATAGATCAGATTCTGAGAAAATAAAGTCTTAGATGAAAATTCAGGTCTTGTTCTTAAACTCTCTCTTTAAAAAGATTTTATTTATTTATTTCTTTTGCAGAGAGAGAGGGAGAGAGAGAGAGAGAGAAAGAATCTGAAGCAGACTCCATGTTGAATGCAGAGTCCAATGCAGGGCTCAGTCTCATGACCTCGAGATCATGACCTGAGCCAAAACCAAGAGTTTAACATTCAACCGACCAAGCCACCCGGGCATCCCTCTTAAACTCTTTCTGAATTAAACCAACACAAAGAGGGACACCTGGGTGGCTCAGTGGTTGAGCATCTGCCTTTGGCTCAGGTTGTAATCCTGGGATCCAGGATCAAGTCCTGCATCGGGCTCCCTGCATGGAGCCTGCTTCTCCCTCTGCCTTGTCTCTGCCTCTCTCTCTTGTCTCATGAATAAATAAATAAAACCTTGAAAAATAAATAAATAGATAGATAAATCAACACAAAGCCAGATTCTACAAAGGAAAAATAACTATGGACTTAGATTTCTAAAAAAAAAAAAGAGAGAGAGAGAGACTGCAGTATACAATATGAGGTAATTAATGGTCTTTAGAGAAAACCATGTTAAAAGCATTAAAAGCAAAATTTTAACTGAGTACATTTAAAGATCAAAATGGCTTTATTCAACAATTTATGGATTGGGCAGCACCCCATCCGGCAAATAGAAATCTGCTGAGCTGTAGAAAAGGAAGAGTTTTTAAGGGCAGGAAAGGGGGAAAGGAAATTAGCAAACAACACATTCATTCTTTTTTTTAATGGCTGAGTAACAGTCCATTGTATATACCTACACCACATCGTCTTTATCCAGTCATCTATTGATAGACATGTGGGTGGCTTCTATATCTTGGCTATTGTAAATAACGTTGCAGTGAACATAGGGATGCATGTGTGTTTCTGAATTAACGTTTTTATCTTCCTTGGGTAAATACCCAGTAGTGGAACTGCTGGATCATACACTATCTTGCCATTTGCAACAATTCTAGAGGGTATTATTCTAAGTGAAATAAGTCAGACAGAAGAAGACAAATAACATACGATTTCATTTATATGCAGACTCTAAAAAAAAAAGAAACAAACAACAACAAAAAACCAGAAATAAATTCATAAACACAGAGAACTGTTGGCTGCCAGAAGGGAGGGAGGTGGGGGAATAAAAGGTGAAGGGGATTAAGAGGTACAAACCTCCAGTTATAAAAGAAATAAGTCATGGAGATGAAAAGTACAACTTAGGAAATATGGTCGATAATATTATAATAATGATGTATGGTGGATAGATGGTGACTACGTTCAGCACAGGGAGCAGGGAGTAATGTACAGAATTGGGAAATCACTGTACTGTACACCTGAAAGTCACATAATGTTGTATGTCAACTGTACTTCAATAATAAAAATAAATGAATGCATTGTTTCGGCCAAGGTCACCCCCACAAGGGGAACAGACAGGGTGTATCAGGTGGGCCGATTACCTCGCTGGTGCTAACGAGGTGACTCCGGGTTGACTGGTTAATGGTTATATTCCTGGAAGAGGTTGAAGCTGCAGTTAGATTATCAGGCCTTGGTTTGCTGACATGGGACTTAGTATAAGTGACTCCACTTTGGACCTGATGTTTCCTTTTTAACGAGAATATCAGACTGTCACTAAATGTGGAAGTACAGCTTGTCATGACGTTTCTGGAATGCAGCTTTGATAACAGAATCTCTCCTGTTATGCTAAAAGCAAACAAGCAAAAAGGACAGACCTGATACCTTACCTGAAGGAAATACATGACAGTGTTTTCTGTACGACCCTAATATTTAATTAAAATGCACTATCGTATCTAGAAAGTTGGTGGTGTTCACATCATTGTTCATAAGAAAATTTTACTTGCAAGAGGCAGTATTATTTCACGACGCCGAGAGTAAGCTCTGGAGCCAGGCAAACCTGGATTCGTGTTCTGACTTACTGCTTATTAGCCTTGGTCAAGATTCAGTGTCTTCCCTGCAAATGGGGGTAATAACAGCACTGACATCCTGGACCCATTAGAGTCTTAAAGAAACCAGCGCCTATTTAATACTCAGCATATCTCCAGGCACAGAAGTCAGCCCTCAGATATTACCCAGCTCAGTATTTTTCTTATTTTTGTTCTGAATAAAGTAAGAACATTTGGACCTAATATAATTGTCAATTCTAACAATTTTCTTACGAGATATTGTTTGTTGTTTGTTGTGATACAATCCAGGCAATGCTTATATCTTGTGACCTCTCCCTGTTGGCATTCTGCCAAAAAACTGTAATAAAAAATATTCTGTGGTGTGTTTTGAAGATTTTATGTATTTATTTGGCAGAGAGAGAGAGAGAGGGAACAAAAGCAGGGGGAGCAGCAGAGGGGGAGAGGGAGAAGCAGGCTCCCCACTGAGCAGGGAGCTGCTGCAGGGCTCCATCCCGGGACCCCAGGATCCTGACCTGAGCCTAAGGCAGTTGCTTAACCCACTGAGTCACGCAGGTGCCCCTCTCTGGTGTGTTTTCATAGCAATTCTCTGATTCATGACTTAAGAAGCCTTCAGTTGTGTATCAGACCACACCTAATGGAGTCACTGATATTTCTTAAGTGGCACTTGCCGATCTTCCTGGCCCACTGCGCCCCTGACTGCAGCATCTCTGGTTTGCTGCGAACCCTCTGTACTGTAGGCTCCAGACACAGTAGATTTGGGCTGTCTTGGAGAAGTGCTGAGTCATGGTGGCTGTTCTTTCTCAGACTCTCCAAGTCTCTTCCAAGAAATCTCTTGGCCTGCATGTCCTCATCATCTTTATTGTTGAACAGCTCATTTTTTGGACCCAAGTATAAAAATCAGACTATACTATTATCCAGCCCACATCATTGCATTTTTGCCTTCAAGAAAATGAGACCTTCTGTCAAATATTTTGTTAAATCCATGCATAGCATATTTGCCTCAACCAGCAGTCTGGCAAAGGCATTGAGGTTAATTAGGCTGAAGGCTTGTTTGTATTACTGTCTTTCCCCGGTTAGAGCCAATATGATAGAAACTATGTTTGTTTTGGTCATAATACTGGAGACAAAACAAGTAATTTTTGAATAACTTACAGACTGAGAAACTGAACTTAGTGATAACTAATTGTTATGTGCTCCCATGTCTGTCCTTTTATTATTGTTTTCCAGAAAAATGCCCATGATCTATGTGAAAGCCACCACTACTATGTGGAACCCAACTCTGACTTCTCTAGCCTGGCTCCTCCTTGCTAGTATTACACTTCAACAAAGATCTACGCACTGGCAACATGTCGGATTGCGGCCAGGCCTAAAGCAGGACATCATTCTTCTCCTAAGGCCACCTAAGCAGCTAAAAATAAGTACCAAAAAAGTTACCTTGAAACCATCTGGGGCTGGGCAGTCCAATTGTATAAGGTCATCTAAGAACAATGGGTTGTTTTAGCTTTTTTTGATTCCAGGCTCTAATATCTCTGATACGATTGAGAGAGTATCAAATAAAAGTTCTACTTGTTCCTCCAGGGAAAGCGTTTTCAAAATAAATTCTTTACCAAATATGAAGCAATGGGAGGGTAGATTCTGGGAATAAATGCCACTGGCCTGAATGTTGTTCTTTGGCTTATTCGGTCATCCAGATGTCCTCTTCACTCAAAAGATTTTGTCACAGAAGTGACTCTACATTAGTGACTGGACAACACCAGGGTAGCCATTCATTGCAACTGGCATTTCTATTCCTCTCAGAATATCAGGAAATGTGATTAAAAACAAAGAATAAAAATCCCAGATGTCTACTCTGAGTATGGAGAAGAGAGGGGACGTTGTGCTCCTGAGAGGCATCACGTGTGACCCAGAGCTGCTGCTGAAATGTCCAGGGGAGACTGCTTCCCAGAAACGACTAAAGTTATTGCCCAGGACAGAGGTCCTGGAAGCTTGGTGCAGGTGAAAGACTTCCTCAAAGTCAACAGTGATATATTATGCAGCTGAGAAAATGTATCACTCAGATCTCCTGCCATGGGAGACTGAAATCCCTGGCTGCTGCCTCTCTGTATCTACTTCTACACTCATGCCAAGGCCATGCTTACCCCTACATGTTCTCTGCCACCAGGGCAAGGGTACTAAGGGAAGGGGAATCTGTGAGATGCAGGACTTGTCCAAGGACAACTGTGTGTCAAGGATTCTCTACAGGCTGGTCTGAGACTCTTCTTACCCAGGCTTCCCTTGTTCTCTCTCCTTTTATAGGTATTCGACCTCTCCTGAAGTCTGAAAGCAATCCTTGCCTTTCCCATTGTCCCAACTCCAAGAAATCTTTTGTATAACTAATCCTACCTTGACTTCTGCTCTTTGGCAGACCCAAACTCATGTATGTAGCATTCCTTTGTCCAATCAACTGAGTATTGTTATGACCAAACACAAAAGACATCATAGAGATTGACTTTCTTGATCAGAGTGAAAAGAAAAACTAAATATATTTCTATTCCCTACGCAAGCCAAGAGTAAGCATTTTTTTTCTTCTCCCATTGGCCAATCATAAAATACTTGTGTCTCCTACAACTTTTGTATAAGATAAGGACATAATACTATATTACAAGCTGACAATACTTTTAGCCATTTGGGATATTGGAAAGGGGGGAAAAAAGGATCACCAGCATTGGGAGATGTGCTCAATAAATATCTAAAAAACAAAGCAAGCCAGTGTGTCCTTTATTTTGTCCTGGGCAATGTTTCCCACTAACCAGTGGAAGTTAGCTGGATGACAATAGGGACCAGAGGGTATCAGGTATTTTTGCCTTGCAGTTTCCCATAACTAAAATGTAGCTGCTTGTCATAAATGAGCAGTCATTCCTTGTTACTGGGTCTGTGACGATTTGTAGGACTATTCTTTTTTAAGATTTATTTCAGAGAAACAAATTGTGAGCATGAGGAGAAGCAGAGGGAGAGAGAGAGAAAGAGAAGCAGACTTTGTGTTGAGTGCAGAGCCTGACAAGGGGCTCTATCTCAAGACCCTGAGGATCATGACCTGAGCTGAAATCAAGAGTCATATGTTTAACCAACTGAGACATCCAGGTGCCCTGACTGTTCTTTTAAAAAAAAAAAATCCTAAATTGTCTTTCAGCAGCAGAAGATAATATTGAAGTCTCTAAATAAAGGATGTGAAGGAGCTAGGCAACAAAAGCGAAAAAAAAAAAGTGCTGAAATTTTGTATATATATTTACATTGTAAAAACCACATTTGAAAAATAAGTCCAAAATCAGTGCTTAAAAATAACTGTAATAGTTCATTTCTCTTTTTTAAAAATGAAACTGAGCATCTTATTTGGGGGCTGTTTTTTATTGGTATTATACGATTGCAAGTAAACATTCTGAATGACAGAAAAAGAGTTGCAATGATATTAAAATTTCTTTTCAGCTTTTGTGTATTAACTCATTAGTCATACCCTTCAGTGAAACACAATTTACAAGCTCATATCCATTTGTTTGTGAGCATATTATGAATATAAAAACACTTTAGCAATTTGGTAATTATGAGCCATTATTTGGCTTGTAGAGGACCAATTAAGTGAGAAAAATTTCTCCTCTCTCTGTCTCTGTGTCTCTGTGTCTCCCTCTGTCTCTGAAAGACAGTGAGAGGCTAAGCTTAGGGGAGCATAAAATAATTAAACTAATTATACTGTATTTGAATTGGTAGAAGATTTTAGACCCAATCTGGTCTAGAACTCTTAACCTAGAGGCTACAAACATCCCAGGAATCAATGAGTTGGCTTCATGGGAACAACTCTGGTTGGGTCCTGGTGATCCTGTTAGATGGTCCTGGAGATGGAGAACACTCCAACCACACTTCTCAGGGATGATGTGAACTCAGTGGCTCCTAGAACTCTCAAAGGCGGGGGTATGTGATGTAGGCAGACCACAGAAAGGAGCAATGGACAGTTGCTGATAAACTCAGCTATCTATGAACATTCCTATGTCCTCAAGGACTACATAGGTGAATTATACCAGGACATAACAATCGTATCATCCTGGAAGGTCACACCACTGGGAGTACATGTGTATAACAAACAATAAGAGGTCAGAGATGGAGAGAATTGTGGTCCTCTAAAAAAAAAAAGAAGAAAAAACAACCAATTTGGGAGGGTAGGCAAGGGTTTGATTTTTAAAATATGGCATTCAAGGAGTGGACAGAAAATCCAGTTCTAAGTGATCCAAAAGTGACTGAAAACACAGAAGTAAAGGTGAATGCTCACTATTACTATAGCCATGTTCCTTCCCCATGAGTTTTTCCTTCCTTTGGGGTTCTCCTGAACCCATGGCTACCAAGGCCCTTAGCCGCAGGAATGTACTGTATCCTCCTTTATTTGAAGTAGTGTGCTGAGCTGGCTTGTAACAGGTGAAGAGAGTCATTTGCTAGCCTTTCCCAACTTTGCCTTCAGTGACTTTACACTGGCTGCTTGAAGTTGGCCATAGTGGGAGTATTTACATCACAGAAACCAGCCAGTGGTATAGATGAGGAACCCCCCACCCACCATGAGTTGCTAAACATTTACCAGCATTTACCAATCACTGCCTAAGAATGAAATAGAGATATGTGGGGCCTTAAATAGGTTGATTATGGAAGACCTTAATATTAAAGTGGCATTTGGGGCAAGGAAGAGCATGCCTGATATAGAAAACAGCAAATGCAAAGTACTGATGCATGAATGTGCTTACTCGAAGGACAGAAGAAAAAAAAGAAAGAAAGAAAGAGAAAAAGGTTAAAGTAGCTACAGCAGAGTGAGTGAAGGAGAGAGTAGTAGGAGATTAAGTCAGTGATGGAAGTTTCGAGGAGAATCAAATCATGCAAAATCTTTAAGATGATTGTAAGGAATTTGACTTTGAGAAAAATGATGAGCCAACTGAGGGTATAAAGCAGTGAAGTGACATGAGTATGGCTTACATTTTTAGGGATTTATCCTTTTAAAAGGGATGCTTTATGAAAAAGAGACTGCAAGGGGGTCAAGGTGGCTGCAGAAAGACCAGTTAAGAGGCCATTGCAACAACCCAGATGAAATCTGATGATGACTAGGACTAGAGGGCTAGTGGTGGAGATGGAAGAGGTGGTCATACTCTGGATGGATGCCTTAGAGCTGTACTCAGCAAGCAGCTTTCAGCTCAGTAAGACTCCTTTCCTTTCCTTTCCCTTTCCTTTCTTCCTTTCCTTTCCTTTCTTCCATTCCTTTCCTTCCTTCCTTCCTTCCTTGAAGACCTTTCTAATAGGTTTTTTTATAATCCCCAATGAAGTACCAACTTTCTGTGCCTGGAGATAATCAGGAAGAAGCCTGATAGCCACCCATCATTGATACTGTAGAAGACTTTCCTCTGTTGGGAAGAAACATCTACTGGCCTCTAATATTCTACAACAGCATAGGAGCTTGGCTACACAAGAAAATGTTTCTGTTTAAATGTCAAAACTGAGGGCACCTGGGTGGCTCAGTTGGTGAAGCATCTGCCTTCAGCACAGGTCATGATCTCAGGGTCCTAGGATTGAGCACTGCATCAGGCTCCCTACTCAGTGGGGAGTCTGTTTCTCCCTCTACCCCTCCCCTGTGCTCATGCTCTCTCTCTCTCTCTCTCAAATAAACAAATAAAATCTTTAAAAATTAATCAATCCAATTGTTAAGGCGAAGTTAAGGCGAAGGGAGCAGAGTTGGATGTATCTATCAAATGGCTTCATTTCTGTGAGTGGTTTTTCTTGGATATAATACGTATGTCATATATTATATAGTATTGCATGTACATATTAATGACATTATATAACATTACCTAATATATAATGAGTATTATATAATAGATATGCATTATATCATAGATATTTATAATTAGATATATTTAATATATAATCATTATGTCTATGAATACTTAAGGGGGGGCCTAACATAATGGTGTGTGTGTGCGTTCTGTGACATCGACCTATCACGTCACTATCACGACCTATCATGTCAAAGTGAAGGGGAAGGAGGATGAGGAGCATTGAGCGTGTGCATCCCTCTCCGTGGTGCTGAAATACCAACGGTCAAGCGATAATCTCTCAGCTGGCTGACTCATCATCCTCCAGGGAGGTGAGGCTACAGGCCTAGTGCAATCACGTGAAGCAGAGATGGGGTGATGTGGAGGAGGTTAGAGAGTAAGTGAAGAAAAGATGTTGTAGGCTTTAAGATAGTACAGCCAGAAAAGATTTCAGGGAGTATCTAGTCCAACCCATTAATTTTGCAACTAAGGAAACAGAGTCACCCCATTTATTCTCAGCAGAGGCCCAAGGCCCACTGCAATCTGGGATGCGATCAAATGAGAGCAGGCTGGTCCTATGGGATGGCTCTTAACATTCCCAACAGAGCATCCTACCAGCTGAATTCTCTTTCATCATGTGATCCCCATTTACCACGACAGTAAAGAAAAACTTTCTCAGAAACATGTTTTGATTTGTGCATGAATTTTCCTGTGCAGTGAGTTTTGATACCCCCCAGTCTGGGCTTTATAGCAGTAATAGAACTGCTACTTGGTGTTGCCACAGCTTCCCAGGCCACTGCAAATGACCACTACTTTTGATTAATTTTACTAATTTATTACTTTTACATCTAATTGATGTCTCATGATTTCTGAAAGATGAGGACTTGGACAAGCTTGGTATGCATTTACGTGTTCTTTTTGTCCTTGGGTGGCTGACTTTATGCTCCATGAGGTTGTCGATCTGCCATTGGGTAGAAAAAAATTAACGAGGTTACAGGATAGGAAAAAGAACAGAGGGCTAAAGCACCCAGTGACCAGTCACACAGATGTTCAGTGAGGCAAAAGCTTGTGCTACGAGCTGGTTGATTTTTTACAAAAGAAAAGACAGGACAAGAGTCTGCTGAGATAGATAATCACACCGATCAAGGTGGTCTGAGTGTCCTTGCCTGAATTATCTAGGTGGACTCAGACACGGCTTAACATTTATATATTTGAGGAAGCTACATTCAATCTTCATTTCAAAACTTTGTTAAATTCTAATTAAGTCTGTGTTTTTTTCACTGGGATGACAGACATTAGTAACTACTAAACTAGTGAATTGCAAAATGCCATCGACTACTGATGTGTAAATAGAACAAAGCCATCTGTGCAGTGCAGAGCATGGGAGTTCCTGCCTCACCCTCCCAGAGGCTCATTGTAACCTTGGGTCACAGATGGAGGCAGCTCAGCTGCCCTGAGCACCAACTTCATCTGGCCTCAGGGCCCCCCAGCCTGGAGCAGGTGTGGGCCACATGCTTAGTATCCCCAGGGGGAGGAAGAGCAGCCTTGAGATCCATGCTACAAACAAAAGCCAGTAACAAGGACTCATCTCAACTGTTTCAGCCAGAGTCAGAAATGCAGACTCCAAGGGGAGGGAAAACCCAGCTTTCTTCACTTAAGCAGAGCCCTTCAGAAAGCCTCTGTCTCCAAGCCTGAGTCCCAAGGTTTTCAGCAATATGCTATTTAAAGTCTGCACAGGTGTCCGCTGAGACCAGAATGGCTTGGTTAGAGAACTGTCTGGATTGCCAGTCTTCCTCTACAACCCACACCACAAAAACTGACTCACCCAACTTTTATGAAGATGGTCTTCCTCTAAAAAAATACATTTACCATTGCTACTCCACTTTTCTCCTACACTAGGTCTTTTATTTTTCTTCTCAATTTTCTTTCTCACTAGAGTGAATGTATTAGTTCTTTCCCAGTTGTAGGAAAATAATCCCATCTCATACAAAGGCATTGTACCAGAAGAACAGATACTGTCAAGGACAGGGCCTCCATCTTGCATTATGGGGTCCAGAGAGCATCCTGTGAGCTATGGTTTACCTTGGACGTGGGGGTTTAGAAAGCGGCTAAGGGAGGATCCCTACTGGGGTCTTCAGCTTTCCCTGGTTCACCAGGTTTCTGACAGGGGGGAGGTTTGCATGGTGTGGGGGGGGACAGAGACTAAATAAATGGCTGAGGGTGGAGGAAGTCCTGAAGGGTTGAAGTGTGTTCCTATGAGGGCCTCAGGAGGCCACCAGGCAGGGCCTGATCCAGTACTGCAGGCTGAAGCTGGCTTAATTGCTGGTAATTAAAGCAGGATCTATAGTTTCTGGGCATGCCTGGTGGGGGAGGGGCTGGGTTTCTGGCCTTGGAGGAGCTGCAGGAAAGCACATGGTGCTCGGTGCTCCGCTGAGCTCACAGCCCCACTCCCAGCAGGGCCTGTTGCTGGGCAGTTTTCAGCCGAGGAGTCTCTGCAAACCTGCTCTTCAAGGATGGAGGATTGTCTTTTCAAAGGAAATCAACGTAGAATAGAAGTGATCTTTGTAGAGAGTTAACTATAGGTTAGGCATTGTTCTAAGCACATTTAATTCTCAAATAGATAAATTTTTAATTGATGATAATGACACAAAGATTAGATAATTTACTCGAGGTCTACAGTTAGCACAGAGCTTCTGTTTTCCAGGCCCCTGCTGTTTTCCAGAGGTTGCCAGCCGGTAGCCTCTGAAGCTGGATCGCAAACCTTCAACTGGCCTGGTTCCCCTGTGACCTTGGAAAACGAAAGTGCCCCATTTTAGTATATGTGCTGCCGAAGCGAGCATGTAGAAGACAGAAATGTCCAATAAAATTCAGGATTTCTGAATTTCTTGACAGAATGATAAGATCCGCCAACACTAGCCCAGTTTTTGCATGGAAACAATGGACTGGGGCTCAGTAGCTGCTGCCCCTTCAAGAGAAAGAATCTCTAGTTTCCCTGGAGATTTTTTCCCCCCAGTTTATGCTGCTCCCTTTTGCCTAAATCGTAGCCAATTTCCATCATTTATGGAACTTTCCTGGGCCTTGGTTGGCATTTGGAGGTTGTGGCCCTGCCTCTTTAGTGCAAAATAGAATAAAACATAGAATTAAAATAAGAGCTGGAATAAACAAACGAGTTGGGGAGGCCCAGTTACACGAGCAGAAGTGTCCTCGCACTCGGTTACGTGCTGAAAGAGCAAAAGCTCATCACTGAAGCCAGTTTTCCCGAGTCTCATTTTCAAACTCACAGATAAGCAGAGGAAAGCTTGCTGGCTTCCTGGCTCAGGGGAGGGGGAGGGAAGCACAGAAACTTCAAGAAGCATTGTAGTCTAAGACAAACAGCTTTCCTTGTCTGCTTTTAACAGATTGTTTTTCATAAAGCTTTCCTATAGCTCTGCTTTATCATCCCTGCCTGAGTTTCCAGCTGGACAGAATCCGAAAGCTAAAAGCCTGCAACTTGCAGAGAAGGAGGGCATTTGGCTGCCACTACGGCTGTACGGCCACGCCAGCCTGCTTGCTTCTGGGTAATCAGGTGGGAAATTTCATCTGAGTCTAGAGTTTCCTGCTGTATCAGTCTCTCCAGGCTCCTGCAGAGTTTAGATTCATGTATCCACACTGGCAATCCTGCCTTGACAAGGCTGAGGTCACTTTGGAGAGTAGGGGACAATTAACTCCTTGGTTTTCTTTAACCAGAAGCATCAGCCGCTCTGGTCAAGGCAAGGACCATCAATGGCCAATGTTGTGGTCCAGTTTTTTAAGTCCTAGGAGTAAGCAAAGAATGGCCTCAAGTCAAACGCTTAAAAGACAAAGCACTGTGACCCCCACGCAGAGGCTTTGAGACTCCGAAGGGCTTTGTCTAAGAGTGTGTCTTCTCTGCTAAGAGTGACAGTTAAGCTGGAATTACTGACAACAAGGGTGACTAGGCTTTTCCTAAGGAGCTAGGGCAGCTGGCATTTCCACACTTTCACAGGCCAGGAGACTCTGGCCTTATACGTATGTGCTCTTGTCTCTTTTTCCAGACTAGCTCTTACAGAAATCTTGACTAAACTATGTCCGTGAAGGCTACTCTTGCCTAAATCTAAACCTCAGAGTTTCCTTGACAAGATGACTCCCGTCCTGAGCAGAGGCAATGTAGCAGGTCCATTAGGGCAGGATGTAGACTTCGGCAGCACTGGGTTTGTGTCCAAGCACTGCCCCTCACTAGCTGGGTAGGCCTACTAGGTGCCTAACCTCTCTGAGCTATGGTTCCCTAATTCATGAAATGCTTAATGCCCCTATCTCCCAGAGTTGGAATGAAAACTCTATGAAAAATATAGCTTTTGGGGCACCTGGGTGGCTCAGATAGTTAAACGTCTGCCTTTGGCTCAAGTCATGATCTCTGGGTCCTGGAATCGAGCCCCAAGTCTAGCTCCCTGCTCGGCAGGGGGTCTGCTTCTCCCTCTGCCTCTTCCCCCACTCCTCCCCTGCTTATTCTTTCTCTCTCAAGTGAATAAATAATATTTATTTTAATAAATAATTAAAAATAATAAAGTAATTAATATTATTTATCATTATAATAAATAAAATCTTTAAAAAAAAAAAGAAAAAATACAGCTTATAATACTTGGCATATAGGAAGTGACTAATACAGGGTCTAGCTCTTTCTGTCTCCTGCCTCCTCTAAGCTCATCTCTTCCCATCCCCCTCTCTCATGCTCAGTATGGTTTCTTCTGACAAGAGCATTCTTTCCATCCTTCACCCTTCACTTACCTAGCTCCCTTTCCCTCCCCCTCAGATCACTGCCTTCCCTGGCCTTCCAGACTGGATCAGGTACCCAGGCTGAACTCTTTTAAGCCACCTCGTATTTCCTCTTTGTAGCACTTGCTGCTGTTTGTGACGTAATGCCACTCAATGTCTCTCCCACTATATTAAGGACTGAGAGCGAGGTTCAACTATTTTGCCCATCTTTGTGCCCCAAGTACCTGGCGCATAGTAGGCTCTAAATAAATACTCTTCAAAGGGTTAAAAAATGATATGAGTCAGTATGAACTTTCTTTCAATTATATAATAAATGGACAGTTAACAGTCGTGTGTTCAGAAGTCATTATAACCATATACAAAAATTAAACCAAAATAGATAAAAAATCTAAACGTAAGAGCTAAAACCATAAAACTCATAGGAGAAAACATACAGGTAAATCTTCATGACCCTGATTTTGGCAATGGAATCTTATGATATGACATCAAAAACACATTCAACAAAAGAAAACATAGGTCAATTGGACGTCATCAAAAACTTTTGTGCTTCAAAGGACACTATCAAGAAAATGAAAAGACAACCCACAGACTGGGAGAAAATATTCACAAAACATATATCTGATAAGGGGCTTGTATATAGAATATACAAAGAACTCTTACAACTCAGTAATAAAAAGGTAAATAGAAGATGGACAAAGGATTTGAACAGACATTTCTCCAAAGAAGATACACAAATGGCCTTGTGCACACAAAAAGAAGCTCAACATCCTTAGCCATGGGGGATATCTATTTTTTAAAAAAATTTTGTTTAAAATCAATTAATTAAAAAAATAAAAAACAAAATAAAATAAAATCAATGAACATACACTGTATTATTAGTCTCAAAGTTAGGGTTTAGTGATTCATCAGTTGCATAGAACACCCAGTACTCATTCCATCACGTGCCCTCCTTCATGCCTATCACCCACTTACCCTATCCCCCCACCATCTCCCCTCCAGTGACCCTCAGTTTGTTTCCTAGAGTTAAAAGTCTCCTATGGTTTATCTCCCTCTTTGATTTCATCTTATTTTCCCTCCCTTCCCCTATGTTCATCTGTTTTCTTAAATTCCATATATGAGTCAGATCTTATACTTGTCTTTCTCAAACTGACTTATTTTGCTTGGCATAATACCCTCTAGTTCCATCCACGTCATTGCAAATGGCAAGATTCCATTCTTTTGATGGCTGAGTAATATTCCATTGCATATATACACCACTTCTTCTTTATCATTGGGGAAATTTAAATCAAACCCACAAGATACTACTTAACTGCCCCTAGGATGACTGGAATCAAAATGTCAAAAAATAACAATTGGGCAAGGACATGGAGAAGTCATAACCCTCATATACAGCTGATAGAATTGTAAAATGATGCAGCAACTTTGAAAAACATCTGACGGTTCCTCAAAAGGTTCAACATAGGGTTACCATTTGACCAGCAGTCCTACTCCTAGCTATACACTGAAGAGAAATGGACATATGTATCTGCACGAAGACTGGCTTGCAGACATTTATAGCAGCATTATCTGTGATAGCCCCAAAATGAAAATAATCCAAATGTCCGTCACTTAATGAATGAACACAATATGGTATATTCATGCTATGGAATATTATTTAGCTATAAAAGAGAATGAAATATTGACACTTGCTGCAACATGGATGAACCTTGAAAATATTATACATGAAAGAAGTCAGACACAAAGGACCACACATTGTCTAGTTCCAATCAGATGAAATGTTTGGATTAGGCAAATCTATAGAGAGAGAATATCGATGAGGGGTTGCCCAGGGCTGGGAAGACTGGGGGCTGTGAGCTGAAGGGTACATGTGTTTCTAAGATTGATTATGATGATGGCTTCACAACTCGGTGAATATACTAAAAACGAAATACATACAAAAAATTGAATTGTATACTGTAAACGAGTAAATGTATGGCATATGTAGTACATTTCAAAGATGTAAAAAAAAAATTATTATATGTCGTGAATTGTTAGGTATTAAGAGAAGCGTGTGACTCTCTCCCAGGAGTTAACACACCAGAGGAGGCAAGTGTGTATGAAACAGTAAGTAATACCAAGTAGGCTAGAATCAAGTGCTTCCTCTAGGACAAGGCTGCAGTCCTGACAAAGCACACAGTCTGGGGAGGTGGGAA
Organism: Canis lupus dingo; assembly: GCF_003254725.2. Lineage (NCBI taxonomy): Eukaryota > Metazoa > Chordata > Mammalia > Carnivora > Canidae > Canis > Canis lupus. Next base: position 53,781,476 of record NC_064244.1, read on the forward strand.
ATCGGCCTTAGGACATATTTTAAACTCCAAGTGCAGAAATTACATTGTGTGACATTTGGTGGTGACACCAGTTCTTTTCCAGTACCATCGTCCGATTTTTCTTGTGGTTTGGTGGCATGTGCCCAGTGAGACGGACTATTTCATCTTTGTTTCCCCTCCTAGCTGCAAGCGCAGAGCCTGACGCCCAGCTTGGGGTGATTGGGTTGTGACTGGGGATGGAGCCAGAGTCAGGATTTAGGGCTTCCTGTCTGAGCTGACCTGTCTCTTTTAATCATGCCTGTGTCACCAAGGGCTTCCTTTTTGCAAAAGGCTTTCCCATGTTGTCATTTGTTGGCCTACCTCACAGCCCCAGAGGGCAGAGGAGCATGCTAGTGTTACCATCTCAGGAAGTAAGGGAAGAATAGAAAGAGCGGGGAGGCTGGTCTTACTTCAAGGTCACCCAGGGGGCAAGCACCTGGCTGATCAGGGATTAGCATAGATGTCACTGTCCCGCTAAGCCCACTGAGCCACATTGTTTATCTATTTCTGAGATAGGTTTAGAGCCATTTAAGGGAGGAAAAAAAAAATCAGTCTCAATGAATCTTTAAGAATAAAATAAGTGTGTGTTTGAGGGAGGGGAGCAGATCACATCTTGAAGAGGGGGCCAAAATGCAAATAATAAAGTTACCACCAAAGTGTTCTTGATCTCCTCTATCCCTGAGCCCCTCTAACAGCTTCATCCTAAAATGGTGAAGATTACCTTAAGCCAGCCTCAATGCTCCTTTGGTGAGTTTGTTCTATTTAATATATTGTTTAATGTATTTGTTCATTTAGGCCATGACTCACTGCTTTCTGAATTCTATTTTTAGCTGTTGCTTCTCAGTTGGATTTTTCCACATATCAGATGTTCAACTATGTGTCTAAGGGGACACCGTCTGCCCTGGGGATGAAACACTGACCATACAGTTTTGTTATTTATAAACTGTAAAAGGTGCTAAACATGTCTCTCATCTTCCCCTAAACCTTGTGAAGATTGAGGTGTCACCCTACAGAGAATATATGATGAATGCAAACTGCTTTAGGTGCATATGAGGCAAAATCCTGAGACCCCCAGAGGAAGTTGGTGGCCACCTGTATGTTACTGTGTACTATCTGAACATCTGACTCTTGACTCCCTCCTTAGAAAGGAATCTGGTAGTGGCATGAATAGGAAAAGATCACGCAACTGTGTTGATACAGCAGAGTTATGAGTTTGTGAAAAGCTAAGACTTTAGGGAAAAGCAGTGGCTTTGAAGAAGGATGGAGGTGGCCAGAATAACAGTTCCAGAGAAGGGCAATCAGGCCCTAGAAGGCAGAGTAGGCATTTACGAGGGAATCTCAGGAAAGCTTATGATAGAAACTAACCAAGATGGTGGACCACATGGCTGCCCAGAAATGACCATTTGTTAACCTTCATTTCTTTCCGAGTCTATAACTGATATATGCTTATATCGATAGGTAAATGCATAGAAAACTTCTGGAATGATACACACCAAACTGATAACAGATTCTGGAGAAGATAAATCAGGGGGTTGCCCTCTACTCTAAATGCCTCTGTTGATTGATTTTTTTTCCCCAATAACAAAAATGTATTTATATATTCCTTATGTAATTAAAGAGGAAGGACAAAGAGAGGAGAATGTGTAAGTCTATGTGTGCCCGTTGTTAAAAAACAAAGTTAGAATCATGTAACTAGGAGAAAATAAAAACCATCTGTAATCCACCACACCAGGGGAGCATATCTCATCCAAACCCACAACAGTGGATTTGGAGTCCAGGCAGAAAAAGTCTCCACTAGCAGAGAAAAGGGCTGCCACCCCAACAGGGCAAGCAGGGAGAAGCAGGAAGGAAGCAGCTGGTCAAGTGGTGGGGCTGGGGCCAGAGGTGAGAGATCAGGGGAAAGAAAGAACAGGGCCAGGAGGAGGGACTTGGGGGTGTGGATATTACTTGGGGGTGTGGATAATAGGGTCAGACATTTGTCCTCAGTCTTGTTTTTTTTTTTTTTTTTTTTTTTTTTTCTGTGCCCATAAATAAAGTCATCAGCAAGAAGTCAGCAGTTATAGCTGGATCTTACCCAAATTGGATGCTGGGATTATACAGACAGATAACACTACCAGGCAGAGGGCTTACCTAGGCCTCTAGTGGAAATGGGGCTGGGGGGTGCGGGGGGAACGTCTACAGAGAGGGGCCTGGAGCCTTACAGGTCAGTCTTAGGTAGGAAAGAGAGCCCTATGACTGAAAGCAGAGTGACTTAGGAAGAGTCTAGAAGAGGGGCTCCTGCCTGGGTAGCTCAGTTGGTTCAGCGTCTGACTCTTGATTTCAGCTCGGGTCATGATCTCGGGGCTGTAAGATGGAGCTCTGAGTTGGGCTCCACGCTGAGCCTGCTTAAGATTCTCTCTCCCTCTCCCTCTGCCCCCCTTCATCCTGCTTACATGCCTCCCCTCTCAACCAAAAACAAACAAACAAACAAAAAACAATCTAAAAGAGTCAAGAAGCAATGGGGATGCTCCTGGCATTGGGAGGGCCCTTCGTTGTGTGGACTGTCCATGCACCGCAGGAGGCTGGGCCCCCCTGACCCTTTGCCACTGAAGAAGATGCCCCCAAACACCACTACAAATTAAAACATCGCTGCAGCCTCAGAACACACCCTTGTTCGGAAAGCGGGGCATCTGATGCCCAGCTAAAGGAGCCGCGGGAGGCTCTAACCTCCCAATCCTCTCCTGCTGCAGGGAAGTTAGACTGCGGCTCCCAGATGACTTTGGGCCACAGAGGATGGGGGAGACTGGAGGGGTGCTAAGTAACAAAAGAACAGAAGAAACGCATGAAACCTCGAAGCACAGTTGGTAGAAGAGAAACATCCCCCCACTTCAGCTTCTAATGGAGAGAGCTGAAGATCTCCCACCCCGGGCAGAGGCAGGAGCCACAGGGAGGTGGGGAAGGAATCCACGTCAGCCTTTGGCCATCAGGCCTTCAGCTCTGCACGTATTGCGTTTTTTTAAGGAGCCTGAAGAAAGCCAGTTGTTGGATCTGCTGTGAACGTTGAAAGAAGCGTGCTCTTAATCTATCACAGCATTAAACGGCTCTCGAGCAAGAGATTGTCACATCAATTAGACGTGAAACTCCCCTATCTCAGCATCTCTCCACATACAACTACTTGGAGGGAAAGAAAAACGCTCCTATTTAGACGGGATATAGATGGTAACCATCCAAAAAAACACTGGCCCTATTTTTAGATGCGCGTTTCTAGGCTTCTCCGTAACTGGACAACAATGCAGTATTTGCAATGTTGAGTCAAAATCAGTTCCTCATTCTAAGTGGGAAAACGCATTGCATTTCTGGGTTTGCTCGTATCCATTTCCACAAGCAACTTAATTGCTTGAATATATATATATATATATATATATATTCATGCATTCTCCCCCCACCCAATGCTGTCCCACATAGAACTGCTCAAGGAACAAATACCCGGCTTAAAACATTTTTCTTTTCTTTTCTTTTTTCCAATTTGGGAGACATAAAACCGTAAGGCCTAACATGGCATTTCCAAACGCAGGGCCCTGAAGAAACCAACAGATACTCCAGCCCTTGGAGGCTCCACGTTCTTCTATCCTTTGGTAGAGAAACAGAGGGGATCCCTGGGTGGCTCAGCGGTTTCACGCCTGCCTTTGGCCCAGGGTGCGATCCTGGAGTCCCGGGATCGAGTCCCGTGTGGGCTCCCTGCATGGAGCCTGCTTCTCCCTCTGCCTGTGTCTCTGCCTCTCTCTCTCTCTATCATAAATAAATAAAAATAAATCTTTAAAAAAAAGAGAGAGAGAGAAACCGAGACGCACCAGCGAGCCTGTCTGAGGGGGTCTTATTTTTTCCCTTCCTTGGGGTCCCCATCAGCCCGGAGGCAGTCTGATTTCACCAGCCCAGAGAGACCAATAATGCAGCAGCAGGGCCCATGTTATGAGTGGTCACCTCGTGCCAAGCCCTCTACTGATCGCTTACACACATGATCCCATTCAGTCATCACGACAGCTCAGAGGGGTGGATAGAGATGAAGAAACGGAGGTGCCAGGAGGGAAAACAGCAGAACGATGACACACAGAAGTCCCTAGAAGGCCCACCTTCCATCGGTTTGTGAACAAAGGCAGGAGAGTTCCCCCTGGGCTCCCAGGGCCGGCACCAAGCTCTGATACTGTGGGCCCCTGGGTGGCCCCTCAAGGTGGTGTCAGGCATTCACTTTCCCAGTCTTCTGCCCCAGGCAGGCCTGCCCTGCTACCGCCGTAAACTGGCCACCGAGTGAGCGTGAGCAGAAAAGGACCAGTAGGCCCTGGGCCTGCGCCGCTTCCCTCTGCTTATTCAGCACCTTCTCCCTGTCATTGGGAGCAGCTGGGGTCCCTGAGCTGGAACCCGGCAGATCAATACTGTGTGCGAAGACACGGCTAGCGGGGTACTAATGCTCATCGCGGATACATCCAGTATGTCAATCACCGTCTAGAGGTTAAGTAGATTTTTTTTTTTTTTTGGTCTAATGTCGGGAGGTCTGTCTTATTAGAACGTGGGATATTTTCCTGCCTCGCTCGCTCGGTACGGCTTTATTTTTTTATTTTTATTGTTTTTCATCGGTATGGCTTTAGATGAACGATGTGCTACGGAAACATTTGTAATAAGGCTTCATAGGTAGCCCATAAAAAAGAAAAATCCTATCAATATAAACATAAAACATACATATATATACACATATAACTATAAAACTATATATATAAATACATGATTGAGTTTTGGACAATATGTTTTCTGATCATACTGTGCGTGAAACATGTTCTAAAAATCCAGTGCCTTTTCCATTGTGCTGTAAGGTACCCAGATGCCAAATTCTTCTGCAAAAACAAACAAAAAAACTGCACGGGTGATGTAATATTTGCCTGCGTGCTTGCAAAATCGGTTTTTGTCTTTTGCTTGTCATCTTTCTCTTACATGAAGGTGCAGCCCGGTCGCAGTTAATGACTTAAGCAAACTTCAATTCCCCGTCCCTGGTGTTGGTGCCACCTCGCCTCCCTTAAGGGCCCCCGCAGGGCGGCAAGCAGAGGTAGGGGTCCCAGCCAGGAACGCCTTTCCCTTCCGATGGTGCCTTCCTCGTCTACATTGTGCTGGAAGGCATGGTTGCTTCTCAAGCTAAAAAAAATTTTCTGTGGCCCTTTAAGAGCCATGAAAAGAAAAAAAAAAAAAAAACCCAAAACAAAACCAAGGAGACATGCTCAGTAACACAGAAGAAGGAGAATGAATACTTTTATTTCTGCCAGAAAATTTCTAGCAATGCCTGTCCTCAAAATGAGCCGCATTTTCCCAAATGTGGGTGAGGCCTTTCAAACAAAGGTAACAGCGATAGTATAGGGCGCGCATTCGGTCTCCCCTAAAAGACATTGTGTGTTCAGGAGGCTCCGTGCAGATGCCGGTGCACAGCCCGGGTCGGTCAGCCTCCAGCTGCGGGCACAACTGCCCGGCCCTCGGCACCTCACCGGCCTTCCTGCAGGGCCAGAACCCTCGGCCTTGCCCAAGTCCTCCCGACGCCCGGGAACCAGGCCCCGAACCAGCTGCAGAGCAACAAACAAAGGCCAGCGGACCAAGGCGGGTCCCTAAGGGCTTGGGAAGCTGAACAACGCGGCCGGCCGGGCCTGGAGACCTTTGATCCAACAGGCTGGGCTCAGGGACGCAGGCGGTGACGCAGGCCCTTACAAGGAGCCCGTGTGGAGCCCAACTGCCCAGCGGCCGTGGCCGTGGCCGTGCAGCTCACGCGGGGTCGCACACTCCTTCACGCCCTTGCCAGGGTTGGGGGGCGGTCGGCCAGGACCTGCTCCAAATCACTTGTCAGGGCTCCCGGGGGCTCAGTGGTTGGGCGTCCGCCTGGGGCCCAGGCTGTGACCCCAGGGTCATGGGATCGAGTCCCACGTCGGGCTCCCCGCAGGGAGCCTGCTTCTCCCTCTGCCTGGGTCTCAGCTTCTCTCTCTCTCTGTGTCTCTTATGAATAAATAAATAGAATCTTAAAAAAGAAAAATAAATAAATAAACAAATCGCTTGTTAAATGAACTAGCAGACTCGTTAGACACCTTGAAATGGTGTCCGCCACGTCGGCGCTGGGCGAAGCGGCCTGCTCAAAACGCAGAGCAGTAGCGGGGAGGCCGGGGACCCCCACATCGCTGCCCAGCCATCAGCAGGCCTCCAAACGTCCCGCCAGTACCTGCTCCCAGTCTGGTCCGTGCCTGTGAGCACGGGGGCAAGGGCACCGCCACCCGCCGGCCGCCCGGCACTGGGCACAGGCCTCGCTTCCCTGGGGACGGTATCTGCTGCCCCGAAAACTGGCAGCAACAATTTTGCCCCCTGAAGTGCCTTCTAAGGAATTATTTAGCTGAAACCCATCCTTATTCTCATTCTACATCTTGTGCATCCCCGGGTAGTGGCCAGGGAAAGCTCTTTTCAAGCGTTGTTACGGAGGACGTAAGGAGGAGAGTCCTGCCCCGGCTCCGCGGAGGCCCATGTCCCGCGAGGAGGGCCAGCGAGGCATCAAGTCACATATGAAGGGGATGCATGGCTTGGGTTTGTGGGTTTTCCTATAACATTTTTTTTTAAAATCAAGATGATTTGTATTATTTTCATTGAACGTCATAGACTCCTTAGCCCATCTTGACCTTGATGTGACCTTGGATTTTACGGTGGGATAACTGTGCCAATCAACCCAGGTGACAGCACGGCTAGGAGGTGGGGCGGGGAACTCCCCGAGGGCCACGGCCTGGGGTGGGGACAGCCCTCCCCAGAGCTGTGGGGACGGAATGAGGGCCCTACAGTCCTCCTGTTGCTGATGCATCCATTTGGTTTCCAGGCCTGTGCCTGGAACCATGACCCCAGCCCTGATCTAACCTGGGCTTCTCCCAAGGCAAGCCTTATACTTTGCTTCTTCCTCCATTTCCCCACATTAAGAAGTACTTCCAAGTTTTGAAAATCTTTGTGCCATGCAACGTGCCCGTGCTTTACAGGCATCGATGACCTCACGTAATAGCGAAAGCCAACTATTTTTTATCCCCTTTTACCCACGAGGGGTCTCAGGGGCAGAAATTGAGTGCTTTGGTCAAGAGGTGGCTGAGACACAAACGGATGCTTGATGTTCACATTCAGCAGAACTTTGGAGCTTTTCTTTTTTTCCCCCTTTCTTATTTAGCATTCTTTTTCTTCCCCCAAGGCCTTGCCTTCATCGTTAGCCCCCTCAAATTCAAATTTCCAAAGCTGGTGTTTACATTCTCACTGTATGAAGTGACAAGTAGGGAATGGCCTTGAGCTTTGGCTTCTACACTTGTGTCCACACCTGAGGGTCGCAAGTCGTGGGCAGCCACTGATGTGCGTGCTGCCAAAGGGGCGCAGGGGCTTGTGGTACCTGCCCAGCAAAGGCCTCACGTTCGAGCTCCTCAGCAATCCCGGGATGCCCTGAGACGAGGAACGCGGAGAAGAGCCTGGGGTCTGCAGGGGGTCTTAGGGAACAGCTGCCTTGGAGGAGCTTGTAGACACGGGCCAAAGAACCCATTTCCTCCACAAGCACGGACCTCTCAGGGCACATTTTAGCTGCGGCTTCTCAGGGCCTATTTTTATCACTGTCCAGTTATTGATAAACTGAAACGCCTTTTATTTTCCATTGACGAGGTCATCATTTGCTACTTATTTTCAGTAGATAAGACGTCGTGAGAACAAAACTTCACTGATAAGTCCACAACACAGAAAGGGAACAATTATAAAGCGCTTTGATTTATCCCCAATGAGACTCTTAACTAAAAAAGATGGTTGCAAGTCTTGTTTTGATTTTTTTTTTTTTTTTTTTGGTAGGACTTTTCAATAACAAAGATCTCAGATTTGGGGGAAAAGAAAAAAGAGCTCATCATTTGCCTCTGCTGGGTAGAGATGTACATTTTTTAACTATTTTGCTCAGCATCAGGGCTCTGTGAGCTGCTGCAGCCACATGTCCTCCTGCCAGGTCTCCCCCAGGGGCCAAGGATTTCTGCCCAGAAGGACCGACCAGCCGTAGTCTCAAGTTGAGGCCCTGTTAATCCTGTGCTCCCGCTAGAGGAACTCACACAGTAACTTCCTGAGGGCTACTCCAGCCCCTGCCACCCCTGGGGGCAACGGGAGGCTCCCAGTCATCGCAGCAATTCAGAAAGATGGTTTGGGATCCAGTTGGACTTCCCTTGCTGGTGCTTCGAGAAGCTTCCTGCAAAGCCATCAGTGACCATCTTGCCGTCTCCAGGAAAAACTGAACAAATGATCCAGAAGACAGAGGTCCTTTGTTCAAGGATCAAAAGCCCCTGTACTTGTTACAACGTGTATAATCTTTAATATTCATGTTGCTACTAGGAAGAAACTTCTCAAAGCCAATACTTGTAAGAGGCAAACAAGATGCAGTGTTGCCTCATGGTCAGTTTTTCTAAGGAAAGGCACAGAGGGGATGGAGAAGCACCTGATGTTTAGGCCCGGAAGCCAGATTTGAATTCTAGCATAAAAAAGTGTAGGTTTTGGGCAGCCAGTGTGGCTCAGTGGTTTAGCGCCGCCGCCTTCAGCCCAGGGCCTGATCCTGGAGACCCAGGATTGAGTCCCATGTCAGGCTCCCTGTATGGAGCCTGCTTCTCCCCCTGCCTGTGTCTCTGCCTCTCTCTCTCTCTCATGAATAAATAAATAAAATCTTTAAAAAAAATGTAGTTCTTCTGTAGGCAATGATTACAAATATTTTTATTTTCTAATTTAAGTTTTGAATAGGTAATACAGTCTCACATAGGTCAAAGCTTTAAAAGATGTAGTGTCCACCTAACCTGTGTCTTAGCCACTCAGTTGTGTTCTTATCCTTCCAGAGATATTTTATGCACATACAAATGCATATCTATTCATGCTTCTCCACAAACATTAGTATATATTATGTTCTTCACTTCGCTTTTCTTCATTTTACAACACCTAGTAGAGATTTTTTGCTATCGGTACATAAGCAGCCTTCTCATTTTTGTGGCCACATAATAGTCCACTGAGAAACTGTACTATTTTTTTTTTTTAATGTATAATGTGTTGGCCACTAGTTTCCCACTAAAATCTGGACTTATCACTGTGAACAGTTGATAATCTATTCGGAGGTCTTTAAAAATGAGGTAAATTCTCATCACATAGGAGTTTGAATAGTATCCATGCAACAGGTCCCCTAAGAATTCCTTCTGAATAGTGTCAGCTGAGGACTGCAGAGACTATAGCCCACAGAACCCTGTACATCAGGCCATAAGGCACTGGGTGGTTTCTAAGAAAGAGTCCCTCACTTATGCAACATTTTAAAAAATAAATGAAAAATAATAAATGGCATTTCATAATAACTTAGATATATATCCACACTTGCTTAAACGAGGGCAACCCAACATTTGCTTTTAGAGCATTAGAGTTAATATATTGAAATAGAAAACACACTTGACATCTGGTCTGTTCTGCTATTGCACTTCACTGGGGTAACATGCCCTTTCCCTTATGGTAGGCATTTCCAATGCAGTAGAGAAGGACTAATTGCTTTCTAACTTGAAGATTTAAAGATTCAGACTGAAGCTATCGTGATTAACTTTAAACCACATTTGAATTCTACTTAATTAGAGTCTTCAAATCCATTTCCCCCATTTTTGGAGCTACATTATTTATATCACTGACATAATAACATCTATCTTTCATAGATCTTGGGCCAACCCTCCATCAGCCATGTTGTGAGAACAAAGGCTCTTGGAATGTGTACTCAGGCCAAAAAAAAAAAAAAAAAGACAATGTGACTGTGGGAAGTGGTAGCAGGTGGCACAACTTATCTTCCTGAAATCCAGTTTGGAGGGTTTTACTAGAAATAAGTTACCAGGAGGAACTGCTGGGTTACGTTCACAGTGAGAACATGGTACGTGGCACTCCTTATAGGACTCAGTTTTAGGAAGGAGGCTATGAAGTAAGTGAAGCCGTTTGGAGATGCCAGCCAAGAGGCCGAGTTGCCTGTGAGCTGGGATTCCTTTGTGGATGAGAGCAGATATGGATGGCACCTAACTTCCTCTCGTTGTAGGGCCCAGTGCCAGGCACACATGGAGTGTGCAAGGAATGCTTACTGAAATGAGCCATTCCCAGCAGCCTCGCTGTGGACATGACAGGGGAGCGAAGTTCATGGATGTTGATCATGTACTGTCAGGTGGAGAAAGAGACAAAGGAACCAGGGCACAAAATGCAGGATTTACTATGAAGCTAATGGAGCTTAAACCTTGGGACCTCTCACTTGCATGGCTCCTCTGAAGGCCCAAGAATAACAAATATATACACAATACACATACACGAGTTAGGGAGGATATATATAAAAAAATGTTAAAATTGGTTTTCTCTGAAGGTGATTATTTATTTGCTATTTTCTAGATACTAGAATAACAGGTGAATTAATGCCATGTAAAAACGGACCCTTTCCTTCCCTTATAAAGAAGTATCCTTTTGAACTCACTAACTTTTTTTTAACTATTACTTTCAGGCAAAGTTTCTCCCCATCCAGCACTGGAAATGAACTGGTCTTTCCTGGTTCTTGGCAATCTTGACAATAAGTGGGGAAGAAAAGTAAAAACACATGGGCAAAATTGTCTCTCTTTGAGTTACAATCTTCAAATTCACGGGAGGACACACATCTGCTTTTTTTGGGCAGGTTTTTGCAGGAAGTTGATCAAAGAGTCAAGAGCTTCTCTTTCCCACATGCCGTGGTTCCTTCCCTAAACCCTCATGGTCAACCTCTATCTTCCATCCCAACTGTCTTCATTCAAGCTGACTCGCCCCTTTTACCATCCCCTGGGAAGGAACTTGAAATCTGGAAGTCTGGGGTTATAGAGGACAGGTGGCCTTTAGGTCTGTGTCCACAAAACCCAGAACAGCAGAGGCTGCGTCCCCTGAGTCCAAGTCTCCATTAGATCATCTCAGAATTATTTTCACCAGCAAGGGCTGGTGACGCGTGTCCAGCCCTGCTCTTTCTCCCTCACTCACACTCTCACGTGGCCCCCCATAGCCTGGAGGGCCAGGCATGGGGAGGCAGGAATGCTAAACGTGGTCCTGGGCTCACTATGTTTGCCCTGCCATGTTCTTGTGACCCTCCAAGAAGATCAAAGGAATAAAAGACCCCGCTGCAAGTGGATGACTGTGCTTCTGGTGGGTTTGACTAGAAGAGAAAACAAGGAGCTGATCGGGGGAATCACAGCATATCTCTCTACAAACTTCACTATTTATTCTCTCCCTCATTCAATTTTTCAAGCATTCAGTAGATGTAGATCATCGTCTTGTTATGTGCCAAGAACTATTTCATAGGCCGTGGATACCAACAAAGGTGAACAGAAAATAACACTGTGTTTGGGCATTCACAATACGGTGAGATAATTTTCCGATCATTTTTAGTATAGTTATAATTATTCTAAAAACAGGAAGACACAGGGGATCCCTAGGTGGCTCAGTGGTTTAGCACCTGCCTTCAGACCTGGGAGTGATCCTGGGGTCCCGGGATCGAGTCCCACATCGGGCTCCTTGCACGGAGCCTGCTTCTCCCTCTGCCTGGGTCTCCACCTCTCTCTGCGACTCTCATGACTAAATAAATTAAATCTTAAAAAAAACAAAACAAAACAGGAATACACAGAAACATACACTCCAAAATATAGTTTTTTAAAAAACTTTCTAATGGAAGCTCAGTTACAATTAGGTGTATGCCTCAAAAATATTAGCATGGCTGGACACCTTGACCTACAACCTCAATCGAGTACTCCCTAGCATCGATACCAGGCCCCAACAGAAAATGAGAGAAAGCATAACACCAGTCAAAAAATGAGGGTTCTTCTGGAAAACACTTCAGACGTGATGAGCACATATTAAGCATCCTGTAAGTAGCGACCACCGTCGTCATCATGATCATGTTCTTCATCATTATTCTAAGCAAATGGGCAGAAAATGCAATGGTTTGGGGTCAGAGAGAGTATGGCACGTTCAAGGACCTTTTTTTTTTTTTTTTTTACGTTCAAGGACCTTAAGGAACTTTTGAGAGGCGCTAGGATGGTGAGCTACCGGGTGGGAGGGACAGGCAAGGGGCAGACCATGGGGATTGTTGGCCGTGCAAGGGCTGCTGACTGATCTTCAGTGTCTTCCACCTCCTACCTAACTTTGGGTCTCACTCCTATTCTTCTTGACTTCCTTATTTTTTAGAATTTATTTATCTATCTATCTATCTATCTATCTATTTATTTATTTGAGAGAAGGAGAGAGCATGAGTTGGGGGAGGGGCAAAGGGAGAGGAAGAGGGACAAGCAGACTCCCCACGGAGCACAAAGCCGGAGGTGGGGCTCCATCCCAGAACCCCAAGATCATGACCTGAGCCAAAGCCAGACACGTAACCCCCGCTGGGCCCCCCCGGGCACCCCTGTTCCTCTTGACTTCTATGCAAGTAGAGTATTACTTGGCACGTCTGCTTCCCCTTTACTTTTCTGTCAAACCCTGGACGTAGGTGCCTCAGGTTCCCGTAGTTCCTCAGCAGGCCTCCATCAGACCTCTCTCTTACCCAGAAGCCTTCAGAGGATCGGCCAACTGTCTCCCGGTGGCATGAGAGCACTACCGTGCTAGGGCTGCCGCGTACCTGTCCAGCCTCCTCTTTCACTATCCCCTCCATGACCTCAGCATCCATCCACACGTGGCTCCCACGGGCCCCCGTGCCTTCAGCACCCTCCCTAAATGCCCTGTCTCAGTCTTTCGAGTTCTGGACACCTTTCAGAGCTCTTCCCAACGCCCCCTCCTCTGTGAGGGCTTTCCTTAGACTCCTAGTTGTCTGAGCCTCCTCCCATCTCAAAATCCCCACTTTGTAATCCTGCCAAGACTCTATAATTACTCCATGCACCGGTCTGTTTCTCAGCACAGGATCAAGAACCCTCCGAAGTCTTGCTTTCATGTAGAACCTTCCAGGATGCTTGTTCTGTAGACTACGCTTTAGGAAAGACAACGGGAAGCAACGGAACCAGATCCTAGGTGGGTTCACCCACATCCATGTCACTGTGGCGTGAGCTTTGCTTTCTGGCAGGGTGAATCTAGGAGGCCTGTGTAGACTGTGAGGCAGGGGGTGAGTCCCCAACGCAGGCCACTGGCCATGGTCATGCTCCAGTCCACCAGGCTGATCACCAAGTCCAAGGAAACAGCCGGGCCAAGATGGCTTTCAATGTGATAAAACTCAATCTGGTCATTAAGGCCACAGGTTGGAGACATGATGGGTGAAAAGGGATAAATCTATGACTAGAGGCAAATCATATTATTTCTTCTCATTTTCCTTCTCCCTTCCTACCTTCTTTCTGCAGACGAATATTTCTGCCAAGTGGTTAAGAGCACTTGGCCCAAGGCCTTGCAGCTCACCTGGATTCTCGGGTTTATCACATTTCCCTGCTTAATTACTGTTATCAACTTCCCAGATTTTTGTAAACTCAACACACTGAATAATGAGGTTAATAAAACCGGTGAACTCCTTTGCCATGTACACAGACTATTTCTATAAAAATGCCAAATGTATTATTAGCTCAGATGTAATCATCTTTTCTTGCTTCTTATAAATTTTTCCTAATCAACCTATTGGCTTTCCAGTGAGGGCTTTATTTACTCAGTGTTAGATTTCAATTCCCCTGGACTTGATTAGAGTCTATATATTTATAGCTTCTAACATTTCTGCACCAAGTAACTTCCCCAGTGAGTGAATATGCATCTGGAACTTAACAAATCAGACAGGCCCGAAGCCCCCAGCAGAAGTACCGACTAGCTCTGGCCAACCCGGGACGCTGGGACAGCCACATTACCTAAAAAAGCTTCCTGTGGATTCTTAGCTTGTAGGGTTGCCAGAGGACTAAATAACACAAAATGTTCAAATATTGGTTATTTTGAAATAAATAGAGGTCTTTAAAATCGCACCTGTTGGGGTGGCCCAGTGGTTTAGTGCCACCTTCAGCCCAGGGTGTGATCCTGGAGACCTGGGATCGAGTCCCACGTTGGGCTCCCTGCATGGAGCCTGCTTCTCCCTCTGCTTGTGTCTCTGCCCCCCCCCCCTCTGTCTCTCATGAATAAATAAATAAAATCTTTAAAAATAATATAGACCTATTCATTTAACAGACATTTACTGAGGGTTCCTATGGGCCAGATTGTACACAAACAGCAAGGATACAAACTGTCTTAGCCAGATATCATTCCTGGACCCGTCTCCTGAAGTTAATGTACTAACGAGGGGAGACCATGAAATGGCTTTTTTTTTTTTTTTTATTATTTATGATAGTCACAGAGAGAAAGAGAGAGGCAGAGACACAGGCAGAGGGAGAAGCAGGCTCCATGCACCAGGAGCCCGACGTGGGATTCGATCCTGGGTCTCCAGGATCGCGCCCTGGGCCAAAGGCAGGCGCTCAACCGCTGCGCCACCCAGGGATCCCTGAAATGGCTTTTTATACAGTTTTCAGGAACATAGAAGAATTAGCAGTAGGTGAGGTTACGTCAGAGGAAATAGGCTCAAGTTTATTTAGAGCGCAAATGAACCCTAGAGGCAAAAGATACCTTTTGCTCTCATGTGGGCTACAAACTGACCCTGAAAAATAGCCAATCCTTTGGAGTGGACCCCTGGATACTCTTGAACACCATGCCAAGAAAGTAAAGACGAGCAACACTGAAGGTCAAAAAATGGGGTTGTGGAAAAGTGGAGCAAGGATAAGTCAAGGTTTATTTCAGGGAGAAAAATCAGCGATGACCACATGTGCTGGGCTTAAGGCAAGATCCAAACACAGAGCCCGCAGGAACTCTCTAGGGTGGCTTGAAATGTACGGAGTCGGCCCGGTTCTGCAGAACCGTGGCCCGCACGGGAGCCTGGAACTGTGTACCTTGCTTACTCTCTCTGCCAGCGGGCTGTGACCCACATTCTAGAAATAATTTTCCAATATGGGCTGGCTGGCAGGGAAACGGCACTAACTTCCATGACAACCTCATCACCAAGGCGTACCGGGGACTTGGTCACATCCAGCGCTGGATCCTGTCTAGTGAAAAATGAGGTTAAGAGAAACAAGCCCCACTGCCCAAGGCTTGCAGAAGGCGTCGAGTTGGTAGCAGGTGAGATGCTCTCCGTATCCCCTGGAACTACAGATGACATCTCTGAAGCGCCTACTACGTGCTCGATGCTGTGCTAAGTGCCTGTTGTTGTTTTTTTTTTTTTAAAGATTTATTTATTTATGATAGACCTAGAAAGAGAGAGAGAGAGGGAGGCAGAGACACAGGCAGAGGGAGAAGCAGGCTCCATGCCGGGAGCCTGACACGGGACTCGATCCCGGGACTCCAGGATCGTGCCCTAGGCCAAAGGCAGGCGCTAAACCGCTGAGCCACCCAGGGATTCCCCGTACCTGGTTTTTCATGTTATTCACTGCTCATTATGAAGTGGGTACTATGATCACCCCGTTTTAGGGATTGCACAGCAAGGTTAGAGAACCGGCCCAGGGGCATGTTAGCGGCCGAGTCCAAGAACCTGAATAGGCTCAGGACCTCTGTAACCTCTGAGCTGCAGGGAGCCGCGGTCCCTTCCGAGGGTACATCGCCCACGGAGGGATGAAAGAGGCACTGCCTCCACGCCCATCCGGCCACTCGCGCTACCCACTTGGACTTCTCTGTGATCAGGTCATCAATGTGCTTGAAATACCGTGTGGGAAAAAAAATTAATCAATTCTCCCTCCCAAAGTAGAGCCACAGCTGGAAGAAGCAGGTGAGGAAGGTGGATCAGAAGCCAAACCAAAGAGGAACAAAAACCCGGGCAGAGGCAGCCGGCGTCGGAGGAGCAGGGTTCGGCCCCCAGCCGGCTTGACGCCCAGCCCGGGAGCCTAACGTGGGGGTAGAGGGCAGGAGGACCCGGGCTGACCTTGGAATTACGGGGTCACAGGGGATGCTGAGGAAATGTGCTCAGGGGCCAAGGTTGGGGAGAACGAGGTACAACGTGACTTCAGGGCCAAGAGGCTGGAGACGCAGAAAGGACGGGGCACAACCAGAGTCCGAGAACACGTCGGCCAGCACTGTGCAGGTAGGCCAGCCTCCCTCCAGCCCGATCCCATAGCCCGGCTCCCGGCTAACCCAAACTCCTATTTTTGGGCAACTTATTGCTGTTGTTACCCTATATCTATAAAGGGACTTTTTCCAGAGCGCCTGGGTGGCTCAGGCGGCTAAGGCTCCGCATTCAGCTCAGGTCATGATCTCTGGGTCCTAGGATCGAACCCCACATCGGGCCCCTCAGCTTTTAGGGGAGGCTGCTTCTCCCTCTGCCCCTCCCCTTCACTCCCCTTGCTCCTCTCACCCACATGCATGTGTGCACTCTATCAAATAAAAAAATACAATCTTTAAAAAAAAAGATACTTTCATTGGAAAGCTCTGAGAAGGCATAGGGATTGGTCAAGGTTAGTATCCAAAAGGTGGTTCCTCTCACCGCCCTTGCCTTCATTCTCCTCTAACATACATTCCCGGGGCAGTCCCACGTGGGGGGCAGGTAGGGAACTGGGGCAGCATGGTGTCCTGCTCGCACCTGTCATTGATACCACGTAGGGGGTTTCACTGGAGGAAGAGCTAGAGGGCTCCAGGCCGAGGGTTAGAGACCAGCGGGTGCATCTGCAGGGATGGTTCCTCCTGGTTGGGGCTCCGGATGCCAGGAGGCAGATTAACACCGAGGGGCCCTGTTCTAGGCCCTGAGTAGCACCCGGGCCTCCCTGACCCCGTCCCCTAGGTAAGCCTGCAGGAGCATCACTGACCTGGTGTGTTTATGCTCCAGACTCCCCCGGGACCACTGGACTGCCTGTAATGTGTGCGCCCACATCTCTCCTCTGGTCCCTGTGTATCAGCTGTGCGCTGCCTGGATCGGGTGAGCCAGTGTGGATAACAGTGAGAAGCATGAGCTCTGGAGCCCGTCGAATCCCAATCCGTGTGGCCGCGATGTCACTGCCCCCCAGCCTCCGTTTTCCCATTTGGAGGATGGATCAACGAGAGCATCCACTGCACCATTCCACCGCCGCCTACTGCCTCGCCTTACTTCACATCGGGCTCCCCCTCCGTGTTCCTCAGACGCAGGGCAGCGGCCCTTCTCTCCGCTTCTCCAGCGCACCAAGCTCCTGTCGCCTCGGGAGCTCCGGGAAGCCTCTCCTCCCAGGGATGCCACAGGCTGGCTCCCTGGTGCGCCGCACATCTCTCCCAACCAGGACCCCGGGGAAAGGTCATCTTGGCCAGATGGTCACGGGTACCTTCTCCCCCCAAATCAAGTTTCCTTCTTTACTCTGATCTATTATTGTCACAAAATTCGCTGCCCTTCCAAGTCCCCTTGTTCACCCATTTTTTTTGCACCGGCTCAGTAAGAATGTTCCTTATCTCCGTGTCTGAACTTGCACCCTAGACCTCCCCTCGCCCCCTTTCCTTGGTATCTATGGCATAACGCACTGTATAATTTACTTATTTCTTTAGTTTATCGTCTCTTCCCCACTACAACGTCGCTCTGCGGGGGCAGGTATTTTTGCTTGTCTGGGTCACTGCTGCATTCCTAGCACACGCCTGGCACATAATAGGTGATCAATGACATTTATTGCATGGAAAAATTTGTCTGTTCAGCTCTGTCTCCCTGGAAGGGATGCACCCCCAGGCACTTCATCCTCACCCAGTTTCCTGTTGCATCTCAGCGATAATTATACAACGGCACCTGAGAAGTATCTGCTGGGCGCATGAGCGGCACCTCCCTTATAGAGGTATGTGAAGAGTAAAATGAGAGCATCCTCATAAACTTGGCATAAGTGCCATGCACATAGTAGGGGTTGGGTAAAAATTCAGATATAAATCACTACTAGAAGTTGCGCTTCTGGCACAGGGCCTGAACAACCCTTCGTGCTTTCTTGAGCATCTTTCAGAGCCAGGGGCTCCTCATATTTGTGCCCTGAGAGGTTGCATCTGCTTCTGGCTCACTAGGTTTGGGCGGGGATGGGGCCCTCAGACTTCATCCTGGTTTAGGAAAAACTCTCTTTATTAGTCTTTCGTGGAAAAAAACACAAAACAAAAAAACAAAAGCTCCCCCCCCCAAAAAAAACACAAAACTTTTCGTTGAGTCAACCAGGCTCAGCTGACAAGTGCTTATGATTAGGTGACCGTCAAGGTTAGTGTCCAGGTTTGAGCGTCTTGAACCAGCCAGAAGCCCCTTATCCCTTAGGAACGCGACTGGCTTTCAGTTCGGGACATATCCAGCAGGAATGTACTCGTGTTAGACACACTCGGGTTTTCGGATGGTGTTTGCCACCCGTTTCTACCTGCCGGGGGTTTGGTTGCAGGGAAGGGCTACGTGTTTGCAGGGACTGCCCGCAGCGGGGAAGGCGGCCTGCAGGAGGGCCCACAGCCGCAGGCAGGGTGTGCAGGACTTTCTCAGAGGAGACAAAGCCCGGGTTCAGGCGTAGTGTCCTTCTGGGTCACGGTTGTGCAGGATGTTCCTTGAGGTCTGAAGGCCATGTTCCAGGGCTCAGCCTCCAGTTTAGGAAACTTTTCTGATACAATAGACACAGTGTATCCCAAAAGGGAGTTTAACGATTTGATGACCCTATAATGGAGGTAAAGTGGGCGTGGCAGCCTTTGAAAACCACCTTTCAGCTGAGTTTTAAGTATTTGTTGGGGGGCACCTGGGTGGTTGAGCGTCTGCCTTGGGCTCAGGTCATGACCCCAGTGTCCTGGGATTGAGCCCCACATGGGGGTGGGGGGTGGTCCCTGCTTAGCGGGGAGTGTGCTTCTCCCTCTGCCTGTCTCCCCAGTAGTGCGCTCTCTCTCCCTCTCAATAATTTTTTTTTTTTTCATGAGAGACACAGAGAGAGAGAGACCCAGGCAGAGGGAGAAGCAGGCTCCATGCAGGGAGCCCGACATGGGACTTGATCCTGGGACCCCGGGGGACGCCCTGAGCTGAAAGCAGACGCCCCACCACTGAGCCCCCCGGGTGTCCCGTAAATAAAAATCTTTTAAATAAAAGTACTTGTCGGGACCTCAAAGGGCCCATCGAGCTGTCGGTGCATGCCAAACCCCGGAGCTCATGGGCTGCCCGTGGTCCTATTCCCCCGGCCGCGGCCCCTCTCGAGCCCAGGGCCAGGCCCAGCTCCCCGCAGGCTGCCTGCAGCCGGCCCGGCGCCACGCACAGCGCCCTGTGGAGCTTGGAAAACACGAGGGAGCCACGTGGGCACCCTGGCCGGCCCGCTGCTGCCCGGGGGATGGCCGGGAAGGGACGGAGCCCCCCTGCGGCAGTGCCCCGCTGACCGTGGGACCACCTTCCAAGACCTTCGTGGACCCCGAGGCCCGGACGGCACTTGCCGGACTGAGATGAAGTTTAATTCATAAATTAATCAGACTAAGGGATTCATGACAGTAGCTAATAGCTAAATAGAACCATTGCAATAATATACTGTAACAAGGTTCTGGGAACCTTTCCTAGGTACTCACCACTCCTGCAGATGCGAGGCGAGGAAATGGGCCGTGACCTGGGGTCAGCCCACTTGTGACCTCCTGATGATCGGAGCCAACGGGGCTCACCTGCTTCTGAACATGGTTGGCACAGGTGACTGACACGGGAAAGGCCAGACTGCAGAGAAAGCGAGACTGCTGCATTCTTCTGGAATCCAGACCCAAAGGCCAGAGGCTGGCCCTCCCCTGCCCGTCACCATCCAGAGACCTCAGGGCTCCGGGGAAGGACTGGCTGGCCCCTCGCAGGTGGGCCCCCGTGGCCTAAAGCGAAGGCCAGCACCCAGCTGCCTTTCAGTCCTTGTCACATTGGCTAATTATTATAGCTTTGCCTCAAAAGTTTTCTCCTTGCTCAAACCCAAAACCCCAACAATTCCTTCTACTTGCGTGCCGTCCTGGGGTTACCACTGCCAAGGAGGATGCGAGGTGAATTACGTTTCTATTTCTGGGAGCAAGTAAGAAGATGTGAGAAATGTTGCAATCACCAACCATGAAAATGCTGTTACATACATTTATTTCATCTGAAAAGAAATGTTCGTGGCTGTTTGCCATCTAAACACTTAGACGTAACATTCCATATTCCGCGAACACATTCTTGGGGCCTGATAGAACTCAAATAACAACCTTCTCTTTGGAAATATCTTAAAAATAATAACAAAATGAATTCAAAAACAGAAAATGTAACCAAAGAATGAACACAAAGCATGAATGACAGTTTTAGAAGTAGCCTTTTAAAATTGGTTTAAAAAAAATAAAATTGGTTTAAGGTGTTATTCATTTGTAACCACCTTACAAAACAATAGGGCTAGATATAAACTCTAGTACAAGCCGAGTTCACAAGTTCAAGAATAAATTTTTATTTTTTAATTTTTAAAAAAGATTTTGTCTATTTAGAGAGCTAAGAATGGGGGCTGGGGAAGGGAGACAATGTCTAGCCGACTCCTTCCCCAGCACAGAGCCCATCACAGGGCTCCAATCCCACGACCCCAGAGATGACGACCTGAGCTGAAATCAATAGTTGGTTTCTCAACCAACTGAGCCACCAGGTGCCCCCAGAAGTTAAATTTTTGAAGATTAAGTAGTGAAGTTCAAATTCTCTTTAAGTAGAAACTTCTGAAACTCCTATTGTAATTCCTCTTTCCCTATTCCAGTTGTTTGAATTTGTCTTAATTATGGCATTTCAAAGATTTCTCAACATAAAATCTACAGGTGGTGCCTGGCCTAGGTTATTTCAATTTATGATTTTTTTTTATTTTACAATGGTACGAGAGCAATACATGTTCAGTAGACACTGTATTTCAGATTTTGAATTTTGATCTTTTTCTGGGCTGGTGATATGCGGTGGATACTCACTCATGATGGAGCGAGCTCAGCTCCCTCAGCCATGTGAACACAAAGGTAAACGACCAATACACTGACAACCGCTCTATTTTTCACTCTCAGTACGGTATTCGATAATTTACATGAGATGTTCAGAGCTTTATTATAAAATAGGCTTTGTGCTATGTGATTTTGCCCTGTTGCAGGCTAAGGTAAATGTTCTGATCAAATTTAAGGTAGGCCGGGTTAAGCTATGATGTTTTATAGGGTAGGTATGTTTGTTTTTTTTTAAGATTTTATTTATTTATTCATGAGAGATACAGGGAGAGATGCAGAGACACAGGCAGAGGGAGAAGCAGGCCCCATGCAGGGACCCCGATGCAGAACTTGATCCCAGGACCCCGGGGTCACACCCTGAGCCAAAGGCAGGTGCCCAACTGCTGAGCCCCCCAGGTGCCCCTGTAGGGTAGGTATATTACATGCATTTCCAGCTTACAATATTTTCAACCCATGATGGGTTTTTCAGGGCATGACCCCGTCACTTACGTCAAGGAAGATCTGTAACGGTAGATATATGGTTTTATTTGACTCGAATTATAAATTGGTGTGTTTGGGCTATTTATTGCCACATATAGCAAAGCTTCCTCTATACCAAACTCAGTTATCCTGAAGTCTCAGAGAAACAGGGGTTAGCTCAGCATGAGAAACACAATTGAGAGAGGCCTCTGGTTAACCAAATAAATATTGGCAAATCCATACCCCAAGGCTCATGCGCTTGATTCAAGAGAGAGCTCAGGAGCTGTTTTTGGCCTACTTCACTTACTATTCTAAACTTACAGGTGAAAAACTACATAAAAAAGGAGGAGGCCACAGAGACGTCTTCAAGGTCATAACATTACCAGCATCAGTGAGTGATTGGCCTCCAGTCCATCAGCAGTGAAGGAGGCAAACAAACCAAGAATGAGGGAGTAAAATCCCTACATGAAGTACATACTGACAATTTATTACAGGGACAAGATCCCAACAGCTGTCACTGTAGTTCAGTCAATGTTCACAGTAATGACCCTGAGTCACCAAAGAAAGTAAATTAGGTTCAGAACAGTCTGTAAGAGGGGAGGAAAATGTTAGGCAAATAGAAAATTAAATTATTTGGATTTATTCATTTGTCTAGCAAATCTTTACTGAATGTATTTATTTACATGCAGATGCTGTAGGGACATCTTGTGTCCTCAGGTCTTGGGGACACATGGATACTGAGACAGCAGTTCCTGCTTTCAAGAAATTTGTGTTCTAAGTCAGAGGTTTCAAAGCGTGGTCAAGGAAGCCCTAAAGGTCAATGACACACCCTTCCAGGGGATCTTCATGGTCAGACTACATTTTCTGTAATATTAGGATGGCATTTCCTTCCCCCCGCCCCCACTGTATTGGCATTTGCACTTCGGGTACAAAAGTAATGATGGATAAAACTTAGTGTGAATTCCTTAACATTAATCAAGGCAGTGGCCCCGAACTTACTAGTGATCATTATATCGTTCGCCCCCATGCACAGAAGAGCATGCCAGTTTGACTGCAGGACATCCTTGAGAAAGCAGGAAAAATGATTAAGTTTTATTGAATTTCAACCTGAAGTTTACATCTTTTTAATATTCTGTGTAATGAGATAGGTACACATAAAGCACTTGGGCTGCATACTGAAGTATGATGGTTGTCTAGAGGAAAAACATTTGTGTGATTGAGTTGCAAGCTGAACTAGCCACTTTTTTTCACAGAACGCAGTTTTTTATTAAAAGAATGATTGACAAATTGTGGTCATTTGGCAGACGTTTTCTCAAAAAAAAAAAAAAAAAAAAGAACAAAGTGAGCTTGTCCTTTCAAGGAGAACAACCGACAGTATTTAGAGCCAATACTACAATTTGAGCTTTCAGATGAATCTTAGAGTTTTGGAAAACAAGAGCTTGTAGCTTCCCAATAATTAAAGACTTCTCTGGTGAGGAGGATAGTGATATTAACAAATTTACTTTTTGATATTATACGGTGAATTGTCAAATTGGAATGACATACATAGCTAGGCAAATCAATCTTTCCCAAATTATCAGATTGTATGATGTCACAAAGTCATGCATTGAGAAAAGATCCTTTCGAAGGGACAAATAGACCAATGGGTTTTAATGTTAGAAAATACAGAAAGTTCACTGATTTCTTTCAGATTACACATTGGAAATGAACTTTAGGAATCTACCACTTGTCAAGTTTTAGCATAGTATTAAGAAGAATATCCTTGAAAAGGCTATTAAAATATCCCTCCTTCTCTGACAGTCTCTGAGACTGGACTTTCCTCTTTCAACCCAAAACGATTTATTGCAACATGTTGAATGCAAAGGCAGATATGAGAGTCCATTGCAAAAATGTAAACCAATGCTACTTTTCTCTCTGAAATTTTTGTTTTGAAAAATACATTTTCATTAAAATGTGTCTTTGATGTTGACACGTAATGCATGTGTATTGTTATTTTAAGGGAATCAGTAACTATGAACTTTGGGAATTTCCTAATGGCTGGTTCATGAAAATAAAAGTCGTTTGAGGGAGGTAGAGAATAGTTTGTGATGATGTAGGTTGTTCTGATTCTATAATCATCTCAATCAAATAAGTATATATCATTTCAATAAGGTAACTTAGTAAAGGGTGAAAAATTGACTCTGGTCTCAAGTATACGTGATACGACTGGTGACAGGCAAGCTGGAAACGGTGCCTGGTATACTGTACCTGTTCACAGGAAGTCTGAAAAAAAACCACCTTAATAAGTTTTCACAAATATGTGATTACAAGTTGTAATCTATATTCCGTGATATCTCTAGACTTAAGCCGAAAGATCTTTTTTCATGTTTAAAACAATTCTAATGAGATGTCTAAAGTTTGATTTGAATTTGAAACAATACAAGTTGCAGTTTGAAGCCTTATATTCTTTATAAATACTCGATTTCCACCCAGATCAGTGATAGTTATCTCACCAACTTGGGTTATCTCCAACAGTGATCTTTCTTTACGAGTGACATAGATGGTAATATGAATTTCTTCCTGTCTTGAAGGCCTCTTTGTCATGTTTACCTTATGGCCATGGTTTCCTGATTTTCCTTTTTTTTTTTTTTTTCTTTTTTAGTGTCTTCCCACAACACTAAAGAAAACCTTTAAATCGATGCCCTGGAGAACTCCCCCAGGAGTTTGATGTTGGCAGATGCCCAGGCAGGCAGGCATGTGTCCTGAAGGCCGGGGCAGGTAATCAGCCACT
Source organism: Canis lupus dingo (assembly GCF_003254725.2). Lineage (NCBI taxonomy): Eukaryota > Metazoa > Chordata > Mammalia > Carnivora > Canidae > Canis > Canis lupus. Next base: position 53,805,642 of record NC_064244.1, read on the forward strand.
CTAAGAGGTATGTCTTTAGTCAAAGCCCCTGTGTTTATCCCATGGGCATTCATGAGCTGGAATAGACCTTCTGAGAATGATTTTTTTCTCTTTCTGGAAGGGGTTCAGAAGAAGCAGAAACAAATATTTACAGCTTAGAGGTCAGGCCTAGTACGACTGGTATCTGGGAGTAGAAAGCCACCCGCGATCACGTCATGGCAACCTTCGGATGACAGGCTACTGTTACGTGTTACAGAATTAGGAGTCGCTGTCAGGAGAACGCAGTGGCAAGGTCATGTTGCTGTACTTCACGAACTTTATCCAAGTGGCCCTATTTAGTTTGGAGATGTTTGCAGGGCGCTCCGGAGCACATTTTTGGCAGGGATCATATCTATTGACTTCGGTTCGCTGCATATACGTTGCTTTATCAGTATGCCATTTGCATTATATGTTGTTAGTTATTTTGTGGCTCCTGAGAACTCTGAAGGACAAGATAATACAACCACGGGTGGATTATACTTTGACATTTTTTTTACAGTATATTACATTTTAAGGCACTATCACAAACAACAGAAAAGCAGCAAAACTAGGTCAACGCAGTGAAACTAATTTAAAACTAGAATTGATTTTGTAACTATGGATACCACCTATATCTCCCAGAAGATTCTAAAATAAATTAGACATGTAAATACGCCATATCCCTAGCAACTGTCTGACACCAACGTGTTCATAATGAGTGGTGTATGAGTAAATGAACAGATGACTAAACTCTCTCACACAGAACCGACAGATATCTACAGTTTTCAAATGAGGAAATCGAGACACAATGAGGTGAGGTCGCTTGTCGGACACAGAGTGAAAGAACACTGGGCCTGGGCTTCGACCATAGGCTCACTTGATTAACGTCTACACCACACTTTAATGGTATATAAACCAAGTTTGAGGGATCATTTATATTTAGGTAGTGGGACATCCTCCCATCCAATATGTTGATTAAATACTTAGTGATTGTTTGTTGGGTGAGAAGAAGTCAGATGCACAGCCCTGGTCTGGCCTCCCGGCTGTCAGTAATCACTCCCTGCATCATGTCACTGGGGGTGGCCGGGGTCCCCGGGGGAAATTGCCAGGGCTCAGACACTAGCTCGGTGGGTTTCGTGTTAGGATGAGCCCCCAGGTAGCACCTTCTTGCACCCCCCCCATACCCCGTGCCACGGCCTCCATGATCAATGCCTTCTGAAGTCCCCAATGCTCAACAGGCAGTGGAGGTTTCTGTTTACTGCAGGAGCGCACGCGGCTTCAGGGGCTGGGACATGAGGATTTGGTTGGGTTTCCTCAAGGTCACAATGACACGTGTCGGTGGTGGTCCAAGAGAGCTTCCTGCATGGGTCCTGCCCTCCGGGGGCGGAGGCCTGGCATCGGGGGACGATGTCCCCGAAGCCTGCTGCGGACCCCAAGGCTCGACAAATGCCTGGTGCTCGGGGACTGTTCTCAGTCGGGGCCTCATCCCACACTCTGTTGTCCCTCGAAACTTCTCGGGCCGTGTCCTCTCGGGTGGCCAGCTTCTCACTCCCCGCTGCGGATGGGGGAAGGGTGTTCAGGGCCCTCGGGCTGCTGCTTCCTTCCACGTGCCATCTGTGCGGCCTCACCATTCTCTCAGCGGCTTTCTGTCCAGTGGACCTGGCTAAAGAATGTTTAAAATGCCCATTTCTCCATTTTCCCTGCTCTTTCCTATCTGCCCTTCTCCTCCCTGGAAAGTAAGCTTTATGCGGGTTAGAGACCAAGCTTGTGTTTCTCAGCACTGTCGCTTAGGAACTGCACTAGGACCTGGTATGCGGCGGGTGCTTGTTAAAGGGTCATGGACTAAATGATGGGATGAGTAACCAAATAAATGACCTCTTTTTTTTTTTTTTTTTTTTTTTGGTGTGTGTGCTGATATCACAGCTGGAGTTGTTTTCTTTCAATCTTATTATCTGGAGATGATTGCTGTTTTTCCCGATCCTCTTTAAAAAGTGCTCTCTCACAGAAAGAATCCGTCTCAAAGCAGCTAATCCATAAGCAGCTGTGGGATTCTAAACAAAACCAAGCTCCTTTCAGAAATGGTGGAACTTGGGGCGCCTGGTGGCTCAGAGGGTGAGCGTCTGCCTTGGGCTCAGGGCTTGACCCCGAGGTCCTGGGATCAAGTCCTGCATCAGGCTCCCTGCAGGGAGCCTGCTCCTCCCTCTGCCTGGGTCTCTGCCTCTCTCTGTGTTTCTCATGAATAAGTAAAAACTTAAAATAAAAATGGTAGAACTCGAAATCAGATACTTGCTGACCGTAGGAATTGAGAGAAGGTGCCCATAGTTTTCTTTATTGCTAATGGAAATCCCAGTGGATTTCAGATGTTCCTGATCCAGCTTCAACCTATTTAGAGAAGGAATACCACGTACCCTGACTGTGCTCTTGGGAAGCACAGAGGTGAGAAGTGCTGAATCAGGCAGCTCGGGAGGCTGTCCCAGTCCTTGGCCTGTTCTCAATCGTCATCACCCCTCCCATAATGTGGGATGGAATTGGGGCACAGTCATCTAAGACACCAGGCCCTGTAGGAGCTTTCCAGAAGGAATTACACAAGGAATCTACCTCCCAAAGTGCCCAACACCTGTGTTGGTTTCCTACCTGCTGCTGCAATAAACTGCCACCACTTTGGGGCTTTAAAACAGCATAAAATTAATATTTTACAGTTCTAGGGACTGCAAGTCCTAACATCAAGGTGTCAGCAGTTTCGTTCCTTCTGGAGGCCCTAGGGGAGAATCCATTTCCTTGCCTTTTCTGGCTTCTAGAGACTGCCCACAGTCCTTGGCTCATGGCCCTTCCTTCACTTTCAAAGCAACCTGTGTACTTCCAATCTCCATCTCTGTCTTTCCACTCATCACATCTCTCTTCCTGCACATCTCTAACTCAGACACTCCTATGTCCCTCTCATAAAGACTTCTGGGGTTCCATTGGGCCCACCCAGGTAATCCAGGATAATCTCCCCATTTAAAAAATCCTTATTAACCATAACTGCAAAGTCTCTTTTGCCAGATAAAGTAACATATTCACAAATTCCAGGGATTATGGCGTGAACCCCTCCAGGGGCAATAATTCTGCCCCCCCCCCACTCCCCCCCCCCTTTCTTCCTAATGGCCTCATAAAGTGGCATTCAGGTCCTCCCATCTCCCAGGGCCAAGCACATTCACCGGCTGCTAGAAGCTTCCGTATCACTTCCTCCTTCTGAGTTTTCCTTGGTCATCCCAGCTGGATGCACCTGTTTCTTCCTGAATACTCCTTTGAGCAACCTGAACCTTCTCAGGGCATTCCTTTCTTGTTCCTTGCACCATATTCATGCATGTGTGTATTATTTTTCCTGACCAGCGTGAGCCAGAAGCCAACTCCGTGCCCTCCTGGGGCTCAGAACAGTGTGGCAGATGGCAGGGACTCAGCTGTCGCTGCTAGTTCTCAGCAGAGGACAAGTGAGCCACTTCTCCCTGGGCCTGGTGCCTTCCAGAGGTTTCATCCAGAGATGGGGAAACCCTAGAGCACCATTGCTAGCAAGTGAGGCTCCCCTGCCTGTGAACTGGTTGAATCCACATTCACTATCTGTTTAGAATACCTCGTCCCTGGGGGCTGCTGGTGCCCGGGGGAGGGAGACTGCATTAATATCTCCAGCTTTCCACCTTGCACAAGCCAGGCTTCTTACGGCTTAGCCGTTTGTAGTGGAAGGGGCTGCTTGTCTGCAGTGCTGGCTGAGAAGCTCCATCTCTAAGCAAGCTTGGCTATTTCCGGTATAATTCTCTTCCCCTCAGGATGCCATCCTCTACATGTGTCGGAATGACTCACTTGGCACTTGCACTTGGTAAGAGCTTGAGCTTGGTGAAAAGGCACTGGTTGAGAACGTCCCAGTCTTATTTTCAGCCACTCCCTGGGAAGGCCTCACCTTGACCCAGGTGGACTCTTAACCTCCCGAGCAGCCAAGAAATGTAGAAGTATGAGCTGTTTAATTGTCAGGCACTAGGTGAAGCTTGGAATGGGGGTAGAAGTGGATTAAAAAGGGTAGGGTGGGTGAGGAAATAAAGCCATGAAATCAAAGTTGCTGCTGTGACACATTTCACAATCACCTGGGGAGAGAGATAAGTCACCAAGCCATTACAAAATTCTGCAAAATCTCCTATCAGGTAAGTGCTGGGAGGCGAGGAGAAACATAAGTGGTTTCTATCTCACAGTCTTCATCTGGATAAATCCAAAATATTAAACATGAGATCTTATAAATACTAGAGAAAACCGTGGGAGAATTTTTCTTATATGATCTCAGAATAGGCAAAGGCCTTTCTAAATATGAATAGGACTCATAAGCTGCAAATCAAACAAGAGTTAAATTTGACTACATTAAAAAAAATTTCCCACAGCAAAATCTATAATACATAAAACTAAACAATTGCCAAACTGAGAAAAAGTATTTGTAAGTCATATTACATGACAAGACTAAGTTCTCTAAAGTATGAAGGATGCATATAAATCAATAAGAAAACACCAACCATCCCAATAGGCAAACAGGCAAAGGATATGAGCAGACACTTCATAGAAAAGGAAATGCCGATGGCCCTTACACATAAGATGCTCTGTGTCACTTTAACAAAAATGCAACTAAAATTCAGAGAGATGTACTTCTTAAAAATTGGCAAAATTACAAAAGTTGGAAAATACTTCTGTTGCAAGGAATCAGCAGCCCATTAATGCTACTGGTCGGAGCACCTATTGGTACCACACCAACAGCAGGCATATTTTCAACATCTATCACAATTATAGACCTGCAAACCCTATAACTCAGTGATTTTGCTAGGGATTTATCCTATGGACAGCCTCTGACCTATTAAAAATGACATCTATAAGACCTGATTTTATAGATGCAGGACTGTTCTCTACAGTACTATTTCTATTACCCAAAGATTGGAAGTAATCATCAATAGATGAATGATTAAAAAAACAAACCAGGAGAGTGATAAATTATGATACAATGGGGTTCTGTACTTTTCTCAGAAGAAATGGGCATGCTCTTTATGGCTATTATGGAAATATTTTGAAGATACGTTAAGCAAGGCACAGAACAGTGCGTTCAGTGAGCTGCATTTTAGCATAAAAGAAGGGAGGAGTAAACAACTGGCTGTTTTCAAGAATAAGCTCAATATTATGGGTGTTTTTGCTCATGCTATTCTCTTCCTGTAAATTGTGCTTTCTCCATTTCTGCCCATTGAAAAATATTTATTCTTCCAGGACAATTTCAAATATTTCTTCCTTTATGAACCTTTATTGATCTCCTGGATTAAATGCTTTCTTGATTGAACAAAAATTATTAAGAGAATAGTTTTAAGATTTTGGGTGAGGGGTACTTCTTAAGGAAGACAACATTTATAAAGGGAGAAGACTGATTTAATTTTATAAGACATTTAATATTTTATATGGTCAAAGACATCATAAATGGACTTACAAAAAAAAACTAACAGACTGAGCATCATATATTGATGACAGAGGCATCCGGATTATATAAATAGCTCCTACAAACCGACAAAGACAAAACCAACAGTCCAATAGAAAAAAAGGGCATATTTTAAGGACAAATGCAGTTTGTTAAAAAAAAGTGTTCAATTTTAAATAAATATTTTTCTCCTTTTGTTGAGTAAAACAGATTTTTACTATGATGTGGGGAAACAGTCAAGGATGTGGTGGGGGTACAAATTGTTAAATTCTCTTTGTAGAGTAATTTGGCAGGAGTCATTAAATGTTAAATATATGTATCACCATCCATTGGACTTCTAGGCATCTGTGCTCAGAGATGCTTATATGCACAAAGAAGCATTTACAAACATCATCATTGTAACATTATTTGTAATAGGAAAAAACAAAGATCTCTCAAGGACCACCGATAGGGGAAAGTACACATGAACCAGGATAAAATTGTTCTGTGGTTATGGTGCAGTAATTTAAAAAATAAAGTAGATTTCTTCCTATTTGCATGGAAAGAACCCCAAGGGGAAATGGCACTGAAAGTTAGTATGTAAAATACTATTCTGTGTATGGCCCTGTAGTAAGAAACTGAGGGCAGCCGACAGCTAGTGAGGCATTGAATCCTGCCAACAACCGCATGCCTGAGCTCAGGAGCAGATCCTTCTCCAGGCAGGCCTTCAGATGGTCACAGCCACAGCCCCAGCCAACACTTGGCAGCCCTCTGAGCGACCCTGAAGCAGGCAGCTCATCTAAGCTGTACCTGGACTCCTGACCAAGAGAAATGGAAATAATAAACACTGTTTTAAGCCAATATAATAAAATGGAATATTACTCTGTTTATGGGCAGTAAAGCTATACGTATGAATGTTTGTGTGTAGGGGGATAGGAATGTGTCTGTGCATATACACGGAATCTACGTAACTGTGTACACACATACATAGATGTGAAAAAGTATATATATAAACAGTTTAGCTTAATAACTACATTACCTCTAGGGAGGGGAATAGACTTAGTGCGGAAGGAGGGGCTTTGATTTTGTGCTCTATCTCTTTACGAGGTTTTATTGTTTGTTGTTGAAAGTTGGTGATGAAAAGGACTCAGTTCACACAAGTTGGAGAAGGGATTTGATCTCAGTTAGTCGGCCTCCCAGTGTGATATTTTTTCCCCCACTGTTCCCCAAAAGAAAAGAAGAGGCATTTCCTGAGTCAAGGATGATTAAGTAGAAATAAATATGAGACATTTTCCCGGCTTTCCAGGACACCGTTGAATCTTCAGACCCTTTCCTCTTACAACTAACCTAAATAGCCATTGTTGAAAGCAAGACCCATTGATTTTATGCGCAGAGGATATAGCTGCACCTACCATGATATAGCATATAGATCATACTTTAAAAATCTTAAATACCCCATACATTGTAAATCTGTTCCTTAACTTTTCATTTTCCTTTCCTCTGATTCTGTTAATTTTTCTACGGCTAACTTAAAATTTAGAAAGAAAGGACTAACCAACCCTGAATAAATAAAGACTATTCCTTAACCCTTACCTGACACATTGCCTTAAATGACATTCTAGAGTCATTTTAAACAGTAACATAATATTAGAGGCTCATTCGATGTGAAATTTAGTCTGACTTTTAGGTCCTTCTCTCTTATTCCTCTTCCTAACCAATAATTTGCTGCACTTGGTTTCCTTTCATTTGCTTTAATTCCTATAGCATGGAGGAAGAGCATTAGATAGGGAAGGTCATGGACTTTGAAGTCTGACGTACCTGTTTTCATAGGTTTACTGTGATTTGGAGAAAACTTTTCTGCATGCCAGTTTTTCATCGGTCAACTGGCAATAATAATAACTCACGGCAAAAAAGAAATCACAATGAAATTAGAAAATACGAAGGGAATAAAATGAAAGAACATATCAATGCGTGGGATGCAGCTAAGGCAGGACTTGGAAATGTTATCGTCTTTCTTACATATATCAGAAAAAAAAAAACCCTGAAATCAATTGTCTGAGCTTCCCAAGGAGCTAAAAGGGAAGATAAAACCTAAATAAATCATAAGGAGTGAAATAGTATAGCTAAGAATGGAATTAATGAAAATATATGCCCATACATAGAGTAGAAAATGATCAGTAACATCAAATATAGTAAAGATAATCAAGACTGATAAAGCCCTAGCAGGAACGAACAAGAAAAAAAGAGAAAATACAGATTAACAAAACAAAACAAAACAAAACACAACCAAATCTAGCTCTAAGCTAGCTAAGGTCATTTTGGATTACCAAAATCGGAAATGCAGAAGAGACCTGAGGGCCATTAAAATGATAAGTAACGATATCAATTTCTCTTAGTGAGAATTCACTGAAACCATATACTTAAAGCACCAGACTCAGTAACGTGGCTTCTGGAAGCTATTCACGTTGTTGATGCACTTGATCGAGCACACGGTCTGTGCTGGGCCCTGGGAATCCTCAGGCAAGTTGGTGGTCAGGTGTGAGTGTGCAAGGATAAACGTAGCTCTGGCTTCCATGGAGCAGAGAGTCCAGTAGCGAAACGACAAATTTTTAAAATTACATATAAAAATGTGAAATTACATTGATGGCAAGGGCTACAAATAAGAAGTGGCGCATGGAGCTGAGTGTCTATGAGTGCACGTAAAAAAGCTAACGGACCTCGTAAGGAGGCTCAGTCAGGGAAGGCCTCCTTGAGGAGGTGATAGCTGAGATGCCATCTGCAGGGCAAGCAGACATCAACTAGGTGAAGTTAACTAGTAAGAGCTTTTGCCAGGCCAAAGAGAAGCGGGAAGGGTCCTGTGTTTGGAAGAAGCATGCTCTGATGTTACATCAGTGTGGCGGAAGCTGGAAAGTAAGGATGAGGAGGTGGCTAGATAGAGCCAAGGAGACTTGTAGGACCTTGTAGGCCATGCTAAGGAGTTTGATCTTTATCCTAAAAACAATATGGAGCCAGTTAAGAGTTTCAGGTATGAGTGGGTAACAAGACCAGATCAGAAAAGATCACCCTCCATGTAGTGTGAAGCATGGATTGGATGAACATCCCGTTGGAAATACTGATGCCAGTCAGGTGACCATTGCTACTGCACAGGCCAAAACAATATAACTCTTGTTTATAATATAAATTAAGTTGGAAATGACGTCGTAATGCCAATCAATAATGGACGGGTTAAATAAATTATAGTAAATAAAGACGATGGGTTACCATGCAGCTATAAGGAATGAGGAATATAGAAATATTCATCTGTGCTGTTATGGAGATATCTCCATGCTATATTGTTGAGTAAAAAAAACAAAATGGGAAAATTGTGTGTATATGTGCTGTTTATCTAAAAGAGGTAGGGAAAGGTATATATAATTAAACATATATATGTTATATAAATGTATATATGAGACATATATTTATGTTATATAAATAAATTATATATAAATATATATAAATGTGTATTATATATACATATTTTTTTAAATGGAAGGCTAAACCTGGGCAAAAGAGTTAGAGAGGGAAAGGGAGGAGAAAGAGGCTAAAGTTCTCTGAATACAAATTATTCTGTAGATTTGATTTGGGGAGCAAATATTTTATCTAGTTATAAAGTATAAAAATATCAACTCATAAAAACCAAAAACCAAAATGAAACAGATGAGCCCAACTATGTATCGAGTTAATGGCATGATCATATAAGAATGGGTTGATTGAAGTGACTTTAAAACTGCACCCCTTTGGGATCTATCTAATAACAAAGAAAACTGAAAAAAAAATCCTAAACCGCTTTTAACATTTTTATTGTTATTCTGAGAGTATTATGTATGAATGACTTCGGAAACCAATTTCTAAACTGTACACTGTTGCCTGTCATGGTGATAGTAGGTCAGAGTAGGGTGTCGATAGTAGAGAGAAGTGGATGGATTGAGGAGATACTTAGGTCAAACTGACCAGACTCCATGCTCAGGTGTACATGGACGGGGCCAGGGCTCAGGGAGGAGTGGAGACACCAAGGGAGGCATCATAGGGTACGTGGTGAGACTGCTCATTCAACTACGAATAGTGAGATCAGGTTTGGGGGGCAAAGATGATTTTGGTTTGGAGCATGTTGAGTCTGAGGTATCTTTGGGACATCCAGGTGATGTCAGGTGGCAGCAGGCCACACAGGCACTCTTCGATGTTAGTTTTCCCCTTCTACCTCCTTAGAGCTAGATTTGTTTGTTTTTTTCTTTTTTCTTTTTTCTTTTTTTTTTTTGAGGTGCGGATAGGTGACGACTACTTTTCTAGTTTGCAGTGTCACTTAATATTGTTTCAGAGGTCTTGGTAGTTATGCCTGACTCGATGTCACCTGCACATTTTTGTAAGGATGTTTTTACTGCATTGTCCAGCAAACTGGGACCAAACAGGTGTATCCATCAACCACTCCTCAAGGGCCCAGGATTCCAATCACTGTGTTAGGTACCTACACTTTCTATGGTTTACGCCTTTCTTACAAAGTTACTCGTGCGTTTATAAAGATCTTATTGTCTCCAGGATAGTAATGAAGAGACTAAAGATCAAGAAGAAGAATCACTTGGCCAGAGTTACAAAGCTGTACGATAGCAGTCTGCATCTCTCATCAGTTTTCTGTCATTATGTCTGTGTTTTGCAAAGTCTGGGTGGTGACTTAGGTGGTTCATGGTCATGGCATTTCACTGTACTGACTCACACAGTAAGAGAGCTCTTGTGTTATTTTCATCCAACCTTCTGCGATGACATGGAAAACAACTCAGTTCGGTGGTAGTGTGTCTTAATGCCTCTCCAACACTTGCTAATCTCTGTTTTTTTAATATGAGTTCTTTTTTTTAAATTTTTATTTATTTATGATAGTCACAGAGAGAGAGAGAGAGAGAGAGACGCAGAGACATAGGCAGAGGGAGAAGCAGGCTCTATGCACCGGGAGCCCGACGTGGGATTCGATCCCGGGTCTCCAGGATCGCGCCCTGGGCCAAAGGCAGGCGCTAAACTGCTGCGTCATCCAGGAATCCCGAGGGTCAGAGTCTTGAGCAAATAGCGGTGTGTGGCAGGAGGTGAACTGTATGATCTTATTCTCATTGTGTTTATCTTAGGGATACCTTCCCTTTCAAAGTGACGTTAGTGTTTCCACTTGCACAGCAGTAAAGAATTTCATGAAAAATGAATCTTAAGTAAAAAAAAATGGAGCAAAAGAAAATTATTACATAAATAAAAGTAATGGTGGTTCAGAGAAATGAAGGACAATCAGTATGTGACAGTGGGCTCCGATGGCTTCGCTCTGGAAAACGAGGCTCCTGACCAAACCTCCTCCCCCACTTATGGGCGCTGGTGCTACCCTTACCTCTCTAAGAGGAATTGAGGGCCTTCTACGACCAAGAAATGATCTGTTACTATCTCACTTGGGAACTCTTTGTCACTGTTCACTGGCGAATGTGGCTCACCAGTGAGCCTGTCACAGACCTCAACTGCTGTGGGCCAGATGGTTACCTTATTCCCCGTTGACCAGACTGGCATGTAGGAAGGCATCATGGCCGTTGGCTTCCTACCATGTCTCCCATGCCAGGGTTTCAGGAAAGAGCTAAGCGCAAAGCGCGAATCACCAATAAATCATGGTGGTAAATGGGTAAGACAATGGGCTGACTTGGAAATCTTAGCCTACCTATCCAGGCGATTTGTTTTGTCCCTAATATGCATTCTAGTGTTAAAACTCTATTGACTAATTTCCATGCAGGCCTCTTTCTTAAGCTTCTAATCTTAATTCTATCTTTTATGATAGTACCATGTTTGCACATTTTGTTCCTTTTTTTTTTTTTTAAAGATTTTATTTATTCATGAGGGACACACAGAGAGGGAGAGAGAGAGGCAGAGACACAGGCAGAGGCAGAAGCAGGCTCCCTGCGGGGAGCCCGATGTGGGACTCGATCCCAGGACCAGGGATCACACATGCCCTGAGCCCAAGGCAGATGCTCAACCGCTGAGCCCTCCCATTTTCTTCCTTCTTCATCCCCACCAGCCCTTTCCTGGGGCAGAAGCTATATTCAGGAGATCTGTGAGACATGGTTGTAGGTGGGCTGCCTTTAAACACTTTTTTCTGTGTTCTAAACACAAAGGCAACAACAATCCCCGATGCTACGTATATTTTTTAAAAGATATCACCATCACACGAAATCATTTTGCTGGTGTGTTCCTCAGGGGACCGAGAAGCATATTGTAGTCCCTGTAATCCTGCTCGGATAGAGAGGGTGCCTTCTCTTTTTATTCTTTGTTAGGCCCGATGCTAGCTGTTCAGCATATCATTAGGGGAAGAAATCTGTATCTGGAAAACCGCATCTGTAGTCCTCTCATTTCCTTTTTTTTACACATTTATTTGTTATTGGTGTTCAATTTGCCGACATACAGCATCACACCCAGTGCTCATCCCATCAAGTGCCCCCTCAGTGCCCGTCACCTAGTCCCCCCGCACCCCTTTCCCATAAGCACCACAAAGCCAGTGCTCTTTCCTTTGCACTGGGAATTGCAGACTGGGGGCCCAAAGCCTGAACAACGTTGGACCCCGGGTTTGCATTTTTTGGCGCATCAGGGGGTGGGTGGGCCGTACTGGTTAGGCGCGTGTCTCGCTGAGCCCACAAGGTCAGAGCGAAGGCGGGGTGCGCGTCCCCGGAGCCGGGGGGCCCGGGGTCACGGCACCTGAGCCTCGGCCCTCGAGGTCGCGGGCGGGGCGCGAGGCCCGGGCCTGCACCGGGCACCTGGGCGAGGTCCGCCCCGCGGCGGGGGGGGTGCGGGGGGCGCGGCGTGCGCCCCCGGCCCGGCTGCGGCGGGGTCCCCACGGGCACGGCCCCGGCTGCGGGCGCTGCCCCGACCATTGTCCGCACACCTCTTCCTCCGGCTTCCGGGCCGCGGGCGAGATGATTTGCTGCAGATGACATCAGCCCGGGCCGCCGGCTGCAGGCGCGGAGGCAGCCGCCGCGTGAGGATGTGCCGGGTGGTCCCTGCCTCCTCCTCTTCCTCCTCCTCCCGGCTCGCGGCCCGGGCTCCGTATAAAAGCGGCGCCGCGTCCCCGCCCGCTCGCAGTGCCCGCTCCGCTCCGCCGCGCGCTCCGGGGAGGGCGGAGGGGAGGCGGCGCGGCGCCGGGAGGGGCGCGGGGGGCGGAGCGCGGGCTGCACCTCGGCGGCCGAGCCTCTCCTGCAGCAGACGAGCCGGGCGCCGGGCAGCTCGCGCAGCGCAGCGCGCCGGCAGGATGGCGACCGTGGTGCTGGAGGCCGCCGAGCCCGAGCCCGCCGGCGGCATCGCCAACCCCGCGGCGTCCACGTCGCCCAGCCTGTCGCATCGCTTCCTCGACAGCAAGTTCTACCTGCTGGTGGTCGTCGGCGAGATCGTGACCGAGGAGCACCTGCGGCGCGCCATCGGCAACATCGAGCTCGGTAAGCGGCCCCGCGCCCCCCCCCCCGCCCGCCCCGCCCAGGGCGCGCCCCGCACCCGCACCCGCACCCGCGGGGCTGCGCTCGCCGACGGGCATCCCGCGGATGCTCGGGTGCGGGGCCCGGTGGGCACGGCCTCCGCCTCCCGCAGGGACCTGTCACAGGTCCGCAGCCCCCCCGCGGGCCGCCGCCCCGCCGCCCCGGGAACTGCAGGTGGCCACAATAGAGCCGAGCCCCGGGAGCGGGGGGCGGGGGCGCTTGGCGCAGACGCCCTATTTAGTCCTCTTGCCTCCCCCCCAACGGCTCCCCCAGGGCTGGGACCCCCGGCATGCGCCAGGGCCCGCGTGGGAATCGGCCTCCCCGCAGCCACCTCGGCCCCCGAGAAATGCCTTTTCTGGCGTAAAACCTCCCGATGTGCTCTCCCCCACCCCCCACCCCGCAATGACTAGGCTAGTCCTGGGGCCACGCCCGCCCCCCCTCCCGTCCCCTCCCCGGGACGCAGGGATGGAGAACCGCCTGCGCCCGCCTCGCCACCGCCCCTGGGACCCCGGTGGCAGCCTCCAGAAAGGACAATGGGACCCCAAGTTGCGGGGTGGGGCTTCTGCTTTGGGAAGTCTCAGCCTCGGTGGCGTGGGCTTAGGGGAGGTGGGGGGTGTCGGCGGGCAGGGCCAGCGCCGCGCCCGGTGCGCGCACTAGGAGCGCGCTCTGCGGAGGCCGAATAGCGGTTCGCCGGGAAGCCGGGGCGGGGCCGGGAGCGCCGGGAGGGCCGGGCGGGCGGGCGCAGCCTCGGGCGCGCGGCCCGGCCCGCCCCCGGCCCCACCCGGGCTGCCGCAGTGCTCCCGTCGGCTCACCGCACCTGCCCCCCGCACTGCGGCGCCCCCGCCGGGCCCGGGCTCGGAGCTGCGCGCGCCCACCCGTCCCCGGGCCCGGCTTTGTTGCGCCCCAAGCGCCCCCGGCCCCCAGGGGCAGCTCAGGTCTGCACCCTCGCCCTCGCCCCGGGCGCCCCGGCCCTGCCCTGGGCCCCGCCGCAGGCCCCCCGCCCGGCCCGCGCTCCAGGCTCCCGGAGACACCGGCTGGTGGGCGTGGTGCCCGCACTGCGGTCTCTACGGCAGCCCCGGGCGGACAAAGGGCGTGCACGCCCGCCTCGCTCCCGGGCCCCGGGGCCCCCCGCCCACCCCCACCGGAGACCTAGGGGAACCCTGATTTTCCATGAAAGAAAAAAAAAAATGAAAGCTTGCTTTCTGACTCTGCATTTGGAAACGGCCCCTTGTCCCCAGAACAAAAGGCTGCAGGGTGGGGATTGGACTCGCAAACCTGGTTCTTTTGTTTAACTTTAAAGCACTGATTTTTTTTTCTTCCCCTTTCAGCTTAAAAAAACAAAAACAAAAACAAAAAAAAACCCAGAATGCAGTCGTGTAGTTTTATTTGAATAAAAAAAACCAAGAGAAAGAGATTGCAATAGGGAGATGCCTTATTTGAGCATCTCAGAAACCCTTCGTTTTCAAACTAGAGGCCTTAAGTCTGGTCTGTCTTTAGTTTGCACGTTTTTCTCCTTGGAAAATTTCAGCCCTACTGACTCTGGGTGTGGCTGCCATAGGAATCGATGATTCTGGATTAAAAGCAGTTATTGCCGGGGAGTCCTAATAGCTGCAGAGGGGCTTAGGCATCTCTGATTTTCGTGACCCGCCCAGGTGGGGCCGGCAAAGGGGCCCTCGCCCCGTGTTAGAGACGGGGGCCCGGGGGGGGGGGGGCAGGAAGGATCCGGGGCCTGCTCAAGGTCACATCGGCCCTAAGGGACAGGAGTGCCCCCTGCACCCACCCCGATTCTCTGGCCCTGTCATCATGTCCGTGCGGGGTCCAAGGCGGCAGTTTGCAGAGCTTGCCTTTGTATGGCCATCCACTGGTGGGCAGCACCCTGCGCAGGGAGGGGGCCTGGCCCTCACCTTCCTACCCTAATCATCGTCCTGCTTTGTTACTCTGCGGATCATCCTTTCTGAACCCCATCCCTCAGGGCCTTTATTCAGTCCGCTTCTCTTTGAGGAAAAGAATAGATGCATCCAAGTGCTGCTGTGAAGGGCTCTCTGTCTTCACTCCTTTTCACACCATTAGCTTGCAGTAATACAGTTCAGATGTGCGTTTTGGACGTCAAAAAATATTTTTCTTTTTAATGGATTGAGATAATATAGAGAAAGGAAGAAAGCACAGATCACAGACGGGGAGCTCGGTGAATTTCCACAAGGTGGACACACCTGGGCCACGTCGCTCAAGGAGCAGACATTACTGGAATCCCAGAAGCCCCTTCACGTTCCCGTTTCAATCACCAGGCCTTCCTGATTTTTTTGGTTCGCTAATTTGGTCAGGTTTTTGCACAGAACTCCCAAATTGCTGTATTGATCCCGTTAACAATCAATCAAGTGAGCGAGCACAGCCACTTCCTCACGCACAGTAGCAGATGCTGCTTTTCCTCTGGAGATTGCTCTCCTGGGTCCTGGGGTCTCAGATGCAGCTGAAGCTCCAGGGCCCCTCAAGGACGAAGCACAATTGCTCCCCTGGCTTTTCAGACAGTCTGAGATGACTTAGCAACAGGGCAGCCTGGCTCCGTGTTCCTCTGTGTCCCTGTGGCTGGCGCGCTGCTGCCTCAGCCTGCAGGTCCCAGCTGGGCCTCCTCCAGAGGTCACTCTGGCACCATCGCTGCTACTGCTGGTGCCTGTGGGCCGCAGCGTGTGACGGGGATGGAGATGCTCCTGGGGGGTGGGGATTGGGGCGGCTCCGACTGAGTCCTGCAGGCTGGGAATGCAGTGCTTCATGTGTTAGGCTTGCTTCCTATTTCCCCTCCCATGTTCACTGACCTCCTGTGGGTTCGGGGACCCTGGTGATTTGGAATTTTGCCATCTGATTACCGAGGGTTCTTTGGGAAGCCTCGAAGATAAACCTGTAGGAAGATGGTGGTAATACAATAAATCCACAGGCCTGGAACATCCCGGCGTGGATGCTTAGGAAAGCTTTCTGCAACCGCGGAAGAGAGATGCGCCCTCATTTTCTCAGCTGTATTCAAAATGTCTAATGTAAGGTTTGATCATACCTTCTCAAGGTTGAAACAATGGTCTTCCTCCCGTGGACTGGTCTAGCTTTGTTAGTTATGCAGCACTGGATGCCAAACCACTGTCGCTCCCATCAAATACCACTCCTGGGCATCTCTTTTCACCCTCATCCCAATTAGGCCCCACCTTAGACCTAATAGCCATCCCCATTTTTAGCAGAGCCTCTACTCCTCCCGTTTATTGTAGGACATAGACTACATAAATCCATGCCTTGTAAACTGAATTCTAGAGCCTTATGAAAGTTTTCATTGCTTTATTTTATTGCTTTATAGGAATTAAGACTTATTAGGAATATTAACTGTCAGGTCCGTGCTTTCAGTTACTGATAAAGAATGTAGCTTTTCTCTGGCTAACACTGGGAAGCAGCAAGGCTAACACTGGGAAGCAGCAAGATTCGTTTATAAAAAGATAGATGTGTGTAACATCTAGTGCCCTGGATTTTGAAATGTAAGCTTAGCCGATTGCATTGTAACCTTCTGATGGTACTTTATTGATTGTCTTCAAGATGGCTAAGGGAATTAAGAACATAGGGAAGAGGTGGGGTTTGGTTCTCATTTTAATAGGAAAAAAAGCCAACACATGGTGGAGGTTAGAAGAAATGTTGGAGAATGATAAATATATTGTGTTCATCTTTATACTTTGCAAAGTCAAAAGGTAGATGGATTTCTACTTGTGTTGCTTAATTGGTATTATCTGGTAAGGGTTCTGTGAGCCGTGCCGGAACCCAAGCCAGTTCCCAAATGGAAGGTCATTAAATTGATGATTCACATTCTTTTTTTTTTTTTTTTTTTTTAAGATTTTATTTACCTATTTGAGAGAGAGAGCGTGAGAGAGAGAGAAAGCGTGCGCATGGGCAGAGTGAGGGGTAGAGCGAGAAGCAGACTCCTGGCTGAGCAGGAAGCCCGACTGGGCTTGATGCCAGGACCAGGGATCGTGACCTGAGCTTAAGGCAGACGCCTAACCGACTGAGCCACCCAGGCGCCCCTGATGATTCATTCTTAATCTTCTATAAAGGCTTACTTTTAAAATAAGCTCTTTTTGACCAATAATAACTATAAATCACTTCTTTTGTTTTCAATGTGGGAAGCTATCCAAAAACCTAAATTATTTATCATCAATGCATTGCACATATACATTATGAACATCAAGTATTTGGATTAAAAAAGCCAATTGAAAGTTTGGACAAGGAAAAAAAATAAGAAAACTTCTTTGAGAAATGAACCTTGAATTTAGCTCTTTTTTGTTTTAATTCTGTTTCTTTAATTTATGATTCTAATCTGCCTCCCAGTCACTTTTTAGCATAGTTTTACAAATGGAATCTTACAGTTCATAGGTTAACCGTTTAGGTACCAGCAAAAAATATTCAAAAGCTTATGGATCCGAGGGATCAATGAGAAAGTTTATAGGAAAAAAAAAAAAAAAAAAAAAACAACTTTGAAAGGCCCAAATACTGTTGAGTAGAACCCATGTGCCATTGCAACATGTAATGAATGATCACTTTGTTGGTTTTTCCAGTTTATAATCTCTTTTAGGAATATAGATTTTAGCTTTCAATGGGAGGTGCTTTTAAAAAAAATTGTTGGTTTTATTCAATAATCCTGCAAAATGTTTGCATGATTGGTAACCTTGGCAAGATATAACCTGTATAAAGTGAGGGAAAGTGGCTGCTCACCGGTCACTCTGACTTGTCCTATAATGACCCTGCCCCCCCCACACACACACACACCCATTTTATTTCTCCTGTTTCCATCTGCAAACTTCATGTGCACTTTAGCTTCCCCTTTGTGCCCTGCTTTCCCCTGGATTCAGAGAATGGAATTCTTGGCTGGAGCACTGGCCTGCAGACAGTGATGGTGCCCGTTCTGTGGCTGGGCACCAGCCCCAGATTATGTGGGGGAGTCCTCAGGGTGCCCAGCCACAGGTCACATTCCCAGCGGTGACAGATGCCCCCTGGGCCCAGAAATTTAATAAATGCGGGGGTTGACCTCCCATTGGTAGAGTTCTGTTCTGCCCTGACCTAGGTCAGCCAGTAAGGGGCACAGTCTTAGCAGTGTGCTGGAGAAGCAATGGCTTAAGACAGAGTTTGACCTGGCGTATATTGGGGTGGAGCATCAGAAAAAGGGCTGGGAATTTATCTTGACATTCTCCAGTATCCATGAGAGACCAGGATGATCTGCTTCTGAAAGCCTCCTCAGAATCTGTTTATCAGCACCCTACGGGCCCCCAGTCAGGCCCTCGAGAGAGGAGAATGTGGCAAGACAAAGAAGATCCTTTTCTGCCCTTTAAGCTTCAGAGGGCTTATGGCTGGCTTCCTGTTAGGCACGGAGGGAAGATATATAAACCTACTAAATGCAGTAGGAGCCTTCATTGAGAAATACTATTTCTCTTTGCTAGTATTACCCAGTAGAAGGTACAATGTAATCACAAAATTGTCATTTCTAAAATTGATATAGAAAGTGGCCTCATTCCCAAGTTTTCCTTTCCAACTAAAATAACCAGTGAGTCCTTTGTGACCTTGATTTTATAAGTGGTAGTAGTGAGGTAGGCATTGTTAAGACATAATTTGGCTGGAAATTGCCCCCTTGGAAAGAGAACCCTAGATTTTTAGTGTCGTTGGCAGTATGAAACTGAGAAATATTATTTCTATCGGCCGTTTACTAGTATAATTTAAAAATTAATTTCCAAATGAGCTTTTCTGTTTTGTACTTTCCTCCCCTTGCTAACTCACAAATCATACAGCCAGGAGTTTTTGAAATATAAAGCAAACGTTTAATTGCATGTGTCATGACAAGTTAATTGAAGCCAAGGAGAAAATGGTAAACAACAGTGTAAGAGCAAGTCTCCGTATAACCCTAGATGAAGTCATTCAAATGATGTAGCAATTTGGACATAGCGAAGAACAAAGGCAGAAGAACCCTATGAATTTAATTTAAATACATATGTCTCATTATTAACTTAGTGACCCAACGTGACAAGCCCGGAGACAAAGTGGAGCTCAGACCTGGAGCACAGAGAAACCAGTTAACAATTACCAATTAAGCGGCTCAGACAGGAGCTTGACGGTTTTTTCATGCTGGCCTCGCATATAGCGTATACGTCGAAGTAAAATATTCTAATGAATTCAGACCTCTCAACCTGTCAAGCCTTCTGTGGAACAAAAAGAACCCATTTATCATTTCTGCGCTAAAAAGATCTGCAAAATCGCAACATGCCTTTCTTGTTAAAATTTAAATACTCCATTAGCACAAATGCAAGCTGAGGCTGTTGATGTTTCCAGGGAGACCCATAATATTCCCCCTTAGGATTTAGCCTCTCTTTAGGGCCGTTAACTCTTCCACACCTGAAATCTTCCTGTGCATTGTGCGATCAATTCTCTGCCTCTCCTGGGTGGACGTGCACCTGTTTGAAAATACTCCTCGCAGTCCAAGGGTGTTTGGTGTATAATCTGAAGAGTCTAGATAGATGTGCAGTCAAGTGAGTTTCCAGAATCTCTGTGTCGTACTTTTGTGCGTATAGACGACACACACACGTAGAAGCACACGCACACCCACACCGTATCTTGTTTCTTTGCAAGATAAGAAGACCGAACAAGATATAAATGGGGGGTAAATACAGACAGGCGTTCAGGATTTATGGGTGTGTTTAAATAATGTGCTGCCATTTATACTCCCGAGTCTGTGGGAGCGACTACGGAGCCACAAAGCTGGTGAGATGACCCGGGGCGTGTGTGGAGATGGCTCCTCGGCTGTTTTGCCGAGTTTCAAGGCCCGGCTCCTAGGAGCCAGGCAGTAAACGGCTGCTGTTGCAGAGGTTCTTCCTGGCAACTGAGGATGCTCCGTGCAAGGGTGCGGTCATGGGTCCTACCGATGGCTCCCCCAGAAGCTACCTATTTGGAAAAGTATAAAAATCCATAGAAAACAAACACATTGCAGAGTGTTGTGGTTTCTCAGTTCTCCCTGGCTTGCTCCCCAGTTCTTGCTTCTTCGATGTCCTCTGGGTTCCCTCTGGCCACCCTCCTTTGGAAGGACAGGGGCGGGGGGACTGAGGCAGGGCATCCGAGCTCCTTCTGCCCCAGCCTCGGGCCTGGTGAGCGGAAGGCGGTTCATGGCCACTGACTCTGTACGATTTTTTAAAGCTGTTGCCACACTCGGTGCCTCCCGGTAAGAACACTGAGCACCGCTGGCGCGCGCGATCAAAAGGAGCATCTGCAAGGCTGATCGGATAAATGGGGGGTGGGGGCAGAGAGGCTGCGACTTTAGGGCTGAGGTCCAGTCTTCTCATGCAGGTGGCGCAGCGGGGCGCCCGACAGCTGGCCGCTGAGCCGCCCAGGTCCCAAGGCGTAGAGACCAAGGCCCGCAGGTGCCTCGGCGCCCCCGTCGGGAGCGGCCCCGCCAGCGCTGCTCGGGACAGCCGGGCCTGTGTGATGGCCTGTCCACCTGGAACCTGACCGCCTCCTGTCCTTCCCACTCCCTCCATGGAGAAAAGCCTGTCATTTCCCCAGTAGCCGCTTTCCTTGCGCTCCCAGAAAAGCCGCATGTGCGTCTTACGAGGGCAGAGGCCTGGTCCCCCTGCCCATCCCCTGTGTCGCGGCCTGCGGCGGGGACCTCCTAGCCCTCCCCCTCTGCGGGCTCATCACTTGAGAAGTCTGCACATCCTCCCCGAAAGCCTGAGAAATGTCACGGCGACGTTGGCCAAACCGCTCCGAAATGACTAACTGGACCGCTGTCCCTTCTCTTCCTGCCCCTCCCTAGGAATCCGATCATGGGACACCAACCTGATTGAGTGCAACCTGGATCAAGAACTGAAACTTTTTGTGTCTCGACACTCCGCCAGATTCTCTCCTGAAGTCCCAGGTGAGGCCTTGCTCTCCGTGTAGGTCCCCTAAGAGCCCGTGGCCTGCAGAGCCTTGTCCCCCCCTCCCCCCGGGGGCACCAAGAGGAATTTCCTTTTATTGCCAAAAACTTCTTTGTAGTTGTGCTTATCGGTGAGGTTGGCCCGAAGCAGCATTTCACGAAAGTCGATTGTAATTTATCTCCGCGTGGGTTATCTGTTTCGTGGATTCTTAGTGAAAAGTTTTAAAGGTCTGGGGGACAGTGTTCCCCGCCCCCCCCCATCTCACTGTACTCTCTGGCTTCCAGCGACTGTAGGCTATTTAAATATTAATTTTATTCAAATAAAGCTATGAATACAAATTGGGTGCCCTCCACCCCGAACACCACAACCTCCTACCCTCCCTAGAGAGAGGAAACGTCTCCATTTACCTACTCCATCCTTTTTCGCCATCGCATGACCACCCACTTTTCTCGGTGTGGGTAAAAGAGCCTGACATTGCAAATTGCTATTAAAATAGCCTTTCTTTCAGAGGTGGAAAAGAATACTGCAGAGTAAAGGTAAGGACACAAAACTTGTTACCTGGGGAAATGCTAGGCCTGGGGGTGTAGCGAGACTGTACTGGGCCTGGTCCACGTTGCCTTCCTTGTGCGAGCTGGGGCGGGTGGTTCTCCCTCTTGGTCACCTCTGAGGATTATGAGCAGAGGGGCTCGCCCATAAAGACTCCAGACCTGTGTTTCTCCAAAGCTCTGCCTTTGATCTGCCACGGACAGCTGTATTGCATTTTATTTCTTGCATATCACTGACATTTTATGTGAAATGGAGAAACATTCTTTCCTGTCTACCTGGTTCTGTTATATGATTGTGACTTTATTGGCATTGGTATCAAACCAGGAGGGGGAGGGTGGTCAGCCTTTTTTATTTTTTTTGATCGATTCCATCCTGTCCCATTGGCCTTATACATACTGAGATTTGAAACTGCTTATGGACGGTCGTCGCTTCACAGATCACGCTTGGCCACAGCACTGTGCCCCCGAGACCATCCTCGTTCCTCGTTCTTCTCTTCGGGTTTGTTATGACAGTGAAATCCCACACGTTTCAGTTGTCCAAATGAATTGTTGCTTTCAAGCACGGAATTGAGTAAATGTGCTAAGGAACACAGAGCAGGAACTGGTTCCGTAAAAGTTTAACTTGCTGCAAAGCCCTGTGAAAAGTCAGCTTTTAAGTAACTTTGAGGAAAAAAAGAGAGATCCAGAGGCTGTCAGCACACGATTTGCTGAAGTAAAGGTACAGTATATGATTGTGCCGGGGTTATTGTGTTGTATCTGTATGTCCTGCACGTCTCCGTGACTTTTAAAACCATCTCGCAAAAATAAAAACAAGGGAAGTACCCTTTTCCAACACTTGTGCAAAAGGCAAGTTTTTATCCTCTCTCTGTGGCTTGTTCTGACTTTCTTACCAAGACTGTTTGTAAAGCTACTTTTTTTTTTTTTTTTTTTGGTATACAAATCGTGATTCCTCTTGTGTTCATTCATCCTTGCGCTGGTGTTGCGGAATGACAGCTGTGTATTGCAAAATGAAAGGCTACAGGGACTGCTGAAGACTTTACCGTTTTTGGGCCAAAAGACCTGAGATGACTGTTGTGGACCAGGGAGGTTGGGTGCCCCACCCAGCACGTTAGCCCGGCGTACTGCGTGCTCCCTCCTTTTTCTGCTCTCCCTGTGGTGAGGGTTGGCTTCCCACCTAGCTGGATCCATGCAGTGCTAGATGCTACATCTGGACATGCGGCAGCCATCCCGTTCCTGGTGATGGCACGAAGGGGGTGGTGGTGGTAGGAGCTTCCCTTTGAAGCCTACGAGTGCACTGCGTAGGCCTGGGCCTCCCTGCTGAGGCCTGAGCGTGGAGAATAGGCCCCCTGGGAGGATTGCCCCTGTGGGGAGCGTCCAGCGTGGCGTGCAGGTTTCTAACCAAGGCTACCATAGATGAGGGAAGCACATGTCAGATTCAGTTTCAGGTAAGTACATGTGTTTTAGAGAGAAGTTTTGTTAGAGGACATGATGCAGCATGGCGGTGAGTGGACATCATGGGATGGTCACTGGCGTAGACCCGAGGAAGCTGTTCGTTCGCTTTTCCTGAACAAACTGGGAAAGGTTTTAGGGGAAATTCAAAATCTGTTTCTGAGTGAGTCCCAGTCTAGTGGTCTCTTCCGCACTCCCCGAAATTCTGTAGGAAGTAATGCGTGCACTTCCAGCCCCCTCAAGTGGAGCCGGCTGAACCTCTGCCTTCAGACATTCAGGATTGCGAGTTAGCCTAGAGGCAGGGGGACGAGGCGCAGGATGGGTTCATTAAAAAAGTAAAGCCATTCAGTCAGTCTGTTAGAAAATACTTAAATAGCACCTCCCATGTCCCAGGCACTATGGAATGAGGGTGGGTGACCACACAGTGATGAACAAAACCAACATGGTCACTGTTTTGCCTGTGAGAGGGCATCCAGCCGTCATGAGCAGACTTGCATCAACTCCGGTGCCCTGTGTCAAGTCTACACCCTTTGTGTTCGGTTGGGTTATTTATTTATTTATTTGTTTTTAGGCTAGCAGAGTGGCAGTAAAATATTCATTGTCTTCCCTGACACAAATAGATAAGGAGCTAGGGTTGCTGTTTCATCTGCTTGACATTCATGTTATTATGCGTTTGTTGTTTTCAAGAACTGGAGATCACTTACAAAAGACGGGCGGTAGCTTCCAAGGCAGCCAAGAAAGACATCGTGCTGGTGCTGTAAGCTCATGTGTTGTCTGGTACGAGTTTACCTCTTGCATTCCCTTCTATTTATTTTTTTAAAGGTTTTATTTGTTTTATTTTATTTATTTTGTTTATTTGCAAAAGAGTGAGAGCCAGAGAAATCACAGAGGGAGAGGGAGAAGCCACTCACCACTGAACAGGGGAGCCCTATGCAGGACTCGATCCCAGGACCCCGGGGTCATGACCCAAGCCAAGGGCAGATGCTTAACCAACTGAGCCACTCAGGTGCCCCTCTTGTATTTATTCTTAAATATAATTTTGAGATTTGATGTGGCTATTTCTTCAGAATTAAAGGCCTCATTCAAGACCCCTCTGGAAGATTTAGTCATCTTGAACAAAAATCTGCTTTGAGCAGGAATCTGGAACACAAGTGTTTTCTCCATGCAAGGTGGGGGCCATTTAGGGTGAGTGGTGAGGTAGTGGTTCCCCGAGTTCCCTGGAGCTGAGTCCTGGGATCACTAAGTGCCTCCCCCCCGACTCTGGCAGACTGTAATTTTTGGAACGATCAGTCATCTGGACCATCTTTTATAGTCTGGAACCTGTTGCAGGTTGACTTGCCTAAAGATCACTCAACAAACATCTGGTTTGTGCCCAGGGCAGGTCTGCTGCTTTGCCCCATTGTATAGAACCATTCTTGGCCCCGTCTAAACTGGGGTCCCACAAGACTCGTTACCTTGAGAGACAAGGTTAGACCCTCCACTGAGAATACTCTCCAGTCTTTCACTCAAGGAGAACCCAATACTTGAGTCTTTTCAAAATAGAGCCATCCTTTTGTTTCCTTATATTGATGAATATAAGGAATTCCACTTGATGGGGTTGATGAATCCCACTACTATCAAGGTCTTTCTTTATACGTCATAGCACGTGTTTTGTACCTTCATCACGTTGGCTGAGGATATTGTCATAAGTTTCACTACAAGGATAGAGCTGGGGTTACCTTGCGGTAGAGCATTTATTTCATTCTCTCTTATCTGCCTTTCTCCCTAATATAACTTTAGGTCTATTATCATAACAGTGGAGGAGGATATGTCCCAGGGAGGGTAGCACCCCATGTTCATCTGTGTTAGGCATCAGTTCATAACAGCAAAATAAGTACAAATCAATCCCAGGGCATGGGATGCCGGAGTGAAAATTCACTTCTGTTTTCTTTTTTCCTTCATTTGCCGCTGCTATCTGCCTATTAAAATACTTATTATGATTTGGTGAACACCCAAATCCTCCTCATCAACATACCACAATTATTAAGAGTGCGAGATCATGGAGCTAACCTACTTGAGTTTTGATCCTAGCTCTGACTTTTTTTTTTTGCTATAGGATCTTGGGGCAACTTAATCATTCTATGCCTTGGTTTTAGAGCCTGTAAAACAGGGACAGTTGCATCTATCTCACAGCACTTGGGTGAGGATCGAGTAAAATCTTGAAACAGTGCCTTGTCACATGGTTAAACCAGTCAACGTAGGTTAGCATTCAAATTGGCTATTTTGCTGAGAGCCTATCTGAGTTGTGCATTTGCTGATTATTATCATCTGTGGGAAATACTGGCTTGGATGTTGGCTGGCTTCCTTTTGGCAATTTTATTAAAATTTTTATCAAAGATGTTTTTCAGAGAAACAATTGCCTGGGTATTATCAGAAGACACGTAGCCTCCGGTCATGGGTAGGAGGCGGCCATGCGGTGTGACCGAATTTAGGAAGGTCCCTTGAGCATGAGAGTGAAAAGGAGGTGATGCGTTCAGGTGCTGGTATAGCAGGACCTCCAGGCGGGGCTGGAGACGGTCCGTCATGCGGTCCTGCTGGACCCAGATGCTGATGTTGGTGAGGGTGCTGCATGGGGTATCCACCCGTGGGGGACAGCTTCCCCTCCGTTCTCCTAGGTGGTTCTCTGTCTAGGCAACAAGTGGCCATAGACCTTGCCAATTTTAAGAAGCCGAGATTTCTGGTGGTTTATTTTCTTAGTGGAATCAACGGTAAGACCTTGGCTGATTTGCATTTTGCCAATGGTTTTAGAGTTTAGGATTCATCGCAATTGTAGAGATCTTCCTGCAATGTGATGGGTTTTGTAGTGTGTATGGGTGGTTCTGCTTAGGAAGCCATACCTCTCCTCTGCAGGAGACACAAACCACCGCCGAGCATCCTTAGATTTGTGCTACGTGACTGCTAAAAATATCTGGCCTCTAGATGGGTTTTTGATGGAGAATTAAAATGGAGCCCTTTGAATTTAAGTCATGCGGATCCTCTACTCCCCCTGACATCAATGAGGCAAAGTTTCACAACATTTGCCAGTAGAATGATAAGAAAATGCCAAAGTGCTCTTAGAAGAGGTCCAAGAGTATTTTTAGTTGCCCTCTCTATCAGTCTAGACTTGTCTGTTTAGTCTGTCGTGCGGAATGATAGCTTAATTGTATGTGCCTAGGATGCGTCACCTGCTCTATGACAGGGAGTAATGAGTGTGTTTTCAGCCCTGCTCCCAACCTTTAAACCAGAAAGCACACAAATGCACATTTAGTTGTGTTCGGGAGGTTGACTTGACCCTCAGAGAACCTGTGATTTCAGAGGGAAAGCAAATACGTTATCTTCGTTTTCTCTCCCTCTCTCCCTTTCTCCCTCTCTCCCTCTCCCTCTCCCTCTGGGGTTGCACATGCATAGGTACAGACGCTTGCCCACATGCCCACAGGATTCATCTTTTCTCACGGCACCATCACCCAAGGTTATGGGAGGAACCCTGGTAGGAGAGGCAAACCACAAACAGAGTCTTATTTTGTGGAAGCCACCAGGCCCCTGTTGGACATCCATTGAGGTCAATGTGTGTGCCTGGGAAGGGGACTCCCATTTTCATGCAAACCATGGGCCTCTCCCCCACTTGCCCCCTGCCCTTGGCCTCCCACCCAGCCGTGGTTGGCTGCTGGAGAATTGGTGGCCCCTCCCGCTCCACTGCTCCCATTCACATGTCGCAGCCTGAGCGCAGAGCCTGGCACTGCTTGGTCACCCCCACCTGCGGTTATTTGAAACCGTGAAAAGGTCGAACTTTCTGTGGTGAAGAATCAGAATTTTGTAGTGTATATGCAACACAAGGCGTAACTCCTGCGAGGTTTATATTTTGCTCAACTTTGAAATTTGGGGATCTGTATGTTATTTTATCCTCACACACGAGTGTGATGTTTTTTTCCCCTGGGGTAGGTGTGGCCAACAGGGAGGAATAAAATGGTGTTTCATTGCCACGTTCATGTGCCTTCATTGCCATCATTAACGATGGTTCCTTCAGACTGCCCTGGAAATACCTATTCATCTCGTTTTTTTTTTTTTTAAAGAGTAAAAAAAAAAATATTTTACTCTGCCGACCGTAATGGTTCCTAATGGGCACCGTGAAACCACTCAACAGATAGACATGGGCAGGAAGGCAGAAAAGTAGCTCCCAGGGCCCAGTAGCCATTTGGGGGAATGACAGTAACCTGGCCATTAAATCCAACCTAGTGGATTTCAGAACAGCTGTTAACATCGCCAGCCAAGGACTGCGTCTCATGTGGAATGTTGGCACTTTGGTCTTCATTTCCAGACAGCAAAGAAAGCCCCTAGATTTTTTTTTTTTTTTTTAATTTTATTTATTCATGAGAGACACACACACACACAGAGGCAGAGACACAGGCAGAGGGAGAAGCAGGCTCCATGCAGGGAGCCTGACATGGGACTCGATCCCTGGTCCCCAAGATCACACCCCGGGCTGAAGGCAGACGCTCAATCACTGAGCCCTCCCCAGGCTGCCCGCCCCTGTTTTTTTTTTTGCTGGTAGAGATTTATTGTTGTCGTTTTGTTTTTCTACTTTTTAAAAAATTTATTATTATTTTTTTAAAGCAGCCGTGTCAGCAAACCACACCAAGTGACTCTAGTGCCTTTCCTTTTTTCTTGCCTGATTTTGCATGTTCTTTCTGGGGCACTTTGTTGAGCATCTATGGAAGCCATGCTGGAAATAAGGGTGGAAGATGAGGAACAAAGTATGAACTAACAGATTTTTTAAAATAAAAGGCGATAGTAATTTTTTTTTTTTTTTAGTGCTTATTATTGAGTGAGGAATTGTACAGGGATGTATGGAGGAATGAGGTATCCCACTGTTGACAGTTTACTCGGGAAAATAAGTCATTCACAGCTTTAAAAAACACTAACAAAGAGTGTTTTCTTTATTTACAAAGTGCGTGTGTGAGACAGACACACGGGGTGGGGGGGTGGGGCGGGAGAAAGAGAGAGAGAAGCAGATTTACTCAAATCCCTGCAGAGACAAGGGGTAAGAATGGAGATCATAACAAGCATTGCATTTTGATTGTCCAAGTGCAGATTTAGTCCTAATGACAAAGGTTACCCAGGTACCAGCACCCCCACCCCCAGCCACAACCCGGGGCTAATTAAACGCTACCCAGGCAACCATCAAGTATCCTCAAACATCATACTCCAGGGCTTACGCCTTTTGTTTTCTCTCTCTGGTCTAAGGGTAATTTCTATTGCGTGTGAAGTCAGATTTCCTTGGTCCTAGAGAAATGTGAGAAAGTAAGAAGTGCCCCTGGGGGAAGCACACTTAAAAAACGGACCACAGGCACTGCAGGAATTAGCATAAACACAAGACAAAAATTACGTTGTTTTTATAAAGCATCCCAGCCTATGTTAAAGACCTGCCTGCAGTGAGGACTGCCGAGAGGTCTGCTTACAGAAAATGCAACCAGAGGCTACAGATGATTTAAGCATAAAATTTCCTAATTAAAAATAAACACTACAAGCCTAGGGCAGGTGGTGTTTTATTGGATGTGTCTCCCCTCTCTTAGACCGCACCTCATTTTAAAGACTCCAACTGAGGCTGGCTCTAAAAATTGCCCTGTGGGGTTAATTGCCCGAGGGGCTCAGATAAAGTAGGAGCTACCCGGAGTCTGCCTTGGTCTGGAACATTCTCTCAACCTGCCCTTTACCAGCGCTGCCTTAATCAAGCAGGTGGTCATTGGAGGCTATCCGTAGATGAGCCACAGTTGAGGATTTGGGACCAAATTCACAGATTCCTTGTTTGCATCTCACATGGAGAGTCTGGGGAAGGAACTGCTGCTCCCCAGGGGGACCCCACTTATCTAGCACACCGTGCCCCAAGGACACTGCACCGTATAGATGTTGTTCTTTGGTTCCCAAGATGTCAGTCGATGGAAATGTCTCATCTGGGGCAGCTAACTTGATAGCAGTAAAGCTGGAGACGAAATGGATTCTGTAGCCCAAGCCAACAACATTCTCTTGGTGCAGAGCTCTGCAGCCATCGGGAGCAGTTGTGTTTGGCCTTCGAAACTCTCCTGGGGTTTGATGTCCGCCCATAAAAGACCAGTGAAATGGGTGAAAACTGCTTGCTGGAACTCTTCCCTTTCTGATGTTTGTGACCAAGCATGAGAGGGGCGTGGGAAGGGAAGGGAAGGGGACAGGGAGGGATCCCTTATCATACTCTGATCCAGGGGAGAGAAGATGATCTTTTCACAGTGTATGGTATGTCTTTTTAGAAGGTGCCCTATTATGAGCCAGTCTGTCATTAAATAGTTATGTAAGTCGTTCCTGCAGTAAAGACACAGTTTGAGTGCCTGGGCCTGCAGGCCACGAGAAGATGTGTGAGTAATCCTGGCCTGAGAGGTACTTACAGTTGAATGTGGAAATAAGATAACGAACAGGAGGGAGTGTATACTATGCGTCCAGTGGGGATTTTGCAGGAGGGCCCTTCTGTACATTCTGTTTGTTCAGGTTATTTTAAAAAATACACATGCATTAAAAATATGCCCTGAAATTGTATTAACCTATACAGATTTGGGGCATACATACAACAGATCTAATGTGCTGGGTTCTCTTTGTGACCAAGGAATATTGGCTCCAAACCGAATCATTTCCTAGTACAGGGCTACATTTTAGTTAAGCCCTTTAATTCTGAAAAGATTGAATTGCCTTTTTAAGGATTCACCCCCCACTGAAAGCATGTGAAAACAAAACTGCTCGACTCCATGTATAGGCTTGATTTCAAGTTTGTCTTCATCTTTGAGTGCTGAAAAGTTGTCCATTGGTCGACTCTGAAGACACTTGGGAGAGATGGTGAAAGGGAAAGATTTTATTTTATTTTTTTTTAAATTTATTTATTTATTTATGATAGTCACATCAGATAGAGAGAGAGAGAGGCAGAGACACAGGCAGAGGGAGAAGCAGGCTCCATGCACCGGGAGCCCGACGTGGGATTCGATCCCGGGTCTCCAGGATCGCGCCCTGGGCCAAAGGCAGGCGCTAAACCGCTGCGCCACCCAGGGTTCCCAGGGAAAGATTTTATGAAAATAAAGCTGCAGTAAGTTGTTCAGTGTCCCAAGGCTAAAACGGGCACTTTGGAGATAGAAAGTACCTGATTCCATTGTTCCTCTGGCCAGGGAAGCAGGGAAGGAACATCTGTTGTGAGCTGCTGCCCGTCTCCAGAGAGTTCTGGAAGCCTGACTCCATGTAGCAGCTTGGGCCACCCAAGACTGTTATTGCCTCTGTAGCCCCCTGAGCTGTGAGGCCTTTCTTGGTTTGCAGCATAAAGGGGTTAGACTAGGTGGGGGTATCTGGAATTCCTGCTAGCTGCTCAGTGAAATGATAGACGGTGGTGGAGAAGAAGTCCACAGTGTGAGTCTGGGAACTATGGCCCACGCACCGTAAAGTATGTAACTGCAGGTGACTGGGCCTGTTTAATGTCGTATAACTGTATGTTTCCCTAACCTCTCTGACTAGTCACCTTTACCCTCATTCTTTCCCCGGGATCTAGATTTCTGTAGAACACAATTTGGGAGAGGGTAGACTAAGTGATCTGAGTCCCTTCCAGTTTTTATGTTCTATGGTTCCTTGAAGTTTTACTAAATTGCCTCATCACTGACGTGCAGAAGAGATTTTGTCCTGTTCCCTGTTGAGCTTAAAATGGTTTTTAATCCAGGTTTTAAAATATCGATGAAAGAATTTAGTTTAGAAAATCTGTCTGTCCCATCTGCTAGGATTAATTTTAGGGGGAGGTGCACAGCTTTTTGACACTTAAGCAATTTCTCAGTGGGATTCTTGGCCTTTGGGGCTTTTCACATCTGTCTTCACCTTGGGGACACATCAAACAAGACAAAACTTAATCCTGTTTGCACAATGCCAAACACCTGCATGGCAAGTATTTCAAAAGTCAAATGCATGAGTGTTTCATCTACATAATGACAAACAGGAAATAGCTACATTTTTTTCTCCATTAAAATTAGAATTTCCACATTGATGTTTGGTACTGCATTCAGCTTTAGATGAGCTCCTTATTCACAGACCTTTGCAAGGAGGCTAAAGATTGAACCTCATGAGTTCATCTCTCGGTTGAGTGTGTTAAAAGTGCCAGGGACATCATTTGTTATGGACAATTGGCCTGCATTTTAATAAGCATGATCAGCTATGCATGTCTTGTCATGCGAACCACCAAATTAGCACAGTGTAATCTAACAAGTCACTACATGTAGAAATGAATGCCCTTGGGAGGCAAAGCTCAAACCAAATCATTACTGACAGTGTACATCTTGCATGCAGGTAATCGTTATTAGAAAGCCATGATTATACAGAAGGAGATGTGATTTTTATGGTAATGCATCATACGATTGACTGTTGGTAACTAGTACCTTTAAGGTAATGTTTTCAATTTGTCTTATTCCTAAAATGATCATGTTTGCAAAAAAAAAAAGGTTTAATATGCCTACTAGAACCATTACTATTTTTAGAGCAAACCTTACAGCTTGTTCTAAAAACCTGAATGAAGTAAAATAGGTACAACATTAATGATGTTCTCTCTATGGATGAGAAGAATGGTGGTTCGGCTCATCCAATATTCTGGTTAATAGAAGGTTGCCAATAATTCCTTGTGTTATTATTACCTTTTTGAGAATATAGAGTCCAGTAATATATTCCTTTCTGTTACATGCCCGACTCAGATTTATCTAGAATGTACTTAGAGTTCTATGCCAAATTTATATGATAGCCCCTGATGTACGTGAGCTAGAAAACCTCCCCTAGGAATATGTTACTCATTTTTCTTCCAAAATAAAGTGGTATTTTCAAAGATGGCTTTTAAAACTCATGGCACTCATCAGGCAGATATTGACGTGGTATTGAAGCTTAGCCAAGAGAGACTCACTCTCACAAAAGAATGCACTTTGCTCCCTCCATGGAACCCAACCATAGAGTAATCTAACTGAGCTTTCCTTGGATGATTGATTCAGGAAGAAAGTCCTGTGTGTCTCAGGTCCTCACAGTGAACACTAGTGGTAACTGCTCTGTGCATGTGGGGGTGTGTTGTTTAGAAGTGAGTTCTTAATCCTGAGACCTTAATGAGCAAACCATTTATATTATAGAGTTGGCCAAATGTCATGTCACTACGGATATAACTCTATAGAGAAGAACACATATCCCTGGCTGTTACACTGCTTTAGAAAAAGCAGTTCTAGCAGTTGGTTCTAGATATTGCAACAGGACCCAGAACTGCTCTAGAGAAACAGATGATGGCAATTTTCCAGGCAGCTAAAAAAAAAAAAGGCTGTTTGCAACATATGCATTAGCCTGATAGGTTTTACATTGTCTTTTAAGGTACAACCAGCATACCCCACTCATAAATCCCAACATTTTTCCTTCCTAGTTCCTATGCTCTTGTATATGAAAACTTAGTTTTTAAATAGATAATTGTCTTCTCCATTTCACCATCTCCCTCCTGATGAGCTAATAAACACAACACCTGACCAAGTGATGAGAGAAATGAGAAGTGACATTATTTTAAAAGGCCTGTTGCCCGTGCTTTCGGACTGCCCAGAGTACCTGTAGATCCTAGGACCTGACTGGTTTTAGGGCTAAAATTGTGTGGATGTGTGTAGGTACACGTGTAATTATATGTGTGTGTGAGGATGCTTTTGCTTTTATATTATTTCAAAACCATAATTTCATCTTAAAGAAGCGTTAGAACATCCACATTAATCTCTGTTGATGAAAAAGACATTTCATGTGGGCTCACCTCCTGTCCTTTCATTGGTTTCTCACCTGCGTCGCTCATGCCTTTCCCCCACTTCATGTCACTGATTTCCCTCCAGTTTCTCTTCTCTCTGTCTTTCCCTTTCCCCCGGTTTTCGCTCTGCATTCTCCAATGACGGTCTTCTTTTCTACACATAATGGTGGTTTGGGTTATTTTAAAGTATCTGGGGAGATAGTTGTCTGCTTTTTAAAAGGAGCATTGCATTATCTATTAGTTACACACATTGTTATTCTGTGCCTTATTTTTATTACTTTATACGCAGAACATAGACTATTTGGAGCCTTTGGAATAACATTCCAGCATATAAATATATGGGAAATAATTTGGCAAATTGACTCACTCCGAGGTCATTTAGAAATAGGATTCCATCATCAGATAGAAATCTCTGTTGCTGGAATCCTTTAACGAACAAATGAATTTTCTATGCTTGGTAAGCAGACTCATCAAAAATATAACATTAGATATTTGCCCGCGCCCCCACCAAGTTACAACTTTAAGAACTTGAAAGGATCGAAAAGAAAAACAACCAATCAAACAAAAACTTACTTTGAGTAGGTTGGAGAATGAGAAACATGGAGACCAAAGAGCTTGAATCAGGTAATCATAGGGCTAGATTTTTTCCCATCTTTCAGGACTCTACTTTCCAGAAATGACTTTCTCCCAATTGCAATTGAGTGATAAAGGGAACATAACTATCTCTTAACCATAGAACTAAGGAGGCGTGAGAACAGTGTCTGGCATAGAGCACTGGTTTAGAACTTGTATGACAACGGGTGATGAGGTGGTATGGGTGTGAGAAACTATAATTAGCTCCTTGGTTTGAAAAATAAGCTGCACCAGAAGCCTGAAAATTTGCACTGATTATTTATATTGCGAATAATTTCTTTATTATAGATTTCCTTCAAACATCGAGGTGTGGCAAAATGTTTATTTATAAGCTATCAATTACTTTCAAAGTCTTGGCAACCTAGAGGCTCTGGTTAAGAGCCAGCGTCTTGAGAAACAATAGGGTGGAGGTGGGGGTAGGAAATCCATGTTCTAATCCCTTCTGCTGCTGCTAAGTAGATTTGGGCTCTTACGGACAAATTACTTAGCACTTATGAATTTAGGTTTTATTGTCTGTTTCTTTTATATTATAGTTAATGTTCCATGATAGAATATTAATGTCTAGTGAAACAAGGCCATTCAAGTATTTAAAGAGTGGTTTGTATGTCAGGTTGATAAGTGTGGCGAGTATGTAAAGCCAAGATGTGTTATTTATTTATGTGAAGTTTCTTGGAATTCTTGGGATACAGTCACGTGCTTGGCTGCACAGTGAATGGAAACACATACGCTCAGTCTATTCTTTCTATAAATGCATATTGCTTATCTTATGGGATCTGCTCTGGCATCCTATACACAAACGAAATATATCCGTGCTTCCCACCTGGTCTCGGAAGAGCTCAAGGTAGGTCAGGGGGTAGACGTCAGCTGTGTAGGCCTACACTGTGGAGCACGATCTGTGGTAAGCACCCGGGAAGACCTCCGGTGCTCTCTGACAATGTAAAGGAGGAAGGGCCTCTAGCAAGGGGTGGGTGAGAGAGCTGCAGAGTTGAGATTTGTGGTGGATGCGCTTCCTTTTCTATGGGAGATGTGGTACACGGTGTTCGTGGTTCCCTGCTCCTGCAGCATTCACGGCCCTGCCTAGGTTACAGTGCTAGGGTGCACAGCTGTGTCTTGAATTTCATGGAGATCAGAGTGGGGCTACGTTGGTGTATGTTGTAGGAAACAGGAGCACTTGCACCGACACGATTTAAAAATATTTCTTGGACGATACGAGCATTCCTGTAAAGATTCTGCCACTTTGCTCTGAGGGGAGACTGGGAGTGAGAGAGGCCTGTCTGCATGTTCGTCGGCCTTTCTAAGCCTGGGACTAATCACACCTGTGTACACTGCAAAAATCCGGATGATAGAGAAGCGAGGCAAAGTGTCTAGGTCGGAAGTCAAAGGTTGGTGCTGTGACCTGGTTAGGGTTCCCGGGTCCCTCTGGACCACACCTTACGCACGTGGTCCTCGAGGTTCCGAACCTGTCCTGCGGCGCGTCCCATGTGCCTGCTTCAGCGACGCCGGGTGACTGTCAGGGCTCTGTCAGGCCAGCCCTCTGAACTGCTGTTTCCTTTATCCAGCCCATTTCTAAGTGGCTTCTCATGTCATCACATCTCTGCTGTTTGTCATTGACCTTCTGGTTTAAGTGTCTCCTCCTCCTCCTCCGTGGCAGTTGGTATCTCTCGTCCTACGGAGGACATATCTAACACCTCTACTTTTGCATATAAAATGACTTCTGCTGTGCCGTGTAGGATGTGACTGAAGCAGATGGTCCATGTATTGGATGAAACCAGTGCCCCTTAATGGGAAAACAAAAATAAAACCTGCCTTTTCCGTAAGTCTGACATGGAGCAGACTTTCTTCCCTTTGCAGGGGTTATTGTGGAGGTGGTAAAAATCCAGTTGCAGACAGATTAACTTTCTCAGTTAGTAGCTCCCTCCCAGATCTTGGCTACTCTCCTGACTCTGAAATTAAAATATATTGTAAAGAAATGTTGAGATACAAGTTGTTTTTTTCGTGAAATTTTTTTCCCAAAGTGGCCTGAACTCTCAGTCTGCAGACTCCACCGTTTGTCAAGTAGCCAAGCTCTTTTCCATTTATCCTTTCCGTTGCTTCTGTCTCTGTACGTCTTGAGCTCAACTTTAAGAATATGTGTAGTTCCTATGCTAGAACTTGTCTTCATACTCATCCTGTGTCTCATCATTTTCTCTTTGATCTTTGCCCCGCATTTGCCCTGTACGTCGCTGCTTCTGTCTCTGTACGTCTTGAGCTCAACTTTAAGAATATGTGTAGTTCCTATGCTAGAACTTGTCTTCATACTCATCCTGTGTCTCATCATTTTCTCTTTGATCTTTGCCCCGCATTTGCCCTGTACGTCGCTGTCCGTGTTCTGCAGTGGCCGTTCTACTCCCCATGTCCTTGGCTGCAGATTTAAATCCTACAGGTGCATTTTGTTTTTCCTGCAATCCTTTTGTTGATGCCACTGGCTTCTTTTTAAACGTCTGCCTGTGAATCAGCTCAGTCTATGTTGGTTCTCTGTCCTCTTGGAGAGATGGTGTCTACCATTTTCTGTAGACACCAAGTATCATTTTTGAAAAATTTGATTGTGTTCCCTATAGAACCATCTCTTGATTCTAAGAGGATTTTCCATGAAGCCATAAGATGATGCTCATTTTTTTCTCGTGGTGTGAAATCTTTTCAGAGATTTTTTTCTATTTGTGTTCTCCTTGTTCTACAGGGAGAGGTCTGCCCGGAGTCAGCATTTGCCAACGGAGAGGCTTGTGGGGGCCCCGTGCGATTGTCACTGCCCACTTGGGCCCTGACGGCTTCAGGCTTCCATGCCTAAGGCCTGTGCATCCGACTGGGGGCACATCCCCAGCCTGTGCCCTGTGGTCCGGCAGGCACTAGTTTGCTGTGGCCACTGAGAGCTTCTGCGTTTGACAGAGAGCGAGAAGGCCCCTTGGGGCTCCCCCGTACAGAAGAGATGCGGGGAGGATGGCACCGGCCTGTGGCCCTCCCGGGCCTCCCTCTGCCTCTGTTTACCGGCGCCACGGGGCTCAGATGGCGCCGTGGGGGCAGGTTCTGTGTAGGGTCAGGC
The DNA here is from genome assembly GCF_003254725.2 of Canis lupus dingo. Lineage (NCBI taxonomy): Eukaryota > Metazoa > Chordata > Mammalia > Carnivora > Canidae > Canis > Canis lupus. The sequence goes on from NC_064244.1 coordinate 53,842,029, forward strand.
TCCACCGGGTCCCCCAGGATGGGGGGGGGGGCAGCTGTCCTGTCGAAGGGGCTTGGGAAGGGGGTCCAGCGGCGCGGCAGGTGAAGCCTGGGCCCGGCCTCCCGCTCGTTCTTGGCCCCTGTCCCCTCTGTGAGCCTAGAGCCAGGCGACCGCGACACCTGGGTGGCGCTCCTGGGAAGTGTCGCGGCGCCTCCAGCCCAGCGGGTGCTGGCAGCCTTAGCTGGAGGGGTGCGTCCCAGGGGGCACCTCTGTGTTTTAGGTCGCCATGGCCAGTTTCTCTGGTTTTGTGTGTTTTCATGAATATTTCAGAAATTCACAAATCTGGGTAAGCATAGATTCGGCTCCTCCTTCTCCCAGCGCATTAGCCCACCGGCCTTCCTAATTCCAACCCAAAGTCATATATTTTTTTTTAAAGATTTTATTTATTTATTCACAAGACCCAGAGAGAGGCAGAGACCCAGGCAGGGGGAGAAGCAGGCTCCCTGCGGGGAGCCCAATGCGGGACTCGATCCTGGGACCCTGGGGTCACGCCCTGGGCCCAAGGCAGACACTCAGCCGCTGAGCCACCCAGGCATCCCTAAAATAGTAATTAAGTGATATGATCTTAGTTTGTAAAAGTCTGTAATGCTTGCAGAATGTAGTATCATCTTGACATCTTGAAAACCCTTCCAACTTATATTTTTAAGAGAGAATTACAGGTCATTTCTCCAAAACAAATTCTCCCGTCCGCTTGATGGGTTCCATGGGCAACAACATACCACATTTACTCTAAATAATGTGCAGATATTTTGTACTATACACGAATAGTTTACCAAATATGCTGTCTTTTTAAAAACAGATTTGTAGATAAAAGTGCTTAATAAAAAAAAAGGGGGGGGGGAGAAAATCTTTGTCAGTGATTGATGCTATTAACCTGCTATTCAAGGAAATGAATAAGAAACGTTAGCCAAGTGGGAAAAGCTGATTCATCTTGATGTAATGTTCAAATGACCAGTAACATTCGGGACTCTATAAAATCTACAGTAGTATTCAACTGTGATTTGTTCGGACTTTTGGTCTCTTTATCACGTTATTAGTTCTCTCTACTTGAAGTTCCCTAGAGCTAAATATTTCCATTTCTCTTTATCTAATAAGGACTTTAGATATTTCAAGTTTATATAAATCCCTCAATGGAATTGTAGAAAATCCCTTCCTGCCACCTCTCACTTCTGCTCAAAGAAGTGCCGCGTTGATTCTTGTCACCATATGAAAACCTGATGAATTACAGCTTTGTTTTTTCCTTTGGTTTCTGCATGTTTGTGAGCGAAAGTTTTACGTGTTTACACATTTACCCTACAGTTTGACTTGGTTGAATGCAAAACATGCAATTTTATTTGAATGGTCCCTTGGAGACCCAACGTTTGCATCAGAAAATTGAGGCTGAATCCATGGCCAAGGTAGCCCTTTGATTCCTGATTCTGTTGTATTGTCTCAGCAAGACTCCACCACTGCATTTAGAGGGTCCCATTGTATCCCAGAAAGGGCCCAGTGGGGAGGGCTTGCCCATACCCACAGCCACATCCCTTATCCTGCATATTAAGCCTGTGATTACAGCAGACATTGCATTTGTCTCCGGCTTCTGTGGAATGATGTCATTGCATGCATGTCAAACAGGGGATTAGCATGAAGAGAGAAGTCTTACTGACATTTTCATTTTCATCAAGAAGAATCTGGTTTTACTTCATTTTGTTAACTGGGACTGTTGTCTTACTTCATAGGAGAAATTTTTAAGGAGGGGAAAAAAAAGAACAGGAAAAACTTAAGAATGTAGAAGCAGACATGTACTGACTGCATAAATGGAAATGTGCTCTGTAGCACCACTCTGTCAATTAGTGAAAGAGTCTGGGACACAAAGCATGCCTGGGAAATCTGCTTCTTTTCTTACAAAAGCAGAATATCATTCTTCTCAAAGCCCTTAATGGCCTGGGCCCTGCTGCAGAAAATGTCCCTGAAAAAAGGAAAGCAAAGCCTGGCCATGGCTGGGTAGAAAGGGTTCGCAGGCGGTGGGTCCCATCGACTCTGAAATGTTTCCCTTTTTCATGATGGCATTCATCAAGTATGTTTTAAAGTTTCATTCCTTCCATCCCAGGGTAAAGCTCTTAGTTTCCTTTCTGTATGAAAAGAAAAAGAAAAATTCAGGGAAAGAGACCAGACTTAAAAGATACACTTTGAGCCCAGAGCTGAGTCCCTGAAAGAACATAATTTTTATCAGTCATTTATCAATTAAGTCCTTCAACAAAAATTAACAGAAAATCATAGACTTGAGGAACAGGAGTCATGTCTTCTTTTGGAACAGTCCATACCAATAACTGCATCAGAAAAATTGGGTTCAAATGCCAGCCCTGGCATTTACTTAGCCATGTGCCTCTGGGCAACTGGATTGCTCTGAGTCAATGTTCAGTGTTCATCCCTACAGTGGAGTTAACTAGATAGTGCCTGCACCTAGGTTGTGCCCACTACCCACTGGTGTTTGTTTTGCATCTCCAAAAATGATTTCCTTTTAGAAAACAGGATAGTGGGGCACCTGGGTGGCATCTAACTCTTGATTTCAGCTCAGGTCATGCTCTCACAGTGGTGAGTCGGGCTCTGCACTGAACGGGGAGCCTGCTTAAGATTTTCTCTCTCTCTCTCTAATAAATAAATGTTAAGAAAACAGGATAGTTTTCTGAGGTGACCTTACTACTCCATTGGTAAAGGTGGCAACCTCCTCGTTGTGTTTGTCTCCCCCGTTTCCCTTCAGTGTTTTGCAGACCCTTGCTAGTCGAGAGTCCCTCCCTGGGGAGGGAACTGGGAGCTCCGAGACTGAGGGTACCTGGAGTAGATAGGCTCTGGAATTTCAGTCTTTTTGAACTTTGCCAAAGCATTGGAAGAATTCTTAAGAGTTCCCGCAGATTTTCTTGGGAGATTTTCAAACTCTTATAATGTTTCTCACTTTTCTATATTTGGACATTAGAATTTTCTTAGCATCCAGTTTCTTTGGAACAGAGTTGTCCTGTGAAGAAGTATGAATCCAATCCAAATCTGGCCCTCTTGCCAGGTGATAATTTTCCATTTAAATTGCCCTGAGGCCTTTCTATTTTCATTTTTGTTTTGCCTTGAAAGGCAGCAGCTGGTGAGCCACTTCTCTTTCCTCACCTGACTCTTCAGGTCCAGTTACCTAGCCAATTGTTGCTCATTAGAATGATATTTCATCAGGAAATGAAACTGATGAATGTAGGGGAAGGGAAGAAAAAAATAAGATGGAAACAGGGAGAAAAACCTTAAGAGGCTCTTAACTATAAGGAACTAATTGAGAGTTGCTGGAAGGGAGGGGGGTGGGGGATAGGGTAGTGGAGGGATGGGGACTGAGGAGGGGCGAGTTGATGGAATGAGCACTGGGTGTGATATGCAACTGATGAATCTCTAAATTCTCCCTGTGAAACTAATAATACACTATGTGTTAATTACATTGAATTTAAATAAAACATTTAAAAAACGATATTTCAGAAAAAAATTCTGAGTCACCCTTGGTTTTGGGGTGTAGCACAACTGGATTTGACCACAGAAGTCTCCAGTTGGAACTCTTCAAGGTCATTGTGTTCAGTTGTCTGATGAGAAGGAAACCTGGGTAGCCTAGATGGTAGGAAAAGGGAGATAGTCTCAGTTGCTTTTCACTGGGGGACATAATCATTTTATTCCTTTTATTCCTAGTCTCTGTCAGATTCTGCCCAGATGAGACCTGGCCTAACGTTTTATTTAGAACGTTTTATTCTCTCTACTTGAGTGTTGGCCAGCCACTCCCTTCCCTTACAATTAGAGCGTGTTCTGGAATTATTTTGCCTTCTGCTCTGATTATAAACTACAAACTTGTAAATTTTGTCAACTAAATCCAAGTCAGCCTACACAAAAAAAAATCTTGTTCAGAGGTCGTTAAGATGAATGACTAACATATGAATCTTTTTTTGGACAAGGACAATATACAGTTTATTTTATAAAAATACACGAACTCAGTTTTTGAGTGTTTTTACATTTGGTCCTTACAAGCTGTAGAGAGATCCAGATTTTTGCATCTTTTTTTACCCAGCGGACTGAGCGCCTTCATTGTTAGGGAAGGCTATGGTTATGGCTCACCAAATCAGTGGGCTTCTTGGAGTGATTGACGTTTTTGTTTATATCCGAACTCTCAAGGGCTGAGTAATGAGTCATGGTACCAAAAGTCAGTCCAGTTCATTTATCAGGACGGCTTTTTACAAGGCGGCTCTTCCATTTGTCTTCCTGGGGATGTCAGACCATTTGGTGATAGATCCTGTAGCTTGGCTGTTGACCTCCGTGGATATGAGTGAAATCAGTGACCTCTTGGCCTTGTTGCTGTACTTAGTTGATCATCTTGACAGCCTCTTTCTGCAGAACCTTTGAGTGGATAGCGTTCTCTAGATCAGTTGACTGGGGCATACATGCAGCAAATGTGTTCCATAGCTGTTACTTTCTGTAAGCCACACATTAAACCATATTTTCCAGTTGAATTACATGCAGACCTTCTGAACTTTAACTGGTAAGACCCATCTTCATCGCAGATTAAGTAGCAGCAGCTTTCCTAATGTGTCTGGCTGAATCAAGTCTGTGTTGATTTTAAATGATCTACAACCAGAACGTATCAGCGTGTAGGAGTAGCTCTGGTTTGAAGAGGCATCTTTCTAAAAAATGCCTTTTGTAGAAATAAATAATAAGGCTGCCTCTCTCCATTCATCTAACTCTAAAACTTGGGTTTTCAATGATTTTAATTCCTTCAAATAAGGCACATATACCTGTGTCCAGAAATGGCTTTGAAATGACGCAGAGCTAAACTTTGCTTTCTCTTAATAGTGTCTAAGATGCCTTAATTGTCCATTTAAATGAAGTAACCTTAAAAAAATTTAAATATGAACAAAGATTCTTAGTCATAAGATCCACGTGTATGAAATATCATAAATGACTTCAATTAACCATTCATCTTTTGTTCCCAACACTTTACTATAAATCCGCATGGAAAAAGTATTAACTCTGCATCCCATCTTGGAAATATGAAGCATTAGTCCATTTTGTTTAGTTTTGTTACCAGCAGGTGGCATGAGTTATTGCTATGCTAGTGACGTTATAAAAACGAATGCGTCTCGTCACTTTAAATTTTGTATATTTAAAATTGATTCCCAAAGTTTTCACCCCAGTTAAAAGTCTAATATCTTTATTATATAAAGAGCTCTTGCAAATAAATAAGTAAAACCTTGTCATTTCAGTAGAGGCATGGGTACAGACATGAACATTTGATTTACACGCACATGTGCATGCACGTGCACACACACTGGAGGAAGGAAGGGGGTTTGGGAGAGATAGAGATAAAAATGACGAATTAGCCAAAACATAAATAATATTCTAACCATAAATTAAGAAATACAAATGAACAGAACAAGATACAAATTTTTTACCTAGAAGTTTCAAGGCTTTGAAAGATGATACCAGTCATTATTGGCAGGGGAAAGAGGATAGGTACCTTCATATTCTGCTATTTGGATTTAAGCAGCCTTTCTGGAATGGACTTTTTCCATCTATAGAATCTCAATACTGCTCACACATGGACACAGTAATTCCCTGTTGGGAATTTATTCTATACAAAGAAGCGGAGATACTCACAAAAAAACTGTATAAAAAGATGCTTACTGCCACATTATTTGTATCTATGAAAAAGTGGGAAAAAATCTAACATTTTCAGTAATAATGAATGGTGTAATGAGTAGAAATTCATCAGTAGGATGTAATATTTGGCCACATTATAAAGGATATATTTAAAGAATCTTTACTGATGTGTAATATTGAGTGGAAAAGGCAGGATATGTGAAATAACGTAATCCCACTTGGGTTCCAAGGGAATTTTTGCATTCTGATCAACTAGATGCACCCACATTTTAATATGGGTTACCCCTGAGGAGTAGGTCAACAAGTTGTTTTAATCTTCTTCCTTTTTCTTATTTATTTATTTTTTTTACACTTTGCACAGGCGGTAGATGTCGTTTTACAATCAGAAACGCGTACACATTTTCAGAAATATGAGCCTCGCTAGCATGGGAGACATGAATCACGATTGCTTTTGTATTTCTCATGAAAACGAGATTCAATAGTAAGTTACATGTCTGGGGAAAATAGAGCTCGTTCGAGTCAGAGGTTGGAAAGCTCTTCTGAATCCTAACCTCAGGAACCTCAGACCAGCCTGTAGTGGAGTAATGACACGGCACAAAAAGCCGCAGATGTCAGTTTGAGTTAAGGAGGTTCGGGTGGATACACGGAACAGCCGGTTGCGGCCAAGCTCCACTCCTCCCTCATCTCCCGCCCTCGTAACCTCTGGGGCCATCCCGTGCTTCCTTATTTAATTCACATCAAAGTGCTTCCCACTGGGGTTGGACTCAAAAGCCTGGATTCTCGTTCTGGCTGCTGTAATAATACATTTTGCACGTCACCTTGGGTGAGTCACCGAGATCTCTGGATTCTGAGCTTTCTTCCAGTGTTGGACATTAATTTTTAATGTTTCTCTTTTTTTGCAACGTGGCATTCTGATGCATTCTTGAGCCCCATGAGGTGAGCGGGGGTGGGTCTCCTGTGGTGTCTGACCAAGGCTGAGGAAGAGCGAGGCTGCTTCTGGGTCGCACCCTTGGCTCAGATGCATCTGACATCATGCTGGTCCTGGCATGTATGAATAATAAGTCACCCTGACCTAAGTCATCGAAAAAGGCTGCAGTCGAGGGTAAGGAAGGCAGTTTAGTTCTCGCGTGGAGGTCACGAAATGGAAGGAGGGACATGTTACAGAAGAGGAACAGGACCGGCGTATACTTTTACAATATATTTTTTCCTACATAAGAATTCAAGTTCATTATTCTCAAGTTAGCGTTGATCTCGTCAGTGGCCGAGGCGGTTTAGGGTTGAGACTAAAGGGGCAGCAGGTAGGCCTGCACCTGGCATAGGGCACAGAGGAGGGCCCGTCCGGGGGGTCGCCGTCGGGCCTAACAGCAGGCTTTTGTTCAGAAACGTTGTGTAGGAATGTTTTGTAAACTTTTACCTTAACCGCGTTACCAAAAGGGATCTGGTGACCGGTGCCTACGTCCAGAATCGGGGCAAAGGTCGCACAGAACCTGCCCTTACTCACCCACACTGCGTCCAGATGTTATTCTGTTCTTTCTCCTTCGTTCTATTCTTTTGAAAAATACCGGTTGCGAATTACTAACGTGATTTCCTGCCACACGGAAGTGGCGCGGCCCGTGGGGACGGTGAGCGGGGAGAGCTTCCGAGGAGGTGCCAGGTGTCCTCGCGGGGGAGCCGGCAGGAGAAGCATCCTTTGTGCGTTAAGCTCCTTGCGACAGAAACGGGAACCGCGCGCGCGTGCACACGTGCACACACGCGCACACTCGCTGCGGGAGGAAGGGTGGGGTCTGCACCTGTCCACGCACCTTCCCTGGGGGCACCTGGGACAGCGACGGTCGTGCTACGGAAGCAGTCGCGTGCGTTCCGACCTGGATCCCTGTGTTGCCTAGGGCCGGGCCCCGGGGGGTCTGCAGTGTCCCTTGTGGCTTTTGCCCTTTGTGTCTCGCTCCAGGTTCGAGCGCGGGGCTCCTTGTGCTAGAGAGAGGCTCGGGCAGCAGCTGGGGGTGGGGGGGCTGCCGGCCTTCTGGGCCCTTCTGGCGGCGCCCTCAGCCTCTGCTCTGCTCGGCCTCGCGCTCTTCTAGTGTCTGTGTGTCCGTCTGTCTTGAGCATCGCCCAGACCTTTGCTCGTGCAACACACCGGGTCTGTGCTCTGTCTTCCGTCCTGGGTCCCCCCTTCCTGTTGTCCCCCCGCTTCTGCCCTTGGGCTGCAGGGGCCCTGGTCACCAGCGAAGTGGTGTCTGACCGGCTCGGGAGCCTCGAGCTGTCCCGTCGCCAGCAGGCTTTCCGCGGCCTCGGCTGCCCCGGGGGGAACCGACGGCAGAGCCGACTTCAGCCTCGCTGGGGCAAGTGGGGCAGAGTGGCGGGTCCCCGAGAGCACCGCCCGGCCTGGGGCCTGTGGAGGCCACCCCGTCCCGGCGACCCGGCCCCAGCGCCCCAGCCCCATCCCCACCTGCGGAGGCCCACCCGGTCCCAGCATCGCGCTGCCCACGAGCCGGAGCAGGCGGGGGCCGCGCCCGCTCCTTATACCGGGACCAGCGGGGCTGTGCCTTCTGGTTAGTATGGGGTCAGGGTTTCAGGAGAGAGAGAGAGAGAGAGAGAGAGAGCTTCCTTTGTTTCCGCCCTGATTGTGCCTCGTGGGGTGACAGCGGCCCGTGGTGGCCCGGGGACTGGCCTCGCCCGCACCGTGACCGCCGGGCCCAGGGAGGCCGCACCCCTGGGCGCTGGCGCCCCGACTGCCCCAACCTCCCGCCGCACCCCCGCGCGCTGCCACGGGCTCCTGCACAGGGACACACAGCCTCTCTCCTGAGGTGCTGAGGCAGACACTGGGCCACCCGGGGAGCTTCCCTGGTGACAGCCTGCCGCCCCCGGCCCCCGAGCACCGGCAGCAGGGGCCCCGCCGGGTCTGGGCTGTCCTGCGCCCACCGTGCGCCTCCCCGTGTCCCGCCTTATGTGGGGGGCTGGGGGCTGGGGCTGGGGATTGGGGGCCGGGGACTGGAGGCTGGGGACTAGGGACCGGGGTTGGGGCCAGATCTGAGCTGCTGTAAAGCCAGGCACGGTTTAGGGAGTGAGGAGGTTCCTGGGTGGGTGGGGGCGCGGCTCGGGGTGCAGCGGGATCCACAGGAGGCCTGCCCACCTGTGCGCGGGGGGGCCCCCCTTTCCGCACCCTGGGCTCTCATTAGGCAAGAGGGGGGCTGGGCTCCCTGCACCGCCACTGTGTGGTGAGGCCGGAAGCTGCCCAGAGGTGTCAAAGCCCCGGGGCTCTGGAGCCGCTGAGAAATTGTGACCTGCAGACGCACGGACACTATCGGGGCCCCAAAAAGATCCCTCTAAAAGTAATTACATAAAGTTGTGTGCTTCTCAATTCCAAAGATGATCTGAGGAGACCTAGGGCTTTTCAAGTTAAAGAGGCTTAAAATTAAAATTCTCAGGGAAAGAAATGCTCCTCCCGTGGAGGAAGGGAAATTCCCCAGTGGAGGTTCCAAGGACAACAAAGGGCTGGTAAACTGACTTCAGGGCGCGTGGTGCTCTTGCAAAAAGAATCAGGGGCTAAACCAGAACTGGGATGAGCCATTTTTTTATAGGGGCCATCGCCTATATTCACACATGTTTTTTAGCTTCTGGCTTTTATCTTCCGTGTCTTACTTAATAGACAGGGGAGGTGGCAGCGAATTGAGGCATAGAGCTTTCCAGTGGTTTGAAGACAAGATGGAATCATTCAAAGCCTCACTTCACAGTCCGTCTTTCACATGTAAGATTTTCTGGTTCTTGTGTGAAATCCACGGAAGAAAGTGTGATTGCCTTGGTGTCACCAGGTGGGAGGTCTCGTAAAGGACTTTTCTGTTGTGTTCTTAAGGTGTGTGTGAGCAGTTGCTAGAGGAGGATACAGGTATTGGCCAAGCATGGAAAAATCTTTACACATGCCATAGATGAGCTGGAGAGTTGGACCAGGATTCCCAGAAAAGAAAACACGAAATACTAGTCTCAAGAATTCAGTAATGAAAGACTACGCCGCCGTGTTGAGCTACTACACATAAAAGAGCAGGATTAGTGCAATTCAAGGAGCAAACGAGGAGTCCTTCTTAGGGCTGTGGGCTGAGGCGGTGCAGTGAGGCCTTGTCTGAACACCCGAAGCACAACGCAATGGAAAACCAATGGAAGGTGATGGTCACGAATGTCCACAGTTGAGTGATGTCGTTGTGCCTTCAGTGTCCTGTTGGAGCAGATCTGTGGGTTTGCCCTCGCGTGAAATGGTCCTAGCTGGGGTTTTGGAATACATGCGTCCTTTAGAAGACATGCTGTCCGCCTTGGTGTCCTCCCTTGGTATCATACTGTGGGGTGTCTCTTTCCGAATCACCTTCAGTTGTTCCTTCTGGATTGCTTTCCTAGGGCTGCCATAGCAAGGAATCCCAGGCCGGGTGGTTTTGACAACCAAAGCTCATTCTTTCGCACTTCTGGAGGCCAGAAGTCCGAGATCAAGATGTCAGGGAGGCTGGTTGCTTCTGGAGGTTGTGAGGGAGGACGATTCCGCACCTCTCTCCGGGCTCCTGGGGGTTGCCGGCCATCCTTGGCATCCTCGGCTTGTAGACCCGTCACTCCCGTATCTGCCTGTGTCGCAACGTGGTGTGTTCTTGTATCTCAGTCTTGATTTTCTCTTCTTATAATGACATCAGTCATTGGATTAGGGCCCACCCTAATCTGATATGACCTCACCATCACTATTTATGTCTGCAAAGACCCTGTTTCCAAATAAGGTCACATTCTGAGGTTCCAGGTGGACGTGACCGTGTTCCACCCAGGACCTTCCATCAATTTTATTCCTTCAAATCTTTTACTATGTGTAGACTATTAAACCCATCTTAGAGAGAGAGAGAGAGAGAGAGAGATACAGATTTATTCTGTGTGATAAACCTTGAGGGATCTCCCTGGAATAAGGTCTGTGAACTTTATAGTGTTTTAACTTCGTGGGATCTATTTTAGAACATTCCCCTCCAGCCCCCGCTTGTTTTTCTTGGATTCTAGGCTGAATGTCTCGCAGTGGAGACTGCTGGATGAAGAGCTTTTGAGCACACGAACTGTTATGCTTGGATCTTCTTGAGTGCCTTCAGGGTGCTGGGGACAAAGTGAGCCAAGTAATGCCTCTGAGGTGCAGTCTAAGCCATAACTAGAAATGTGGGCGAGGAGGCGGCAAGGGGGGAAAATCCCAGAATAAATTCCTTTTTACGACTAAAACACAAATCCCTCTCTTCTCTTGGCCATGTGAGTTGCTGGAGACTGTTGCCACTTGTGCGTGATTTTAGAGAAGGGCCCCATCCCTGCCTGTCTCTAGAGCTGCCCGTGAATTACCCTCTGTATCGGCACAGATCACATTCTGCACAGCTGTGGGGGGCACACACTCCCTCCTCCACTCAATTTATTAATATTTTTGAGAACCATCCTTGTGCAGATTTACCCGGTGGGCGGGAAGGGCTTTGGCCTCTAGATAGAAAGCCCCAATGGAAGACGTTCATCGACACAGTATGAAATTGTAGAAAGATCCTCCTGGGAATTTGAGATCTTTTGCATCAACCTTTTTTTTACGTCTTTGCTGAAAGAAAATACTAAACCTCAGAGGAACACAAAGAAAGGGAATGATATTAAACACAGAGTGATTTTAATCTTTGGCAGCAGCCTACATACTCAAAAAAAAAAAAAATCCCGTTTTCATTGTCGTGCACCTGTCATTACTCTGAATGAGTTCTCTCTTGATGGATGGTGGTCTTAAAAGCTTGCTGGTTTTCATTAGCAAAGCGAAATGGGGTGCCAGTGCGAATGCTCTGTCATTCTGATGGAGTGTAATGCGCGAATCGGTGTGATTATCCGATGTTTGCTTAATCAGCAAGAGTTTGAAGGGGAATGTTGCACAACTCCGAAGTGGCCTGATTTCACCTGATTTTCCATTCAGATGCCAAGCATCCTCTCCAAGAAGCAGTGAAGTGCTGGTGGGTTTCCTTAAGGCACAAGGCAGTGGCAGGGAGGAAACTGAGTCTCTAAACCGCTGCCTAATCACGATAACGCCCGGGGTGCATTTAGGGCCCTTGCCCTAGGTCGCAGGCGCAGTCCTCACCATTGTTTTAGAAATGCCACGTCTTTATTAGGTGTGAGGCATGGTGTGTTGTTCCGTGGGTCCAGGGATGATGAACAACCAGCCAGATCCGTTAGGTTCCTTTTAGGAGGAAAGTACCACCTGGGGACGTGGGCAGTTTCCTGGGAATCCTACCTGAAGGGCTGGAACTGGATACAGAGAGAGGCCAAGTCAGGGACTCACTGGGAGTGACATGAGAAAAGCTACGCAGGTTAAATGCACACGCTTCTTCTGGATGGAGAGCGTCTCTTTTAGAAGGAAGGAGTTTGTTCAGTCGAGCTCTTTCAGAAACCCTTGCAAAGAGGGACACTGATTTTTTTTTATTATTATTAACTTATTGAAATCCATTTATTTCAGCCCAGTGTGACACCAGAACCAAAAACCCGAGGAGTGCCCCGGGGCTGGATCTCGCCGCTACCCAGCTCATCTAATTTGGACTAGATTGCTTTTTTCATTAAATCTAAAAATAATTTCAGGCAGGCCACCTTTCTAGGGATTTCTATGGTGAATCATATTCTAGGCAAGAATCCTTGCGTTTCTTAGAGAGCTGGTGGCTCTTGAGTCTGGGTTTGTTCCCTTTTCTTCCATGACGCCTGCCGGCCTTGATCTTCGTTCTGGATGACAGCGAATGTGAATAGTAAATGGCAGTTGCCGAACGCTCACCGTGTGCCAGGCACCGGTTGAGGTGCGTTCTGCGTAGACTCCCGAGAGGAAGGGCACTGTTACTATTCCCCATTAGCCCTGACGAGATGGGCACAGAATGGTTCAGTAGCCTGCCTGAGGCCTCACAGCCAGCGGATGATGGAGATGGGGCTAAGACTAGCAATCTGGCTCCAGAGCCCACTACTCAATTTTGAATCCCCTTGAAGACCAATAGGTAAAGCCTTCAATAGGTAAAGAACTCCCGTATCCCCGGGCAGAGAATCTGAGGACCTGGTAGGTCTGGGGCAACTGGATTCCAAGCATAAGAAGCACATGCTCTTGACATACGGCATCAGCCTCTATCTAGGGTCCCTAAACCCTTTTTTTTTTATTTATGTATTATTTAAAAAGATTTTTGTTTATTCATGAGAGACACAGAAAGCGAGGCAGAGACACAGGCAGAGGGAGATGCAGGCTCCATGCAGGGAGCCTGACGTGGGACTCGATCCCAGGCCTCCAGGATCATGCCCTGGGCTGCAGGTGGTGCTAAACCGCTGAGCCACCCGGGCTGCCCTTATTTTTTTTTTTTTTTTTTTTAAAGCAGAGCCTAATTGGCAGTGGGATATGCTACAGGATATTCTCTTATACACCGCTGTCGGAAGGATCTATTTTATCAAAATCCTCTTTTTAAAAAAAAAAAGAAATGAAAAAAGAGCAAAGCTTACCATCAACACCGCTATATCAGAAAGGCCTGTCTTTGTCACCGAGCCAACATCTTGAAGAATACCTGTGCTTATCACTTGCCCCCATCACTATGGATATTCCAGATTCTAGAAATTACTGGAAGATGCTTTTGTAGTCGTTAAAAAAAGAAGAGGGTGGAGATAATGCGGGAGCCCTGACAGCCCTGACATAGCTGCACAGCCCCAGGAAGCCCAGAGGGAGGCCCACAGAGGACCCCCTGCCCAATGACTAATTGGCTGGTGTTCACAGGGCCTCCCCAGCACTGCCCATGCCCTCCTCCGGGTACAGCCGGAGGATTAGTGGGGTGATGGGGGTGGCCAGCTGGGAGCGGGGAGGCCTTGGAAGAGATGTCAAGGGAGGAAATTGGTGGCTATTAGATGGACTGGGGTTGGAGGCTGTTGCCTGGGAAACCCTACCGATGACAAAGTGAGCCCAAGGAGGATCCAGTTTGGGGTCATCGCTGACAGATTTATAGACTGAAAAACAAGGCCTTCTTACCCAAACCCAAATAAAAAGTCAGTGTGAGAAGTAGAGGGCCTGTGCAGAGAAGCGTTCAGGACTGTGGTTTCCCAAAACTTCTTTTGGGTAAATCAGCCAATTTGGAAAGTGGTCATTCTCTGTAAACACAAGAGCAACTTTCACATATAAAAATGTGTGTATTTATTTTAACGGATATTCTCATGTCCAACCCAACATGGTTTCTGCCCTTTGTAGTCTTCTGGAAGCTGCGCGGTTGAGAATTGAGCCCACCCGCCCCCCCCCCCCCCCCGCCCCGAGGTCTTAGGCAACACTGTTCCTTCACACTACCTTGGGAGACCTTTCCTTTTTCTACCCCAACGATTTATCTCCCCTTGGAAAAATGTACTAGACCTGGGAGGGGCGGTAAGCAGAATCTAACCTCCCCGTCTTCAGAACTGGCCTGTTTCTCCGCGGATCCTCAGCATACACCTGGTGAGTCCCTATGTTCGACAGGACATGGTGGCGATTTGCTGCCTGGGCTAAAAAGATGGTTAGGTCCTTGGTGAGCTTCCTAGGGTCCCGCTTCCTGGGATTGCAGAGCTTGAGTTTGCAGACAGGTTGTTGGAGCTCCCCTGGACGCCCCCGGGTGGAGCCCGCTCAGTGGGGAGGCCTCTGTCCTCCTGTGTCCCTCCTCTGTCCGGGCTGCATTCAGAGCCATGGAGCTGAGCAGGGTGGCGGACAACGGGTGGCGGTGGGGCAGGAGGTGGGAGCACAAGGGAAGTGTCCTCTCTCTCTTTTTTAAAGATTTTACTTAGAGCGCGAGCTCACAAGCAGGGAGGAGGGCAGAGGGAGAGGGAGAAGCAGGCTCCGCGCTGAGCAGGGAGCCCGACGGGGGGCTCGACCCCGGGACCCCGAGATCATGACCTGAGCCCAAGGCAGACGCTTCACCCACTGAGCCCCCCGGGCTCCCAGACGGTCTTCTCTTGAACCTCTAGATACACCCCGTAGCCAGAGGAAGTGAGACAAATGAAATTCAAAATAGGAATTTAAATTTATTCCTCAAAGCCAGCGTCTCTGGGATTGTTGGCTTTTCCTTCCTGACTATTCGTGTAGCCACTTGCATGCACCACGGGTGGGGAGGGGGGGGGACCATCTCTGCGGGATTAGGCTTGTTTCAGGATCTGGCTGCGCGTGGTGTGTGTGGGGATCCCACAGGATCCCACTTTCCTAATAGGACCGGGGCCTGGCTGTTTCCACATCTTTTACGTGCTTAAGTTTTCATCTGTTCCTTAAAATTGGGTGGATGCTCATTCTCACTTGGTTTTTACAAACACGAATGTATCGGCTTCGTGTGCAACACAAGCAGACTGGCCCATTTAAACCAACGCCTCAGCTTGCCAGGGCCCGTGTCTGCTTTTCCTAGAGGATGTTACTATACACCAACTACCGACCCCACTTCGGGTTTTCCGCGCCCACGGCCCGCGGGGCACGGGGTTGGCGTCTCCTTTGCTCATGGGCTGAGATTTCTCTCTGGTGGTAACTGGCAACTGGCCTCGTGTCCGAAGCATCGTGCACGGGCCCCGGTGTCCAGGTGGACGCAAACGCCGTGGCTCAGGCTGTGGGAAGAGGCGTGGGCAGCACGCTGGCCATGGAGTCGCGGCCGGGGCTCGGGGCGCCCCGGGCACTTCTGCTCTCACGGGCAGACCCACCGTCCCTCCCCAAAGGTGGGGAGCCCTGTCTCCTGGTGGGACGATCGGCAGAAGGAACCCGGAGAGTCGGCGGGACCATCAGGACAGACGCGGGTACTCGGGGCTCTGCCACAGGGCATCGTGGACCTGGGGACTCACCGGGACTGGGCTCCAGCCCACAGGCTGGGCTCGACTGCCCCCCTCGCCGCCCCCCACGCTGCTGACCTCCACATCCCTTCTGAGTGAGGAGGGGATGGAAGGGGGGGCCACGGCAACTGCAGGGTGCTGCTGCTTCCCACAGCGTTTCCTGGGACGAGGCGTCCGTGAGCAGCCCCGGGTGGAACAGCACCTGACCAGCCCTGATCTTCGCCGTATCTGTCCGTGGGGTCTGCTGGCGCTAAAACACATGGCCACTTCGGTTTTTGTGGAGCAAGGCAGAAACGTGGTTTGGGACCGAGCAAGGGAAGGAGTGCCGCCACTGCTTTGGTTTTGTGTTTCCATGTTCCCTTTGAGCTTGGGATGAGAATCCGGAAGCAAGAGGAAAGATCGTGTCGATGAGGGAACGAGAGAATGGGCCGTGTGGGCAACTGTCCTGCGTGTGGAGGACGTACAAACACAAGCCCTGAAAGCAAAAAGCTTTACTACTACTTCTACTATTTTGCTTCTATTTCCCTGGGGAGGTTCTGTTCTTTTTTTTTTTTTTTAAAGATTTTATTTATTTATTTATTTATTTTATTTATTCATGAGGGACACAGAGAGAGGCAGAGAGCCAGGCGGAGGGGGAAGCAGGCTCCACGCAGGGGCCCGGGGTTCTTTTCTTTATTCCTGGTCTGCTCTTCCGAGCTCACTCGCTGTGTCTGTCACAGGGCAGCACGGTGCCTTCCTGTCTGTCGCCACCTCGCTCTCCTGCCGGAGGTGTCGTTCTTCCCCCTGCGTGGAGAGGGCGGCGTTGGTGAGAACCCGGGGTGACCCCTGGGAGTCCCGCATGGTCAGGGGCATCACTGACCTGCTGGCCCGGGCATGCTGGGTTAGGCAAAGGCCTTTGTCATCGTTGATTTAAGCACAAATTTCCAATTTATTATTGAGTTTGTTGCTTTTATTAACTTATTTGAAACGCAAAGAGCAGCGAAACCTAGGTCAGCAGCTGCAGCTGGGAGTAGCAGCCGTGGGATCCAGAGGCTGGCCACGGCCCCCGTTCCCCGCCCCCCCCCCCCCCCGGGTGGCCTGAGAGGACGTCTCCCGTTACCGGGGGGGGGGGGGGGGGGCAGGGGAGTCTGGGGGCAAGTGAGCAGCAGAATTGAGAAGGAGTTCTTGATTTCGGCCCCTGGAAGTAGAAAGAATGACTAGATGGCCCATACCTGCCCGAGAAGATTCAGGGCCTTCGGCTGATGGGTCACCGCCGGGGAAGCCGAGTCCAAGGCTTCCAGCCATTGCTCTTGGACCCTGGGGGATGACAGGAGTGGAGGAGACAACACGGGCAACATGCTCTCGACACTGCCTTGCACGTGGAAAGTGGAAAGCTCTTCCTAGATGCTAGTTATTATCATTCTCTGTCCCCTGGTGCCTGTTGGGCTCCTTACAATGAGATGGATCATACGGGTGCAGTCCTGACTGGCCCTGAAACCTAAAGCAATTGGAGAGAAGGAGAGAGGTGTCTGCAAAATGTGGCTGGGTTCCCTTGAACACAGCAGGGGACGTTTTCGACGGTGTTTGGGCCTTGTGATTTTAGGAGGACCAAGTCGAAGAGCATCACCAGCGTGTTCTTTGGTAGAGCAAGGGCAGCTTGGGTCATTTCCTAGCGAGATGCAAGACCTGTGGTTGGTGGAAGTGAAAGAGGAGGATGAGATGTGAGGCAAGGTGGAAGCAGTCCAAGGCACTGAGGCTGTGGGGCGGAGGGTGCCCAGCGGAGGTGATCGGGGCATCTCTGGGACACACAGGAGGACTCTGAGCCCAGGGGCGGAGTCTAGGACGTGGGCCATACATCCAGTTGGGTTAGTGCAGTGACTAGGGCCGCGACCGTGCCCGGCTGCCATCCCCAAGACCTCATCTCACCCTCACGAGAGCTCTATGGAGTGTGTGTGCAGAGAGTCTCGCTTACTGATGAGGAGCCTGAGGGTGAGAGAGATTAAATCATCTCCCCGGGGTTGTGGCCGGCAAACCGCAATGTCTGGACCTGAACTCGTCTCCCTGGCTTCTTTCATTGTTGCCTCTGGGAGAGAAGGTGCTGTGTGTGGTCTAGACCGAAACAAAGCAAAACGGAACGAGCCTATCACCTGTGAGACCATGACCGGAGGTGCTTCCTTGAAGGCGGCTATGTAGGGGTCAGCCATGGTATTCCTATGTGAGAGTACATTAAATATCTTAAATGTAGGCCTGATCTATGAAAACGACAAACCTCTGACATGATACACTTAATACACGAGGACAACAGATCACACCCCATTATGCCTACATTTAGAGTCATTTCATAGGAATCCTTAGAAGCAGCAACAACTCTCTGTGTCTTTGGAGGGAACAGAAATGTTCCAGGGTCTGGAAAGCTCCTGGGAAGTGGAAAGTGGAAAGCACTCGATGCTAGTTATTATCACTCTGGAAAGGCAAATAGGATACGTTACCACAAGGAAAAGTATCACTATGGGCTGCTTCCCAAGGGCTGGCTATCTTCCAGCCTGGCTTTGTGTATGAAATTCTGTGTTTCGGGTGCTATTTTGCATTGTAGAGAAACATCCTTACGCCCTGGAGGAAGAGGGGCCCTCTAGACTCTCTTACTGTTCATTAAAGGCTGGTGTTGATGGATTTTAGAGGGAGCCGCCTAGGCATGGAATGACAAAAGCCAAGAAAGGAATGTCTGTAAAGATTGCAGATGGGTCTTGGGGGCCTTACAGGAACTTTAGTTTTTTTTTTAAGATTTTATTTATTTATTTGACAGAGAGCGAGAGAGTGAGCACAAGCAGGGGGAGTGGGAGGGAGAGGGAGAAGCCGGCTCCTCGAGGAGCAGGGAGCTTGATGCAGGCTCCATCCCAGGGTCCTGGGGTCATGACCCGAGCCAGAGGCAGACGCTTCACCTACCGAGCCGCCCAGGCACCCCAAGAACTCAAGTTTCATACCAAATTCCTATCTGAGTCTGAGCCCAATATTAAGAGGAAACGTCTTCTGTGGGCAGTGTGGGATCCAGACCTTTCTTGTGGTTGGTTGACCCTGAGGGGGGGTGGTGGTGCCTGCAGCTCTGTTCACGTAAAGTCCGACTTTGAACAGGGTGGAACAGCACCTGACCAGCCCCTGATCCTCGCTGTATCTGTCCGTGGGGTCTGCTGGCGCTAAAACACATGGCCACTTCGGTTTTTGTGGAGCAAGGCAGAAACATGGTTTGGGACCGAGCAAGGGAAGGAGTGCCGCCACTGCTTTGGTTTTGTGTTTCCATGTTCCCTTTGAGCTTGGGATGAGAATCCGGAAGCAGGAGGAAAGATCGTGTCGATGAGGGAACGAGAGAATGGGCCGTGTGGGCAACTGTCCTGCGTGTGGAGGACGTACAAACACAAGCCCTGAAAGCAAAAAGCAAAACAACCCGCTTCTGAGAGCCACTCCCCAGCTGTTCTGGAGAAGATGCTGAAGAGCAAAGAGCATCCTTAATCAAGAGCAATAGTGTTAGATCTTTTACTACAAGTTATACTTTTCTTTCAGCCTGTATTTATTTTGCCCGGCTAGAAATAGCTGCAGTTATTTCAGCAACCATGACTGTTGTCTAGGAATTGAGTATAGGTTGGAAATAGTCTGGCTGACGGCACTGTTTAGAAATGAGCCTCTTTCTGTGGGAAGGGTTGATAAATGTGCCTGTGGTTAATCGTTTCGTGGTGCCACCTTTTATCATTTCAGTGGCCTGGGCTGCAACCATTTTATGCTAGAATGTATATTATTGTAGGTCAGTCAGAGAGTGACAGGGCTGGTCTGTATTCCTTGAGATGGGTGTAGAGGCGACCTCGGACTGGTAAGACCTCTCTCCATCCGCAGCAAGTAGAAAAAAGGCAAATGGAAGGGATTGCACACTTTCCATCTCAGGGACCAGAATCCTCCGTGTGACTTGCTAGAGGCCATTGGACAGTCTTTGTCCTTGGAGATCTTCAAGAAAAAGCTACACAGACCGCAGAATTTAAGTGCTCACTGGTCCTGGGCCTTGGGGTATTACTGAGATAGGTGAGGTCTAGCCTTAGGCCTAGAGAAAGGGAGGTTTCATGTGCCAGGAAGGCTGCAGGACACGTACCCATGGTTGTTTAACTGCAGAGCACACTGTTTACATCACGTGAAGAGCCATGGTGCTCCCAGACCTCGGCCACACGCTGGCCCTAGTAGGAACATACCACTTCTCCTTTAGATTTTGGTAGCTCCACCCACAAGAATCCCAGGTCTGAGTCGGATGACAAGAAGAGGATAAGCTTGAGTTGGCCAGGGTGTTTGACTTGGTGGTCCTTGGGGGCCGAGAAGATGAACTTGGATTCCAGGTGCACCTGGGTTTGAATGTCCACTTTGCCACTCACCAGCCATGGCTTTGGCCCAGTGACTTAAATTCTCTGTACTTCGTGTCTCAACGTAACCAGTGAATTTCATCATGTAGCTCTTGTTGACGATCAGAATTAATGTTACAATATGCAAGGAGCATATCTGAGCAGTCAGTAGATGGTGGCTGTCTGGTTTGCACGGATCTTAGTCCTAGCGCCGGCGTTGCAGCGGAGGGATGAGTGAACTGGGAGTGCTTCTGTCCAAGACTCTTTTCAACCCAAAGGGCCTCCTGCCCCTGTAGCCAGGAAGAAATCTGGCAGATGGATGGACCGGGACAGTTGCCGTTGGCACAGTTGGTAATGTTCTTGACCTCCTCTTGCCCTTCTTTCCTACCCCTGGGGCTTCTGCACTGTCTGCTCACACTCGGCTCTCTTGACGGCGCGGGAGAAACGGGTGTTGAAGGAGCCAGAACTGACAGCCCCTTGGGAGTCCTGATGGGCTCTTAAGTCTGAGGCAGCGCCGTAGGCAGCCTCACTCCACGCTAGGTGCCCAGGCACTCGGCTGATGTGGCGGTGCTTGAGGGCTGACGTTCTGTGATCAAGGATGTGGTGCGTCACTTGGGCAAACCCGGGGTGATTGACAGGTGTCTGAGCTGGGGAGAAAGGGAAGAGCCGAACACAGAGGCAGAAGTGGTTTTTTTTTTTTTTTTTTTTACCCCCCATTCAAGTCCTTGGTGCTGGGACAGCTTCAAGGCCCCTTCATTTCCTCTGACGTCTTCTCAAAGTTACCACCTTGAGCGATCTCTGATGTGACATGATGGGAAGGGCATCTTCTTCTTCTCCCTTTTTATCTCACTTCTCGGAGGAGAGATGAAAAGAAAATGGTTCTAAGGAAAAGGAAAGCATTTTTTTCTTTTTTAAACAAGGGTGTTAATCTAGAACAGAAGGAAGGAGCTCTGTATAAACAGCTCACTACCTTACTGCTGGTAGTTACGTGCGTTACTGCATGCTTATGCCGGTGCAGCAGTTCTGAAGAAATACAAGGATGGTCACGAAATGTTTGTTTCTGACCTCGGATTCCATTACAGTGGAGCCCAGGGGCTGTGCTGTTTCCATGCATCGTGAGGGACCCAGCATAGTAGGGACTTAGTAAATATGAAATCACTGTCATTTAAAAAAAAAATTGTGTACCCTCCACTTGGAGACCGTTCTCTGCACGTTCTCTGCACGTGCACGGGGGACTACTGGTTACAGCGCAGCAAGGGTTGCTCGGGGTGGTGATGCCACCCGGTGCGAAGACTTCCAGGGTAGTGTGCGAGGGTTTTCATCTCATCCATCCTTTGGAGTTTCCCACGAGGGGCAAACCAGAGGAGCCAAGGAGAGGACATTCGCCGGACGCTCTGTGTTGGAGATCCCTGCGGCCGCTCTACAGCGTTCTGTAGGTAAGACAGGCTTGCCGCTCCGCTCTTTCTCTAAGAGAGGATGAACCATCAGCAGTATTAGCCTGAGTGGATGGGAGTCCATATTTCTGCCGTCACTGCCCCGAACAGGTAACCTGAGACCTTGGGCTTACATTGCTTCTCTTGCAGCCCATCCTTGGCTTCCGGAATCTGAGCAACATCTGGATTAAGAATCAGAGACCCTTTAGGTCACTTGAGATGACACCACTTAATGGATGATAAAAACACAGTTTCCGTTTGCTGCGTGGGTATAGGTGTAGGAGGGAAGCGCCTAGATCACACAGCTCTGGGGTCAGGAGGCCCTGTGGTAGCCTCCTTGGCTTCTGCAGTCGTCCTTTTGGAAAGAAAAGGCTTGGACGTCAGGATACGCATACTTGACTCCCGGCTTGGCTGTGATCTTGCTCTCTGACTCTGGACGAGTCCCTTAGCCTTTCTGAGACTTCATGTCTGTGTCTGAAAAACAAGGATTTGGAATAGATTTGTGCAGACGGACATTTCTATAAACCTGGGTTACTGGCTCCACGCCCCCAGTTGGACCGTGCGGCCTCATCCCCAAGGGCTTGGAGCTTCCCTGCTGTCTGCTTGCCGTCCTGCCTCATCTCTCTCTCCCCTCTTCGGGCCCATCCAGGGGCCGTCTTATATGCAAGCCCTTCGAAACCCTCCCAAAGCTGCCTGGTGATCGGAATCCCCACCTGGCCAACCTCCAGGTGTCAGCCCTGACTCTACGGATCCTGATTTACTCGGTCTCCATCGGGCCTCGTCCTGTGTCATTTTCATGAGCACCACGCGTGTTTGTGATGTCAGCAGCGTCATGAGCCACCGTCCTAGGCCTGCTGGTTCTCGGCGAGCCGTTAGCTTGCCGCTTCATAGCCCTCTCCACGGCGGCTGCCGGACGCCCTCTAAGATAACCAGCCCCTCAGCCAGTCTGTGGGAATGTGCCTCGTTGGCTCTAAGATCCTTTAAATGGCCAGTCGATTGGGTTTAGGGCCCGTATATGTAAGCAAAATAGTCATTTATTTAATGACTAAGTTCAGTCAGTGACCTATTTTAACAGCCAGTTCCTGGGTATTCACAAATAGGTGGGCTCATAGCTTGTGCCGGATACATTTTGTGCAGTGATTTAAAAATCTCTAACTCTGACTTTCAGCCTAAATCAGCCTCTCTGTTCTTCCATCTGCCTCATTGGCAAAGCCTCTTTTCAACTATTCTCCATCCGTACTTCAGCCAATATTACCGTATTCTTTTCAGAAATTTTGAACTAGAGTTTCAGGTCGGGAGGCTTTTCCACGCGGCCCTCTCCACTGGTGAGTGAGGCCCTGGCCGCGCCTCCCAGAGTCCGTCGTGCAGTCTGACCCCTGACGTCACAGTGGGCCTCCGCGCTAACCGTGCACCGAAGCCCCGAGCTGTGCTCGTGGGCACAGGACGGGAGCGCTGGTGCCCTGGGATGGGGCACTCTAGGACCTGCCAAACGGTCGTGCCGTGTCTCTAAGACCTGGGGAATAATCGGAGGCAGTCAAGTAAACGAGAGGTGACAGGTACCCCAGGCAGCGGGAACGGCATGTGCGAAGGCTCCAGACCAGGCACCCGAGGCTCCGGCCCCCGGCTGTGGTTGGCGCAGCTGACCTAGAGATGGAACCACCTGTGGGGCATAGCTCGGGTGCTCAGCCCCAGGACGCTTCCCCCATGGCGTGTCCCAGGGTCCTGGCCTCCGTGGCCACGCACAGCCTTCTGCGAGTTGGAAAGCTTGGAAACCAAAGAGGCAACGCAGAAAAGGCCAAAGTGCTGATATTGCCAAAAACAAACGAGAGAGAGAGAGAGAGAGAGAGAGAGAGAGAGAGAGAGAACAGAGGGGAACAGAGGATGCAAATTTATAAGGATTTACAAGTTTTTATAGGAAACACATGAGCAGAAGGGTATGCTTTCCTACCTGTGATGTTTTCCGCAGCATCTGTTCCATAGTCTGAAATTCATTGAGTTTTTTTCAACCATGGCAAAAATTTCACCTATGGGGAGAATAGAAAGTAAGACGAAATCCCAGAGTAGTCATCATAACTTCCAGAAAATGTTAATAAAGGATGAGGTGGTTCTCTCTCTGCGACTTCCCTGGACAAGCCACCTCTCTCTGTAGATCGTAAGACTCAGATGCAAGCTCGAGAGGGCACACGATCGAGCCCACTTAAATTAATATCTATTAATAGGAGATACTCAGAATATTTTTTTAAGCTCGTCCAACCATGTAACTCTAGTGTCCGATTAGATACCCTTGGGTGGCTGTCATTCTTTAAATCAAATAAAAACAGACCAGCACACGAAAATAATGGTTTCTCTAATGGAGGCTTATCAAAATGCACAGGCTTTTCATGTTGGAAAAAAAAATGGACTAGGGAAGAGAAATATTTTTTTTCCACATCTGACATCAGAAGTCCAGAGGTCATAGTATTGGTCAGTGGACTTCTTACCTTTGCTGCAAGAACCCTTGATTTTTTTCATAATAAGAAAAAGATGTAACTTGATCTTCAAAGCGGTTTTGTAGACATGAGACATTTAGAAAATTTCATCATGCATTTTACTGGCTCTGAAAGAAAGGCAGTGCAGAGATCTTCCAGAATGGTACAGAAGACACCTGAGAGCAGCAGCTCAGATCCTTTTAGGGGAAAAAAAGGGACATAAATTTGAGCTGCTTCCCCAGATGTTTTGAAATTCCTATGAAACTTTAAAGATTCGCTATTTAGCCGCAGTACCCTGAAGCTACACAATATGTAGTCAAATGCCTGTGTGTGTGTGTGTGTGTGTGTGTGTGTGTGTGTGTGTGTGTGTGGTGGGGAGGGGACCTACCTTATATATGAAACTTCATTTCTTTTCCATTTTCTGTCCTTGTTGTCTGAGGGCAGATTCCTTTTCTCGAGGCCTAACGTCGCAAAAGATAGCGCATCCTCCTCACCTGGAACTGGTGTGCTGGTCTGATTTCAATTAGGAAGCTGCTTCCAGAGCCGCATCCGCAGCCCAATCCGGAATTGTCCTCTGCAAGAGGGGAGGCATTTCAGGGCCTGGTACCTGTTCATTGAAAAAGGCGAGGCTTCCATGGAAGGGTCACGTTCATTTGCCTGGAGGGAGGATGGAAAACGGTCCCTTTTCTTAAACCGTGTGCTTTGCCCCTACCTGGAGTGCGGTGAGCCCACCGGTACCTGCCTCTCCATATCAGCCTGTACTGAATTGCAAAACCCAGATTGGGGAGAGTGCCGGACCCTTCTAGTGCGATCCCCGACTGTGACCAGCACACCAGGTTCTGGCCTTCTGCACTCCAGCCTTGCAGTTGGGAAAGTAGCGGGCCATTCTAATCTCTTAGAAAAAGAATGCCGAAGCCTTAAACCTGACCCGGGATTTACATCACGATTTCCTGGGCTTGGGGGGCCCTTTTGTCCTTCCAGGGGCTGGTGACCAGGAACAGGTTAGGTCCTCCCCTCTTTGGGCTGCTGACCTCAGGGAGCAGGTCAGGCAGGCACTGTTCACCCCCCTTGGGGCCCCCATCCCTGTGCAGCCCGGGCTACCCTCCGGGTCCTGAGCCCCAAGGGCTCAGGTGTGCTCTGGCTTCTGCTTCTCCAACCCTTCATTCTGACAGCCAGCCTCGACTCCAGAATAGGTGGGGAAGTGCTCGGTGCTGCTCTTGGGAGCAGAAGCAGATGCTCTCTTCGGGTGATACTCGGGAGCTCCAGCAGGGGACACGCCGCGGAGTCCGAGTCAGTCTGTTCTTCCGCGGGGCTGGCTTACCCGTCAGCATTTCTCCTGGGACAGGATGTGCTCCCAGGGTACGCTTTCCTGTGAAAGAACGGAGAGTGGTGCCTCATAAGAACTGTGCTTAGCATGCTTATCCGTAATTGCATCTATTTCCAAGGGTGTCAATACATAAAGAGCAACCAACAGAGGATAACGCAAGATAGGAATGTAGGAAGTCATTTTCTGCACGGCAATTTTCTTAGGAAAACCTGTTATTTCTCATGGAAATTGAAATCTGGAGATTTTTCTGAAAAGCTAGTTTTTGCCCTAGTCCCCAGTTTATTAGCCTTCCTCCCTGAACTCATTCTGAAGTCATTCTGGAATTTCAGTCTTTCTTAAAAGAAGATGGAAGAGGGTAGTATTTACTTGTTGTCGGAGTCCCGTCCGCACGGTAGGTTTTGCGCCTTTGTCTTCAGGGAAGCTATGTCTGCTGGTTCAGAATACATTTATCGATGCCTTGAAAATGCCCCTCAGCCAGATTAGGTTGACCCGTGTCAGAAACAAATCTCTGCCTGTCGAGTGAATATTAACTAAATACGTGACCCTGAATTTATTCCGTTTCCTACATCAAATTATCCTAGGTCTGCAGATACAGTTGTTTGGCAACAATCTTCCGAGAAGGTCAAGTGTGGTGTGGGGACATGCGGTGGCACCCCATTGGCAGTGACCTCATAGTTGACTATAAAATCAAAACGAAATCTTCCCAACGATGCCCTATTTTAATTCTTTTAGGAACCATAAGTGGTGGCTGGTGACCAGAGGCAGAATTGTTTACTTGTGAAAAAAAGGCAAACAACTCTTGACCCTTGGGGATGTTTTCGTGGCCCTGATCACATAAAAGGAACTAGATAGACCCTGTTTCCTTCTTAATTACATATGGTGGCGAGCTTTCTGCTAGTGGTGACTCAGGGGTATGTTTTCCAGGTTCTGGAAGGTCCATCTCTTGATTTACTCCTTTTCCTAAAGGCTGGATTTCAATCTGCACGATTGTGTTAAATCCCAATTCCGAAATGACGTGGGTGGCGTGCGCGGTAGACGGCGGTCTGTATCTTTAGTTGTCCTGTTGTGCAAAAGGCCGTCCGTACCTGAATGCCTGTGGGTGGAACGCCTGGCCTGGGTCCTGTGAGGGTTACAGGGCAAGCGCCCACCTCCCGGGAAGTCCAGGCGGGCTGCCCCGAGACGTGCGCAGGCCGCGACAGCGTTCTGTTAGCTGAGGCGGCCTCGTTCAGTCGGAGCCGAGGGCTCGTGCACGGTTTCATACGCTTCCTCTAAGTGGGTTCTAGGGTACGGGGACCATCCAGCAGCCTCAGAATGTTGCCACGGAGACGGTTCTGGGAGCCGAAGGGGACAGGAGATGTTCCCAGAGGGACAACAGGCCAACCGGGTCTGTAGGGCATGGATTGTGAGGTGTAAGTAGGATTGAGGCCTTAGGTGGGGCCAAGGTGGTCGGGGTCATCCGCTAGCACCCTTGAAGCCAGCTGTGCCCCGGGGATGGAGGCCGATGCGGCGACCCGTTAGCACGAGCACCCGATTTGCTGAAAGTGTCCGTTACTTGGCGTCAACTGAATGGACGCGGCGGCTTGGTGAAGGCCGGGGCACCTCGCGGGCGCGTTAATAGTAGGGCCGGGAAACGAGATGCCGTGAGGGGGGAGGACGAAGCCGAGGAGCCCCCGCCTGAGGCCTGGCGGGCTGGGTGGAGGCGCAGCGCGAGGGCGTCCTGAGGAGGCTGCTGAGGGCCGCTGAGGGCCGCTGAAGGCTGAGGCAGGTCGCGTGCCCGCTCCCTCCGCTCGGCGTCCCCTGCCAAGCGCCAGGGTCTGCACTGGGCCGAGGGGGGCCCGGTGGCCGGTGAAGGGTTTCGCCGGAGAAAGTCCCGAGAACCTCCTGCCCTGCGCTCTACCGGGCGGAGCGGGAGCCACCACACACGCGGCCGAGCGTGGCCGTGAGCGCCCCTGGGCGGCTCCGAGGGCAAGTCCTCGCGGGGGCTCCTGGCCCCCAGCCCGGGGCAGGAGTGGGTCTGGCCGCGCTGGGCACCCCCCGCCGGGGCCACCCCCCCCGCCACCTCTGGCCTCGGCTTAGAGCTAAGGTGTCCGAGGGGTCTGATGCAGGTGTGACGTCTCTTAGGGCAGCTGTTCACATTCCGCTTTTTCTGTCACCTTTTCGAAAGCCGGCACCAGAAGGCCTCGTTTCATTTCTGTGTTTAGGGGATCCGGCTTGGAGCGCGAAGACTCTGATGATTTGGTTCTAAACGGTAACAGACGGGGGTGAAAGGTCAGCAGTTTCCCTGGATTCGATCAGCGGCCGGAGTTTGATGGCAAATTAAGTGTCGGATAAAAGTGTCAGGTGATTCCTCGCATCAGCCCTTACTGGGGAAAGTTGTTGGAGTCTTTAATGAGCACACGGGCTCCCAAGGGAAATAATCCTGGCAGTGTGTTGGGACACTGGGCTAGTAACACATGAAGACCAGCGTGAGGGTGACTTGAAAAAAGATCACTTGCTATGTTGTTGCTGATCAGTAGCGTATTTTTTGGCCTATGTTGTCTTGATTCTCAAAGAAGGGGCCTCAGGACGATCAGAATTATCTGAAAGATTGCAGAAATGCGGAGCCCCAGGCCCTACCCCCGGCCTCTGAATCAGACTGCGAGTGGGCTGTGCATGTACTGAGTTCCCCAGATGACCATGGGGCATCTTACACCCCCGGAAGTGCCAGCCGGCCGTCTGTTGTCCACCAGGCAGATGTGTCCCAGACAGAAATTAAGGCCATGCCCACAGGGCTAAGCAGTGTAACGTGGCAGTGATGTGCGGGTCCAAGTACTATGTTTGAGGTTGGATTTGAAAAGCAGATGCGAGTTATTATTGGATTATTTAAAGTCTTTGGAATAGTCAGCCTCAACTCTCTTCTCTGTGGAGGTGGATTAAGTTTACAAATCAAGAAGGCACCACAGTCACAGGTCACCTCGGGGACTGGGGAGGAGGCGAGCAGAGAAGGCGGTGGTGCCATCACCTCTCTGGTGCTCTTTCTCCATCACCTCTGGGGGCTTTCTGTTTCTTGTACTCACCCTTTGCTCTCGCTCCAAGAGCATCACCTAAAAATACACTGATGGCTCCCAGATCTGGTCCAACATGTTGCCTCAGCCCCGCGTCCACGTTTCTGCTGGCGTGTTGGACAGGGCCACCCGGTTCTCCCATGGGAACCTCAAACTCAACAGACCCCAAATCAAACCAGCTGTCATCTGTCTTCCTTTGTCCCTTTAAAATGCCTTTTTGTGGTGGTGGGGGTGGCGCCTGGCTGTGGACCATGTGACTCTTGGTCTTGAGGTGGTGAGTTTAGGCCCCACAGTAGGTGTGGAGATTACTTAAAAATAAAATCTTTAAAAACTAAACTAAACTAAAGTGTTTCATGAGCTAAGAGCCTGGCTCTGGATGGTGACTTCCTGGGCTTCCAGCCTCGTGTCACTGTTTATTCCCTAGGGCTGTTGCTGAATTGCCCAATGTCTCACTTTTCTTGTCTATAAAATGGGAATAGGGCCTTCGTCATAGGATGAATGTGCAGATTGAATGCAATGACCCTACATAAAGAACTTAGGTTGGTGGCTGACCCAGAGCAGTTATTCAGTATATCTTAGCCATTTTTATTATTCATCCCCTTATCAAATATTGATTGAGCTCCTGCTGTGTCTCAGACATCACTTCTGACTTAGGCTTTCCAAGTGAGACACTGTCAGAACTCCAGCACCCCCATTAAACTCTCTCCCCATCAGGATAGGGCTGGCATCCCAGCCATGTTTTCATTTCAGTGGTAGTTTATGAAGGGGTAACACTAATTTGCCTAAATTAGTCTCTAGAAAACTGTGTCCTCTAAATAATTCATACTTTTTTTTAAAGATTTATTTATTCATGAGAGACACACACACACACACACAGAGAGAGAGAGAGAGAGAGAGGCAGAGACATAGGCAGAGGGAGAAGCAGGCTCCATGCAGGGACCCCGATCCGGGACCCCGATCCCCAACTCTGAGCCGAGGGCAGCTGCCCAACCGCTGAGCCACCCAGGCATCCCTAATTTATACTTTCTTAGTAAACAGGGAATACGACATCTCTTAAAAGGCCAGGAGAAGACCAATAAAATTAAAAAACCTGCTCTGACCTCAAGAAGGTGAAGTCTAATTGTTTCTTGAGCCACAGGAAAGTGCTATTTCTGCGTTGACATGAGGGTGAGATTGGCAATCTCATGGTTTAACCTACTAGTTGGCAGGGCATCAGGCACATGGCAGGTATCCCCCAAACAAAGAATTCCCCAGACCCATATCCCAAATGCAGCGAGTACTCTATAACATTCTGAGGAAAATGTATCTCAGGCAAATCTTATTTTTAAAAAGTAAAGATTTAGACCAAGTAAACTCCTAACATAGTCTGAGAAGCGTTGAGGGTCGGTGGCAAGAGTAGAGATCAGGAGTCAGAGGGGCTAGATTTAAAACTTAGTTTAAGGGACGCCTGGGTGGCTCAGGGGTTGAGCGCTTGCCTTCGGCTCAGGGCGTGACCCCGGGGTCCTGAGATTGAGTCCTGCATCGGGCTCTCCACAGGGAGCCTGCTTCTCCCTCTGCCTGTGCCTCTGCCTCTCTCCGTGTCTCTCATGAATGGATAAATCAAATCTTAAACTAGGTTTTAGTTTTTAATTTTTTTAACAGCTTATTTTATCCCTATCTGTAAAATAAAAAAGGGGTGATAATAATCTTTGTGATACCCTGAGGTAACCTGCATGCAGAGACTTTATAAATGGTCAAGTGCAGCACAAACGAAAGGTAGTGCTGTTAGTAGCTTAGCACCTGTTCCCAAGTAGAACTGTCTGCAGTGGGCATAGGATCTGCCCTGGCAGCCATACAGGTAGAACAGTCGCTTACCTATGACAGGCCACTGTTCACCCCCGAGGCTTGTCTTTTTCATCTTTAAAGACAGCGGGGGGGGGGGGGGGGGCATGGGACTGTCGCTGGAGCTCCTTTAGGTCCCCCCCATTCTACGAGATGAGGCAATTCTGGTTTCTTATGCTGTAGGAGTGACAGGTTCCCACAGGCTCAGGGGTAGGAGGTTCTCCCCATGGCTGCTGGACTCCTCGAATCTTCAAGGCAGAAGGTCTTTCCTTCTTGTGCCTGAGAGGCATCAGTGTGTGTGTCTGTCTGCAGCAGGTTTTGCTTAGGGAACAGGCACTGGGACCTCCCAGCTTGTGGTGGCCCAGAGGCCCCGGCTCCACCCTTGGACAAGTACCATCATCATCAGGGCTCCAGGGCACAGACCCGGAGGGAGGTGCTGTGGGAATGAATACTAGAGCACTAGACACATGTGGATCTGGTTTTGGTGACAGCTGGTCTCCCGACAGGTAGCCCAGGGCCCTTGGCTCCGTGTGCCTCCCGCCCCCCCCCCCCGCCCCAACCCCCAGTGGCAGCCTTCTAAAATCTGTACCTTGTTGAAGAAACGACTTTTAGGGTGTCTTCTCCCCCTTGGCTGGAGCCCACGTTGGTGTTGCAGTTTCTCCTTAGCTGTTCTCCAGGGAGTCAGACCGTCATCAATACCGTCCATGCTATTTCTTTCTGCTTTTTTCAGCTGGGCCGGAACATTGGGGCAAAAGAAAAAAAAAATCCAACTTCTTTCACTCTCTCCTGCTTCGAACCCTTGGTAGCCTGGATTCTCATTCCTCGGCCTTGAGGCTTTTGAAAAAGGGGCGGGGTGGGGGAGAGAAGAGGGAAGAGGAGGCCCCAGGAGAATGGAATTCGGGAGAACAACCCCATAGAGGGGATTGAGAGGGAGGGTATGACAAGAACCCGCCGCCACCTGGAGTCTAGGGTCCCCGTCGGGTCTGTGCCCAGTGCAAGCTGTCCCCCAGAGCTTAGAACAGGAGGGGATGCGAAGGGCAAGGTGGGGCTCCCTCTGCCCCAGGAGCAAGGCTCCGCCTGTACCGTGCGCAGTGTGTGTGGTTGGGGCAAGGGGGCAGCCTTGGCAGGCCGGGCCCTTTGGGTTACGTGCTTAGCTGGGCGTCTGGTGCTCAGGGAAACGTAGCGGAGAAGGCGGCGCAGAACCCGAGAAGGATGGGGTGGAGGGATGGGCAGACACACGAGACACTAAACTACATGGTCACGGACTCAGATGCTGTAGCGATTAAGTTCTGTGCTGCACAGAAGGTGTTGAAGGTAAAATCTTCGAGAAGCTGTCTCATTCCTAAGCAACGATCGACTTGTTTAAATGAAAAAGAATCACTGAGGAAGGAAGGCTCCCGAGCTTGTTTGCAGTGGAATCCAGGTTCTCTGTCTCTTAAACACACGCGGGGCTAGAGAGCCATGCGACGGGCACGGGGATGACGCCAGAGGGGAAACAGAGGCAGAAGCAAACGAGCCTGTTTGCCATAGAGAAGCAGCGCCGTTGCCAGGAAAGTCGGGGTAGGGGGGACTGGGGTGCGCCTCGGAGCAGGGCGGGGGGCAGGGGGACAGTCTGTGGCACAGCGGGGACCCACCTTGGGTCACACTGTGCACCCCTGGGGACCGTGGCATCACGGTCCAGGTCGCTGACAGCTCGTCCGTGGGGAGAGCGCCCTCCTGGGAGCAGGGAGGCCTCTGCTGGGTGGGGGCTCCTGTGGCCTCCAGGGAGCTGTGACCCCCGGCCCCGCCCTCGGTTTTCCTGGCTTAGCAGTGATGAGGGGGAGTCGGGGAGAACCAACAGAGGCTGTTGGAAACAGGGTTGCTGCATGAACCGCCCCCCCCCCCCCCCCAGGGAGCCCAGGACCTACCTTCCCACCGGGCCCCTGAGTTGTAAGAAGATTCCGGAGAGCTTTGCTGCTGTGGGCGCCCCCCACCCCACGCCAGCCCGCTGTCTGCACGCCTCCTCCTTCGCTTAGCGTGTCTGCTTCGTTACCACGTGGGTTCCTGCAGAAACGAGGCCTGTCCGAGCTTCCAAATAAAAACCTGTCATTAAAAGCTGTAGGTAGGGGCCCCTGGGGGGGCTCAGCGGTTGAGGGGTCTGCCTTGGGCCCAGGGCGTGACCCCGGGGTCCCGGGATGGAGTCCCGCGTCGGGCTCCCTGCATGGAGCCTGCTTCTCCCTCGGCCTGTGTCTCTGCCTCTCTCTCTGGGTCTCTCATGAGTAAATAAATACAATCTTTAAAAATACATAAATAAAATAAAAGCTGCAGGCAGACTTATTGGTAAATAATTTTTAGTCCCTGCACAGAGTTCCTTGCATTTCTTGATTTCCTCCATTTAGCTAAACTTTGGCCTGGGAAGTGTTCTTATGGACGTGGAGGTTGGAGGCAAGAGGTTTCGTCTTTGCAAATCCACTTGGGTGCGTGGAGGGAGAGCTGGACAATGCCCGGCCTTTATTTTCTGTCTCCTCCCTCCCTGCCCGCTGCCCTCCCTTCCTCCTTTCTCTTCTCCCTCCAACCACAACAGTCTGTGCCTGTGGCCTTTGCTTCACCTCCAGCCCTCGCTTTTATCCCAGTAATCCCAGTCCCTTATCCCAAGCCTCTAACTCCAGAGTCCTCTTTAACCCTCTCCAAGTTTCTGCTCCCTCGCATCGGACTTTTTAGTGGGGCTGATCACGATGATCAGATTCCGTTTCCGTGAAGAATCGGGTCTGGTTTTCAGCTGGGGAGGGGGGCCGGAGGGGCGGGCAGGTGTGGCTGGGCCACGGGGGTGGGCCGGGGAGCCCTCGGCCCCACCGCCCCTCCCGGTCCCCGGGGCGTCTGTTCCAGCGGCGCCGGCACCCTGTCCTGAGCGGACACGGAGGCTCCCCTCGTCCCTTCTCTTCCCGTGTCTAGGGCATGCTGCGTGGGAAGCTGGAGGTAGCACGTTCGGGTGGTGCTGCCCATGGGAGCGGGAATGCGGTGTCCATCCTGAGACCCACGGAGTCACTGCCGTCCTGTGCGGCGTCTGCAGGGACCTGCAGCCCGGGGGTGTCTTTGGGGCCACCAGCGCATCCTGGACTTGCATCCAGCGCCCCCTCCCTTGGGCTGGGCCCCCCTGTGATCATGTCACCTCCTGGGCTCCCGTGGCCGGCATGTGGGCCGCAGGGTCGGCTGTGGGCGATCGGCAGGTTCCAGGGTTGACGGGGGTTGGTGGTGGCCGTGCCTCAGTGGCGGGTGTCCCCAGATCGAGTCCTGGTGGCCTCTTCAGAACCTGGGCAGAGCCTGTGCTGCACACGGCCGTTCGGCTCCGCGGGGGGCGGCCCCAGAAGCATCGCCTGGCAAAGACCCTTGGCCTCCCGAGATTTCAGGGTCCCTGGGGGGGCCGCGAGCCTGTGAGCCCCGAAACCGCGCAATCCTGGAAGACGCACGGATTCAGATGATCGATCAGGCTTGGCACGACTGGAAACCCCTCCCCGCGTTTCAGCCATTACTAGCTCGGGCCTCCGAGCCTCCGGCGGGACGCAGACGGACGTCTGTGGCCTCAAGGACCTGCCGCGTCGGGGCTGGGGCGCGACAGGACTCTGTTCTGTCCGCTGTGCACCTGCCCCTCGCCCCAGGGTCGGGCCCTCGCTGCTGCCCTGAGTTCTGTGGGGAAGCCATCAAAGGGTGGTTTCTTTTTCTCTTCTATTTTTTTTTGGGGGGTGGGGGAGCTTTTTTATCAAAGTGGTGCCCGTGCCATCAGCCGAGCCCCTGCGTTTGCTTCCCGCAGACCGAGGCTGAGCGGGGCCGCGTGTTGTGCGGGCAGCCTCCTGTGGTCGTGAAGCGGGGCGCGGGGGGGGGCAGGCCACAGCCCAGTGTCTTTCTTTCCTGGGAACCTCGTCTCTGAAGCAGCTGAACGAGACCTTTGCAGGCGAGGGTGGTGGCCTCTCCCTCAGAACGCCTGGCCGGCGGCCCGGCGTGAGACATTCCGCAAATATGCGGCTTCGCAGGCGTCGGGTGACCCGGAGAGCTGGCGGGGGGCAGGCGGGGCGCCAGGAGGCCCAGTCGGCCAGGAAGGCCTCTGCCAGCAGCTGGCCAGGGGCAAGGGCTTCAAGCTCCTCTCCCCCAACCCCCCCTAAATCCCCTCCTTCATTTAAATCCAATCCTATAAAAAGGCTTTTGTTGGAGGAGCTGCGGTGGTGGCGAGGCCGTCCCTGTCCCTGCTCCCAGTATTTCCAGCCATGGGCCTAAGGAGCGGCGCCCGTGGAACCCCTGAGCCCGCCGGGGTCTGCAGGTGGCTGTGGGGGAGGAGGGCCCCGCGGCCGTGACTCGGCGCTTGCGGTGCAGCGGCGGTGAGCGGGGCGCCCCGGGGCCCTCGGGAGAACGGGGCCACCCTCCGCTGCGTGTCCGGGGTGTGGGCACGCTTGCCCTGAGAGCTGAGCCCGGCGGGCGGGGGCTGTGGCTCTTGGGGTGCCTGCGCCCTCCACGGCCCAGCGCGGGCATCCTGCTGGGAGCTCGGGGCTCCGCCTGCTCGGGCCATGCGGCCTTGTCCTGTCTGCGGCTTTCCTGGTTTCCAGGCGTTCGGAGTAAGACCTTGCACACCTTCTCTTACTGTCCCCTCCCTCGTGTGGGTTTGCTGCTACCTTTGACCTTTTTTTTCTTTCTTTTGCTTTTTGCTTTTTTGCCAACAGCCTTGTTATGCCTTCTGGCTT
This sequence comes from Canis lupus dingo, assembly GCF_003254725.2. Classification (NCBI taxonomy): domain Eukaryota; kingdom Metazoa; phylum Chordata; class Mammalia; order Carnivora; family Canidae; genus Canis; species Canis lupus. The sequence goes on from NC_064244.1 coordinate 53,876,669, forward strand.
GCTTCGTAAGCGCGTCCCTGCCGCTGTGGGTCTGGCGTCGTCCCTGCCGCGTCCCCCTCCCAGCGGCTGCCCCCCCCCCCGACCCAGGGCACCGGGTCCACACACGTGCCGGCCGCGTGGCCCTGGAGCTGGCCCCCGCCCCTCACGGCCTCTGTGTCCCCACAGCGCCCCCACCGAGGTCGCTGGCCCGGGTGTCCGTGCTGACGGGGGGCAGGGGGCGGTCGATGCTGCTCAGGTGTCGCGGGGGCTGCTTCCATCGCCGGTGGGCACCTGCTGGCTCATGGGCGACATGGGACAGCGGGGAGGACGGGCTCGCGGGTGCGGCCGGCTAGGTCGGCGTGCGCTTTCTGGGCCCTCGGGGGCCTTCCTGGCGCGGCCCCAGCTGGGCCTGCGGTGCCGTTCACGTGTCCCCGGCCACCCAGCCAGAGGTGCTGGGCCGCCCTTCGGGCCTGTCATCACTCTGCTTTAAGTTCTGAGGAAATCGAGAAAAACACCCACAGAACTTGCCACCTTACCCATTTTCACGCACACAACTCGGTGGCACTAGTTAGGTTTTCGCCTGGTGATGTGACCCCGCACAGAGCCCCCGCCCCAGCTGCCGGCCCCCCGCTGCTCGCTCACCCTCCAGCCACCCCTCTGGCCCGTTCTGGGTGGGGCGCACGTCCCTCGGCCTCCGCGGGTCCTTGAGTGGCGGCCCAGTGCCCCATTCCCCGTGGCGCCCGAGTCCGCGCTCAGTCCACGCAGCAGCCACGTGGCGCACGCTCGAGCTCTGAGGGACGCCAGCTGCCCTGTGCCTCGCACTCCTGGCCCTCCAGTCCCCTTCCACGGGTGTCGTCCCCGCTGCGTCCGGGCAGCAGGCCTCTCCTGGCCACGCGCGCCCCTATGCAGCACCTTGGGTCCCGTGCTGAAGGGGGGAGTCTGTCCACGTCCTCCCCAGGCCCGCAGGCTCAAGCCCACCCCTTCAGGGAGGCCCTGGGGCACCGCCATCGCCTGTCCCCCACAGCCCGGGGACGGCTGCCATTCAGCAGCGGCTCCTAATTAATCTCCAGGGAAGGGCGGTGGGGGGCGCCTCCCCATTACCATGACAAAGGCCGCGTCCAGGGCCCGTCTCGGCTGAAAGCCCCGGCAGGGGGGGCGGCCTGAGAACGGGGGGCGGGAGCTCACGTTCCCTCGGGAAAGCTAAGGGCTCCCTTGCGGTCTGTCCCCTGTGTCCGCAGGACAAAAGATCCTTCATCACCGAAGTGATGTCCTGGAGACCGTGGTCCTGATCAACCCCTCGGACGAGGCCGTGAGCACTGAGGTAAGGTGGGCCCGTCTCCCCGCAGGGCCTGGGGGGGTGCGGGGCGGGGTGTAGCCCGGAGAATGGCTTGCTGCGCAGCCCTCTGCACCCCCTCCCCACCGGACCCGGCTGCTGGGGGCCTCCAGCAAGTCGTGTATTGTCCTGTGCCCTCGGGCCACCCTCCACCCTCTGCCCTCCGTGGAGCGGGGATCACGACAGCCCCCGCAGGGTGCCGAGGAGCGCCACGGCCCACCCGCCACGGGGCTGGGGCTGTGACCATTGAAACCCGCCCGTGGCTCTTCTTCATGTATTGTCACTGGCGTTTGGAATTATTGCCCAGAATGGCTGGGGTCTCGGGGAGGACGGTAGGCTAGGAACTGGGCCGAGTCCCAGAGCCCCGGGCCCCCAGGCGGGAGCAAGTACAGCCGCTCCCTCTGCCTAGCTCTGGATCAGGCTGAGCACCTTCGGGATGCCGTGCCTCGTGCACACGGAAGGGCCATGGCCCGCGGGGCCTCCGTTAGCTCCATCTCCCCTGCCGCCCCTGCTCTGAACCTCTTTCAACAAATTCGGCTCTAATTCCCATACCATAAAATGCACCTTTTGAAGCTTGTGATTCATCGGTTCTTAGGATTCTCACAAAGCTGTGTGCCCATCATCACTGTCTGTCCCACAGCGTGTCCACCACCCCTTACAACCCCCGAGCCCGTCAGCCAACACGCCCCATTCCTCCCAGTTGCTGGCAACTTCCAATCAACTTTGTGCCCCTGTGGGTTTGGCCCTTCCGAGTACTCTGGATGATGGAATCACACGGGAGGTGGCTTTTGTGTCTGGCTTTCCTCCATTCTGCATAATGTTTTCAAGAGTCATCCACACGGTGGCCTCCATCCGTACACCATTCCTTTGTTACCACCGAGTACTATTCCATGATGTGGATGCACCACATTTTGTTCATTCATGTATCGGTTGATGGAGAGTGGGTCGCTTCCACTTCCTGGTGATCATTACGGAGCCTGTCGTGATCCTACCTCCATCGGCTCCAAGGTCAGCAGGGCCTCTTTGATAATCCATGAAGGCGCAAGGTTGAGGCCAACGGGGGTCTAATTCACAGAATCAGAAAGTAAAGACAACTTGAAGTGGGAAAGGAAAAATAAAGGATTTCCTCAAGGGAATGCAGGCTTGCTTGTGGAGCAGATGGGACTCTTGGGGCCAGGTGCTTCCTGGACTGGAATTTGGGGTCCTTGGGTGCCATGTGTCATGTCCTGTTTACTTTTGTCCCCCTTCCTTGGTGTCAGCATGATGCCTGGCAGTGGATCTGTGCTGAGCCAAGCTGTGCTCAGAACCAGTACCTTGGTGCTTGGAGCAGCGTTTCTGCTGAAGGACAGGCTGGCTTCCTGCCACTCAAAGAACAGAGAGTCCTTTCGTGCAAACCATTTACAAAACCTTTCTATTTAAAAGATTCTCATTTGGAGAAAAAAAAGAAAGATTCCCATTTAGGGGGAGCCCTTTGTTCGTGTTCAGTGGCAGGCACCTTGCTGATCCTACTGGGGATGGTGTTTGGAGCTGCGAGTTTGCTGGGTGGTGTGGAAGGAAAGGGGTCCTGTGAGGGAGGGGCTGGCCGGGGACCCTTGTGGAAACCTCTGCTTCCTGGGGCAGCAGCCGGGAGAGCGGGGCTGCGCTTGGTGACTCAGCCTGTGGGACCTCCCTGAGCCTCACAGACCGCGGGCTGCTAGCGGACATGGCTGTGGAGCCAGTGACTCAGCGGTGCAGGCTGCTGTGAGAAGGACGAGGAATCTAGGAGGATGTCAGGCCCCACTCGTGGCTTGGTTGTCGTGAACATGGAACGTGGCGTTTGTGGGCCAGTTGACCACATGACCACAGCCTTGGCTCTGTCCGCCTCCCCGGGGGGGACGGATGGGTTCGGTGGGCAACGGATGTGGAGCCTGACAAGGGCCAGCTCTGCACGAAGTGTGGGGTGGTGGGTGGCGGGGCGCGTGGCTCACGTCCTGTTCCCTGTGCTTTGTTTCAGGTGCGCTTGATGATCACGGACGCTGCCCGACACAAGCTGCTCGTGCTCACCGGGCAGTGCTTTGAGAATACCGGAGAGCTCATTCTCCAGTCCGGCTCTTTCTCCTTCCAGAACTTCATAGAGATTTTCACCGATCAAGAGGTGGGCTCTCTAAGCTTCACAGTTGCTTTGTTCTGGTTGTGGCCTTAGGCTCCACTTTGAAAGCAGGGGATGGAGCTGGAGGGGAGGGGATGTCACACGTCTTTTGAAATATGCAGAGCTGCATGATCCAACATTTGGTAGTTCTATGACTGAGCACCAAAAGGATTCGGGGCACCCATCCATAATGAATTGGAGCCATTCTTAATGTGCCGGGGATGAAGTGGAGGGGACTGGAACAGTCCGTATTGCACAGATGGCAAAAATAATAAAGAAACTTGGGATGATAGAACCCAAAAGAAAACCCAGGGGTCTCCTTCTCTGGAAGAATACTCCGAAGATTTCTTCGTCTTGGGTAGGATCTCCCTGCCCCCATGTCCTTCATCATTTGTACATACTTTTCCTGGTCTGCTTGCTCTTACTTTTTAATGCCTGGTCCCGGTGTTTGAACTTGGGCTGCTTGAGCAGCCCAACAAACAGAAGGCTCAAGAAAGGAAGGCATGTAGCCAAATGGGGCACATCCATGCCCCAAGAACAAGACGGTTAAAGTAGCCAGATTGAACCTGGGTCATTAGTATTTCTAATGAGCAGATCTTATTCGAAGATGATGCATGTGAGGTGTTGAATATCATGTGGCATCAGTGGTATTTGGTAAAATCAGACTGAAGGGTTGAATTTGGTGATCTCTGCTTGAGGGTGTATCCCGGCAGGGGAAGTTCTCTTTCCAAAACAACATGCCTCTTTCATTTTGTTCGTGTGGTAGTTAGGCCTTTCGGGGCCATCAGCTTAGGGGTCGGGCCCGTCCGCCCACGGTGGATGGATGACCGGTTTCTACACAGAGGGGTTCAGGGATGCGTGCCCAGGAGGAGTCTCCACGTTCCACTTGAAGTAAGTTCTCAGGAAGACAGCTGAGTTGGTGGCCTCTCAGTCTCCCGTGTTGCAAAAGGCCATCTGTCTTTCTGCATCTAAGCTTCCTTAGCCCTGGGTTTCACAGGAAAGTCTCTGGGTACCTGTCATCACCGGTAAACCTCCCGGCTTTGTTTGGCTTGCCTGGAGGCTTCTCGAAAACTCAAACTCTGGGCCAGGTGACTTAACAACCTTTCACTCTCCACCCACCTGGGGGAGGGGGGAATGAAAAACAGTGAAAAGGATCAACTCACTTAGTGTTTAAAGCCCCTACTTTCAGAAGGTGTGATGTCAGCTGGGGCCTGAGGCAGACAGCCCTGCCGCCCACCGCCCCCCCCCCCAGGAAGGGGCCCCAGGGCGCACTCATGGCTGGTGCCATCTTTACCACTTCAAAACGAGGGCTTTTGTCCCTCTTTCTCCAGAGTTTGTCATCTGCCTACCCCCCAAGGCCTCTAGAATTCAGCCCACAGGACTGGAAGTCACTGGACTAGACCATGGTCGCTAGCCGTTTAGAGCCATTGCCTATGGTGTGTGGCCTTGGAGAAAGGGTTTGAGTACAGAATGACTCAGGAACAAAGGGACCTTTAAGGTCATTGGTGTTTAGTTTTGTTCCTTTTATCCAGTCCTTGATATCTGCTAGTCGCTCCAGAGAAACCAGAAATACCATTTAGGAAACACAAAAATGATACATTAAAAAAAAAAAAGAAAAGAGCTAAAAATAAATGGACTGAAAAATAACAATTACCAGTGCATTTTGAGCTTCGGGTTGTAGGAATCTTTGTCATCGGAGGTCAACTACAAAACCAGAACTTACAGCTAGAAGAGTCATCTGGCTAAGCCATTCCTCCCTGAAACCTGAGGACAGTGAAGTCACGTCTCCTGGGACATTTTTCAGTCTCTCTGGAAGAGAGTTTTTTTCCTTATGTGTCTCATTTTGTATCTTTAAGGAAGGAATATGTTCCCTTTTCCACTTGATATCTCAGACACCCTTCACCAACACTGCCAGTTGTTGTTTTTATTTCCTTCAGATCAATTATTTTCAGTTCTGCACACTGTTCTTCATAAAAGAAGATAATAGTCAACGTTTCTTAGGTTCTTTGGTCATTGTCCTTCAAACCTGTTGGCAGGAAAGGGATGGGGGGAAAATCATGAGTTGTCTTGGTCATGTTTTAGGGCCTTGGCCTCATCTGACAATTAGATGCATGAGTCAGGGGCTCAGGGAACGAACAGCTGGGCTGGAGACGTGTGGAAGCCGTCAGCATGTTAAAAAACACATGAAGTGATCTACGAGGAGAAGTGTATTCGAAGAGCAAGGGGCTCAGGTCTAGCGTTTAGAGGTTCATGGCCAAGGAGATGGAGCCAGCAATTTCAGTTTGGTTGGTTGGTTTGGGTCTAGTTTCTTTAAAATGTCATGACTCCTACCGGACACCATGCTCCAGGGGTCTCTAACCAGGTTAGGATGCTGTGGTAGGGACTCCTGTAGTTTTCAATACAACCTACTAATAAGTAGGTTTGACCATCAACATCCATAATTAAATGTCAGTGGGGAGGGGATGCCACCTTGGGGGAGTGCTGTAATTTATATAAATCGGGGGGCTCACTTTCAGAAAAAGAAAACAAAATGATTCAGTACAGGGCTTTGGGAGGGGACCCTGCCAGTGAGGAGCCTTGAAGTTTAAGCTTCTTTAGCTTTATGATAAATCCATTTGACTGTCATCTAAAATCCCTGTCTTCCCCCTGCATATTGCTGTTAAGCCAGCATCTCCCAATCCTTTGCATTATCCCTCCTGGTTTAGTGGCCCTTACATGTGTCCCTTTGGTGTGCCATCCTGTTAGAGTTGACTCAGCCTTCATCATTCCAATGTCAAGGGCCCCTGTGAATGTTTTAATGCTTCCATCCCACATTTTGCTATCCCTCCCTTTTTCATGCCACCCACAGATTTGATAAGCCTGTTTCTACCATTTTTTATCCAAGTCGGTGCTCGACAGGACACACATGAGCCCTGAGGCATCCCATTGCTGACTTCCGTCCAGGTTGACACTAAGCAGCGGGATTTATATGACTGGCTACAAATCCACCTAATTCTGCTATCGCCCCATTCAGAGATCTTGTTAAATGTCTTGCTAAAACCCAGAGATACAATGTCCACTGTATTTCCTCATTGCTCAAGCAAGTAACCTAATCAAAAAGGTAATCTAGTTAGAGTAGGCTGTGGTTTAGAAATTCAAATCTTATTTCATTATCTGTAGTAAAGTCATTTATTCCCCATATCTTCCTTCCTCTTCCAGTATGCCTGCATTTAATTAGAATTTTGACATTAACATTTAACAAAAAAGACTGTCTTTGCCCCCAGGCGATAGTTCTTCCGGTCATGTGTCTCATCTGTATTTGTAAGAACAAGGGAAGGGTAGCAATCCGTGTGCTTGAGAAGCACTGACAGGTTCATGGTCAGAGCAGCCACCTCAGGAGGACAGGACCTACCGAAGTGGCCAGTGTCAGTGCAGTTTAATGAACATCTCTGGAGCTGATGGTGTATCAGGGAAACACACATAACGATCCAGAGATACAGACGGTGTGTTTCCTCCCATTGAGGAACTTCTACTACAATGGGCTATGCTAACTACCATTTATTATGATGACAGCTTCCAAACTCTTTTAGAGGAAGGCTCTGTCTCCAAGTCTGAGATTTACGAGTTTCCCGGCCCCTGCTAACATTGCTGGCTCCTCATTGCTCTCATCTGTGCATTGCATAAGCGTGGGTTGAGTGGGCTCTCTTAGGACGTAGTCTTTGGCCTGAGGCGCTCATCCCAGCGTGCATGTGGGTACACCGGCCTGGAAGCTGGCTCAGGGAATGGGGGGAAGCGGGGACTCTGTTTCCATGGTGTAGCTCCAAGACTGTGGTGATTGTGCCTCCTAGTCCATCTGTCTCCTTCCCGAAGGCCTCTCTCTAGCTCTGCTCTCTGCTTCATCGTGCACAGTATGCTGCTGCTTCTCCAGAGAGACCAGATTTTCCTTTTCCAAAAAAGAACGTGTGCTGACTTTCTTCTCCACTTTCCCTTATATTCCATGGTTTTCTATTCACCAGGCTCTCTGCTGTTTTTTAGTATCCTTGACTTCCTCAAAATTCTGTGCAAACTTGCTTTCTTTTGGGGTCACATTACCTTCGTTGCATAGGAACTTCCCAGCTGGAAATGAAAAGATGGGGAGGTATTCCCAAGGATTTTTTAAATTTATTTTTAATTTATTTTTTTTTTACCTTCTCCTTGAACTTGGTGTTTCAATACCCTCTACACATAGCTGGATCATACCCTTAGCTGCCACACCCCTCAGGGTGGAATTTTAAAAACTGAAATGAACTAAATTTTAAAATTTCATTATTAAAGACAGCATTTTGGGTTTTCCTAGATTTCTCCTCCCCTAAGATGTATTATAAAGCATGGATAGTGTGCACATACTCTGTATGAAAATAAGGATGGAGAGAACCCTAATTGTGCTACACTACGGGTGATGAGGGTCTGTGCTAATCATTGGATGACAGACCCTATCTGGTGCTCCTGTTTGCTTTGCTCAGCAGATATTCTGAGCAGAGGCTCCCCCGAGATGTGCTTTTTCAGTTGTCTTACCTTCCGAAACAGTTGATTCTTCTCCCTTTTATAGGAAATTGTCAAGTCGGGGGAAAACAGCAAAGTCAAAGATTTATTATTTTGCTCTTTTGTGACCCTTCAAACAAAATGTAGGACAGATATACTAACAAAGCACAAGTGGCTATGTTACTGCAATCTAATGTAGGAAAACCCAGATTCTATAAATTAGCCCCCTACACATATGCACACTAGTCACCTCGGGATGTTAGTGTCCAGGAGGTTGTGTGAGATGGAGGAAACCACTCTAATACAGGAAGGTCAGAGTTCAGACCTGCTGGCTTGGGGATGCCTGGGCCAAGCGAAGTCTTTGCTTTCCCTTTCCCTGTTAACCATCAAAGACTCAGAGCTCTTTTCACTGGAACTCTGGGCTGATTTATGAGCTGTGCTGCAACTGGCAGGAGACTGGAGTTGATGACATGATTCTCCCGCACTATGTGTAGTAAGCCAAGACCATTTAACATATGGCCATCATGCACAGTGAGAAAGAAGATAGCATTTTCATTAAACTGTGGTCTCTGTTTTGATCATGATTTGCTCCTCTGCCTTCCCATCCTATGGTCCCATCCTATGCGTTGGAGGAGTTTTGAGCCGAGTTTGATCTTAGCTACTCACACCCAAGTTGCCCTGAGAAAAGCAGGAGGTGTGAGAAAGTAGAATGTTTCACCGTGGATTTAAACATGGGCTAATAAGGGACAAATATGGCCACTTGCTCACATGATAAATTATCCATTTGTTTGAATCATCATGACTTTAATCAAAGTATATGGGTTTGCAGAGAATCCACTGAATGATTCACTGGTGTTTTAAAGATGCCAGAGCCAGTAGTTTTTTTTTTTTGTAGTGATTTGCAATCTAGAACCTCCTGTCTCCCGGGGGAAGAAAAACACATCAAACTTTTTTCTTTTGTATCCACCAAATTCTAAAAGTGGTCAACAACTAGTACACTGCATCTAAACTCCTTTAGTGTGTCAAGCCTAGTGGAATAAAAGAAAACATTTTATAAAGTGGTGAAATGACTCACATGGGCACCTCCTCTGTGATTGTTTAAAGGCTGTTTTTGCATGGCAGGCACCTAGTGGTGCTATCCAGAGTACTTCATAACCAGCCATTCAGATGGTCACTGGCCCTCAAACTGGAGCAGGGGTGTGGAGTTTCCCTGCTGGGCAGGAACGCAGGCTGGAGGGGTCCCCGAGGAGGTGCTGGTGGTTGGGGAGTGGTGGCTGAGGCAGAAGGGAGTAGTGGGAGAGGTCAGGATGGAGGCTGATCACCTACCACAATGGAAATATTTCTGCATTTACCCAGCTAGCTTCTCTAAAGACAGCCCTTGTGCACACATTGACCCTGTGATGTGTAGTAATGGATTGGTGATGACAGTCACTTAAAACTTTTCTTTCTTCCCTTATTACTGTTTTTTTTTTTTAAATCCCAGATTGGGGAATTACTGAGCACCACCCATCCTGCCAACAAAGCCAGCTTAACCCTGTTCTGTCCTGAAGAAGGGGATTGGAAGAACTCCAATCTCGACAGACACAATCTCCAAGACTTCATCAACATTAAACTCAACTCAGCTTCAATATTGCCGGAAATGGAAGGACTTTCCGAGTTTACCGAGTATCTCTCAGAATCAGTGGAAGTCCCATCTCCCTTTGATATCCTAGAACCTCCCACATCGGGGGGATTTCTAAAGCTCTCCAAGCCGTGTTGTTACATTTTTCCAGGAGGGAGGGGTGATTCTGCATTGTTTGCCGTGAATGGATTCAATATGCTCATCAATGGAGGATCCGAAAGGAAATCCTGCTTCTGGAAGCTCATCCGACACTTGGACCGAGTGGACTCCATCCTACTCACCCACATTGGGGATGACAATTTGCCTGGAATAAACAGCATGCTACAGCGGAAGATTGCAGAGCTCGAGGAAGAACAGTCCCAGGGCTCCACCACAAATAGTGACTGGATGAAAAACCTCATCTCCCCTGACTTAGGAGTTGTATTTCTCAATGTACCTGAAAATCTGAAAAATCCAGAGCCAAACATCAAGATGAAGAGAAGCATAGAGGAAGCTTGCTTCACTCTCCAATACCTAAATAAGTTGTCCATGAAGCCAGAACCTCTTTTCAGAAGTGTAGGCAATACCATCGATCCTGTCATTCTTTTCCAAAAAATGGGAGTTGGTAAACTGGAGATGTATGTCCTTAACCCAGTCAAGAGCAGCAAGGAAATGCAGTATTTTATGCAGCAGTGGACTGGTACCAACAAAGACAAGGCTGAACTAATCCTGCCTAATGGTCAAGAAATAGATATCCCAATTTCCTACCTAACTTCAGTCTCCTCTTTGATCGTGTGGCATCCGGCAAACCCTGCAGAGAAAATCATTCGAGTCCTGTTTCCTGGCAATAGCACCCAGTACAATATCCTGGAAGGACTGGAAAAGCTCAAACATTTAGACTTTCTGAAACAGCCGCTGGCCACCCAGAAGGACCTAACTGGCCAGGTGGCGGCTCCAGCCGTGAAACAGGTGAAGCTGAAACAGAGAGCGGACAGCCGAGAAAGTCTGAAGCCAGCCGCAAAACCACTGCCGAGCAAATCTGTACGCAAGGAGTCTAAAGAGGAAACCCCTGAAGTCACCAAGGCCAATCATGTGGAAAAGCCACCCAAAGTTGAAAGCAAAGAAAAGGTAACGGTGAAAAAAGACAAGCCGGTAAAAACAGAGACCAAACCCCCAGTGACTGAGAAGGAGGTACCCAGCAAAGAAAAAGAAGAGCTGCCTCCCGTGAAGGCCGAGGTGGCCGAAAAGCCCACCACAGACGTCAAACCCAAAGTCACCAAGGAGAAGACAGTGAAAAAGGAAACAAAGGCCAAATCTGAGGAAAAGAAAGAGGAGAAGGAAAAGCCAAAGAAAGAAGTGGCTAAAAAGGAGGACAAAACACCCATCAAGAAGGAAGAAAAACCAAAAAAGGAAGAGGTGAAAAAGGAAGTGAAAAAAGAAGTCAAGAAAGAAGAGAAAAAAGAACCCAAGAAAGAGGTTAAGAAAGAAACCCCACTGAAGGAAGCCAAGAAGGAGGTTAAGAAGGAGGAGAAGAAGGAGATTAAAAAAGAAGAAAAGGAACCCAAAAAGGAAATTAAGAAACTTCCTAAAGACACAAAGAAATCAACTACTCCTCTCTCTGAAGCCAAAAAACCAGCTGCATTAAAACCAAAAGTACCCAAGAAGGAAGAGCCGGTCAAAAAAGAGTCTGTTGCTGCTGGGAAGCCAAAGGAGAAGGGGAAGGTTAAGGTCGTCAAGAAGGAGGGCAAGACGGCGGAAGCTGCGGCCGCCGCCCTTGGCTCGGTGGCTGGCGCCGCGGCCGTGGCAGCAGCTGGAGCAGCAGGCGCCGGCTCGGCCAAAGAGCTCGAGGCCGAGAGGTCCCTCATGTCCTCCCCTGAGGATCTGACCAAGGACTTTGAAGAGTTAAAGGCCGAAGAGGTCGACGTAGCGAAAGACATGAAGCCTCAGCTGGAGCTGATCGAGGACGAGGAGAAGCTGAAGGACGCCGAGCCCGTCGAAGCCTATGTCCTCCAGAAAGAGACCGAAGTCATCAAAGGGCCCGCCGAGTCTCCCGACGAGGGAATCACCACCACCGAAGGCGAGGGCGAGTGTGAACAGACCCCCGAGGAGCTGGAGCCAGTCGAGAAGCAGGGGGTGGAGGACACTGAAAAGTTTGAAGACGAAGGAGCGGGCTTTGAGGAATCCTCAGAGACCGGAGACTATGAAGAGAAGGCCGAGACCGAGGAGGCCGAGGAGCCGGAAGAGGACGTGGAAGAAACCGTGTGCGTGAGCACCTCCAAGCACAGCCTCACCGAGGAGGAGGAAAGTGCCAAGGCTGAGGCCGATGTGCACGTCAAGGAGAAGAGGGAGTCTCTGGCCAGCGGAGATGACCGAGCGGAAGAAGACATGGACGAGGCGGTGGAGAAAGGAGAAGCCGAACAATCAGAGGAGGAGGGTGAGGAGGAGGACAGAGCTGAGGATGCCAGGGAAGAAGAATACGAGCCGGAAAAAGCGGAGGCTGAAGATTATGTGATGGCCGTGGTGGACAAGGCCGCGGAGGCGAGCGGCGTCGAGGACCAGTATGGGTTCCTCGCCTCGGCCATCAAGCAACCGGGAGCCCAGTCGCCTGCCCGAGAACCCGCATCCTCAATTCACGATGAGACTCTACCTGGCGGCTCGGAGAGCGAGGCCACCGCTTCTGACGAGGAGAACCGAGAAGATCAGCCTGAGGAGTTCACTGCCACCTCCGGCTACACGCAGTCTACCATCGAGATTTCCAGTGAGCCCACCCCGATGGACGAGATGTCTACTCCTCGGGACGTGATGAGCGATGAAATCAACAACGAGGAGACGGAGTCCCCGTCTCAAGAATTTGTAAACATCACCAAATACGAGTCCTCGCTGTATTCTCAGGAATACGGCAAACCCGCTGTCGCATCCCTCAACGGATTATCTGAAGGGTCGAAAACCGATGCCACGGATGGGAAGGACTACAACGCATCAGCCTCTACCATCTCCCCACCGTCGTCTATGGAGGAGGACAAGTTTAGCAAGTCTGCCCTGCGGGATGCTTACTGCGCCGACGAGAAAGACCTGAAGGCCGGTGCCACGCTGGCGATCAGAGACACCATCTCAGCAGTTTCAGAAGAAAAACTTAGTCCACCCAAGAGCCCGTCCCCGAGTCCATCTCCTCCATCACCCGTAGAAAAGACCCCGCTGGGTGAACGCAGCGTGAACTTTTCTCTGACCCCCAATGAGATCCAGGTCTCCGCAGAGGCGGAAGCAGCCCCCGTGTCTCCCGAGGTGACCCAAGTAGTCGAAGAGCATTGTGCTAGTCCCGAGGAGAAGACCCTGGAGGTGGTGTCTCCGTCTCAGTCTGCGACCGGCAGTGCTGGCCATACACCTTACTACCAGTCTCCCACTGAAGAGAAATCTGGGCACCTCCCCACAGAGGTAATCGAAAAGCCACAAGCAGTTCCCGTGAGTTTTGAATTCAGTGATGCCAAAGATGAGAACGAAAGGGCTTCCATAAGCCCCATGGATGAACCTGTGCCCGACTCGGAATCTCCTATTGAAAAAGTTTTGTCTCCCTTACGGAGCCCTCCCCTCATTGGATCCGAATCTGCCTACGAAGGCTTTCTGAGTGCCGATGACCAGGCTTCTGGCAGAGGCGCCGAGAGCCCCTTTGAGGGAAAGGATGGAAAACAAGGCTTTGCTGATGAAATAAGTCCAGTTTCTGACATGACTTCTACTGGTCTTTTCCAAGACAAAGAGGAAAGGAAAAGCACAGACTTTATACCGATAAAGGAAGACTTTGGTCAAGAAAAGAAAACCGATGATGTCGACGTCACGAGTTCGCAATCTGGACTGGCTTTGGATGAAAGGAAGTTAGGGGGAGAGGTGTCTCCTACACAGATAGATGTCAGCCAGTTTGGGTCTTTTAAGGAAGACACGAAGATGTCCATTTCTGAAGGCACGGTCTCCGACAAGTCAGCTACGCCGGTGGATGAAGGTGTGGCAGAGGATACGTATTCTCACATGGAGGGCGTGGCCTCGGTCTCCACAGCCTCCGTGGCTACTAGCTCGTTTCCAGAGCCCACTACAGATGACGTGTCCCCTTCTCTGCACGCCGAGGTTGGCTCCCCACATTCCACAGAGGTCGATGACTCCCTTTCAGTGTCTGTTGTGCAAACGCCGACTACTTTCCAGGAGACAGAGATGTCTCCATCTAAAGAGGAATGTCCAAGACCAATGTCAATTTCTCCACCGGATTTCTCCCCTAAAACCGCCAAATCCAGGACACCAGTCCAAGATCACAGGTCGGAACAGTCCTCAATGTCTATTGAATTTGGCCAGGAGTCCCCTGAGCACTCCCTGGCTATGGACTTTAGTCGACAGTCCCCAGATCACCCTACAGTGGGTGCAGGTATGCTTCACATCACTGAAAATGGGCCAACCGAAGTAGATTACAGTCCTTCCGACATGCAGGACTCGAGTTTATCACATAAGATACCACCGATGGAGGAGCCCTCCTACACCCAAGACAATGACCTTTCGGAGCTCATCTCAGTGTCTCAGGTTGAGGCCTCCCCTTCCACCTCTTCAGCACACACCCCCTCTCAGATAGCATCTCCTCTCCAAGAAGACACCCTATCCGATGTCGTTCCTCCCAGAGATATATCCTTATATGCCTCACTCACCTCAGAAAAAGTGCAAAGTCTAGAAGGAGAGAAGCTCTCACCAAAATCTGATATCTCTCCACTGACCCCAAGAGAGTCCTCTCCTTTGTATTCACCCAGCTTTTCAGATTCTACCTCTGCCGTTAAAGAGAACATAGCAGTTTGCCACACTTCCTCTCCTCCACCGATGGATGCCGCATCCGCAGAGCCCTACGGCTTCCGTGCCTCGATGTTATTCGATACGATGCAACACCAGCTAGCCTTGAACAGAGATCTGACCTCGTCTGGTGTGGAGGACAGTGGAGGGAAAACGCCTGGTGACTTCAGCTATGCCTATCAAAAGCCCGAGAAGACAACCAGGTCCCCAGATGAAGAAGTTTACGACTATGAGTCTTATGAGAAAGCCACCCGGCCCCCAGACGTGAGTGACTATTACTATGAGAAGACAGAGAGGACCACAAAATCGCCGTGTGACAGCAGCTACCCTTACGAGACCACTGAGAAGACCACCAAGACTCCTGAAGATGGTGGCTATGCCTATGACATTGCCGAGAAAACCACCCGGACCCCTGAAGAGGCGGAGTACAGCTATGAAACAAGTGAGAAGACCATGAGGACCCCTGAAGTGAGTGGTTTCAGCTATGAAAAGACTGAGAGGTCTAGGAGGCTCCTGGATGACATCAGCAATGGCTACGATGACTCTGAAGATGTTGGCCACGCACTTGGGGATTCCGGCTACTCTTACAAGACCACTGAGAAGATTGCCAGTTACCCTGAGCCCGAGAGCTACTCCTATGAGGCGTCTACGACAGCTACACGAGCCCCTGATGCTTCCACGTACTGTTACGAGACGGCAGAGAAGATCACCAGAACCCCCCAAGCGGCGACGTATTCCTATGAGACTTCAGACCAGTGCTACACTGCAGAAAAGAAGTCCCCCTCAGAGGCCCGCCAGGATGTCGACTTATGCCTCGTGTCCTCCTGTGAATACAAGCATCCCAAGACAGAACTTTCGCCCTCCTTCATTAATCCCAATCCTCTCGAGTGGTTTGCCAGTGAGGAGCCAACTGAAGAATCCGAGAAGCCCCTCACCCAAGCAGGGGGTGCCCCACCGCCTCCAGGAGGAAAGCCACAGGGGCGACAGTGTGACGAAACCCCTCCCACCTCAGTCAGCGAGTCGGCTCCATCCCAGACCGATTCTGATGTCCCCCCGGAGACCGAAGAGTGCCCTTCCATCACGGCAGATGCAAATATCGACTCTGAAGATGAATCCGAAACCATCCCCACGGACAAAACCGTCACATACAAACACATGGACCCACCTCCTGCCCCCATGCAGGACCGAAGCCCTTCTCCACGCCACCCTGACGTGTCCATGATGGACCCGGAGGCCTTGGCTATTGAGCAGAACCTGGGCAAAGCCCTGAAGAAAGACCTGAAAGAGAAGACCAAAACCAAAAAGCCAGGTACAAAGACCAAGTCGTCGTCACCTGTCAAAAAGGGTGATGGGAAGTCTAAGCCCTCTGCAGCTTCCCCCAAACCAGGGGGCTTGAAAGAATCCTCAGATAAGGTGTCCAGAGTGGCTTCTCCTAAGAAGAAGGAATCCGTGGAAAAGGCAACAAAAACCACTACCACTCCTGAGGTCAAAGCTGCACGTGGGGAGGAGAAAGACAAGGACACCAAGAATGCCGCCAATGCCTCCACATCTAAATCGGTAAAGACTGCAGCTGCAGGTAGGTAGAAGGGCTGACACCCTGATGTGGGCCACAACTATTCCACTTTGCTTGGAGCCTCTGAATTTCCATGTGGCTTGATACTGGGAAGATGAGAGAGTACCACAATCCCGTCCCTTTAACTGTTCTCTTCTGCCGAAGGCGTGGATCTCAGCCTAGACGTGGCGTAGACGTAGGCTTGAGGCTGGTGCGGCATGTGGCCCGGAGCAGCTTGGGTTCACCAGGCACGATTTCCTGGCTTTGCTCCATCCTGCAACACAGCAACCACAGCCTTGTTCTAAACCTTCAGAACCAAGGATGTGTGTTTCAGGCTCCCCCGGAGGACTGTGTTGGCTCTAGCCTCAGGCACCCTGGCCTCAGAACCAAGCCAAGGTGACAGTCTGGGAGCTCCCAAAGGCTTAGGGAGAACCAGAGTGCCAAGCCAAGCTTGGCGTGACCAGTGTAGGCCCAAGATTTAGATTCGAGTTTTTTATAAAAAATTTTTTAAAGTAAAATTATAACATTTTCAAATTTGAAGTTAGAACATTTAAAATTAAGAATCAGAAAAATTAAAAAACTTGCTAGGCTAGAGCTACGTCCACATTAAAGGCAGTGCTCTGTTTTCTTATTGGCCAATGACTATCATAATTTCAGTTGACCAGTCCCCAGTTCAAATTGAGAGAAAAGCGTCAAAGGCTCTTCTTATTCTCCCCGCCCCCCTTTTCAACCTAAGGGTTGAAATTCACTTAGGAGGAGATATCCCTGACTTCTGATCATTTCTGTTTTGATCCTAATTCCCTTATTCATTAGGTTCTCAGCAATGACTTGGGTTTTTGATGGAACAGGTCTTTAATGGCCCGGCTTTATTTCTTTGCTTCAAACCAATCACAGGGATTTCCATTAATACATTTTATTTGCTTTAAGTAGTCAGGGATTTCAGACCGCAGTTCACAGAGTAATATTAATTGACCCAAACATGTACAGCAAAAAATAATTTGAATAACATTTCTCATTTATTTGGGGAAAAATCTGATTGATGAAACTTGGGACTCTCAAATTCAGTGCATTTTAGGAACTATCACTTATAGCTGCAAAGTCTTACTTTGAGCAACATGGAAGATCAATTTCCAGCCTGCGTTCTCATCACATTTCCTTTGTACATGCATGCAGAAAACAAACTGATTTTATTCATGCTTAGAATTAATGGAAAACCACCAGATAATGAATCTCTTGGTCTGAAAGAGTTGGCAACTGACCCGCACTTGGGAGAAAACATGAAATCCTTTCAAACAGATAAAAACCAACTGAAATTTGCTACCAAACTTGCCAAATATAGCCACTCTAGCCCACATAATGGGGGTTTTTAAGACATTTTTCTCTTTTTGGTGTCCTTTAAAGAGATTAATTTTAAGGCCAAGAAACAAATAAAGAGGAGTTAATTTGAATTTATGTTGAAGGTACTTTTCCAATAGATTTCTAAAACAACAAAACCGCATTATCAAGTGATTTTTAAAACCAACCTTTGCCAACGGCTGTCAGTTCTCTACTACGTCCGAGCAACGTTCATTCGGTGTTGATGGTCGCCATGGAGCGTGCCAGGCAAAGCCGTGGCCATTTTTAATTGTTAGGACAGTAGTTCATGGACTCCTCCGATTAGTCAGAATTGGTTTGGTAGGCCCAAATATGGACATTTTGAGTCCTTGTAGCTCAGATTCATTAAAATGGCTGGTTATTCATTAAAATGAGTTAGTGTATCCAAAGAGCAGTTTGGCTGATTCTTGTGACTCCCCCACTCCTAAAAGTAAAGCTGGACAGTTGTGGAATTCGCTGGTGGTTTGACTCTGTGGTGACAGCCTTTATCCTATGGAGAAAGGAAAGAGGATTAAGTACATAGGATCCAGCTGATATTTTAAATGACTTTACAGCAGCAGTCTCAACCGACTGCACATTAGCATTATTTGGGATGCTTTTAAAGCAGTGAAGCTGGACCCTGGGGTGTGGGACTGGGGCATCAGTATCAGGCTTGCTAGGTGATGCTAACTACCCAGCTAGGTTGGAGCACCACTGCCTTAGAATGCAAGTTCTAAGAATGTTCCAAAAAGTTTAAACCCTCTAGCCAGGACAACTCAGAAAGCCAACTCAGCAGACAAGGTGCCAGGAAAGTTCTGAGTTAATCCGAATCTTGACTTGGCCTGGGCTTTCTGATTTAGACCGGGAATGTCGGCGGCCAGATGCCCCTTTCCCTGGTCTGATAGGTCTTGAGTGGTTAGCCAAAGCTGCCTTTCCGAACCATCTTCTCGTCCAAGGTTGGTAGCCAGCTTGCCTCGGGAGAGATGTCTGCCTTTCCAGAGCACCGTGCTAGGACAGAATGCAGTGTTTCATCACTTTATGAACAAGGCCAAGTTCTGGGGGCCTTGGAGGTCAGAGGAAGTTTATATCTGAGCCATTTGCTAAGTCAAATGTTGGGGTATAATATTCTGCTATCGGCAGAACTGTTATCACATGAGATCCTAACATGGATGGCTAACGTTGCTCCACTGTGGTTTACCACACGCAGAGTCTTCCTTCTGACTTTCAAAAAAAAAAAAAAAAAAAAGAAAATGTTTCTTAGATCGCTTTTCAAATTAGGATGCACGTTGGCAGCTCTTTTAGGAGGAGTATGGCTCTCTAGTTCCATAGTTTAGGAAGGCCTTGGAATTCTTTTTTCTTTCTAATGGGTTGTCCACAGAGGGAAACGATCCCATTCTTTGTTTCTCCTGCTAAGCTGGTAAACAGCCATGTTCTGTTTTCTCCAGTTGCCCTTACAAGAGAGAGAGGGAAATGCCCAGTACACTCTCTGCATGTCCTGCAGTACCTTTTTGGGGATAAGTAGGGAAGGAGTACCAGATTAGTGGGTCTCTTCGCATTTCTGTGACCCTGGCTTTTCTCTTTATTTGCCAAAGGACCGGGAACCACCAAGCCCTCCAAGCCCTCAGCTGTGCCTCCAGGCCCCCCTGTGTATTTGGACCTGTGCTATATTCCCAATCACAGCAATAGTAAGAATGTTGATGTCGAGTTTTTCAAGAGAGTGAGGTCATCCTACTACGTGGTGAGTGGGAATGACCCTGCTGCTGAGGAGCCCAGCCGGGCTGTCCTGGATGCCTTGTTGGAAGGGAAAGCCCAGTGGGGCAGCAACATGCAGGTAAGAGCCCCGGGACAGTGTCTACACCACACATGGAGCTGTGTCCAGAGGCAGAGGGAAGGAAACATGTTTAAAGAACCACCGGTGTGATTATGGATCCGCATGGGGTACCCCATGGGTCTCTTACACGTGAAATATCTTGAGGACAAAGTGGATTCACACACACAAAATAAGTCTAGAATATTATTCCTGGCACCACCAATAATCATAGCCTTACCATCCTAAGGCATAATTCACTTATCTACAAAACGGGCCCAAGATGCTTTGCCCTTCCCCCTAATATACCAAGGATATTTATGTATGAATCAAAATGATATTTCCATGTGAGAGCTACAAAGGAATTGTCTTTTCTCCTTTGTGTTTCATGGATGTGACCAAACCAAGAGATATAGCCATTTAGAAAATCACCTGTCGATGTGAAATCCCGCAGGAGCATTGCTGAGGATGGTCCCCAACAGGACCCCTCCTAGCTCCCAAACATCATAAACGGGCTATGAACCACTCTCTTATTTTGGCTGTGAATCTTTGCTTATCTCAGTTTTACCTTTGGTTTTGCAGTCACCTAGTAAACTGTTTGCATAATATTAAATAGAATTATTTGCTAGTTAAGCATATTACATCTCATGAGAAACACCTGGTGGCCTCCTAATAAATAGTAGATGGAATTTTTACCATTCCAGCCAGTACCCAGCCAGCCAGCCACCAGCCAGCCACCAGCCAGCCACTCCACCACCCCCAGCCACACACACAAAGATACAAATCTTTAATCTCAGGATGAAGTATCAGTTACGCACAATGGAGCAGCAATGATACTAAAGCTCTTTGGATTCAATACACAGTATCTTTCATGCAAAATTGCTCAGCTGGGTGATAGGAAATATAAGTGATCTCACCTGCACGGAAACCCTTCTTCTCTTAACACTGAATATTTGAACACCTGATGGTGAATGTAGATGAACTGATTGACTGGTCATGAGGTCTTTTTTGGTCCCAGTCTTCAAGTCTCCCAGAAAACCTTAATTCATTGCTGCTTTGATTCCTAGAAAATGTAAGTTGAAAAATCCTTCATATTGGATAAAAAGTAGGAAATTGCCCACTCCTCACCCTCCTTTGAATGGTCTGACTCATAGCCTTATTATTGTTCTATTTTTTTCCCCTCTGGTTTCTGGCTCTGCTCTTGACCAACTATTTTCTGTCTCCCTGCAGGTAACCCTGATCCCTACTCATGACTCAGAAGTGATGAGGGAATGGTACCAAGAGACCCATGAGAAACAACAGGACCTCAACATCATGGTCTTAGCAAGCAGCAGCACAGTGGTTATGCAAGATGAATCCTTTCCTGCATGCAAGATTGAACTGTAAAAAACCAAGACCAGCCACACCACAGGATTTGAACTTTGTTTCCAGAAATTCTTCAATTTGAAACGCCACCTTTTCTAAAGAGTCAATTCGTCTAAATAAGTCACTGAACTGTTACCTGCCAAACGCTATACTGTGTCATGGTGATGCAAGTCACTAATATTTCTTAGTTTTCGCTGATTTGCTAAGGGAAGTAACAGTATTCCCACAGTAGGGTTCAAGTTACTGCAAAAATACCCACCCCAGTTCATCTCTGCTCAACATTTGGAAACCATGCACTAGCAAACCCAACTGACTTCCGCTAGGTAGAGGCATTTGTCTTAGAGAGAGAGAGAGAAAGAAAGAGAGAGAGAGAGCGCGCACGCACAATGAGAGAGAACACAGGAGGGAGGGAGAATGAGAAAGGAAAAGGATGCAAGAGAAGGAGAGGTAATGGTAGAGAGTGCTGGTGAGATACCCAGAGAGAGGGAGACAGAGCGAGGTGGGGTAAGGAGGAGGGAATAACCAGCACTTAGGGCCGCGTTTTCTCACGCAGCCTGTATTCTATAGTCTACATAGGCAAAGTTTTCAACTTGTGTCAGTCTGAGGCATCAAAAAGGGTCTCAATTTTCTAGAACGAGTTAGCCGAAAGGAAACAAAGAAGGGAACAGAACTTGTTCTGAGGGCATGTGAGATTTTTCACGCCTTAATTAAGCTCCTTCAGTTTGAAGGCTGCGCACCGACATGATGTAGAGAGCGCAGACTGGAAGAGCGAGTGGTTTGAACCCCATTCGGAACTCTCAGACTCTTCAGACACACGAGTAGATTGATCTAAGGCATGCTCCCAGCATTTGTCCACCCAGTTAGTCCACTCGGAGTCACTTAACCTGCATGCGGAAACACCCAAGTCCACCCCGATTAACAAGCAAATACCAAAGCGGTTGGGAGTACATACGGTAGACAATTTGCCTTAGAAAGTGACTTGAATGTACAAAAGATACTTGATGCACTTATTTTTTAACGTGAGACCGCAAGTTTATAAAACATCCGTGTAGGATTATAGATACTCCAGTTCACGGAGCAAGTGTGTGCGCGTGTGGGGGTCCTAGAAGCTGATCTGATCGGTGCAGCGGTTTGATGCTGAGTCATGCGTGTTGAATACCACCTCCGTGCGCCCATGGCCCCTCAGCCAAACAAGTTGAGCCTTTCGTAGCTTCTTTACTATGGCAAGTTCCAAGATTGAAATGGCTTCTATGATCAGAACTGGGAAAACAGTGAATCTTATGGTGGAAGAGGTTTCTCGGCAAGTGTACAGTATTTACCTTCCTTTGTCTTACATTGGCTTTTTCTTTTTCTTTTTCTTTTTAATTTTTCATTAATTTCAGCATCATGGGAACAAGTGTACAGAAGAATTTTTTTTTTAGATATGTGAGAACTTTTCATAGATGAACTTTTTAACAAATGTTTTCATTTACAGGAAAATGCAAAGAAAATTTCAAGTGATAGCCTTTTTCTTTTCCCCCAAGTCCTTCGTAAGACAAAAAAAAAAAAAAAGAAAAAAATGTTTTTTGAAGTTCTGGTGAGATTGAAGTCTGATATCGCAGTAATAATATTTATTAAAACCCATAACTACCAGGAATAGTGATACATCCCACCCCCTGGTCCCCCCTAACGTAAAAATCTGAGTACGTGTTATTTGAGAGTGGGGGAGAATGGCATGGTAGGCTACTTTTCCAGGCCTTTAACGTCACCCTGTGGTATTCCACATACTTCTTTCAGGATCTTGAACCATGAGGTAGAAGAGCCAAGGCAAGTTCAAAGAACCCTAGCAAAAATTTGCTTTGGGATTTTCTTTTTTTTCTTTTTTTTGGGGGGGAGGGAAGTAAGAGAAATAATTCATTGAAAGCAAATGAATTCCCATCTCCGACGATTCATCCCGTAGAGTTCAGAGATCATTTCCATCGTTGTCGTCATTGAACTATGAATCCGGAAACCAGATCATGTCTAAGCGGACGTCCAGTTCCAAGTTGCAGATCGATGCGCCCAGTGTTCAGATGTGGCAAACTTCTCAGTGACACCTGTGCTGTGCTCTGTCACGTTGTGTTTCCTGCAGACTCTTAAGATCCACGGAGTAGTGAACAGTGACCTCATTTTATTTTCTATGTTAGTTATTTATTTCAAGATTAACATTTTAGTTGATTTTTGTCTGGTAAGTGTGTGTTTTGCACTGCTAACGACTATGAGGGTTTAAACAATGCTTCTTCAGGGTCCCCTCGCGGAGGACCTCTGCAGTCTACTTAATGCTGTGAATTACATTTTTCAAATGTTTTAATTTTTTTTAATTAATATTCTATTTTTTTTAGGCTTCTCTAGAAATGCAGCTTTTATTTATTACCCCATTTCTTTAGAGTCCTTAAGAACAACACATTGATAAAGGGTACAAAAAATTAACAGAAAATGGAAAACTCAAGGTGACAAAAATGGATTTTATTGAGTATAAACTACCTACTTCAGACTTCTTTCATGAGACAACCTAAGAGAACTCATGATAATTATTTACTGATTAGTTATTAAGCTGAGTTGGTTGTGTCCACGTAATACATGGGAAGAGAAACTGATTTCCAGCCTTCTTGCCAAATCCAGACCTCTGCTTGATTTCTCTTTGATAGAAGAAGGAATTATTTTCCAATTTCCCAAATTCAATTTACTTAATGTGCATTATTTTGCCTTTAAACCAACAAACATCTTGGAGAATTATAGCCAGTCTTCAATTAGAACCATTCTATCCTACTCCTTTATTTTTTCTTTTCTTTTTGCTATGGGATTTAATGGGACAAATATACAAAAGCTGACACCGGTCAGCTGGCTCTTTTTCCTATGAAATGTATCAGTACCTTTTTCCATCCATTGTTCTCAGTGATGACCACAGAGCTGGAATATACCAGGAAAGTCGAGATTTGCATTGCAGGTTCCTCCTGTCCTTCCAGACACCTTTCCTACCTGTGTGACTAACCTAATTTTGCTAGTTCCATAAGTACACAATTGGTTTAGTAACAGCCATGACAATGTACCGTGTACATTCATGGTGAGGGCTAAAGATGGACACAGACTTCTAGGAGCTTTATTCATACTGATTACTTAATCCAGTTGTACAGATTGAATATTCGAGTGAAAGGAATTTACGCTCTGTTTCAATGATGAGATTCCATCGAGAGGGCACTCATGATCATGAACTTTTGGTAGTATTCTTAAGCAAAAATTCTACAGAGACTAAATGTTAGAGGTGATCCTCCACTTTCAATTTTAATGAATTCTATCCCCTTTCTCAAAACCCAACCCCCATGCATGCTTTCTCAGTCTTGTGGTGGGACTGGATACAATGACTGACCCCCTCCCCCACCCCCAACACCATTTTCCATGGAGTTCAAAAAAAAAAAAAATTCTTTTTTTTTTTTTTTTTTTAAGACCTTACATATCCTAGTGAATGGTTTCCCCAGTGTATATGAATGTTTTAAGTGTCTCCAATAGCTTATGCAGTTTAGGAGCTTTTCAATACTCATTTAATAAGATTCAATCATTTGCTAATGAAAATCTACCACCTTCCATTTTTCTCTCTATTACCAAATTTCAGCTCTCAGGAGCTGCTCTACAATTCTGAAATTGCTTTTCTTGCCTCTCTTTAGTCACCTGTCACAGGAGGTTCTTGCTCGGTAATGATATTGTGAGTTAGATTAATGACTTTTTTTTTTTTTTGTGCTTCGGATTTTAGAAGAAAAGATTTGTTTCCATTTGAAAGGAACTGTAAGCTTTTATCTTCTAACCAACTGAACAACACACCAAAAGCAGCCTAGGGATGAGCATTTCTTTGAAAGCAATTAGGTTATTCACCTGGTATTAAAACTATTGACTATTAAAAAAAATCTGACTTTATTAATTTAAAAGGCAGCATCAAAAACTGAAAAGGAAGGGAAAAATAATTAGCTTCTCTGCACTCGTTTGGAGCTCCCCAAACAGGAGCCATCAAGATGAGGCATCAAGACCGGGCTGCCCTTTCCAGAACACCGTGCAGCCGTTCTGAGTCGTGCTTACCCGCGCTGCATGCAGCCCTTCTCTTTCCGGCCCCGGAAAGAAGTGGTCTTGAGCCCGGTTGAGAAGCACCTCCACTCCTCTCTCTTGTTCTGAATGGTGTTTGTGTCAGTCTGCAGCTGTGTATGGTATTATGTCTTATAATCCTGCATCACTTCTATCCTATCCAGTCATATCTAATGTAGAAAATTAGTTTTCAGTGAAAGTAATATGTAGTGCTTTTATGATATTTGTGTGCAATATCCCCTCTTCCATTGAGGATATTTGATGTAAAAGAAAAAAAAACTCAGTTCCACAATAAAATACAAAAGTGGCAAAAGTTCCCGTGTGTGCTGTGCCGTCCCTTGTTTTCTGCACTGAGTTGGGCTCATGGGGAGTTGGGATTTGCCCCCCACGGCGGGGGAACGAGTCCATGAGGGCTGATTGTGTTTTTTTTCAGTGGCTCCCTGGCTTTTGGCAGAGGGCCTTGTGTTCCTCCGATGACTGCTGCGTCGTTACCATCTCTAACCCACCCCTAGAGCATGTGGGGAGTCTAAGGGCAGAAACTGGGAGGTGAAGGAGACCGGAACGAGTAAGCACAGCAGTGTAGATGAAGGAGGGTAGGGGGGGTTTCTTACATAAAGCAAAAACCAGCCTCAACCCTCGCTCGGCCACAGCCGGCTGCCTGACCTCCCTCTATCCATCGGAAGCTCCTTTACTTCCCTGTAACATGAGAGACTCGGCACGATGGTCAAGCCAGGTGATCCCTCCCAAGACGGACTTTCTGGGCTCCCCGCACCCACGACCTTCGCTCTACACCCGCAGTGGCTAGTCCTGTGGGGACCTGTGGAGGCAAACAAAGCCTAAGGGCTGCCCTCCACTGGGGTGCCAGGGCTCCCAGAACTCAAGGGTGGGCTCTGGGGACGTGGGAAAAGCACCACAAGCGAGGACTAAGCTGAGGCCTGCTGGGTGTGTGTCACGCACGCGGTGTCGGGCAGAAAGCACACTCTGGGCAGGGGCAACAGCTCAGGCGAATGGAGCAGGAGCAGTTACGTCGGGGGTGGGGCACTCAGCTCAGAGGGTTAGGTGGGGGGGCCCTGGCATCTCAGTCCCCCCAGGGGCCACAGGACGTTTGCCCACGCCGGGCTCAACAGAGCCCTCCAGCCCTGGCCCTGTCTGTCTGCAGAGGGGATGCTTTGGCCTTGAAGGGCTCCTGCAGCCTGTCCCGAGTCCTGGGGATGTCCCTTTGTGATACGCGCTCCTTTCTGTCTTCGATTGTGCCTCAGAACACTGTGACTCCCCGACTGGTCCCGACGGAAGTTGCTGTTTGGCAGAAGGGGTTTGGGGCTGCCTCCGGGACCTGAGGGGTCAAGCACGGGAGCAGTCAGGCCGGCAAGGCCTCACGCCAGATGTACATCTGTGTACATCCATCCTACCTGCCCAAGTACATCTCCTCCTATCCCACCGCCAAACTGCTCGGTGCCAGAAGTCCTGGCTGGAACAGAGGGTGCGGGGCCAGCACGGCCCCATCCTGGCCCTGTGAGTCCTGGGTCTCAGGAGGCTGTGGGCTCCCGGGAAGCCCTGCCAGTTGTTCACCCTAACCAGACCCTTCCCTGGATTTCCTATCCCCCTCCCTTGGGACTCGGGCACAGCAGGAGCGGGGAGGGACGTCATGCGCTTCCAGCTGGTCCTTTTCTAGACCCTGGAGGTGGCTTTCTTGGGTTCATTTTTTCCTGTCTTCCGGGTAAATCAACAAAGGTCTGCTGAAGTACCGACTCCACCTTCTCTTTATACTTGCCTTGCTCATTCTAGATGTTTCTCTGTGTCCCCACAATGATCTTTCAACAAACTCCTCACTCGGGAATTGCTGCTCTCTTGCCTAATGCCAGGTCAGCATCTCCTCTCTCATGTTACACCGTGTGTCTTGAAAAGTCATGGAGTCATACGTGCAGACTGACCTGGTCACACCCAGTTCCCAGAAGACAAGCAGGTGTCCTGGGTGGTTCGGGTGGTGTTACTGGCCACATTTTCACAGATGATGGAGCATCACAATGAGGATGGCTTCATGGGATGATCTCGCCATAAAAAGTAGGCATCGCTCCATTTCCCCCTCCAAGTCTCTACTCAAATCCAAACTGCAGTCACTGTAATGCACTCCCGTGGGTTTAAGCTGACTTTTGCAACTGGGGTCTCCAGTCCGAACCTCTTCTCTGATCTCCAAATTCACATCCAGCTGTCTATTAAGAGCCCCATGCAGTGAATAAGGATCTTTAAAACCCAAATCAAATTTAACATGTCCCCTGAGCTCCCCAAACTACTTCTGTCCCAGGGCTTTCCCATCTCACTGAATGGCAAGCACGTTACTCCAGCTGCTCAGATAAAAGTGCTTGGCCTGTCAGCAGGCCTGCTGGCTCTTCTTTCCAAATACACCCAGTCTGGCCCCTTCCCGTCACACTTACTGTGACCACCTCTGTCGAAGCCCATCGTTTCTCCCCTGGATTCTCGTGGTAGCCTCCTGACTGTGCCGTGTCCCAACTCTGCTCTCCACGGTCGTTCACCACATAGCAGCAGCTAGACTAGCGAGCCCCCGAAAATATTAGGTCGGAGCACGCCATGGGAACTTCCGACGGGTTCTCATCCCAGAGTGAGGGCCAGCGTCCTTACTAACACCGTCTGGCCTCATCCCCTGCTACCCTCCACCTTCTACTTCCTGCTGCAGCCACACTGGCCTCCCAGCCTACCTCCGGCGCTCTAGGCAGGCTTGCACCTGGGCCTTTGGGCCTGGTTCCTCTGTTGGTCACACTTCTCCACGGGTAGCGCCATGCTGCTCACCCTCACCCTCACTGGTCTCTGGTAGAAAGTTCTCTTCCCGGGAAGGCGTCCCTCAGCAACCTGGTTTAACTTGCAACCTCCAGCACCTAGCCAGCCTCCGCTTTCCCTCTTCACATGACATATTGGGTGCTCATGAAGGAACAGTCTCCTTCCACAGAATGTAAATACCACGAGGGAACGGATCCTTGTCTACTTTGTTCCTTGCTGTAGCCTCGGCGACTGCTTTTACAGTGCCTGACGCATAATCGGCGTTCAGTGTTTGTTGAATGAACGAACGTACTTCTCTTAGGTTGGCACAGTGGCCACATGGTGCGGTTGTTGAAAAGTGGGTTTGGAATCGGGTGTACCTTGGGTTCCAGCACTATGGATTCATTTACTAATGGTGTGGCCCTGGGCAAGTCACATAAGCCTTGGTCTTCTCTGCAAAATGAAGGTGGTACTCCCTGCCCTGCAGGGCCGTTCTAAGTAGGTGGAATTATTATTTTTTTAAAGATTTATTCATTTATTTATTCATGAGAGACACAGAGAGAGGCAGAGACACAGGCAGAGGGAGAAGCAGGCTCCCCACAGGGAGTCCGATGCGGAACTCGATCCCAGAATCCTGGGACCACACCCTGGGCCAAAGGCAGATGCTCAACCGCTGAGCCACCCAGGCATCCCAAGTAGGCGGAATTAAACTCGGCAGAAATGGGCTTTCACAAAGAGTTGCTAAAGGTAATTTTTGTAATCAAGATGGGTACAGTGATGAGCCAGCGCCTGTGCTGGGCCTGGGAACCATGGATGCCCGCTGGGGCCCAGCACACTGTCACTGCAGGAGGTTTGTAATGGGTTTGATTCCCCTTACTATGTCAGCATATTAACCAGGGAGGGGGTTTTAAGGTTTAGAACTTTGAATTCTGCAGACATGAAGTACTGCAAAAACCAAAAAGGCAAGTGAAGTTCTCCTACCATTTGGCACATCAGAGAATATACTGTACCTCTTGGAAATCCTTTCTAAGTCTTCCATGTAGTCCTTGATCTAGCGTTTAAGGCCTGCAGTGGAATTAATTTTCAGATGCTTCTTTTAAGAGTAAACTTTGTTTTCCGAACACGTCTAGCTTGGATCAGGAATCCCTAACATTCATACATAATAAACACACAGCCTAAAAAAAAAAAACCTACAGAGCCTGAGCGTAACTGTTTTACACAAAGATCCCAGTGGTAACTGCCACCCCCTCAGGGCCATGGCTACCAGCCTTTTGTTTTTAAAAAATTTTTTTTATTTATTTTTTATTTTTTATTTATGATAGTCATATATATAGATATAGAGAGAGAGGCAGAGACATAGGCAGAGGGAGAAGCAGGCTCCATGCACTGGGAGCCCGACGTGGGATTCGATCCCGGGTCTCCAGGATCGTGCCCTGGGCCAAAGGCAGGCGCCAAACCGCTGCGCCACCCAGGGATCCCCTACCAGCCTTTTTGGACCTTCCTGTTAACCAGATGGGGAACGGCATCAAGGCAGCATGCACCGTCAGCAAAAAGGCCAACTCGACGGGGAAAAAGGAAAGGTTACTCTCAAGCGAAGAAGTGGTAATTTAGAATAAAAGGCAATTTCCCTGTCACAATGACATTGAAAAGCACTCCTCTTACCCCATTCTCTAACGTAAGGTTTAAAAAAAATTATCGTCAGAGTTCGAAAAGTTCAGCTCTGAAGATTACTACTAACCATTTAACGAAAATACAACCACACCACATTTTCTGAGCCCGGTTCAAGCACATCCCTTCCTCACCATGCATGCCCAGCGAGGTTACTGGGTGCAGTGGTGGCAGCTCCCATCACGGCAGCTTCCGATCCCAGTTACATATCACCAGATGCAATCACCGTTGACCCTTTTTTCCAGAACCTTGTTGAGGAAGAGTAATGGCCCACCCTGTATTACTGCATTATTTTATACTCATTGACTTAGATAAACAGTTACTATTATTTCATTAAATAGACTAGATATTAAAATAATTAAATGTTATTTTTCTAGCCTCAGAAATGCCATTCACAAATGAGCCATTTGCACACACATTGTTGGGTTCCACCTGCATCGCCGCAAACATGCCGGAGGAAGCCCTGCTCACAGACCCTCGGCCACGGTTCCTGACCTTGGCTGGTGCTCCTGACATTTTGGACCAGACACTTCCTTGTCGTGGGGGCTGCCCTGTGCACTATGGGATGTGTAGTGGAATCTCTGGCCTCTATTCACTTGATGCTAATTCATTCATAATGAAAAAACCGACTTCAATAAACTAATTTTCAGGGCCCGTGACTCCATGACAAGTCGAGCGCAATAAAGATCCCACACATGTACCTGATCTGGGCAGCCAGCTAGAAGGTGTGGAAACGAGATGCAAAGTTGGCACCAGGGCAACATAGTCCCGAGAGGAGGAGCCTCAGGTATCTTGCTGTGGCTGGGGGCGGGGGGGGGTCCATGCTCCCCACTCTGAGAAAAACTGGAGATCAAGCATGGCAAGGGCAGATAGGGAGGAAACAAGAGTAAACAGGTTATGAGCTGAAGGTGAACATGCTGCTTCCTGCCAGGACCGTCAGGGACGCTGAGCTAAATGGGCCTTCTGATCTACCCTGAGCCTGCCTCTGGAATTAGTAAGGGAGTGGCTGAGAAAGCCCTGCCCCCGATACACCAAATGTCATGGCTGGCTTGTGGTCTTGACCTCGTACCTGCAGCAGGCACGGCGTGCTCAGCCACAAGGCCCCGCGTGTGCCATGGGTGCCTCACCTCGGGTCACCCGGTTTGTTTCCTTATTCAAGGACGCGTTACTCCCACCGCCCTCACAGGGTGGCTTGAGTTGCTGGCACACACACAGTCCTTGGTGAACGTTAGTGGCCGTGGTGGTGGTGGGGAGTGCCCAAGTCTGAGAGACGAGGGAAGTTAGAAAGGTGTTGCTCAGAATCACACTAACCAGACCGAGGTGTGACTTCCTCCTTCCCTCCCTTCCCTGAGACAAAGAACACAGCAGAGGAACCCCAGAACATTTATTTCTACCAGTTCCTGATCAAAGAGCACAAGCTCGGATAGCAGCACGCCACAGTACATAAAGGCAAAATTACACAGCAAGCAAGAGCCACCCCTGACCCCTTTCACAGAGAAACTTCAGGAAGGAATTTCCACCTCCCAACGGTTTCAGTTGCACAATCACCCACATCACCCATGCACACAAGCCCCAGCCTGCTTCTAGTTTTCTACGACTTCTCCAACCGAAATGGGTGTTGACAGGTTGTACATGTGTGCACGTGTGGACACAAGAGGCAAGCCTTTACCTCCTTGGGGAAGCTGAGAATGCTTTGGAAAGAAGTTACCCCAACAAGATGGAGAAGCCAAGCCAAGGGGGCTTCAGGGCTAGAGCTAGCTTCCTCCTCAAAAGCCCTTCCATTCTAAATATGTCAGTGGTGGTGCCCGAAATTTGAAAGCCAGTGGGTTCGTGGTGCTGTGTTCACTCTTGTCCTCAATTTCTCCCAACTTCATGTCCACAGGGAGGAGACACGGGGGAGGGAGAAGGTGAGACGTGTGGGCATCGCACCCCCAGCTCAGGCGGGGAGGATGCTGGGGGGACGAGGCCTCCAGACACACAGTTGCCCCTGGGGGGAGAGAGACTATTCAGAAGCCTGTGCTCGACACCAGGTTGTTGAACCATGGCCCTTCCCTCCACCACTGCTATGGATCAGGAACTTTCTTTCTTTTGTTTTTGAAGATTTTATTTATTTATTCATGAGAGATACACAGAGAGAGGCAGAGACACAGGCAGAGGGAGAAGCAGGCCCCTGTAGGGAGCCTGATACGGGACTCCATCTCGGAACCCGGGGGTCACGCCCTGAGCCAAAGGCAGATGCTCCACCGCTGAGCCTCCCGGGTGCCCTCGGATCAGGGACCTTCTGTGTTAAACGTCGATCCCTGACCCCACCATACACCTTGGGTGCACCGCATCTAAGGTGTTTAGCTGGGGCTTCGGTCTGACCACTGGCCACTCACAGTTCTGCAGCCTTTCTCAGCATCTCATGGGAAGTCACGCTGCCTTAGGACGTTGAACACTGTGGCTCTGATACCATAAACGGCCTGCTTTAGGAGGACAGGCAGGCGGAGGGGGCCGAGGCCGCCGCATGGTCCCTGGGAATCTCAGGACAGGGCTCTAGAGAGGCTCTGGTGGTGGGCGCCGGGGCCCCACGGGCCTGTGAGGCAGCTGCCTTTGCTGCTCTCCGGGCCTCATGCTCCCGCTTTGCCCTCTCCCTCTGCTCCTGCTCCCTCTGAATCAAGTGCACCCGCTCCAGATGCCACTGCTGCAGCTTCTGCTCATAGGTGGCCATGTCCTCGGCTTCACAGGTGGGGAGCTGCTCCTGGATGAGCCGCGTGGTCAGAGCCAAAAGGCTCTCTGACTCAACTCTGCCCAGGGCCTCAAGCTTAGACTGCAAATCCTGAAAGAACAAGAGGAGATGGGGGGTGGGGTGGGGAGGAGGATGCAGGTAGGAGAAGACAAAGAGGAAAAGATATGCAGTCACTTGTAAAATCTCTACACATTCTGCTTGCAGGAAAAGGCATTGTATTGGGAACCTGTCATCTAGACACTGCATTTGCCCCCCCCCTTTCTTTTTTTCAGTCCAGCAATTTTGCAAAGATGCACCACGTGTGATTTCTCTCCCTTCACTCACAAACAGTAAATGGAACTCCATATGCCGTGATGCTCCATGTACTTTCTTGTTTTAAACCACAAAGAAAGCACAAGTATAACAAATCCACATTTCCCCTGACTTGCACCAAACCAAGCAGCAAAGTCCCAGAGCAAAGAGCTCTAAGGTGCACACAAAATGGCAGAAGCTGCTGATAAATGGCAGCAAGGCCGTCCCTATCTTTTTCCTGCAGAATAATAGAGATAAATGTTTGCCTAACCAGGGTTCCTTTCAACAGATGGAAATCGTTTCAAGAATTTTTTTACTAATGGCATGCTAAACAGTTCCCATGAGTGCTCGCACTATTTCAAGCCCCCACCTGCTGTGCTCCATTGCAGGTCAGCCTTTACAAACTGACTGCTTACGGCTCCATCTGAAATGGCATCTTGGTTTGGTCGGTATTGTATTCCTGGAGAAGCAAAGGACTAAAAACACTAATCCCCTTAAGTGCTTCAAGATGTAGACCATCAGGAGAGAGCCACTTAAGGTCCAGCTGTAGCCTATGCCACACATTCCCATGTTCCATAACCAAATACAGTCAGGGGCACAGGTGATGAGGCCTGCTCCCACAGGAGGCGGGAGGTGGGCAGGATCCACGCGTCAAGGGGTGGCTACAGCCCAGTGTGATGGGTCAGTCCTGTAAAAAGGGACCGGACCCCCAAACAAATTACCTGAGACTATGAAAATTCAGGCAACGGGAAGAAAAAGAAATGTACAGTGAGAATTATTTCTTTCTGATGTCACTTTCCCCGTGGTTTGGGGCCAAGGAGACAGCTTGGGACAGCAGATAAGGACTCAAATCTGAGTCCGTGAACTTCTGGTTCAAATCCCGAAGCAGTCACTTATGGGCCAGTTCCTCTCAGCCTTGGTGTCATGTAACATGGGAAAAGCGACATCCCCCACGCAGAGCTACAGTAAAGACAAATGTAATGCACTGGTGCCTAATACTCAGCCGGGAGCTAGCAAATTTTGTCTCTCTCTCTTTTTTTTTTTTTTTTTGATTCTCAAAAAAAATGCATGTATAGAAGAATGAGGACTGAGAATTTAATGCAGCACGGGTTTCTAGTCTCCGTGATTAAATATGTAAGAAATAAGAGGAAGAGGCAGTCATTTTTAGGAGCGTTGTGGCAGCACGTTTTGTTTTTTAGCCTTTCCTACACTGCAAAGTTAAGAGGTACACAGATAGGTCCATAAGTTCTTAGCCGCCAATTCTCTGTGTACCTAATACCGATTAACGTTTCTTTCTCGGTTTTCAAATTCTAAAAGAGGGACCTTGAATGAAGACTTTACAGAATTACTGCTCCAAGTACAGAAGAATCCTCATAACATGGGGACAGAGCTGTCCCATAGTTTGTTCCAGAGCATTGCTGAATAGATCTCTGTGGTGATCACACAAAATGACACTTCTCTGCCCCAAAATGACACACGAGGACAGCTGGCATGGATGGGAAGGTCTTCTAACTCTGGGAAACAAACTAGGGGTGGTGGAAGGGAAGGGGGGGTGGGGGTGAATGGGTGACAGGCACTGAGGGGGGCACTTGATGGGATGAGCACTGGGTGTTATTCTGTATGTTGGCAAATTGAACACCAATAAAAAATAAATTTATTATTTAAAAAAAATTCATCAGGCAGCACATTTTTCTCTTTGCACTTAATAGACGAGAAGCAAAGCAAGGAAGGGCCCAAGGGGTTAACCTGCCAACACAGCCCTTCTCCCCTGACGTGGATCACAGAGTATTTTGGGGCATGTAGTTGAAAGTACCAAAGGCAGCTTGAGCGCTCCTGGCTGTTTGAAAAAGAAACAGTGGAAACTCGTTTACATCTTCCATGCAGTTCAAAAAAATATTCTGAGGGCCCGAGTGCACAACACTAAGCCAAGCCAGAGGTAATGCCTGCATCTCATCTCCAACATACTCAGATCTGGCTAATTTCCACTTGGGTTTCTGGGTCATGAAGCACATTGGTGCACTATGGACAAATGACCAGATCCTTTCCACCTGGAGCTGGAGTTGGGCGACTGCTCCGGGGCGGCAGGCTAGTGCCCAGCCATCAGGTGCGTCAGGGATGACTGCGTAATGACATGCTGCCCCAGTGAACAAAACTGGGACCCATTAGCTCACGCACAAAAAGGAACATAAAAATTCCATTTGTTTCTTTTAAGACGGCTTCCTGTTTGAAGCCTCATTTGCGATGTCAGTGTTTCATGCCTTTGTATGACAGGGATGCACGGAAGGACTGCCTGTCAGCACGGCAGAGAGGCACGTTTGATGCCCAGAACCGAGAGGGGCTCCGCTCCGTTCTGCTACAACGCACCTTAAACCGTTCCAGGTACCGGGGAAGCTTGGACTGTTCCGTCTCCTCTATGTCCAGCTGCTCCAGCAGGTCTCCTGAGCCCTGGCCGTCTTCCCCTTCTCGGGGCTGCTCCTCTGAAGACTGCGGGGCCGGGGCAGTCAGAGCCGTCAGCGTTCTGTCCAGCACAGCCAGCTGTGGAACAGAAAGAGGGGCAGGGACTAAACCGTGGCCCTGAAAACACACCACGAAGAGAGGCTGGGCAAGGGAAGGGAAGGGACACCTGGAGTCTGCAAACCTGTGAACTCTTGCTCTTAGAAAGTTATCAGAAAGAGATGTGGCTATGATTTTACATCAGGAATACCCCGTCCGATGGCAGGGACAACCTAGCCCAAAACTGTGGTACGAATAAGCAAGCTCAGAATCATCTGTGAATGAATCAGCACAGGGGCATCGGATTTCACCTTTAGTCAGCCAGGGAGGGATCCAAACATTAAGTTCCATGGGGACTCAAAGAATCCCCTCTTCCACGTCGGCGTTCTTCCTCAACTGGTTTGCAACTGGGAGGAGAAAAACCACCGCAGAGCACAACCAACAGAGAACCATTCTGAATGTGCGGGAGAGCCTCTGAACCCAGCAAGCTTCCTTCACAGAAAGAGTATATAGCTCATGGGGCATCTGTAACTTAGGGAGAGATTTTACTGGCTGGTTCTCCCAAAAGAGGGCCAGAACTTTCCTTTCCTTATCCCTTCCTCACACTGATTACCACTAAATATGATCTAAAGCCGCTGATAGGGATTCGACAGGCATACGTGGAATTCACTCTAAGAAGGTGATTTCTGTAAACTTGCAAGGTAAGGAAATTATAAAACAGAAGGTTTCTTTTTGTTTTGGCCTCTCTCCCCCACCACATCCACTTTGGGGCACACCTTCCCTCGACCAATGTGGGGCCTAATCCCCAGAGGTTCTACAACCTCAAGGCCAGCACGAGCACCTACCTGGACACTGATTAATTCAGACCATGTCGCATTAGAACAACAATCCAGAAAACACTAAGGCCCTTTAATACCTGATACCCAAATCCAACATATATTCCAATCTTGCTGACATTGGGAATCACATTCCTATTAAGACAGATCACAAAGTACGCAAATCTGGCTCAGATTGGAAGGAGTATTTCACTGGCACAGAATTTCTATGTAATATTGTGTTTCTGACCACTAGAATTGACTACAGCAGGGCTAAGTATGAATCCATGTCTAGGAATGTGTACGTTCTGTTACCAGTGTCTGCCAAAGAACATGATGATCTATTAGACATTAGTATCTGGTCAATACAGGTACCAGACGGATGCATCTCACGCCTAGAATGAAGCCAAGGAGTGAGTCCTAGTGATTGGCGTCAAGGCAAAACCAAGAATGAGCTCAAAGTTAACTTTAACACCCTGGTAATGCAATAAACAACGTCTAGCCAGGTCCCCTCCCGTGACAGCTGCTTGGACAGGAGCAGACATTGGCTGCCTGTGGGGCGTAAGGATGCTCCGTGTCCTGTAGCCTGAGCTGAGCTGAGTCCAGTGGCTTCCTAGGCTCCAGAGTCCCAGGTGATTGAGAGACGCATATGGGGGCTGGTGCGAAGATAGCTGCCTAGTGCAAGCAAAGTGAACCCCTCAGAACTCTGAAAGGAACATCCGATCCCCATTTCCCCACCACAGAATGGTGTGATGGAAGCAAAACAAGACTGTGCCATCTCTAGTCCCCAGATTCGTTTCTTGAAGGCTTTTATGGGTGAACATAATTGCCACGGAGTCTCCCGGGACTACAAGGGTACAGAAATGCCAAAAATTAAAAATGAAACATTAACTTCTTTTTGAGGTACCACTCAGATTTTACCGGGGGAAGGGGCAGTGGAGTGGGCAGTATTTTACTGAACTCAGTTTAAATTTGGGGGAAGAGGGATAGTGCTCCTCCCAAACAGTGAGCTATAGGATCAACAGTAATCTTGTCCTCTAATACTTGTTGTTAGTAACACTGAGAATGTGCATGGTTTTTCATTCCTTTTCAACCAGGTAAGTACATGATTCTACAGAAGAAAAGGAAGTCGGGGGAGGGGAAGACCATGAAAACAAATTCACAGGCTGGCTTACAAGGAACAGGAGACTGCTAAAGCTCACTGGATTAGGACTGAGGGACTTACCGCTTCCGCACATAGCTTTCCATCCTCCGGGGACGAGGCCACCTTCTCCATCACTTGAAGGGCTCTGTCAAGGTAGCCAGGTTGCCACAGCAAGGGCATGTTATGGTACACAGCCCGCAGCCCTCGCTGCAACTCCACCTTCCCTGTGGCCAAAAAGAATAATGAAGAAGCCTCAGCTATGGCTTCCCACCATGTCTGAGGCTGAAGACTCGAAAGCAAAAGTGAATGTGCACCTGGCCACTCTAGAAATGGAGAAGAAGCATCTCCAATTTGTACCAAGAGCCTCATCCCATCCAACGACTTGGTGCCATTTCAGATAGACGATGAAAAATATGCTGAAATTCACTGAATCCATTTTTAATATAAAATTGTATGAATCTGCTTTTCTTCTTTTTAATTTGGGCTGGTGGAAATTATCATGAGGATGTATGAATCACAGGGCAGAGGGGAATTTATTAGAGAGATTGATATAGCTGTCTCTTTAAGTGGAACTACTCTTATAAAACGAGTCAAACAACTGAAATACTATTTTTGCTTCAAGAACAAAATCTTCCTCAGAAAAAGAAATCCCACAACTCTCCTACAGTGAATATCTTGTCAACATATGACAACTTTCCCCGCCAGCAAATGTTTGACATTTTTCAAAATGCTCCAAAACACCTCCCATCAACTATTCTTATGGAAAAAAAACAAAACAAAAAAAACCAACCACCTCATTTTGTTCTTTCTTCCTTTATTTGAACTTCATCAGCACTTAAATCATAAAGTCTTCATCATCTTTTTTGGATCCTGGGACATGAATGTGTTTCTTGGTGCCTCAAACCATCACAACTGGAGCTTAAGATGTGGACTCTAGACACAGGGTCCTCATGTGGGGTGGGGGGCTGTCTCTGTGTTTCTGTGGAACAGAAGCCCTCTCTGCACTAATGGCCAAAGTCACCTTGAGCTGCCAGGTCTTAAAGCCACCTTCACTTATCTTTTCTGGGAAGGAGGATTTGGGAAGGCTCTAGTAGGACATAAATAGGCAAAGCTTATCAGGTGACGGCTAATTTTAGCCTTTTAAGATGTTTGGGGCTGGACTGCAGTCACATTCTGGGAAGCTGCTTCCACTGGGGCTGAGTGAGGCTGCACAGCACAGGACATGGTGAGAGCAAAGGGCTTTTGATGGGACAGCTGCCAGTCCCCAAGCACCAAGGCCTCTGCGCAGAAACAACAGCAACAACGTCCTTTTTCTTAGCCCTGACAACTCCCTCAACAGTTTACCTACAGTCTAATAGCCCTGAGTGCTCACCTGAAGGCAAGGACAGACCACATAAGTCAATAGCAAAAAAGTAGACGGTGTAAAGGAGAAAACAACGTTTAAAAGGAGCGGTCAATCCTTTGCTAATCTGACAGCCATTTGATAAACTCTGAAATTCCTCTCCCTACATCAGTCTGTATCAGAACCGGCATCTAAGAATGCCACACCAACATGTTGCTGGTGAAGATCAATTTTAAAACTGCAGAAACTTTGATGATTTCCATAAAATGAAGGTAAGTCAAAGCAGCGTATGGTCAAGAGAAGGTGCCTTCTGAAACAGCCTGTCTACTCAAGAGAGAATGGAACCATAGTGAAATAATATGCATTTAACAGACTTCTGTAAATCAGGACACATTTTACACACAGTTAGGATACATGTTATCTGCCCTGATTCTACAAAACCCAGGTTCTTGAGGCTTCATCCCCCTGACCTGACTTGCAATGCAATCAGGGCATGAAAGTAAAGGAGCCATCCCCCTTCATGGAACAGTCACCTTGTGCCAATGAATCTCTCTGCTTTCCCAAAGTGCTACTAGATGTGCTGAGTGTCCCTTCGCTCACCTGGAAATAATACCAAGGATATGCGTTCAACACTAACTCTTAATTTACCTCCTGGACTTTAGGTCTAAAAGAAACAGAAAGACCTTTTTAGTACTGGGAAAGATTTTACTGGCTGGTTCTCCCAAAAGAGGGCCAGAACTTTCCTTTCCTTATCCCTTCCTCACACTGATTACCACTAAATATGATCTAAAGCCACGAGGACTAGTTTTCACCTCACCAGTGGTAAACAGGTTTTAGAACCCTTTTTACAGTCTCTTAAAGTATAAGCTCATACCTGAAAGGCTATTAAGGTCTATTTTTGTATCTAAAAATGAAAGCTGTTATTGGAATTTCACAGTTATACTGAAATAAAAGTTTATTACAAGTAGAAGAATGCATCAGTTCTGTCCACGAAGAACAATATTTATCAGGATCACTTAGCTTACCAAGAAGTGCATAGCCATACAACTGGGAACTCAACCCCACCGAGTTCTTTTGCTTTAGGCCTGGGAGTAACAGGGATGCACCAAAGTTCCTTTCCTCTTCCCACTGCAAGAGAATAAGTCAGATCATGGTCCAGCCAAGCAAAGAATACTTTATTTATGCAAGAAACTGATTTTAAATGACTTTTAAATAGGGGAAAAACATGATGTAGCATTAAGTTAAAAAAATAAAGCAAAATAACAAAGCTATAGGTATATAATAATACTAATTTTATGAATAAAAGATATTTATGTTTAACAAATAATACAGAAAAGAAATACCCCGTATGTTGTTGGTGGATTTCTGGGTAGTAAAATTATGAGCAATTCTGATTTTTTCTTTATACTTTTCATTATTTTCTGTATTTTTAGAAAAGAATAACAGTTCCTTCTGCAATCAGAAAAGCAAAACAAAACAAGAATAAAGAGTACTCTCTGGACCAACACTGCCTGGAGACAATCAATAAAGATTCACTCACATTGCTACGACACGCTGGGGCAAGCCTTTGAATTTTAAACAATTCAGCGATGATAAGACTCCTACTTCATAATATAAAAATAAATAAGACTATTAGGTTGCTTTTAGATAGATCTGTGCCTCTTAAAAATAAATTGGACAATCAGAAACACTTAGCGATCATTTCTTTCAACCCAGGATACAAAATTACACTTCAGTAAAATTGGAGCCTTTTGAGACTTAGGGGAAAGGGGGCAAGAATACAAGCACTGCTCAGCCTGCTGCAGAGTAGTAAGAGCAGCGACAGGGGTGTTGCTGTAAATGCTGGGCTCAGAGGACAGCAGCCTTGGCAACTCCCCAGACAATGAGAGCTGTGATCTTGGTGCCGAACAAATCCATCTCGGCCGGGGCCCTTGTTCGGGCTTGAAAGTAAAGAACACAAAGCTCAGATGTCCTGTACTGGGCTCTGCAGTCAGAGATCCAGGAGGAGGCACAGAATGAATGAGGCACACAGGCCACAGTCGCAGCCAGGGGTAGGGGAGGCGCCCCAGGTGTTAATGGGCACCGAAATCTCTTTACTGGGAATGATCTTTGTGCAGTACGAGGGTAATTTCTTTAAGAGTTTTCTCAACCTTTGAAAAAAGCAAAGATCTTGGGAAAGAAACAAAGCCTCCCCAGGCACTTGTGTGTACCAGATAAATGAAAGAGCCGGTGTTTGAGGGCCGGGGCATTTCACTTTCAAAAGCAAATCGCCCCAAGGTTTGACTCTCCTCCACATCAACTGCATGGAAAGGGACCTGGTGAATAATAAATAAGGAGCTTTCAAATATTTTTTTCTTTTCTTTAGGGAAAAACATGATCTAAAGTATCAAAATGCAATAGGGTAAAAAAGCCTAAAGAGTGGTATCCTTGCTGCTCTAGGAATGGAGCAGGGGTGGTGATGGCGGCCCAAACAGTGACACTTGTGAAGGGACTTTTAAAAAGATGGATGAAAACAAACAAGTGAACGTCTTATAGATTTTTCTGCTGATTCTCTGAGAATACTACAACCACTGCTGCTTATAAGAAAAGCTATTTATAAGTTAATGTAAGACACCTGCAGCTTCTATTGCATGTACTACCATGGACAGAATCAGGTGCCGCTGCGCCAGGGCCCTCATGGTTCCCCTCTGCCCCCCACTCCCCTTCACTGCTGGAACACCCAAAGCATCCTCCCACTTCACTTCATCCCATGCCCTTCCTATCATGCTCTCTGCTGCATTTACACTGGCCGTCTTCTTATCTTCCTCCAGCCCTTCGGCTCACCATGTTCTTCCTGCCACAGGGCTTTTGCATGTGTTATTTTCTCTTTTTGGATTGTTCCTCCTCCCTTCAGCTAGTTAATTCCCATTCATCTTTCAAATACTAACTCAAGAAACACATTTCCTCAAGGAAGCCATTCCTAACCTAAGTTTAGAATACAAACAAACAAAAACTCCCTAAAATATATGCTTGTCATACGAGATGTCTCTGTAGTACTCATTATAGCTATAGTTTTATATTCACGTATTTGTTTTGCTCTGAATGCCTGTTTTGTTCTTTGGCTGGAAGCAGAGAATGTCTGTTTACCATCATATATTCAGTACTTGGTAATGTATGGAAGGCAGTAGTTGCCCAATATAAATTTAAAGAACTAATAAATGTGAGGTATGCCATAGGCTATGACACTCCTCTTAGAAAAGCTAAACACACCATACATTCTTTAGAATGTGAGCTGGATTAGATGGCCTTTTCAGTTCCTACCAAAACTAGTATTTTTTGATGCTATATTTGAAGTTGAGGGTAGACTGCAGGGCAGACTGCCTGGCCTCCCCATGTGGCTTCATCACCTACTAGCTGGGTGGCTATTACATAACGAGTCAGTGCTCCAGGCTTCTCATCCACATAGAACTGTGAGGATTAAATGCATTCATAAATTTAAGACCCCAAGAATGCAGCCTGGTGCAGAGTATGTACTATTTAAGTATTAGTTGCTATTCCTGTTGATATTCTTAGGATAACAATCAACAATGATTAAATAGCCTAACCTAAGAGAGGAAACCAAAACCTGATATTCTGGACTGACCAGAGCGACCTCAGGAAGAGACTGATACCAACCGAACCATCAGCATTTAACGCCTGAGGTGTTGGTCAGTTAGCCGCCCCACTGCTTCTTTGATACCAGGTCCAACTGTCGCTGACAATCGGTTACCCATTTCTCAATGTCCGGGGGGCATTCGGCCTAGCTCAAGTCTCAAATGTGCTTAAGGACTTTTTCTTGAGATTCTTTCATGTGGAGGAACGTTCAGCTCTGCTCTGCCAAAAAACCGGTAGCTAGAATGTACAGAGGGAACACTCGTTCCTGGCTGTTTGTGGGCCACAGAGCCCCACGTCAGATTCTGATGGTGGGGTCATGGCCACCTCAGCCCCGCTGAAGAGTCACCGCGTGCTTCTCAGGCTCTCGGGACCACTTACACTGCAGTCTGTCTTCTTGGCCAGGCAATGGTATAACACATGGAGGGACAGAAGCTGGGTGGAAGGTACCTCAAAGGCTTCTTGCATCATGATCTCAAAAACCACGGATAAAGCATCTGGCAAAAAGATCAAAGTAAAAATGAGAGGGAATTACTTTCAGGTAACATCACCAAATCTGTATTTAACTATAAACTCAAAAAGTGGGGCACAACAGAAAAACAAATAGAATTAAGAAGCAAAATATGTGAGCTCTGATCTTAGTTCTTTCACAAACTAGATCTTTCCCAAGTCTTTAGCTTCTGTTGTACTATTACATACTAAGTCAGGTGCTTTGGGACCAGTGTTCTTGAGGAAATGGAATAATCCACTTAAGTTCTCTTAACTTCTCCCAGTATCATCCCTGTGATGATAAAAGATACCATTTGTCCCACCTACTTCAAAAGACTATTGGGCAGTCCCTCAAGATAGTACATATAAAAATGCCTCATAAATTGTGAAGCAAATTTAATGCATCATGTCCATCAGCTGGAAGAGCTAAGGCATACAGAAAGGAGGCAAATATATTTTCCAGGCCCCCGGGACAAGCAGAGTAGAAACTGGGCTGACTGCCCCATTCTGTGTTCCGGAACCTTCTTTCTGTTGGGGCAAAAGAAGATAAATGCTAGAGATGATCCTAAATCCCAGGTATCATTTCAGGGACAGAAAACTGATGACTATAAAAAGAATAATCAGGGTCAGCTTAAAAAGGCTTTGAAAGAATGGAAAGGAAATGCTCATTCATAAATTATAAGCCCTTGACTATAAAATACAATGTAAGATATTTGTTACCACATGAGCGCTGATCATAGCAGATCAGATCTTGAGCAATTTTTATTTTCCCTTAAGATTCCACAACATAGATGGAAGCCAAGAAAATCAAGTTCAGACCATTTCTTTCCCTTAATATTTGTTGTTAAATTAGAGAATGTTAATATTGGTTTAAAATATGGTGCCAGCACATAAAACAGGCACAACAAATGTTTTTGACTAACTAAGTTGCTGTGTTAACCAATTTTTGCATATAATCATAATTATAAGAGTTAGCACTGACTTGCAGCTGTTCCTAGCCAGCTGGCTTTGTGCATGTAGTCATGGTTCTAAATGAGACCACAGGCAAGAACTTCTATATTCTTTTTGCAAATGGGGAAACTGAGATAGAAAGACCAGCAAGTCATCTACTAAGTCAGTAGCAAATAAGGACTTGGAAGAGATTTAAAACAAACAACAATCCCAAACAAACCAATATTTTAAAAGAACACAATTTAAAGATAAAATCCAGTTTAAAAAAAACCTGGTTTTTCAACTGCTCATTAATGAATCCAAAATTACACATGAAAAATAAATCAAACTTATTTTATCTTTTACTTATATTCTGCATTTCATTCAGCCTAGGAAGTGAAATTAGATTGGCCTATAGAATTAATTAACTTTTCTTCCATATTTGTTTATGTACTTTGCTATTTCCTATCCTATTAACAATAAAAAGTATAATTTTTTCTAAATTTTGGCCATAAATGACAGTAATCTTCATTAAAATTTTATTTTTAGAAATCCTCAATATTAAATAAATATTTACCGTGCATTTAGGGGGAAAAAAAAGTCCTGTGACCCTTCCAACATGCCCTTTAAAGAGAGAATGAAGAGAGAAAACTGCTTCTAAAAACTCCCCAATGATATACTATTAAATCTGAAGTTTATGGAGCATAGATTTGGAAACAGAAAAGCTAATTAATTCTCTTCCACTTGAATTCAGAAAATGTAGGTTTAAAACTAATTGAATAAGAAATAGACAAGAAGGGATAATTGACATTTCAAAAAATAATATACGGCAAATACTCTTTGGCAGTCAACAACGGGAAGCCTTTTGAGAGAGAAGATAACTCAGAAGTCCAGAGGAGAGAAAGGAGAGAGGTACCCACACTCAGGCCAAGAGTGACCAGTGCCCAGCCTAAGCACTGAGTACGGATGCACTGGGAAAGGCCATTGGTGCTGGTGTGCAGGGATGAGGGGATGGAACCCAATGGCAGGAATCACAGTT
The DNA here is from genome assembly GCF_003254725.2 of Canis lupus dingo. NCBI lineage: Eukaryota > Metazoa > Chordata > Mammalia > Carnivora > Canidae > Canis > Canis lupus. The sequence continues at coordinate 53,920,531 of NC_064244.1, forward strand.
GTCATAAATCCCTAAGTGCCCACAATCCTGAGGTAGCAATTACCCTCAGGGCCCTCAGCACCAAGCCTGAGGATGAAATGGGGGAGGAGGAGGAAAGCTGGTCTGTGCCTTTACACAATGGCAAGGCTCCTCTTTCTTTCTTCACTGTCCGTACAGCCACGAGCACACACATGCTGTCCTATGATTCTCTAACCCACGGACACTGGCCGGGGTCCACCTGACTCCTCTGTACAGTGTGCTGCAACCCTCATCTTCCTTAGATTCCCTTATTGTAGTAGAAGTGAAGAGTCACTTCAAATTAACTGCCCAGGATCAAGGAATTTCGGAGGTAAAGAGACCTCAGATATTACTTATAGATGAGGAAACAAAAGCCTGGGGAGGTAAAAGGACTTTCCAAGGGTACTACTCTTCCCAGGAAATCAACTGATTTTATAGTCTTCCATTTCACATAGAATAACAACTATGATTTAAATTAAACAAAGTTAGCAAATGGTACTAAAAAGAGTCAAACTAATAAATTGCATTATTATAATCTTAACCAGCCATGTAAGCTCAGGCAGGTTTATGGCTTAACTAAATTCTTTGTCCTTTGTAGAGACATGAACAAATAAACTTGAGAAACTCGGAGGAAAAAAATCTGGATATGATTCCCTATCTGGCAAGTGGTACGGTAAATCAACTACGTATCTATTTCTGATGGAAAGAGTGACATAAAGAGAGGTCATTATGAAATAAAAAAAGGGAAATTGCCTGTATTTGCTTCCCTTTAGAAGCTGAAGCCCCATTATAAATGGATCTGGGTTTGGTTTCTTACCTTTGTAATTTTCTTTCTTTATGAAATAATCTATCAGTAAATTGAATGTAAAGTTATCAGGAAAAATTCCATACTGGACCTGTAATGGTAATGAAAATAAAAGGAAAATAAGAGAAAAATATCCACTTTCACTTAGTTTATAATATATGCCTATGCATTATTCATGACAAAACCTGCCACCATTAGCTTTAAGATATTTGGCTATCATTTTACAGCATCTGTGACAGTGAAACAGAAGCTGTGACTCATGAGGTTTGGTAATTGGAACTTGGTCAGGATAAGAAAGTTGTGAGTGGGTGTCTGATATAAGACAACTGATATGTGAAAAATAAAGCTCAATTCTAATATCTTATCAAAGCTAAAAAAAAAAAAACAAAACCCAAAACAAAAAAACTCCAAAACAACAATCTCTGCCCCCCTAACCCTGCCCTGATACTCCACTGATTCACTAATTACTTTTATAAAGTATGAAAATCAATGCAAAAATGGACTCTCATGAAGAAGTGCACATTATCACATGATACAGCATTTTCTGGTCTTTATTTTTTCTTCAACTTTATCGAGTTATAGTTGACAAACAACATCATGTAAGTTTAAAGTGTACAACATGATGACTTAATACACATATACATGCAAAATGATTACGATCACCACAATAAGGTTAGTTAACACATCCAGCATCTCACATAAGCACCATTGTGTGTGTGTGTGTGTGTGTGTGTGTGTGTGTGTGTGTGGTGGTGGTGATGAGAACATATAAGATCTTAGCAACTTCCAATACACTATTGTTTACTATAGTCAACATGCTGTTATGTTAGATCCTCAGAATTAACCATCTTTTGACTGAAAGCTTGGGCCCTTTGACCAATATCTCATTTCCCCACTGCTCAGCTCCTGAAATCTACCATTCTGCACCCTGTTTCTACGGGTTTGGCTTTTTTGATCCCATAAACAAGGGAGATCATAAGGTATCTGTCTTTCTCTGACTTATGTCACAAATGGCAAGATCTCTGTCATTTTTAAAAAAATTTTTTTAAATTAAATTTTATTTATTTATTCATGACAGATGCAGAGAGAGAAAGGCAGAGGCAGAAGCAGGCCCCATACTAGGAGCCTGATGTGGGACTCGATCCTGGGACTCCAGGATCATACCCTGAGCCAAAGGCAGATGCTCAATGACTGAGCCACCCAGGCATCCCGACCTCTGTCATTTATACGGCTGAATAATACTCCACTGTATACATACACACCACATTTGCTTTATCCATGCATCTATCAGTGAACACTTGGGTTGCTTCCATGATTGACTATTGTGAATAATGCTCCACTGAACGTGGGGGTGCAGATATCTCTTTGAGATACTATTTTCATTTCCTTTGGATATATACCAGAAGTAGGATTGCTGGATCAAATGGAAATTCTATTTTTAATTTCTTGAGGAATCTCCATACTGTCTTCCATAGTGGCTGCACCAATGTGCATTTCAACCAACAGTGTACAAGGCTTCTCTTTTTACCATGTCCACACCAGCACTTGTTATTGCTTGACTCTTACAATGTTTTTTTTTTTTTTTCTTACAATGGTTTTTAAGGACATTAGAAATATGCCAACAATATATTACTAACTGAGCTTCTGTTCATGAGCAGCTAAATATCTGAGAATCCAGACTTCTCAAAGTGTGGACCTTTTAGCATCTGCCTCAGTATTTTCTACCAGTACTTTTAACAAAGCAGATTTCTGGGGCGCCTGGGTGGCTTAGTTGGTTCGACATTCAACTCTTGGTTTCGGGTCAGGTCAGGATCTCAGGGTTGTAAGATCAAGCCCTGAGTTGAGCTCCACACTCAGTGGGGAGTCTGCTTGGAATTCTCTTTCTCCCTCCCTCCTCCTCTTTCTCCTCACTCTCTCCCTCTCTAAAATAGATGAATAAAATCTTAAAAAAGAGAAAAAAAATGCAGATTTCTAAACCTCAGACTTACAGAATCAGAATCTCTCGGAATAGGGCACAGAAACTTGAAGTTTTAGTGAGTTTTCTATGTGATTTTCATGCACAATCAAATCTGACTACTAATGATCTAGACTGTGGCTATATTTTTATGTTTTAAAATCTTACTTGAGTAGGATTAACTACCATTCCATTCCCCACCCTGCCCTATTCTTCCTCCACCAACTACCAGAAACACCTGAGGAATTTTTTCAAATAATATCACCTCTGGGGAGAGTCTGACAGTCCTAACCCCCAGGCTGTGAATCAATACTGAACTGAGTCACTGTTACAGTAGGCTGTATTGGATGCCTCAGAAGTGCTGAAATGGAAAGAGGGTTTAGAAGCCATTGTTTTAAAGGTTGTGGCTCAATGTAGATTTAGTCGAACTGGGCCCAAGTTATGGGAAAAAAACCCAAAATTATGATATCCTTTTAAGTTTTAACATACAAGACCCAGTGACATTATACAGATAATGTTTGTACAGAAATATTGTTTAGATGTTATCATGAGTCAAATTAGGGTTATACACCTTGAGACTCACAAAAATAACATTCATATTTTTGCTTATTTTGTACTGTATTTCATACTATCGAGGTAATGAAAACTGGAACCCTAGTGGAATGTAACATTCAGAAAAACCCTAATCATAGGGGACTCTGGGGGCCAAGGAGAGGGGTCTGAGAATTCAGCAGACAGGTTTTGAATAACCTAGAAATACTCATATTTTAAAAACTGTCCAAGGTAGTCTGAATACTCTGGAGATCACATTCTACCAAAATGGTCATGTCTTTTTCCCTAAACATTACCAAAGGGAACCAGGCAAGAAATCCAAATCTTAGGGACCAAGAATGAATGAACCACCAGGGCAGAGCTCTTGTGAATACGCTTTTGGTTTTAGCTGTCATTTCCGAGTCACTAGCTGTGGAAAAACAGCAGCTATGGGAATTTTTATACGTAACTGTTGATTAACTTATATTCAGTTCCATTCTGAAAAGGATATCTGCAAGCAAATAAACATCAGAAGTTATTTCTTGCCCTATTCTTTGCTCTATTCTCTGTAGGTAATATCATCTAACTTCAGGAAAACAAGCTGCAAATTCCAGGAAACCAGTTACCTTGTTTACAAGAGTATATAAGGCTTTGTCTTGTGCACCGTATTTTAAACACTGCCTAATCCAGGTGTGGATAGTCCAGTCTCTCAGGTACCAGCAGTTGGGGCTGTGTCGAAATCTAAATAAAGCATAAGACAGAAAACTGGTATTAACTCTGAAACGTCAATGCTAAAATGAATCCTCTTAGATATTTACAGACGTGAAATCGATATGACCAAAAGTCATAAAAGTGAAGAGTCAATAAAAACTTGAGGATAAAACCTGTTAACTGTAAACTATGAAATGGGAAAGAGAAGGCCGGATAATAAATAACAAAGTATTATAAATACTGTATTCTTTACTTAACACCTCTTGATTCAACATCTTGTTTTAGGATATGTGATTTATAAAAAATGATCTGGCATTTACTAACCATGGCATTGTTACATAAATATGCACTTCATTAGAAGAGAGATGTGAGGCTGAAGCTGACACTTTTGAAGTTTAAAATAAAACAGATGAAGCAAAAATGAAGACTGGAATAGCATAACAACTTTGGGGAGGGAAGTCAGCTTTGAGTTATACTGATGATTCTTGTGTCACTTGGGAGACATCAGGACACTCTTTACTGAACCAAGAGAAAATAGAAAAGGTGGAAAAAATAAAAATTGAGCACAGTACCCAGGTCTTCCAGGATCCTCACCCCCCACTGCCCTCTTCAAAGCTCCATTCTAGCTCTTCAGTTTTTCCACTTCCTTTTGCTTCCCATAGCTGCCCACACGGTTTTAAAAGGCCTAAGCAGCCCGGGGTGAGGTGTGCGTGGTAATGGTGCCCTACAGAGGAACGGAACTTTGAAAGGGATTCTGACTCCTGCTCCTGCTTCAAGTTTGCACACCCTGGTGATACCTGGGCTTGGGCGACTTCTTGCGCCTGAGGGTCCCTGCCAAAGACGGAGGGAGAGGGGAGACAAGGCTGTGCAGACGTGTTTGAAGAGTTTTATGATCCTTTTTCTGTCTATCTGCTTTGACTAAACATCGTTTTATGTCAGGGGAAAATCCTCTTCTTTTCTTTAATTGTTCAGGAAGCACATCAATCTCCAGGCCCTACAAAAATCAAATTGTTTTCTTTCATAAAAAAGGTAAGACAAAAACTTGGAGCAAAAGGATTCTGTGCCATATTTGAGTCGAGGATACAGCTAATACTAGTGTTTTTTAGAAGCTGGTTATTCAATCTGCCACCTGCTATTTCCTGCCATCTGCTATGGGGATAGTTTCCTGCTGAACAGGTTCTCTGCCAAAGTAAAAGCTGAGAAAAAGAGAGGAAGTGTGAAGTAGTATTTAATTTAGGATATTTATTAGTACTCTGGTGAGAAATTTGGCAAAAATAAGATCTGAAGATGTTTTATGGATATAGAGTCACCTAACCCTCTCTAGACTTTAGAATATCTTACATTTCACTGGAAATGATTTCTCACTCTATTTTTCTTGACAGAATTAACTCCTTTAAAAGCAAAAAGACAGATGGGGCACCTAGCTGGTTCAATCTGTGGAGCATATGACTCTTGTTCTTGGGGTCATGAGTTCAAGCTCCACGTTGGGGGCAGAGTTTACTTAAAAAAAAAAAATTATACAGCTTAAAAAAATAAAAGCGGAAAGATAGAAATATGTCAAATTATGTTTCGGATGAAAATGACCTAGCCAGAGAAAGACTGCCTAAGATACTAGATCTAATGAGATTCTCTGTGTAGAAATGAAACAAATCTTTTAGCATTTCAAGCTTTCCCTCACATTTTAAAGTCAATAGTTGAGCTGAGTTCCTCTCCTTGTTACTCTGAAAAATCTGAGATTTGAAGTATAATGGCCAATTGAAAGTTTATTTCATTTTTTAAAGAAACAATTCAAAAGAATTACCAGGTGTACTGCCCACATAAAGGTGATGCTGCCTTACAGGCCTGTAAGCTCCCTGGACTGGGGGGGGGGGGGGGGGGCGGGGGGGGAAACGCTGACTTGTCTAATACTGACTCCTCGGTGCCTCACACGCTTGGTGGCCCATAGTAGGTTTTCAGCAAAAAAAAAAAAAAAAAAAAAAAAAAAGAGTTTCAGTTAACAAATGTATAAAATGTTATTACGTGCTGGTCATTTTGCTAACATCTATGGCATACATGAAGAACTGTAAATTCCCTGTTTGGGGCATTTCTAATTTCATTACAAAAACAAAGTACACAAACATAGTTTCACAAGAGTACAAAGTAGAACACAGTAAGGGCTAGGAGACAAAGGCACTGCTAGCTGCTGAGAAGTGTTCTGGGGTTGCAGTGATTGTTAGGTTCAGTCCATTTTTCCTTTAAAACCAAACAAAATTAAAAATGTCAGTTACCTTCTCTATCCAAGATTATTCTAAGCTTAAACCTCATTTTAAAATCTAATCTTTTGCCTCAGTCTGTGTCAAATGACCACAAAAATTATGACTTTTCTTTCTGATAGTCTTTTAAAATAAGAGCACCGTGACCAAATCCAATCAAACACCCTTTTTTCTTATTCAGGAACAGCAGACCATTTTTAGGCTTGAAAGAAAACCAAGATTAATAGGACCTAGGTTTTGACCTTCCAAGCTCAAAATGAAATTTGTTTCAAGTCATTTGTTAACTTTTTGAGACTTTTATACATGGTGGAAGAGAAAGATTTTTGTCTTTTCAAAGGTCTTTTCTTCTCACACTTCGATTCGTTAGAAGCCTAGAGGGAAAGTTGCTCAAGACTTCACACATCCAATATAATCATCTCAGCACAGCAGCCTTTGAGAGATTTGTCAACAGACTCTCCCTCCTCCTGGACCAGGGCTACTTCGTATGATCTCTGTCTGCTTTCTAAGGTCTAGTAATGCAGATACACCACCATTCTAGGACATGATCAACTAAGTGAGCACACGAAATCAATTTAGGAATAAGAGGGAAACGCTTACACATATATCATGAAATATGCTGCCCAAACTGCAGCGAGTACTTCCAGCCAGGCAGCAAATAAACGCTTTTCTAAGCCCTTATCAGTGTTAAAAAAAAAAAAAAAAAGAAATTAGCACACAAACTCACGTGTGTTATCTGGCTGTCGAGAATATGAACTCAAACCACTGAGCTAGGAGGGTCCATCCCACTTTGGAGGGTGTGTTTGAGAATTCCTTTGTCCATGATGTTTTAAGCAGTTCAAACAGATAAACCTGGGCCCTGTTCAGAACTGCCAGTGGGAACATGACAGGCAGGTAAGTCTCCAGAGTGGGTACTTGCCTGGAGTCATTCTGTGGACTTCTGGATGAGCATTCTCCCTTTCAGCCAGAAGAAAGGCACAGAGACGAGAACACAACCAACACATTGATTTTTCCAATTCCCCTGCAAACAAACTGGCTTTTGTTCTCGCCTGCTCTGACCACCAGCCCGGCAGATTACAGGCGGCCACTGTAGGAGTCCCCTCTGTGCCCCGTGCCATCAGCTGTTTGCTCACCTCGACAGAAGCTTTATTATTGTCCAGGCCAGCAGGCTGCCAAGCTAGGCAAACCGTGTGAGTGTGGAGAAGATAAACAAATGCAACCCAAATCACCCAACAATGCCTGTGCTCATGGAGGCCAGGGACATTCTGAGTTTCCAGCTTAGAAAATATAAGTAAACTTACAACACAATTCAAGAACATGAACATTTCCTGGAGTCAGGAGGGGCATAGGGAGGAGAAGGAGGGAATGAAGAAGTGCACATTCAAGCTCTTCCTCTAGTTCTCAATGTTGGTATGATCCCAAGGCTAAGGACACTCTGTCCACAGTGCAAAGGGGAATTTCCAGGTGAAGAGAGAATTTGCCTAAGAAGCTAAATCATGGTCAATCAAATGGCAGGAACTGGGAAGCTTCCTCTCCTCAAAAATCGGGCTATATTCAGGACTGTTCAGGGCATTCGCCTGCACCATCGCTCATTCAAGATTAATGTCACCAGGAAGGAAGCAGAACAGAATCGCAGGCTGCAAAATTGACGGGAGGCAGAAGTCTTCGATAGCTTAGAGATTTTTTATAGGGGAAGAGAGGTTATATCACAGAAGTCAAGAGTGAAAAAGTCACATGGGATTTCCTATTTGTAATCAATTTCGTTTCATTAAAAAAAAAAATAAGGGGGGGAGGGAAACAGCCTTTTCTCCGTGGGATTCACAGAAAGGCTACTGTTGAAGGCAAAAGTGACAATGTTCATCAGCTCTTCAGTACTGCAAGTAAATGTGCTCCTGGCTGGGCAGGGCTAGTGAGCAGATGCCAGGGCCTGGAGCTCAGTGGCTCCACCATTTAGCTGCAGCACTGGTTCTTCCATATGAATGAGCAAGCTTTCCACAACGTTTATCTGATTATGAGAGCCACCAGCCTTAAACATACACAGGCAGTTTTCCCTCCTCCCTAGTGAATTCTGTATCCTGTGGCAACAGGCTTTACAGATGGAAATCTCAGCTTTTGAGCTGGGCATACATGGAGGTGAGTGAGGGGCCAGGGTGAAGAGAGGAAAAACAGAGTGCCAAGAAGAAAATACAGCTGGCACCAAAGCCTGTCATGTGGACTGGGAATCTTATCAGTGAAGCAAAGTGTGTAATTATTAAAAGGTCTGAGCACTTCCCTGAACTAGAACCAAAGGGTAAGAGGGTGTTGTGTGACTATTTAAACCAGAATCTGATTTAATCATTGCTACTGGCTTTCTCATCCTAAAAGGATAATTACTTTCTTTTGAATCCTTCTGGAAATTCTGCTTTCAACAATTATGAATTGCCTCCCCCAAACCATAAATAAAATCAAAATTTTGATATTTTTGCCAAGGGTTTAAAAAGGGATAGAGTCTAATATAAGAACGGATAATAAGAACACAGTACTGTAGATTAAAATCTCTTTAATCTTGAGATTGAGACCCCAGAGTTATTCTTATGGAGGAACTACAGTTAATTTTAAGTTTCAGCAAACACATCCCGATTTGCACTGAGAGAAGCCCCAGGAGCAATAATCTGCTCTGAAATGCTCCTCCCTCAAATGGTCAACCAGTTTGGGCTCAAATACTGTCAGTAAGTTCATTATCTCCCTCACGAAGTGGATAAAAAAAAAAAAAAATTTAAAATCCTAATACCATTTTCTTTTTTATTTTTTTTTATTTATTGGAGTTCAATTTGCCAACATGTAGCATATCACCCAGTGCTCATCCCGCCAAGTGCCCCCCTCAGTGCCCATCACCCAGTCACCCCAAACCCCCGCCAACCTCCCCTTCCACTAACCCTAGTTCGTTTCCCAGAGTTAGGAGTCTCATGTTCTGTCTCCCTCACTGATATTTTCACTCCATTTTCTTTTTTAAAGGATGGGTTTACAGAAATATAATGTACAAACAGTAAATTCATACTTCTCAATTTATGGGTCTATAAGTTTTGACAAGCGTGTCCAGTTGTACAATTACCACCATAATCAAAATGTAAGAATAGTTCCATCACCCTTAAAAACTCATTAATGCTTCCTTCGTAGTTAACCTCTCTATGGTTTTCTGGTCAATTTAAACCAGTTTTATATAGATAACCTCCTCAAGTCTTTACTAACCGCTCAGTGATTAATTTATGAGAGCAAAAATAAATATGGTAATAAAACCATAATTTCTATCAGTTAGTTTATAATTCCTATCCTGCCAATTTCCAAAAAGAATTTGAAAAAATTAAAATCCAGTTTGCAACATAAGACCTTCTGGTATCCTTATTTGCCATTCTAAAAAGGGTGATAAGTAAGTGGATTTTTGGTAGAGAATAACACAGGCATAGAATTTTGCAAATGTGAAGTGCTAAATAAATGCAGCATAATAACACATTTTTTGAAGTGAAGATGGATAACAGAGGGACTCGTTAGATATCAAAATCAAAGTCTAAATTTGTCAGACTTGAGGCTTAAAAATGAGGTCATTAGCATTTCACCTGGAAACCCAGTGGTAGGACATATTGGAAAGTATGAGAGATGCTCCATTTTCCATGTCCTTTCACAGAAGAGGAAGGAAGCAATGAACAGTAGGATGACAAGTAGGATATTATGGCCCCAAATCATTACCTCTTTCTCTTCTCTCTGACCTGGTTATAGTTTTCCCAGATCGACCTTTCTCAATCTAGGAAACATATTTTTTAGTCATGAAGTAAGTATTTATGAAGTAGCTACCCTGTGCCAGGTGATCCTTATTCTAGTCCTACTGGTCTACTCATCTCCTTAAACTCCAATCTTAAAGACGACATTTCTTCCTCGACGCAGGAAGAACAACACTTTGAGATTGACTATGGTCTGTTGTTCTTTCTCTCAGGGGATATAAAGGTAAGAAGCCAGCCAGAACGAAGCCAACTGTGCTTTGTTCAGAAGCCTGGAATGATATTTTTATCAGCTTCCAAAAGGTAGTTCATGTGGATGGCAGGGGAGGATTATTTGTGGGAGAAATAATTTACAGTGATTTTGCGGGTGCTTCCTTGCTTGTGATAGTTCTAGAAGCAGAAAATGGCTGTCTCTGTGGCCAACAATTCACCTGTCAGTGAAACTGCACCCAGAAGCACCCAGTGGGGCTCCTCAGTTACTTTAAAGCTGGATACACAGGTGAGCTTCACACCTGAGGCACGGGCACTGGAGTGCTAGGTGAGGCGAAAGGGAAGAATGAGGCGTTCTTTTAGCGAGGAACGGGAAGTTGAGAAAAACTGGATCTTGGAACCAGTCTTATTTACAAAAGCACATAAAGTTGTGGGAACTGGCTTGGTTTAGGCAGAGATAAGGGAAATATTTTTGGTTTTCAGTAGGAAATCTAGGAGCAATAAATGAGCCAGTTTTAAAAAGATGTAAACATTGCCTGATGTCTTCTATACTTTGGCTAGGAACTTCAAACTTCTGCAAAATCATGAATAATACGATGACTAAGACAGGAAAATCACATATATTTACTAATCACTATACATACAGAAGAGTTCTGAAGAAGGGGAAGGTGAGGAGCAAAATGGAGAAAAACAAAGGCATAGAAATCAGAATTTCTGGAGTATTCTTGTCTTAGTAAAGTTGTCAGGATTAAGTCTGCCACAAAAGAAATGAGCAGGCAAAGATGCCTGGCTCAGGAGATGAAGCACACCAGCAAAAGAGCAGGGAAGAATTAAGCTGATGTTGGGGAGATTTATATGTGTTTTTGTGTGTGCGATTATGGATTTCTTTAGGGATAGTTCTGAGGGAACAGCAGCTCAGCACTAATCTGGGTTTCTTAAGAATCAGATTTTCTTTTTAGTGAGGAAAAAAAGCACCTCAATGTTTTAAACACTCTGATTCTCTAATACATGGAAAAGTTGAATTCCCTACGGATTCTCTGTTTGTATCAAAAGGTACGGTTGGATTACTGCAACCCAAATTATACAACCCAAATTCACAGCTAGTTTCTATTTCTGTAACTCCGTTGACTTCCCTATAAAGCTTTTATTCTCTTAAAAGGTAGGAGAGAATTCTTCTATCCTTCGGTGTCCTACAACAGTAGGTGTTTCGTGATTTGGCCTGCCCAGACTGTATAAATCTCAATAATGTATGTTGAAATTCATGAGTATTGTTTATATTTGAAACAGTAATCTATTTCCAGTTTTGAAATATTACCCTGCCTATAAACAGATGAGGCCAGGAGGAAATGCAACTTCTTTCTATATAAGGCAGGATATGAGAGACGGCAGAGATGTGGAATAATGTGGTCCTTCTGCAAAGCCACCTACTCCTTACTTCCTCTCTGCCCGCTGTTTCCTTCCCGTCAAAAAGATCCATGGGTCTTTTTGCAGTGTAGTCAGCTCATGAACAAACTGAAGGGAGAGTGAAACCACCAACAGGAGGACAGAAGATTCAATACATGGGTTCAAAGAACTTCCTAACAAGTTCTAAACCAAAAAACTTAGACACCTAAGACTGGGAGAGACTCTGAAAGCCATCTAGGCCAAGTAAACTGGGGACAGGGGGAGGAAGAAAAGTGACACACAATTAAAGAATCTATAATTTAGTGCTGGTAGGGATCTTCAAAACCCACTGCTCACTGACTTATTTATTGAGAAGTTACTAATTTACCAAGCCCTGTACTGGGTGATGTGAAATTGTCTAGTACAATTAATTCCTTTACTTTATTGATGAAAAATCTTGGTGTCCACTGAGATGAAAAGATTTAGGTTTGTGACAGGACCTAAACTAGACTCTTCAGTCTTATTATCCCACCAGTGCCTCTCAATTCATTTATTCGTAATTCTTTATTTAAAAAGTACATCTGGGGGCATCTGGGTGGCTCAGTCGGTTAAGCAACTGACTCTTGATTTTGGCTCAGGTCATGATCTCAGGGTCCTGGGATCAAGCCCCACATCTGACTCAGCACTCAGTGGGATGTCTGCTTCTCCTCAACCTCTACTCTGCTCTTGAGCTCTCTCTCAAATAAATAAAATCTTAAAAAAGAAAAGCATCTCTGCAATTTGACAAAGGTCTCTAACATACTGAAATGACACTTTTTAAAAAAGATTCATTTATTTATTTGAGAAAGAGAGAGAATGTAAGTGAGGACAGGGATGGGGGCAGAGGGAGAGAGAAAATCTCAAGCAGACTCCCAGCTGAGCCTGGAACCCAACACAGGGCTTGATCTCACCACTCTGAGATCATGACCTGAATGGAAATCAAGAGTCAGACACTCAACCAACTGAGCCACCCAAACGCCTCAAATAACATCTTTTCTAAATTCAGAAACAGAATTCAGAGAAAAATACTCAAACTGTGAAATAGTTCCGGAAATGCCCTGAACTAGCTGTTTGACTTCCAGAAGTCACTTGATCCTTCAGGGTTTCAACTCCTGTAACTGTAAAATGAAGAGGTAGGATTATCTGGATCATGAACTCACATGCCCCCAGGGGCCAGTTAATAGAAATGCATGAAGAACCATGTAAGACAAGAGGGGCAAAGCTGTTTGTATTACTATCAAGCAAAGCAGCTACTATTTTTGAAAACATACAATATGAGCCAAACAAAATATACTGGAACTGTGGACTGGACCAGCTGCCCTGAAACTCCTTCCAGCTCTCAAGTTTAATGACTCTACGGAATAATAGGCTTAATCCACTCATTAAAACATCAGTCATTTACACGTTTCTATTACACCAGGAAAATGGCAGTGATACAAGTAAGTGAACAGGGACTCAAAGATAAACAAGCAACCATTCAATCTGCAGCTAATTCTACTCTTCTCCACTAGTTTCCACTCCCCTACCAGCTGAATATAATTTTACCCAGTTTGGGCAGTCAACGTAGATTATTCTGGGGACAGCAGACCTTGCAAAGTGGCCTCTAAAATTTCAAGATGAAATGATAAAACCACTAAAGTTGAACTCAAGGTCCTGAAAGTAGATTTTAATTGGAGATCAAGTTCTGCAGGAAATAAAATTTTCAGCAATTAATCCCTCCACTCGTATTTTCTACTCCAATGAATACTTTATTATATTCAGTTTATATCTAAGAGTTGGCCATTCAAAGCAACTTTCCTATACAAATTGTTTTGTATGTTGCTACTTTCTTCTACCCTTTAAATAAATTCCTGCTAGGCAGTCATAATTACCCCAACAGTTCAACATCAAAACTTAGTTTTGGTATCAACATCCCTATGATCTGGCTATTTCTAGAGCAGAAACAGTTGAAAACCTTAAAAAAGGAGGAGTGAGATGGGGGTGGTCATAGGGATATTAAGTTGTTTGCCAGTTTCTGGAACCATAAAAGGACATACTTTTTATAGCTAAAAAGAATTTGAAAACTGAGATTTAGATTTGTCAGTGCAATTATTTTTCAGGAAGCTTTAATTTACCATTTATAAAACAAACAAAAGAAAACCCTTATTTACATAAAAAGGTAGGAAAATTAAAGTGATCTTTCTTTTTCCCTTGTGTTGCCAAATGGTTAAAATCAGGATGACTACATTTCATAATCAGCTCCCCTATTTAGCTTGGGCTAGCCCTGCCATGCCAAAACCAAACTTAAAAAAAAAATGAATATTTGAAATTCTACAAACATAATACCTAAAAAAATGCTGAAGGATATCCAAATGCAAACGTCATTCCATAGGAATGCTTTGGGTCTGAGACAATTCCTTGTAATATGATAATCATAAGAATAATTACAAATTTATTACAAATAAAGCTGATTCTTTAGTAATACACCAAACACAAAGATCTGGGTTCAATTGCTCTGGCTGGCAAATCTTCCATAAAACCACCATGCTGCAGCTAAACAAAAGCTATCAGGCTGGCCCAAAAGGAGGGAACGGACAATTTGAAAAACATCTTTATTCCCTGAGAAAAATTTTTAAAATGTCTAAAAGTGCCAGGAGAGCTGTCTCAATGTGACTGCAGGCAGCTTTCCAAAGTCCCTCTGCTTCTCTAAGTATGAGTCATAGGGAGAGGAGAGAGAGCATCTTGGCAAAGACACAGTCTTTCCTCTTTGGTTCCACCCTCCAGCCCCTTTTATTTTATTAAAAAGAAAAAAAACAAAAAAACCTCTGGTAGATAATAGTTAAATAGATTCCAGACAGGCTTAACTGAAGAAGTTTGAACACCAGGGAGGCCAAATATCATTGTAGAAGTCTCTATTGTTTGCCATTGTGAGCCACAGACGCAGGGAAGCATCTTCTGCATCCTAAAAAGGGCTGGTCCTGTTGATCATGTGTCAGATCGTGGCTGTGCTTTGTGGGAGAGGACAGAGAAACAAACTATGAAAATACCTCTGCTTCCCAAGCTTCAGAAATATCATTAGCTCATATGCTGGACGATTACAGCGAGCTGGAAAGGGCAGTGGCTTGTCCTTTATGAGTGCACATTAAGTGGAATTTCCACTGTGGTAGCTGTAGGCTAGCAATCTGTACACGGCTGCTACACTGCGTGCAGCCTTCCTTCCCTAATTTTAGTCAAAAAAGCAAGAGAGCTACTTAATTTGTTTTTTTTTTTTTTAAATAAAAACATAGAGCAACATTAAGGGAAAGCTGAATGTTGAACTACAGAGAGAAGACTTTTACTCGGGTACCTATATGGAGTCACTTATTGTAACAGAATGGAGCATTTGGTGTTGGCAAAGCTGTTCTCTTTTGCAAGTGCTCATCACCAACCTACCATGAATCAAGAGATTACACTGGGCACCAAGTGATAAACACATACTCTCTGCTTTCAGTGATGTTAGATTGGAATTATCAAAACACAAGTATTTTGTGAACATCTAAAACCAAGCTTAGGTTAATTCATCACCATCAATGCAAGCCCTCATCTAGTTAACACTGATTATTTCAAAATACCCTAGTACTAAATTTTTAAAAACTGGCTCTCAGAAGAGAAGTGAGTCCAACTTTCCTTTCTTATTTTTTTTTAAAGATTTTATTTATTTATTCATGAGAGACACACAGAAGAGGCAGAGACACAGGCAGAAGGAGAAAGAAGCAGTCTCCCTGCAGGGAGCCTAATATGGGACTCGATCCTGGGACCCCGTGTTCACGACCTGAGCCAGAGGCAGACTCTCAACCACTGAGCCACCCAGGTGCCCCTCCTCTCTTCTTAATGTGTCTTTTTTTGTTTTCTTTGGAAATATTTAAGAAATAAAATGTTACAGATATCAATAAAGCTGTATCTCCCTGGGTGACTCGGTTGAGTGTCTGACTCTTGGTTGAGCTCAGGTAGCAATCTCATGGGTCATGAGATCAAGCCCTGAGTCGGGCTTCCTGCTCACGGAGAGTCTGCTTAAAGATTCTCACCCTCTACTCCTTTCCCCATTCACATGCATACTCTGTCTCTAAAATACTTAAATCCAAAAAATAAAAAATAAAAAAAAAAAGAGCTGCGCCCTCCTCCTGCTACTTTCCAAACAGGAATAATTTTGCTGTAATGATAATTTTTATAGTAATAATTTTTTTGCAGTAATAATTTTTTTACATGTCCATAACGCTCCTGCATGTTTTTATACCTTTATCACCTAGGGATGCATCCAATTTAAGATACCTGCATGTGCCTTTTAACTCTGCATTCAAGGCCTGTCTGATAGAGAACAGAGCCAAACCACAGTAGTATATGCTTCTCCAGGGGCAGAAGAGGAAGGACAGAAGTGACAAAATCAGTGCTATCTCTGATCTAAGAGGGATGAGATGTCACTTTTACTGTGGATATTAATCAGCACTGCCATCAGGCAAATCCCTGACAAGGTGATTGCTGCCCTGCATTTGACTGGAATGTAGCCCTAACTCACTGACTTGGTTAAATCAACCCGAGAATCAGTCTTGTCATCTATAAAAGAGGTGAAAATACCTTTATCATCACTAGGTAACTGTGAAAATCAAAGGTGACTTATGTAAGTATTTTGACAACTTTTAATCCTCTTTTGAACCAAGCAGAGTACAAATATGCACCAACACAAGACATGTTATCATTAGTCTATCGGACATCGCACTTGATGGCATTGTCTGGTACCGCTGACTATCTGCTTTAAAGATGTATCATGCCTAAGACTAAGGTCCGTGGCATAACTGCCTTTGGTCGTAGGGAAGAAGCTAAGACACAGGATTTGGCATCAGGCCAACTTCATTCCTACTTTACAGCCCCCAGGAAACGGATTCTACATCTGAGGATGCTAACCTGTAAAATGTGAGTAAAAGCTGTGAACACCTCCCATGGCACAACTCTGGCCTGACCGGAGCACTGAGGAGATCAGACATGTGAACTCCTTAATACAGTAGCTAGCACCATCACTTTCCAACAAGGTGGGCAGAGCCGCTGACAACAGCCAGATGCCAAAGGGCGCAGAGTTACATCAGAACTCTACGGACTATTCTCTCCACTTGGGATGTGACGTGCAGAGTGCTGGGCACATACAAGCAGCAGATACCTGACCGTCATCAGCCAACTGGGACGGGACCCTGTAGGAAGGACAGGGTCGGTGAGAAGGTGAAGGGTCCCGTACGCCTCACTCCTCTAAAGAAATCTCAAGTGAGGAGCTGGAAGGTGAACCAGAGGGGAGAATAGAGAGGCTTTTCACATCACAAAGGCTCAAAGCCAACCAGTTCAGGGGTGTGCCAGTCAGTCTGATGACTGGTAGTGGGGTTTCTGATCTTATTTATGACAAAAAAAGGTCCAGGCAGAGAGAAAGAAGTCAGGAAGTGACCTAATACAGAGTTAATTTACCTACTACTGCTCCTCTTCCCTCGGACTGTTTTCCACAACCTTGGCAAGCCACTATCACAACACAACAGAGATTACGCCTTGAGTCCTCTGTTGGCTCAGTGCCCACCAGCCTCTGGCTGGACTCAACAGCTAAGGGCTGCGAATACCTATTGAAGATAAATTGGACCACTCAAAAGAGAAGCTGCCAAGCACTGCTAATGGCTCTGATCTAAGCTTGGCGTGGAATCTCAGAGGAAGGAAAATGGTATTTATATGGGGCACGCCACCCATCCAAGCCTAGGAAGTAAAGGAGAAGAGCGACAGAAGAAATGCATTTGTTGCTGAGAAAGCGGCTGTCCCAGCCTGTCTGTAATCTTTGCACCCTCCTCTCCTGCCACACCATCCTCCCAGAAGCCAAGAACTCTCTTTTGCATCTTTTACACACTATTGGTAACCCAAAGAGACTCTGAGGTTGAAAGCTTCTGTTCCTGCCCACTACCCAGACGGAGCCATCGGCCCTTCCACAACCTGGACAATGGCAACCACATGACAGCAAAGAGCCATTGATTTAATGGAATATCAATGAAAAACAAATACATGATAGTTTTTTTTCAAGTTAAAAAAATTATGAATACCACTATTAACTGTGTTTTAGGATTCTATGTTAAGCTAGGCTCAAAAAAAGAGAAAGACATAGTTATTGCTATGGTGGACACAGTACTTGATCATCTCTAGGATTTTCCATAATCCCATGCAAGTCTAGAAAAGTCTAATTTATTAGCAATACTTGTACTAACTATATTTTAAGGAACGAGTGAATGAGTACTTATAAAAGGGTGCAACATATTAAGAAGCTTGCTTTTTTGAATATTTAGATCTTTTTAAAAGATTTTATTAGAGAGAGCATGAACACAGAGGGAGAAGCAAAGGAGAGGAAGAGAGAGAATCTCAAGCAGACTCCCCTCTGAGCCCAACATGAGGCTCAATCTCACTACCCTGAGATCATGACCTGAGCCAAAATCAAGAGTCACTCAACTGACTGAGCTACCCAGGCACCCGGAGATCTTTTTTTTTTTTTTTTTAAATCATACTGAAGGGAAACTTCCTTTTTCCTAAACCAGTTTGTGCGAAATCTTTATCTAACTGTGACTGACTGAGAATGGGAAGAAGGATCAAAACAAATAATAGCATCATTAATTAAAAATTACTAACACTTCCTATGTGCATCATCCTTGGTACTTTATATACAGTTTTTCATTTTTAGACAGTAGAAAATTGAAAACTGAAAAGGATACAAATCTAGCCTAAGAGCGTGCAATAAAGCCAACAGAAGTGGTTTTCATTTTTATTAGTGTTTGAAAAAGATGCCTGGTTACTGTTGAGTATCAGTAGTTAGCTTCATTTAGATAACCTGTTTTATAAAAAAAAAAATGTGTCACTCTGAACACTAGAATTATACTTGGCACCAAAGGATATCCATATCATGAGAGGAATGTAGAAGTGAAGATAACAGATTCTTATGCCAGGGTTGCCAGACAGTGCTTTGCTGCGTGATCCCCTACCCTTGCACCAACCCAGGTCTTTTCTCTTGGGTTGTTCAGTTTCCCCAGAGAGGACTCCTCCAAGGCTCCTCCCTACAAAGGAGAATATTCCTTGCACAGCCAAGTCCAGAGTCCTTCTGGTTCAATCTCTCCAGAAAGAAAACTACCAGACTTCCACTAGGGTTGGAGAGAAACAACCTAGGTATTTCACTGCTTCTTATGAAAACTTCCAATCAATCTTCCTCCCTTGCTGCTTTTTCTTTATGAGCCTTTCTAGGGCCCTATGGTATGGACACTCTTGTAGCCAAATTTCTTCTGCCAGCTTCAGGGGTAGCTTTTTCTCTCTGTTAATTGTGGTACCTCTTGTTCATCTATTTTCTAATTCTCAAATTTTATCCCTGTTGTGTCCTCTTCTGTTCTCTTTATTTTGTAGATTTTTGTCTTTTTAAATTTTTAAACCTCTTATTGTCATGTAGAGGTTTTAGAAGGGAATGGAGCTAAGAACATATGTTCAACCTGTTACATTTAATCAGAAGACTTCTATAAGCCATTTGATCTCAGTGAACTAGCCAATGGATTGTACTTGAAATAGCCTGAAAGCCATGATGGAAGGAAAATGTACTTCAAATATTCAAATGTATTTCAGCAGTAATATCCTTTGCTTAAAGAAGAACACATCTCGAGGAAGACACTTGACATTCTGGATTTCCATTTCAGTAAATTACAAAACAAAAGGCTTTATCAGAGAACAGTCCTTTAAAAACACCATTAACTCTAATATCCTTCAACAAAGGCCTCAAATAAATCACAGTGCTATAATTTGAATTATTTGTTCAATCTAAAATATTTTATTGAGGGATGCCTGAGTGGTTCAGTGGTTGAGTGTCTGCCTTCGGCTCAGGGCATGATCCTGGGGTTCTGGGATCGAGTCCCACATCGGGCTCCCTGCATGGAGCCTGCTTCTTCCTCTGCGTTTGTCTCTGCCTCTCTCTGTGTGTCTCTCATGAATAAATAAATAAAATCTTTAAAAAATAAAATATTTTATTGAAAACATCTGTGCACATATATTAAGACCTCAATATGTGGGATGATATGCTAAGTGTTAAAAAATATTAAGACATGGTCCCTAAATTAAAATAGTTCCTCTTTTTTTTTCTGGGGGGAAAAAAAGGACAATCAAATGTAACAACATTATTCAGGATTACTCGAAAAAGGAAACAGTTAAATCAAGCTTGGCAAATTCTCTTTTAAGAAGGCAGAAAATTATGTAATATCACAATAGTGTCTTCAAAGATGAAAACTTCAGCCATATTCATAGAACTTTCTCTGCTAATTAAAAATAGGTTTTTTCTATATGTGAAGGGTCAAGAAGCTAAGGGAATGGATCTCAGAAAGTTATGAAACCAGTACAATAGGAGCTACCTAATTTAGGTTGAAGCTCAGCAGAGCACCAAGGCACGTAGGTGCTAACTTCCTGTAGCAGGTCTGCACAAAACCTGACAAAGCAGGGCATTACGGCACAATACATCAATACGGCACCTGAGAGCACCTGCTTCCTCCAGTATACATAACGAACCTTCCATTCCTTGCAAATGCCACACAGGATGTGACATTATACACAAGCCATGCCATTGGGTATATTTTATTTTTACCAATTCAAGGGATAATAAAAACTCAAAGGGTTGAGCGAAAAATTTTACTTCACTGAATTCAGGTCATTCAAAAATCAGGACTGTCTCATACATTTAATAATCTTTTGCTTTCTGGCTACCACTGTCTTTTGCTTTAGGGAAGCGTCTGCTGCCAAGAATGTGAAATGTCACGTGTACTCAATGAATCAAATAAATATGCAAGAGTTAGTACCTCTGTAAAGAAGAGCTTATCTTTCACACCAATAATGTAGTAGATTTAATGATACGCATCCAGAAAACACATGCACATCTGAAATAAGGGCAGCAGGCGCTGACAAAGGGCTAAAGCCAACAACATATTAGTTCAGTACCCATCCGTCCCTGGCATCATACTAATCGAGGACTAGGACTTCACTACGGCCCAGTGCCACGCCTCAGCAGTCCTCCTCCCTTTAGGCACTCAAAGGCACTCAAGATAACACCACCACACGATGTAGTCAATAAACAAAATAGTGCTGGACAGTTTTTGAACTCTGACATTTTTCCAGTCACTTCCAGTCATTTTCCAGTCACAAGTGTGCACCACTTTCTAAAGATTATTTCACTTACGTGTTGGAACAACTCTGTGTAAAATAACTATGTTATTATCTCCATTTTACAGATGAGGAACCTCAACATCAAAGGGTTAGACAACTTAGGATGAAACAAGGCCAGGATTGATTGATTGATTGATTTTTAAGGCCAGGATTTAAATTCAGACAGTCCGACTCTAGAGCTTTTGACCACTGAGTATACTGCCTGATAATATAATCAGGTGATTTTATTTATTTTTTAAAAATTTTATTTGTGACATTTTATTTATTTTTAAAGGAAGCTCTATGCCCAATGTGGGGCTTGAAATTAGGACCCTGACATCAAGAGTCACACGCTCTACCAACTGAGTCAGCCAGCTACCCTTAATCAGGTAGATTTTTATTTTTTTTTTTATTTTTTTTTTTTTCAGGTAGATTTTTAAAGGTAAATTTTCTATGAACTTTCTACCAAGACTGGGGCTTCTTAATGCTCCAATTAGGGTATCAACGACGACACAGGAGGTGCTATTCCAGTTAATATTACCCTCTAGAAGAGGGAGCTTTTGTCTAGAAAACTTGTCATTTTCAGAAATTAGAGATAAAATCACTTGTTTTGAATCATACTGAATGAACGTCATTGTTCTTTCTCTCCTGATCCTGGAATGTAATATTATAACTAGATGTTTAGCAAGCTCCTCAGCCCTAGAACTTCCACTACTTTTCGCTAATGACAATTGAATGTCACCATTTGCGGTTATGTCTCTTTAATGAGCATAATGCATCTAATGAGATTGCAGACATGTCTACCTGTGTATATCTGATATAGTCCATGCAAAATGGAATTATGTGTTTCCCATACACATTTATACATTTACTCACACATAAGAAATGCTACCAAATGGAATCATATGCACTTTATATTTAAGAAGCAGAGCTACAGCCATTCCGAAAGCTTAAATACCTAAAGGTATTAATAAATAAGTGAAATAAAATTTAGGGGAGGGTGAGTAGAGATTTAAAATAAAGTTTAAAAGGAGAGAGGACCCATACTGACTTAGTGGCAAGGCATCCTCTTGTGAGAACACTGTAGAGCTGTTAAGGGACCCTTTCACTTATCCACTCAGCCCCTTCACTTTCTTCATTATAAACAAGTGAGCTTGGAATGGTAAGGCAAGAGCTCTTAGACAATTTCATTATGTACACTGTATTAACTGAGCCTTCATGTATTGTCCTCTCTTTTTTCTCCCCAGCTATCCAAAGGCATTTAGCCTTGTGGTGGGTGTGAAACGTACGGATGAGGCAGAATGGAAGCGGTTCAGGAAGAAGCATCACGGACAAGGGGGAATTATTCCATGTGCTCTGATTTTAGGCACTTGCCTAAGTGAACCTCAATGAGTCTGTACCAATGCTCATTTTCTTATAAAATGCCTACCAATTCCGTACTCAGCACCTCTATGCTGACTCATGCTCTGTTATCAGATCTCAGGGATAAGAAGAAAACACTAAGAGACTCCTCGAAGTCTAAAGCATCCATCCGCTGATCATCAGAAGATAATACTATTTTTACAAGATGCTGTGGTATGTCCTGTACAGATCAACCAGACATGCCTTTCTTGGTAACCTCAGGATTTGAAGGCAGTCCCTAAGATCATTTTGTAAAGAAATACAAATGTAAGTACAAAAGATAAGCATAACAGATATGCAATTATGTCATTTACATACTACTTACAGGAAGGAAACTCAATCACCATATGGTATCCCATGTACATGAAACTTGGGCTTTGATGCCCTACCCTAAACCGAATGCTATTTATAATTGTAATGTATTTTGGTGAATTTTTATATATTACAAATAGTTATGTGTCTTTGGGAAAATCTTTTATTCCTTCTCTCTTATAGTTTCTAGCTCTGTAAATTACATTATTTTGACCACATACATTGAGTCTATAATATAACCCTGCCTTTGGTAGACTATAAATACTTATATTATTTTTTCCTCCCCACATGTAAATGACTATAGGCTCCTCTCATCGCCAATAAGTCTTTCTCTTCTCTTACTCTGGTCCACTAGAGAAAAACAGACCACTAGGCTCACTACATTTACCCACAGACCTGAATCAACTGAAACTGGTGGTGGTTCTACTGCTCCCATGGAGATTGATGCACATTAGTTTTACAGTTGGTCTGTGTCAAAAAGACCAAAATTTCATATTTCAGGCTGTGGTTGGAAGAAAATAAAAATCACACTTTTACTACACTCCAAATGCAGTAATAGTTGACGTTTGTTAACACTGATTTAATGTGGTTTTAAGTGGTGATGGTAAAAAGAAGAGATTTTAGAAATGGCTGCCTTACTGGAGATGGAATTTAGAGTAGCAAAATGCGTTGCTTGTTCACCCAAGGATGTGGTCTACAGAAAGGTTAGACTTGGAGAGGGACGGTAAACTTTACTGAGTCTTTGCCACCAGAATATCTTCACAGATCAAGAGTCCAAGACAACTAGAGACAACATCAAAGAAACCTTATCAGAGGAGCTGGTAGGAAAGCTCACACGTCTAAGCGAATATATCTGCTGCTCCAAAATGCACTGATGTGTAATGTGTGATGTAGAAAAGGCTACTGTGTTCTGATTTTTGTGTTTAGAGTCTTATCATGTAAAGGAGGACAATACATTTTCTGCTTTCTAGGACCAAGGCTGAATATGAATCATTTTGTTTTCATAATTTCAATGGCCAAAAAGACTTTGGGCAGAAATGTAGGTAATAAAGTAGCTTATTTGAGCTTATCTCCAGCTCAAAATATGGCCCACAGCTGCAGACTCATATATTCAATTGCCTCCTGGACATCTCCATTTGGATCTCGCACAGGTTCTTCATACACACCATGTTCAGAACTAGGCACATTTACTTTACCTCCTTCCCCAACTATGGTTTAAACTTTCTGTATTCTTGATCTCCAATGACCTAAGATCACTTAAGATCACTATGATCACCCAAATGCCATGATGTGAATTCTACCAGACCTCCTGAACATCTCTTAGCCTCTGTTCTACCAAGTTTAAAAGTCTAATTCCTACAGAGACTTCTTTCCCCCACTGCACTTGAAAGCCTTTTATTATTTTTTTAAGATTTTAATTTTTATTTATTCATGAGAGACACACACACACACACACAGAGGCAGAGACCCAGGCAGAGGAAGAAGCAGGCTCCATGCAGGGAGCCCAACATGGGACTCGATCACGCCCAGGCTGAAGGCGGCGCTAAACTGCTGAGCCACCCAGGGTGCCCTGAAAGCCCTTTTATTATAATTGCAAGAAACTATCTTTTATGATATAATGGTAGTAATTTTCATGTAAATCCAATCAGCATAGAAAAACACAGAAGTAAAAATCACCTGGATTCTCATGACTAAGAGCTAGTTTTCCACTATTTATTTAACTAATCCTCTAGCCATTTAACTAATCTCCTAATATTGGGCATATTTCACTCTTAAAACTATAGCCAATATCTTGACCTATGTACCAATTTCTCCTTAGGATAAATTCTTTCCAAAAAGTACCAATTTAAGTTCCTACCAGAGTTTGTTGAGAATGTCTGTTCCCATAAGAATGAATATTGGTCAACTTTTAATCATCCTCAGTATGACAGGCAATACAACAGACCAAAAAAAAAAAAAAAAAAAAAAGAAAGAAAGAAAGAAAAAGTGTTATTTATTTGCGTATTCTACTTAGTGGTAAGACTGAGCATCTCTTCTTATGCTTACTGTGTATTTGCCTTCCATGTTTCTAGAATTGCCTCTGTACTTCTTTTCTATTGAATGCTTATCTTTCTATTACTAATAGTTTAGAACTCATTATTAAGTTTATTAATAAATAACTCATGTTTTAATCACTCTTCCTTCTTTTTGCATATTACTTAGATTAAGGAACGTTGCTTGTATTTTACTTTTTATATGTTCTTTTTTTTTTTAAATGATTTTATTTATTCATGAGAGACACACACAGAGAGAGAGAGAGGCAGAGATACAGGCAGAGGGAGAAGCAGGCTCCATGCAGGAAGCCTGACATGGGACTCGATCCCCGGTCTCCAGGATCACGCCCTGGGCTGAAGGCGGCGCTAAACCGCTAAGCCACTGGGGCTGCCCTTTTTTATATGTTCTTATGGACAAATCTATTGTCTTTTACTGCATGATTTTTGAATTTATGTCATGTCCAGAAAGGTCTCTATGTGTCAAGATTACAAAAACATTTGCCTATTTTATTTTCACACACTAAGATGGTTTCAGTTTTTAAATTTAAATCTTTAGTCACTTGGAATTTATTCTGGTATGAGGATACAGGAACGCCTAAAGAGTACCTTCCTATTACATATTTCTTACGTTATATGTCCAATCTTCCAGGCATTGATTTTTGTTTTCCCTACTGCTTTATTTCTATCTACTGACTCCTAATTTTAAGATAATTATACATACATTTTTTGACTGCTGTGTTCTGAGTGAAACAAGGCTCCACTTACAATACATATCATAGAGAGGAAAGTTTACCACAGTATAATCAGAAAGGGAAGAGGGCATTTTCCTGCTCCTTATGCTACAAACTTAAAAAAAAAATCTATTTATCTTTTTGTGCTAAAAACAGTACAGAGATAAAATACCTGGCCATTGAGAGAATGTATAAAATCAATACATAATAAAATATGTATTACATAGAAAAGAATCTAGTCTAACAGTGAAGCAGTCAGGTAGTCAAAATGTTATTACAAGTAATTGGATGGTTCAAAATACACAAGGAATACTGACCTGGTATTTCCATGGCAACAAAATACCAAGTTTCATATTACTTTCTACAATAATTAACTAAATCATTTACATTTAAGTGGCACCTTCCCCATGCTTCTGAAGATTGCTACATTGGTGTGATTAAAATGTGATCAGGAAACTGTAATTTAAAAATATATACTCAGCTGCTATATATTCATGGGGGGGGAAAAAAACAAAAGCAAAAAAAACTGCATTCTGGATGCTGTACTGCATTTTTACACTAGATTAAGAGAGCATAATAACAGTAGAAATACTAAAAAAGAATGTTCGGCAGTAATAGCTCTGATACTCATATAGTATTTATGAGTATGATGGAAGAATTACTGATACGTGGTATCCCTACCATGAAGCAAAACAAGGATTAGTCACAATTACCCATAATTTCTTTCCTGTCCATTGCCCAGTACCTTGCACTCCACCACAGCCTTAAGACAAACATAACACAGATTTCAGGGGATCCCTGGGTGGCTCAGCAGTTTAGCGCCTGCCTTTGGCCCAGGGCATGGTCTTGGAGTCCCATTGAGTCCCACATCATGTGTCTCTCATGAATAAATAAATAAAATCTTAAAAAAAAAAAAACCCACAGATTTCATTTGTAGGCCAATTCCAGTCTGTTGGCAGTGGTCAGTATACTGCTGTACTGAGAAAGAGTCTAAGGCTGAGTAGCGACAGCTAAAATGTGCCCATGATCAAAGAGTAATATCTGCCAAAAGTAGACAACAACTGAGGTAGTAAATATAAGTTACCAGCCATACCTATAAAAATACCACTCTCCTCTGCTCCTAAAATCCTTGCATTCAGCAAGTTCAGCACATATACCCATGCACGCTATACTAAGTTCTTTTTGGGAAAAATGATATGGCATAATGGTTAAAAAAATTGGTCTTTAAGTCTCTGGCCTAGGTTTGACTTCCTACCTTCCTACTTCCTAGGAAGTAGGCCAGCTACTTCCTACCTAGCTGTTAGCTGTGTGGGATTTTAGGTAAGGTACTTAATTTTTTCTGATTCTTGATGTCCTATCTACAAAATGATGAAAACAAAAGATCCATTAAAAAGTTTTATGGCAACTCAGTAACATACGATCATGTAGTCTGCACTTAGGGCTGTTGCTATTATCACCTCTGTTAAGTGCTATTTTTGTGGGGCCTGTTATCTTGAAGCACCCTCTCCCTCCAACCAAAAAAGCACATACCCATAAACCCAGAAAAAACATTCTAAAGCTCAGCAATAACTGAGCAAACATGAAATACTAGATATTATGCTCTGCTGAATGCTAGAGACACAAAGACAAATATGACAAAGCAATCCCTGGACTGCTGTTGCACACTTCATTAGACGACAACCAAGTGAAAAAAAAAGAAAAAAAGACAACCAAGTGTTATACGAAAACCTCTACACGCTAGTCAACAATAATGAACTAATTCTCCATAATGACCAAGGGTAATGAAAGCAAGTAGACAGAAGAAAAGGAGCGGAGAGCTCCATCCTGCTGATGGAAGGGAGAATGTACACTTCATAAGAATTCTCCAAGGAACAAAGTGGCAGGCCTTCACGCCTGCCTCTGATAATCTGTGTGATGGTGAATTATATGTGTCAACTTGTTTGGGCTACAAGGTATTCAGATACTTGGTTAATATTATTTTGGTATGTCTATGCAGGTATTGCTGGATGAGACCAACGTCTGAATCAGCAGACTGAAAAAAAAAACCAGATAAACCTCCTCAGTGTGGGTGGGTCTTATCCAATCTGTTAAAGTCCCAAATGGAACAAAAAAGGCTGAATGAGAGAAGATGCTCTCTTTGCCTAACTATCTTTGAGCTGGAACATGAATTTTCTCTTGCCTCTGGACTCAGACTAAAAATAAACCATTGGCTCTCCCAGGTTTCCAGCTTGCTGGCCCATCCTGCAGATCTTGTCACTTGCCAGTCTCCCTAATCACATGAGCCAACGCTTCACAATAAAATAATCTCTCAATCACTCTCATTCTCTCAATATATATACTGGGATATAAATAATGTAGTAGGGCATTCTATTAAACAGAACCAACAGGACACACACACACATATACACTAAATTATGGAAGACCCTTGAAAACATTTGTGTATGTGTGTGTATCTCCTATTGGTTCTGTTTCTCTGAAGAACCCAGACTAATATAACCTGTAAGCACTGACTGAAACCCCTATGTGGTTCAACCGTTTTCATGACTGGGTTTACCACATACTCTGCCCCCTCCAAAACAAAAGTAAGGTTTCTCCCTATTGGCTACAAGGTACCAAGTTTCATGGTATGAAAGGCACTCTGGTTTGTAACACCTCTTAAAGCATTTCTCCTTGATCATCTCCTAGGGCTTTTCTCCATCAGTAACACAGTGAATTAAAGAACATTAGACCATAAAGTTGTTGACGGCAGGCACTCTTCAGTATTTCTGACAGTATCCAGTTTGTGCATAATAGGAACATGAACTCAAAATGGATCAGTCATCTAAATGTTAGAACTAAACCCATTAAACTCTTAGAAGAAAATATAGGGTAAATCTTCATGACACTGGATTTAGCAATGGATTCTTATATTTAACTAAAAGCATGAATAACAAAAGAAAAACATGAATTGGAGATCATCAAAAACAAACTTTTGTGCATTAAAGGGCATTACCAAAAAGGCAGAAAGACAACCTTGACGGTGGGAGAAAATATTTACAAATCATATACTGATAAGGGTCTAGTACTGAGACTATATAAAGAAGTCTTACAATTCAACTACGAAAGACAACCCAGTTAAAAAACTGCAAAGAAGTTCAATAGACATTTCTTTAAAGAAGATATACAAATGATCAACAGACAAATGAAAAGATGCTTAAGATCATTAGTCATTAAGGAAATGTAAATCAAAATCACAATGAGATCAACACTTCATACCCCCTAGAAGCACAATTAAGAGAAATGGAAAGTTGATGAGGATGTGGAAAAAAAATGGAATCCTTGTACACTGCTAGTAGGAAAATAAAAAAGTTTACCACTGTGGCAAATTTGTCCGTTTGGCAGTTCTCCAAAACCTAAGCTAAGGGAAGCCTGGGGGCTCAGTCACCTGAGCATCCAACCCTTGATTTTGGCTCTGGTCATGATCTCAGGGTCCTGAGATGGAGCCCTGCCTGGGGCTGGCTCTGCACTCAGACTCCTCTGCAGGGAGTCTGCTTAAGGATTCTCTCCCTCTCCCCCCCTGCTCACCTGTGTACTCTTTCTCAAATAAAAAATAAATCTTAACAAAAACATACAAACAAAAAGCTAAACAGAATTACCATATGATTCAGCAATTCTACTCCTAGGTACATACCCCAAAAGAATTTAAAACAGATACTCAAACCAATACATGTACACACATGTTCATAATGGCACTACTCCCAGTAGCCAAAAGGTGGAAGCAACCTAACTGCAATCAACAAATGATTGGACGAACAACTGCAGATTATTCTTACAACGCAATATTATTCAGCCATGAAAAGGACTGAAGTATTGATATATGCTGTAATATAGATAAACCTTGAACATATGATTCTAAGTGAAATAAGTCAGACACAAAAGGTCACATTGTGTAATTCTATTTATGTGAAATATACAGAATACTTAAATCCACAGACATGAGAAGTATAGTGCCCAGGGTTGGAGAGAAGAGGGTCATGAAGAACAACTGCTTAATGGGTATGGGATTTCCTTTGGGGATGATAAGAATGTTTTGGAAGCAGATAGAGATATTGTACAAAATTGTGAATATACTCAATGTCACTGAATTGTCTACTTTGCTTAATTTTGAAAAAAAAAAAAGGTAATTTTGTTATGTAAATCTCATTTAAAAAAAGACATTAGTGTGATGGGTTGAATGGTGACCCGCCCTCCCCCACAATACAATGAAATCCTAATCTCCAGTACTGGTGGATGTGACCTTATTTGGAAATAGGGTCCATGCAAATGTAATCAAGTTAAGATGAGGTCATTAGGGGAGCCCTAGTCCAATACAACTGATGCCCTTAGAAGACAGACTGAAAGACACACAAACACACAAACACACACACACACACACACACACAGAAAGGTATGCGATCAAAGAGGCAGAGATTAGAGTGATATATCTAAAATCCAACTCCAACGATTACTGAAAACACTGGAAGCTAAGAGTAAGGCATGGAACAGATTCTCCCTTAGAACCTTTAGAGAGAGCATGGCCCCTACTGACATTTTAATCTCAGGTTTCTAGTTAGAACTGTTACAGAATAAATTTCTGTCATTTGAAGCTACCGAGTTTGTGGCAGTGTGTTATAGCAGCCCTATGAGACTAACAACACACAATGGACAAAACAAGTTGGTAGGAGGCTTAGAGAAGGAAATAAGGATAAATAAATAAGGAAGAGTAACTAGACTGTGAAAACAGCCAAGACATGAAATTCAGAGTATCTCTATAGGGAGAACTGGAAAAAAAATGCTTAAGATAGCAACAAGATTTCATGAAGAAGAGTTGCAGATACTCATTTATTTATTTAACAGGCAATAACTGAACACTTAATGCATGTAGGGGACTTTTTAAGGCTCTTTGCTAATTATCATTTTATTAGATAAGGATTATCAAAATGCAGATAACCTCACATTTTGATATTATCAAAAAGCTAGGGCACATGTAACTAATGAGTGATGTAAATTAAGTGCTACCAGTGTGCAAGGCGGTTATTGCTGGCTGGAGTGATATGAAATGGGATCAGGGAGTCTGGAAACTTAATACTTGGCAGACTTTTAAAGGGAAAGGAATGAATTCCCAGGGCTGGTGCAGGGCCCAGTTTACAGAAAAAATACAATTAATACTTATTAAGCAAATTGAATGAGCCAGGAACGATAATTCCATAAATGTAGGGTTTTTGTTAGGGATTAGTGATATCAGGCTGGAAAATTAAGTTGGAACTAAATTATATAAACAGTCTGGTCTATCCTTGAAATATGTGGCATCAAGAACAGGACTGAGCCATAAGGGGTGGGGAGGTTGGATAATCATTTTATTCCTCTTAAAACTTCTAATCTAGTAAATGATAGTGGACCTACTGATGAATGTCAGAATGCATGAGTCACATAGCATTATCATCTCAATAAAGAAAGTTTATTTGGACAGATGTCTCACAGAGTTATAAAATAAGTGGATGATAACATCCACACTTTTATTTTACCACCGGGAATTGTTAATCCAAGGAGCCATACATATGACTTATAAAATACAAGTAATATCTAGTGTCTTAATTAAAAAAGGAGCATGGTTCTGTTAGGAAGACCAAGAATATGAATTCAAGTAATCTATAACATTAATGAATTTAACTAAGGTCAAATACCCTATTTTAAACCACTGATTAGAATTTTTTAAATATTTATTTATGATATATACATACATATATACGTACATGTGTATATATATATATATGTAGAGAGAGAGAGAGAGAGAGAGAGAGGGGGAGAGAGAGAGGGGCAGAGACCCAGGCAGAGGGAGAAGCAGGCTCCATGCAGGGAGCCCGATGTGGGACTCGATCCCGGGACTCCAGGATCGTGCCCTGGGCCAAAGGCAGGTGCCAAACCACTGAGCTACCCAGGGATCCCCCTGATTAGAATTTTGAAATGAAAGCAGGATTCTGATTTGAAATCCATTAATGATTTTTTTCTCTTCTTTGAAGATTGCTATAAACAAAATTTAAATATGGATACCAGAAACAAAAACAGAAAACAGAGCTTGACCCAGGATTATGTTTTATGGGACAGAGAAAGGGAAGATATAAGAATGTGGACGAAGAAACAACAGGCTTTGCTGGGGTGGATAAAAAAATTAACCAAACATGTTAAGATCTTATAAGTAAATCATGAAGAATAATAGAAAGGAGTGACAATTTGAGAGAGATATATCTACCTATATGGCAGCTCTTTTATTTTCACTGAACTGAAAAGATACTAGGTCTGGCAAGTCAGATATACATATTGCTTCCTCCAACTTCCTAGGCCCACATCTTTCTTGTCTGACCTGCTCGTAATATGTCAAGGAAGTGGGTATTTCTATCAGCTGCCCTCAAGGACCACTAGATGTAATATACACACAACTACCCCAACATCTAACCCTAAAAAAGGAGTTGAACATCACCTTTCCCAAGGCCTGGATTTGACTGGAGGTAGAAGTCCCCAAAGTGGCACCATGTACTTTTTCATATTCTATATATCTGCTGTTGACTCAGTTCACAGTTACAGGTAGAGAAATGAATGACAAGAAAAATGTTATTGAACTGCAGAAGCCGCAAGGAACCAAAATGTGCTATGTGTTACCACTGGGTTCACAAAACTTTTTTATTTTTTCAAAGATTTTATCCGTTTATTCATGAGAGACATGGAGAGAGAGGCAGAGACACAGGCAGAGGGAGAAGCAGGCTCCGTGTGGGGAGCCCTACGCGGGAGTCGATCCCACAATCCCGGGATCACAACCTGAGCCCAAGGCAGACGCTCAGCCACTGAGCTAACCCAGGTGTCCCGAATCTTTCTTCATGGTAAAAAAACATGCTGAATTTTATGGCAAAAGGGACCTCAAGCCTTCCCAAACTGTGGCTCAGAGCTCTAGGGAAAGCCAATAAGAAAGCAGTGCTCCTTTATACCTTTACAAGGCTTTTAACCTTTCCAGAACATTTCTACATGTATGAGCTAAGTGATTTCTATACAACTTTCTACCTTTATTCTAAAGATGAGAAAACTAAGGTCAGCAAAGCTAAGTGACCTGACCAGGATCAGACTACAATCATTTTTGTAGAACCACATTGGAACTTCCACTTCCAGTCTAGAGCTTACTACCAACCACACTACTTCCCTATTCTGTTTCACAATGAAATTTATTTGAAATGGCCTAAAAAAAAATGTATCCTTGCTCACTTATTAAATGGGTTCAAATAACATAAAAACAAAAGGAGTAATGTGTACACAGTCAGGATTTCAAGTGGCATTAATTTGCTACACACTTCATTCCATCATTCATTCAACAAATATTTATTGAGGGTCAGTTATGTTCCAGGCACAGATAAATGCTGGGAATATAAAATCAAATAAGAGATAATCATTATCTTCAAAAAATTCACCTTAGATTGTTCCAGAAATGCATTTTGTTCGAAGTCTAAAGTGCCTGCAGTCAAAATCAAATTTGGTGCTGCCAAATATGCAGATATCAAAACAAATGAAAAAGAATCTGTACTATCTTGCAGTAATAAGATAACAAGGCTTTTTAAAATGGTGTGCATTCAGGTGCTGCTTTCCAAATAAATATCCAGGTGAACTATGTCAATCACTATAAAATACTTGGCTAAAAAGATTTCACAGTAGAGGACAAACGATTACTATCTAAAAAGAAAGGTAATATTTAGAAATGGAGAGAGGTGGGAGGAGGGGGGGTAGAGAGAGATCTAAAGGCATTAAAAACAACTTTTGCAGTGACTCCCAACCTCAAAAGCCACTTTAGCAGTTTTCCTACTTGGTTTTAAACCTATATTGTATCAAGAGACTTGAATGTTAACTTTCACTTCTATGACAGAGAAAGATCACACACACACACACAAGCCACCTCTTTAAACTATGGTTTAAATTATAGAATTATGAACATAATAAAGTTAATATATCATAGAATTATACCCACAGTGTAACCTTACTCTCAAAATCATTTTCTTTCAATCTTCTAAAAGGCCAGAGGCTTACAGACCTCCACTAAACAAATGAAAAACAAATACAAAAATGCAACTTTTGCCTTTTCCTTAAAAAGATATTATTATTCTCTTTGTACTTTTGAGTGTTTCTGAATAGGAAGTATTTGGCACACTAGGGAAGGCAATATGAACATGCCAGAAATATGAGTGTACTTTCCAAAGGATGAAATGTATCATCACAATTTAATGACAATATACATTTAATCTGCCTGAGTGTTTGTAGAGTTAACAAATAATGTTTTTATGAGATGGTGTGATATAGGAAATTAGTATTCTTTCAGGTTAAAGAATCTCAAACTTCTTTGAGCTGTCACTCACTAGCTGTTTGACTTTGGAAATGTTTCTCCTCTGGCTGACTTCATCACCCACAAAAGAAGGGTAAGAACAATACCTGCCCTATCAGTTTTGCAGGCTTTTTCAAGAGGATGATAAACAAGATGACAATGTACTTCTAGATAGATACAAGTAATTATTAGTATTTGACCTTCACCATGATGACCCACAATGTCAGTCCAATTGATGGGCGGTCAATTGGACTTTCAAGAGGTTTATTTACTCTCATCTCAATCTGGGCATTCCTGAAGGCAGGGAGTTATTTAGTGGGAACAGCCACTTGTACTCCTACTTAAGGAAGCACATTATTGAATGATGTAATTAGCCAGCTCTGGGGCTAACAGCTCAGATGGGGAGGAGGCAAGGGGAGGAATATGCATCTGGCTTTCCTAGTAATTCTTTCGCAGACTAATTTATTTATATGATACAGTATAATTCGAGATTGTTATAACTGTAAAGTGGTTCATTTTGAGCGCTGCCCAAAGATGTGAACAGAGACAAAAGCCAGCCTTTAGCAACTGGGTAATCAGGTACAAGGCTGCTTCTCTCAGAAAAAGGTCCTTTTCCCCTAATTTATCTGTCGAGAAGATGCAGTCTTTTTCTTCTTTGCATAAACATGCCCTAAAGGTTATTTGAGGCCCTGTCAGCTATCTCTGACTTTGAACCATCACTTGAGCGTTCCCACTACAGAAAGGGAGGAAGAAATGTATATTAAATAAGGTATGTGAAAAATATTTCTAACAATTAACAAGGTTGTTAAGCATAGGAGAAAGGAAAATAGTAGAGGTTGAGTGAAGAGGTGGACAGAACGGTGGACTTTTTCCTCAGGTTTTAAAACACATTCAGAAGCTATGATGATTAAAACAAATGTGATGCTACTGGATGAAGACGCAGATCAGTGGAATAGCACAATTCATAGACCCAAACTCAAACAAGAATTAGTATGTGATAAGGTAGCGTAATAGATCAGTAGACAAAGAGGTATTTATTATTTTAAAAACATCAATGGGATAACTGGTTAGCCATATTTTAAATTTTTATTATTTTAAAGATATTATTTATTTATTCATGAGAGACACACAGAGAGAGGCAGAGACACAGGCAGAGGGAGAAGCAGGCTCCAGGCAGGGAGCTCGATGTGGGACTCGATCCCTGGACTCCAGGATCACGACCTGAGCCGAAGGCAGATGCTCAACCACTGAGCGCCCCTGCCACCCCCACCCCAAACCGGCGTTCCTAAAAGATTTTATTTTTAAGTAATCTCTACAGCCAACATGGGGCATGAACTCACAATCTCAAGATTAAGAGTCACATGCTCTACTGACTGAGCCAATCAGGTGCCCCTAACCATATTTTTTTAAATGTGGGTACATGTATATACGGATCTGTACTTCACATAATTAAACCAAAATAAACTCCAGATGAATTGTATGTTTACATGTTAAAAATGAAAGCATACATTCACTGAAGGAATATATGGGGAAATTTCTTGGGGTGGAGAATGTCATTCTTAGACTAATGGAAAAGCCATTAGAGAAGATTGATAAATTCAAGTACCTTAAAAAAAAAAAAAAAAGTCTACGTAGCAAACACTACCATAAAGCAAAATAATTCACAAAAAAGAAAAAAGAAAAAATATTCATCATTCAAAGCTATCCCCTAATCATTGAGAGGTCCTACAAATTAGTAAGAAAAAGACCAACAATGCAGTAAAAAGACAGGATAAAAGATATAATAGTTCAAAGCAATATGAATGACTGTTAAGAACTGGTCAACATCACCAATACTGAAAAATACAAAACAAAATTATATTGAGAAGACCTATATCTATTCAAAAATATGAATTTCTAATTAAAATATTCTTAAGAAGAAAACTCCAGGCCTACTCAGATGACCTGTAAAGTGGTTCATTTTGAGCGCTGCCCAAAGATGTGAACAGAGACAAAAGCATTCACTGATGAATGCTTCCAAATATTGAAGAAATAATATAAATCTTATACAAAATTTCAGAAAATAAAAGGAGAGAACACTTCCTAAAACATTTTATGACATCACATAATCCTGATGCCAAAACCACACAAGGATGTTATAAGCAAAAAAATTTAGAGACCAGTATCATCAACAAAATAGACACAAATACCTCTGACAAATATTAACAAATTTAATTTTAGGAATATATTTGAACACTATATTCTTGGGAATTTATTCCAAGAATGCAAGGTAGGATTAACATTTGAAAACCAAAGTAATTCACTATCTTTTTAAAGGATCTTATTTATTTGAGAGTGAGAGTGAGAATGAGAGCAAGAGAGAGAGAGAGAGAGACCAAGCACAAGCAGGGGAGCCTGCCCTGATGCAGGGCCCAATCCCAGGACCCCAGGATCATGACCTGAGCCAAAGGCAGACGCTTAACAGACTGAACCACCCAAATGCCCCCAAAGTAATTCACTATTATAACAGAATGGAGAAAAATGGCTGGTTCCACAATAATTCACTATTGTAACAGTAATTCACATATGATAACATATGATCAACTTTATCTTTATAAATTTAACAGAATTTAGCATCCAATCATGATAAAAACTGTCAGAAAACTAGGAATAAAAGTGAACTTTCTCAACCTAATAAAGGGCATCTATGAAAAACCTACATCTAACATCATACCTAAAGGTGAAATAAATACTTTCTGCCAAGACTGAGAATAAAGCAAGGATATCTGCCCACTTCCTTTTATTCAACATCACATTGGAAATCCTAGCTAGTGCAATAAGGCAAGAAAAAGAAATTATAAGGCCTAAAATTTGAAAGATATAACATGTATTTCTATTCAAAGGCAATATGTAGAAAACACTTAACAATCTATAAACAACTACTAGAATTAATGAGTGAATTTATCAAGGTGTCAGGATACAAGGTCATGAGACAAAAAAAAAAAATCAACTGTATTTCTAGAAGCAAAACCTTGGAAAATAAAATTTATTTATTCTATTATTATTTTTTTAGAAGAGAGTGTATGCGTGTGTGTGCACAAGCTTATGTGCACAAGCTCCACACCTAGCATGGATCCTAACTAGGGGATCAATTTTACAACCCTGAGATCATGACCTAAGCCAAAATCAAGAGTGGACACTTAACCAACTGAGGCACCCCAGAAAATAAAATTTAGAAAATCAACTTCGCTTATAGTAACATCAAAATCTCTATAATATTTAGAAATAAATTTAACAAAACACTTGCAAGATCCCTACAATGAAATTTATAAAGCATTGCTGAGGGAAAGACAACCAAATAAATAAATAGAGTCAACCCATGTTCATTAGTTGGAAGACTCAATATTTTATGACATCATATAAGGTCTTAAGTAAGATGCCAGTTCTTCTTAAATTGATCTAGACATTTAACAAAATCCCAATCAGAATCCCAGTAGGACTGTTTAAGAAAGATTGACAATCTCATTCCAAAATATATGGAAGGTAAAGGACACAGAATGACTAGAATATTAGGAAAGAACAAAGGTGATGGACTTATATTATCTGGCTTCAAGACTTAACAGCAGTATGAGTATAGTATTGCATTAGGATAGACAGATGAATGAAAAATAGTACAGAAAGCAGAATCATCCTTAAGGAAAAAAAAAAAGAACATCAACACTTTCATCATTGCAAAAATTGGTTTGAGATATAAAGTTAAATTGGGACATAAAATCTAAAATGATATCTTAAAGAAGAAAGTGAAAAAATATCTGCGACTAACGGGTCTACAATAACTACTTAGGACATAGAATAACCATAAATGAAAGACAACTATATTAGATTTCATCAAAATTAAAAACCTGCATTTGTCAAAACATACCATTAAACTAAACAGAAAAGTCTTATATTAGGAGGAAATATATGTAAAACAGATACATGATAAAAAAATATTGAGAATCAAATTTCTCACTGCCAGAAAGGAATTATAAAATTAGGGAAGGAAACTGAAGTGTTAAGAGTGGAAATGGAGGCATCAGCAAGAAGATGGTTTAAAAAAATATATGTATTTTATATAATATAAACATAACATATATATATATATATATATATAATCTACATAAATGGATAGATTTGTTAGCTCTCTCCACTGAGATAGTCTGGAAAAAATAATATCCCCATAGCAGTAAGCATACCCTATAAGCAGATTTTGACTTCTGAATGCCATTCTCCTCTAAAAAGAACTGGGGTTCTTTGGAAAAATGGCCAGTTCAAGAGCTGGGGCAGAGCTGAGATGACAAAGTATGAGATGACACTGAAAGAACTTTTTGTCTAGAAAATAAGGAAATGCTCAAAGAAGGATGGCATATGAAAACAATGCGAGAAACAGGGTCTCCTACTCACCAAAGACGGAATATTTGGAGTATCAAAATAAGTAATGGATTATAATTTACCGAATAAAATCAAGTCATGAGTCCTGATGATACAAAGAAATGAATAAATAAATGAGGAGGAAGGACAAGTTCTTTTTAACAAGTGGAATGCTAACTAAAATACAGAAGGAATGGTACAGTTAGAAAATCATCAAAGGATGCCAGTATTAGTAAACCAATGTTTGATGAGGAAAAGGATATTTCATAATCTCAAAGTGTCTCCTTACACATTGTTTACTAATTACAAAGAGACAACTGAATTTATAGTGGCCTAATCTGGTAGATATCACCTTAATAAGGTGATCAAAATTAACATCACCAATATTGGAATGAATCATCAACATGCCTCCCCTGATAAAGATTCATTGAGAACATAGCATCACTTCTGTGGTACTCCCGTCCACAAACTCCTTCCTTCTTAGGAAATATCAGAAAATCCTAACCAGGTGACAGTCTACAGTATAACTGGTCTGTATTTTTTAAAAATGTCAAGGTCAAGAAACACACATGCACACACATACACTAAAGCTGAGAAACTGTTCTAAATTAAAGGAGACTAACAAGATCTGACAACTAAATATAATGTATGATCCTGGTTTGGATCCTGGGCTAGGGAAAAAAAAACACCCATAAGGAATATTAATGAGGCAATCTCAGAAGAATCTGAATAGGGACTATATATTAGATCATAACTATTGTAGTACTGTTAAATGTTCTGACTTTCATCATTGCATAGTAGTTATGTAGGAGAAACACCCAAATAAAAGGCCAACTTATCAGTATTGATAAATAGTATCTGTGTAAGTTGCGTGTCTAGCAGGTAACAAGGTCATCTTTCTTCTTCTGAGACCTGTGTAAAAAGGAGCACATGCCAGCCATTTGCTGTCGTTCGGCATCTGCTATAGGGCTGATGAAACTCGTATCTATGCTCATCATAGGAGACGGAATAGTCATCCAATGGATTGCTCCTCCTCAAGCTCCAAGGTACAAAATCAGAGAACTCAGGACTTAGTTTATGTGTTAGTCTTTACTTTTTTTCCAACAAAACAAAACAGTAAGGATAGATGAAATGACACGCTGGGATTTTCCTCTGAAAATTTTAAGGACAGGAGAAAATAAGTGAGAGTATTGATCAATGTTAGCAAACCAGGGCCTATGGACCACATCTGGCCTGCAGCTTGTTTCTGTATAGCCTCTGAGCTAAAAAGAGTTTTTACATTTTTAAAGGACCATATATAGAAAAAAGCCATATGAGGCCCAAGACTGCTATCCTTAGAAAGTGGGTTGTCATCTGGCCCAAATGTACTACCCTGTCTTTCTTGCCAGAGTAGACTCAGATCCAAGCTGGGCCAGTCCTACCTCAAAATTTTTTAAGGAGGAAGTGAGAAGGAATTGGCTTCAAATTTGTCCAGATAAACTTTTTAACAAACGTAAAAACAGACTTATTTTTTTGCGTGGTGGGAGAAGAGATTAAGTGTAGCTATAGTCCCCCCCCCCCCATATACATCTCCTGACCCTATTCCTACACTTCATCCTTTGTCACAGGTAAATAATTTCCTGAATTTTCTGTTTTTCATTCTTAAGCAAGTTTTTACACTCTTATATCTTTATACATGTATCCACATAAACATATAAGCTACCTCATTGTTTTCTAAGTTTTCAAACTACACAAATGTTACACTGTATGTATCATCTTTCACCATGTTTTTTCACTCATTACATTTTTTAGATAATCAAGCTCAAATGTAGTTTCAATTTATTCTCTCACTGCTGTACAGCATTCCACTGAGTGAGCCTATCACACTTTGTTTTAGTGCTGATGACCATGCTGCTTCTAGTTTCTTACTATTGGGGACACTGCTATAGGAATATTCTTATGACTTCATCCTTCTACTTGCCAGAGTTTCTTTCAGGTATCCACCTAGAATCAGAATGCTAAGTACAAGACCATGTCCATCCTCACTTTACTTCCTACTCCCAAACGACTCTTCAAGCTGACTAGTCCGCTTTCAAGTTCCACTAGCAGTGAACCAGCTCCTGTTGGTCCTCTTCTTTGCCGTAATTAACATAGGCAAAACTTTTCAGTTTTGCATCTGATAAATGCAAATGTGAAAATACACATTTTCTTTTTAATCTGTAACCTAACTGATTACTAATGAGAGTGAGCATCTTCATATATTTATGGACATTCTGGTTTTTTATTCTGTGAGTTGCTGGTTCATATTTTCTATTTATTTTGACATTACCTTATCTTACTGATCTATACAGTAATATGCATTACGAATCTTTCTCTGACCTGTGGCATGTCTTTTAATTTGTTAATGGTACTAATTTAATATTAATTTGTTAATGATTAATTTGTTAATTTGTGGTACAGAACTTAATGCATTAAACTTTATCAAAAATTTATCAATCTTTTCCTAGTTATTTGTGTCTTGTTTAAAAAAATCCTCCACAATATCATACAAATATTAATATTCTATATTTTTCTAAAAGTTTTATGTTTTTGTCATTGAAGTTTTTAATCTACCTAAACAAAATGTGTGTGCACATGTTTTGAGGTAGGAATTAAATTTTCTTCCATATAATCAATTGTCCAAGTATCATTCATTAACCAATCTATTTTTTCTTCTTTGATGAGTAAAACATCTGTAGAATTTCTGTATGGGTGCTCATTCCTTTAGGACTCTCTCCATTCGGTTCCACTAGTCTAAGAAAACAACTCATTTTTATTTACCATCACTTTCTAAGTCATGTTATCTATCTGGTAAACCTGTCATTCTATCTTAGTCTTTTTCAAAGTGCCTTGGTTATTCTTGGCCCTTTATTCCTTAACATTTCAGGATCATCTTCTCCAGTTCCACAAAACATTCTGCTCAGATTTTGGTTGGACTTGCATCGACTTTAGAAGAAATCTGAGAGTTAGTGTCAATTAGTTTAAAACAAATTAAATGAAGAGATGTAGTTGAAAGCCCAGCAGGAAATATACTAAAAGGGAAGTGATTTTTCCTGTACAAATTGCAGCCTTGCTTTCCATAAAATAGGCCACACAAATAGGAACTCTTACTGAGTTTCTACATTTGGGGGAAACAAAACAAAACAAAACAAAACAAAATAAAATACTGGGTAATGCTGATAGTATTAAACATCTTTAGACATTTTTAGCTAGCTGCTCTGTGTACTCTAAATATCACAGTTAAAATCATTGGAAGCAGTTCTTCAATTTCTATTTCAACCCTTTAAATGTTCTCCTGTCACGCTCCCAGCCCCTGGAACAGACCTCTTCTTTCAGTTCTAATCTGCATTTTGATAACCAATTCAGTAACATCTTATCAGAGATCAGTTCTGGTGCAGGTTGTTGCTAACTGGCAATCACCTTCTCCGGGCTTCTCCCCTTGCTCCACAGCTGGGATGCGGATGACTTTCTGCTGCCCCCTTCTGGTTTCTGGCCATAAGCTTAGCAGTATGGGTATATACAGGGGACGGTCAATTAGCTCTCCTTCAGGGTTAGGCAGCATCTCCCTCATTTGTGATATTCCAACTGAATACTGCATGATGAGTATTCATAAGCATCTATTTCTCCTTATCCTGAGTCCTGATACTCTCTGTACTCTGATGTCCCAGGTGGGGGTGGTGACAACGAGTTGGGGACCATTAGGCTTAGTAACCAAAATTAGAGTTCAAAACACATTTTCCCTAAGGAGAGAAATAGAGGGAAGGTATAGCCCCTGCTCTTCAAAATATTGCAGTGCAGCAAAGACAACGTTAAAGCTAAAGTTTACTGAACACTGACCTACTCTGTCCCAAGACTATTCTAAGGATCTTATTGTGTTAATTTCTTTAAGTATCAACTATCCTCAAGCTCAGGCACTATATTAATCCTCATTTGAATGATGAGGAAACTGAGGGACAGAGAGTATAAGTAACTAAATCATACAGTTAAAAGATGGCACATGTGAGATTCAAATCTAGATAGACTGGCTCCAGAGGCCATGCTCTTATCTACTACACTATACTACTTCTCAAGTAAAGAAAGAATAAGAAATACATATTTTTGACTAGTCAAAAGAAAAAAAATAAACCAAATAAGCCCTCTGAGTAGATAAAAGAAAATCCTATAGAAGAGAGTCAGAGAAATCACATTTAAATGATGAAAAACAGGCTAAATTTATACATGTAGCAGAATTTGGGCCAGGTCTTAAAAGACAAGGTTGCATCTTATCAGATGCAGATGGGGGAGTGGGCAAAGTTAAGAAAACAATGGGCACATTCAGAGAATAGCAGTCCATTCTGGCTGGAGTCTGAAAGCGCTGGGAAAGCGTGCCATCCGTGTTAACTGATAGTACCTGCTGTTATCTTAGCAAATGGAGGACTATAATTAGCTATATATATGAGATCCACAAATTTCTCATTTTAACAAATAATTTCAGTGTTCTTCCCATCAAAACTCTGCCTGGCTTTTATCAATGAAGACAAATGACCAATGTGAATTTCTGCTCTTGGTGGCATCCATCACTGAGCCACGTAACAGCCAGTGTGTCACATTTTATGTGCTGTACTGGCCTAGAGTTGGGAGACTTGGTTTTATGTCCCAGCCTTGCCCACTACTAGCTACGAAATGTCTACCACTGGTCTTAAAAATCAGCAATGTTATTAAAAAGAAGAGAATAGATCTCAAAATATAAAGTCTATCTGTAAAAACAAACATAACTGGAAATGTATCATGAAAATGATTGTAGGATGGGCACTAAAGAGAATTCACATTAAATACTTCTAGTTCCTCAAGTAT
Organism: Canis lupus dingo; assembly: GCF_003254725.2. NCBI lineage: Eukaryota > Metazoa > Chordata > Mammalia > Carnivora > Canidae > Canis > Canis lupus. The sequence continues at coordinate 53,963,442 of NC_064244.1, forward strand.
ACTCTTGCCTAGATAGATGGCATCCAAAAATACTTAGGAATTCACTTGCCACTGGCCTCAAAACTCACTATGAAATCAACTGAAACTACAGTTTTCACAAAGGTCTTCTTAAAGCTTCTGTTTATCTATTCATGTCTCCCTTAAATACTGTACCAGCTCCTAAAAAGATTTCTTATCTTTAAGTTAAATTGCCTTACATGCAAAATCATGCTGAAGACTCTCCATTTAATAAACATTAAGACATTACAGTGATGTCTTTCTCTCTGCCCTACAGCTATAATTTCTGCTACCTTGATAATGACTTTGCAGTTATGAAAACAACCAAGAAAGTGACTTTTTTTTTTTTTTTGATCAAAGGACTTTATACTGTGGAAAAAAACAACTTGGGATATATCTTTTTATACAAAAGGGTAGAAGATTTTTAGGTTTAATCCAGAGGGGTCAGCAGCTATCAGAATAGATTTTAGCTTCCTCCTTTTAAAAATCCCATGTAGCTAACTCTGGGAAACGAACTAGGTAGGGGTGGTAGAAGGGGAGGAGGGCGGGGGGTGGGAATGAATGGGTGACGGGCACTGGGGGTTATTCTGTATGTTAGTAAATTGAACACCAATAAAAAATAAATTAAAAATAAAAAAAATAAAAAATAAAAATAAAAATCCCATGTATATGCAAGGCATCAAAAATGGTGCTTTGTGGGCTCTCCAGGAAAAGATAATAGGAAAATATCAAATAAATAAACTTACATATATATATAAAACAAACATATATATACATAAACAAACATATATATCTATGTATCTATCTATCTATATTTATACACACAAACATATCTATCTATCTATAGATAGATAGATAGATAGATACTCGCTCCCTGGAAAACAAAACTCAATACCGAACTTCTTATACTAAGAAAATTACTAAAAGTATTTATAAATGAGATGGTAAATGAAGCCGGTCACCCAAATCCAGATGAGATTAAGAGATCCCCTTACACTTTCTATTGTTTATTTACCTTCATTAGTTTTTCTTGTGATATTCATAGTTAATGTGGCTGAAATGTCAACTCCAGTATTTAAGTAAATGAACTTCTGAGTCAGAAACTAAACAAAGACCAGAATCTCAGGTTTTCAACATCAGGTTTCTGGTGATAAGGTCTAGCTTCTAGATCAGTGAGATTGAGAAACAGAATTTTAGATACGTATGGTACCTTGGGAAGCATCTAAGATCATTTGTTCATCTGAGAAGCTGATGTCCAGAGATCATTAACCGGCTCCAAGTTACAGATCGAAGTGGAAACTAAGTTGTTCCTAAAAATCCATGTCATCTAACTCCTGACATCCTGATTCCTTCAGCATCTCTTCAGCACTTTTTTTTCATGATTATGCATATTTTTTATAGTTGTATCTCTGTATATTCTAGGGGTTTTTTTCTGGGTTTAATTAATTTTGTGTCACTCCGTTATGAGCTACTGAAGTATTCACTGAGTCTTTATCTTCTGCTTTATTCCTTACTCTGCCTTAGGACAAAGAACTGGCACAAAGAGATAGCCTCGTCTAAGTGATGAGCCTCTGAATTGGAAGTGAGGTCATCATCTGCAGCTTGGATTTTTCATGTGGCTCTAAGGAAATTGCTTAGTCTTCCCAAGTCTAAATTTCAGATTCTGAAAGTTAAGAAGTCTTCAGAGACTGCCTACTCTAAAATTTCCTAGTTGGCACCAGGACATTAGGAAGACTCTAATGTAGGTATGTTTTGGCAGCTGTTCTTTCTCCAAAGGTCTGTGACCAGTTCCTCTTAAATAGCTCAATGTGGTCAGTAGGTGTAAGGTGTGATGCAGCAAACTTAGAAATCTGTATGTACACAATAAAAAGGCAAAAGAAAAACCCATCATCTTGCCATTTTCTAAATCTGCTTCTAGTTCAATACTTCCATCAATGGAGTAGCCATTTTCTCATTAACTGAGGTTCAATTTTCAGCTCATTTTGACCCTCCTTGTTTTCTATCTTTATATTCGACTTGTCACTAATCTTGTTGATTGATTTTTTTCCCTCCGATGTGCAAAACATTTCTTTCTTCATTTCCACCGTCAATTACCACAGATCAGGCCTTTTATCACTTTATGCAGACAATTTCCTCCCAACACTTTCCCTTTTCAATCCAAAACTTACTGTTATTAATATTTCTGAAATACCTTTATTATGATACATACTTCAAGACTACTGATAACTCTGTTGAGGTTCCGTATTTTTAAAAAGTAGTAAGTAATATATACTCATGATAAATTTAGAAGGTACAAGAAAGATTTTTAGTCAACAGCTAGCCAGGCCTTAAAAAAAAAATCACCCAGGTTCTCCTCTTCCGTGTGAAATCCTCAAGATGTTTCTTAGTAGATCATAGTAGGTCATCTAATAGAAATCACTATTAGCAGTTTTTACGTGTATATATATTTCATTTCAGAGACAGCTATGCACATACATACATATATCCACATATGTATAAAAGCACATATATACATACTACATTTACATAGAATCCACAGTGGTAATGTAACAGAGTTCTTTATCTTTTTTTTTTCTTTTTTGCTGAATGCACTTTATAACTTGTCCCATAGTTTAAATGTCCTAAATTCTACTGTCAATAGTTAATGTAATCAGGCCCCTACTGATCAACATAAAGTTTTAGTTTATTATTTCATAAGTGTATGATGAAGCCAAATACCTAGAGGTGAAATTATTGTGTCAAAGGGTATGTATATGTACATCATAATTTTGATGTATGTTGCCAGAGTTCTCTCTGCAGAAGTTATACCAATTTACCTATCTACTAGCAATGTATGGTAATGACAGATTTTAAACTCTCTCCTCTGCCAGCATTCTTCCCTCTATAATCTCCTTATTTCTCACTGTTCCTTAATAAGTCTTTCTAGTTAGAGCAGTCCCATCTCCCATAAAGCCAGTTTTCACCCTACTCTTTTAACTCTACCTATACTGCTTGTTCCATCTTGGACATTTGTTCCTGTTCCTCCTACTTGTCCATTCTTCAAGGCTATCTCAAATTCTACTTCTTTTATGAATGCTTTCTGATAATATCACTTCCTCTTCAGCCTGCCCAATGCATGCTTTCTCTAAAACACACAAATACAGTCAATTTACCCATGTATTAAATCTTGGGTTTGTGTTGATTTTGAATTACTCCATGTATCTAATTATCGCCAACCAATTTATAATCTTTTTGATTGTAGTGATTATATCATATCCTTCCTTTGAACACCCACAGCTCTGGAAAATTAAAAAATACTTCCCTTAAATCTACTGGTTTCAGAACTTCCCTTATAAACAGAGCTGAGAATCATTTGTCTTACGGACATGAAATTTGTCTTCATGTATTTCCATCTCAAATTCTGTCAGGGCAGTTAAACACTGGCTTCACTGGGAAAAGAATGATTACTGACTTTCATATAATCAATCTCCCTTCACATCCCTTAGAATCTTCCCTCTTATCCTTCTTGTTTCTAAATACATACTAGGCATTCAATACGTATTTCTCGAACTGAGTTTGTTCCTAATTTCTGTACATTAACAGTGCATGTATGCATGTATGTGTATGTGCATATGTGTGTATGAACACATACCAAAACTGACATGGGATGCAAAGGACCTGAACCAGCCAAAATGATTTTGAAAAAGAACCAAACTGGAAGACTTATAGTAGCTAATCTTAAGACTTATTATAAAACTAGAGCCATCCAGACAGTGTGGTACTGGCATCAAGATAACAATGGAAGAGAGGTCAATGGAACAAACAAAATAATACAGAAAGAAACTACCACATACACAAAAAATTGACTTTCAAAGCAACTCAAAAGTAATTCAGTACAGAAAGAATAATCTTTTCAACAAATGATGCTAATACAACTAGGTATTCTTACACCAAAAAATTAACTTTGATTCTTATTTCATACCATATACAACAAATAACTCAGATATGGATCACAGTCCTAACTCTGAGGCCTAAAGCTATGAAACGTATGTATAAAAGCACATATATACATACTGCATTTACATAGAATCCACAGTGGTAATGTAACAGAGAGTTCTTTATCTTTTTTTTTTTTTTTTTTTGCTGAATGCACTTTATAACTTGTCCTATCGTTTAAATGTCCTAAATTCTACTGTAAATAGTTAATGTAATCAGGCCCCTACTGATCAACATAAAGTTTTAGTTTATTATTTCATAAGTGTGTGATGAAGCCAAATACCTAGAGGTGAAATTATTGTGTCAAAGGGTATGTATGTGTATTCATAATTTTGATGTATGTTGCCAGAGTTCTTTCTAAAAGAAAACACAGGAGAAAAATCTTTGTAGTGTTGGGTTAGGCAAGAACTTCTTCACTGACAGCAAAAGCACAATGCATACAAGAAAACAAACTGACAGACTTGACTTCTGTCAAAAATAAAAACCACCTTCTGAAAATCACTATTAAGTGAATGAAAAGACACAGCTATGAGAAAAAGAATTCTTAACATTTAGCAGTAAAAGAATGAGCAACCTGATTTAAAAAAAAAATGGGAAAAAGAATTGAACAGACACTTTAGCAAAGGAGATTTAGGGATGGCAGATAAGCACATAAAAAGATGTTCCATATCATAGTTGTTTAGGCAAACACATTAAAACCACAATGAGATACCAATAAACCCTACCAGCAAGGCTAAGCACGCTGGCAAAAATGTGGAATTTCTGTTGGGATGTGAAATATATAACCATTTCGGAAAACGTCTACCTACCATATGCTCCAGTCATTCCATTCCTAGATATCTACCCCAAAGGAAAGCATCTGTCCCCACAAAGCCTTGTACATCAATGTTTGTAGCTGCATGGATGGCTATAAGACTCTTAGGGGAAGAGCCTCCAGGGGACTACTCATCACACCAGAGGAGTAAAAGAAAGTAACTATGGCATCAGATCACTCTGGGAAAGTTAGGTAGGGCTTGTGAACAAAAGCCAGGAAAGTACCCTTAAAGGTTATCCCCACGTGGCTGCTCTAACCAGGCTGCAGGTCGAAACGAGACCAGTGGGGAGAGAAGTGCAGAGTGGGAGCAGGGGCAATGCGTTCTCACCCCAACTCGCAGCAGCTCCAGCACGTCTTTGGCAAGGCTCAGACAATGCCCCTGACAATTGACTATTGTCTAATGCAGAGCCACGAACAGTAAGAAACTCTCTCCCAGCCCTGTGGTAAGGATCTGCCAATAAGAACTAAATAAAGCACTTGGCAATATTAAAGCATGGAAGTGTTATTATTATTTTTTTAACGCTGGAAGAATCATTTATCTCCCCTTGGGCTCTTACCTTTTCTTAATAATGTTCAAACATAATGACACCTAGTAATATGCTAACAGAAAAATCTCTAATTTCCTTTTATTGCTGAAATATACAATCTCTATGCCCTCAAAGGAAAATTACTACTGTTTAAACTACCAATAAGCTCCCACCCCCACCCCCACCCCTTCCACAGGCATGGATTCTTACAATATAGGGCTTGGGTAGCGTGCTCACCTTTTAAGGAAACACTGGGATATTTTTGTTTAGTGAAAAATGAAGCTATTTTGGTCCATCCTTTTTTAGACTGGCTGCCAACCTGGGACCTGGAGACATGCAGGCTGCCATCTGCCTCACCCCAGCTGTTCCTGACCTACCATCCGTCTCCAACCAGGGACGCCTACTATCTGCCAGGTCCGTTAAGCAACTCACGAAAGATGCTTGAGGCCAAGGTACAGTCTGGATGAATGTATTGGCAGCACACAGTCTGCCACACAAGCTTGACTTCTTCTCATTAATGGGTGACAGGCCACTTTGCATGACAACAGAGCCGTATTGGGAGAAAAATAAACCTTCTCATGGAGCTCTACAACCATCTCTTCTTATCGAATGACAATTCAGCATTCTCTACATTTTTGCTAAAAACCAAAAGGCTACTTAATTTTAAAATTTATTTATTTATTTGAGAGAGACAGAGAGAGAGTGAGAGAAAAACTGTGTGAGTGGGGGGAGGAACTGGGGGAGAAGGAGAGAGAGAGAATCCTAAAACAGATTCCTTCCTGAGCATGGAGCCCAACTTGGGGCTGGATCCTGGGACCCTGAGACCACAGCCTGAGCCGAAATCAAGAGTTGAACACATAACCGACTGAGTCACCCAGGAACCCTAAAAGAATACTTGAAAAAAATATCATATTCTTAAAATGGAGAAAATATGTCATATACATTAGAAATTTCTATCAGCCCTCAAGAATGTCTATTGTGTTGCAGATTAAATTATCAGTTCTGATTACTGACACTCTGATAATAAAAGAAACAAGTTTTATTTCACGTTTGTCTAAATTGTCTTGGCCCCAAAGTATTTAAAAGTCTAGATAAGACTTTAAAGATGTGATTTGTAAACATCCTTGGTGAAGAGGATACCACAGGAAAGAAGGAATGTTCATGATTTGAGTTACCAATCAATGAATCCAATAATCAAATACCAACACGGGAGTTGTTAAAGGTTGTTGGAACTGTGGAAACAAAGGCTGTTATTGGTGCCACAATTTTACTGATGACAAAACAGTTTTATCTCCTAAAAATGGAGACATAGAGCCTGCCTCAGGAATCACATGCACTTTTGTGCATGTGGGCAGCACACATGGGCCTGGGGAGTCCTGAGCTCAGAACCACTGAACAGGTGGCCCAAGAGATGCTCTCCACAAAATGATACAGGAAAACTTTAGATAAGCTTGCTGTAACACTGACCTCAAGTTGACAAATCCTAAATGGGGATCTCTTCTGGAGAAAAAGCTAAGATCACAGCTTTTAGAAACCAAGTATTACCAATGATTCACAGACTACAAGAAATATAAGGGATTTCTTCCTGTTCCTTAATTTTACTTTTCTCCTGCTTTATCATGCTCTATACTCTGGTCTCTATGGAATCCCTTGTCTCAGATTCCCTAAAAAAACAAAACAAAACAAAACAAAACAAAACAAAACAAAACAAAACACCTGAAAAAACAAAACTGTAGCCCCTTATGGGATCCTTATCAATAAGATCTTGCACTGGGAAAACACTGCATTATTGTTTTCATTGTCCTGTCCCCCTCTGCTCACATTCCATCCTTGTGGCTTCCCTTTTCTGCTTGGGACAGGCAGGGGCTTACATGCACACCGTCGATGTTGGCTGTTCTCAGCGAATCTCTATGCCTTAGTCTCTGCATCAGTAAACTAGAGATGCAAATCTAATTCTTAGGAGTGCTCTAGATTTGTAGTACAGCAAAGGTAAGAACACTTTTTCTTTCAAAAGCCAAGGAGAGGGCATGTTGAGTGGCAAGAAGAAATTGATCCCATGCCCAAATGAAAAATATTCTGCTCAACTCTTTTTAACACTAACATGGGACACAGAAAACTCTTTAATAAATATCAAGCATGACTCACAGTCAGCTTTTTTTTTTTTTTTAAGATTTTATTTATTTATTCATGAGGGACACAGAGCCAGAGACACAGGCAGAGGGAGAAGCAGGTTCCATGTAGGAAGTCCGACGTGGGACTCGATCCTGGGTCTCCAGGATCAGGCCCTGGGCCAAAGGCAGATGCTCAACCACTGAGCAACCCAGGCATCCCTAGCGGTCAGCTTCTTATGCCAGCAGTCAAATGCCCACAGAAAGACCCTTTCCTCTCAGCAGCCATCCCTTATGGGGTTACCTCTCTCCTCGGTGCCTCAAAACCTCTGCTGCTACCGCTGGGCAGTCTCCTGGCTTCTCCTCGCCAGGCCAGGAGGGGAAGGGATACCAAAACCCCGCAGACATGTTCCTGTTCCTGCCCCATGCCACCCACGCACTGCTCTCCTGCTGCCAGCATCTAGGGGCCTGTCCCCTTCTCACCTTCCCCCCACCTTCTTCCTGCTCAGTGGGGAAGCTCAGGAGGCTGGCTGTATTTATGCTTTCATTTGGAAAACAGCCTACCTATCGGCCATATGTTTGTCTTACTCTATAAAGTCTAAACTAAAATAAGAAAAGAAAGCCTTCTTTGTAAGAAAAAAACAAAAACAAAAACAAAAACACAAAGACCTAGAAAACTTCAAAAGACCTGAGGGAAGCAGCAGGAATAAGCCTAAGCAAAGGACCTTTCTTCAAACATGATCTCATAGCGGGGTTCTTGACATTTCTTTGTGGCATGAACTCTCTGGAACTCTGAAAGCTCATAAGCCCCTTCCCAGAATGATGTTGTAAATGCATAAAATAAAAGCACGGATCACAAAGGAAACCAATTATAGTGAAATACAATTATCAAAATATTTTAAAAATCCTTAAGATGTGGGAACATGTGCTTCTTTATTGCATGAATTAATACCAACTAGCAGTTTAATTCCAAATGTAATTTCTAAGCAGTGATGAGCATAATTTAAGATATCTGCAACAAACAATAAAAAAATCGGTTTTTATTAGTGAGAAAGACACAGATGCTGCTTATTATAATACTGTGATCTGTTGCGTATATTCTAAATGAAAGGAAATGCTAAATATCACTGAGAATTTAGTGGAAAAAAAATAGACAGTTTTATTCTCATCTAAGTTCACAGACCTTGCTCAATTCTCTCTGCAGGCCCTGATCCATAAAGCAGCTGGAGATATAGTTTCTCTGGCTTGAACAGAAGCAGAGGGCTGACGGCAGCAGGGCTTGGCTTCTCCCTCACTGCCCCTTCCTCCCCAACCCACACCCCCAAACCCCTGTAAGGAGCCAGCTCCAGGGCTTCTTGGGAGACAGCTTGAAAACCACTCATAAAGGGGGTTACTATGAAGCCTGCTGAGAGTACTTACGCAACAGCATGCCTATGCCTATTTTCCCACTCTCTTGGCCATAACTGTACATATTTTGTGAATAGAATACGTAGAGAAATCAGGCCCTTCTTACCTCATTTATTTTCTTTTTCACTTTTTTGTTCTATTTTAAGCATGTTTCCTTTGTTTTGTTATAGTCCAACAGCTCTTGGCATGCCTTATTTTCCTGTTTCTTAGCTGTTGGGTTTTGTTTATTATACCTCAATTTAGCCTTTGTGCTGTTGTAATAATTTTTACTCTTGGCTTATATTCCCACTTAATGTGTAGGATATTATCGGAGTTTTTTTTTTTTTAATTTTATTGTCAACCTATATAGTTTCTGGTATTAACTGCTTTCATCATCTTTAACTCACATTATTTCTTTGTTTACTGCATCATTTACTTTTTTTTTTTTTTTTTTTAATGAACAGTGTGGGGAAAGTCCATCATAGGGTTGCAGGTCCCCAGAGAATAGATCAAAGCCCAAATAGGGGTGTTTAGAAATTCTTCCTTCTCCTGCTTTCTCAAAAGCAGCCTTTCCAAGTCTCCTTAAAGGATCCTTGGGACCCTCAATCTTGAAGCCCCTAAACTTTTAAAACCGTGTCCTTCAGGAGATTCAGAGGCTAAAATTCTCTCCTGGGATGACAGAATGCTAACAGGCTGGCATGTGTGAGTAGGACCCCGAACTGTTGGGACCTGGAACTGCTTACTGTGCACCTGATACGACGGCAGGTGCTTGGTCAGCTTCCCACTGATCACTCAAAGATTCCAAACTTCTCTGGCTCTGATATTCTTTACATAATCCCTGGGGAGATTTGATCACTGGAAGATGAGAGGATGTGGCTGCTATGCTTTCCTTGCTGAGCCTCATCTGCACAGGCTGAGGCAGCTAGAGTTGAACTTATGAAAGGCGGCAGCCCGAAGTCCTGTTGTGGGCCTATCAAAGACTGTACTGCCTGGGGAAGGAGAAATCCTCTAGGTAGTCGAGCAAGAAGCTACCAATTATTTGGGATTAAGAAATCACTTCGACATTTCTTCCCCCTAGACTTGTGATCATAACTTTAAGATCTCTAAAATCATCCCACCTGGAATGCACACAGAAGACCTAACCAATGGAAACACCAGAGGATCTTGGTATCTTCAGGATTAACATTCCTGATTTCAATTAATGGAGAGAAACCCCATGAGTTCATAACTTGAAAATTCTAATTTTGCTGAGGAATAGCTGTTTTATATGTTCTCTAAGGCTGGAAAGCGAGAGTGTGACATTTAGCTAATGAGTGAATCTAGCCAACCTCCGTTATTTACATCTTGATGCAGTTTCTTGGGGTTATACCTCATCCCATACATGTGTAAAAGCAATCTCACAAAGTCACAAAAATGTCTTAGAAAAAAAAAAGAGAGAGAAAAAGAGAGCCAATTTTCTTGGCAATGGAAGGGAGGAGAAAGAATAGAAATAAAAAGGTTGTAAGTCATAGTTAGAATATTAGTTCTGTTTTTTTGTTGAAGTACTGTTGACAATATCATATTAGGATATCAGTTTTGATTAAGGAAAGGATGAGATATCAAATTAAACAGTGGTTCAGATTGGCTCAGACTTAAGATGGGTAAGAGTCTTCTATATGATCTATATGGAAAGAGGAAAGAGATTTTAGGAAACTTTCAGAAAGACTCCAGGCCAAACATCATGTGAAGAATCATAGATAGCCTTAAAGGTAGGACTTAAATTTCTCAGTTAAACTTTAATGTATGAGGAATGGGACAATGTTTAACTTATTGGTCACTATATACCAGCACCTTGACACAGCCTGCACATGCAGTAGGTGCTCAGTAAACACTTGCTCAATGTTGAATCACTCAAATCAATTATACGTTACAGAGGTAGTTGTCAATTTGGGATGTGTTTCTTACAAGACTATGGCACTGTGTCCCACAGGATGGAATTCTAAGAAATAATTTTTCTTTAGATATTGGAACAGTTTTCTGCATTTTGCTGTCAACAAAGCAAAAGAATGAGAACTGGGCATATGCTAGCCCAAATGTACCTTCCACTATAGGGAAAAATAACTCTCAAAGGAGCCCTACAGTGCCAAAGAACCACTCAAGAAAGGCAGGGCTTACTCTCATCAAGGAATCTCTTTATATTTACCTTAATTAAGAGTAGGAGGGCACTTGCGATTATGATTTCAGGACTGCCCCTTATTTAACGAGCTTTAGGTTATTCACGTCTTTTGCTATTATAGGTGGTGCTGTACTGAACATGCTTCTTTTTCTTTTTACATATGGGTATGTCTGTAGTTCACAGTGGGACTGTTTACAGCCATGAGAAAAAATGAAGTAAATGTGGTAACGTACAGAAAGTTTTAAAGTATTTTGTTAATTAAAAATAGGTAAATAGTGCATATAGACTGTATTTCTATCCAAATGAGAAAGAGAGAGAAGAGGTAAATAGATACCTAAAATTTTTACCTATCAGACTAACAAAAATGTCTGAGAGCATGAAAATATCTGTTGACCAAGCTGTAAAAACAAGCCTTATTCATACACTGCCAGTGGGAACATCAACTGGTGAAATCTCAGGGGAAAGCAATTTGGCAATAGCTATTGTAATTCCAAATGTATACACTTATGAGAATTATGTGCAAAACTACATATGTACAAGGTTGTTAATTACTGCATTGCACCTTAAACAGAGACTGGGTAAACCCTCAAGGTCCTATAAGAGCAAACTGGCTTAAATAATATATTCATAATATGGAATATGATACACTTATAAAAAATGAGGAAGCTATCTATATACTGATATGGAAATATCTCCAAAACATAAACTTAAATAGCAAGATAAACATTATATAGAATAACTAATGCCTTTTGTGAGAGAATATACAGCCAAATAAAATGGAAAACTTACTTGTAAAGGTAATACTCTGCATGGTCTATCTCTTCTCTAGAGGAAATGTTGTCCACAAACTAAAAGACAGAAAAATAAACCTTTGGTTGAATATACATTATGCCATAGATTGGACCTAATTCACACCCTGACTTAAAAAAAAAAATAAGATACTCATTTTATTGGACCACTGTTTGCATGGTATGACTCCATCCTTGAAACCTTTGATACTAATGCAAAGAATATACAATGGCTTCTCTTTTTCTATGTGTAGATCAACCTTGGTTAGAAAAACTGTTTGAAAACCAAATATGAAACCTGCTCAGAACAAGAGAGAGCTCCTCCTCCGTTTACAATTAGTTATCAGTATTTCCCTTTATCTTTAAACCTTGATATTTTCTCTCTGTTCCAAGCTTCAAACATAAGAATACACAGTTGAAAGGATAAAGACTCTTATGGCTGAAAAAATATGGCCCAAGAGACAAACACCTAAATTTAGAAAATGCAGTCTTATGATCATTTTTCCTACTCTGATTTCCTATCCCGGTTCCATCCACCTGTGATCCTTCCAGCAACAAAGTTTTCCTTGAACCACAAAATCCCTATCTGTGCTCCCTAACTCTAAAATAAAGAAGCAAACAGAAATAATTATTCCAAGGATGGATGCTACCCTAAGTAGACACACAGGCAAAAAGAATGGAGTAGGAGAAAATGCATGTTGTGAATATAATTAAAACCTCATGAAGAGGAAGAGAGTAAAAAGGGGGAGACTTTCTAAAAATGTCTAGGACTTAAGGATTTTATTTAGAAACCTCATTAAGGAGCAAAAAAATACGCTTCTAACACAGTACTTAAAGTTGAGAACTAGCTCTCCTGATTGCTTGCTGTGTGGCATAGACAGATGGCACAGCCGCTCTGGAACTTAGCTGCTCCATCTGCATAAATAGAATAGAGGCACCTGCATTAAAGAGTGTGAGGCCCCAATGAGAAGATGTACATGAAAGCTCCCGAAGCTCTAAAGCACTACTACAACAAACACCAGGTATTGTGCCATACAGAAATCTTATCATGTAAGAGATGAGCAATGGCTTTTCAGTTCCCCTCTGAAAATTATGAGCCTACATAATTTAGGCTATGACCTAGTTAAAACTGTTTCCATGCTAAAATGAAAATATCAAGAGGCAGAAAGAAAGGACCCGAGACTAAAAAGGATAAGAATTTCTTTACTTTTCCTCTTTTAGACTTAAAATCTTGAATTTTAAGGCACCATTAACGGCAACAAAGTATTTTCACAACGAAGATCTCATTTTAGCATCACATCAGCCCCATGAGCGAAATACTATTAAGCCCACCTGGAAATGAGGAGACTGAGAGAAGGCCCAGTTGATAATGTCACAAAATAAATTCATGATAAAGAAAAGATCAGATCTATTTGAGGGAGGCAACAGAAAAGAAGTTTGATGTTATAGAGATCTGGGTTTGAAACCCACTTTTTCTGTTTATGAACTGTGTGAGCTTGAGAGTCTGAAGCTTACATGTAGAATGCAGTTTACTGTGCTTATCTCAAACAGGCGCTGCAAGAATCAACAGATAACGCATGTTAGGAAACTAGTACAATGGCTGGCATAGAAAGTAATCAGTAATAGTTACTGTCAATTACTATTCCTGATTCCCAGCCTAATATCAGTCTCTCCTCCACTGCACTGTTTAACATTAAAAATATCCATTCTTTCATAGACTTTCTCAAGTATCAAAATTACTTCTAATATTAACAAGTGAATCCTACCACTTTGAAGGGTATATCAACTTAAAAACAAATCATAGTTTCATAGAACAGAGTATGGTATTCTGGAACAATTAAAATAAACCAGGTACACAACAATGATCATTGACATCACAGTCTGGTAAATTTATTATCTTTTATTTCAGTTATGGAAATTTGGTTCTTTACCCCAAAATATCTATTAATACCTACCCAAAAATACCATGCTCTGGAGAAATATTTCTTATGAATGATAGCCTTTATTTACACATCTTTATCTATATAAAGAGCCTCTCATCCTCCTTCTTCGAAAATGTACATGTTTAAGATTTCTTACCCGTGATATTGTTAAAGAACTAACAGGCAATTTTCTCTCATATGTTTTATCCATTAAAGATGCTAGATCAGCTGTGAAGACAAAGAAGGAAAAAGAACCTTGTTAAATATACATATTTCTTAAGAAAAATCTAACAGATAAAACTCCTGCCAGATGGCTGCCAATATTGTGAAGTCACTATTAAAATAGATGCTCTTTCTTGTTCTTTTTATAAATCATTTTTGTGTAAGTTAAAGAGGATAAAGGAATATTAGTAATATTTTCAAAAATGATTTCTTCAGTTGGAGTAAGGAGTATTCTAAAAATCCTACCATATATTCAGCTTTAAAAAAATATATCAATAAAAAAATTAAAAAAATAAAAAAGAGATCAATATCTCAGCTCAGGTCTCAATCTCAGGGTTGTGACTTCAAGCCTCACATAGGGCTCCATGCTGGACATGGAGCCTACTAACTAAATAAAAATTAATTAAAAATGAAACAATAAAGTATCTCTGAAAGGAAACACTAGAAAGTATTATCACTGACAGGCACCAGGGAAAGGAATTAGACAGAAGGGACCCAAGGAAAGAAGATACTTCATTGCTTATACACTTACTCCTTTTGCATTTTGAACCAGATAGCTGTATTAGCTCTCCAAAAATTTAAAGAGTAGAATTTATCAAATGACTTATACATTTTGTAAACAAGTCAGAGAGGCACTCTGTCTACATTTAGTGATTTTTGGACTGAACTATTCCCATTCTGGTTCCTTTAGGCAAAATGTCCACAGAAATACTTGGCATTCTTGAGATTACACAGTTATGTCAGAGTCTAAAAGTCTGAAATACTAAGTAACACACCCTCCAAAAGAATTATTTCACATCTTCCCATCGCTTGTCAAACTTACAATATGCTCTTTCCCCTTCTTCCCTCCATCTCAGCTCATGATTTTGTGTACTTCCCGGAGTACAAAATAGAAGCACTCAAAAGAACTTCATCCTCCTACCATCAGGTTTCCAGGCTACCATGATCTGTGCCCATACTCTGTGCCTTCTATTTTTTTAACATGTGATAAACTTTATTAAAGAAACAAAAAATCCAAATGACAAAAAAAATCTCCCTTGACCTCATATCTCCTCCCTGCTACTTCTCCTTCGTTCCACTGCCCTCAGCAGCAAGAGTTCTCAAAAATGGTCACCCCTAATACAACTGTTACTACTTCCTTAGGTCAGCTCTCTCTTTAAGTCACTCAAATCAGATTTTGGTTTCTATCATTCTATCACTGAAGACACCTCCACATTGTTAAATTCAATGCTTAATATTTCATCCTCATCTTACTTGACCTCTCACTAGCATATTAATATAGTTGATCATTCTATCCCTCATGAAATACTCGTTTTTCTTTCTTGGGTACCTTTGCATGATCTCCTCTTGCTGACTTCTAAATGCTGGAGTGCCTAAGACTTTTTCCTCTTCACCATCTGCTCAGTCCTGGGTGATCTCATGCTTTCTCTCTCCCACAGCTTTAATCATCTACAGATTATTTGCTCCACATGTATATGCCTAACCTGACCTCTGCCTGTAACTTCAGACTTGTATTTGCAACTGCAGAGGTGATGTCTCCATTTGGGTGTCTAATACGTATCTACACATGGCATGTCCTCTTAATTCTCCAATCTTCCCCTCAAACCTGCTTTTCCCCAAGCATTTCCCATCTCAGTAAATGGCCACTACATTTGCTGGCTTATTCAGGTCAAAAACAGAGGCATTACCCTAAGCTCCATTCTTTTTTATTCTATAACCAACTGTAAATCTTATAGTCTCTAGATTCGAAATAAATATGTATTTTTCACCACTACCACTGGTAACGTTTCACCTTCTAGTCATCTGAACTACTGGCCCCATCCTTACAATCTAACCTCCGCACAGCAGTCCGAGTAAGCCTTTTAAAAGATGAATCAGATCTCGTTATTTTCTTTTCTCAACCAGCCAACAGCTTGCTATCATACATGAAATAAAATCCAAAATATCTTCTATGACCTACAAATGCCTACATAGCTGGTCTGTGTGTTTTGTTTTCTTCTTTTATACTTAGAAGTTCATGAATGCAGACTTAATTCACTGATATATTCTCAGTCCCTAGAACAGTTTATATAAAAAGCACTCAATACATATTTTTAAAAAATGAATAAAAGTTAGAAAGGAAGGGAGAGAGAATGGGAGGGAAGGAGGAGAGGAAGGAAGGAAAAAGGAGTAATTGAATTTCCAAGTTTTTTTTACTCCTTGGTAGAAGAAATTAGTGTCAAGTAAAAAGAAGACAGATAATCAATTGGTAAGTATTTGTTGATGACTTTTTGCTGTGCATTTAACCATTTTTTCCCCCTTTCCTTTCCCTGGGGCAATGCTCTCAACAAACTCAGTAGCTACTGTGGGAAAGCAACACAAAATCCTGAAAACCTGATATGATGTAAAAGCAATTACTTTTCTTATGATTATCTTAAAGGGACTGACACCAGGTGATTAAAGAGTATTAACACACAGAGAGAGATGCCTCAAAAACCTCTTCAAGTTAATACTGCAAACAGAATGATATTAAACAGCAGTCTCATGATACCAAATCTTTAAATCTTTAACCGATAAACACTTGGTTGAGTTGGTTTTCTGTACTGTGGTAACTAAAGATTCCATTTTAATCCCTCACACCAAGACATCTTCAAGTCAAATGAAATTGGTTGGGGCCTCAAAAAGGCAACAGCTGCAGAGCCAGCATCAGACAAATAACATTTGCATATTAGAAGTCAGAGAGGGGTTTGCTGCTAAATATTATATGTGACCAATCACCTTATGTGACAGCGCTGGCGTGATGAATGAGGCAGAAAACTGTGCAGAGCAGGGATGGCCAGGAAAGCTGGGGCAGCTGTGGCCTACAGGGGGCCAGCGCCACAGGCTTCTGGATCATGGGCTTCAACAGCCAAAATCACACTTCATATTTCAGTGAGGGGCCCACAGATGCCCAGTTTTTGTTCAAAGAAATGTGCCAAAGAAGATGCCTTCTTTCCCGTCATTCAGCTCCTCAGGAATATATACTGCAGAGGATGGTTGAAGCCAATAAAAGCCAAATGGGAAAACAGATCTCCACTGAACAAAACTTAAAGCTGTACAAACAACATGAAAGTATGTCCAGAAAATGAAATGTATACTAGGATAAGATGTTCTTCTTGTCCAAAGAAAATAATACCATTGATGATCTAAGGTCATAAAAGATTTTATTAGGGATCCTACACTATTCCAAGTATAGGAGTGCAATCATTCACAAACCTGGTTAATGATCTGAATTACCTGCAGGATTTGAGAACTTCAGATTCCTATGTTTCACACACCCAAAGGGTGACTCTAATTCTGTAGGCTTGAGGTGAGACCAGGGAAATAAAAATTTTTAAACAAAAGCCCCAGGAGATTGTGATGCAGCCTAGAGTGAACTATGAGCAAATTATGCCTTAGAACTCCTTGGGAGGCAACACAAAATAAGTCTTGGATGTTGCTCTTAAGGTTGAAGAGGATATTAAACTGGATCCTGTTTCTGGAATGAGATGGAAAATAAAATACCTAAATATTTTTTTAAAAATTGAAATATAAAAATGAGCTTTAGGTGAGAAATTATTAGATGGTTTTGGTTTTTCAAGATTTCTATGTAAATGTATATCATTGTTACCCATCAATACTCAACTTCTTCTGGGTTTAAGAATATTTGTGTACCTTATCTAATTTATGTAATAAAAAGCTAGATACAAGTTATTATTGCACTTCTTAAAAGAAGTGATCAAAAAACAGAGTCTAAAGCTATGTTTTTATTTCCCACATGTATGAAAAACAAGCACACGTGACATATGTATAGAAGCAACAGAAGAAAGTAGGAAAAACCAACCTAGGAACCATTTTGAATACAGATACTTAGATTTCTGTGTATCTATCTTGGGTCACCAGAAGCTTTAAAACAAATAGTTTCAATAATGGAAAATCTAAAGGCAAACTTTATATACATATATACTAAGAAACTGAGACTAAAGGAGGATGACGTGCACAAGTCAGACCCATCTTTAGAACTGCTAACATATGATACATATAAAAGCTAATAAACAGATGTCACAGGTATAGATAGATGCAAGCTGAAAGCTACAAAACCAGGTTTCGGAAAATTTCTGTCAGGCTTCAAGAGCAAGATTTGCAAAATCACTGCGACAAGCCAAAGGCTTCTCCAGCTGAAATGACACAGCAAAACCAAACCTCAGCTAATGGCAGAAGTGGCTTTAAGAGGTGACCACAGTGCTTAGTTTCAACCTAAATTCAAATGTGTCAATGGAGTAAGTCTCTTTGAATTTGGAAAGGGATTTCTTAAAACAAAAACAAATAGTAACTAAAACCAAAAGGTGCCCCTTACTTTACAATTATTTATAGTCTGAAAAATCGGAAATATTTAATTCAGTAAGGCTCAGAAATCCAATCCAGCTCATCACCGGGGTCCTTACCCTTAGCAAGGTGACCCAAGCGTGATAACTTCCTCTGATGAACGCAGGCAGTTCCCCATCAGCTCCCCTGCCCTCCTACTGACACCCTACTCACTTCCCAAAAATGGTTTTCTCCTTAGTCCCATTCACTGTGGGCCCTAGTCTGTAATTCAGAAGCTACTAACTGACTAATGCTGTTAATTTGCAGCCTGTGCCTCCTCAAAAGATCTGCATGTTAAGGAGGAATTTCAGAAACAATGCTTTCATTCAGTGTTTATTGTAACTCAAGGGAAGCCCCATACAGAAAGTCTAAACTACAATCTTCTGACTTGAGTTGGAAAGCCCAAGAACTCCTAGGGCTCTATAAGAAGCCCAGCTGGAGAACTAAGGCCCTTTCTATAAAAACATTAACTGCAATGGATTAGAATGTGTGAAATGCTTAAGTCCAGAAGTTCATAATGATATTTAAAAAATATATATCTGGGGGCAGCCCAGGTGGCTTAGTGGTTTAGTGCCACCTTCAGCCCAGGGCATGATCCTGGAGGCCTGGGATCGAGTCCCACGTCGGGCTCCCTGCATGGAGCCTGCTTCTCCCTCTGTCTGTCTCTGCCTCTATTTCTATCTCTCATGAATAAACAAAATCTTTAAAAAAAATAAAAATTAAAAAAAAAAATATCCTCATTGACCGTTTGTGGAAGATGGCAGGAGGTCAACCCATTATCTTGAAAACTGCCTCTTCATAAAAACTATGTCTCAGGATAACTAAACTGCTGATGATAGAATTAAAATAGTAACACTTTGCAGCTCCTAATGAATAGATATATAACCAATGATCACGAATGGCCTATAACATCAAAGAGGGACAATCAAATGCTGTGTACCTCCCTGATAAAAGTAAACAATATTTCCTATGAAGAATTCTTGCCCAAAGGAAAACAAAAAACAAACCCTGAATCTGATCGAGTCTCTAAATGCCAGCTTTATAGGACATATGGAAAGTAGAGGAACATGTTAAACACCACCATAAGGGTGAAAACAGCAAATCCAGAATGTGGAAAACCCTCAAGACAAAAGACCTATTTTCCTCAACAAATAAATTGCAAGAAACAGAAATTTACAGATAAAAAAATAATTAAGAGTCATCTCAACACATTATAATGTATGAACCTCATCTAGATCCCATTTCAAGAAACTGTAAATCAAAAAAAAAATTATGAGACTTCTGGGGAAATTGAAAGCATATTTAATGATGTTAAGGAATGTCTAATTTTTAAAAATGAGAATAGTATTATAATTTTTTAAAATTCTTATCTTTTAGAGGTACATGTGAAAATACACATAAAATGATCCACAAAAATTCGTTAAAAAGTAATCAGGTGATGGGAAAAGGGATTGATGAAATAATAGCAAGGAATGGGAGCCTCAACAGGGGCTTTTTGAGTGGGAGAAATGTTCTATTTCTTACATTTCTTTGTTCACTTTATTAATCTATACACTATGATCTATGCACGTTTCTGTATATATTATGATGCAACCAAAATGTATTTTTGAAAAAGCAAGAAATCCACTGTTCAGTGCAAGGGAAGACACGACGGTAGAACTGCAGGTTGTAGAGCGGTCACGGAGGAAGCTAGTTTTCAGGACAAAGGCAATGGCCCTAAGGAAGTGTCAGGCTGCGGCCTCCGTTTCCTCATCCATAAGGGGAACAGCAGCGGCTGCGTCAGGCTGTTGTGAGCCTTAAATGGGGCGGCGCGTCTGAAGTGCTCAGCCCAGAACTGCAACCGAGGCTGCTCTGCCTCTTCGTCACAGGGCCTGCCCTGCGGTCCCTACACTGCCCCTTGGGGCTAAGCAGCACCCCGGGCCTTCACCGAACCCCCCCACCCCCGGCGTCCCACGTCCGCCTCGCACTGGGAGCTGAGCTGGGCGGATCCCCGTTAGCCCGCCTCCAAGGCTCTGACCGAAAACCACCGGCGAACACCAGGCAGCCGAGCCCCAGCCGAGCCCCCAAGTGCTCCACGCGCAGGCGAAACCACTCAAGCACGTGGAAGCCGGAGCCCACACCCGCCCCGGGCACCTTCCCGCTCCCACCCTGCCCCCTTGCCCCCCACGCCCTCCCGCGGGGCCGACCCCGCCCCTCCACTCCTCCGCCCCTCCACCCGGGCGTCTCCAGCCCCACCGCACCCCTCCACCCGGGCGTCTCCAGCAGCACTGCACCTCTCGCCCTCCCTCGGGGCCGACCCCGCCCCTCCACCCTGGCATCTCCAGCCCCACTGCACCCCACCCCCTCCCGCGGAGCCGACCGCGCCCCTCCGCCCCTCCACCCGGGCCGGCATCCCCAGCCCCACCGCATCCCTCCACCCAGGCATCTCCAGCCCCACCGCACCCCACCACCCGGGCATCTCCAGCCCCATCGCACCCCTCGCCCTCCCGCGGGGCCGACCCTGCCCCTCCACCCCACCACCCGGGCACCCCCAGTCCCACCGCATCCCCTCGCCCTCCCCCGCGCCCCAACCAGCGAGCGTGCACCGGTCCCGGGGCCCAATCACAGCGCCCCGCGTGCTCGCTCCCCGCAGGTCCGCCCCGAGCGCCGGCTCCCAGGGCGGCCGTCTGGGCTGCCGCAGCGCTGCTACCTGCCGCGCGGTCTTCCGGAGGCAGCCCCGGCCCCGGCCCCGGCCCCGGCCCCGGCCCCGGCCCCGGCCCCGGCCCCGGCCCCGGACAGCGTGCCCCCTCAACAGTCCGGTTGGGGAAGGTGGGCCGTAACGTCACATAGCAAAGTTTCAGTACATTTTGTTACACAGAAAAATATATGGTCTCAAAGAGCCTCTCTTTCTTCCATGCAGTCTGAGTTCCAAAACCTCCCCCGTACCCTAATCTCTTACATGGGGATCAGGCAAGGGGCCTGCGAAGTCGTCCATTCCACGCCTTTCTGCTGCACCGGTTACATGGCGGGGTATTAAATGAAGCAGGCATTCTCATCATCCCTAATTTATGGCTACGGGAACAACGGTAAATGAGTTTCTGAAATCTGGCTGAACCAGGGCTCGCATCCAGAAGTCGGCCCCCCAAGTGCAGACTTTTCACATTAAATTGGTATAACGATGGTACAAAGTGCTGTAAGAATACAGGGTGAGGAAAAGTCAATTCGGACTGAATAGGGACTCCCGATGTGCAGGGGATATTCCAGGCAGAGGAGTCTTCAGTACCTGGTAGCTATTACTGCTTTTCCAAGTATACTAATCTTGAGAGGAGTATACTGATCTTACAGAGAGAAGACAGTTACCTACATCTGATATTTATTTACTGCAGCCTTATTACACTCATTCTGTGGCAAACAGCTTCTGTGTATTCGGGAATCTATACAAAGGTTCTGTAAACTTGCCCCATAATAACAAAGAGCTGACTATATCCTATACCAAGGCAATAAATATAATGGTCTTTTCTAGTTTCCCTTTCATACCTAGGAGAGTGTTAACAATAGTTTTCCTGAAATTCTTCATTTTCTTCTCTGCTTTTCCATATCACTTTTCTTACAGTTCATACACAGCATGTTAGAACAAGCTTTGCAAAATAATTAAGGTAGTTCATGTTGGTTTCATCACCAGAATGGTGGTTGCCAAAAGCAGTACTATTGGCCCCACAGGGCAGTCAGAAATATGCAGTTCTTTTTGACTGTCAAAATGGCTGCAGTGATTACTGAGTGAGCCGAAGACAGAAAAATGAGATAACCTGCAGTGCAGACACTGTCCAACACATCAAAACATTGTTCCTGTTGGGAGCCAGAGTCTTTGGCATAGAAGGCTGATACAAATATGGCCTAGAGAAGGCAAGAAGAACTCTGTGGGGATAACTGGAATTGGAGGTTTCAGCGTGAACTCCTTATGTGTAAAATATGTACACATAAGCTTATGTGCATGGATGTGCACATATGTTTATGTGGCTATGTATTCTTATTTTCCCTAGCTCTATCCACTGAAGAGGCCAAGCAAAAATTCCACAGTAGCAAGAGAAGAGCTAGTACACAGATCTTTGTTCCTAATATCATTCCTTACTAAAAGGAACCAGGACTCCTTAGAGAAATAGTTGATTCCAGCGCTAGAGCAGGAAAAGTACACGATGGAATACTGGGAGTCAGGTTGACAGGGCTTCTACTAACCAACTTTGGAACAATTCGACCACCAAAATAACAAGGATGGTAATGAATCATTAAAAGAAAAAGAAGAATCCACAAACCACAGAACCATACTGACGATAAACAGAGAAAGACAGAAATGGTAGGAAACAGAGGGCTCTTACTTACATTAGAATACTGAGTATTAATTAATAAATGTGGAGGTATTAACAGAATTGGAAAACCATCATTTTTGCAACCACCATAGTAAAGACTGATTCAGGCAAGAAGTTAAATGGATATCAAATATAGGGGGGAAATTTTTGACAAGAACAGTGGCATGATGTTACATACAGTATCTCCTCACAAATTGCCTGTCACAAGGGAGAAAAACATTAACTCTTCAGTGGAAAAACCAGACATGTGATGGGGTGATCAAAGTAAACCCCCAGTGAGGGCAGATGGACATTGGCTGTCCTCAGATGAGAGGACATCCTAAGAAGGACACAACATTACTGACAATATTCTGGCCAGGGGAACCTTCCTTGAATCTAATTATGAAGAAATAGAAGACAAATCCCAAAAGAAGAATATTCTATTAAAAAAAGGGACTGGATCCTTAAAAACATGTCAGGTAGTATACACCAAAGCACTCAGCTTGACGGGCTATAACATAGGTTACAACCTCTCAAATGGTTTTATTTTGTTTTTGTTTTTGTTTTTTTTTTTAAAAGTGTGTGTAGATAATGAGAAAGCAAAAACAAAAGGGTCTTTGACCTGGTGAATCTGGGCAAAGAGCATATAGATGCTCTTTGTATTTTTTACAACCTTTTGTAAGTTTAAAACTATTTACAAATAGTTTAAATATTTGTCCCACATATTATGGCATCTATGACATGGCAGGCATTCACATTTACATTAAAAAAATCAACCTGTTGATAATAGAACTCACTCCATTTAACAAAGAAACAAAGTACTTTTTTGGGCAAAATTTGAATATAAGCTGAAATTTCCATAGATGCAACTACCATGTAAACTGAAGGCAGCACTTTGATTTGTTCAGAACTTTACCAAGCATTGTTCACCATTTTGTGAATAAAGCCGTGTCACTTATAATAATGCCACACCTGGAATTGGACTTTGCCAGTATACCACATCTATACCCATCTACATTTCTATCTACTCACAGTGATTCTACATTTCAGTGCAAGCATATACTTACCTTCAGATTCTCCACAGCTCTGCTTGCTTGGTTAGTCCCTGCCTACGTAGCTATTCTAAGACACACAAACCAATTTTGCTCTTGCATTAACATCATTGGGGAGAAAATGCTGAGTTCTTTCAAACTTCTACCCCACTACAAGCTAGCCATTACAGACAACTACAAAAGAATGTCCTCCTCCTTCTCCCTCCCCCCAGTTATTAGAAAAATCCATAAACACAGGGGGACATTACTCTTTAACATAAGTCCAAAAAAGCAGAGAAAAAAATCTGGGGGAGAATATTAGATCAGCACTGGAATTGATCAAAAAATTACAGTAGTCCCATAAAACTATCACCAACTGACTTTATCAATGTCCTCATGATATTACATATAATATGTGTGTGTGTGTGCGTGTGTGTATATATATATATATATATATGAAGTATTCACATTTCTACAAAGTGCTCACAGGGTCTGTGATTTTGTTTAGGCCTTGTTATTTTAAAGATTTTATTTATTTTAGAGAGAGAACGGGGGTGGGGGGAGGGAGAGGGAAAGAGAATCTAAAGCAGACTCCACGCTAAGTGTGGAGCCAGACATGGGGCTTGATCTCACGACACAGAGATCATGACCTGAACTGAAACAAAAAATCAGAGTCAATCCTTAACAGATTCAGCCACCCAGGTGCCCCTAGGGCTTGTTATTTTAGGGGGAAAAAAAAAAAGGCTGCTATCTGCATAACATCTGATAAACATATATAACCTGACATATATAACAGCCCAATAGGTACGTACCCAGGTGACAATGTTCTTTTTCTCTTGCTTCCCATTTGTGGCTGTCCACGTACGCTGCAGAAAGCAGGCCTCTTTTACCTGAGGGAAAAGTCATTTATCAATAGGAGTGGCCTCACAACAGGTTTATTTTGTATATGTCTTATTAAATATACTTTTGTCATATTTTCAAGGTACTAGATTATTACATAAAGATTCTAGTATGATAGTATAACCTATATTGCACAGTTCATGACAGTGTGCATTCAACCTCTAATAAGTAGAAGCACAGAAACTGAAAATTTCAAAAATGTTATGGGTAAGAATGCTGGTAATTTTGTTCCTGTAATTTTAGGACTAGAAGACATTTGTTGGCCCTAAGCCCTAGAACTTCTTAGAACCCAAATACTTGCCGAACTGTTGCTTAACTCATTAATAGAATGCTTTATAATTAGTTAGTTCAGAAAAACATTTCCATCTGACTTAGATCAGCATATTCATCCTTCATACAAACCAAAGAATATCTTAACCAATAACCAACCACCCTACTGGTAAATTAGAGAAACCTAACAAGCCAGCGTTGAGGTAACTCATTAGATGGCATATCTGCATTCTTAGCACCTGGCACAATAATTGGCATATGGCAATGCTCAATAAACACGAGCTCAAGGAATGATTGAGAAAGAACTAGCAGCAACTTAACCAAAACTAGCACCCTTCGTGTTTCAAAGGGCACCATTAAGAAAGTGAAAGAACAGGGATGCCTGGGCGGCTCAGCGGTGAGCATCTGCCTTGGGCCCAGGGTGTGATCCTAGAGTCCCACTCAGGCTCCCTGCACAGAGCCTGCTTCTCTCTCTGCCTTTGTCTCTGTGTCTCTCATGAATAAATAAAAAAATAAAATCTTAAGAAAAAAAAAAAGTGAAAGGACAACTCAGAATGGAGAAAATATCTGCAAGTCACTTACCTGATAAGGGACTTGTATCCAGAATATGTAAATTGCCCTTACAACTCTAAACAGACAACCCACTGAAGAATAATGGGCAAAGGATTTGAATGGACATTTCTTAAAAATAAAAACCCACACACAAATGGCCGAGTGCATGGAAAAATGTTTAATATAATTTATCAGGGAAATGCAAAATACACTGAAATACCACTTGATACTCACTAGAATGACTATAATAAAAAAGGTAGTAAGAGCTACTGAGAGGGATGTAGAGAAACCGGAAGCCTCATATATAGTAGGTGACAATGTAAAATGGTGCAGCCACTTTGGAAGTTTGGCAGCTCCTCAAAATGTTAACATGAGTCACCGTTCAACTCAGTAATCTCACACCTAGGTAATAGACCCAGGAGAAATGAAATCACATATCCACACAAAAATTGGTATACAAATGGTCATAGCAGTATTATTCATAATAGCCAAAAGTGAAAATAATACAAATATCAATTAATAAAAAGATAAACAAAATGTGATATAGTCTGATGACAGAGTATCATTTGGCAATAAAAAGAAATGAGGTATGAACTTGGATGAACCTTGAAAACTTTACGCTAAGTCAAAAAGCCAGTCATAAAAAGTCACATATCACATAACTCTATTTATATGAAATGTCCCTAACAGGCAAATTCAAAGAAACAGCAGATTAGTGATTGCCTAGAACTGGAGCGGAAGGTGTCAGGAAAGCTTGTAGGAGTGACTGTTAATGAGTATGAGGGGTTTTTTGAGGTGGTAAAAATGTGCTAAATTGACTGTGGTGAGGACTATACAACACTGTGTGTGTGTGTGTGTGTGTGTATATATATAAAGAAAACCCACTGGGGACACCTGGGGGGCTCATCAGTTGGGTGTCTGCCTTTGGCTCAGGGTGTGATCTTGGGGTCTGGGATTGGGTCCTGCATTGGGCGCCTTGTGGGGACTCAGCTTCTCCCTCTGCCTGTGTCTCTCACGAATAAATACATAAAAGCTTAAAAAAAAAAAAAGAAAACCCACAGCATTGAATTTTTGAAATAGGTGAATTGTACCTTAATAAAACTGTTTAAGAGGGAAAAAAAGGGAAGGAATGGCTGGTAAGTTTCTCAAGGTCACACACAGATCATAACTTGGGAGCTGACTATAATATTTGCATACTGTTATTATTCTCTATCCGTCTTCCGACTAAAATAAACAAAAATAAACACACCTGTGTGAGTTTATATACAAACCAATCCCTCCCTTACCTTAATTACAGGTCAAACCTTTACTAGAATAATATGCTAAATTTGAAGTGTAAAGCTTAAGCAATGAACAATAATATGAAAAAGCTTCCAAAGACTGTCTCAAAGATACTTTTAAAGAAATAATAACTATTAAAAAGTGCCTGCACTTCAAGTGGATTATCCAAAAAAAAAAAAAAAAAAAAAGATGTTTTGGTATAATACATTTTTATAGGAACATATTTTCATGTATTTTTTTCAAAGCACACATTTTTCATAGAAACAATGTTATGAACTGTTACATTCCTAGATGTGCCAAGAAAGATGAATAAAATCCCATGGCATTAGCTGTGTAGTTGTGCAACAGGTCAGGAGTGGGAGACCTGAGATTTGGTCTGAACTTTACCAGCTGGTAGAAAACTAGGGATTCTGCAGTTGGAAATGAAGTACCTGAACTTAGTAATAGTTCACGTCCCTGCATGTTCTTACACAGAGCCAAAAGAATAAATTCAACTAACCCATTCATAATTTATAGCAGCATTTCTATACAAACTGGATTCCAATTTCTAAAACCAGGAAGGTCTCTCCTTTCTGTGGGAAACAGGAGCAGCTCTTCTGTATGTGACCATAAGCTAAGGACTATTAAGCTGTAAACTTCAGGGTATCAGTGACTTACTCTCTATTATTATTTCCTATTCTGTATTTCTTCTTCTGGCATATGCCTCTAGCATAAGAAATCACCCCTTCCTCTTCTGGAGTCAGAAAAGACAATGATGTTGGTCAATGTTCAAAGAGTTTTGAATTGGGATTCAAGCAGGGGAAGCAATGGTGGAGAAAGACGGGAATCCAAGGATGCCCTTTGGGTACAGTTGTTCACAGGGATCACATGAACGGAAAAAAAATAGGAGACCACTAAATCTACAAAAGGTAAGCCCAGCACCCTTTATATACATGAACTTTTTAATATTTGCTTTACAAAAAAAAGTAACCAGTAATCACTTTCCACTTCCATTGAGTGTAGAAGAAAAGGATATGGGTTTAAGGCTGAAGAAATTTGGCAAATGGAAAATTTTCCTAGACCAATGGAAACCAATCATAGATGTAGGAAAAAGTGGCAAAGTCTAGCGGGCAGAGTAATGACCCTCCAAAAGATAGCCATGTCTTAATCTCCAGAACCTCTGCCTATGTTAGGGTACATAGCTAAAGGGGATTGAGGTTAGATACGATTAAGATCACCAAATCAGCTGATCTTAAAATGAAGGGATTGTACTGGGTCATCCAGGTGAGCCCAATGTAATCATTGTAATCATTGATTACAATGGGGTGAGACAGGTCGTGTGATATGTGGAGAATGGAGTGATGGAAGGCCTTGACTTGCTCATGTTGAAGATGTTTAAAAAAAGGGGAGTATCAGCCAAGAAATGCAAGTGGTCTCTCGAAGAGGGAAAAGACAAGGAAGCAGATTTTCCCCTTTAGAGATTCCTGAAGGAAACCTCTTTCAACACTTTGATTTTAGAAGACCCTATGTTGGGCTTCTGACCTACAGAACTGTATGATAATACTTGGTTAAACCACCTAATTTGTGGTAATCTATGACAACAGCAATAGGAAATTACTATACCTTAACAAAGACAAACATTCCATTTCTGTAAACTTTTTAAAACAAGAGGTTTATCATTCTGATACTTCACAAATGACATCACTTAGAAATATCTGCATTTCCATATAGTAGGTGGAAAGTCTTTATATCAACATTAGAATTAAAGATTTCCCATCAAGTCAGACAATGTTAAATTGGGTGAACAATGGTTAAGTGGAAAACATAAGCCAGTTTCCCAAACTTTAATGCGTACGTGAACCTTGATAAAATGAAGGTTCTGACTCAGCAGGTCTTCAGGGGGGACAGAGATTCTGTATTTCTAATCATGTTCCACGTGATATGTTGATCTTCACATTGAAGTGGATAAAACAACAACTCCCTCACAGGTTTAGGTCCATGAGCCTGATTAGTCCCACTCTGCATATGCCGCCCAACAGTACATATAAACCTTGCTTGAACTTGCTTATCCTTCAGCCAGTTAGCTTTGGGGGAGCCATAGTCTTTTAGATAATTCTCCACCATAAAAAGAGATATTCTCTCTCTTTAATTAAGATACCTGTGAGGACAAGAATGTCAAAGTTTAGTGAAAAGTGATAGGCTCTATCGATATACTAATTTTATAGTCACTTTGACCTTCAGACCAATGTCCCCAAACATGTTTTCCATCCAGAGAAAAGCAGCGATTGTCGATACAGATACACTTTAGAAAGTTGGAAAGTCTTAAGCAGGAATCCTTACCTAACTAATGTTATGAAACGTGGCCAAGTTGCAGTCTCTGAGTCTTTTTCATCGTAAAATAGAGAAATGGTGCCTACCCTGTATCACAGCTCAAATGAGGGCATGTTAAATGCCTACTTGGACGTTCACTATGTAATAGGTCCCAACAGCTTTCCTTTCTCTACTCTCTTCGTATTATCTAAAGCACTTCTCTAGGTTGTACCAAGTACATTCTTCCCTTTCTTATCCTGTAATGGCTCAAGATGTTTTGTTGACTTGAAAGTCAATTACCTTATCTGCATTCTCCAATCCTGGGTGATCCATAACGCACTATCCTGCATACTTTTATTGCTTGTCTTCAGCTTCCAGTTCCTGATTACAAGACTTCTTTCTTCTACGGTCTAACTCAGGGCTTACTCAGTAGAACCTAATGATGGAAATGTTTAATTCTGAGCGGTGCAAGGGGAGCCAGTAACCACAGGTCTTTGCTGAACACCTAAAATGTGGTTAGGATACCTAAAACACTATTTCTTTACGTTTAATTCCAATCGCCACATAGCTCGTAGCTACCACAGCAGGTGTAATGGATTATAGGTTTACCAGTTTAACAAAATGCTAGCGGAAAATTCTTTCAATTCACCGTTACCTAATATCCACTCCCTTGCTAGAATGACTGCCCCAAACACTATGCAACCATGAGAGTCTCTCTGATAAACAATTCAAGGTCTTGTAAAAATTTACTAAGTTTAAAAAGCATTTACTAAGAGCCATAAGTAAACATTCTAGCAATTAGGCACAGCAGCTAATTCTTACCCAGATGCCAGGTCCTGCATGTAACACTTTCCAACGTGTGGCACTAAACATTTTCACCTGCTAGGTCAACTGGTTAATCCTCATAAAACCTGGTGGCCAACAACGAGGCTTCGTGTCGATATTTAATAGCTGTTCCTAAAGCCTTGTGAACAGTGTACTTTTTTTTTTTTTTTTTAAGATTTTATTTATTCATGAGAGACAGAGAGTGAGAGGCAGAGACCCAGGCAGAGGGAAAAGCAGGCTCCAAGGCAGGCGCCCAATCACTGAGCTATCTGGGCTGCCCCTACGTGTTGGTTTCTAACAGGAGCTGGAGAAGGTATGCTGGAAAGAGCAGATAACAGGCGCTGGAAACATCAGTTGTGATTACTGCATTTTAGTCCTATAATCCTGTACACGATTTATCTTGTATAAATGTCCATTTTTTTCCCCGACGTCTGTCAACAGATCCGTTTAAAAACCTTTTGAGTGAGGCGCCCTTTACTCAAATATCTTAGCCCAGTCGATCCTTGAATAATACCACATTGCACGGGTCCACTTATACAGATTTCCCCCCCAATCAATCCAGTCTTATAAATGTAATTCCCTATAAGGTTTTGATAACCCTTCCTAATATAGGCTACAACTACATAAAACATGTGTTGATGGACTTGTGGGTAAGGTCAACAGGAGGCTTGAGTTTTGGGGTGGAGTGGCGGGGTCAAAACTTAAACACAGGGGACACCTGGGTGGCTCAGTGGTTGAGCATCTGCCTTCATCCCAGGTCGTGACCCCGGGGTCCTGGGATCGAGTCCCACATCGGGCTCCCTGCATGGAGCCTGCTTCTCCCTCTGCCTGTTTCATGAATAAATATTTTTTTTTAAATCTTTTTAAAAACAAAGACTTCAGCACAACTTTTCAGCTGCCTGGGGTCCTGCCTTAACCGCTGAGAGGTCTAAGGTTCACCTGCGCCTTAGAGATAGGTACCTGTCGGCTGGATACAGAGCAAGGTCACTGAAAGGTTGTGCCTCGGGCCACCACGTAGTGGGAAATCAGTTCTGAAACGCTTATCCTACGCGGAGCCCGAAGGTCTCCCCAAGTCTGCGGAGGTAAGGCGTCACCCTAGGCCACCCCCCAAGGCCCCGAAGCGGGGAGGGGGGCACGTCCTAGCTCTGCGGCGGGCAGCGAAGAGATGGCCGCCCTGATGCAAAGCCCTGCAGGTCACCTGCAAGAGCGCGGGCGCCACGGCCTCACTGCGCACACCTCACAGGTAAGGGGACGGGCCCGAGGCCTCCCTTCCTCCCCCGCGTCACCCAACGCTCCAGCCACGAGATCCCGGAAGAACTTCCCGCGCTGTCGAGAGCCCGCAGCTTCCCGTCGCTTAAAGGAAGAGTCTCAAGGTGCCTACTAAAGGGGGCACCTGCCACCCACCTGCCAGGGAGCGCGAAGGCAGAGGCACGTTCCGGGCCAGAAGGAAGCCGCGCCACACTATGGGCGCCGCCATCTTGGAGCGAGTCCCTCCCCCTGCCCCTCCCCCGGCGGCCGCGCAGGAAGGGGTGTGGTCACGCGCCGACGCCCCGCCCCCTCGCGGCTCCCGTAGTTGGCGCGGCCCGGACAGCATGGCGGCCGTGGCTCGGCTGCCCGAGCGCGGGCTGCTGCGGGCGCTGCGCGGCTCGGTGCTTCCCGGGGCGGTAGGCTCCGGCTCCGCGGGCTGCCGCTGCCCGCTCGGAGGTATCCCCGGACTCTTGTGGGGACGGGAGGGAAGAGAGACGGGCGCCTCCGCAGCCGTGGCTGGTGGGCTGGAGCCGCGCCCCCGTCGCCCCCCGTGTGCTTGGCGGGCCGGGGGCGGCCGGGCGGGGGCCTCGACCTGGGCGCCGTCGTGGCCGCCGTTGCCGGGAAGCCCCACCCCCCGCCGGGTCTGGGAGTCGAGGCCTTCGACTGCGAGCTCGGGACCCCGGCCCTGCTGCCGCTCATATCCGAAGGACCTCGCGCGGTCAGCTCTCTTCGTTTGTAAAATTGCCCCTGTTTACTAAGCTTTATGGAAAAAACGTGAATGTGCCGGCGAGGGGAGGGGGTAATAGTTGGCGCTGGAGCGGCAGTGTCCCGGCTGCCTCCAGGCTTCCCGCCGTGAGCCGGTTACAGCCCTGCGGGAGGGGGTCTCTAAGTGGGCGGGGCGGAGCCTCCTAAAGAAACAATGTATCTCTTCTACTTAGAGCTGCGGTCGGCGACTTCCGAGACCCCTTGAGGATTGAGGATGCCGACCGGCCTGTTCCGAGGGGCTGTAGCTCCTCACTTCCCTACCGGGCAGAACCAGGAGGGCGGGGGCGGGGGCGGGGCGGGGGCGGGGGGGGGTCACACTCCGCGGTGGGCTTTGCTTCCGCCAGCCCGGATAAACCAAAACGAGATATGCCGGTTTGACATTTAAGCCGTGACCTTTCGTGGTGGGTTTGGTTTGTTTGTTTTTTAATTTATTTTTTAATTTTTTTTAGCCCCTTGCGATCCCATAACTAGACGGGGAATGTACATTTATGTTTCACCTCCCAGGTTCCTCTCCACCCATCTCCATACAGTAAATCAGTAGCTCCTTTCTTAGGCACAAACGCACCTTGCTGAGAATCGGAATTCTCCGGTAGCCTAGAGATGCACACTTTCCCACCCGCGCGACCCTATTGGTAGCTGTCCAGTGGGAATATTCGTATTGACTGAAGATCAGAAAGGGAGTCAAGTTCTACTCCTGTTCGTGGAGTGTGAGACCACAAAAAAAATGGTTTTACTTTTTTTCTTTAATTTTTTAGCTAAAAGATACCTACTTACGGATAATACTGTGAAGTTAAAAGAATTTCAGCATAAGAAGGTGGCTATTGCATCTCATCTTCCTGGAACCAAAGGTAACTGAATCTGTTTTGTTAGTTGTTTTGGTGATGTGTACTTCAAGTTTTTTTCTGTCTTAGTCCCTATTCAGTGTCTTTCGGTGAATAGGGACTTGTGTCTGAGAAAAAATTGACAGGGTTTATTCTTCATTTCATAGTCTACCCTTCAGTGTGCTTTTTTTCCCCCCTTTTAAAGATTTTATTTATTCATGAGAGACACACAGAGAGAGGCAGAGACACAGGCAGAGGGAGAAAGCATGGGACTTGATCCCGGGACCCCGGGGTCACAACCTGAGCCAAAGGCAGACGCTCAACCGCTGGGCCACCAGGCGTCCCTCAATGTGCTTTTCATCTCACTTTCTACTACTGCAGACTCTACAGCTCTCCTTTTGCCACTTTTCCCAGGATCCTAAAGAAATGCTAAAATTAGTGTTGGAACCAGTCCTCTCTAGATCCATGCCACCCAAACTCAGGGTCAGGGATCAGCAGCGACTGGGAGTTTCCTAGAAATGCCAAACTTGAAGTCTCAGACTGTTAATAATCCTGAGAACTGCTCAATATGATTAGCTTTCACATTTTTGATGCACCTCTGAGTCAAAGGTACGTTTTACATAGTATCTCCAGTATATACTACGTGTCTATATACTAGTGAAATATAGTGGAACAACACTGTCCAGTGTGTGATGCATTTTTTTAATATTTGAGAGGGAGTGAGGGTGGGGGAGAGAGAGAGATAGAGGGAGAGAGAGAACCTCAAGTGAGTTCCTTGCTGAGTGTGGAGCCTGACACAGGGCTCGCTTGATCCAGTGACCCTGAGATCCTGACCTTACCAGAAATCAAGAGTTGGAAGCTGAACCAAGTTACCCAGGTGCCCCCTATGATGCATTTTCATATTTTTCTACTCTGCTGAAAAAGTCAATAGGCTAAAAACATTTTTTTTTAGATTATCAAAATATTAGTCATTGTTGAGCCTCAGTGATAGACACATGAGAGCATAATGTCCTCTCTCTATTTTTGGATATGTTTGAACATTTTTATTACAAATAGCTGAAAACACACCACCATGCTAGGTCTTAATTCCTTTCAGCATCTGAGAAATATTGATGAGTTCATTCCCTCTCTCCTTCACATTTTTTCCAGTACTTTAATTTCTTTATGAACATAGCAAGACTCTCTCTCTTGAAATAAATTTAGTTTGTCCCAACTGGCCTTTTCAAATCTCCTTCCTCTCACTGTCAAATGCTTATGAGCACCTAATAAACACTTATTGCCCGTAGCCCTCCAGAAATCTTTCCTGACTCCCCACTAATCCCTTGCTCCATTAGACCACCTGTGAAATGACAAGATAATCCTCAGAAAGTGAAGGAGGAGATACAAGTCTGCAGCATAGGGAGACTCAGTCTGGATTTTACTTCAGTCTTCTTTTTTACTCCTAGTCTTTTGGAGCTTTGTGAAGTTGATAGAATCAAGGGTTCACGTCATTTTTCTAGTTAGATCTAGTTGTCATAGTCATTCTGAAGCTATGACAGTTGTGCATATGTTATGGAAGGCAATTAATGTAATGAGTGCCAATCTACTCCGTGGTCAGATTGATGTTTATAAAATCATGTCAACATTTCTTTATAAGAACCCACAACGGTCCTCTGTCATATACCACATTGTGAGCACACCTCCCTGGCTTCCTAGCTCCTCCCTAATGTACCTTACCCACTCTGTTCCTGTTAATCTAGTAGTAGTTCTTTCCCCACCACTTCTCCTCCCCACCTCCCCACCCCTGTCCATTCTGTGATAGTATTCACGCGGATCCTCATACCAAGAATGTTCCCCCACCTGAGTTTCTCCTTTCTCTCTGGTACTTCTCCACTTCAACCAGACTTGCTCTGTTTCTGCCACCTTGATTTCTCTTTTCTCTATCATGTGTGTAGTTGGTCACATGTCTCCTCCTCCATTATTATTTTCAGATAACTTTGTGTAGATGTATCTTGTTCTTGTTTCTCAAATAGGCTAAGTTCTTTCTGGGCAGGGACGATAGCTTAGCCTTCTTTGTGTTATAAACAGTTAAATCATGATTATTTGTTTTAAAATACAAATAACATCTGTTGAAATTTTGAATTCTTTTTTATTTTAAAGATTTTATTTATTCACGAGAGACACAGAGAGGCAGAGGGAGAAACAGGCTCCATGCAGGGAGCTTGATGCGGGACTCAATCCCGGGGCCCCGGGGTCACAACCTGAGCTGAAGGCAAACGATCAACCGCTGAGCCACCCAGGCGTCCCAGAAATTTTGGATTCTTAAGGATTATTAAAAAGTATAAGATGTAACATCATCGGGGCAGCCCGGATGGCTCAGCGGTTTAGCGCTGCCTTCAGCCCAGGGCCTGGTCCTGGAGACCTGGGATCAAGTCCCATGTCAGGCTCCCTGCATGGAGCCTGCTTCTCCCTCTGCCTCTCCCTCTGCCTGTGTCTCTGCCTCTCTCTGTGTCTCTCATGAATAAATAAATAAAATACTTAAAAAAAAAAAAAAGATGTAATGTCATCCCATTAAAATTTTTTATGTTTGTATAGAAAAAAATAACATTTTTATATTAGAAATTGTTTAGAAATAGTTGACAGAATGAAAATGAGAACAATGTGTATGCTTATTTCATAGCAGTTACTATGCTAGTCCCTGTGCTAAATACTTAACGTACATTATCTCCTGATACCCCATGAAATTTCTCTCATGGTTCTCACTTTACCCATGAGGAATCAAGTGTCACTGACTAGCGTCTCCCCATAGCGTGCAAGTGGCAGAGCCCAGGTCTTTCCATCTGTAAAACCTGTAACCGTGATGTGGTTCTGCAAATAAAGATTGGAGGGTCCACAGCATTAACTTAGACCAAGTGGGTCGTCTTTCCTTATAAACTAAGAACAGTGTCTACCTCCCCTTTCCAGTGTGGTGTTTTAATGTGTATGCTGCCATTCCTTTACGCAGCCTTCCTTCAGAGCTCTAGGTCTTGGAGCAAAACCTATAGACTTCCCTTGGCAGCTCCTGATGCCAACAACAGCCCTGTCTTCTAGAAAGCAGAGGCTTCTTTGGTATTGGCCTTGCATCTCACCTCTCATTCTCCTGACAATCTGGTCCCTTCCTACTGCCAAGAAGCTGTGTTTCCTTTTGGTGTTTGTCTCCACAGTTGATCAGATAGAAGACAGGACACAGACAATAGAGTGTAATCACCTTGATGTGATTCTGTTACGGAGAGTGTTTGCTGCTGTTTAGAGGGCGGTTTTTTACCCCCTGCCCATTTTTACCCCCTGCATATTATGTAGTTACTGTGGTTTGCTTTCTGACA
Source organism: Canis lupus dingo (assembly GCF_003254725.2). Taxonomy (NCBI): domain Eukaryota; kingdom Metazoa; phylum Chordata; class Mammalia; order Carnivora; family Canidae; genus Canis; species Canis lupus. The sequence goes on from NC_064244.1 coordinate 53,999,343, forward strand.
ATTGAGGAGAGGGTCCAAGAGAAATGAGAGGTAGTGTTGAACCAAATGAAAGAGACAAAAAGTATTCCTGAATTATGTGGCTCAACCACTGGGACAAATCCCCATTCAGTGCACATTTTCCTTTCAGTTTTCCTGCCAGGTACCTTGCCAATTGATGGTGTATATGTCTTGCTTATGTGGTTTTTTGTTTGTTTGTTTGTTTGTTTGTTTTCTATTGGGTCACCTATAGGTACAGTTCTTTGGGGTAAGCCTCTGGGAACTTAAACTTTAACTGCAGAGCACCCAGGTAGTCAAAATTGCATATTCTTCTGTTCCTAACTCCAGAGATTATATGTTAGCAAGTTTTGGGTGGGCCTCCAGCCTATGCCCCTGTAGCACAGATGGTTTGCTTCATAGACTTCCTGTGACAGTTTTTTTTTTTTAAAGATTTTATTTATTCATGAGAGATACAGAGAGAGAGGGTGGGGGGAGAGAGGCAGAGACACAGGCAGAGGGAGAAGCAGGCTCTATGCAGGGAGCCTTAACACAGGGACCCGGTCCTTGTCTCCAGGATCATGCCTGGGGCTGAAGGTGGTACTAAACCACTGAGCCACCCGGGCTGCCCCTTGAAGAGACTAGCTGGTAATGGGAGCTGCGTGATCTTGAGCCCTTCTCCATGCCCCTTTGCAATGTGCTGTGATCCAGCTTCCCCTTCTCCTTGAGGTCAAGACTCTTGACAGTCCCAATCAGCCTAAGCGAAGACTGCTATACTCTCTATGCTTTCTTCCAGCAACCTATCTGAGAAACGTGGAAGAGAAACTGACTCATAACAAGCTCATCTTGAGGGAGGAGTTGAGAATCTTGCTTCATTTATGTGATTCCCGGGATGATATGGAACTGGCTAAAAAAGCCATCTACAGGTGAGGCATTTCCTTAGAAATCTGCCAGCATCGGTCTCTTCTCACTCTGTTTTTTTTCCTGCACAGTCTCCTCCACTTAACAAGCTTTCACCTATCACTTACACATTGATGACTTTCAAATCTCTTGTCCACCTGCCCCTACACTGAGCTCCAGACATTTACATTCATTTACCACACATTTACTAGATTCCTTCCATATGCCAGGGACTGAAGATAGAAACCAGAATTGATGCATCAAGAAATCACCAGCCTGATGAACTCTGCTTATATATCCCCTAGGTCTTCACATTCAGCTTATGCAAATTGCTTCTTTTTGCTGTGTGTTCTGTTGCACCATCCACTCAGGACAAAGACTGGGGAAACTCCTTCCCCTACTCGCATTTGCTGTCTTCCCTGATGGGATAAGAAATCTCACTGCTTCCGCTTCCCTGGTATTTCTCATCTTTTCGCTTTCTTCTCTTTGTCCTCATTACCAGTGTCTTTGTTCAAGCCTCATGGCATCTCACTTGGATCACTGCAGTGGACTCCTAGCTCGGCTCCCTCCTCCTGGCATGGTGCCTATTGGGTTCCACTGTCTCCTCTGTTGTCAGTGCCCCATGTTGGGGGAACTCACAAGTAATCATAGTTAGCTGTTAGGAAACCCAGCAAAGCTTTCGCTTACTAGGACAGTATATGACCTGAAATCAATAGGCTTCATTTCTGAAATTAAATTCATGGCTTTTTTTTTTTTTTTAAACCATTCTTGAAAGATACATTTCTATACATAGACCTGCATTTATGTTATACGTTTATAGAGAAAAATACAAGGTGTTCATATATAGAATACTGGAAGAATATGTACCAAAATAACTCATTCTCTAGGAATTATACTTTTTTTTGTTTGTCTAAATATGTGCTTTTTTTATTTCTCAAACTTTTCCATAGTGGACCTTATCAATTTTGTAATAAGAAAAAAATGAATATTTTTAAAAAGGAAAAAAAACAAATCATTCTAAATTCATTGAAAGTTTGAAAAAACATAAAAAATGTAGAAGTATGTCATAAATTCTGATATTTAAGTTGTCTCTTGCTGCATACCAGAACGTAATGGTGTAACAAGGTAACTATTATTTTTCTATTATCTATTATTACTGTGGATCAAGAATTGAAGCCAGTTAGCTCAGCGCTTTTTGCCAGTGTCTGCTAAAGTCACTTGCTCTTCTGTAGTCATCTGCTGGTGAGGCTGAGCCGGAAGGTCCAAGATGTCCGAGTCCAGGTGTCCCTTTTCCCTTGGAGTGTCTCAGCATTTGTAAGTCTAGCCTAGGCTACACTAGCAGCCAGCACAGGCGGAAGCTCCAGAACTGGCACAGCTTCACTCCTGTCACATTGCCTTGGTCAAGGCAAGTTACCTGGAAAACTCACACGCAGGAAGAGAAGTAAGGGTTCCACCTCTGAATGGATCAGCTACTGCGGATATTTTTGTTTATTTTTCTTTCATGTGCAAAGATGGTGTGATTTTGGTAGGGTTTTTTTTTTTTTTAACACATTTCTAATGATTTTTGTATATATAATAGTGTTTTCTAGTTAGTATTATAGTATAAGTGTTTTTACTTGTTAATGATATACTTAAGGATTATATTTTAATGGCTTTACAATATTCCCTTGTATGTCAGGTGTTTTTATTGTGCTCCTGTTGACTGAATTAATTGATTTTTCCTAAGTATAAATAATGCAACTCTATGCAAAACTTACTCTGTGTTTTAGAGATGATCAAAAGATAGGAATCTTTTAAAACTTGTCAATACGAAGTGTTGGATTATTTTCCAGGACGGTAATGCTAATTTACAGCCACAGGGTATTAGGAATCCTAATTCTATTTCAATTTCACAAAGTTAAATCATTTGAGGCCCTCTGGCCTGTTTTACTGTGAGTCTGTTTTTACTATACAAAGCTAATTTGATGCTGATAACTCTGCCCAGTTGCTCTCTTCCCTTTACTTCTGGACAGCTGGAAAAGTGTGAAGATGGACAGTTCCATGGCCTAACCAACCTGTTCTCTCTCTGGCTGAGACAGGCACCCCACTGCTGGGGAAGAACAGTAATGAGCAAGAACATAAGCTCTTCATTAAGCCAAAAATAAGGAGCAACTTAATCTATCAATAATCTTGCCCACATGCTGTTGTATGGCATATAGGAGATTTTTAGATTCTCTAATTGCAACATTTCTTGTCAAGAAGAGGTAATATATTATCTCTGTGAATTTCCAGCATTTTTTATTAGTATAAATGTCCTCTAAATTGGGAAAACTGTTATTTTTGTATTGGTTTGTTTTTAATCTGGTGCAAATTTTTCATGACACCATGTTGGAATATATTGATTTTAAAGGTGTTTACCATGGCATACTACATTTCTTAAGAGCTAACAGATATGGAAGGTTTTCTATGTGCTAGGCATGGTCATCTCATTTAATCCTTACAAAAATCCTTTGAACTTTTATCTTCATTTACAGAAGAATAAATTGAGGCATAGAGTAGTTAATTAATTTGCTCATCCTTATGCAGATAGTAAGCAAAAAAGCTATGACTTGAACTGTCAGTTTGGAATCAGTCTAAAAATCCATTATCACTATACCAAATTGCTTTTTAATAACTTAATTCTTTCCCTCCTCAGTATTATTGAGGTATAATTGAGAACTAAAAATCATGTGTATTGACGGTGTACAACTGAAGTTTTGATATTTAATTCATAACTTGTAATGGAGCAATGAGTATATTTTGTTACTTATATGATTTAATTATAAAATGTATCTTTAAAAGCACATATCCTTGGGGCACCTGGGTGGCTCAGTGGGCTAGGTGTCTGCCTTCAACTTAGGTCATGATCTCAGGGTCCTGGGATGGAGTCCTGCATCAGGCTCCCTGCTCAGTGAGGAGTCTGCCTCTCCCTCTTACTTTGCTCCTCTGCCTGCCCCTGGTTGTGCTTTCTCTGTCACTCATGTGCTCCCTCTCTCCCCCTCTCTCTCTCTCCCCCCCTCCCCCCCTCTCCCCCTCTCTCTCTCTCCCCCTCTCTCTCTCTCCCCCTCTCTCTCTCTCCCCATCTCTCTCCCCCAAATAAATCTCAAAAAAAAAAAAATTAAAAGTACATATCCTCATTCTATCTGGCAGTATGTATGTTTAGGACACACTATCCGTAATGTTACTGAAACTTTCCTCTCTGATTTCAGCAGAAGGATAAAAAATATTCTGTTTTTAAAGTCTGCTTCTTTCCGTGGTTTGTATGATTTACTCATATAATGAATCTTAACTAAAATCTGGTTTACATGTCATCATGAGATAATTATTTTGTAACCAGATTGTCTTCTTGGTGTCTAAAACAGGAAGAGTTGGTTATTGAAAGTAAATTTATGCTAGCAATTTTCATTTCTGAGGTTCTCACTGGTGGACTATTTATAGAAATCTCAAGCCACAAACAAGATGTCACTGTCTTTGACATTAACCTTTTCCTAAAACTGAATTTCAGAACAGTGTTTAATTTGTTTAGCTAGGTGATGGTAGCTCACATAAACTTTTGCCTGAGCAGAGAAAAAGAAATGGGTCTAAATTGTAAAGTCCATCTGTAGGTTGTCTGCTATCCTGTTGGAGAAGTCAGATTTGAGGAGACAGCATAGCATCACTTCACTGCTTCCATTTGTTCCTCTCTAGATGGGGTCCATACAAAGAGTGCCACTGTTGTGGGCTTGCTGATGAAAGGTCCCTGTTACTCCCTGACGTATGCTAATAGTCCTAACAAGTTGTTAATAAATTGAGAAGATGACTAAATGTGCATTTTTCCATTCGTTTATTTAACATGATTATATGAGCCTCTGACACTGTTTATTTAAAGGCCTGGTACACTTCTGCACTCCAGAGTTCCTCTAATTATCCTCATTTCTGTACTTTTCTCCCTCCAGACTGAGAGTACCTCATGCTTTATTGTGTCCACAACACATACCATAGTATACGCCACAATCTATCTTTCCTTTTTTCTGTATCCTACCATTTGGCTCATTGAATCATTTTGCTTACCAGGTACCATGCAGAGAACAGAAATGTCACTTTCGGAGACTATAAATTTGGACCACTTTTCATGAGGTTGTGCTATGAGTTGGATCTTGAGGAATCTGCACTGGAACTCATCAAAGACCAGGTTATTGTCTCCTGATTGCTTTCTCTGACAATGTGATTTCCTTGTGCTGAGCATTGGATGTTTTTAGTGATATTAACGAAGACTTCCCTCTTACCCCACATTATTCCTGGGTTTGATTTTCAGAGCAAGGCTGCTGGGCTGAAGGAATCAGCACTTATCTGCATTTTAAGGTTTCCTTGGAGTCCATGCTATGAAAAAGGCCTAGATCTTTTTATATAGACGTGTAGGATGGGTGTAGAAGAGCTGTATGTACAAGTTACAAGATTTCTGCCTGCTTTGGGTGTGACCTGCTACTGACCTCCTCTCTGAGAAGCAATTAGCGGGCAGTACTTTAAGGCTGGTTGCCATTTTAAGATTGCCTTTCCTAACCTTTACCTGTGCTTCTCCTGTGTTGTAGTTTTTACTTCTGGTTGATGGCCACATCATCAAGTGCTTTTCAGAATACTATGGCACCTTCTGATTCTTTTCCTGAAGCAAAAAATAACAATAATTATTTTTGTAATTATTTATTGATCGAATACTTACTGTGTCCTCAGCACTGTGCTGCAGCACTCACTATGCCTGTTTAGTTTCCCACCGACCCTGCTGAGGTAGATCCTGATACTCTACCCATTTTACGGATGAGGAAGCTGGGGCTTAAAGACATGATAAACTCCTGCATGGTCAGAAACCCTCATTTTGGAGCCAGGGCTGGCCACCTGGGATACTTTTGTAATTTTTGGAATCCTCCTAAGTGGTCTGTCTTGTACTCTTTGTATAAACTATTCTGTCCCTGTTGGAACTATTAGCTCTTGGCTTGCGCCTCTTTTAAGGACCCTCATTTTTTAGAAAGATGACACAACAGTGTGGATTGGTTTGAGCCTGTTTTTTTCATAAAAGAAGAAATAGACATATTTTGCTATATTAAAAATCTGCAGGAATCTAATGAAATCCCTACTGCTTGCTTATCTGTAGGAGGTAGAAGTACCAGAAATTCTCACTTTTTACTCTCTACATTTTTGTATTGTTTGACTATTCAGTAATCATGTGTTGCAATTAAAGGAAAATGAAAATTTTACTGTAATGATAGCCATGAGTATAATGATAAAAAGAAAGAAAATGCAACTTTACTTTGTTTTTTTGTTTTTTTTAACTTTAGACTCATGTATGAAATACTCCTATACAACCAAGTTTCCTAGAGCAGCAAAATAAGCCAGATTTGAGTCCAGTGACCTAAAGCCTAATCCTGTTTCCGCTCTTAGTTTAATGTGTCCTCTACCCAGAACCCTGTAGTGCTGCCAGTATGGTAGCCACTGGCTGCATGTGTCGTCGATCGAGCCCCTGGACTGTGGGTGGTTCAAACTACATGTGCTGTAAGGGTAAAATACAGGATAGGTTTCAAATGCATAGTATAAAAAAGAAAAGATAAAGTACTTTGTTAAATTTCTTTTTTGACTACATATTGAAATTATATTTTGGATTTAGTGGGTTAAGGAACATTATTAAAACTGATTGCAAATATTTTTTACATTTTTTAATGAAGCTACTTGAAAACGTAGAACCACATAGATGGTGTACACAGTGGACAGGGCTCCTGTGGGGTCTTCCCATCACACTTAGAGTAGAACTCAGACTTAGAGGCCCCGTGTGGTATCTCATTGCCTGCCATTCCCCTTGCTCACTCCACTCCGGGCCTTCTTATTCTTTTTGAGACATGCCATACCTGTGGTTTCAGACCAGCATGGTCTATATCCTCATCATCGGGGCTCTCATTTACTTTATTGAGGTCTTTTCTTAGAAGGCCTTCTCTGACGACCTTGACAGCCTTCTATCATCATCTCCATCCCTTTTTCCTGCTTTGTTGCTCTTCATAGCCCTTAGTAATAACTTGAAATTACATTTTTACTTTTTGCACAGGTTTTACTCACTTGTACATTGTCTCCCATGCCAGAATTTAAGCTCCACTAGATTATAAGCCCCACTAGAGTTAGGCAGGGTTATGTATCTTGTTCATCATTCCTTTATTTTCACCTCTTAACACAGGTCTGTATAGTAGGTTCTCAAAATAAGAGCAAACTTGCACAAGGCATATTCCAATAGCCATTAGGCTATTGCATTATCATATTAAAAATGTTGAAAGAAAAAAAAAACTACTTTTGGTGAATTATTTCAAAAAGTGAATAACTATTCATTTGCAAAAAGCGGATTATAGTTGTGTAAGACTCTTACTTGGTCTTCAGCATACTTATATCTGCCATTTCATATTAATGTGCTGCCTCCCACATTCCAGGACCACTCCTATTAGGGTTAGTTGGTTTGTTTCTTTTCTCCTAAGCACAGGAGAGCCATGGTTTTTTTTTGTTTGTTTGTTTGTTTGGTTTTTGGGGGGGTATTTTTTAAGATTTTATTTATTCATGAGAGAGAGAGACAGAGACACAGGCAGAGGGAGAAGCAGGCTCCCTGCAGGGAGCCTGATGCAAGACTTGATCCCAGGACCCTGGGATCACGCCCTGAGCCGAAGGCAAATGCTCAACTCCTGAGCCACCCAGGCGCCCCAAGAGCCACGTTTAATGAACGTGTTCTTCAGTGTATTCCTGAAACTCAGAGAACTCTTGCCATACCTCTTGTCTCGTGTTTGGTGTGCTCGTTGCCAGAGGCATGACAGCCAAAAGAGTGGGCTTATTTTTTGAAAAATAAATCCTGGTGTTTTAGAGATTTATTAGAGAACTCAGGGGACCAAATGGATAAAGTATACACAATAACAAGCCCTGTAAAGAGAAGATGGGAGAATAGGAATAAGTACTTACTTAATAGTTAAAACTTTTAACCAAACTGCTATTGGTGTGTGTGTGTGTGTGTTTTCCCTCAGCATTTACGGGGTTTCTTCTCTGACTCCACATCATTCAATATTTTGATGGATATGTTGTTTATCAAAGGCAGATATTCAAGTAAGTATTGGAATTTATGTTTGCTGAAAAATTTTGTCATTGCTGGTATGGGTATAGCAGTTAGGAAAAACAATGGACCAATAAAAATGATGCTTATATTCCTGATGAATGGCTGAATTACAGAGACTTCATTCTGTTAAGTCTGAAAACAATCTTATTGCATGTCATGTCATGCCTTATCCTAAACACCTTAATTTTACTTGCCTTGAAAATATAATAGATTTTAAAATACTTGTTCTTGCTGTATGAGTTGATGGGTTTTTTTAATTTAGTTAATTGCTAAATGACATTGACAGTTTTTATTGTGCTTCTGGAACACACTTTTCATCAGATGGTGCTGAATAGATTAGAACTCTGGGGATCAATAGCCAAGGATTCTGAACTCATTGAGATGCATTTAACATTGCCCACCCACTTGTCACTTTTGGTAGGTGCATTGGAAGTACTGATAGAGATGAAAAACCAAGATGTGAAGTTCAACAAAGATACCTATGTCCTTGCTTTTGCTATTTGCTACAAACTGGTAAGACTGTCTTTCCTTAACTTTTAGAGCACTGTGGGTAGTGTTTGAGAGAGAATTTATTTATTTTTTTCTCTACAAAGAAAATTTTAGTTCCTCTGAAGTCTTTTTTCCAGCTGGTACAGATATTTCAATTTTAAATGTGTGTTTTTTAGAAAACTCAAAGTTAGCCATATACACAGTTTTACCATGGGAAAAGCAATTTTATCATCTTTCACCCTTCTCTGGCAATTATGTAGATAGGGAGAACAAGAAACAGTATGCTGGGTTCAAGCTCTGTTGTAGAGCTGGTCCTCTTGTTATCAGGCTCAGGCTGGACTCCACTAGACCAGTCTTTGTAGTTCTCTCCCATGGAAATCTGACCACCCTTTATTGGTGAACTCAAGGGCTTCTTTATTATCTGTACATTTTCTGTGGTTCAAAGTTGGAAGTAATGTTTATTGCCCAAAATTGTTTAATTGTGCTCTGTTTGTATCACCTATGTGACATCACTGCTTGATGCAATTTTAGGTAGATGGATATTTCATCCTCTCCACTTAGAGGCTAAGCTGGAGGCATTTTTGTATGCCAGACCTAAGAGTCCCTGGCAAACAATAGATCTTTAATAAATGTATGTGATATTAAAATGAACTCTTGGATGACAGAAAACATGACTTACAAGCTGATATGTTATTACTGTATCAGGATTGTTTTTTGTACTTAGAAACTATTTCTGCCTTACTGATTGAATGACTCAGTGAATAAATAATTACTGATAGAGTGCAGCGACCAAGGTTCTATGCATTACTGTAAACATTCATGTCATTTAAACTTTGGAAACTTAACAGAACCTTATGGCAAAAATGAAGGAACACTAGGCAAGGTGAAGAACATGGGCCGTTGAAACTCATCCCTAAAAGTGTAGCAATATCAATTTTCCAAAACAAGAGAGAGAGTAGGGTTATAGTGTAAAGAAAACCATCCTGGAAATTGAGAAACTTGGAGTCTAGTCTCAATCTCAACTTTAGCATTAACTGGCTTCAAAGTGGTCACTTCATTTATTTGTGAAATGAAAGGGTTGAATTCAAGAGCCTCAAGTTTTTACTGTTAAAAGGCCAGATAGTAAATGCTTTTAGGCTTTAGAGGCTGCGTATGGTCTCTACCACGTATGGTCTCTGTCACATAGAGTAATTTGTTTTTGTTTTTACAAACCTTTAAAAGTATGAAAACCATATTTAGCCATAGGCTAGGCTTGGCCTGAGGGTCTTAGTTTGCTCATTGCTAGATTATTAGGTGATCCTTTTTATTTTTTAAAGATTTTACTTATTTATTTGAGAGAGAGAATGCATGAGCAGGGAGGGGCAGGAGGGGCGAACAGGACCAGGACAAGCAGATTCCACTCTCAGTGAAGCCAGATGCAGGGCTCAATCTCACAACCCTCTGGTTGTGACCTGAGCCAAAACGAAAAGTCGGACCTTAACTGACTGAGCCATCCAGGCGCCCCTATGTCATCCTTTCCAGTCATAACCATTTTCTTACTCTGTGAAACAAAGAGCCAACCAAATATGCAACACTAGAGCATCAGCTTATTCAGCGCTGCAATAGTGAGCTTTCTGACCTTCGTAGAGATGCCTCCCTGAGTGCATAATTAAGCAGAGAGAATTTAATTCTGATATTTGGGAAGGCCAGATGACGTTTCTCCCCTATATTGTGTCTAAAAATAACTTGTTTCACTCAGTGGGGACAAGCGTTGAAAAATAGAACTAGTCAGCCAGTAGACATTGCAGGTCAATTCTGGGAACTGTCTTTGCTCATCAAATTCAGGTTTTACTTTAGGTTTTGAGTTGTAAATCATGTCATGATGAATAGACATAGATGGAAAGATAATGCTGTTCTCATAAAGCTAATTACCTGTAGCATGTATAACGGAAGAAGATTCCTTTTTACCATTGCTGTCTGCTGGCTTGTGTGTCATTCATGTTCTTGCATTTTTTTCAAGATCTCTATTTTCATGGGATTCCTTCCTGATTTACATTCCTGTATGTGTCTGTGTTTTCAAGTACTTTTGTGGATATTTTCAGATCAGAAATCCTATCTTTTTAGTGGTGCTGAGCTTTACTCTATTATTTAATAGAGTAACGGACTGAGTTTTTACATTTTTATATTACGGTACTTGGTCTAGCAACCAGTCTGCCTGGATACGAAGAGACCTGTACGCTTGGTGGTAAAAAGGCCCCAATTCAGAAAATTGACAAAGAGCTTTACCAATGAAGTTAATGTAGATTTGAACTGCTAATGTGTAGGTAATTAGCTCTGTTTGCATGCAGTCTCTGTATGGCGCTTAATCTGTTAAGTGGCTTGAGATAGACTCTGGGAAATTCTTACAAAAGGAAGTCTGAAATACTGAGCACTATTAAACATTTTATTGAACTTAAAGATGCATGACATTTACTGAGCAAACCTGTCTCCTGCCAGAATAGCCCTGAATCTTTGAAAATCTGTACTACGTTAAGAGAAGAGGCCCTGATCAAAGGAGAAGTCCTCTCCAGGAGAGCATCTTGCTTTGCTGTGGCATTAGCTCTCAATCAGGTAAGGCTTTGGGGTGCACTTTGGTGAACTGAGAGTGGGAAGACTTAACTGCTTTCTTTGTTTGATTTGTTCTTTTTATTTATTTTTTCCTTCTAACTGTATCCCAAAGAAAAAGTTCCCATAAAGAGACCAGTGCCTTTGGTGCCACAGCAACCTACATCTATACCGGTGTCTCCAAAGGATGTTTTTGTTTACAGTTGAGGACCTAACATGCATTGTTACTTAGAAGGGAGCTGGTCAAGATCTGTGGAGACTCAGTGAGGGAAGCTTTACTCAGAGAAATTTCTCAAGCAATTCAAGTGAAAATTTCAAATGATTGGGTTACTATGTAGTGTTTTCAGAACAGTTGAACTTAATACTCTTCAAAGCGAAATTTACATGAAATGAATGAGGAATCCTGGATCAGCTCATTAAGTGGAGTCATCTTCTATTTCTTAGTGAAACCCCAATTCTCTTACTTGGAAGAGGTTTCAGTGATCTCTTAAAATAAATGAAGGCAGCTGGGGGTCAGAGAGAAGAGAGGACCTGCCTGCTGTCACAAGCAGTAAAGGACAGTTGGAGCTGGAACCCTGGAATGCCCCCTTTGAAGAGCCCTTCCCAAGAGAGTCCCGTTTGAAGGCTTAGGAAAATGTGAAATACGTTAAACGTTTCATATGTGGTAAGAGGAGATTTTAGGGCAGCAGAAATAACCAGTTTATTTATCCAGCTGGTAAAGTATGGCTGGAGAATCTTGTTTTTCTTGAATTAGAAATGAAAATATCAGGGTGATCTATTCTCTCACATTTAGATCTTTCATCCATTTTGAGTTTATCTTTGTATCTGGTATAAGAGAATGGTCTAGTTTCATTCTTCTGCATGTGGTTGTCCAGTTTCCCCAGCACTATTTATTGAAGAGACTGTCCTTTTTCCAGTGGATAGTATTTCCTGCTTTGTCGAATATCAGTTGACCATAGAGTTGAGGTCCCATTTCTGGGTTCTCTATTCTGTTCCATTTTTTGAGCCAGTACCACACTGTCTTGATGATCACAGCTTTGTAGCACAACTTGAAATCTGGCATTGTGATGCTCCCTGCTCTGGTTTTCTTTTTCAACATTCCCCTGGCTATTCGGGGTCTTTTCTGATTCCACACAAATCTTAAAGATGATTTGTTCTAACTCTGTGAAGAAAGCTCATGGTATTTTGATAGGGATTGCACTGAACATGTAAATTGCCCTGGATAGCATTGTCATTTTCACAGTATTTATTCTTAGTAATGCTGAAATTAGTATATTTTCTTTTTTCTCGTTTTCCTTCTTCTCCACCACCCAATTCTGGTTGATACATTACCTCTCATGGTATTCATTTTTCTCTTAAGTATGCTTGATTTGTCAGCTTTAAATGCTATTTTTCTGACCCTGTATAATGAAGACAAGGCATTAGGCATACTTTCTCTTATATTCTCCCCTTGTCTTCATTATCTGAGAATACAACACATGTGCTTTATTCTGTAACCATATTCCCTGCATTCGTTTTAGTCATATATATATTTAAATATATATTCTTACATGTATTTAAATATATTCAAATATTTAAAGATATTCATTTGCTATTGGTTTTCCAGTCATCTCTTGGTTGATTGAAATGTGTTTTCTGGTAAAGTGTCTTCCTTCTTCAGAGGAAGAGCATTCCCCAAGTTCTTGGTATTTAAAATTATTTGTCTGTTTTTTTTTTTTTTTTTTTTTTTTTTGGCTTGAACTACATTTTGACCAGACATAAAATTTTGAGATAATATAGTTTTTCTTGGGGTTTCTTTATCCATTGCTCTTCTGTCTTCTAGTGTAGAGTATCGCTGTGGAGAAATCTGAGGCCTGCCTAATTATTTTTTTTCATACTTCTGAGTTACTTGATCTTGTTTGTTTTTCTCATTACTGTCCTCTGTATCTATGGACATTTCTCTATTGAGATTTCTTCAACTGCCAGTTATTTTCTGATCTTGTTTTTTTTCTGATTTTTATATCCCTTTTCTCACTTTTTTTTTTTTCCTTCTAGTATCTTTTTATAGATGTGTGCTGGTGCATTTTTAAATACTGGTCATTGAAAACAAGTTTCTTAGACCAGCTGCTTGCAAGAGATTCACGTCAGAGACCAGAACCACGTTGTCATGCTGTAGACTAGTAGGAACTTTTTTATGTATGCATTTTGTCTATAAAATAAGATAGGCTTTCTTTCTCCGTGGCTAACGGAATAGGACAGTGGTAGTTTTCAATGAAAAACCTTATTCTCTGCCACTACTGTAGCGATGGACTGTTTCCTACAGATACAGCTTATCTGTTTAAATTCTTGGTTAGCCTCACCTTTGCCACAAGAAGGATCCAAAGGACTTCTCATTACTAGTCCTGAATTCCACTACCATCACTATAAAACAGGAATTCAGATTTTGTACTTCAGGGTGTACCCCTCGCCTTTGAGAACTACTTGGTAGGTAGGCTCTTGCTGAGATCAGCAGCAATGTTTTTAGCACACTGCTTTGTGCAGACCTTACCCCCATGGCCCATCTCCCATGTTGTTGGCAGTGCTTGCATCTCTTCTGTGGTTTGAACTTCCTGCTCTCTTCCAATACTGTCAAGAGATGGAGTTTGCATTTCTGCTTCTCAGTCTTGTTTTCTTTTTTCTTTCTTTTAAAGTCTTCCAGTGGGGTAAGGAGAAATGCCAACTTTGTGCCTCCACCTTAAAAACTGGAACTCAGGCATGTCATTAAAGCATTCAGTAATCTTCCAGTTTGGAATGCATAGGTCGCAGGATGAAAGGCACAGCATTGGGAAATACAGTTGATGGCATTGTAATAGCATTGTATGGTGACAGATGGCAGCTACACTTGTGAGCACGGCATAATGTATAGAGTTGTTGAATCACTGTGCTGTATGCCTGAAACTAATGTAACATTGTGTGTCAGCTCTACTTCAATAAAAATAAAATGTTTTGGAAGCTATTTTTAAAATTCAGTAATATGCAACTGTAGGAAATATTTTATAGAAAGTTCTTTTTTGATTACCAAAAAAACCTTTTTCTTTGTAGACTTTAAAACCCCTGGCACACCATGAACAGGAATATCCTACTATCTTTAAACAAGTCTTTAGGATAGCAGAGAAATGTTCATGTGATTTGGAATATAACTTACTTTTCTTTTTTCTAGAACCAAGTGGCAAAAGCTACGTCCATTTTTTCTCAAATCATGAAGCCAGAAAGTGTACTTTGTGCTAATTTAAAGGTAAGTGACTTCTCTATTGTTTAAGGCTTGAAAGGTGGTAAAATGATGTCTAGATTTTTTTAACTGTGTATGATGAATTTTGATCTCTTAAGATCTTGATTCGTTCACTTCAGTGATTTATTGAGCTCTGAGTTACAGAATAGGCCCTGTAACAGAAGTCAGTACCAGCACTTAGAAATAGGTGGAAAATGAGATATGCTCAGATTGAAGATGTAGCTAAATGCTGCAAGTGTAACATATGACTATGTCTAGACGGCTGTAGATAGGAAGGAGATGGACTCTATTTTCTCTTGACTCAGACTTGAGAAAAATCTGCATGCTAATTGCATCCAACTCCTGATACCTAACATGGGGAGTTAGTATACCTATGCTACACAAAATAGTGCTTGATGTGGTAAGCACTCAGTAATGTTAGCTATTTTCATTCTGTGTTGCCAGCCTGCCGTGGCCCATCTGCCCCAGTAAGCAGTGAGATCCATGCCTTCCTGGAGCAATGAAAAAGACAGGAGACTCTGGTCATTAGAGACATCATGTACCCCACTCAGCCAGCCCCTACTGAGGCCTTGCTTTGCTGGGTACACTTGTGTTATGGGGTGTTGAAAAGAAAGCTAACTTTCAAGAACTTAGTGTTCTAAAACATCAAAGGGTCAAGATGAGGAAAACATTGTCAAAAGAACAGAAATGTGTTAACCAGCAGTATGGTATGAACTAGGAGAAGGGCTCACAGCCAGTGTATTGTTGTAGCATGGTGAGTGAAGGGCTGGCCAGCGGGAACAAACGGCCTATCTCAGGGCGGGGAGAATTACTGAGTAGTGTCTGAAGGAGGATGGGCCATGCGATTGGAGGGATGAGAGGGAAAGGGCATTCTTTTTGGGAGATTAGTTTTGCTGAAGGTTCTGTTTAAAAGAATAGAACCTTTTCATTGTAACCACTTCTTACTAGCCTTGAGTTCTTAGGCAACTTAACCTCTATGGTCCCTATTTTCCTTTTATGTAAAAGAGAAATAATATATTACTGTCCTTTCGTTATGAAAATTCAAAGAATAATGCATGTAAAGCAGTTAACACAATACCTGGCATGTAATCAGTGTTCAGCGAATGCTTCCTAATACCACTTGTATTTGTTTAAAATGAAGTGTACTACATAAAGAGGAATATTTATATGTAACAAATCCTGGGACCTAGTGAATAAGAATTGGGAATAACTTCAAGGTTCCATGATTTCCACTACTTCTGTAGTGATTATCCTCAAAAGTCACCCCCAGACCAGTGCACACATGACTTTCAAGAGGAGGACTAAATGAGCCTTTATGGTAAACTTTGGAAAATAAGTTTGCCAAGATGTCTGAGATAAGATTATCTTATATTTGACCTCATATTGACTTTTCAAAGGCCTTTCATGTGAGGGAAAGATGAGCCTAGGGAACCAGAAAAATGAGCACAATAATAATAGAGAACTTGGAAAAAGGGTGCTTTCAGAAGGGAAGAGACTAACTACTAGAAAAGTATCCAGAAAGAGATCTTGCAGGTTTTAAAGGGCATGAGCCTAAAGGGGTGATGAATGCCAGAGCTGTCAGTTAAGAGCTCATCTGTATAGAACCAGCAGTGGATCAGATAGGAACTGACAAATGCCACAAAAAAAAGAATTAGAGGTTTAATAAGAATTGAGTTTAATAAGACATCGGGGTGAGGAGAGGAGTCATCAGAAAAAGACAGGGAAGAAATAGCAGCAGTTTATAGAAATCTAAGAGGGCTATTAGCCCTACGTACTAGAGCCTGCTACAGACAGCCCCTATCTCTAGACTGGGTGCCCATGCAGAAACTGCAGGTCAGAGCAGATGGGTCAGCCTGAAAAGTTCACTTGGGTAAGCAAATCGAGGAGGTCAAGGTGGCAAAGGTCCAGAGTCCAGAAGTTCAAGTCGTTGGAGCCAACAATATCAGTAAGCCAAACACATTAGGGAACTTGGTCTTCCAGCAGGTACCATATGTATTGTACCTTCTTTTCTGCTTCCTACTGGATTTGGACAGCTCTGAGTATCCAAGTCTATCATCGCTTCTGAGAGAGTGGCCTGCAGATGAACTCATTTTGTGATTGGGACAGAAGTAGAATTGCTGGCATTGCAGGTGGTTCATAGCATCACGGAGGAGAGAGGTACAGGAGAATGTGGTGAGAGGAGTGTTATATGGATCATTGGCAACTTTTCCTAGAAGTGAGCTGAGGGAATCAATAAGGATTAGTGGTAAGAAATTGAAGAGCTACAGATCAACAGAGTTTTATTTTAATTTAGCTGAGGTACCAGGCTAGGTAGTTAATACTCATTGGTTCATTTTGTACAGCACTGTAGGAACAATATTTCGCCATATTATACGTGTGGAAAATGGAGATTCAAAGGATAAATAAATCCCCCAAGTTCTCAAAGCTACTTATGTAGCAGAGTCAGAGTTTAACACAAACAAGTATGTTTAACTACAAAGCCAAGGGTTTCCCCACCACTCGAGACCTACAGAGATAGGGTTTTGTCTTTTTTTTTTTTAAATCCAGTATTGGGATTAGCTGCTCCTCCTGAATGATGGAAAGCACATGGGATTAGATGTCAGAGAGCCAAGTTGCTGTAGTGCATGTACTCCATGTCCTTGAGTTTAGGTGCTTCATCTCTTGCAATCCTTGGCTATCACAGTTGTTACAAAATTCTAGTAGTATTTTTTTTTTCAAATGAGAAAGTGCTTTGATGGAAATGAAGCATAGGCTGCTGAGTGAAGCTATCTGTTCATTGGTGGAGGAAAGGTCCAGAGCATGGTGGGAAGTGCACTCATGAGCCAGAGCAGCAGGAGTAGCTCTTTCTCTGAGAGCTAGAAAGGAAAGGCAGCTGATTAAACATGGTGGAATGTGCATGTTTTAGGCAAACACTGTGTAAGGAACCTTGAACGGATCTTGTATATGAGTCATCCCCTCCATGGATTGGGTCACGGGAGAATATGTTGTTCAGAAACTTAAAGACCATTTTATGGTTTAAAAATGCTCACTTAGGAACTTCTTCCAAATGTCCAATCTAAGTTTGTCATATTTCAATGTAAACCTGTTTTGGCTTCCTTAGGAATATTGAAAAAGAGACAGTTGCCATTCTCAGGTTTAATCTTTCAGATGCAGATCTGTTATTAGAGCAGGTTTTTAAAAACTGATTTAATGGGCCCTAGCTTTCCTGAGGCTGAGTCATCTACTTGGAATCCTTAAGGGCTGTTTGTTAATTATTAAGAAAATGGAACCCTGACAAATAGGCTGAGTAGAAAGTCTGTTCAGTCAGTAGTAGCAGAAATAAATGAAGTTTTTTTTTTTCTGATCTACTTTAAAAATTAATGTCTTATACTAAAATTTTTTCCTGCTGCCAGTTGGAATTTGAACTCACCTAATTTCCCCCCCTCAACTTAATTTTCTTTTTGTCAAAATTGCTCCTGCTGCCAATATGACCCAGAGGGCCTGATTTTCCATTTTCCCAGCTAATACTTGCTACATACTGAATTGATTAGCAGATGATCTCATTGAGGCACATGCATGTTGGCTCCACTGTCTGGATTTAAACCCATCAATCTCAAAAGAATTCTTTAGCAATGTTGATCAATATCAAAGGATTAATTTCCACTTCTAAATATGTTTGAAAGTAGCCAGGACCAACATAGGGTAGCTTTCCACTGTTGCTATTTGAATTCTAATCATGTCTCTAGAAATAAGGCATGTCTCCAAATGGACACCCATTTTGGAATTGAATTACTTTGCAGGGGAATTGGCAGTTGGTTAGTTTTGCTGATTTTATCATTATTTGTTAATACAGATAAATGTTTTAATGCTCTTTTCTCCAGTCCCTAAGGTCACCTAAAGTTAGAACCCATGCTAGGAAGTCTCCTAGGCTGCATGGGGTAGACAGGAGACAGGGTTCGTTTCTCATAAATCTCTTTGTGGTAGCATCTTGCCTGAATGTAGAAGTTAAGAGTTACACTTTGATCAAGAACAATGTAGACCTGAGAAAAACAAGAATCTATACAAATGAGAAGCTTTGTTTTTCTTCCATGTAGAAAACCAAAGATGATCATTTTGGGTCTGATGTGACATTAAGGACCCAGCCTCTTTCTGTATTTTCACACCACCATCCTGAGCATATGTTTTCCATCCATTATCTTTTCCAGCAAGAAATAGGAAGAATGGAGATGACTGGGTGGCTCAGCCGTTGAACATCTGCCTTTGGCTCAGGGCATGATCCCTGTGTCCTGGGATCGAGTTCCGCATGGAGACTGTGCTTCTCTCTGTGTCTCTCATGAATGAATAAATAAATAAAATCTTTTTCAAAAAGTAGGAAGAATGAAGGACAAAGAAATTGGGTCCCTTTGTGGGTCCTTTCCCAAATGTCTCACTTAGCCACTTGTACTTACATGTTATTGGCCAGAACATAATTCTGTGACCATACCTAGTAGTAAAGAAACCTGAGAAATACAGTCTCTGATTTCTGTCCAGGACAGAGTCATTTAAAGTTAGGGAGTTCTATTAATCAAAAAAAGGAGGGGAAGATATTATTTAGAAACCCAGCAGTCTCTATTGCACTATGATACTCTCCTTCAAGTGTAGCCGACTTGAAAAGAAAAAGATGAGATACAAATTACTGCATGTTCAGGGCCTCTGTTCCTTTTTATGGTCAAAGGCATCCAATGATTTGTGAACATTTCTTGAGGTTTCAGAGAATCAGAAGGGCAGGAACTGTCCTTCTGTAGTTGTTTGAGTAGTTGTTCCTACCTAAATTCCCCCTATTCCTTGCTAATTTTCCTAGCCTTTTGTTTGAAATCTGTAAGATTAAAGCAGTGTGCTGTGTGTACCTTGATCTAGTTTTCCTTAGCCATACCCTGAGGTTGCGGCTTGGGACCAGCTCTGCTAGCTTTACCTTTTTTCTTTGCTTTTTATCAGTGACTGCCTCATCTGTATTGCCCTTTTCAGTGTATTTCAAGATACTGAACTTTACTCTTGAAATCCCTTCTGAATCAGAGATAGTTGCTGGAGGCAGGAAGAGAAATTGGGAAAACTTAGGAAGAGATGTTCAAATCTTCCAGGAGCACATCACCAATAGTTTCTAGCATGGAGCTCTGGGAGGTTTATCTCTGTGAATTGCTGGGGCACCTCAGCTCTCCTTCGCAGTCATTATTGTCGAGGGTCTACTAGGTGCCAGGCACTAGAGACATAACATGTAACAAGGTCAACTTCTCCTTACCCTCAGTAGGACAGCTGCCAACCCCATCAGTTGGTTTTTATTAACAAGAGTCAGAATTATTGTTGAGAGAGATTTTATCCCACTTTTAAGCTAACAAGTTAATCTTCCATAGTTTTATGGAGACTAGTAGAGTTCACACGCAGAGAGGTGAAGGGGCATTTATCAATTAGAGCAATAGTAGTAGTCATAACATTAGCAATTTGCATCCGTTTCTTGAACCCAGTTCCCACAGGGTGACAGGAGGTTTATATACCTCTTATACATATAGGAGGTTATACTTTAAGAGAGGAATCTTGAATTTGGAGAACTCCAGCCTCTCAAATGGGCAGTAAGCATGCCTGTCCTTTTCTCTGGGTGTGGCACTATGTATGTCTTTCCAGGCTTTTGGTTATACAGCTGTTTGAAAAGAGAGTCTGGAATACAGGCAGTCAGCGCTTCTGTTTGAATGTGAGAAAACCTGTGGAGGATTGGCTCCCAATGAAAGGTGTGCTGATTGTGCCTTTGCTGAGCACTGCTGAACATGGAACTTACATCACCTTCTTTGGATTTCATCTACTTGGAATCATTTCATTCTGTTTTCTGGGACGAAATATAACAACTCATCCTGATCAACTGCTCAACAAACTTAAATTGTCATAAAATGGACTATAGAAAGAACTTAGCTGGCTTGCTATTTATTAAAAAAAAAAAAAAAAAAAAAAAAAAGAATACCTCTTCCAGAAAAACTGCTTTTCCAAAGGATCAAGAGCCTTTAAAATGTTGACATCCTTTGACTTTGTAATTTCACTTTTGAGAATCTAGTCTTAGGAATTAACAAGTTTTTTTAATATATGCACATTTATCAATATATTGGAGTAGTATTGCTTAAATTAATGAGTTATTGTATGTTTATGATGGATTGCTATGCATTCGTCATTAAAAATGAGATATTCTATCATTTAATGAGAAAATATTCGTTACATAATTGACAAAAAAGAATCAGATCTGGAGGAAAAATATGATTTCATGTATTACCCTCCAAATATATTAAAGAGTGGATAACAGTAGGGGAATTCTGAGTTATTCTTACTTTCTTTAACCTTTTCTGTATTTTTCAAATTATACTAGTGAACATTGGTAATGATAGGGGGAGATGTATTTTTTTTCTGTTGTGTCAATTTTGTCTGTCTGATAGAAGGTAGTTATTGGTACCATTTTAAAAGCCAAGTACTGTACCCAGTTCCTTAATGGCTCCGGTGTAAATAGGAGTACCTCATTAGGACTTGAACCAGCTTCCACTTCATACCTGAAGCAGCTGATTTGCCTACAATTTCCTAACTTAAATAAGTTACTAAAGCTATCTTTTGTCCCAGAGTCCATCTTACAAGATTTGTGATTGTCTTCTCTGAATCTAGAAGAAATAGGAAGAAACTGATAGTAATGTTTGAGTACCTGCTGTATGCTGGCATTTTATTCAATGTTCACAGTAACTCAACTATGAGATGTAAACCTATTTCCCTCATTTTACAAATACTGAAGTTGAAAGAGATGAAATAGATGGCCAGCATCCTGTAGCTGGTAATTGCCCATGCCAGGATTCCAGCCCAAACATGCCAGACTCCAAAGTTTTCTGCATTTGTATCTTTAAGTAGGTTTTGAAGTTGATGTGTTTGATTAGCTATTGGAAAACAAGTTTGGGCTGATAGACATATATTTGAAGCATTTTTGAACTTGTGCAAGAGAATGAATTAGGAAATAGCATGAAGCAGGTAGATGCCTATAAATGTGGGCTTGTGCAGGGTACATATCTCATTGTTGAGCACAGCTCAGTCTTGTTTTTGCTTGTTTCTTCTTTGTATTCAGATTTTGATTCATATCAAGGCAAATATGTTGAAAGCCCTGATACAGATACTAAAGGATGCTACAGAAGGAAATTTATCAAAATTTGTGAAAAGACCAGAGTTCTCAGAAGAAGTGGTAAGTAGTATGTGATTGCTGCATAAATCATTTAAAAGTGAAAGGGCACTCATTAAGATGTGTCCTACTGTCTTCAGTCTCCAGTGTGCCCCCTTAAAGAGTGTCAAATATGGCATCCCCTCTCTTCTTCCTTTTATAAGACTTCTAGGTTTGGGTGCAAAGATCTCTTTCTTACAACAGAAAATAGCCTCTGAAATTCTAGGAAGATTTTGTCCTCTCACATTAATCTCACCACCACCCCACACACAAACACTATTTTCCTGGATCCCAGCTCCCCTTTTCCTTTCTCAAGCCTCCAGTGCCTTCTCCCCACTCCCCCACCCCTGCTGCCAGTTTCGTGGAGGAAATAGAAGCAATCGAGAGAACTGCTGCCATACGGAGAACCTCCTCCTGTCACTGTGTACTCAGCTTCCCTGCCAAAGCCATGGCCACCATACACACCTCGCCAGAGCAGGCTCCCCTGTTGAGACCTGGAGCCCATCCTCTGGCCCACGGCAAGGCATCAGTTCAGAAGATGTCTTACCCACTTTTGAGCATCATTAACATCCCCTTCCCTGTGGATCGTTCCCATCAGCAAACAGCTGCTGCAGTAGCACTCATCTTAAAAAAATTTTAAAAATAAAAAAAAAATAATCTCCCCTACTTAAATGAAAAGACATGCTATACTGTGTGTTGGGCTAGGAAGACTCAACTCAGTAAAGTCAGTTCTTCCCAAGTGATTGTGATAATGTAACCTCCTAATAAAAGTGCCATTAGGGTTTGTTTTTTTACTAGTTAGGGTTTACTAGAAAAAAACAAAGTAGCAAGAACCTGTGAAAGAAGAGGGAACCCTGTGAAAGAAGAAAGGAGAAGGTACTAGACCTGGCAGATATAGAAGCTTTACTTCTATAATTAGAACTGTGGTTTTAGGTTCTGTGTAGACCAGCTAATGTAACTATATAAATGTTTTTGCAAAAGTATAAAACAAAGTTACATAAAAATGATAAGCAGTTTCCAAACATTGAAAGCAAAGTGAAGTAAATGAACCCATGTCTCACACTGCTGGATTAAGCACACAAAGAGCAGTCATTTTAAGTCATTTGAAATTTAATAATATATACATCTATAACTAAAGGGAAGAACACTGTAAGGAAATCATAAATTACTGACAGTGATCGGTTTGTAATAATGATTTCTGTGGTATTGTCATTTTGACTAAGAAGGGGCCTGTTGACTGGTTCTCCCTCCCACCCTTGCATTTTGATAGTACTGATCCCTGCTGGCATCCGAGATGGCACGGTTGGCGGCAGCGTGCAGCCTGGCCCTTCCCCACCCCCCGCCCCGACCCCCCACCACCACACTGTTCCACTCCCAGCTGTATCCCATTTTCACAATTCCACCCAGAGGCTTCTTCCTGCTAGCAAAGGGAGCTTGTCAGGAAACTAATGGGATATGATGAATTTAAAGCTTCTTTCTATTCAAATTCTTAGCTTTGTGCAGATTGTGATCCACCCAAACCCTTTGGGAGTATGTTTGCAAAAGTAGGGGAACTGGAGATGTAAACGGGTTTTAAAATGCACCGTTGTGTGCATTTGCATCCATTATTGACACAACTTTGGTTTTCTCCATAGCACTGATATTAATCACTCTACCTAGATCAGGTTCATCAATATGTTGTCCCGATTATATGACTAAAGCATCCAAACTCCACACTGAAAAATAGTTTTCTATCTGACCCCTGCCCCCAGAGTCTGTAAGACTGATTTGCTTAAAGAGCTCCCCCTCTAGTTGCATGTATTTCCTGGCTCTTGTGAAGCTGTGCAGGGAGCTGCTGTTGAGAAATAAATGAGTCCTCTGACTCCGGTAGCCTTTGCGCCAGCTCTAAATATGCTTGTGAGGCTGCATGTGGAGACTTCCACTGTAAAGCTTGCATCTTACAAATGCTCTGTGCAGTGTTGGTATCAACAGTTATTAACGAGGTCTCGTGTGGAGGTAAGGCGCTGTTACACCACCAGAGGAATTTGGAAAAGAATTGTTGATTTTCCTAATTACTGTGACTAAAGCCACTCCAAACATTAGCTGTTGCTTCATTGATTTCTTTTTCGAAACTAAACTAACAATAGAGCAAAATATCTTTTCTGCTTAAACTGTAGAATGGTTCTCCTGACACCATTGGATCTTTGTGTAGTTAGAGGAGAGAATTGATGTATATGAATTTAGAGCCAAGTTCTCTCCAGCCTGGTATATTTGCTTGGCTGCTTTTGGAAACCATGGGTTTCACATTAAGTCGTTTCACCTTCAAGTGAGGCTGAGACTAAAGAAGCTATTCTTTTTAAGAACGTAAAGTGCTAAAACTTCTTACCTGAAAGTTCAGTGAGGAGAGCTCTTCTTTGAAGGGAAGGTATGCCAGCAACAAATAGCGTTATGATATATTTAGAAAATGACCAGAGGATTTCTTAGGGACCTTAAATATAAGTAAATTTCATCAAGAAATTTTAGGTTGTATCATTCTTTTTCCCTTTGGTTTCTTTTTTTTTTCTTTTTTTTTCTTTTTCTTTTTTTTTTTTGGAATTTAGCCTTTTTTTTTTTTAAGATTTTATTTATTTGTTCATGAGAGACACACACACAGAGAGAGAGAGAGAGATGCAGAGGCACAAGCAGAGGGAGAAGCAGGCTCCACACAGGAAGCCTGACATGGGACTTGATCCCGGGTCTCCAGGATCACACCTTGGGCCGCAGGCGGCGCTAAACCGCTGCGCCACCGGGGCTGCCCAGATTGATTTATTTTAGAGAGAGGGCACAAGTGTGGGGAGGAGCAAAGGAAGGGGGAGAGGAGAGAGAGAGAGAGAGAGAGAGAGAGAGAGAGAGAGCAAGACTCCCCACTGAGCAGGGAGCCTGATGCAGGGCTCAGTCTCACCACCCTGAGATCATAATCGGCCAAAATCAAGAGTCAAACGCTTAACCGAATGAGCCACCCACATGGCACAGGGTGGCGATCATTAATAAGGATTGAACTAAGTAAAATGTTGATTTTGTTCAAAAAGTAGCTCTACATTGTAATTTAGAGCTCACTCTTTTTGTAAACAACATTCCTAGACTTGTGACCGATGTTTATACCTTTGGTCTAGATCTCTCCTCAGTGTCTCACATTGGTGTATATCCAGCAACGACCTTTCACAGGCATCTCAGCGATACCCCAGACAGAACTCTTGATTTGTTCCCCCTTCAGATCTGCTCCTCCTATCTTCCCCCATCTCCCTTAATGATCTCACCCATCACCACGTTGCTGAAGCCCAAATTGGGAAGATGTCTTTGATTCTTCTCTTTCCTTGACCTCTTCAACAATAAATCCTTTCAGTTGAACATCCCAAATATACTTGTTCTACATCTATTTCTCTATCTTGTGTATACATTTTCCAGTCTAGACTGTCAGCCTCTCTCATAGGGATTATGATATTGGCCTCCAGAGTAGTCTCCACCCTCCATTTCTATACACAAGCCATTTAAACCTAAGTCAGATCATGTCCTAATTTGGACCGTTTGATGGCTTCTAGAATGAGTTCCAGAAAACTTTCCATATGCTACAAACCTCTACATAATTTGGCCCTCCCTTACTGCTCTCCTTGTTAAATTGGGCAAACTTATTTCCGTTGCTATTTGACTTTTTTCCTGATGTGTTTCATTGTATATTATGTACCACTTAAAGACCCTTTTTATGAGATACTAGGAATGTTTTTCAAGTACTAATTCTGAATCTTGGGTATACCTTGTGGAATCTGTTCATACTTCCGTGTGCCCCAGCACCCTGGTTTGCACCATTCTAGGTATACACTATACATTTCTATGCATTTGTGTATCTACTTCTTGGAAGATGAGAACTTGCAGAGATATAATGATCTGCTCTTCTTTTTCCCAGCTGGCCAAAGCGAGGGAAAAAGTGAAGGATGTGCCTGCCCTTCTAGCCAGATTTGATGAGATCTATGAGAAACTGCAGATAAGTGGCCAGATCACCACTTACACTTTGGATACCCTGCTGTGCCACACCCCGGGGGACAGGAAATCCCACATGATACTGTTAAACAAGAGGACAGTCAGCCATCGGACCTGCCAGCCACTCAACCAGTCCCTGTGGGCTGAGTAACCCTAGGTTCAGCCCACTCACGGGTCTGAGCTGGAATAGGCCTGCTTCTAGTGAGTTGATAGCTTCCTCAGAAATCAGGCATTGTCCTCCAGTGGATGGTGTACTAACAGACACTTGGTCTCCTTAAATTTCGGAGTTCATTGAGAACCAGCATGCTGACTGGAGAAATCAATGGTGTACCGCTGTGAAGATCTAAATACAATCACACAGAGAGCTCCGCTCCCTCAGGAAGGACTCTTTTCCCTGTGTCCGCTTCTGAAGATCTGTGAAGGAACATGGCTGTGGTCTCCAGTCCAGCTCCTGGTGCCAGAGTAGAACCCAATAAGCACCCGTGGGAAGGAATTCACCCTACGTGGTCAACTCCAGAATTTTCAGGGGGAGTAATCACTTGCAGAATTCAGGAGATCTAAAACCTATCATGCCACACTGGGCGGTAGCCCAGGATCTTCTCACTGCTTCTGTCATCGTTTATCTGTGACCCTAAATAAGATGCTTGTGACCCTGCATCCTGACTTGAAATTGTCATTTAAAGTTCAGTAGGGTCTAATTTTCTCAAAAATGAGAGAAATAAAAGGTTCCTGAGGAAATATCTTGAGGTCCTGTTTTGTTCTCTCGTCAGCACAAACCAACCCCAGAATATAGCTCTCAGAACTGATAAGTAAACTGAAATTTTAATGGTCACCGCTGTGGTCATGGGCAGGCCATGTACTTTTCAAAATAAATGCCAATAAAAACCACATCATGCTCTCTATTTTGCTTTGTTCTCTATGTGGATCACAAATATTTGGTTCTACAGTTCCTTGGATTAATGATCTTTTTTCTCTTGAGATGCTTTGTTTTGTAAAAAGAAACGTGTCATGACCGCAGGTTAAAACTTCCCCATCCTGAATATAAAAAATAGTGAAAGGGAATAAAGGGGAAAGGAGAAAAAATGAGTGGGAAATATCAGAAAGGGAGACAGAACACGAGAGACTCCTAACTCTGGGAAACAAACTAGGGGTGGTGGAAGAGGAGGTGGGTGGGGGTGACTGGGTGATGGGCACTGAGGTGGGCACTTGACGGGATGAGCACTGGGTGTTATTCTATATGTTGGCAAATTGAACACCAATAAAAAATAAATTTATTTAAAAAAATAAAACTTCCCCATCCTGATCTGTCATGTGATAGTTTGAAACCCATCACTGGCGAGTTGTGCCTTCTGTTTCTACAGTCCCACATGGTGTTCAGACCCCCCAGCTTCTTCCTAGAGTTCTGTACACTCTCTCTTAAGCACCGTTTCAAAAACTAAGGTCTGCTTTTAACTTGATTGTTTTTTCGGAGTCAATAATTCATAGCATCCGCAATTTTAGAGTAGGAGGAAACTTCTGCATCTCCTGATCGACGTCATCGTATTTCAGGTGAAGGAAATGACTGGTCCAAATTGGTGTAACTAGCTGAAGGTGGAGCCGAGGTGAGAATCCAGATTCCCTAGCCCAGTACCCTTCCCACTTAGAGCACAGTATGTCCCTCCAGAGACAGGATACTGGGT
The DNA here is from genome assembly GCF_003254725.2 of Canis lupus dingo. Lineage (NCBI taxonomy): Eukaryota > Metazoa > Chordata > Mammalia > Carnivora > Canidae > Canis > Canis lupus. Next base: position 54,026,519 of record NC_064244.1, read on the forward strand.
AAGGGCTCCCACGACTTAGTGTGGCCACGGGCTCACTTTACTTTCCTCATTTGTCACCTGGAGTAATTACACCCACCTCATAGGCCTGCTGCGAGAACGGAACGAGACAAATGTAAAGCAAGCAAACAGTGGCTGGCACAGAGTAAGCGCTACGTAAATCTTAGCCTTTTTTTTTTTTTTTAAAGATTTTATTTATTTATTCATAGAAGCACAGAGAGAGAGAGATGCAGAGACACAGGCAGAGGGAGAAGCAGGCTCCATGCAACAAGCCTGATGTTCGACTCGATCCCGGGTCTCCAGGACCACACCCCGGGCTGCAGGCGGTGCTAAACCACTGCGCCACCAGGGCTGCCCTTAGCCGTTATTAATACTGTCAATAGCTCTCAGAGTGTGGGTGCCTGGTTGAAGAATTATATAACAAAAACGTTCTTCCTTCTTACACTCTGTGAAGGCTTAGCCTCTCAAGGAAAATTTGAGAAATTTGAAAAAAAATTTTAAGATTTTATTTACTTATTCATGAGAGACACAGAGATGCAGGCAGAGGGAGAAGCAGGCCCCTGTGGGGAGCCCGATGTGGAACTCGATCCCAGGACCCCAAGATCACGCCCTGAGCTGAAGGCAGATGCTCAACCACTGAACCACCCGGGCGTCCCAAATTTGGTGCCTTTACAGAATCTTAATTGTATTTTTCTGTGTCCGGTGTTTGCAGAAAAAGACATTTGTATTTCTCTACCTTCAAAGTCTTAGGAAATAATAGGGCATGCTTCCTGTCCCCCAACTTATCTTTTATCTTCTCTGACGTTCACAAAGAGCACTCGAATGGCTATTACGGCCTGTGTGACTATGGCCCTGGTTGTTAGCTAACAACCATTCATTAGCAAAAAAAATTGTGAGCAAAAAATAGCAGCCATGACCTCTCCAAGCCCTGCTGCTCCGAACAGCTGGCGGCTGTTGTGGCTCTGCTGCCTGTAAAAACTGACCTCTTTGACCTATTCCCAGAAGTTATGCTGAAGGGCAAGAGTAGAGAGGAAACTCATGAGCCTACTGCTTACCCCAAAATAATAGGTGATTCTGAAGGCTAAAACACCACCAAAGAAAAAGCTTGCTTAGTACATAGCATTTAATTCTTTAAGATTTCACAATTTCTGGGGCGGTTGGGTGACTCAGCGGTTGAACCTTCGGCTTAGGGCGTGATCCCAGGGTCCTGGGATCAAGTCCCACATCAGGCTCCCTGCATGGAGCCTGCTTCTCCCTCTGCCTGTGTCTCTGCCTCTCTCTGTGTGTCTTTCATGAATAAATAAATAAAATCTTTAAAAAAAAAAGATATAATTTCTTCGAAAAATGGTGGGGTTTTTTTTGCAATCAATAATTTGCCTAACGCATGTACTTACTCTGTTAATGAGAATATTTGGACAGAACATCTTATTCCCTAACCTTGTTGTGTTCCTTTGTAGATTGTTTCTTGTATCGTAAATGTCCTTGGTTCAGAGTCCAAAAGTCGCCATGGTGAGTACAGCATAGCATGAGGAGGAGACGAAAAGATACCCCCTTCATTAGGTGCTCTCAGGAGGGTGTTCTGGTCATCCCTTGCTGTGTCAGAAACATGCCAGAACTTGGTGGCTTAAAACAACAGCAGTCACTTTCTCATTATCATTAGAATTGACTGGCTCACCAAGCAGTTCTTACTCAGTGTCTCTGGTGGTTATTAGTCACTGGGTGGCTGGGATGAGAGTCACCTCCGAGGCTTCCTCCCTTAATATTTATGGCAGTCGCTGCTGGGACCTCAGCTGAGACAGGGGCCGGCACATCTACGTGGAGCTCCCTGACCGCGTGGTGACCGAGTACCGGGAGGCCAGGCGGAAGCTGTTGTCACCTTTTATGACCTGGTGCCAGAAGTCCCATGGTTTCAGAAGTCCCGTGGAGCACTTCCACTAAACCACGGGCCCACGCAGATTCAGAGGGAGGGAGTGTTCATTCCAGCTTCCATTGGTGGAAGTGTCAAGGAAATATTGACATGTTTTACACGATCAGAGACTTTTTTTCCAGTAAGCTCTTTGAACTTCTTTCCCGTTGCTGCTTCTCTTACTAAAGGCCACCATCATCAGTCGCCTGTCACCTGTCTTCGCTGCAGCCGCTGAGGTGCCAAAACAAATTTATCCTCTTCTGTTTAAAAACTCCTGAGGGCTCTTCATGTCCCTCTGGATAAAGCGCTGTCTCTCTAACATGTAGGAGGTCCTTCATAATCCGGCCCAGGTTTGCCCAGCCAACCCCATCCCTTGCTATTCCACACTCCTTCCCTCCTCCTCTCTTCAGGCCATCACTTAGATATCTTGCCATCTGGAAAGGCTTTCTTGACCCACCTACTTCTTAAGTTCAGGTCAGATGAGTTGCCTGCGTGCGTCTATACTTACCAACACATTTACTCCTACCCCCGTTCTCTGTTCTTTGCTAGATTTAGGTGCCATGTCTATCTTGTTCTGCACTGTTGGCCCAGTACCTAGCACAGTAGGAGCCATATCATAATGAGTACTCATGTAACTCACTAATTGATTTATGTCATAATGTTGGTTGTCATTATATCCCCCTGAGAACAGCTTTTTTCTCTCCAATGCCTTCCACTCAGTCCCAAACATTTAGACCTGACCTCAAGCTTTTGCTCTGCCTGTTACGCGTCCTTTTCTCCTCGCATCTAAAATGCCCTCCCTCTTAATCCATCCTATCCTGCCCATGTTTCAAGATCCAACTCCTGTGTCACCTCTTCCGTTAGGCATTCTTGTTGTGGAACCCTTCCGGATTCTCTACTCATTCACCAAATCAGTATTGAGCAGCTACAGAGGACAGGGTACAATGAAAGGCTCTCAAGAGGCCACGGGGAGAAGACATCCCTTTCCCAAAGCAGAACATTTTTAGCCTGCCATGTTAAACTTAAGGATCTTTTGGCCCAGTCACTTGCTCTTTGCTTCTATTGATAGTACTCCTTAAGGTGTGGCGAAAATCCTCCTGAAGAATAGACTTAATAGTGATACAGGCCAATCCTGGGCAATTTTGGTTGATAGTTTTGTTGACAGTGATCCAAGGAATTAATAAAAAAATTGAATTAATTCTTAATGATTATGACTGAGAAATTATCATGGGAAGGTAAGGATTTATCTGCTACAATTCCGGTAGGCAAAATTATACCTTTCTCTAGTTCTTTGCAAGCAAACAAAAATTTCTCATATACTCTCTCTAGTCCTGCAAATCTCAGAGAGGAGTTCATGGGCTACTTGATCTTGCTTAAAGGATATTTTAAGCTTTGATTTTTTTTTCTTTAGGCAAATCTTTAGTCTCTCTGAGTATGTTCCTTTTACCCCTTCTTATAGCCAAGATGACAGCTGAGTATAAGGCACTGGTTCTCAAACTTCAGCAAGCATCAGAGTCATCTGGAGAACTTGTTCAAACCCAGAATGCTGGGCCCCATCTCCAGAGTGTCTGATTCCACAGATCTGGAACAGGGTCTAAGAATGTGAATTTCTAATAAATTTTTAGATGCTGCTTTTGCTAGTCTGAGGACTGCTGTTTAAGCCATATTTTATGAGGAAGCTTATATATATATATTTTTTTATGTGTGCGTGGGAGACTTGGCTTCAGATACGATCTCTGGATCTTCTGGTCTCTGCTGTGACTAAGAGGGAAGAGCAGGTGAGTATGGCCTTGTCCCTGGACTCCAGGGCAAGTACCTGATGAGGTGTATGTCTGCCTTTTGCCCTTACTCCTGAGGCCCCTCTCTCTAATGTTGATCCACCTCAGTCCACTGGAATCAGGGAATCAGGAGTCCCAGGTAATTATGATTTAAGATCAGTGAAAAATATATCTCTTTAGTGTTTTCAAATTATATACATACACACAAATATATACATATGTACACATGTGCATACATACCCATAAACTAAGGCAACAACGGTAGGATAGCAAAGGGCTGGACAAAAATAAATCAAGATTCAAATTTACTTAATAATGATTCTGTCTCCATATTTGACATGCATTGTGCATTAAAAAAAAAAAGTGTGAGCCAAATCATTATGAATTAATCCCCCAATGGAAATATTTCAGAAAAGTAAAAATGGTTTTTTAGAAGGTTGTGGTTTAGACTGCATAAAAAAATGAATCAAGGAGTTAGGCTGGCTTAAATGGCATTACCTCAAAAATATCTTAGGCAAAACTTGATGTTGGTGTAATTCTGATTGAAATATTTTTGTTAACGTGGAGTGAAACGGGATTAAAAATGTCCTCTGTTATCATGATCTTGCATTCTGCAAGAGGAACAGACATTAAATGAGCAACTGCACAATGACCACGTTGTTAATGATTGGGATAAGCGGTACCTCACCCCATGGCATAGAGTAAGTGGCACATGTCTACGCACATGTGCACACACACACACGAGGACCTTTTCTGGTCTTTTGTAGCACCAACTGCCATTTATTTTGACACAGTACCTTGCCTTGTGTTGTTACAGAACGTTTTCCAAGTATGTCTAGTGTTTCCTGAAGGACAAACTATCCTACGTCTGTCTTATATGACCCCGAAGTTCCTAGGTAGCATATTACTATAGTACGATACTGTAATGTGGCCTTAATATTTTTTGAAAGAGTGACTGAATTAATGGCAGGTTTTAGTTCCTATGTGTCACCTGCCGTGCTGTGCTTCCTGTACTTAACAACTTTCTCATAAGCCGGTTGCTCTTTCTACCTCAGTTGTACATGAGACGAGATGGAGCCAAGACCCAAAGGCGTGGGATGGCAGAGAAGGGGGCGTAGGTGACCACTGCATCCACACATGGGCCAGAGCCCTCTATTTCGTTTGTCTCCCTGGGGTTTCCGCCCCCGTATTTGCAGACACTCAGCTAATCTGAGACAGAAGTGATTCGGGGAAAAGGTGGAACAGGAGGAGGATACAAGGGTTTTGTGTGAAGCTTCCAGCTGCTAATGGAACAGAATCAGAATGGGTGTGCTGCAGAACCGCGCACCCCACCCACCTGCCTGCCTTATTGAGCTCATCTCCTTCTGAGGACTGTGGCTTCCAAGAGCCTCAGGGGCAACTTTATCAGTGACTAAACGTGAAGTCTGGGAAAGAAGGTCCAAGGGGAAGAACCCACATTTGGCTGGTAATCACTGTCCCGCAGCTGAAATACCCCAGAGCTAGGTGCTTGGGATAGGAGAAGAGGGCCTCATTTTATTTATTTTTTCATTTTAATTAATTATTATTTAAATTCAATTTGCCAACATACAGTGTAACACCCACTGCTCATCCCATCAAGCAAAGGCCTCATTTTACGAGGCTGAGAAGAAAGGGCATCAGGAACCCCTGAGCCCACCTGGAAGTCATCAAGGACTCATGGTCTGTCATGTCCTGGCCTGCCTGGGAAATGCAGTGCCTGGTTAGTGATCCCTCAATTTTCCTGATTTCCTTTTCCCTGCCCCAACTCAGGCCAAGCTCCTCACCCAGAAGAGCCCAGCATCACCATGTCACTTAATTGCCCAGATCTTCCTCATTCCCAGGCAGCAGCAGCATCTCACAAATTACAAGTGACATCACAAAAGAAGGCACTACAACTCGATTTGATTCTGAGTCCACGAACCCAAGTCACAGACCTGGCAACTCCTGGTCTATCCCACTGCACTCTAGGGGGACGTGTTATGTAGCCATTAGGTTCAAGAGGACTAAGGAGGACTTCACTTTCATGGCTGGAAGTCACTGAACTAATATATGTATAAAGAGTATGTTCTGATTGTCACTAGTGGCGGGATGGCCACATGTACGTCCAAAGATAATTCAACATGAATGCTGCTTGCTAAGAAGCCAGGAGAGATCAAGCAACTCCACATGAGGCTTTTGGGCCATTGGGTGTATATTCCTGTATAAAACTATGAAGAGCAGAGGAAACGTCATTTCCAATTTAGATTAGCACAGCCCTTTCTTCGACTTACTATGCCGAAGTAACAAGAAATTTAACAACAGGGCTTTGTAAGGTAGGGTTTATAAAATAATAAACCTACTAACACGTAATAAGATTTAACCATTGTCAGGCTCTATACAAAGCACTTTGTACACAGTATCTCATTTAACCTTCAGGAAAAGCCCATTTCACAGATGAGGGAAACAAGCTCAAAGAGGTTAAGTTCTTGGCCACAGATATAATATCAGGAAGTGGGCAAGCACAGGTGGTCTGATGCCAAAGCTCATGTTTTTAACTCTCTCCGTATTGTGTGCCCCAGTGGTGGCTCTGTGTGTGTGTGTGTGTGTGTGTGTGTACGCCCCGCATATGCTCATATGTGCACTTTTCAGGAAAGATGGTGTAATACTGTTGATGCAGCAGAACTTTACAGGGGGCCACTGAATAAAAAAAAAAAAAAAGGTTAAAATACATATGCATACGCTCATACATACATATATATGCATATGTGCATACATATGTACATACATATTTATTGTATGTGCACACACATAGACGCACAGACATACTTGATGGTTGTGTGTGGTGTATGTTTGGGTTTTTTCAGTAATCCCTCCCCACCTTCATGCTTCGCCCTGATCACTGGTGTACGGCCCAAGAACTTAGGTGGACAGCAGAGGGCGCCCAGAGTCACTGTTTTTAAAAGGTGTTAGTTCCCTAAAGCATCTTCCATTTCTGGAATTCAGAGGGAGCCGAGGTCCACACTGCAGTCTAGATGCGAAAAGTAGCTGTAGATAGACTTCAGAGAGGATGTAGAGTGTTACCCTCACTCAGATGGAGAATCATCATGTTGAAAGGATTTAAAAAAATTTTTTTAAGATTTTATTTATTCATGAGAGATACACACACACACACACACACACACACACAGATGGAGAGGCAGAGACCCAGGCAGAGGGAGAAGCAGGCTCCATGTAGGGATCCCCGATGTGGGACTCGAGCCAGGTCTCTAGGATCACGCCCTGGACAGAAGGAGGCGCTAAACCACTGAGCCACCCGGGGCTGCCCCTGAAAGGATGTTTTTAGAAGAGAGAAAATGGGATGCCTGGGTTGCTGCGTCAGTTAAGCATCTGCTTTTGGCTCAGGTCATGATCTCGGGGTCCCTGGGATCAAGCCTCACATCAGGCTCTGCTCAGCAGAAGTCTGCTTCTCCCTCTGCAATCTCTCTCACTCTCTCAAATAAATAAACAAAATACTTTTTTAAAAAAATAAGAGGAAACAGGATGACCCTCTGTAGATAGTGTTCTGATGCCAGGGGTAGGGGGTGTGGGGAGGGGTGGGGAACACTAGATGTTGCATGAAGAAAATAGCCTCAGCTCCTTATAAAAGAAAAAGAATGAGCCTTTGTCTCACTTGGGAAAGTTCCCTCCTTAATTAAGAAGAAAAAACCCAGAATGAATTGTTTGCTGTTAACTAAAATCATATTGGTGTGGGAGAGAAACGGAAAGGAATTAGGCTCTTAATTATTTGTTCTGTCTTTCTGCCCTACTCAAATCCATGAAATAACAGCAACCTATCTCTTCCAGCCGTCATCAAGGAGCTACTAATTCTCAGAGTTTTCTCCTTTAAAGTCAGGGAGATTTTAGTATCTTAGTGTACTTATCACTGCCTATTTCTAGAAATCAGTCAAAGACCAATTTTTCATCATCACAGACCTTTAATGTACATCGAGATTTCAGAGTCCTGATTGTTACCATGGGATTGAGAATTCTGGTGAAAGATGTCTGTGGCGAAACCCGAGCCCGGGAAGAGGAGAGTAGCATAGTCTTGCTCAAGATGACTTGCTCTTGAGCATAGATAACTCTTGGGAGATTCTGTGCCACTGCACAACCTATAACAAATGATGGGAATAAAAGAAAGAAATTTACTTATTCTAAATGTGGCCCACTGAGTTGATATGGCCTGGGCATAAGAGTGCGGGGATATAGGTACTGAGAAAAAGGCCTGGGGGAAAATCCTATAGTACATGCTATTCCACACACATTCTCTTTGATTTTTCTCACTTATAAGATAAAAAACTCCTAAAGCACCTGGTTGATGGACGTTTGGTCAAACTCCTCTAGGAGTCTGGAGTGGAAGTGGCCAGAACGAAGTCTCTCTTTACACCGCCGTGTTAGCAGGTGTTTATCCCGTTAGATGCTGGAGGTCGAGGGAAGGCTGCGTGAAGGTAGTGTCCCACTACACTGCACAGGGTGGGGCGATCTCACCAATATAATGCCTCCATTGCCAGTGAAGGATCAGTAGTATGAAGCTCACTCAGGCAGGATCTGTTTGACAAGGTTGAGAGCTAAGCAGTTGGCCGCTGAACCAACTGGTAGGAATGGCAGCCCTGGATTCCCCTATCTTCCACAACTTTTGTTATGCCCTTGGAGTCAAAATCCGAAGCTCAGTGGACCATGGGTCCAAACCAAAAGTATACATCTTTTATTCATGTGGATCATGTGGGATTTTGTTTTGTTTTTCTTTTATTCTTTTTTTAATTTTTTATTTATTTATGATAGTCACAGAGAGAGAGAGAGAGAGAGAGAGAGAGAGGCAGAGACATAGGCAGAGGGAGAAGCAGGCTCCATGCACCGGGAGCCTGATGTGGGATTCGATCCCGGGTCTCCAGGATCGTGCCCTGGGCCAAAGGCAGGCGCCAAACCGCTGCGCCACCCAGGGATCCCTGTTTTGTTCTTAAGATCATTTTCTCCTCCAAACCATCCCGATTCGACATTTCACTTTGCATTTGTAGACATGGCTTCTAAGCTATTATTTCACTCTGTTGACATGCTTTCTGGTGTAAGACATCTGGAAAGATGGGGGAAACAAAGATAACCAGCACACCATTGCTACTTTAGCAAATCTCCTGCCTCCATTTTGAAGATTCTGAGATGAATAGGTAATAAGAGTCCCCTTGTCTCTGAGTTAGAGTTTTGGCAGGTAAACTGGGCTGTAGTAGGTTCAGTGTGACTTTTTTTTTTCCTTCTCACATTTCTATGGACTAATTATATATTTTTTTTCCTCCTGAATCCTACTTCCCCTTTCTTCTTTCTCTGTTCTTCTATTTTGTGTCTTCCCCATCATTTTATTAATGCTTCTCCTTTGAAAAAAAAAATATTTTAGATCCCTTTTTTTGGGTTCTTTGGTGACGGAGTCTAGCTTCCTGTGTCCTCACTCTTTCACTCACTGACTCAGAGTGGAGGTTGCTTTACTGGAACTTAGGAGAAACCTCAGGTTTGTTTTCAGTCCTGTTTTCTCCCTAGCATAAAGCTCTAATTTCAAGGGAGAAGTTTGAATAGGCCAGATTGGGAAAAGTAAGCAACAAGCCAAAAAAATGTATGTTCCTCACCAACTACTCCTGGGTAATATACTGTAGAAAGGTAACAAAACCATTTGGAGCTGCCCATTTGGCTCCCAAAATATAACTCCCCTGCCCAGAGTCTTATGCAGCCTTCAACGTGAGTTAGTCCTTCAAAGTAGGGCATGGACAAGATTAGCCAGCTAAAACTGTCTTCACCTGCAACCCAAAGTACATTTCAACTTTCCCAGTTTGTTCAACAGAGAATATTTAGCAAGTGTCCATTTTGCCTAGAAAACAGAGAGGACAGGTTAGAAATAACACAATGTGTGTGCCAGGTCAACACGTCCAGACCTAATATTCAGATACCTACTCTCAACCCTGAAATCCAGATCCAAGTTCAAAGTCCAACTCTGAGACTAATCTCCCATCCTCTGTTATATCTTAGAAGATGCTTATTGGCAAAACATTAATAATAATATTCAATCACTTTCATCTTCGTTGTTTTAAGCTGAGGTACCCAAATTGCCTCCGTCCATGGCATCTAGGAGAGGAATATTAATTTTTGAGTTGATCCCATTTGCTCATTCTTAGAAAGGGATAATGAATAGAAGTTGCTCAATCAGACCTGTGCCTAAAAAGTCAAAGATTGTATGCATGTGGGACTTGGGAAAATTGTACACTGACTGAAGGCAACAATGGGAAAAGAATGAACCACGATGCTCATTATGAGTCATTTGACAGCACTTTTAGGTAAAGTCCACATGGTTTGGAAAGCACATTTTCATCCCTGGTAAAAGGACATAGAAAAGTAAAAGATGCTGTCCCATGATGAGTCTGTTTAGGGTTATTTTGGAAGGCCTTGCGGTATTTAATGATGATAATGAAAAAGCATTTCATTTCTTCATCTTGTCTATCAGACTCCCTGTCCAAAACGGTAAGTAAATAGGAAGACCAACGAATGAATAGTGAGCCTGTGACTGGGTTTGTTCCAATCAGATCCAACAGAACCAACCACATCAAGTTGCTAAAGAAACTTACCCACTGACAATGACAATAGCACAGCAGCATTTGTATCCTATCTGCAACCCCCCACCCATTTACTAGGCTGTTGTTGCTCAGATTTTGAGAAATTTAACCTGCATGCAAATATGTGCCAGGGCTTCCTGGCAACCTGGAGTTCAACAAGGAACAGGAAGTGAAACCATCATTATCACAAGGTTTCTTTCATACAAGTTTCTATAACTTAGAGAAGAAGCACCTTGCTACTCCCTGTCTGCCCTGTTTTCTTCATCTGTACTCTTCTGCTTTACCTCAAAATGAAGAAAATGAAGTGCTTGTCCGAGGAGTGAAAGGTCTGAGGATTGGCTGTGACTCCTGGGGAAAAGGAAGGGTACCCCTACGATTCAGCACCCTCCCGTGTGCCCCAAAACACTGAGTCCCAGAAACCACTGCCTTAATGGCAATAATTAGTTCTAGGTGACTTCATGAGGACTTAGGACCAGGGACTGTGATACCTGAACTGTATCCCAACCCAGGATGCCTGGCAGAGGGGCCAAGTGGAGACTAGTGTCCAAGGGCTGCTTCCTTCTATAGGAAGCACCTTTTCCTGATTCACCCAAATCCACCATGTGGACAAGAGTGTGTGTGTGCTGGGGTGGTGTCAAAAGTCACTTTGACCCCTTTCTCAAAACCCCCGCAGGCCTCTAATTAGACAGATTCAGCTCCAGGCCAACGTGGTAACATAGTCTGCTCCCTCTGACCTCTGCAACCTCAACTCTCTTACTTCCCTTGCTTTCATCTTTCCTGCCACACAGGCCTTCTTACTGGCCCAGAAGATCCCCAGCATATTCATGCTTCAGAAGATCCCCAGCATATTCAGCATATATGCTTCAGCATATCTCCACCTTTGCACTGGCTGTTCCTCTGGCTTGCTCCCTCACTTCATTTAGATGTCTGTCAGATGTCGTCTCCTCAGAGAGGCCTTCCCTGACCAACTACTTTAAATTCCATCCTCTTTCCTCTCTACTCCCTATCCTGCTTGTTTTTTCTTTTTTCAAGTGCTTACTATTTGAATTTTTATGTTTATTTATTATTTGACTCCTCTCTAAAACAGAGGTTGAAAAACTAGTCTGAGGGCCAAATCACACTTGCTACCTATTTTAATAAATAAAGTTTTATTGGTATACAGCTACTCTCATTCATTTGCATATTGTCTTTGGCTGTTGTCACACAACTGTAGAGTTGAGTAGTTGCAATAGAGAATACATAGTCCGCAAAGCCAAAAATATTTATTATCTGGCCCTTTACAGAAAAAGCTTGCCAACTCTCACTCTAGAAAGTAAACCCTATGAGGACAAGGGATTTATATCTTTTGCTTGCTCCTGTATCTCTAACACTCATTGCCTGGCACTTGGTAGGTACTTGATTAATTTTATTAAATGATTGAGCATATGGATGAAAGGCATGTCCAAATGTATCTAGAAAATGATTTTCTTAATTCAGCAATTATTGAGCACCACCTTGTGTGCCAGGCATTGGACTCTGTGCAGAGGATACCACAATGATGAGAGACCAGTAAATTATGGTGCTGTGAGGAATGTCATGTTCTTCGTGACAGTTGTTAGGGGATCCATAAAGAAAGATGCCTGACCAAGGCATCCAAATCTAACAATGAGTTCTCCAAGCTAAGAGAAGTGTGAAGGGCACTGCAGGCAGAGGGTAGAAATGTACCGGTCCAGAGAGAATCAACTACAATTGTCTCAGGGAACAATAGTTTGTGTGATGTATGAGAGTTGTTTGAAAGGGACTTGAACAGTTTCTTTATGGGTTTGAATAATCACTCTCTTCGTCTTTCTGATTCTTACTCCCTTGGTTGCCATTTAAAATATGTAAGAAAATAATGACTCTCTTCAAAAAGCCTACCATTTTCCTGCTGATGTTTTTGGCCCAACCCAAAACACTTACTAAATGTGTTTCCTGAAGAGATGTCTCAGATACATTATATAAAGATTTTTCAATCTTGGCACCATTGACATTTGGACCAATAATTTTTTGTTGTTGTGGAGGTGTCCTGTGCATTGTAGGATGTTTAATGCCATCCCTGGCCCTTACACACTAGATGCCAGTACCACTCCCACAGTGTGACAATCAAAATCATCTCCAGGTATCACCAACTGTCCCCTGGGGGGCAATAGCACCCTCCATAACCACTGCATTAGATGGTGCCAGTAACACACACTGGGCAACCTGAAGATGGAATGTATTAATAACCTACAAATGCTGGACGTTAGGGGGATTTTGAAAGCCCAGGGTGCTCGGGCCTCTGTAATAAAAACTGCCCATTCCTTTTTGTCTCCAGATGATGATCCAACATGGTTATGACAAGTAACTACAGAATTAGAAAAATAAACATTAGTTTCTTCTTCACTTGGTTGCCCAAGTGCCATTTCTTCTCTGGATTCATGGGGTTTGTGCTATGCTGAAACATGCTAGGTTAAATATGCGCCAGGACGATAGAAACCACCTACAGCCATGCCACTCTGAACACACCTGGTCTCATCTGATCTTGGAAGCTAAGTAGGGTTGGGCGTGCTTAGTATTTGGATGGAGGACAATAGAACCTTACCAAGCAATAAAAGAGAATAAGCAATTGATAAATGCAGCAACATGATTGAGCCCCAAAGGCATGATGCTGAGAGAAAGAAGACAGTCCCAAAAGATTACATACTGTTTGATTTCATTTATATGATTTTCTGGAAAAGACAAAACTATAGTGAGAACAGATTAGTGGTTATAAAGGGTTAGAGCAGACAGAGTATGTTACCACAAAGGGACAACTTGAGAGGTTTTTTTGCTCTATGATAATGAACAAAAATGAAAGAGTAGTTGCTGAAGAATATGATGGGATTTTAATACTTAATACATGTGTTCTTCTAACCACAATGAAGCATTTAAAGTTATGTTTTTTTTTTTTTAAAAATGTGCCAATCAACAAGGCCTTGACCACCAGTAATTGGAGCATTGCTGGGGAGAGGGGCAAGTAGATGTTCTGGAACCAAATGAAGAGCGTTAGCTTCCTTGCTTCAATTCCTCTTTCACTTTCCATAGAATAAGGTGATCTTCACTTCCCAATCCAGCTTGCTAAATTTCACCATAGAATTGCTTGAGCCTCCTTGGGCAGAAGAGAGAAAATATTTCAGAAAGTGATGTATATTGGAGCAGGCTTACCAACATCCTTTAAGGTGTATACACAGTCATAACATTGTGTTAATATGACACTATTGTGGTGATAAAAGAGCCTAAAAAGAGTGTGGGGCTAGCTTTCCAAGGCTCTAGGCGAGAGAAGGAACAGAGGGTCTAATGAAATGAAAGTGACTTGATTCTAAAAGAGATCAATATCCTGTTCTATTATTCATATGAATAGTGTCATCAAATTCTTGTGTATATGAAATAATCATCATTTTCTGAGAAATTTTGTACTCACTTGAAATATCTAGTCTGTCTATCTGTAATGATGATGGGGCCCAGTGTATATATAGGAAGGTAGTGGTGACCCTTATCTAGAATCCTTCCCCATGAGCATCCAGTTCAGGGTAACAATATTCAGCATTCCTCCCTCTCAGGGGGACGGCAAGCTGTGGTTTACATGTGAAAGGACTGTTCACAAGAAAAAAATTGCTCATGCACTTATGTAATTATAATAGTAAACCACAAGATCATCACATCAGAGATGAATGCAATTGACTTCTCAGAGAATAAAACGCATGGCGACACTGAGAATCAGAAAGTGTCATCTGCTTGATATTCATCCTGAAAGCTACACAAAGCACAAGTGATATCTCAATCACCAGTATTGAACTTCTTTCTCTTTGTCCACCATCATGCATTTTCAGCAACCCTTCAGATGGACAGTTGCAGTGTCTCTAAGTTGTTTCAGGGGTAGCCTGGTACACCAAACATCCTCAGGAGCTGTTGATTCTTTTTCCTCTTGGCTAAATATAAACTGCAAAAATGAAGTTAAAATGTCTGTAGGGTGGGGATAGGACAAGGTGGCCGAGGTCAGAAACACATTGCAGAAGAACTGGCTCATGACTTCAGTCTTCTTGAAAGCAGAGCTTTGAACTCTTTTTATATCTTTTAACTTACTTGATCATCCCCACTGCTCTCCCTCCTCCATGATGTAAGGAAAGATTACTTTATGCCCATTTAACAGAAACTAGAACCAAGGCATATGTCCATTAAGAATTTCTCAGAGATAACATAGGGGGTTAGTGGAAAAATAAGGTGTAAATCCTGTCTCCTGATTCTAGACCCCAGGGCTCCATTTGGTAGACCATATTGTAAAGCATCATGCAGCTTCACCAAACACAGACCAGAAACTAGGAGTTAAAGATGGTTACCCTCTGTAGGAATCCGTGGAATTCACAGCCAGCTCTCCGTGGATCATAGCTCTTTGTGGTAGCCAGTCTCCAGATGGCCGCTAGCGATTTTCACCTCCTGATATCCACCGTGTCCTAGTATCCTAGTTCCTTCTCACACTGAATAGGGCTGACTGTGTGACCAGAGGACTGACAGAGTGTGGCTTATGAGACTAGATCATAAAAATTACTGAGGCTTCCACTGTGTTCTCTCTTGGATCACCTGCCCTGAGGGGAACAAGACACTGTATCATGAAGACACTTAAAGTAGCCCAATTGAGAAGTCCATGTGATGAAGAACTAGGCTTCTTACCAAGAGCCAGCATCAAGTCACCATCCATATGAGCATGCCATCTTGCACTGATCCTCCAGCCCCAGTCAAGCCTGCAGATGATGTAGCCCTGGCCAACACCTTGACTGCAATCTCAAGAGAGACCTTGAGTCAGAACCCCCCGAGTAAGCAGCTCCTGGATTCCTGACCTACAGAAATTGTGTGAAATAAATGCTCATGTCTTAAGCTGATAAGCTTTGGGGTAATCTGTTACAGACCAATAAGTAAGCAATTTACTATCATTGTAAATGGTTGTATGAGCATCAATAAAGAGATATGTACCATATGGTCAGTCCTGGTTCTTGACTGGCTTCAGTTCACAAGAGCTTATTGAAGGTTGGTTTTAACCAAATTAGGATTTGTCCTTCCCCCAGACTGAAGAGGTAACTAAAATGGACATTCTCAGCAACTGACCTGAGGGAAGTGAGAAGGTCCTCTTGGTGCTATTTGCAACGTTAGACATTTGGAGAATAACACTGGACACTGAATCAGATATTCTAATGTTATTTAATCGGGTCATGCGTATAGGTCATTTCTCCTAATAGTGGGACAATTCTGACCCCAAGAGCTAGTCTTGGACTCTGCTTTGTCTCCCCACTCCACCCTGCATACCACTCAGACCAGCTCCTTACTTGTGTTCATCTTTCCAAGCCTTTATACCAAAAACTTTGATGAAAATGGCGACGACTTTAAAGAGCCAACATTCCTCTGAATATTGAGAAACCCTTGTTTTTTTCAGGATACACAGGCCTTGGCGATATTTAAAGCATGAATGATGGGCACAAAGATATTTGGCTAACAGCTTTCACATGGTTGAGTTACTGTAACTCTAAACTGCCCCAGTGATCCCTAGTATCTTCCTCGAGGATTTGCCAGTGTTCAATTTCTCAGTAAATGCTTTAATTCTTTACTTCCATCCCCAATTCTCCTATAGGCCCTGCTCTACTCAGTTTCTCCCCAAACAAACAAACAAAAAAAACCAAACTTTTCCAGGTAACTTTGAATTGTCTGACCCTTCAGTGACCATAGACTTTGAGGGCTCCTTGAGGCAGCCTCTGTATAGGAATTTACTAGGTCCCTGGGCAGGAAGACATGGCTGTCTATTGTACTCAAAAGCATTCCTCGACCATAAAAAATGAATGTCTCAAGATGGGGAATATGAGCTATGGCTTTCCTTCACTGCAGAGAGTTCTTTGCCTACTGGGAGTCGCTCTTCCTGTCAAGAGTCTGGCACAGACACAGCCTCCTCTCTTTGTTCAAGAATCCCAAAATTCCCACTGTTTTCCAGGGAGCTTAAACACCTATCATTCAATAGATCTACTGTGGCCAGTTTGTCGTGGATTCTGGAATTCCTAGAGAGGCAAGTCATACATATTACCTTCACAACTCCCTTGGACTGGAACTGTATACCAACAGAACTGTGCACAAAGCTTGTCTGGACCAACTCCATTATGTTGATAGATCCTATTTTTCATAATTCCTACCTAAAACTGTTTTAACCCTTATATCCACCTACTCTATCTGTGATGGGATCAAGAGGAGAATATGGTGATCCTAACCTCCAGACCACCATAAGAAGTTGGTTTAAGGATTGCCCAGCATCTGGCTTTCTTCCATGGCGGACAGTAAAGCCCCATGACTTGATGGCCAGCACCTACTTTCATATCTATAGAGTCCCCTGAAAATGCAGCTTTTTTTAGGAATCTGCAGATCTTGTATTGTCTGAAACGTTGAATGGCCTATGCTTTAAGCACCAGAAAATGCATGAGTTGACCTCAGCACTCGGCAGAGAAACCACTGGTTGAAGAATGTGTCCTTGGAGTTGTTAAATAGAATTTAAAATTTTAACAACTCACCTCGGCTTTAATACTGACTATTACTATGACAGGACAAACATTCTCTGCCCCTAAACTTAAGGAGAAAGTCCTCAGTGTTGGCTCCTAGCATAGTGCGTTACATATTTGAGGGTGGCCAATTAGGGTTTTTTATTTGGTTTCATGAATATTTCACTGAGTAGGAGAAATCACCAGCTTAACTTTTGCACAGAGCACTTCTTCCTTTGTTTTGTGAAGGTTGTAATTTGTTTTATGACTCGAGCCCTTATAAGGAAGAGAGGTGCCAAGTTTAGCCTGGGGCAAAAGGAAAAGGCAGGTCAACCTGTCACCATTTTTATCCCTGGAGTTTCCACCTATATTATTACAGGACCCCTCAGGGTCTAGGGGTTAAACTCCCTCATCTTCAGTCTTCTCAGCAATAAAACTGACTCACTAACTCACCTCCTAACTTAATACTTAATCTCCAGTGACAGAAAGACTTGCTTCAGTGCCAACATTATGTTGTTGGCATGCCCAAATTTTATAAATAGCCTCAATAGCTGCAACATGCAGAGAAGAAAAGACAATTTACCAATTTTCACTCTTCCCAAGACAAATCGACGAGTAACTTAGCCAGATTGTCTGCAACTTCTTGTAAGTCATGTCATAGTAATTTTACTATAGAAAAGAAAAAGGAGAAATAGAAGGTAAAGTCCTAGGAACTTCTCCTTTATCTCAATCGTCCATCTCTTCTCACACTTGGAGTGACAGGAACAGAGAACAAGGATGGAAATAGTATGATTGATACATATACAAAATCTCACCAGTGGTTAAGACTTTCAGGGGAAATTTAGACCACAGCCTCAGCTTCCCAGTGCTCACTACCCTTTGGAGTAGTTCTGTTTTTAAAAATAATAATTTAAAAAAATGCAACACTTGGGAGCTTCAGATTGGATCCATGATGAGAGATGAACAGCATTTCTTTCCATCAAAGGTGATGCTTTAGAGGGGACTCAGTTCCCAGAGGACTGAAGGTTGCAAGCTGTGATTGCCACAGAGAAGACGAGGACTTGGAAGGGGTCCCTTCTTGAGACAAGGAGGCCAACTGTGAGCCATGGCCTGAGATTACAGGGGCCCTCTATAGGTCTGCGTGCCTAAATCACCTCGAGTCTTTTCCTATTCTGAGCCTCCTGACACCTGTCTCCAGACTAATCCTTCTAATCTAAACAGCTGCCTTGGTCACGTCATGCTTTGCCGTTAGTGACTCCCCAAGGCCTACAAAAATGTCAGTTACACCGTAAGCTGGTCTTTATCCTGTGCAAGAACTGGGCTGCCTCTGACATTTAATCTCCCTTTCCCTCCTGCAGGAATCTGGCACTCCTGTCAAGAGTCTTCATCGCTTCCTATTTGCCTGCCTCTCTACCTTTACCTGTGATGGTCTCTGTTCTCTTCACCTGGAATAGCCTCCTCTCCCTAACCCCTTTCTAAACACCCAACTTCAAAGTCTGATACAAAGAGTCAGATTTGGAATTAGGTAGATCTGGGTTAAATTCCAGCCCTACCACCGGCTTGCTGTGTGTCATTGGGCAAGTGTCCTATCTTCTCTGAACCTCTGCTTCCTCAACTACGAAGTGACAATGCTCACACTGGGCTCAGAGTCAATGCTCAGTAAAGACTAACTCCTTTTTTCTGCATATCTGCCCTACTTCAGGCACCCTCCCAAGGTCCTAATTCCTATCAGATGGGCCATAAAAATATGCTTTACATATGAGAATAAGATTTGGGTGCAGTAAAGTTATCATCAAGGAAAGGGCCAGGCCAGGAATATAAAAATCACAGGACACTCTCAGGACAAAGGTTAGAGGCCAAGGCGCATGGGTTCATTTTCTGGCAAAGACACATTGATATTTCAGTTATAAGGAAGTGGACCCAATACAAGTACTTGGAAAAGACCCAACCAGTCCATAGTTGGGGAATTATAATAATGACAGAACTAACTGTTAGTTGAAAGAATTCCTGAATAACACATTTCTATAATTCTCCCCAAAGTGACAAAAGATGCCAGTTAACAAATTGACTCCCGTGATACTTGAATCTTAATTAAAAGAAAAAAAAAGCAGAGGACATTAGATGTGTTTATGATTCCTCAGCCCCTCTGAGAGAAATTGACCCACTAACAGACCCTAAAGCTGGCAGGCAATGTCGTGTGATGGAACGCTTCTTTGTATACATCCCCTTGGCCCTGGGATGGGCACCTACCAAGGGGCAGCCAATCCCATCATCTGCAGGGTAACTGTGACTTATGCTCTCATGCAACAAGATGAGCTAAGCCCATCAGATTCCCTATCTTTCCAGAACTGGAATTAGGAAATACAGAAGGGATGAGCCTCTATCAAGAGGAGAAATGGTGGGGATGCCCTGAGGGAGAGTCAGGGACATGGTGAGCAAAAACCATGAGCAAGCCAGAATTAAGAAAGTTCAGAAATATCTGGTAAGTAGAACCAGCCAGTTTAATAGAGAGAGGAGAACGGAGCTTAAGCTCAAGCAGAAACAAGAAGCCATAAGAAAAGGATGGAGAGAGCAGGGGATCCCTGCAATGGACCAGCGCCACAGGCGATCTCGGTCTCTGGAGTTGTCTCAGGGCCTCCAACAAACCCGTCTCAAGCTCACTTGCTTCAGTTTTCCCTATAAACAAAAGAACCTGGCTTACACAGAGGGAAGCAGTGAACTATTTTACTACCTGAAGAAAATATATACACCTGCTCTGCATGTGCACACTATTCCATAAGGGAATAGGACCAATAGGACCAGTGAGGGTTACTACTTTTCATTAGGTCAAGGTGGAAGGCTAGGCAACCTGAAGGGACAGAGAACAGCTTTTTTGTCAGAGCACTCGCAGCTGTGAGTCTCTTATCCCTTCACTTCTGGGGGGAACCACCACAGTCTGACACTTTGAAAAATGTTGCACCCGCTCTGAGGATGGGGACTGACCCTGGTGGGGGATGCCGGGGTAACCTGGAAGAGAGAGCCATCGGTGACCCTGAGCGAGTCACTTCATCTCCCTGAGTCTCTGTTTCTTCCCTTGTGGCATATGATCACTAACATGACTTCTGGAATTAATAATATATGAATCTTTTAAGTAAAATTCTTCCTCCAGTTAGACAAGGAAAAGAGACAGCCTAGGAGAAAAAGAAAGTGTCTGGATGGGGAGTCAGGAAACCTGCAGTCAGCTCTGCTCCGCCCTAGCTGGGCAAGCTCAGGAGCCGTGACCCCTCTGGGTCTTGCCCACAAGACAAGGGAGCTGGTTTGTGCATTACCAAAAGAGCATTTTCACCCCAAATTCCATGATTCTAAGATCTCAAATCTTATGACTCCAGTGACTCCTTATATTTGTATTTAAAATTCCTTACCTTGTTTTTCTTTCTTATCCCTGATGATCCAGATAGCAGTCTGGGGCACAATTCTTAGGAACACTTACTATTTCAGTTTGTCCAGCTACAGACTAAGTATAAAGAATGTTGGGGGTTGGAAATCTGGTGTTTTTCAGTCAAAAGCTAGTTGGAACAGACATGAGAACTAATTTGGATTTCTGGTGGCACAAATGCTCCTGGTTGCTGATGAAGAACTGTGAAGTCTAAATAGGAAGACAGACCATATTCAAAAGGAAAGATGTGTCTCCTTCCCAGAAAATCATAAATCCATAAATAGAAGATGAAAGTGTAGAGCCCAAAGCATTCCACAAGGCCTTTTAAAATTTCTTCTTTAAAAGATTAAATTGGTAGAATAATTGAGAATTTTGGGGTCCACAGATCAAGGAAGTACTTACAGGTCAAAAGAAAAAGGTCAGGAACAAATACAGCTAGTTATAAAAGAAATTAAATGCCCTGCAATTTTAATAAAACCCGAAAGGCCCCAATGACTCCAAGATACTGAAGGTCACTGACTTTTATTGTCTCACCAACACAGCAGATGTGCTACTTAAATGACAGCACAAACTCTACAGTAACATTTTTATTGGCCTGGAGATGCAGTTGACCTAAAGCATTTGGTTACAAAAGGTGTGAACTGATAACTCATGGAATAAATACCTACAGGCAAGAGAGATACGAAAATGTGTGCAATCCCAATAATAATTAAAATAAATATTTTAAATGAGATTTTTAAAAAATCAGATTGACAGCAACCATGAGGGTGTAAGGAAATAAGTCAATCTTGTACAAGAAAGTAATGCAAAATTTTAAATATGCATAGCCATTGACCTAGCAATATCAGTCCTAGAAATTAAGCCATCAGAAATTCTTCTACGAGTATCGACTCAATAATGTCTGTTTGCTCTTAACAGCAAAAACTGGAAACTACTCATATCCATAGTGGATTGGTTCAACAAACTTTGTTCATTCAAATAATAGAGTTATTATGTATGTAGCTTTTTTTAGAAAGCGATGAACTATTTCTAAATGTACGGATGTGGGAAGATTCCTATGTGAAAAAAGCCAAATTTTGGAAGAGAATCCATACGACCCAATTGCCTTAAAAGGTGCACAAGTGCGTCCACTGTCCGTGGGCATGCGCACGTGCACACAGGGCTCTCCTAGTTCCCTGCCTGCTTCCCCCCTCACCACTTGCCATGTTCACCTCACAAGCCTTCTTCTGGAACGTACGGAGTCTCCAACATCTCCAGTGTGTCCAGCGTCCTCTTAGGATTGTGTGCTCGCTCAGCCCTAGTCCCCCGCTCGATGTCTGGCTCATTCCTAATCTTAATCCCATGTTAGGGCAGGAATCTGGAGGAGCTGACACCAAGGTCTTAGCATGGTTATCTCTGAGGCTGAGATGACAGGGTATCTTTCCCTTTCTGTGCCATACTTCTTGGTCTCATTTGAATTTCTAGTAATGACAATATTTTTTTTTATTATTTTGTAGCGAAGAGGAAGCCGCTGAAATACAAAGAATAAAACTGAACAATGAAGTGATCAGATCTTCCTCATGTCCCCTGTAAATTCTTCCAGGTGCAGTCAGGTGTCACCTACCTGTGGACTGAAGATCCCCAAATACAGCTCCCAAGAGAACCTAGGCTAGAGGGAGTGAGACAAGAGAGGCAAAGGGAGAGACAATTCGCCAATGATTTAAAAAGATGACGCTTACCTCGAAATTTCAAGTTAGGAGACTGGAGTATTTTCAGTCCTATGGCGTGAAAGCTGGCGCTTCGGTTCACTGTTAAACCTCTCAGAGAAACTAAACAGAGAAATACCTTCAGAAGGACCCTCAATGCATCGTTGCAATTTAGTTTATATCGTCAAGGCCCCCAAGCCAAAAAGTTTTTTTTTTTTTGAAGAATCCCCCTTCATTAATTGTAAAAGAAAAGAAACAAAGCTCCATCTCTTAACCGGCCTCGTACAGATGGGAAAAGTATAGTGTATTTGAAAAACCCGAAGTATTGGAGCATCTGGGGTATAATCTGACTCGTACGGTGCTATGTGGTGCTCCTGCTAGTGCGTCGTCCCACTCCAAGCACAGGCAGTTCATCCTGAATCTCTCTCTCTGCAGCACATGTTGACCCCCAGCCTCCCCCTGCGAGTGTCCAGGCGCTGTTGATTCTTGTCCCCAGATGCCTGGCAAATTCACACACGGCCCCCGCTCCACCTCCGGTCAGCACGCTCCTCGCCTGGACCTCGGCCTTGTGTCTGACCTTCTGAGTCCAGGCAGTCTCTGCCCCACACTACAGCTGAACTAATCTTCTACCATGCAAGACGTGACCTGGCGTTTTCTCTGCCAGGGGATTTAATCCCTTTCCCCAGTGCTCACAAACTGAGTCAAGGTGAGGCTTGAGGCGGCTTTTCTAGTAGGATCGCCTTGGTTAAAATAGTGATTCTCAACCCCTAAGGTTCACACACACACACACACAAAATGTAAATGCTGATGCATTTTGAAGACTCACCCCAAGAGATTCTATGCTGCTTGACCAGATACCTATACTGAGAGGAACACTGGTGAGAGATAAGGGAAAAGGCAAGTCAGAGGTCCAAGTGTGGGTGCAACCTGGGATTTGGCATTGACCACAGATGGCTTCCTCGCCCAGGTAAGCCAATGTTCTCAGGATCTGCACCAGAAAAAGACTCATTTCATCTCATCCTCCAGTCCAGGAGGAAGGTTCTGGTTCACGTGCTTCAGCGAGGGGCTCTTTTTAAAAGCAATGCAAATACTGACTCTAAGTTTATAAAAAGTGAATATTTAATAAGCAGCAGTGTTGCCATTTTAATTTGGAATTTAATCTGTGTTCAAAATCTAAGAGCAAGCAGGGCAGCCCAGGTGGCTCAGCAGTTTAGCGCCGCCTTCAGTCCAGGGCCTGATCCTGGAGACCCGGGATCGAGTCCCACATCAGGCTTTCTGCATGGAGCCTGCTTCTCCCTCTGCCTGGTTCTCTGCCTCTCTCTCTCTCTCTCTCCTCTCTGTGTTTCTCATGAATAAATAAATAAAATCTAAAAAAAAAAAATCTAAGAACAAGCAAAGGCAAGACCAAGTCATGCAGATCCTGAGTCTCTATCACTTGTCTCAGCACTTGTTCAGGACAGGACCAGGGCTCCATAGACTCCCTTTAACTCAGATTTCTCATTGAGCTCGTTATCTCTTTGCCTTCATGCAGGACTGAAAAATGATTCCAAACAGCATGTATCTCCTAAATGTTTTCAAAAGAACTTGAAGAGAGGATCTCTCCTAGGTAACTATGCATTCTTATTTCTCAGTCTTGTTACAAGGGCACTTTGCAGCTGTATTTATACTGAGTATCTATCTCCTTTTGTTGTTATCATTACTCTTCAAATCAGATGGGTCTGGGGTCACATACTATCTTTCAGAGCTACTAGTTATATGATTCTGGTCAATTTACTTAACCTCCCCCCATCTGTTCTCTGGTTAACCTTTTTATTTAAAATAAGTATGTGAGACCGGGCAAAACAAGTCAGGTGCCCAGTGATTGTTCCCCTCACTTTCCCTGCCCCCGTCATCCACTATGGCTTTCATTACCTCCAGATGGTATTTGTACAGTTGATAATCTCCTTTTGGTCTAGAACTGGAAGTCATTTTCTTACAGTTATGCACTCTGTAATAATGTCAGTTCAAAGGAAACGTTTGGTCCCTGTGTGGTCCACGGAGGTAGCCTCTGAGAGAGTGCTGGTTGGTTGTCAAGGGGCTTTTTTCTCTTTTTTTGTTCTTTTCGTTTCCTTTTCTTTTTCTTTCTTTTCCTTTCCTTTCCTTTTCTTTTCTTTTTTTCCTTTTCTTAGAAAGCGAGAGAGAGAATGTGAGAGCAGGGCTGTGAGGGGGAGAAGGGGAGAGTGAGAGGGAAAGAGGGAAACTTAAGTAGGCTCCATACTCAGGTGGAGCGTGACATAGGGCTCAATCTCATGACCCTAAGATCATGACCTAAGCCAAAATCGAGTTAGACACTTAAGTGACTGAGCCACCAGGCACCTCAAGGGGGCTTTCAAAGTGACATTTATCCCATGGGAACTCAGGGGGGCTGAAGGCCTCATCTTCAGCCTTCCAGACACAGAACCTGGTTTGTCCTATACTAAGGGAGGGTCTCCTTCTCTGGGACTCTGTGTTAACTGAAGTCACAGAGATTAAAACATGCTAACCAGAATGCTGCTTCTTTAACTTTCAGTGAAAAATATACCAGTGATGGTGGTGTGGTGGTGGTGATGGTGGAGGAGGAGGAGGAGGAGGAGGAGGAGGAGGAGGAGGAGGAGGGACAATTGATTAGGAGCACAAAACAAGAGATGTTGGCTCTACAAGGTCAATTTTTAGGGGACACTAAAAGCTTCCTCCCTCCATCTCTTACAACTAGAGCATGCTAGGGTTGCCATATCCAGTTTTTCATGTTTTAGATTCCATTTTCTATGTTTTATGCTGCTTGGTTCATGCATATTTCTCCAAAGTACAGTAACATTCTAGTTCTTGAGTTCTTCTGGACCGAAATCCTTGGTGCCCTCAGCTCTCAAATCATACAATTAGATTTTGTGGCTTATTCCTCACTACATGGGAATGCTTCTTCCTCTGGCTGATGTTTCCTTCTTTCTGAGAGAAGATCATTTATTATAATGGCCTGGACTTTCTTTCATTCCCCCTTCACTCACACCCTCCCCCTCCTCATCCCTCAGGAAGATGGAATGGCTTCTCTTCTTGGTAAATTTTGGGGGAAAATGAGTATACATTTTCTTTTTGTCAGTAGACCTGCTCACAGAGAATGGGACTTCTGTGCTCCACCATTCATGCTTCCCACATAAGAGGCCCAGCACTACTCAAGGTGGAAAAGTCTACTTCATTCTGGGGTTCAGAATTAGGGAGATTCTCACATAAATAAAAGCCTTATTCCCTGATCTAGGTTTCTCAGGGAAAAGGTGACTATTTTGACCTCCATCTATCTTTCTTATTTTATATCTCAATTGTTTCAGAAGTTGAGCAGGTAATAAATAATGCTATTTATGAGGCCCTATCAAACATCCTGTGAGGCTGTTAGATGTTTACCAAAGCCACTTCCAGTTCTTGCAGCACTAGAGTGATCAACTCTAGTTGCTCTGGGATATGGACCTTCAGATGCTAAAACTGGGACCATCTCAGGCAAACCAGTATGATTGTCTACCCTAATGGGTTCACAGGAAGATTGGGTTTCCCAGTTTCTTTTGTAGTTGGTTAAAATGGAGTTTGGGTGGTAATGAGGCCCCATCATAGTTTCCACAAACTTCCATGCCTCTTTCCTTCTTATCTGCATGCCTGAAAATAAAAGATTCCAAGATGGTGGGGCCATTCCATGAAAGAAACCCAAGTCCCTGGATTGTCGCTTGGACAAACAATAATTTTTTTCAAAAATATGGAATTATGTAGCTAATATAAAGTGTATCTTGCAATAGCTTTATGCTTAATTTTCCATATTTTGAATGTAGGTTCTCATGAAATAATGATTCCTCTGTGTGACTTTGACTAAATCTTTACAAATATACAAATAATTTATTGTTGAAAACTAAAGAAATTTAAACTCTGATTGTTTTAATACTTCTATTTGTGTGAACACACACTACAAAAATCACACTGATTATAAACATGAGTGGAAGGAGACATTGATACGTAAACTTTTAAGAGAAGGTTAAAATACTTTCCTTATTATTTTTGAGTACAGATGTGCCAATAATCCTGGAATTCCCATTGTTTCAGATAAAGTGAGGTCATTATGAAAAGATTTGGTTTGGGAGAGCTGAGTCATACTTCTGTATCCTGTCCTATCAGACTGCTCCCTAGTCTTTAATCTCATTAGAAAAATTGATAGATTGCACCCCTCAAACTGAGGGCAAGTGAACCTAAGGAACACCTCTGTCTCAAAGCTGGCCATTCTCTATATCCTACCTCCTTGATGTTGACCTAAAATCTTTACTTACAGATTTCAACAGGAAAAGAGTTAATAGATTTAGACTACTATTGACAAATTAATTGTCCAATGGAATAAAGTTGACAGCCTTAACAAGAATGTTAACGCAGTTTTTGCTAACTCAACTGATGATATAGTAGGAATTCATAACCTGAACTTTCATGAAAAAATAATGCAATGGCATTTGTTAAAGATGGTAAGGCTGACTTTATTTAGGACCATCATGATAGATGTAGGGACCACTTTGATAGAATTTTGAGGTGATGGAGAGAGATTGGATTCAACTTTGAAAGCAACATGGGCAAGTGGGAATTTATAGCTAAGGAATAGGGTGGGAGTCAGTGCGTGGAAGATTACTTAGAGGAAACATCAGGGATCAGGGGTGTTTGGCTAAACCAACCTAACAGCATTCTTACTGAAGATAGACCAGGGAGATGGGACACCACCTGGGGAATGGCTGAGGATGATCAGCCATTGACAGTGGCAGGTTCTGATTAAACTGATTTGGCAGGGTTCTTGTTAAGACTGGATTTTGCAAGGAAGTGCACAGAGGGGCCTAGAATAAGGGTAAGCAACCTGACCCAAGTTTGATCAAGACAAGAAATTTCATCAGTTCCCCAGCCGCTAGGGCCTCTGGTGGGTCAAAGCATTCACAATGCAAGTTCTAGTAGACCATTCCTATGTGGAGTTTTCAGTCACCTGGGGAGGGAGACAATAAACAAGTAATTATAGAGTATGATAAGTATTAAAAGGGCACAAATAGAAAGCTGTAAAGGAAAATAAGGAGGGGCCACTTTGGTAAACCCATTAGGGGAGGCATTTTGAGGAGGCTTTGGGTAGAAGAAAGAGAAGGTGCTGGTCAAGAGAAGAAGCCAGGGGGTGGGCCCCCAGGCCTAGGAGAACAGTGGTGGCATTGCTTTGGCACTGAGACAGGATGAGCCTGGTTTAGTTTCTGAAGCAGGGCTGGAGTGCATGAGGGACAATGCCGAAAGCTAAGATGGAGAGCGAGCCAGGCCCAGAACACGCTTTCTTTGATATATAGTGGTGAACCAGTGAAGGGTTTGTGAACCAGGCTGAGATTGGATCTGATTTGCATTTTATTTACTTATTTATTTATTTTCCCATATAAATAGATGTTATAAGATACATGTCCATCACAGGTAAAAGCACCAGAGGCAAATTCTGTTATTCTTTTTTTTTTAATTCTTGTTTTTTATTTTTAAATTGTTTTTACAGTTTTTATTCAAATTTCAATTAGTTCACTGCAATGTAATATTAGTGTCAGGTGCACAATATAGCGATTCAACACTTCCGTCCATCACCCAGTGCTCGTCATGACAAGTGCCCTCCTTAATCTCCATCCCCTATTTCCCTCATGCTCCCTGCCCACCTCCCCTCTGGTAACCAGTAGTTTATTCTCTATAGTTAAAAGTCTGTTTCTTGGTTTGCCTCTCTCTCTCATTTACTTTCCCCTTTGCTTATTTGTTTTGTTTCTTAAATTCCACCTATGAGCGAAATCAAATGGTATTTGCCTTTCTCTGACTGACTTATTTCATTGCATTTTGAAGTGCCTTCTGTGAAGAGAACCAGTTGTAGTGGGACCAGAACAAAAGCAATGAGACCAGTTAGGAGGCATTGCAGCAGTGAGTGAGAGATGACCGGGCTTCTGTGAGGCTGATGGCAGTGGGGCCCTAAAAATACACAAGCAACTATTTCTACAAGCAAGTATCTGATAGTAAATACATGCTTTTTAAAAAATAATATCAATTGAGTATTTTATTTTTTTAAGATTTTATTTATTTATTAGAGAGAGAGAGCATAAGTGGGTTGAGGGGCAGACTCCCCACTGAGCAGAGAGCCCGTTGTGAGGCTCGATTGGGGTCGATCCCGAGGCCCCAGGATCATGACCTGAGCTGAAGGCAGACGCTTAATCAACTGAGCCACCCAGGTGCCCGGAGAATCAAGTATTTTATTGTTAATGTTTCCCCAAGGAATGCATTAACATTATGGAAAAAATAAACGCCCAATTTCCATTAAGTGCATAGAATTGGCACGTAATTTTTATGTAATATTTACTGGATTCTCATGCCCGGGCAGAAGAGAACACCTACACTAGCCTTAACCATAGGAGCTTAGAAGTAGTGACTGATTCTTCTGCCAAGCAAACTCCTGTTCTCTGTGATTAGCAGAGGCTGAGTCATGCAGGCAACAGGCCTGTTTATATACAGTTGTCTTAAAATAGGCTGGATGGTAGAAGGAAGGGAAAAGGTGGAAATCATATTCCCAAGTTGTTCTTACTAATTTCCTTTTGGGGGCATTGGGTGCAGAGGGCTCCATTATCAAAGATGTATCAGCTTATCCTGGGAGGCTTGCTTGGGTGATTGAGATGTTGGAAGTGGGACGAAGAGGGACAGCCCTTGAGGCCAGAACAAAAATCTGGAGTCAGCTTGGCTCTCATTTTTCCACAGGGCAAAGCAGTCAATTGTCTGTTTGTTTACTTAGTCACAAATGACATTTTGTGAGTGGGGAATGAAAGGAAAATGATAAGATTAATAAGTGATATATAAACCATCGTTTATACATACTCATACATAAATAAATAAACTATAAGGTAATTTATTCCACAAGATTTTAAACATATCAATAAAGCTCTAATCCAGGATATAGAAGATACCCCACCACCACCACCACCAAATTATTCAAAACGAGTGTTAATTGTTGAGGAAATGCTGGTAAAAATTTCAAACAACTTCAGAAGCATAGGAAGAAAAATCAGAATTCCCTTTCTCCCTCCCTATGGCCCCTCCTCCTCTCAAAGCAACCGCTGTTACCTGTGGTCCATATCCTTTCAGATTATTTCTATGCTCACACAAATTCATGTGGAATAGGTAACATAGTACTAACACATAGCATACAGCATAGATTTTTTGTTGTTGTTGTTTTTAGAGTAGGGATCCTACTACACATATTATTCTGTAAAGTGCTTTTTTACTCTCTAGACCCTGCACTTAGAGAGCCACCTCATGCTTTTTAATGAATGCATCGTTATTTTGCTAGCATCCGATTGGTAAACAGCTAGGAAGTTATTTTCAGGTAATTTTCTAGGTAGTGGTGGGATTCTTTCCACGTGAGGGTAGACTGTACCCGTGCTGTCGTACGGTTTTCTTTTAAATGCTTTTAAACCAAGTATGGGTAATGAACTGAGAGCCATTTGAGCTTACGGAAGACAAGGTTCTGAGACTCCAAGGTTGGAGAGGGCTGAGCCTTCCGCCTGCTTCTCAGTCCCGGGCCTTTCCTCTAGCGCCAGCAAAGCCACCATCCCCTGGGGACTGAAAGGGCACTGAGAGGGGGAAGACGCTTCCAGGGGAGAAAATAATACAAGGAAAGGAGGCAGGAAAGTGACACAACGGGCAAGGGAAGAGGGAAGGACAAAGGGAGTCAGTGACCTGGCCGGTGGCCCTCGAAGACAAGAGGGAGACTGCAGGAGGGACTAAGGAACTGTGTGAAGATCTTCAGAGCCGTGTTTTTCAAAGGATATTCTGTTGCCAAAATAAAATTTGAGGGAGAATCAGAAAGCATGCACGTAGGAAGGACATTGTGAAACTTTGATTGAGTCCTGGCAGATGACTCAAAGAACATCGCCATGACTCAGATTGGAATAAAGAAGCATGATGCGAGCCTGAGGAGGGGAATGATTTTCACATAGTTATTTTGGGGCCTGTGCCCAGCAATGATGAAGGCTGTAAAAACGATGTGTGTTGCCTCTGGACAAAATTGCAGTAGAGGTACTAACCCTGTCTGGGCCCCCCTTCCTCATCCTCAGCCTTCTCCCACCTTGGATGGCACCTCCACCTTCTAATGCCCTGAGTCACAGTGGTAGCTCCCCAATTTCTATAGTGGGGGTATTGGGGACTCCCCAATTTCTATATGACATTTGAGAACGGTATAAAGCCAGACAGACAAGCAGTTTCCAAAAGATGTTGTGATTCACATTCTACATAATATTAAGAGAAAGTTAGTCACTTCCAACAATATTTGCCTTATGATTTTTTTTGCCTTATGTTTTTTTTTAAAAGATTTTATATATGTATTTGAGAGAGAGAGAGAAAGAGAAAGAGAGAGAGCACAAGCAGGGGGAGCAGGAGAGGGAGAGGGAGAAGCAGGCTCCTGGTGGAGCAGAGCCCGACACAGGGTTTGGTCCTAGGACCCCGGGTCATAACCTGAATTGAAGGCAGATACACCCCTATTTCTCTTACTTTATATGAGTTGTTTTGGAGGATTGGAAAAAGTGAAATCCTGCCTAAGCCACACACTTAATTATTTGTACTGCTAGCCATGGTCCTCATATTCTCACTGCTTCCTTCTCAAAACTTGTTCTGAGGACTGGTGAGGATGAGCTGGGGTAAGGCACTTCTGGATCATAGGCTCAGCTGCTGCAGTGACTGGGCTACACACATGAGTCGTGGAACGAACCCTAACCCAAAGAATCCACCCATTTGGAGTGCAGCGTTAGTTGGTGGAGTGAGTATTCTGAAAGAGAAGTTGGTCGTCACAGGCCCCAGATATTTGTCTGCCTCTCCACCTGCTCCCGAGGCCAGGCTAAATGAGAGTCCAGGGATTTAGTCGATGATTTTATTTTTTATTTTTATTTTTTTTAAAGATCTTATTCATTTATTCGTGAGAGACACACACACACACACACAGAGGCAGAGACACAGGCAGATGGAGAATCAGGCTCCCTGCGGGGAGCCCAGTGAGGGACTCAAACCCAGGAATCTGGGATCACGCCCTGAGCCAAAGGCAGACGCTCAACCACTGAGCCACTCAGGTGTCCCTTAGTCGATGAATTTAGGTTGGGGAGAAATTACACTATCATTGGTCAAATAAATAAAATATTGGATAGATTCTTGAAAATGTTAAGATATCTAAACAAAGATATCTTCATTGTGAGTAGAATATGCTCTTTTAAATACACAGGGCCCTTTTCATAGGATCAAGCATGATAAGGACATAGGAGCTGGGGGGAAGGTCCCTGCAAGGACTGAAAATAGGCATTGCACTCCTGGAGTTTATAAGGGGATGTTAAGATGGAAGTTTCAGCCTCGTTGTTGATGTTCCGCGAGTTTCATTCTCTACTGCCTTTCCTAAGGGGCGCAAGTGGATTAGCCAGAGACTGTGTGCAGGAAACAGAGACTACTCTAGATATTTTAATCAAAATGAGGATTATTTCAGGGAATTTGGTGGTTAAAAAGTTGTAGGAGGGCTGGAGGAATAGACTTTAGGTGAGGCCTCCAGAAATAACTTTTGGGACAGACACTGAATGGACCTCCAGGGGAGCTGCTACTCTGGCCACTGCCTAGAGATGAGGAGTCAGGAAGCTAATGCTAGAACTTAGAACCACGCTGTCAAGCTCATACCATTGGAGCTGTGATCCCGAGAGAAGGAAACCTCTACTGTGGACTGATGCACCTGCTCCTTAGTGGCTGTGAAGCTAATGAGTGGACACCGGATCATGGAAGCCAAAAAGTAGTATCTGTATCTCTATGGCCTTGTTTGCAGGGAGAGGGTCCCTTGCCCCACCTCCCTGCTCCATTCCACCTTCTAAATCTTATTCAAGTGCCATCAATTGGCAGAACCTGATTCATATCCAGAACCTAACTGCAGGAGAATCTGAAAAGGATTATTTTCAAGTTTGCAGTATAGGGAAGCACACAAGAAAAGAAATTGGAATTGAGGACCCATTCACCATATCTGCTCCAGCAGGGAGGACGGGGCTGGGAGTGAGTGGTATCAGGGGCATGATTCCCATTTCCTTCACGTCCAGGGAGAGGAGCCTCAGGGATACTAGTCAGAGAGCTAGAAATGTGTCCTCTGCAGTTTGCAGTTTTGGAGAGGGGAGCGGGGGGGAGGGGGGTTCCGTTCTGACCCCTGCCTGGGGAACATAAGAATGAGAGGTGCTCTGACTGTGGGAGCCAAGGTAGTTTGGGTGCTGCATCATGCATTCAGGCCTGTTCTCTCAGAGTTGGGGATTCACAAGGAAGAAAGTAAGAGGAAGCATGAAGTTTCCAATGGACATAATGGCCCCCAATCAAGAGACAGCTGGTGTGGAATGACACCCGTGTGTGCAAGTGAGTTGTCTGTAGTGGAGGGGGGGCTGCAGCAGGAAGAGGGTGGAGGTCAGCTCTGAATTCTTAGGGTTTAAGCAAAGAGCCATAAGCATAAAGCAGGAAGAGACTGTAACAACCATATTTAGAAGGACTTTCAAAAATTGACAGACCTTGCGCCTAAGAGAAAGAATCAGGGCCTGGCGAGTGCGCTAAAGGCTCCGGTCAGTTTCAGACAAGTACCAAATGGTCCCGTGTCCTTATATCTCCTCTCTCCCCAGATTCATGGGTCAGAAACTAGGGACCAGAAGGGAAGAAGTAGGAGTCGCGAGATGGTGAAAGTGAGTGTCATGGACTCAATTGTGTCCCCACCCTCAATTTATATATTGAAGCCCCAAGCCCCAGGGTAGCCGATTTTAAGACAGGGCCTTTAAGGAATTAATTATGGTTAAATGAAGTCATAAGGGTAGAGCCCTGATCTAGCAGGATTAGTGCCCTTATAAGAAGAGACACCAGGGAGGTCTCTGTGCACCTCGTTAGGAACAGAGAGAAGGCAATTGTCTGCGAGCCAGGAAGACGGTCCTCACAAGGAGCTGACCTGGCCAGCACTTCCATCTCAGATTTGCAGCCTCCAGAACTGTGAGAAATAGATTTCTGTTGTCGACACTACCCAGTCCGAAGTACTTTGTTGTGGGACAAATGAACACAGAAAGAAGCCCCTTTCTCTGTCTGATTGTTAACTTGGGTGTTAGGGGAAGGGCAGGTTCTCAACTTTAAAATGAGTTTGGAGTTTCCATGATTATATAAAACTAGGTATTTTGCTTACTGAACTGAGAACATGTTACATATTCCCAGAGAGTGGACAGAAACATCATGGGATTGTTCCAGAATTTTTTTTTCCCCAGGGACTAGAGAGGAACTAGCCTGAAGAGTGAATTTAAAAAGAGACAGTGGGGACAAGAGAGAAAGTCATTTAATGAGTACATCCTAAGAATTGTTCTTGTTCAACATATTGATTACAAATTAGCCTCAGAAACCAGTACATCATGTTTCTTAGTCAAGATAACCCACATATCCTTAAGGAGATGGAACGACCATAGGCCATGTAGAAACGACTGTACCTGGCTGAGTGCACCAGTCAGAACTGGATCGGCTCACCATGGAAACAAAGACAAAGCGAGAGGGAGAGCAGGGTGAGGTTGTTGACACCCATCCAAGTCCAGCACAGGGGACTTGGATGGGTGTCAGCACTTGGCTCCATAGCCTGAAATATTTCCATTTCCATAGCAAACTGTCCCTCTGGTGGGTGAGAGGGCATCAGTCTTTCCAAGTAGAGAGATGCTCCTTAGGGTTGATTACTTACCATTGTTGTGTTCCATCATCACCTTTGGATAAACTGGCTCACCATGTAATGAGAGAGAGAGAGAGAGAGAGGATCAGAGGGGTTGGGGGGAGAGTTGGGGGAGGGGGGAACAAGATGGTGTGGGAATAATAATAATCTTAGGGGAAACCTAAGATTATTTCAGCCTCACAGTCGTATTTCTCATTGAAAATGAACACACTGGACACACTGTACTTCTGATTATACTTGGGCTTCCCATGGCTGGGGATGAGAGGAGGATGTACCAATCTGCTAACACACGTTTTTGAGTCTTCTGGATGATGTGACAATTCATGGAAAATTCATGGATTGTCATTCTGGTTTGTGTATATCAGTCCCGGTGAACTTGGTTAATGTGAGTCTGGCCCTACAGGAGGAGTCAATCCTCAGTGTCTGCCAAATATCAATCAATCAGTCAAGTACTAGGTTGATAAAATTTCTATGTATTAGTAAATTATCAAGGTAAATACTTTATTGTGAGTCTCTTGGCAGCTAGTGACATGCATTATCAAATGCATCTCCCTTTTCAAATGTACCAAAGGCCTATATAAACAGAGGAAGAATCTAGCTTGTGAGCCCTCCAAGAATCCATGCAGATCATGGCGTTTAAGTTGGAGTTGTTCAGTGAATCACAACCTAATTTTTTCTATTATTCATGGCTGTTTTGTTGTTGCTGAAAATGTTTGCCAAGCAAAGAATCTTACAGCTTCTTACTTTAACGTATTAAAAAGCATTTGGCCCATGATAGGTAAACTGCCTCAGGTGTTCAGCACAGAGACCATTTATAATCAACGTGGAAACAGCAATTGTGTAAAAAGTCTGACAAGGAAATGTACTTTCTTTCCAGGTACTGAGAGCCAAATCAGGGAGAGTGTACCTATTAGCCGCCTCTTGTCTGGTTTCTTCAGCCACTTTGGCCCTTTTCCCAAGCAGGATAATTCTCATTACTAAAATAGCACAGCATTAAAGCAGGCAGGCCACATGATGTTTAGATGGAGTGAGGACCTGTGGCAAACATTCCTGACCTTCTACCAACATGAAACCAGAGTAGGTTAATGCCCTCTTTGCAGGAAGAAACCTAATCTGGTGGGTAACAGAGGATCCAGATTTCGATGAGAAAAGTTGACCCTGATAAAAGCAAAATATGTGTCCTCTTTTCACCACTTGTCTCTAAATCTTTTAAGTGACTGAACAAAATGAAACCATTCTTTCAGGCTTA
Source organism: Canis lupus dingo (assembly GCF_003254725.2). Lineage (NCBI taxonomy): Eukaryota > Metazoa > Chordata > Mammalia > Carnivora > Canidae > Canis > Canis lupus. The sequence goes on from NC_064244.1 coordinate 54,061,478, forward strand.
CAAATCAGCATTTCAAATATGTCTGCTTGTTTAGTGTTAGATTTTGAAGATGTTTGACTACATTTTCGAAATTGGTATACCCCCTGAAGGAAATCAACACATTCTTTGAAGTCTAACTGTAGTTTAGATTGCTCAGTTGCCAAGCAAGGGACAACACAATGTGCTTGGACCCCCTCTCCTAAGTAGTAAGTAATTCTAGTAAATTCTAGAATTTAACCAGGAATGAATAAATGCACAGGAAAGTCAGGTGGATTTATGGGTTTAAAAGTCAATAAAGCTAAAGATAAAAACTTAGCAAAATTGAAATAAAGGACAATTCTCTAACTTACATACCATAAAATTTACCCATCGTGAGTGTTCAGTTATTTTTAACCAATTGGCAGTTGTGCAGCCATTTTTAGAACTTTCCTTTTGCCCCAGAAAGTTATCTCATGCCCATTTGCAGTATATTTCCACTCTAGCCTCAGGCTCAGACACTAATCTAATTTCTGTCTTTATAGATTTCTTATAAATGGAATACAATATGTACTCTTTTGTACATTTGGCTTCCTTCAGTTGGCATAATGTTTGGCTATTTTGAATAACACTGTGATGAACATTTTGTACAAGTCTCTGTAGATGTTTGATTTTTACTTCTTTTAGATAGATACTTCAGAGTAAGCTTGCTAAATTATATGGTAAAGTTACATTTAACTTTTTAAGAAACTACCTACCAAACTATTTTCCAAAGGGGCTTTTCCATTTTACATGCCCATCAGCAATGTATGAAGGTTTCTATTTCTCCATGTCCCCTCCAACACTTGTTATTGCCTGTATATTGATTTTAGCCACTCTGGTGAGTATGAAAAGGTAAATCATTGTTGTTTTAATTTGCATTTCTCTGATGAGTGATGACATGAACACCTTTCATATGCTTATTGAATATTGCTATATCTTCTTCGGTGAAATATCCATTTAAATCTTTTGCTTATTTTTTATTGGATTATTTGTCTTATTATTGAGTTGTGAGAATTCTTTATATATTTTGGATACAAGTCTTTGGTTAGATATGTGATTTGCAATTATTTTCTCAGTCTGTGACTTGTTTTTTGTTTTCTTAGTGGCATCTTTTGAAGAACAGAAGTTTTTAATTATGATGAAGTCCAATGTATTAATATTTTTATTTTACGGATCATCTTTTGGTTGACTGGCTTTTTCTTTTCTTTTTTGGTTCTACTATAAACTGATTCATGGGAACATACATTCTCCTCTGTCCCCTTTGCTATATTCCTAAATTTGCACAGAAGTATTCTACTGAAGGAAAACAGTGATAGGGAAGGATTTTCAGATTGGCACAATCGCTAAAAGACTGTATCAAGAATGGAGAAAAATGAGCCTGCATGATAAGGAGTGGGAACAAAACCAACAACACAGCATGGAAGTTACGATGAAACAAATGGTTCAGGAAACCTTACATTAAATTAGTGTTCACAAGAGGATGGAAAGCAGGAGAGAAGTGGCTAACAACACTATTGATTCTTTCTGGCAATTATTAAAAAAAAAAAAAAAAAGCAGAGGCCTCTGGGGGGAACTTGACTCGAGGTGGGCCATGGGAGGGGCAGGTGATATCTTCCCTCCCCCATCCTCTTATCTCCTTTCTGGTGATGTAGATTGAGTGAGTTAGTAGAGTGTCAAAGACAGGAGGGAGAACAGAGGACTCAGCCGGTGACATACACAGAAAGTAACAATGTAGGAAACTTGGAGTCAGAAAGGCTGACTCCAGGCTCATATCCGGGCTCTTTCCTCAGCTAGCTAAGTCTCCTCAGGCCAGACGCTTGATCTCAGAGTGTTAGTTTCTTTCCACTTTAAAATGGGAATAATAATTCCACTTCACAGGGGCTTGTGAGGGTCAGGGGTGTGTGTTGGGTATGGGGGGATGCTCGTCAATGTGCCCGCCGCACAGTAGGACCTCAGTAGACTCAACTACAAGGACCCAGAGAAGTGCTGAGGTGTGGAAAGTGTGCTGGCATTAGGTCTCAGAAGGCCCGACATCAAAACAACCATTCGCAGCAAAATTCTACACTCCTACTGTAAACCTACCCAGACCCCAAGAATAAGAATCCCGGTGTCTTCAGTGATCTGATTTAAGAAGTGGAATATAGGCCAGGCTCTCTGGGAGAAAGAAACTCCATAGTTTTTGTTGTTATTTTTTATCTCAAGTTATTAGAGGTACAGCAGATCTTAGACTCCAACCGAAAGATAAATGATACTGGAGAATAAACGGGAGAGGAAGAGATTAGTTGAAATCTAAGCACTGTCATTAAAAAAGAAAAAAAGCAGGAAGAATGTTTCTCATCAGTCAAATGAAGGGGTTGGCATAGCTAACCTCTGAGACCATTTCTTGTTTATGATTCTACCGTGAGGAAAAGCTTTTCATAGAAGCAAGACTGCACTTACCAGAAGGAGAGTTTCCAGAGAGATTTTTAGGTGGTTGATAAGATAGAGTTGCCCAAAAAATTCCCTATAGAGGAGATGAATTCTGAGTTAAATAAGAAAGCAGAAATAAAGAATTCCTACTGTAAGGCACATGCCAGTATTGAAAAATTACCATATAGAAAACACTGAGGACAAATTTAATTCTATAGGTAGAATCTTTTTTTTTTTTTTTTTTGCATAAGAATTCAGGAAACGTTGATATTTTGGAATGTGACTCTGGGGTTGGCTAACTTTCAGATTGCAACGTTAGACATAGTAATTAAATTTGGAAAGGCCTGGAGATTTGCAAATGGGTTATGTGAATCAGGAAGACAATTGAGAGACAGATCATTTAAAGGGCCTAGACCTACACCTGGGCTTGAGGGAATACTGCGGCCCACATATGTCACAATTAAATAGATCATCATTCAAAAGAGTATTTCCAGAAACTGGCAATTTGCCCCTAATTCTTTAGGTCTGCAAATCTGGTTGCCATCACCCAGCCGCTTACACCTACCAGGCAGATTTATTTGTGGCGTATATAATGGCTGTGACAAAGTTTTAAAATATACGCTTCAATACTTAAATATGATGTTCTATAAAAATATAACTACTAAAATAACCTAGTCCTTGCACCTGTGCTGAATATTTCTCATTCTCCCCTCCATGTCTTCTCTTCATCCTTCCCTCCTCTGCTCTGTGCCCTGGGAGGTGGCCCCATTTGGACTGTAGCACAGGGCTCTTCCCCCACTAGGTCCCTGTGAGACCCTGGCAAGTACCACATCTCAGTGCTAGGTGTTAGGAAAGAAATCGGATTAAATTTGTCAGCCTTGGGAGAATGGGAGTTTTGTCTGGGTGAGTGAGTGAGTGTGCATGCGTGCGTGTATACGTGTCTGTGTGTGCGTGTATGTGTTTAACTATAATAGCAACATATGCTGATTTTGAAAAATTTCTGAGTATATCAAACCATGTAGAGGAAAAATTAAGAGGCATCTTTTCCTTTTGAAACAGAAGTTCCTAAAGTTTCATACAAATAACCTAAGTCATTTTATTTCATAATTATCAGCACTGTCTCTACACACTGCCTTTATACTGTGGTACTCACAGAACTTGGTTGTATACTCACAGCTGAAACACAAGTGAAGGGAATGCAGACTCTTTTTTTAAAGATTTTATTTATTTGAGAGGGAGAGAGACAGATCGAGAAAGCATGAGCACAGTGAGAGGCAGAGGGAGAAGCAGGCTCTCCGCTGAGCAGGGAACCCGACACAAGGCTCGATCCCAGGACCCTGGGGTCATGACCTGGGCCAAACAGACTGAGCCATCCAAGCGCCCAGGGAATGCTGACTTTGAACAATACTCTCCCTGAGATACATGGTCTCTCACTATCTCAGTTCTCTTCTCTCCAATGAATAACCATTTTGTTATGAAAACCCTGATAACTATAACCTTAGGGGAGTCTTTTCCTTCGGGACAACGTAAAGGTATTTTTGAGTAGAAGAAATATTTTAAAATTTCAAATATAATACATCACTGAGGTGCCTGGGTGGCTCAGTGGGTTAAGGATCTGTCTTTGGCTCAAGTCATGATCTCAGGGTCCTGGGATCGAGTCCTACATTAGGCTCCCTGCTCAGTGGGAAGCCTGCTTCTGCGTCTCCCTCTGCCATTCCCCCTGCTTGTGCACTCTCTGGCTCTCTCTCTCTCTCTGTATCAAATAAATTAATAAAATCTTTTTAAAAAGTACTTCATTATGAATATTTATGTTTTTTAAAGATTTTATTTATTTATTTATTCATGAAAGACACAGAGAGAGAGAGAGGCAGACAGGCAGAGGGAGAAGCAGGCTCCATGCCAGGAGCCCGACGTGGGACTCGATCTTGGGTCTCCAGGATCACGCCCTGGGCCAAAGGCAGGCGCTAAACTGCTGAGCCACCCAGGGATTCCCCATTATGAATACTTTAAGCAAAAACAAGTAAAATAAAGGTGCTCTGTTCCCCTCCCAATCCTTACCCCCAAACCGCCTCAGTTCCATACTCAGGGATAACTATTGCTAAACATATTTTGAAAATACATGAATAAGTAGAACACATTTTCTTAAGACGTTTTTAAGATACGAAGAAAAAAAATAGGAGAAAGAGAACTAGCCCGTATCTTGCCCATTTGAGACTGGAAGAAAGGGTGACAGTGACACGAAATAGATTCAAGGTGAGAACGAAGCCTACAAAAGGGGGAAGCAAAGAGAATAAGAAACAAGGTTTAAAAAACGTCTTGAGAGAAAAGTGTACCTCTGGAGAGGAATTCAGTTTGCTGGAGGGAAATGAAGAAGAGATTCAGTTTTACCTAGTTTTAAGAATTGAAACTTCCAGGGAGAAGTAGAGATAGAGTGCGGTTCACACAGCATGGGAAACGGCTCACTCAAGGGAATGTGGAGGGCTGGGGCAGAAGCGTGACAGGGTCCCCCTGGGCCGTCCGTGAAATGAAGAGCACAGGAGGTGACATCCGATTGCTAGATGCTCAGTTTTAAGTCCTTGCGCACAACCCATGCAGCACAGAGGCAAAGGGATGATGGGATGGACAAACAAAAACAAAGACAAAACAAACGGCTGGTTATAAGACAATATTTAAGCAGACACCAGAGATCCTGACATTAATGACCTCAACGGTACACTGGTGTTTTTTTAACAGAAGGAGATTTGTAATTAGGAAGTATGACTAAGAAGATAAAGAGTGATGTATACCAAGGAGGGCACACGTGAAAATCTTTCTGTTTTTTGTTTATGGCTGGGACTGTTTGCAGAGCCTACTACTATTGATTTGTAACCGGACTTCTTAGACTTTCCTTTTTTCCTCCCCAGAATAGCCACCTCACTTTTGGAGATCATTGTGCTGAGATAGAGCCCTAAAGGCATTTTGCGTGAGAAAAGTTTGAAAATAAGATCCCGCACAAGCTTTCAGAGGACTAATTATGGGCTTGAGCCCCATTTAGGAAAGAGAGAAAAATCCTCCTTAAGGGGAAGTGGGAAGAAAAATGAGGAACAAAACTGCAAGAAAGAGGTAGGCTAGAGATGTTTATGCTTGGTAGCTTTGTGTTATCGGTTTCTGAGTGTGGTGTGAAAAAAAATTAATAGACGATGATTGAATAGGAAGTTGAAAAGTAGAGAGAAAAGAATAAATTCTCCAAAGTAGGATTGAACTATTTTTGTTATTGTTATTAAGTACTTATTATTCATTGAGCTAGGGTTTTTTTGTTTGTTTGTTTTGTTTTAAGTATAGGAGTGACGAAGGTAAGAAAGTTGTTGTCTAGGAAGACATAAGGCTTGTTTCATTACTTTTTTTTTTAAACCTCTTTTGTAGCAAACAAAAACAAAAACAAAAACAAAAACAAAACAAAACAAAACAAAAACCTCCTTTGTAGCACTTTTCCCACTAGAATATGTTGATCATTAGGTTGACATCTGGCTTTGAAAAGTCGGCAACCCTATTTCCCCTAATTATGGAGTAAATGGATGCCTAACTGTTGAACCTCAAGACCAGAAGGGAAGACTTTAGAGCAGGCATTTCTTCAGGCGGGCAGACCCAAGCCTGCTCGTCTGGCAAGTGAGTGTTTAATAGAAAGTGACAGTAAATAAAGGAGCAAAACTAGCTGTTTCTACCTCTAGTCCAGAGGAGCTGTCTAAACCCAGGGTACCAAACTGGCAATTTCACTGAACTACTCTTTGCAAATCGCACATGCTTATTAGTCACACGCTTTAAAAAAGAAAGAAAGAAAAGTCTACTTGCATTGAAGTCTGTTGAATATCAAGAGACTCTGATATGGTTAGAATTCCTGTGATTATAAGGCACAGTGTGGTCACATGCTAATGCAAAAAAAAAAAAAAAAAAAAAAAAAAAAAGACCCACATGCTGAGATCCAGGGAATCTGATCACCAGGCTATGGGAAGGGTAAGAACCAAGTGGGCTTGGACACTGGCTCTGTTCTCTCCCCATCGTTTCCCTCCATCTTCTGGTCCTTCTTTCCCTTTCCCTCCTCTCCTCTTCTCTTGGCTACTTCCTTCTTGCCTCTATCTACTCAGTGTACCCAAAATGACTTCTCCTGGGTAGCCCGCCTTCTCTCCCTCATCCCTTTATCTTTGCATGTGCTGCATCTTCACCCTGGAAGAGCCTCCCTTCTCTTTCTAGCTTGGTTGGATCCTGTCTGCTTCTTCAGAGTTTCCTCAGGCGAAGCCTTCTCCAAGCAGCTGCCCTAGATCCCCCGAGGCTGAGCAAATGCCCGCCTTCTAGGTTCACCCGTGCTAACTATTTTGTCTTATGATTTTCCATGTATTGGGCTTCCATGACCACTGTGCCTTACTTCCACTGCACTGGGAGCTCCTTGAAGGCAGGGACTGTCCCTTGTCCCCCTCGAGCTTTACACAGAGCATGGAAACATCTGTGAGTGGCATGCCCTGGAGTCATACAGTGCCCCTCGGACCAGAAGCTCAATAAACACTCCTTGAATGGATGAATGAATGGATAAATGAATTTGGTGCCTCCACTTCAGGATTACACATCAATTGCTTGTACTGTCCCTGCACCTAGTCTTCCCATTGTTGTTTTCCTTATCTTGGCGTGTATCAAATTCACTTGTGTTTGGAGTTCAAGCCTGGTAATTTTATAGTGCAAATCAGGACAGGTCTAGCTACGCAATACTGCACTGAAACCAACAGAGAAGGACACTGACTCACTTCTTGGAATCCCTGACTGAGAATTCCAGCTGGCAAAGGAATAGCACACCTGCCGGGAGATGGCCCCAGATGAGTGGCTTTGTCTACATCCAGGATACAAGGTTTGCTTTGGATCTCAAATGACTGAGCTGGTTGGTGCTCCTCTTGAAAACTTCCATTCCCAACCAGAGAAAGTGTTGTAAAGAAAATAATGGTTTGTAATTTATATTTTTGTGATTTTAGGAATATTCCCGGGAGGTGCCTTTGTGTTCATTTGTCTCACCAGGCTTATAAAACTCTTGTTTGGGTTCTTTACCTAAACTGCAGAAATTGGTTTTAATGTTTCCGATTTGACTTCACTGTAGTCTGCGAACACCACATATTAGCCTTATCTATAATGCAAAATTAGTCTGTTTTACAGTTACTGGTTCCTCGAGGAGTCATTACTGCCCATGATAATCTAGGCTTATACTCACCTGTACAAGGAGGGTATAAAGTTGATTTGAACCCTAAAGTATTTCACCATCTAGTATAGGTAACACTATTCAAGCTCTTTTCCATAAGCAGCAAATTTCACTGCTGAGTTACAGGTGTCATAGTCCCAGTGGGGCTTATTGTGAATTCTTGGGATCTCAACAATAAGAAAAATCATGTCCTGTTTCTAATTTGAAGCAAAAACAAATACATTGCATTTTTTTTTTTAAATGAGAAAGTGGGATTTCCCTCCCAAAGCTCATGGGGGAAATTCTTGGCTTACTTGATTTTGCTGCCACAACCACGGAGGTCAGAATGTCCTTAAGTCTACTCTGTACCAACTTGAGTATTAATTTCTCTCATGGCTAGTTTTGGTGCCCTTGTCCATAGTCATGTTTCACTCTCAAGCATCCTTTACTCAAAATAAATAAGTACCCAAAAAATCTCCATAGTAGCCTGAGGGGTATTCCTTACACATGAGCATAAGAGGAGTTTCCAAGAAGCAAGTGATGTTCTGGGATGGGAAGGTCAGAGAGAGAAGCAGGTCAGTCTTGATTAAAAATAGCTACTTAAGCCGCAAGACTCTAATAGGGGTAAGCGCAAGGAATTTTGCTTTTATGAAGCCATGTAGATGCCTACGAAATATTTTGATTTATTTGTTTCAACTCCAGCTTTTGGTTTCTGGGACATTTTGGATCAGGAGAAGCTGAAAGGAGGTAGCTTATAAGAAAACAATTTCCTTTTGCTGTATAAATAACCCGACTGGTTGTGTGTTGGCTGATGGCCATACCCACTCATGAAGCTCCAAGCCAAGATTTGTTCTTTCCTAGGTTAAGATTTTTCCAGATTTTTAAGATTTTTCCACATTTAGAAGCAACTGCATCCTTCCCTTATTAAGACTTGAGCAACTGAAGGAGGAATGGAAAAGGAGGAAGCTTGTCTGTCAGCAAGGTCACTAAATATTTCATTCCAGAAAGCCAACTGGCACTTGGTCAGCCATTCAGAGTTGAAAGGCCACCAAGCACCTGGATCAGGTGCTTCCTTCCTTATCTTAAGGGTACAGTTGCCATATGCTTGGACAGTATCAAATGTGAGCTGACCAATCAGCCTCCCAAATCTCCCTGCAAATCACACATCAGGCATATTAGATGATGCCAAGAATACTTTCTCTAGGCAAAAACATCTGCCGCACTTTCCAGTCCCTGATGTCTAAAATACCAGCAGTGAAGATTTTTATCTTTGTATTAAAGAACTGGGTTTATAAGCCAGAGGCGTGGGATTGGGTCATTGGGTTATTGTTGCAAGTCACTTAACCTCTTTGAGCCCATTTCTCATCTATATGAGTGGATTAATAATGCTTTCTTTTAGGCTCTGAGGATTAAATGAGATATTAGCTGTTCTCAAATCTTGGTGCATATGAAAATCATCTCGGGTGTTGGTTAAAAGTGTAGATTTTAGGCTTTGTTCAGAAGATAATTATTTATTAACTTGTTTTATAAATGTAAGGACATTACATATAAATATAAGTAATTGCTCTCATTATCCTGGGCATTCCTGGAAGGGTTAACATTTTGAATGTTCATCAGCCTATTACATATCAGGAAAGGGACTGGAATTAAAGAAATTCATATTCCTTGAATAGCTAACATGATCTAGGCCTATTGCCCACATTATTTAAGTATATGAGGTAGGGATTATTATTCCCATTTTACAGATGAGGAGTGGAGTCTGAGAGAAGTGAACATTCTGCTTCAGCCTCAAAGGGCAGGGTCTGTGATCCTGCTTCCAAAGTCCAGGCTCTTCCCACTATAGCAAAATTAAATCACTGACAGATATGGGTCCTTTTCTTTCTTTCTTTCTTTCTTTCTTTTTAAGATTTTTATTTATTTATTCATGAGAGACACAGAGAGAGGCAGAGACCCAGGCAGAGGGAGAAGCAGGCTCCATGCAGGGAACCCGACGCAGTACTCGATCCCGGGACTCCAGGATCATGCCCTGGGCCAAAGGCAGGCACTAAACTGCTGAGCCACCCAGGCTGCCCAATGTGGGTCCTTTTCTAAATGACCATAAGTGAAGATCAGACTTTTGGAAGAGGAAAAATACAAGTAAAAAGTTCTCAAAGTGGGCTTTCCAGAACAATATCTTTAGCATCATCCTGGGAACTTGTTAGAAATGTGGCGTGGACCCCACTCCAGACCTCTGGATCAGAAACTGAGGCTAGATATAGTTCCACCCACAGCTTGCCTGAAGTCGCACAAGACTCCAACTAGTTCCTCTCTACTCTCCCTTTATGACTTTTGGACAAAGTGTTCAATGAACATATTCACTCTAAAGAACCTTGGGGTCACAGTCCTTTTTGTTGCAATCCCATTCCTGATGATGCACTCTTCCAGCAACCATCACACATGTATCCACCGTCATTGGCTCTACTGGCTACTGGACGTGCAAGTATGAAGGGGCTCTCACCTGACACCTTCATCTATGGATGAAAAAAGACATAAACTAATATTTACAGTGCAGGATGCTTTCAGAGAGGCTAGGCATATCAAACATTACCTGAGGGTGTCGGGAAACGGTTATGATGGCCAACATTTATTGCGCACTTACCACATGCCAGGAACTGCTCTAATTTTTTATACTTATTTAATCATCTCAACAATCCCCTGAGGGAGGTACTATTATTATACCATCTCACTGATGAGAAAACAGTCACAGAGAGGTTATATAACTGGTCTCAAAGGCACACTGTTAGTGTAAACTAAGCATTTCCATTATTTTTTTTTTGTAAAAATTCAATTCGGAGGACAACATATCTGAATTTTGTGGCACCTTGATATGACTCTTTTTTGAAAATGTTACTTACTTTAGAGAGAGAGAACATGAACAGGGGGAGGGGTGGAGAGAGAGGGAAAGAGAATCCCAAGCAGACTCCCCACTGAGCACAGAGACCAAGCAGGGCTTGATCTCAAGTCCCTGAGATCATGACCCTAATATCATGACCCAAGGCAAAATCAAGAGTTAGACGCTTTACCGACTGAGCCACCCTGGCACCCCAACTTCACAAGACTGTTTTGTTATAGCTAATGTTTCAATATGTGGTAGCTAGGGTATTGTCTGTGGAAAAAGAATAAAATATGAAGTAGCCAAGGAGGCGGTTTTGATTTATTTTTAAATATTTTATTTATTTATTCATGAGAGACACAGAGAGAGAGGCAGAGACACAGGCAGAGGGAGAAGCAGGCTCCACGCAGGGAGCCCGATGTGGGACTCGATCCCGGGACTCCAGGATCACGCCCTGGGCTGAAGGCAGGCACTAAACTACTGAGCCACCCGGGCATCCTGGTTTTCATTTTTTTATAGTGTGGGTGGCTCATCCTTGAGAGCAATACTGGGGAGAAGAGAGTTAACTTGGTATAGACATGTCATTTTCAAAACTGATAGCTAATTGCATTTAGGGGCTGTTGTGCTTGGATTAACTTTACACTCCCTGCCCTGGCCACCCAGCCTGTCCTTTGGGAAAAGCCCTGTTTTACAGCTAGTCAAAGGCTATATATCTTCAATCAGCCAGTTTGCTCTCCAGTGTGTGATAGTGGTCACAAGGGAAACTAGTAGAGATGACTCAACATGACCCATCACTGCCACTAGAAAAAATATCCCAAACCAAGACTTACTGGCTCTGATTTCTTAGTGTCATTTATCTAAAGAGCAGCATCATCTCATTGATCCTATAGGAATCCCCTCCAGAGAGGGGATTTCTCAGAAGTGCCTAAGTGTGCAAGATGAACAAGAATCCAAATTTGACATGAACGAGAGAGAACTGCGAAAAAGAAGACTCAAGAGACATTTCAGGAACGGGTTGTTTGGGAATGGAGTGTAACTAGGCAAGTAAGGCAGAAATGGTCTATCCTAGGACAGGCGTAAGGTCTGTTCTCACAGAGGAACTGAGTAGGAGCTGGGAATGAGAGTAAGGAGGGTAGCAGCTTCCTGGGGCAGTTTTCACTCTCTTACCTCCCTGCTCAGGGAACTGTCCCCTACATGTGGTTGGGCTCCTAACTCCTGGGTCTGAATTACATGACCTGTTGTTAGGCGTGGTTGACTGGTTCAGGGGACCTCTGTGCTAAGTGGAGCCAAGAAGATTTCTCTCTGGAGGATCTGGAAGTTTGAACTGAGAAGTATGGCTATCAGGAGTTCACGGTGTTGAGCGAGGGCAGTGTTCTGGAACTGTCTGGATCCACCTTGGGTCCAGCCCTCCTTCAGGCTGGTTGTTTAGCCCTTCCTGAGATTTCCTTATTCACTTGTTACTTACCTACCTTTGTTTAGGTTAGGTAGGTTTGATCTCCATAATTTGGGATCAGAAGCATCTAATCGAAGACTTTCAGAAAGCTGGCAAACACCTCTTCAAGCTTCAATGCCATCTTCCCAGTTCTGATTGAAACTAACTTCTCCTAAGTAAGATTGACAGCTTAATTAGCGAGAAATTAAGGATCCATTGAAGTTTGAGACTACTTAAGAGTGGAAACCAAGAAAAGTAGCCTCTGTCTCTCACAAATAATTTAAATTATATCTCAGGGAATGAGATTAAGGACCGACTGTGATTGACTGCAGCCGGGGGTAGCTGAGCAGTCTGCCACCTGATGATGGCTAACGTTCTGAGAACATGTTACTGGCTGACAAGCCGGACTTGTTGCGTCAGAATATCTAGGGCCCAGGAACATGTATTTTAAATAAGTTCTCCAAGTTTTGTTATTTTTGAATATTTTATATATGTTATTTTTTGAATATTTTATATATATATTTATATATATATCTGGTATATATATATACAGACACACACATATCTCAGGTACTTAGTTCTTCTAAATATAAATATATATTTAGATATATATATAAATCTAAATATATATATATCTGGTATATATATACATATATATGTGTGTGTATATATATATATATACACATATATATACACATACATATCTTGGATACTTATTTCTTCTAAAACATTTATTCTCAGACTACTAAACAAATCACCACAAACTAGGTAGCTTAAAATGACAGAAATGTGCTCTCCAACTGTTCTGAAGTCTAGGAGTCCAAAAATCCAGGTGTTGGCAGGTGCATGCTCCCACTGAAGCCTCTAGGGAAGAATCCTACCTTGCCTCTTGGAGGCCAGCAATCCTTGGAGTTCCTGGGCTTGCAGCTGTGTCCCTCTAGTCCCCACCTCCATCACCATGTGGCCATCTCTCCTCTGTTCTCTATTTCCCTTTTAACTGAGTTTGGCTAATCTTAATTATATCTGCAAAAACCCTATTTCCAAACATGGTCACATTCATAGGTACTAGGGATTGGGACTTGAACATATCTTCTTCGGGAGCACAATCCAATCCACCGCACTTCCTGTTGGACATTTGTGTCATTTCTAATGTTTTCCACATGATAATGGTACAGTAGACATTCTTTTATACAAATCTTCGATGTCACGATGTCCAGGTGGCTCAGTGACTTGGTGCCTGCTTTCGGCCTAGGGCGTGACCCCGGGGTCCTGGGATCGAGTCCCACGTTGGGCTCCCTGCATGGAGCCTGCTTCTCCCTCTGCCTGTGTCTCTGCCTCTCTCTCTCTCTCTCTCTCTCTCTCTCATGAAATAAATAGAATTTTTAAAAAATGTTCACATGGGTTCTAGAAATAGCTGTGAAGGCACTCAGGACAAGTAAGGTAACTCACAGTTTAAGGCTGAAGCCACTATTATCCCTGTGAGCACCTGATGGAATCTAGAACCACCGAGAATGAGTAGGCCTGTTGGGCAGGAGGTGGATCCCTAGCAATGGATTTTCTAAGTTAGAAAGAAGGAGGGGAACTGCCTTTTGCAATCCTTTCACCCCTACCCTCACAGCTTCCCACTAGTATGTCCCTCAGCCAAGGGACCAGGGAGCCCAACACATGACCCCCAGAGGTTAGCTCTCTGCAATTCAGAGTAGATCATGCAAAGGCGGAGGTGAGCTGAGGGCAAATGGACAGAGGCTGGCCGAGGTGTGTGGCATTAAGGGTCTGCTAGATTGCTCGATGCTTTCCAGGAAGTGTCGATCAGTGTGTACTCTCGTAATAATAAGTGAGGGCTGGTCTCATAACGCTTTTGCTTCTACTGAGAATTTAAATTTAATAAACAACATTTTCCTCTTACCTCGAAGGCAACGTATATTCATTGTGAGAAATTTGGAAATTAGAGAAGCAAACAGAAAAATTTTAAATCCTCTCTGCCTTTGCCCCTAAGTGACAATCCCTGTTAACAGTGCGTCATACACATCAGCAAGTGCTCAGTAACAGGTCCAGAAACTCCATGGGATAATGTACCCATTACCCTATTACCTGCACAGTGGGAGTCCCTGTTCACAAGACTGTCCATTTTCTAAACATTTCTCTGAACACTTGCTCTCCTCGATTCTTGAATTTGCATCTCAGCACCACGCAACTAAAAAATCCAGCCAGAAATCCCACCGGCTCGGCCTTCTTTTTTTTTTTTTTTTTTTTTTTTCGGCTCGGCCTTCTGATCCCCTCGTCTCGTAGCTCATCTCTCTGGATGGCCAACATCCACGAGGCCTTTTCTTCTCCAGCTGTGGATCCCCAGATCCAGCCCGGACTGAGTCTTGCAGTAGGTGTTCCGTTTATAAGTGTGTGTGTGTGTGTGTGTGTGTGTGTGTCCACTGATAACAGAGTGGGTGCTCTTTAAAATCAGCCACACCAGCACCCATCAGCATCATATGAACTCAGAAGGTAGAGAGGGAACACTTTTCATGCTGAATTGCATAATAAAGTCACTGCAGGGCCCTCCGCAGTGGGGGAGCCTCACGTCAGGCTCCGGGCAGGCCGCAGGCGCTGGCGGCGCTAGTCCTGGGCAGCTCCTGCCCCGGGTCGGGGCTGAACGGAGTTTCGCATGAGGCAACACGCGCACACGCCCAGGACTCAGAGCAATGGACACGCTGCCCCACGGATGTGGGAGCCTCAGGGCTGCAGAGGAGACGAAGCCATGTGTCCACGCGCGTCCACAGACAACCGAGCCAGGGTGCAGGTGTCCCTGACCCCAGCCCTCGCAGGCTCGGAGCCCACCGTAGGCCCCGTGGCCGCCTCTGAGCTCCCGTCCCCACAGCAGGGTGACGGCAGGAGGCCCTGTGGGCACCGGAAGGGCCCAGAGGCCTTTGGCAGCTTTGCTGGGCGCTTGGCGTGGTTTCCACTTGTTTTCCCGAAGCGCCCGACGCGGTGCAGTGGGAGGCAGGGCGCCGTGGGACACGAGGTGTGGGGGCAGGTGCAGGGTGAGCCAGGGTGCGGGGGCAGGTGCAGGGTGAGGCGGGTGCAGGGGCAGGTGCAGGGTGAGGCAGGTGCAGGGGGCAGGTGCAGGGTGAGGCAGGGTGCGGGAGCTGGGCAGTTGGAGGGGGCGCCCATCAGGGCCTCTCTGGGAAAGGGCGTTGCAGCAAAACCCAAAGCAAAGCAGGAGAAGCAGCCATGGGGTCAACAGGGAAGAACATTCTAGACAGAGGAAACAGCAAACGCGATGGGCAGGAGTCCAGGGTGTGAGGGCTTGTCCAAGAGGTGGCAGGCGGGTGGCCCGGGCCTGGACGTGCAGAGCACCGGAGGCTCCTGCAGAGCTTGGGCCCCAGGCGGGGCGGGGAGGGGGGCAGGGGGCAGGAATCAGAGGCCGGGGTCCAGCGGTTCCCAAGGCGGAGCTTTCCAGCTGTGCTAACAGATGCGGGACGGGGGGTGGCTCACAGCCGGATGCAAGTCACGGAGTTGTCCCGGGTGTCAGACAGTTGTCCCAGGTGTCAGGGTGTTGTTCCTGAGTGACAGGGTGTTGTCCCTGGATGTCAGGGTGTTGTCCCGGGTGTCAGGTGGTTGGTTGTCCCAGGTGTCAGGCAGTTGTCCCGGGTGACAGGGTGTTGTTCCGGATGTCGGGGTGTTGTCCCGGGTGACACGGTGTTGTCGCGGGTGTCAGGCGGTTGTCCCGGGTGTTCCCGATGCACAGAGCAGCCGGCCACCAGGTCCGCGACCCCAGGGCCATCTACGTGGGGTCTGCGGGTGGAGAGGCGCGGAGGCCTCGGGGCACAGGGAGGAGGCACTGTCCCTGAGGGGATGACGGCGACAGGGCGAGAAAGTGCTAGAAGAAAGCGGCTCCTTGGGGCTCTGTCCAAGCTGAGGAGAAGGGCGGAGGACAGGGCAACGCAGAGGTGACCCATGGAGGTGACCGGGGCTCCCTAGAGATGTGCCTCCAAGTGTGTGTGCGGGGAGCGGGGGACCTGGAAATCCTCTGGTTATTGGTTCCCACTGGCTATCTTCCTACACACTGCTCCGGGTCCCACTGGCCCCCCGTATGTTCCCCCCTCTCTGGGTCCCGCTGGCCCCTGCGTGCTGGCCCCCCTCTGGGTACCTATGGCCCCCAGGTGCTGGCCCCCCTCTGTGTTGCACTGGCCCCCCGGGTGCTGGTCCCCCTCTGGGTCCCACTGCCCCCCCTGTGCTGGCCCCCCTCTGGGTCCCGGTGGCCCCCCATGTGCTGGCCCCCCTCTGGGTCATACTAGCCCCCTGTGTGCTGGCCCGCTCTGGGTCCTGCTAGCCCCCCATGTGCTGGCCCCCCTCTGGGTCATACTAGCCCCCTGTGTGCTGGCCCCCCTCTGGGTCCCACTGGCCCCTGTGTGCTGGCCCCCTTCTGGGTCCCGGTGGCCCCCGGGTGCTGGTGCCCCTCTGGGTCGCATTGGTCCCCCATGTGCTGACGCTCCTCTGGTTGCATGCTGGCCCCCCGTGTGCTGGCCCTCCTCTGTGTTGTGCTGGCCCCCGTGTGCTGGTCCCCTTCTGGGTCACATCGGCCCCCCCGTGTGCTGGTCCCCCTCTGGTTGTATGCTGGCCCCCCGGGTGCTGGCCAGACCCCTTTCAATAGGTGTCAGCAAATCTGTGCCTTCACTCGAGGCCTGGATTCGAGGTCCCAGCTCTGCCCTGAGGCCAGCAGGGTCATTTGGCCTCTGGCCCCTGCAGGCATCACACGGGTCCTGCAGGTCAGACTGTGTCCTGTGATCACCCACCAGCCCTACTTCTCTCCTAGTATTCTGGAAACCAAGGAACCCAATAAAAATACTCTCCTCTTTTATCTTGGCAACACAAAAGGCTTTCTCCATGCAGGGTGATTCCCCAGGCCTTTGACAGTAGGCCTCTTGGGGCTGTCTTCCTAGTATCTGAATATTTCCTTCTCTTCTCTCTCTCTCTCTCTCTCTCTCTCTGCAGCATCACTTGAGGCAAATAAAACCAACGTTAACTCCTTGAAAGTAAGAATAAAGGCCTAACTGCCTAGCCTTCATTTGTGGGGAGAGGGGGATAAAATCCCCTTTTCTTTCTTTCCAAATGTCTAGAGCAAGGAGGGAAAAACAAACAAAAAGGCAGTAATTACTGTAACAGTAACTCCTCTTGTTATGTATTGATTCATTCCAGATTCAAAATCAGGTCACATCTGGATTCCAAAGCTAAAATAAATACAAGCCGAAAGAAAATAGTGGGGTGGTGGGAGGTGGGAGCATGTATGCTAATAGCAACTGCATTCATAAGGGGAGGAGAATCTAGAATCGAGGCGTCTAAAGACTAAGTCCAGGAGCCTACAGATTCTAAAGAGTGGAAGGAGTCATTGAGACTCTAATTTTCCTTCCAATTAAGAAATCTATTTCAGGGGACGGCTGGGTGGCTCAGCGGTTGAGCATCTGTCTTCGGCCCAGGCCGTGATCCCGGGGTCCTGGGCTCGAGTCCCATATCGGGCTCCCCATGGGGAGCCTGCTTCTCCCCCTGCCTATGTCTGTGTCTCTCATGAATAAATAAATAAAATACTTTTAAAAAATAAATCTAGTTCAGGATATCTCTTGCAGATAATGACCTCGTCTCAGACTATGTAGGCACGGCAGGAAGGAGCCTGCTTCTTTTGGAGATGGCTTGTTCCATCCTTGGACAGTTCCAGCAGCTTTTAAGTTCTTCTTTATCTTAAATCAAAAACATCCTATGTTTTGTCCTTCAGCCGTAGTTTTGCTTTTTAGGAGTAATACGGAATAGGTCAGCACAGCATTCAAGCACTTAAAGCCGTTATCCCACTCTCCCATCTGCTTCTCTGAGTTCCCCCATGTCCACGGCCGATACTACCTGCCCCTCCCTGCAGGTCGGTCAGGGTGATACACACACAGACACACGAGTGTGTGTCCCATTTAATACTGGGAACTGCCCTGTGAGGCAGGTACTCGTTTTATCCCCATTTTACGGATGAGGAAGCTGAGCTCCCAAAGCTGCTGCTGGCAGAGCTGGGCCTCAGGGCCACATTCTGGCTCCGGTGCTCAGTGCGTCCTCGCTAGCTAGTGCGTCGCAGGCCTGAGTGCACAGCAGGACCGCAGAGGGTCCGTTCCAGCCAGATTGCCCAGAATGTGCATTTCCGACTGGTCCCTGGATTGTGTTGGTGCTGGGAGCCTCAGAGCCACTAGCTGGTGCTAATTAAATCCTCTAGGTCTGCATTTTTGAGTCCTCTCTTGGGTTGCCTGCCCGCCCCCTGGACAGCTCGTCCTACGTTCCCGAGGAGGACTAGGCTCTACGCTCTGCTCTGAGATAACCCGGGCACTACTTGCTTTCTTGAATCTCTGCCTATTGTCATCTGCACAGTTTCCTGTTCTCTGCCTTCCTCCCTGCACTTCCAGATGCTAGAAATCGCCCCAATCACAGCCACTCTGTGTGGGGTTCATCTTGTCCATTGATTCTGCTCTGTCCTGATTCCTGACTGAGCTGTGGCTATGAGAGCTTTCATCCCTTACACCTTCTCTGAGCGGGCACCTGGGGGGCTCAGTCAGCTCAGGCCATGATCCCGGGGTCCTGACATCGAGTCCCAAATGGGGCTCTCTGCTTGGTGGGGAGTCTGCTTCCCCTCTTCCCTTTGTCACCTGCTGCCCTGCTCGTTCTCTCACTCTCGCTCTCTCTCAAATAAATAAATAAAATCATGGGGGAGGGGGCTTGTCTGACCTAAAACAATTCATGGAGTTTACATGTTCACAGGTAGCATGTCTTCCAACCTATCGCTGTCCAGCTGAACCTCTTCCGACCGCTCTCGAGGCCGCCTGTACTCATTTAGCGTGTGTCTGCTCAGAACTACACGCAGTGCATCATATGGGCTCTGACCACAGTTCACTGCAACCATCGCTTCTTTCTTCCAGACTCTTATATCCTGTGAACACTTCCCATGATTGCATCAGCTTACCCTCTTGGCACATATTGAATTTCGACCCAAGACTTCCAAATATTTTTCAAATAAACCATCCCCACACCCATCTTTCCTCCATTTTATGCTTCTGTAAAATCGTTTTCACGCTGGCAGAAGACTTTACAGTCACTCATGTTAACTTTCATCTGGTGTGTTTTTGTTTTGTTCCAGCCAATGGATTTTTCTTTTCTTTCTGAAATAAGTCTCTTAGTTATTTTTTCTCATTATGAAGGGAACACTTCTTCATTACCAACAAAGTCATAAAATATAGATAAACAAGAAGAAGAACATTAAAAACTATGCCACCCAAAGTTAATCGTTATGAATACCTTGGCGCATCTTTCTACAGCCTTGATAAACATCCTTCCAAAATGTTCCAAAACATCCCTCCACATGTTTCTGTACGTAAATGATCCATAGAGGTTATTTTTTTTTAAGATTTTTATTTATTTATTCATGATAGAGAGAGAGAGGCAGAGACACAGGCAGAGGGAGAAACAGGCTCCACGTAGGGAGCCCGACGTGGGACTCGATCCCGGGTCTCCAGGATCGCGCCCTTGGCCAAAGGCAGTCACCAAACCACTGAGCCACCCAGGGATCCCCCATAGAGATTATTTTTAGGCTTACTATAAATCCCATATATTTTGTATTCCTTCTAGCTCTGCCAGCCAACAAAGTTTGTTTGATAAAATATCATAGAGGATGGGCAGTAATGGGATCCTGCAGCACAGCCCAAGATCTTGCCCTCCAAAAGGCTACTGGCTCATCATTCAACGTTCATTGGGTAGCAGCTTTCAACCAGGTAGAAATCCACATGTCAGGACCCGAGTCCCATTTTCCATCTTATTCCGAGAGGCTGCATGAGAGGCTCCACCTGTGTACGTTGTGATGACTGCTATTCCGCCTGCAGATGTGACCTAAATCTTGTAATTCCTGCAACCAGGCTTCGTTCACAATAGGCTGACTCTGTCATTTCCCAAACCCAAATTGTACTACTCTACCTCCTTTCAGAAATACAGTCATTTGTCCATTTCCAATTTTCAGGCAACTTTTCCCTTCTTTTTGATTTTCCAGAAACTACTAGCAGCGATTCTATAATTTCTTTGGTTGGTTCTCTCGGGCACCTCAGGATCGAATTCATCCAGGTCTGAAGAACGAGGTCTTTAACAGAGGCTTCTTCTTCCCTTACCATCTCGGCTCCTATCTTGGAATTCAATTACCTTTTAACCGTGTTTGTTCCACACTTTCAGCTTTGAAGATCTTTCACTTTCATGGAGAAGATGGAAGCAAGAGTTGTGAGGAAGTTCTCCTGCACCCCCCACCTCACCCCACCGTCATCTGTTACCCTTAGAACATCAGATTCAGTACATTGTTCTGGCCACTTTGCTCAGGTCATTGCCAACAAAAGACCATTTTGATGCCTCTTGATTTTTTTCCATGTGCTTTGATTTATTTTTTTTTTTCTTGGCTCAAGCCTTCCAGCTATAATTTTAACTCTTTTATACCAACCTTTCTTTTTCCCTAGTAATGTATGTTCTCTGACCCTGTGTGCCTGTGATCTTTCACAATCTGATTTCATTGAAGTGGCCCATTATGTGCTCATTTGCTTCCTTACATTCCTTTCTCTTTTCTTTTACACAAAGATCATTTTTTAAAATCATATTTTCAGATTTATTGTCTTGTAGAGTCTTAAGCCACTTACCCCTTGATAGGCTCTGAGCTGTATCAACATATCTAGCTCTTTTTTGAGTTTTTGAAATATCAGATACATATCTCTTTATTCCCTCTCTCTTTTTTTTTTTTTATTATTTTTTTTTTATTATTTTTTTTATTCCCTCTCTCTTACTTTGAGTTATCACAAAGATGATATGGAGTGTCATATTCAATAAGGAGAATATGGATGTCATATTCAGCATGGTTATTAGGTTAGTATCAATAGAAACAGACTATGGCTAAGTTATACAAAAATGGAATTTGTTGGAAGAGATGAAGCTCAAGACCGATGAGAAGCTTTGGAACCAGGCTGTGAAACAGAACCAAGGCAGCTCGGAGGGTTCACTCAGCAGGAATTATTCTCCCTTTGTGTCAGCTACTTAAGATCTAAAGTTCTAGGACAGACATCTGACGTAGCTATGTCTGACACCTGTGCCTTGGCTAGGGGCAGGCTGGGGACCCTGCTTAACATGCCCAGTAAGACTGTCCTCATCGTGAGGATATAATCACTCCACAGGGAACTGGGGTGCAGTCACCTGTAGTGGGATGAACAGGACTCTGAAGAACAACAAATGTCCACTTGCTACTGTCTACCAAGGTTGACCTCACTTTTATTTTACCAAGAAGTTCAACCTTTTCTTTTGGAATTAAGCATTGGTCAGTATTGGCTTTATTGATCTATCTGCTTCTGAAAAAAGGTTGTTAGCAAGGGGTATTAGGAATTTATGAGATGCTCTGCTTTTACTAGCAGGAGACTTCCCACGGTTATCTGAACAGTGGAGGTCCCAGGAATACCAGTCATCTCTGTGCCAATTTTAACAATACCTCTGAGGTTCTATTTACCTTGTGATCTCAAATCTTTTAGAAAGGAGTATCCACAAACACGTGCATTTATCTTATATTAAATATTTATCTTTATTATCTGCAATTATCTTATATTAAAATATTTTATTACTTTAACAATCATGTTTTGGGCTTACCAGACACTGGAAATCATAAATATTGCTCCTGAATCTTTCCCATTATTTCTTTCCCAAAATTACGAGCCATGCCCTCAGTAACATTAATAACCACCCCCATGAGAGTGCTGACTCTGGACTACCTGATACTCCATTCCATCTTTCTTATCCATACCTAGTATCATTTGTAATCTTTGATATTATGGTCTTTCTTGGACTTTTTCTCCTTTTTCATCATTTCAGGAATGTCATTTATTGCTCTCCCATTAAATGTGTTCCTTCAAGCCTCCATAAATGGTCCTTAACTTTTGCCAGGAACTTATGCCAGCCAGGTAGCTAGCTGACCATTTCTCATGACCATATTCCCTTAAAGATAGAATCTTGCAAGAAGGGATAAAAAAATTATTGTGATGACTAGTTCTTTAATTTCCTATCTAGAGTCAGAGATATGAATGTTTCTTCCAATTTTACCATTTGCTCCCCTGTGGTAGTTGATTATAGGGAAGCTTTCCTTGTCAAACATCCTCCAAACAGACAACCCAATTCTAAAGTGACCAGGACAGGTTAGTTATAGTCATCTCCTTATTCCTCACCATAGATAAATTCTACAAAGCACATCTTCCGCCTAGAAAACTATTAGGCATATAGATGTTGGAGAAGTAAGAGCAATTCATAGAATCACTGATTAAAAGACAAAGTCTTAGGAGGTGGTGACAGTGGTTGGAAAGATGAGACCAAAGGGGAAACGGTAAATAGAAAAGAAGAGGGCAGCCCCGGTGGCTCAGCGGTTTAGTGAGGCCTTTGGCCTAGGGCGTGATCCTGGAGATCCCTGCGTGGAGCCTGCTTCTCCCTCTGCCTGGGTCTCTACCTCTCTCTCTGTGTCTCTCATGAATAAATAAATAAGATCTTCAAAAAAAATTCCTGATGTTTTTCTGTGAATGAGTTTTCTCGTATTATCCTGGAGGTCTCCACTGCTCAACAAATCAGAAAGACAGTGGAACTGGGAGATTTTTTTTCTTTTTTAAACTTCTGGCTTCCAGGGACTGTATTTGAAATTGAAGCTGAGCACACAAATAGTCCTAAAAGCCATACACAGGTGTCATCAATCCCAAAAAGGCTTGAACTTTATCAGAGAAGCTGGTGACTCTTGAGAAAGCACAGCTGCCTCAAGGAATTGAGCCCCATTAGAAGTTTACACTGGGGGGCCCCCGGGTGGCTCAGTCAATTAAGCATCCGGCTCAGGTCATAATCTCAGGGTCTTGAGATTGTGCCCCATGTTGGGCTCCTTGCTGAGTGTGAGGCCTGCTTAAGATTCTCTCTCTCCCTGCCCTTCAGTCCCCCTCACTTGTGTGCACACTCTTTCTCTCTCTCTGTCTCTCTCTCTCTAAAAAAAAAAAAAAAAGAGAGAGAGAGAGAACTTTACATTGGAACCTGTCATTGGGATGCCCTTTTAATTTCTGAGACATAGTAATCTGGAAATTTGAAACTTGCCTATGATTCAGTTTCCTTTCCTTTCAACTGTCTTTAATGAATTTATGAGATCTGACAGTGGCCAAGCAAGCAGCCACGGATAGCGCCCCGGCTCTGGTGCTTACTAATAAGCAAAGTAGTTTTCTGCGGTACTTACACGTGAGGGAAGCTGAGGGCAAAATAACACCTGTTCTAAGAGAATGATAAGTGTCAAAAACGGGAAGCCAAGGTCATGGTCCAAGGATTCAAGAACAACAGAAGAGGAGAAAAGGCGGGAAGAAGGAAAGACCATTTTGCCCTGAGTAGGGCTGGGAGACTGGAACATCGACTGAGTCTCTAAGATGTGGGTAGGGCAGCCTCGGTTGAAGGCACTGAACACACTGAATAAGAGCCACTGGTTTTAAAGAAACATCCTTTATTCTTTTAAACTAACAGCCAAGTAAACATCTAGAGACTCCCTTCTAGAATGTTCCTCTCAGTGAGTAGAAGATGAAAAGTCAAAGGAATAGTTTGTCTTACAATGTACCAAACCCAGCAGCCACTCCTGCATGTCTTTGTAGGATGGTCTTAGGAATGAAGACAATGTTGGTAGAAGGGGCTACGAGGCTTTACGTGAAGCTAGATTCAGTCAGATTGTGCGTCTATTTTGGGGTAGCACTAAGGTTAATGGAGATGGGGGCTGATGGCCACACAAAGGCCAGAGTCTTCAAACCACTTCTTGGCATTACTTCCTTTCACAATTAAATTAGTTTACTCCACTGGTGACTATTGTGAAAGATGCAGAGAACTGAGGAAAGATGTTTGTAGGAGGCTGCGATGGTGGTGAGTGCAGGACACACAAAGGTACTGCCTGACTCCAATAATTTGACTTATAATGTTGCAGTGGAATACAGTTCAGATTTCCAGGCTATATTCCCATTTTCATCCATACAAATAGGGCATTGATCTGGGCAATAGAATTTCCAGGAGGTCTCTGGGAGAAGAGAGGCGCTTGTTCTGATAGGGCTTAGCGACAGCCCCTCGCCCTTACACTCTTCTCCCTGCCTCACACATGGTAGGCACAGCCGGGCTTCTCAACTGGACACACCCTGCACCAGACTCTGCCTGGCATGTTGACCGCAGCTGACATCTGGACCAAACTCATCAAGGACCATCAGCCAGACGACCCCAATCAGCTGCTCCTTGACCTAAAGGATAATAATGTTTGTTGTTTTAAGCCTTTTTATTTATTTATTCATGAGAGACACAGAGAGAGGCAGAGACCCAGGCAGAGGGAGAAGCAGGCTCCATGCAGGGAGCCCAACACGGGACTCGATCCCCAGACTGGTGGGATCACGCCCTGGGCCGAAGGCAGATGCTCCACCGCTGAGCCACCCAGGCGTCCGGCCCTGTTTGTTGTTGTTTTAAGCCGCCAAGCTCTGGGGGCTAATTCATTACAGTAAACAACCAACGTAATCACTTGTGGAATGGAAGGGACACAGCCAGGTTGGGAGAGAGGGAACAGCTGAGCTGTGATGGCCTCCGCTGACCCTAAGAGAGGTTTCCAAAGCTCGTATGGCCCTTTACAGTCACATGTATTCTTTTCTTAAACTAGAGGGTTCTTATTCTTTCTGCCCATTGGAGATCTACATAGCTTCCTTCAAGGTTTCCACAGCTACGTGGTACCCTACCATGTGGACGTAGGGGTCCGGTCTTACTGAGACAATCTCCTCTTGCTGGACATTCAGCTAGTGTTGGTATTTCACAGCCTGCTGGAAGGTACACGTGTACACATCTCTGTGGACATGCACAAGTGGAAGCACAGAACTCACCCCTGGAGTTGGAATTGGGGGTCCTCAGGCTTCTCACTCACTGTACAGCACCGATCCCCAGGAGCCGCCTGGCCCTACATGTGTCGTCTACCTCCCTTGTTCCCACCTAAGTGCTGGAAACCGCCTGGAGATCCCACTGCCCTCATCACATAAAGGGCACGTTATGTGAACTTAGAGAAAATTCCTGGAAACATTACGGGTGAGTTCTATCAAGACATGAGCAGAGAACTGTCTCAACAAGTCCGCCACCGTGCCTGGCACAGACTTTTTAGGTTAAACCAATGT
The DNA here is from genome assembly GCF_003254725.2 of Canis lupus dingo. Lineage (NCBI taxonomy): Eukaryota > Metazoa > Chordata > Mammalia > Carnivora > Canidae > Canis > Canis lupus. The sequence continues at coordinate 54,086,602 of NC_064244.1, forward strand.
TCTCAACCCTCTGTTGTGATAGGACACTGTAAGAAAGTCAAAAGAAGTTAAAGACGTGCTCGTTACTCTCAGGAACTGAAAATCGAGTCTACCCCGTTAGCTGAAACCCAGAGGAGCTGAATCCAATCAGCTAGTTTTTCTTCCTCACTGATAGAGCTCCAGTTACCAAGAGGGAGGAACTGCCCTGAGGTCACCGAAGATGGGAAGACATTCTTCAGTAGGCTTTCCCTCTCTCCCACTACTGCCCTTCCTCCTTCTGTCCTTTTCTTCCTCTCCCCTCCCCCAACACATTTTTTAAAGATTTATTTTTATTTATTTATGATAGACATAGAGAGAGAGAGAGAGAGGCAGAGACACAGGCAGAGGGAGAAGCAGGCTCCATGCAGGGAGCCCGACGTGGGACTCGATCCCGGGTCTCCAGGATCACACCCTGGGCTGAAGGCAGCGCTAAACCGCTGAGCGACCCGGGCTGCCCTAGAATAGATATTTTCTACTGTAGTCTAGTCCTTTTTGTAGAAATGCTGGTCTTAACCCAATTGACTTCATGAACCATTAATGGGTCGCAACCTATAGTTTGAAAAACACTGCTGTCTATGCCACACACCACAGGCCTGGGGTAAATTTTAGGTGTCCTTTGCTCCGTGTAATAAAAACCTTAAAAGCCAGTGCTGTCTGCTAGCTAAATTGTTCTTCCTTTAAAAGTTAAAAGTCATCCTCACTAAATGTACTGGAAGCAACATAAATCTGAGACTTTCTCAGAAGTTGGCATTAATGTGCTGTAATTTGGTGCCAGCGCTGGGAGTATCAGTGAGTGCACCTGGCTCCGTCATTCTGCTTGATTGTCTGTCACAGTTGGGGAGGTACTTTCCCTTCAGACGCCCTCTGATGCGGCCACACGGAGAGAATGCAAATGCTGGTGAGCTCCGGCCAAGAATCCATCTCCCTGTAGCCGACTGGATTACTCGGCAGAGGCGTGTGTGTCTGTCACTGGGAAGAGGGATGTGTTTTCGGGGAAGCCAGGGGATTGGCGTGCGAGGCCCAGGCAGGGGAAGGAGGACAGGTGTGGGGGACATCGCCCTGACCTTAGGCCATCAGAGCCGACATGCTACCTTTGATCCCACACTGTGTTCACGCCCGTCCAGGAGGATGGGGGACAGAAGCTGACAGGGTCTGGAAGGGGCCTCTGTGTCAGGCCCTTGTCCAGGCACATTTCCACATGGTCACTGTAGTGAGGACGTAACACGGGTTGAGGACCTATTTTATTGCAGGCATTTATTTGCATTATCCCGTTTAAATCTCACAATTCTCTGAGGCAGATGCTATGTGATTGTCAGTTTTGCAGATGAGAAAACCGAAGCTTAGGGAGGGAGGATAGATTTCTCCAGGTTACGTTGCCAGTGAAAGGGGGAGCCGGGATGGGAGCCCCGATTGCCTGAGCCCGGAGCTCGCGCTCGTCTCCACCACCCACAGCATCTCTCTGGCAGGCAAGACACCGGCTTAGAAGGGTCATGCCCAAGGTCACGCAGCTAGCAGGCTGCAGGGCTGGGATTCCCACGGAGTCTGCGCCGGAACCGCCCCGCGGGGCTGTGTCACAAGCCCACGGCGCCCTGGAATACTTTGGGGGGGAATGTGGTTCTCCCAGGAATACAAGCCTGAATGGGGGGGGGGCAGCAAGACAAGCACAGGGCCGCCCCGAGGAACACGTGCCCCAGTGTGACTCCCCGCAAGCCTGCCAGGAGCCGAGGGCCAGAGGATGCATGTCTCCGGGAGATCAGCCTGAATCTTCAGCAACGGCGCAAGCTTGCGGACATTGCGCAGTTGTGGAGGATCAGACCTAACAGTGGGAGGGCTTCGAGAACGTTGTAGCTCAGTAGGAAGACTCGACTCTTCAAATCCCTTCCTACACCGTGCGTCCTATGGCGGCCAAGAGGAAGGTCCGGCACTTCGCTGCTCAAACAGAAACAAATTCCGGGGGGGCAGGAACCGTGTTGCGTGGGACTCAGACTACTTAGCAGTCAAGTTTTTCTCCACTGTTACCCTCTAAAGCCCCAGAAAAGAAATTTCTAGTGCCAGGGAAAATATTGAAAACTTGGGGAGCGGGGAGGCGGCAGCCCCTACCAACACCACTGACGGCAGGTAAGCAGTGCCTGTTAGAGGTCAGGGTCCTGGTTCACGACAGAAGTAGACCCCGGGAATCATGATCTCAACCAGGGAGTAATTATTCTGCTTAGAACTTGGACATTTGGGATCCCTGGGTGGCGCAGCGGTTTAGTGCCTGCCTTTGGCCCGGGGCACGATCCTGGAGACCCAGGATCGAATCCCACGTCGGGCTCCCGGTGCATGGAGCCTGCTTCTCCCTCTGCCCCCCTCTCTCTCTCTCTCTGCGTGACTATCATGAATAAATAAATAAAATCTTAAAAAAAAAAAAAGAACTTGCACATTCTCTGTAGAGGTGATGTATTGTTGTCACTAAGGAGCTCACACCGAGGGCCTCTACTTACAACGGCCTCACGAGCTTACCTAGAAGAGTGACTGTGTCTGCAACGCCCACTCTGGCGTCCGCAGAGCCTCCCAGCACGGCGCCTGTCACACAGCAGGCGCCCGATACATTCTCCCTCCGTGAGCAGAGTTGTTGGTAGACACCCCTGCTTGCAGCACCAATGGGAAAATAATGGGCAAGTCCTGCAGGCATATCTTTAACTTAAAAAGTGTCGGGATCCCTGGGGGTGCTCAGCGGTTGAGCGTCTGCCTTTGGCTCAGAGCGTGATCCCCGGGGTCCTGGGATCGAGTCCTGTATCGGGCTCCCTGCATGGAGCCTGCTTCTCCCTCTGCCTGTGTCTCTGCCTCTCTCTCTGGGTTTCTCATGGATAAATAAATAAAATCTTAAAAAAAAAAAAAAGTAAGTGCCAAGGTTTTGGTGAATGAATTCTGTTCCATAGTTTTAGGGGCTAAGTGGAGGTTTTCATCATGAAACAATTCATCTTAGTACAAAATTAGCCACGTTGGTTCTTTCTCTCCATGCAAACAAATGTCTCATAGAGGTTTTTTGTTTTGAGGGGTTTGTTTTTTTGGTGGTGGTGGGGGAGCTTGTACAGTTTTAAAATCTGCGACCTCAGAGAGGGAGACAGTTCCCGGCGGCTTGCATTGTGACTGAAGGTGAGTTGTACTACTGGTGCCACGTGCAGGTGTGTGTCTAATCCCACACTGTCACCCACTGTCACCCCCTCCCACTGTCACCCCCACCCCAACCCCAAACAGAAGATGCATCTCTCCCTGCTGTTTACAGACACGTCCCAGGAAAGACTGCCCTCTATCTTTTTTTTTGGAACGGGTTTTATAAGGGCAACCCAAGGGTACAGCCAGCTTGCTCTAGCAGTTAGGTCGCTCAACAATTCAGGGTCAAGGGAAAATAGGGTCGGAGGCCCCAAAAATAAAACAGACTGGTTAGAGATAAAACAACTGGAATAAAGACTTCTTTTCAAAATGCAAGCAGAATCCTTGCCCTTCGAAGAACAGAAGGTACAAAACAATGGCAAGACAACAGGAATAAAAGCCACATAATCACTTGGGCTATTCAGTTTCTCTTTACAAGGAAGAAGCTCCAGTTCATCCTTTATTTTCTGTTTATATTCATGAGCAAAACACAAGGAGCTTATAAAACTAAATATGGATCTCAGCATTAACAGCCAAACAGATGAAGGGATTTAAATGCGTTGATCTAAAAATTACGATCACAATGAGATACCACTTCATACCCATTAGAATGGCTGTTACCCAAAAGATGGAAGATTGCAAGGGTTGGAGAGGATGTGGAGAAATTGGAACCTTCGTGCCTTGCCGGTGGGAATGTGAAATGGCGCAGCTCCTGTGGAAAGCAGCCTGGTGGTCCCTCAAAAACTTAGACACAGAGTTACCATAGGACCCAGCAATTCCAGTTTTAGGCACATACCTCAAAGTATTAAAAGTCAGGACTCAGAGACCTTCCTACACTCACGTTCCCGGCAGCATTGTTCACAGCAGCCAAAAGGCAGACACAACACAACTGTTCACCATAAGACAAGAGAGTGGATAAATGGAAGTGTGGTCTGTACATTCAATGGAATATTATTCAGTCTCAGAAAGGAAGGAAGTTTCGATGCCTGCTACACTCAACACGGCTGGACCTCGAGAAGGTTATCGCTGGTAACTAAGCCAGGCACAAGGGGAAACCGTGTAATTCCACTTACACCACTTGTTATTTACAAGGAAAGAGCTGCGGTTCATCCTTTATTTGTTGTTTACATTCGTGAGAAAAACACGAGTAGCTGATAAACCTAAAGGCGGATCTCAGTGCTAACAGCTGAACGGATGAAGGTCTCAAGAGTAGTCCCATTCACAGGGCCAGAAAGTGAAATACAGGTTACCAGGGGTTACGGGGGTGGGAGGAGATGGGGCGTTAGTGCTTAGTGGGTACAGAGGGTCTGGGGTGATGAAACAGTTCTGGAAATGCTCAGTGGTGATAGTTCTAGGACGGTATAAATGTACTTAATGCCACTGCATTGCACACCTCAAAATGGTTAAAATGGTCATCTTTATGTTACGTATATTTTATCACAATCAACAAGAATACACCGTACAACGTGTGAATACATTAATTACGTTCCCTGTGTTGGACAAACATCACCCCAGCCGCTACCGCCTCCCCCAGAGCCCAGAGGCAGGGGACACGGGAGGCGCTCTGCTGGCCTTGAATGGCTGGAGGACATGGGAGCTGCCGCTTCGCTTCCAAATCCCCGACACGGAGGTAGGGAAAGGGGGTGGCACCCCTGCCTGGCCACCCACCCGGAGGCCTGCACGGAGCTGGGGAAACGGGACTTGCCATTTGGCCCTGGAGCTCACTGAGCTAGCCTTGCACGCCTTGCATGACGCGGATCTGGGTGGGTGGGCTGGGTGCAGCCGCGCCTTTCACTTCTCCTACCGACTTTCTGTAGGTTTTGTTGGATAAATATTTCTTAAATTGTTGACCGAAAAGGTTCAGTCAACCTCCAGAGATTTTGTTTGATTGTCTTTGCGAGCTTTCCATAGTTTGATAGATGTCTCCCTGGGGTTGACGTTTCACTGGGATCCTCACTTGACCATCCTGGAAGCTCCTCCTTCTCCGTAGAGTATTACCGACCATAACGGGAAGATGCACGTTCCTGGACAGCAGCACCTTGTGCATGTCCCTCTGCAGGATGTGCCTTGTCAACCCATGCATCAACCCTACACCGCTCTTGCAGTATCCCAAGGAGAAGCGGAGATCGTGGTCACATCAATCTCAGGTCTGTCGCAAAACTTGGAGGTGACATTATGATGGGCAAGCCCTCTACTCAGAGTTAACAGTCTCAATAAGTCAAAGGATTTGATTAGATAAACCTGAGATCAAAAGTAAAGCGTCCCCACAGGAAGGTAAGGGGATTAGCAGCCTGGAGGCCTGCAGAGCTTTTGGAAGGACAAGCCCTTTGAAATCCGCAAAATCATCTGTGGCTCAGATAGGGGCTTAGAGTGACTTCTGAGGGGATTAGACCCTGCCGGTGGTGCTACTTCCTAAGATGCATCATTATTCGCAGTGATGTTTACCGAGTGTCCCCCGAGAGGCTGCCATCGTCATTATCTCTTCCGAAGTCTCTGCATAACCTTGCTTTGATTTTTGTCTTTTTCTTTCTTTAAAGACTTGGCCGTTGCTAGAGATTTCACGACTCTTTTATGTTTGGCTGGTTTTTAAGGAGAAGAGGCAGTTGACTCCATGCTCTGCGCACACAGTCTTCGCAAAACCACGGCTGAGGATTTTAAATATTAGACCGATTTGGATCACGTGCCACTCTAAGCGGAGCTGTCTTCTTCGCTAGACTGGCTACCGGTTGGAAGGGAAGCCGTCCTTCAACGATGGCGAATGACACAGCCATTATCTCTGCAAGTCCAGAATGATTAATAGACTTCACCTCATCTGTCCCCTTCTCTGACTCAAGTCGGAGAACAGTTTCATTATTACTACTTTCTGGAAGAACAAACAAAATTATTTGCCAGGATGCTTGAAATGATGAATTGCTAAAAACGAAGAGAAGTATCTTTACGATCCTTGTAGATGCCTCTTAATGTATCTCTTCATTTTCCTTCCAAAGGCCATTTGTTTATTAGGATCTTCCCAGCGAAGGCTCCCAATGCATATTTCAAACATCAGTTTAAAATGATTCTTCAGGTGTGATGCCAGAGACTTCAAGAGCGCCCTTCGCAGCACTTCTGTGTTCCCCGGCATGTCCTTCCAAGCTCCCTCCTGTCGCCCAAGTGCCTTCTGAATAACAAAGATTTCTGGCTGGACAATGCTTGGGTCCAGTTCAGAGAGTGTTCTTGTGTTTCTTTCATCATCTAATAAAGATGGGTGTGTGTGTGTGCTGTGGTCAGGAGCAGCACGTCTTAGGGAGGAAGGGCAAACTGAGATCCTTGGATTCAAAGACGGTGACCCCATCACTTTCTCTTACATAAAAATTGTATTCATCCCACACTTCCTACTGCAAATCACTCTGGTACGACGTGACAATGCAGCAGATACCCAAGGACTTTTCCCACATCACACTACAAACATAGCCACCCTCTCTGGGGAGCCTAAGAGAAACTTTGGGGCTTCCACTTCCCCTCCATTTGTTTGAAGGATCAAGAGAACACAGTTCCATTTTCAACAAAAATTAAAAAGGAAAATCATGAAAAGAACCAGCCTCCTCTTTTTTTTTTTTCTCTCTTAATATATTGTTGCATCCAGGGAAGAGGAAGCCGTGAGCGCCACTGATACTGGGTCCCCAGGGACCCTACAAGGGTCACTCCCCAGCTATCAAATGAGCATGTCTTCCTCCACCCGCACAGCAAGTTTGTAAGGGGACTGGAAGTTCCTTTTGGCTCTGCTCTGCTGTGCAAAGATATGAAATGCCACAGTGCTATAGGGACTCAGGCTGTGTTCACACCTGGGTTTTCACAGGGAAGACAGTTTTTGGTTTTAAGGCTTTGGAGATTTGAAAAACCATTAGCCGCGATCCTGCCAGCCTCACAGGCCTTGCGAGGAACTGCACGTTCCTCAAGGACAGGAGCAAATTCCTTCCACACGTTTTTGGTTTTCTTATTTCTCCATAAGGCACTGTCCGGTGCCACAGGCCAATTCAATTCGGGACATAAAATGTGACAACATCTCATTTATTCTGCATTGTTATAAAACAAGGCGTGCACCGGACAAGAATTTCCAAGTGACTGTACTGTCACCCTTGGAAGCTTAAAATGAAAATGGATTTGGAGTGCATCTGGCTAATAAACAGGCAGGTTCATTATTGCCAATGTGTGCTATTTTACTGGCTGCATCAGAGATGTAGGGCCTAACTGGGTGACGGGCCCTGAGGAGGGCACGTGATGGGATGAGCCCTGGGTGTTATGCTGTATGTTGGAAAATTGAATATAAATTTAAAAATTACCTTTAAAAAAAAAAAAGAGAGAGATGTAGGGCCTACAGAGACCAAAGGGACTCTTTGCAGAGCCTCCTTTGTGGTGTCGGACTTCTAGCATCTTTCCTCGGTTTTCTGCTTCCTGACTGTGTACTCGGTTGTCCTTACTTCTGCTGTTCTTTCCCTTGATCTGTGTCTGAGAAGCTTCATTTTCTTCTCTGGTCCTGACTATTTACTTCATCAGCAACTGTAACTCAGAACAAAACTGAGAGAAACTGGATGGGCTTAATTCTACATACATTACCTGGTAAACATACTCTTTTGCCAACTGAGTAAGGAGCATGGGTTTTATGATAGCTCTGAGATTCTAATTCATCCCTTCTGTTATTATGTGAGGGAATGGCCTTTGTTTTTGTTTTTTTTTTAATTTATTTATTTATGATAGTCACAGAGAGAGAAAGAGAGGCAGAGACACAGGCAGAGGGAGAAGCAGGCTCCATGCACTGGGAACCCGATGTGGGACTCGATCCCAGGTCTCCAGGATCGCGCCCTGGGCCAAAGGCAGGCGCCAAACCGCTGCGCCACCCAGGGATCCCAGGGAATGGCCTTTGTATTAAGCAGCATTTTGTTTTGTACTTAGAAAAATATACTTTTGTTATTGTGACAATTAGCACCCAGCAGAACAAATCAACTGGACCCCAAAACAGATTTTGAACCACCCGCTTCTAACCCTTCCTTGCTACCTCCTTAATCAAGGCCAATGTCATCATTCACAAACTATTTTTTTTTATTTTTAAATATTTATTTTTAAAGATTTTATTTATCCATTCATAGAGATGCAGAGAGAGAGAGGCAGAGACACAGGCAGAGGGAGAAGCAGGCTCCATGCAGAGAGCCCAACGGGGGACTCGATCCAGGGTCTCCAGGATCATGCCCTGGGCTGCAGGCGGCGCTAAACTGCTGCGCCACCGGGGCTGTCCCATTCATGGACTATTAAAACTGCTTTTTAATGGCCTCCTAATACCATCCTGGCTTCCTTCCAACCTGTCCTCCACACGATAGCCAGAAGAAGCATTAGAATACGTAAAACTCATCTTTCACCACCACCCACCAAACCTTGCTCAGTGGTTTCCCGTATCAGCTTCACCGTACATCACTCTCCTGCTCCCGCTGAGTGCTGCCACACCGTCCCCGCTCCTGGGCCACGTTCCCTCTCCCACAGCCTTTGGCATATACTTTCTGCTCTGTCTGGCATGCTCTTCCCCTGGTTTTCTTCATGGATGGCTCCTTAGATCTTTAAGTTCTCAAATTAAATGTCACTTTTTCAGAGAGACAATTCCTGACCACGCTAATTCACTATCATTCTCTGCTTAGGGTGGAAGGACATATGAGAGTGAACACAAGCATGGAAAATCTTTGTATCACATGTCAACATCCACCACGTAGCAGGCACCATGGAGAGTCGTTAAAAAATCAGGCAATGACCTTGCCAGTTGACTTCAGTCCTTTACCAATAGCCACCCTGGTGCTAAGACAAAAAACAAACAAAACCATATGAATGAAGTAGCCATAGTGATACATATGGAGGCTACACATGTGCCCAACAGCATAACGTACATCTACCAAGGCCGATCTAACTCCTGTCACTGCCGAATATCCAACACGCCAGCAGCCAAGGCTGATGCTGAGCTTCCAAAATGGCACAGTTGCTCAGGAAGATCATTCACTTGGCGAGAAGTTGACCATGTTGAATCTTTTTCATCTTGAAGAGCCAGTGGTTTTTGTTTTTTTGTTTTTTTGTTTTTTGTTTGTTTGTTTGTTTGTTTGTTTTTCATAGGAACAGACCCACATTTGCCAGGATAGAGACCGGAGTGGCCCCACTTGTCAACACCCACAGTAACACACCGTTCAGTAGCACACTGCTCACTCCTGTAACTCTGAGTTCTGCAGGGTTAGAAATTTTCCTCCTCACAAAGGGATACGCTTTCACCTGGGGATATCGCAAGGGTACCACTGAATCATAAGCTACAGCTGCCATCTGGGCATCTTTTGTTCCTTGTCTCCAGGGACCAGCACAAGGGATGGGGTCACCATTTTGGCAGAGGGAATCCACTCAGTCATCAGGAGGGAAAAGGCTGCTGTTACAAAATGGGTCAGAGAGGAGTACACGTGGAACCCAGGTAACCCATTCGGGTTTCTTTTGGTATTTCCTTTCCCACTTGTGACTATAAATGAACAAGTACAGCAACCTCATTCTGAAAAGAGGATGTGTCTTAGTCCATGCGGGCTGCTATAACGAACCACCACAGACTGAGTAGCTTAAGCAATAAACATTTATTTCTCACAGTTTCGGAGCTTGGGAATTTCAAGATCAAGGTGTTGGCAGGTTCTGTATCCAGTGAGGGCCTGCCTCCTGGTTTGCCTTCTTGCTGTGTCCTCTGGTGGTAGAGAAAGAGAGAGCTCTGGTTTTCTCTTCTTCCTGTGAGGACACTAATCCCATCATGGAGGAAGCTCCATGTTCATGATTTCATCTAAACCTAATTACCTCCCAAAGGCCTTATGTCCAAATACCATCACACTAGGGGTAAGGGCTACTAATTTAGGGTGGGAGGACACAAACTTGTAATCCTGAGCAACATGGTGGTCAAGACTCAGACCCCTTAGGGATGAGAATGTGGGTCACACTACCTGAAAAGCCACTAAGACCGGCAGAGGTAGTGTCTGATGGAGACAGGGACCCAGACAGGTAATGGAGGAAGGAGAAGAGGAGTACTGGCTGCGTCTCCTAGACCAATTAGAGCCGTGGGGGCTAAAGTTTATCCCACTCATCTTCCACTTCTAAGTTTTCTTTCAGAAAGACGGGCCCACTGGTATCCTGGGGGAGATGCTCCATGGGTGCACATGAATAGGTGGACCAGAGGAATGCAAGGGTAGGGGGGCTGTAGTAGACACCGGGGCGAGTCAAGCCATGTCTCTTCAAGGAAGGACGCGTACGGAGCTGTCAATCAGTAGACAGCCTCTAGCCATTGGCTCCCTCGGGGTGTGTCCCTGTTACAGAGTCACACCTTCCTGAGGTCATTCCCTTTCCAAGGCAGCCCATACCTGGTGACTGAGCAAGAGGGGTGTGCACAGGCCTGGGCATCTCTGCCCAACGTGGCACAACCCTGATGGGCAATCGTTGCCCAGAGCCACCTGCCATGCTGGGTGAGGCTCGGTGAGGCCTGCATCAGTTTGTCCCCTCTCTTTACTCGAACTTCTCTCCCCACCCTTTCTTTTCACTGGTGCTAATCCTTATTAAGCATCTTGCACCCAGATTTGTCTCACTGTCTACTTCCAAAGAAACCAACGTGGTACATGCTTTGGTGGCAAATGAGGAACTTGCTAGCTAGGTCGTTTGGAGCAAATTATTTCACTCTGCGGAACCTCCATTTCTTTGGCAGTAAAATGGAAATAACAATATTTACCTCTCAGGGTTGGGCTGTGTGAGGTGTGGAGAAAATCAGGTGTGTGTCACCTGGTCCAGCGTACAGCATAGAACAGTGTATGATGTTTGACAAGGAAGCCCTCTCAGAAATGATGACTTCCCATGCCGACCCAGCTTTGTGAGCTCTCTGCTGGGAAGGGAGAGCTGAGTGTTCTGTTTTCTGGCCACTTTGTTCCTAATAATAACGGCGAGTTCTTGAACAGCATGCACCACCAGCCAGGCACTTTGCAGGTGTCTTGCATATATTAACTCATTTAACCTGCAAACAACTTGGTGAGGAAGGTTCCTAATCCCATTTGACAGGTGAGGAAACAGAGGCACAGGGAGGTCCACAAACTGGCCACAGGTTCCAAAGATGGCAAGTAGGAGAGTTGGGCTTTGAACCCTGGAACCTGACACCAGAATGTGTGCTCATTCCCAGCATAAGTGTATGGCCTCTTGGTTAAACTTTACAGTACAAAGAAGTTGACATGGAATAAAGCAGTCTTGCTGCCAACTTCCCACTTCTTCATGACACCCTTCCAGAACTAGTTTTTCTAAATGGGAAAGAGAAAAGGCTGAGGAAGATGTCACCTGCCTGCGGATGGTGTGAGGTTCAGGAATCCTTCCCGAAGCCCTGAGGCAGGGAGAAGTCAACATCTGTACCTCCCTGGGGTCGAAGCCCCAGGGGGAACCACTCTGGCAGAAGGTCTGAGGGCACGAGTGCAACGTTGGCAATGGTCGCTTCCTTGCAAAATTTCAGGTATTTGCAAATAATTAACTCAGCCTTTTTGACATGTCTTTATTTGCTTAAATTAACAAAATATAGGTTACATGCTATTTTCAGGTAAACTGCTTTTTCCACTGAAGCAGAAAGCAATATTCACAACTTGGGTGACTACACACTTGGAGTTTTAGTATTTAAATAGCAAGCCAGAATTCTGTACAAAATCAACATTTGGTGTAATGCTGTCCAAATATGTGAAGGTTTTTAAATGTTAGCTCTGTTACATTTTGTTCCAGCAAAGCAGACAGAGATCATGATTCAAAATTCGATGTTAATATTTTATTAAATTCCTTTAGGGCTTAATAAATACAGTATGCATATTGGGCTTCCTCACGCAGCGACTCATATACAAATATACCAGTTACCCCTGCGGGGTTACGAAAGGTCAGCCTCAGTCTCATGGCCAGCGGGGATTCAAATTTTTAAAAAGAGAGGATGAAAGAGGAATTAGAAGGCAAAAAAGAGGGGCGTAATCATAGGCCTGAATAAAAAGGATAAAAGAAAAATATGCCACTTGGCTGATGAGTTGGCTGCTTCAAAGCGACAGTGGCCAAAAGCCTGGGAAGCACACGGTAGTGACCTATTCTCAGAGTGCCACAAGAAAGAAGGTGGGTGCCACGCTGCCCTGACCCTTAGACTGCCGATAACCTTGGGTGCTTTTACCCCTTAATTCTCTTGGGGTGATCCCCATAGGTCTGTCCTTCAGGTTTGCGTTCTAGTTAATTAGCTCAATAGGCAAGTTGGCCCACCCTTCCCCTAGCTCAGCACTCCTACAGAGGGTGTCCATATAATTTATTACCCAAACTGGGACTCTTTTGAGAGTTGACGTGATACTCTTAGTAATTATCCTGGGGCAGAGGTATAAACCAGGGTTGCTCCAGGCACACCAGGACATTGGTCACTCATCAGCACACAAAACCAAGCCTTTAGCCTTAGTTCTCACAAAATCGGTATCTATTTACCATCAGGCTAGACCTGATGGAGTCTCTCATACCCAGAGTCAGGAACTAAAAACAGGCTTTATAATACACTTCCTAACACTTTTTAAATTACTTTCCTTAGACCTTTTTTTTTTCTCCCTCAAAATGAAATTTTACTTGGAAGGCTCACATGAAAAACAGATGAAATGTGAGCCCGTGGAGTGAAGTGGGCATGAGAGCTGAGTTTCTCCTTTTCCCCTCGCAGCTTTGTAGGGGCCTAAGAGGGACCTCTGGCTCCTCACTCCACAACTTGGAAACCACCCTTCTAGACCGTACTCTCTCCATCTCAACATGAACTTGATCCTCAAACATTCCCACATGATTCATTGGTTGGAAGACACTAGAGCTTGCCATTCTGGATTCCCTGGTTCCAGCGAGGCATACCCAGAACGAGCTGGAAGTCTGAAGCCCCGACAGCAGGTCTACAAGCGCTCTAGACTACTGAGAGAATGACCTTGTAAGAGAACCCAAGAGCTGGAGGGTCACAGAGCATGCCGCCGGCCTCCTTGTGATGTTATCAGGGGCACTAATGAGCTATATTCATAAGGAATGGAAGGCAAGTTGCCCCTCGGAGGACTGGGGACGGTTTCCTGGCACAGAGTTGTGCTTGTACCCACAACAACCCACTCTATCACCATCAGCATCCCCTTTGCAGGAGCTTGACCTCAGAACAGGGGTGGCAGTAGGAAACCCAAACAGCTTTGGCACTTTGCGGTGGTGGTGAGGCTGGAAAAGAAAAAAGAGCTTTAGGCGAGGTAGCAGGAGAAATGCGTCAGGGATCCACGAAGCCCGTGGGCAGATGATTAGAAGTAGATGAGGCTCCGGGGGAAGAGAAAAAGCCAGCATCCGGCCGTCAGAGACGACGGGCCAGGCCCTCCAGAGAGATGTCCTGGGAACATTAGGAGGAGAGAAAGCCAAATCACAAACAGTACCTAGCTCTACAAATAAGAGTTGAAACTACCACCCAAGAGGCAGTTTTTACATAAACACAGACACAGTACCAGAGGGTTAGTCACAGGTGGGCCACCCCCGGGGAGGCGGCTCTACCCGGCGCCCGGCCTGGGGAAGCCTGCCCGCCCGTTAGAGTCGTCACCACTCACTGGCATCGTGATTCAAGCGTCTCGGAGGAAATAATTAGTCACTGCGGGCTGGCTGGGTGTGTTTTAAGTGTATTAAGTGACCATAAACATCACAGGCATCATCTTCTAGAACAAAAAGCGTGTGTTTATACAGTGTGTGTGCGTGTGTGCCTGTGCATGCACACATGCGTGCGTGTTTGTGTCCTGATGAGGCTCTTACATGACAGATAAGAAGCCCCGAGTCAGCGGTATGACTTCAGAGTCTCCTACTCTATATTTTAATGAGTCTGAAGCCAGAAACATGTATTTACGGAGTTCCTGGGACGGGTCTTGGGAGCCACCATATTAGCCCGCTCAGTCTTTCTCAATCCTGGCTGCACAGAAGAATCATCTGGAGCAACCTTTTAAAAAAAAAAAAAAAAAAAAAAGTACAGGAGTTGGCGCTCCACTCCAGACCAAATGAAATCAGAATCTCAAAGGTTGAGGCCTCAGCATTGGTTACTTTTCTTTTTTTTTTAAGTTCCCCTAGATGATTCTAATGTGCAGGCAGCATTGAGAACGAGTCCCGAATCCCCCTTTATCAGTAAGTGGCTGATGGTTATTCTAATATTCTATTCTAGATAAGCGACACTTGGATGGCAGGAATCCCTCCCCGCACGCCCAGCTCCGGCACTGCGGAGAAATCCAGGGCCTGCAAACTCTTGGTTGTGCAGCTGCTTGGTGGGCCGCAGGCCCCAGAGCAAGGCCTCCAGGAGGGAGCTCTGCTCAGGCCACGGAGGGTGAGGCTGCAGACGCTGAGCACTCTGGGGCCACCTGGGGAGAGGCTCCACGTGCTCCACCTGAGGCAGGGAGACGTCACAGATCAAGGCAGACAGGCAGGCATCTGAGTTCTGCTGGGTTTTCACCACTTTACAGTCATTCATATTTTCTTGAAATTCTATCTTGTATCTGCAGCAACTATTGAGAGCATCCTCGTCAATACCTCACTCTCGTCCTTTCTGGTATGTCGGATTATTTAATGACAGTGATTTATATATATATCTATGTATAGATATATACACACAACTACTAATGTTTTCACCTATCTGGAAAAAAATTGTGAGTTCCACACATTCAACTAAATCATCATTAATAAGGTAACGTGTCAAGCACCATATTTTTGCAACTAAAAAGAAATTTACCACGTATTGCGTATTAGTCAAAGGAAGAAAGAATTTCTAAAAGCACCTCAGCGTCAGCGTCCAGTTCGGCCCGGCGAGCACGTACAACATACTGTCCGGCAGGTGCACGCGGCAGCACCGGGGAGGCCGGCGTGTGTGCCGGAAATCGGGGCCCTGGCGTGGCCTGCGAGGGAAGCATTCACGTGGCGGGGGACAGTCCCCGCTGGTGCGGCCCGAGACCCTGGCTGTGGCAGGTGACAGCTCACGCAGAAGGCGCTCCTGGCACGGCCTCGCTCCCATTGTCCAGACGTGATTTGAAGACCGTGCACTTAGATCCCTAAAAGCACCGCTTGTTTTTCCATCTTCCTCTCCAGTAATTCCTTTAAACTCTCATCTCTGTGCTTGAAGTACAAGTAATCGGGGAAGGGGGGGCCCCGCCGGGCACCGAGCAGAGCCCGTGGGCGGAGGCGCTCCTCTCCGCGGGCTCGGTCCCGGTCCCTCTCCCTCTCGGGGCCTCCCTCTGGCCCTGCGCTGTCCCGGCCCCGGGCCTTGGCCTCTGTGCCCGCCTCGCCCTCGGCCTGGCCCGCTGCGCAGGGGGGCTGCTGGGGGTGCTGCGGGCCCGGGCTGTGTCGCCGGGGCTCACGGCGGGGGTCGTCCTCCTCCTGCTGGGGGCGGCAGCTGGCCTGGGAGCCCTCCCCGGCAGGCTGCAGCTGGGGCACCCCGGGCCCACGCTTCTGGGACAGGTCGAAGGGCTCCTCCTGCTCCAGCCCCCCGAGGGCCGCGGCCGCTGGTGCCAGGGCGAGCCTCCCCCGGCCGAAACCTGCGGGAGCAGAGCAGAACTCAGGCTGGGGCGTGGGGAGCCGGCCCGCCAGCACCAGGCCCCAGGACAGCCGGGTCTGCACCCCAGAAGCAAGCAAAGCCCGGGTTAAGCGTCCGCATCCCGACCCCAGCCCAGGTCTTAACCTCAGGGTGCTAAGCTCAAGTCCTGCAGGGAGCTCCGGGCTGGGTGTGCGGAGCCCAGCCAGAAAAAGTCAAATGAGGTTAAAATTAAAAGTAAAATATATATTGGCAGATTGAACTCCAATAAAAAAAAAAAAAGCTGGTATTAAAAAAATAAAAATAAGATAAGATAAAATAAGATAAGATAAATAAAATAAAATAAAATAAAATAAAATAAAATACGCTCCCAGTAAAGCTGTGGAGAGACGGGCCTTGTCACGGATGTCGTGGGCATCAGGAGGGCTCCTTTATGGTAAATTTGGCAACAGGAGCCAAAAGCTTATAATAAGCAGCTTCTGACTTAGCAGTTATACCACTGAGAGCTTAAACTATGGAAATAGTCAAGTGCACAAAATGTGGAAGGATGCTCCTCTACCACATTTTTTTTTATAGTGAAACTGAAAGGATAGAGGTTTTAGATAAATGATACAATGAACACGTGTAGATGTAGAGACCGACTAAGCGTCGTAAAAAGGTAGTCTATATATTTTAAGTAAAAAAACCTATATTTATCATATATATTTATAGTGTAGGCCCCATCTTATCTGTCTTTATCAAAAAATATCTGGATGAATTTATGTCAAAATCTCACAAATTAGGTGATTCTGACATTTTTCTTTTCATTTTTTTAAAAAGATTTTATGTATTTATTCATGAGACACAGACAGAGGCAGAGACATGGACAGAGGGAGAAGCAGGCTCCATGCAGGGAGCCCCATATGGGACTCGGTCCCGGGACCCCGGGGTCACGCCCTGGGCTGAAGGCAGACGCTCCACCAGTGGAGCCACCCAGGGATCTCTCTTCTCACTTCTAAGATATTCCTTATTCTATTATTTTCAGTGAGCATATATTTTACCATAAGAAAAAATAACATAGCAAAGGTATTATCATCTTGAAAAATACATGTGTCTACCACTTGGAGCCAAGAAGGCCACCCCATAACGGGGCCCCCGAGCACGGCGGAGGGGAGAGGGCCTGAAGAGACCCAGAGCCCCCGTGTGCACCCCAAGGATCCGTGCTGCTGAACTCTGTTGTGCCAAAGGGCCGGCCTCCCTCTCAGCCTGGGGTTGAGGGCCCTGTGAGGGGGGTACCTTGCCGGAGCCCAGGGACACAGGCCTGCGCCTCTCACCCCAGGTGTGATCCCAGCAGTCGGGGCCCAGGCGAAGGCGGGGGCGCCTACAGGAGCCGACGTCCGGCCCAGGCTGCCTTGTGATGTCAGGCAGCGAAGGCGCCTGCAGCTTTAATCATACAAGGCACGTGGGGAGGATCTTTTTAATCCGATTCAGGATTTTTTGGGGCCGTTTCAAACACTGGAGTGCAAAAGTGCTCACACCGTTTGTAGATGAAAACATTACAAATTGTTGAAAGTCTGTTAACTTTCAAAGTGTCTCTCTGATACATAGTGACGCTCTTTATTTTTCCACAAGAATGACAGGCTCGTCAGGTGCCTTTTAGGATCCGAGCCCCCCGTACGGGGTAAGTCACAGTCACCAGGTTGGGCTTTCCAGCGGAGGGCCCTCTCCTCATTGCCTTCTGTTCCCAGCCCCAGAGACTGGACAAACTTCACCAATTCTGGAAAAACCCAGGCCTAGGTTGGAAGTTGGCTCAGGCAAGGAGAGATGCAGAGAATACTCCGGGAGAAAACCAGTCTCCGCGGGGTGGGGTGGGGTGGGGTGGGGGTGGGGTGGGGACTGCTTTTGTTTTTTAACTGGAATTTTTTCAGGGCTTTTGCATGAACTCTAGGCTTTGCTCTGTGATGCCCACAGCTACTGTCACTCGGTTATCAACGCAGGTACTGTGAAAAGGATGAAAACTGCCTTCATTCTGTTCCACGCTGTGGGGGGGAACATGTGTGTCCTATTTACGCATATATGCGCCCACTGGCCACCCCCCGGGGAGGGCGGGACAAGGGGCAAACATGAGCCCGTCACCCCGCGAGCACTGGCTTAGTGCAGCAGGTCCTGATTGAGCCCCGGGTCCAGGGCCGCACAGTCCACGACGCCGCTGGGCCTCAGTGCGGCCTGGGCTGCGGAGCCGGAATCACCCAGGCCAGTCTGGGGGGGCGCTGGGCACCCCTGGGGCATCTCCGGAGTACAGAGCACTGCACAGGGAACAGCAGGGCACCGTGGGGTCTGCAGCCGCGAGCGTGTGTCCGCTGTCCCCGTGCACACACCCGCTGCTGTCGCCTCCCTGGTCCCCGGCAGCCGCACCTGCCGCCTGTTTGTGGCTCGACCGCCCAGGGGGGCAGCCCGCCCAGTGGGTGCGCGAGCCACATAAGGCCGCCTCGGCTCGGGCCGGGAGTGGAGCGGGAGGGAGAGGGGTCCCCGCACAGTCCAGGGAGGGCTCCGCGGGGACCCGGGCGCCGTGCCCTGCGCACGGGCCACTCAGCCGACCCAGCGGGGAAAGCGTGCCTGGGCGCCCCGCTGTTTTGGAAAGGGGAGAAAGATCCCTCGCCCTTTAACGGCAGCACGATGGAAAGGATCTGCCCAAGATATTAGTTCAGGGTCAGTCAGCTCTGCGTTCGAGTCTTGGCCCTGCCGCTTTTCAGGGAGGTGGCTTTGGGCAAACCAGTATCCTGCGGCCTCAGTCACCCCATCTTACAAAGCTGGGGCTGGGAGACATTCCTCTAGCCTTGCGCTGTTGAAAGATTAAAGGGGACGGGACACCCGAAGTGGCGTCTGGAGCAGAACCTCGTCCCAGTCCTGGGTGGCATCATCATGACACTGCGCGGCTTCTCTGTGACCCCTTTCATGCACCACCTTCCGACAGCAGTATTGCATGTGCTGTGGTAACGTCAAGAGCCTGCTCCTCTGCCCCTGCTGTGGCCTTGACAGTTGTGACCCCTTTTAACAAGAGGAATAACCCATCCCCCCCACGGAAAGTAAAGCCCCCTAAGCGCAAGCTCAGCTCCCCGGTGGTACCCGCTGGCCTCAGTGGGCCGGGCACCTCCCAGAGGAATGCTTACCTTGAGAATGGAGGCCCCGCTCCATGACCCCATGCTTGACTTTCATATGGCGTGTCAGGTTCCCCTTTAGGGTGAATTTGCTCGGACAGTAGAGACACTTGAAGGGTTTGCTGTCGGAGTGCAGGTGCATGTGGCCCATTAGGTTGTGCATCCGGTTGAACTCCTTCCCACACAGCTGTCGGGGGCGATGGGGAGGACGAGACAGGTTATTCACGGCGTGGGCCTCCCCCCCGGACGAACCCGCACCCAGGCCTGCGTGGGGCTGCGTGCACTGCTGCTGTGTGGGGGTCTCGGCACGGTAAGCGGCCCCCAAGGGAGGTGTCCCCAGTGAAGCCGGGGATGGCCTGCACCGGGCCCAGGCTCCGACGCGGAGCCAGTAGGAATGGAGTCATGAGACCGTGGTCCTGCCACCCGGTGAATTTGAACACGAGGCAAAACCCTGCAAACCTACTGCAGCTTCTTTTGCATGCAGGCCGCACAGAAACAGAAAAGCCGACCTGAAAAGTGATTGCTCAGAGTGGGCTCCGCTCTAACGGCGCATACACAAGTATGGGCTTCCTATTTGCACGGCGTTCATAACGTGGAAGGTCCTGTGCTAAGCCTGCCATGGACTGTCACCTTTAGTTCCCCCACCAGTCCCAGGAGAAGGCTGCGGTTATCACCCCCAGTTCACGGATGGATAAGCAGAGAGATTAAGGCACCCGGACCAAGACACGCAGCTAATGGGTGCCCGAGCTGCGACAGCAACCCCAGAGGCCATGTGGCCAACCACCACCCCGTCCTGCGCCCCCTCGACACCACTCTTCTGCTGGACTGTGTCATGCAACGCATTTCTAATCTTCTTACTGCTCTTGGGGATGGACGGCAACACTAGAAGGGACAGAGAGACCTCAAGCAAGGCACGTGTCTTCTCTGCGGGCCGGGCTTTGAAAACACGATCTCAGCTTTACCAAAGGCAGACATGTGCTGTTGTTCTTTCCTTTCTTTTTTGGTCGTGCTGTTGTCTCTGTTTCCCACAAAGTGCAGACGCACCATGGACCGTGACCGTGGTTCTCCCACTGCTTTTGAAAGAACAGAACCGCCTTTTCTGAAGGCAATCTATGCAGACGCCCAGGGTGCACAACAGAGCCCGCTGCTCTAGGGTGTCCCTTCCTCCCCTTGTTCCCTAAGCCCTGGCGCAGCAGGGTTCCGAGGATCCAGCCCTTCCTCGGCCGTGTGCGGAAGAACACGGAGGAGGGTTTTCTGTGCGTATGAAGAAGGCCAGGGCACTAAGGAAGGAGCACGTTCCCTCCCCGCCTACCCCAGAGGCCCGTGTCACCCGGGCAGCCATATGGAGCGAGAGACGACACGGAGGGAGGAGTCGGGCCACAGTGGCCCCTGAGGCTGACCCCAGTTTTCCTCTCTCGCTGAGAGATATTTTCAGGGACAATGTTGGGGATCCTGGGTTGAATGTTTATTAACCAAGGCACTGTTTTCCTCAAGCGGCCTTGGAGAGAAGAGTTAAGCTGGCCCTAGAAGAATGGGTCGGCGCAACAAACAGTGGCCTTGGGAGACCCACCGGAAAGGATGCTGGGTGGCATGAAAGGGGGCCGGCTGGGGGTGACGACTCTGTCATAGAAAATCCACGCATGGATAATGAATAACGGGTTCTGTATTTTTTTTGATGATTCATATTTGGGGATTTTAAGTCCTTTTTCTCTTCCCTCTTTACTTCCTTGCTGGCAAGGATGAATTTGGCACACCGGTGTCCCACGCTTGGGATTCCGAGCACCTGCACACCACGTTCCTTTGGAAACAGTGGCCCAGGAGGGAAAAGATTGAGAGTGCTGGTTGGTCTAATTTTAATGTCCTGGGGAGAAGCCCGGCGTGTGGGATGGGGACTTGCTTTCTTTTACTCTCAACAGGGGACTAGTTAGTGAGATGAATCAATCTGTGACTCAGCTTTTCACATATGCGGACGTTCTGGGAGACTTCTATTTATTAGCTTCATCATCCAATTCTCCATCCTGGCTACAGGGGATAAAAAGCTTTGAATCTAGAGAGCCTATGTTAGGTATTTCCACTCACGAGTCATATAGGGAGAAAAAAAAAGTACATCTCATTTGGTTCGTGGGATGGTTCCTGATTATTTGGAGAGAGGCGGCCACAAAAGATCTGAAAACAGCACAAGCCCTGGGCTGTTAAGCACAAGATACATGGGAGCAGAGGAGCCAGAGGCTGCAAGATTATATACTACTGCACTAGTCCAAGTGCGTACAGGTCTCAGGGTTGTTCAAGCCAGACAGAATGGAAGGCACGGTGCCTTCCGTACCCGGCTACTATGAAGGGGAGCTTCTACTTTATCATCTCTAGTTGCTAAGGTATCAGCAGCTGGACTAGTCTGAAAAGGTTTTTATAAAGGGGATGGAATTTCAGCCTAACCTTGAAGAATGTTTAGGGCGCCATTTGTTTTTGGTTTGCTGCAGAATAAAGTCTCTTCAAGTATTTTCAGGCACTTTATTCAACCTTGAACCTACTAGGCAAGAACGGTGATTGCAGTGGTGCTAACGACCACCTGTTTGTTGTTGCCCCGGCCGCTGCACCTTGGAGGTCAGAGGGACTACACATTTCACCTGCCCCGAGGTCCCCTCTCCCTGTCCCTTTCCCCACCCCACTCCCACCCCAACACACAGAGCTGTGCACACGTCACAACGGCTACTGGTAAGCACTTTCCACATTCTTCCTTAGCTCTAGACAAGCCACGGTGTATGATCCTGTAACACAGGATCATGTGTCTACTATAGCGTTATTCTGAATCAATCAGTTCACTCCTGAACATTGTGGGGGCATTTTTAGTGGCACGTGAGTATATCAGGACACTAAAATGATATGGTCCCCTGAAGTCAAAGAATGTGGCTTTGGGGAGGGTCCCCTGTAGGACATGACTGCTCAGCTACATTATCTGAGGGTGATTGACAGAGGAGACTTTTGTGCTGTTGGCAAAATTTATTTCGTGCATGTCAGAGTTATCCTTCATGGTTGATGGTAGCCTATTGGGCCAACTGATGGAAAGCTTTTGCAGGGTTGGATTGAAGGTGTCTCAACTCTGAAAGAGGTCTGGGGCACTACAAGGAGCCCTAGGTTATCTTCCAAAATGCAAGGGCAACCTTCCTTTCCTACGTGGCCAACCTCAGTATCAAGCACAGGGCTACGCACACAGTAACATTTAATAAATCTCTAAGTATTTAGTTGGGAGACCAAACAAACAAGTCAGGAAAATATCCCTACCCTGTGCAAAAATTCCAAAAAGCAACCATCACCACATCTCTTCCTTTCCCCTACTAAAATGTCTATAACCCTATACACACTAGTTTGGAAACCAAAATCCTTCGTGGCAGGAGGACAGGGACAATTACTCAGGCCCCGAGGCACCTGGACACCAGTCACGTCTCCATAGTGGGCACCCTTAGCTTCTTCCTTTCAGCTCCTTCCGCAAAACCCTTCAGTCCTTATTCGGAATACCCAGCCTCTTCATGTTTCTCAGAAGGCTATTCTCACATGACAACAGATGAGTGTAGAAGATATTTTACGTCTATGAGATCCAGAGAAAAAAGACCCCTCAGCCACTGTTAGTGAAGAGAGGCCAGAGAGAGTGAACTGGGTAAATCAAAGATGGCACCCTTGGGTGGGGTTTCAACATGTGAGCCCCAAGAAGAATCCTTATAGGAGCGAGGGGGAAGGAGACCAGAAGGAAGAAGGAGAGTGACCTGGGAGGGATCACCAAAATGCTAGTTTCTTCTCCCGGGGAAAGCAGTGTGTGTCAAGGCCCCCTGTAATCATGAGGTGTGAGGCCAAGAGCAAGTCAAGACTTGCTGAACCATCTCCTGCCAAGGTCTGTGCGGATTCAATCAGGGTGGCTGTTGTTGATACAGGGAGCTCCTGGAGTGGAGAAGTCCCAGATTTCATGGTGCAGGTGTTCATCTTTCAACAGTCTGCCCCTCCTGAACTCTCAGTTGCTCTAATGAGGGGTACGAGTGTGCCTCTGACTCAGCCTTTCCATCAATACCAACTCTAATGCCTACTTTTTAAACAGAGGGGGAAACCTCCACATTTAACAGAACGTTGGAACAACTGTTTTGAACTGTCCTTTGCAAATGGGCCGCATGCATCATCGGGCTTTGAGATAGCAGCTCAGAGAGGTGATGGCGAGACCCCGGAAGGATGGAGAACTCGCTCCATTTTCTCTTCTGTAAAACGTCAGTGATAATAATAGTTTCTTACGAAGGTTGTTGTAAGGATCAAATGAGATAATTCACGTAAAGGGCTTGCCAAGTAGTAAGAGCTCAATAAATATTAGCTCTTATGATTATCATGTACATAGTAGACTCTTATACATTCTGGAAAGAGACAGATCTGTAAAGATAAGAGTGCTTTTTAGGCCAAGTTATTTGGAGGAAGTATTACAGGGAGGCCAAAGCGAGGGATCCTTCGGGTAAATACTTGCCGGGTCGCTGGAGGCTGCAGAGGCAGTCGTGCCCGACCCAGCGCAGAGAAGTGTGGTCGGAAGGAGAAGCTGCGCCCTGGCCCTTGGTTGCAGCCTTTGGGAGAGCCCCTCACGTGGCTCCTGGATCCCCAGCCCTTTAAGCAGCCGGCAGATGCCGTTCACTGAGCCAGATCCCGGCCTCCCCGGGCCCCTTCGCGCTGGTCCAGGGCCCGGAGGCACCTCAGGCCACTTGCCATGAGCTGCGGCGACAGCGTGGACAGCCAGCGACACTGTGTGCAGGGGCGGGGTGAGGGCGGCGGCGGCCCCGGGGGAGGCCCGCAGAGCCAGGAGGCCGGGGTGCACCCGGGGGCCCGGGGGTGCGGGGCCCGGGAGAGCAGGACGGGGCGCCGGAGCCTGCGGCCCACGGGCAGGGCCCTGCTAAGCCGCCCTTGCCTACGCCTCCTCTCCCGCGCTCTCTCTTTTAATAAGAAGGGTGTTCCTTTCCTCAAAGGGCGAGGGAGGGAGGGAGGGAGAGAGAGACTGTAAACTGTCCAAAAGGACCGTGAGAAAACAGGAAGCTCTGAGAAGTACAAGAGAAAGCAAGATGAAATCTGGTCGCAGGCGGCCCCCGGGGACGCGGAGGCATTGTTAGGCAGGCGGTCCGAGCAGCTATATCCTTCCTTCTCGAGGAGGGCTTGGCTGCCGAAAGGCTGCTATCTGGTCACTGCCTTAACCCCCTCCACGCCAGCCCCAGGGCCCTGGCCCAAAGGCCCGGCCCCCCCGAGCCCCCCCTCCGCGGCGTGCCCCCCACGGGGCGCCAGGGCCCAGGCGGGGAGCGAAGCCGCGCGGCAAAGGCGGTGGGGCCCCGGCCAAGGAGGCCTCGGCCCTCGGCCCGCGCTGCCCTCCGCCCGCGGGCCCCCGCCCTCGCCGAGGCTGCGGATGACCTGGTGATTCATAACTCAGGCAGCTCCCGGCTTCACCCATCATCTCAAAGGAGAATTTGTCCCGGAAATTCTGGATGGCTGCTTTTCCTGGACAGGTTTCCCAAAGACGGCAGCTGGCTCTTCGCTATTATGGAGCGCGGCCGCCACAGGGATGGCATCCAAATCAACCCCTGCGCGCTTACGCAGAATCTGGGAAGCATATTTCTGAACCGTGGCTCAAGTCTACAGGCACGGGTCTCTGGAGGCACTCCAGCTGGCTCCAAGAAGCAGGGAGGCCAGAAGTGGAGCCAACAGCAAAGGAGTCCAGAAGGGCAGTAATGGGGTTTTTTTTATACAAGAAAAATATAGAGAGAGAGAATGGAAACCTTTCCTCTCCTCTAATTTTCCATCCTATTGTGAATGCTTAATCTCACCGTGAGCGCATGTTGCTGCCCGCTGAGGACAGCTGTTGCCACTGAGCTCGGGGCCAGAGCGAGCCAGGTCACGCTGCAGCAGGGGGAGGGCTTTACGTCAGGAGGACTTTTAGCAGGGAGAAACCCAAGAAATTAGGCCCTGTTCCTTCAACACTCTCCCCCTTTCTACAAGCTTTTGGGCAAAACGGACAGATCTAACTCCTGGGATAGGACTGCGGCAAGGTCTGCCTTTTTTTTTGTTTGTTTGTTTCCAGCCACGTCAATTCTGTGACGCGACTATCTCTTCCCTGTTACCCACGATAAAGCTTTTGGGTTTAGTTTTCTGGGCCTCTCCTCCAGCATCACTATGCAGTCAGCCAGCCATTCATCTGGGATTGGCTATGGTTTTCGTGGTGATGAGCAAATGGCCCTCCGTTCTGTACCCAATGCCCAAAGTTCCACGGACATCCACCGAGGGCCAGGTCTCCAAGAATCCACAGCAACACTGGTGGCAAGCAAAGCACATAGGACACTGTCTGGAGACGGCCTGTGCTGCAGGAGGATCAGGGGCCGGCTGACAAACACGGAGCCGGGGTACATACTCTGTAAACTCAGACGTGCTCTGAAGCCCCTTTGAAGTGAAGAAGGGTGATGAGACCAGGAGGACACCAAGCAGGGGGGCACTTTGCAGGGACATGTGGACAGAGACAAAGACCCTGGTAGGGCTTCTGGCACTTCCCAGGAGGCAGAGGGCTCTTCGGTGAGGCAGCTGACACCTGCCCTCATTTCAGAAATGTCCAAGAATGGAGAAGGCCCGCCCATTTGACAAAAATACCCTTCAACACCCACTTATTTTTAATCCAATGACAGATACACTGTCCTAGGCAGCCTCCTGACCCGTAGTGTGGTCTCCTGGGAAAACCTCCCCACCAGGGAAAGGTGGCCTTTGCAGACGACGCAGCCAATTCCCCCACCAGGCCCATCTGCCGCTGAAGAGTATAAACTGTGCATCATCTCAGAGCTGCATTTCAGCCCTCAAGCCTCTCTCATGGAACCTGGTGGTGTTAGGATACATCCCAAGCCTAATCCACCCTCAAAGAGAGGTCAGAGTGAGTTTCTGAACCGCAGAGTGGATCCTCAGGCACCTGCTGCACCACGTATGGTATGCTATCATGGGGGTGGGTGGAAGAGGGGGGCAGGCATAAGGCATCAAGCAAGGTTGGCTCACTGAGCACTGGGCCCCGCTCGCACCATGTCATGCAGTCCTCTATGCACTGGTACCCGAGAGAATCTTCTCAGTCCTCAGGTACCACCTGGTCCAAGAAATCCTCCAGACCCCTCTGCATCCCCAGATCAAACCCAGCCTGCAAGCCCTTTTCCTGCATCGGCTCTGCTCCCTGATGAATCCTCTTTCAGAGATGCTCTCTGCCTGGTCTGACCACAGGTCCTGCTGCACCTGATGTGACGAAGGAGGTGGCAGTTGGCTGGACCGCACAGGTGTGGAAGGGACGGCAAGCAGGGCTCCCTTCACGTTTTAACAACGTACGTGTCCTGCCGCCGGCCGGTGAGATGCAAATGCACAGTTCATGCTCGAAGCCCAAGAGTGAACCGAGCACAATGAAGGAAAAGTGGCCAGCAGCTCCCATTTGCACCTCCACTGTAGGGGAAGCAACCCCCCGGCCGCGGGACAGCTGTGCTGAAAGCAAAGGGCTCAAGTGGGAAGCGGGGAGGAAATCAAAGTGCCTAATGAGAGAGAGAAGGGGTGTTATGCAGAGTCCCCAGGTTCCCGAGGCCACGGCTGGCTTCCCGGGCCTGTGTGCAATGCGGTCACAGAGGCCCCAACCCAGAAGGGTCCTCCTGAGTTGGCTCTAAAGCTCTACTTTCACCGCCCTGAAATTCTTAATAAGGTCTAACGAGGGACCTCACATTTTCATTTTGCACCAGGCACTAGGAACGGTGCAGCCTCATCTGCACGCAGCTTCCTCCCCCTTCGGCTCAGATGACTCAAGACGCACAGGAGTCAACTTTCAAACCACCGGGAGCTTGAAGGAAAGGAGGGGAAACACGAGTGGGTGGCAGGAAAGGGCTGGAGGGAGAAGCCTCCCTCCCCCGCCTCCAGAGAATGCCCATTCGGGTCTAGGGAAGCTCTGGTTCCTGACCCCTCTCACCCCGTCCAGGAGTGGCCGACACAGGAAAGCCGCTGGCTTCACAGGGGGTTCCTTCAAGTGGGGAGGGGGTACGGGGACATGCTGCAGAGGGAGCAAGGCAGGAAGAGCCCCTCTGATGGGCAGCGCATGGCATCTGGGCCCCATCAGACACGCAGTAGCACAGAAGGCAAACGTCCAACGCAGACACAAAGGCTCCAACAGTAGCCGAAGGCGTGATTCCCCTCTGCTTCCCCCAGCCCTGTCTTCACCGCAGGCCGCCGCACACCTGAACCCCCCGATCTGCAGCTGATTCCCTCTCACGGGGCGAGTGGAGAAGGGAAACGGCACCGGGGAGGGGTGGGAGGACGGGGAACAGCCTGGGAGGCCCAAGCGTCTCTAAGCAGTACCCGTCACTCCTGGAGTTTTACCAATCTCCAGCTCCTACGTGATCTCAGCTACGCTATCCCTAAGCCTACCCCTACCCCTACCCCTAAGCCTAAACCTAAGCCTAAGCCTAAGCCTAACCGGCCGCTGAGATAAAAGTGAGATGAGGTAACACTCCAGCCAGTGAGGCGGATGCAGGCGTTCCCACGGCGACGCTGCACGCCTGCCCTGCACGGGACTTGGGCACCAACGGGAACCGCTTCGGATGGCGGCGCTCACGGCCAGGCCTCGACCCCAACGAGCACTTCTAAGGGCGCTGGAGGCCCCAACCTCGGCCTTCCTCCCACCTGGCCTGGGAGACCCGGCCTCATGTCATGCAGCTCCATCCTGGTGTCCGGAGGGTGTGTGGGGGGGTGCCTCTCGGGCTCCCTTCCGAGGTCCACCCATCGGCTTGTGGGGGGAAGAGGCCCTAGAGGCCGTTGCTCCCTCCCGGGATGGGCCACTCCACCTCACCTTCGTCCTTTAGCCACCTCATGCCCCCGGTGGGCCTTCCGTCCTCCTTCCTCCCCGCGGGTTGCCTCCTCCCCTGCGTGCTGATCCCACCGTACGACACACAGGGCCAGCTTCCTAGGGACCAGCTAGGGGCTGGTGCAAGCACAGGTGTGGTGCGCAGAGGAACAGAGCCATGGACGGGCCTGGGGTTGGCCACAGCAGCCCCATGGACAAAACACAGTAGGACGTTTCCTGGAGATCCTCCTCCACTGGCCATTGGCACAACCCTCTGCATCCTTCAGGTGTGCACCGCCCCCCCCCCCAGGCCCACTGCCCACCTTGCATTTGAAAGGTTTCACGTCGGAGTGGACGATCATGTGTGCCTTGAGGGTCTGTTTCTGCACAAAACTCTTGTAGCAGAGGTGACACTGGTAGGCGCGGATGTTGGTATGGATGAGCACGTGTCTCTTCATGTTGGCCAGCAGAGTGAATTCCCGCCCGCAGATCCCACATTTGTGCTCCTTCACACCCTGGAGAGAAGCAAGATTCAAAACATGCTGTGGTTAGCAGGTGACACGCGTTCATCAGAATTAGAATCTTCACTTCTCTCTTTGCCACGCGAGTCCACGGAGAGCCTGGTGACAGATGCTGAGTTCCAAAGGGCGTGGCTTTGGCCTTGCTAATTGCCGTTTTCCTGAAAAGTGTTAGTCACATAATCTTTTCTGTTTTCTGAAAACCATGAGCTAAGCCAAACCTTTAGGGAAAAAGAAAGCTACTGCTCCCGTTGCTCCTGCTGCTACAGGGGTTAATTCTATAGTAACAGTTCTGGGGATTAATAGGATTTGGGTAAGAGCCCTGTGGAGTGATATGTAAAATGAGACTACAATCTATCTTTGGGGAAAACAAACAAACAAACAAAAAAACCCAAAAAACCAAAAAACCAAAACCTCCTCAAGTGATGATAGCATTTCTCGAATGAAGAACCATTGTTTTCTTGAGTTTTCCTTAATGGACTTGACAATCCCAGAAGAACAAGTGATATGCCCACTTGAATTTCTGAATTAGAAAACAGGACAGAAAGAGACTTTGTACCTTCCCCACTGTTCATGGAGAGGGGCTGAAGACGTAAGCATCGGTGCCCTCAGTCGAAGCCCCTTCCAGGGACTCACAGCGTGAGCAGAGTAGGAGCGACTCCTGCCTGACCAGTGCTTCCCTGAAAAGGCCTTTGCAAGCCATCCTAGCGCAGAATGACTTTTCAGGAGGAACACTTAGAGACCCACAGCGTTAGAACTGAGGCTGGTACAGGATTAGAACGAGCTGCTTAGCTAACCCTTATAAAACACCTATTATCAGATATCCATAGCGACCTAGGGAGAGAGGAGGTCTAAGTGTAGCTCTGAGTCCTTTCTTCAAGGTGCGACATGATAAGGACGTACCGCTCCTCAGTTTTGGTGAGCCCAAGGCCCCCAGGGGTGGGTCCAGGTCTCTGCCCAGCCATTTAGGGGCTGTGCAACTTCAGGCAAGTCTCGTGCTGTTGGGTCCCTCCTCTCAAGATGTAGCGGTAGGTCATGAGAACCAGGGACTCTTTCCAGCTCAAATACCTCTTGAGTCCTGATGACTGTCGGTGAGTAGGAGTTCATGCTCACCAAGAGACGGGAACTCTAATGCCCTCCGAAGAGGGTGAATTTTAACAGTATGTTGTGTATTCAAGCAGGGAGTTTAAAATTCTGAAAGTCATGAAAGTTATATTCTTGATGGGTCTCAAGCATTACCTCAGCATCTTTCTTCTCAAGATCGCCTCCCCACTTGTCTAGCTGGCCACAGCAGCCCTCCTGCGACCATCCTGCGACCGAGAGTGCCTACTTATCACTAAAGAGAATTCTGTGTTCTAAGTAAAATTCACATAGAGGCTGGCCTAGAACTCATGAATGGAAGCCTGGACAAACTCTGGGAACTGAGGCAGTGACTGTGTCACTAATAGGATCAGTGAAATCACAGAAAGGGAGCCCATGTTAGGAGGGAGGGAGGGAGGGAGTAGAGAAGGGGAACACTTGACAATAGCATTCAAGGGCTCAGGTGCCAGAGTCCGAGGGTCTGGGGGACAGCCCCCTGCCTCAGTGGTGTGCGCATCTGCAGATCTGGAGTAGTGATACCTGCAGGGAGCTCTTAGAGTTGTTGAGGCCCTCCACAGGGCTCTTACCCAAATCCTAAATGAGGAGGAGAGCACCTGGTCCGCAGCAAGTGTTCAACAAACACTACCTCTCACTATTGGCTGACACTGGAAATTAAAATGCATTTTGTTTCCTAATTCAAACGAGACATTTTGGACACCATGCTGTTTTGTCCATTTTTTATTTCATTTTCTACATTCTTAAGAGAATTTCTGTATGTTCTAAAATTCGTCTTTGATTCCTTTTCCACACATGTAGAAGCCCCTGCAACCCGCACAGGGTCTTAAATCTCAGGCCAGCTTCTTTGTGGATGGTTCCTGCGCTTGGCAGGTGCCTCCTCCCTGGGTGGTATCCTCAGGTGCCTTTCGTAGGTCAGAAGCTGTTTGGCTCTACGTCTCCGCTGTAAAGCCCCAAAATGCCCACGTTGTGTCCTAACCTATCAAACGAAACCCCTTATGGCAGGGTAGAGAGGCTATCCTGGCTGGGCAAAGTCCTCCACTGGCCTTTCTAGAGTAAAGAGTGTATTACAGACTCTGGCTTACTAGATGTCTCTCCTGCCAAGGAAACTACTTGAGGTCCAAAGCGTGAGGACAGAGGTCGTTGGAGCAAAGCTCCCCTCTCAGAAGCTCACAGCAGCCCCAAGTCGGCTTAGCTGGCTAAGATTTCAGGGACACCAATAGGGCCTCGCCTTTGTTCATCCCGAATGACTCCAGGGCTCTGGCTGCAAAGTAGGCTGCACTCGGCCCTTGGGCCTGTATTTGTCCTTAAAGATCTGAGCCTAGGGAAGGTCAAACCAAACCCAACAGAAGGGTGTGCTCTCACTCCTCCCACGAAACAAACCACAGGACACTGCACCCAGCTGGGCAGGGGCTCCACGACCGGGAGCGCAGGCCTGGCTGGACCCAGAGCCACATGTGCACGAGGCAGTTCTCACAGCTGCATGAGAAAACCACCCAAAAGAGCTGCGTGAGAAAACCACCCAAAAGGCGGCCACTGCGTCAGCAGCAAAGGACCAAGGGAAGTGTCTAGAAGGCGGCTCTGGTTAGTAACTCCCAGGCACAGAGCTGGTCTTGGTTCCTGAGTGTGTCCTGAGACACACTCCTGCTGATGCCCCAGATGACATTTTGGGAAACAGGGCTTCAGGGCTCAAAGGGGGCTTGGGAGCAACAGCACGAGGCCCAGGGGGCTCCCTCTGGCCTTGCTCACTCTGCTCTTTGCTCTGTGCACATTACTAACCCCGGGGCCCACCCGAGCCCCCGGAAGGCTGGCTGGCAAGGGGCTGCAGGCCTGGTGGGCCTCCGGGCCAGGCCGGGGGTGGTGAGGCCGGGAGGGGAGGACCCAGCAAGGGTCCGCCCCCCCCCCCCCGCGCCAGGTGCCCCCCCCAAGGCCCTCCTACCTTGTGCGTGAGCGAGTGCTGCTTGAGGTGGTGCGGCTGCACGAACTCCATGCCGCACTCGGAGCAGATGTAGGGCCGGATGTCCTTGTGCTTCATCATGTGGTTCTGCAGCTGGCTCGGGTACTGGAAGGTCTTGTCGCACTCGGAGCAGCTGTACTGCACGGGGCCCCGGTGCGCGGTCAGGTGCCTCTTGAGCTGCGCCAGCGTGGGGAAGTCGAGGCCGCACTCCACGCAGATGTTCTCGCGGCCGCTCGCGTGCTTGGCCTCGTGGGCCTTGAGCTCGCTGGGGTAGGCGAAGCCGCGGCCGCACACGCGGCAGTTGTGCGGCTTCACGTCGCTGTGCTGCATCATGTGGCGCTTCAGGTGGCTGGTCTGCGTGAAGGCCTTGTGGCACACCTGGCACTTGTGCGGCCGCGTGCCCTGGTGCGTGAGCATGTGGGTGTGCAGGTGGCTGAGCTGCTTGAAGAGCTTCCCGCAGCGGCCGCACGCGTGGGGCTTGATGCCGCTGTGGCCCAGGATGTGCGTGACCAGGTTGTACTTGGACGTGTAGGACTTGTCGCAGCTGGGGCACTGCCAGCGCTTCTGCGCGCCGCCCACGTCCACCAGGTAGCTGTCGTCCACGCGCACGTTCACGTCCACGCGGTCGGCGCGCGGCGGGGCCTCGGGCCTGCGCGGGGGCGGCGGCGGGGGCGGGGGGGGCAGGAAGGCGTGGCGGCCGAAGGGGAAGGCGGGCGCGGGCACGAAGAGCGGCAGCACCAGGCCGGGGGGCCCCTTGGGCAGGTAGGCGTAGGGCGCGGGCAGGAGCGCGGCGGGCCACGGCCGCTCGGGGGGCTCGGGGGGCTCGGGGGGCTCGGGGGGCCGGCCCGGCTGCAGCCCCAGGTGGCACAGGTCGATCATGCGCGAGGCGCAGGCGGGGCGCGGCGGGGGAGGCGGGGGGCCCGGGGGCGCGTCCTCCGCGGGGGGCCGGCAGGGCACCTTGCTGGGCACGCTCTTGCGCCTCCGCGACCCCCCGCCCTCGAAGGCCCCCGGGAACCCGTCCAGGTGGCCCGCGGGCGGCTCATACCGAAACTGCGAAAAGGGGCCCCGGAGGGCCTCCGGGAAGAGGTGTCCCTGCGGGGCCTTGCCTCGGGAGACCCCCGGCTGCAGGCAGTGCGGGAAGGACGGGGCTCGCTTCAGCCCCAGCTGCAAGGGCACGACCTCGTCCTTGATCGCCTTCATCTCCCTCGGCGTCCTGGGCCGCGCGCCTTCAAAGAGAGAGAAATGCAGTTTTTTACAAAAGAAAAAAGGGTTCCTCGGCCCCCACGGGCGGCAGCGGGCATCAGGGCCAACTCAGGGGGAGTGACCTTCTCAGCCCAGGGCGGGTTCCCGTCGCTGCGGTGCAAAGCCCCAGCCTGCTGCACGGGGACCCCACGGCACCCACAGAACCAGAGCGGCAGGCCGGGTGTCAGGGTGCTTTGGGAAGACACCTGAGACCTCAGCCAGCCTCGGGGCCCCCCTAGGATGAGGGCGGCGGTAGCAAGGATGCAACCCGTGAAATGACCTGCATAGTGGGGGAGTCAGAACTGGGGTGCAGGGGATCCCTGGATGGCTTGGCAGTTTGGGGCCTGCCTTTGGGCCAGGGCACGACCCCAGGGTCCTGGGATCAAGTCTTGCAGGAACCCTGCTTCTCCTTCTGCCTATGTCTCTGCCTCTGTGTGTGTGTGTGTGTGTGTGTGTGTCTCATGAACAAATAAAATCTTTATTAAAAAAAAAAAAAAAGAACTGGGGTGCACTCTGACGTGGGTTTTCAGCCTGAGATGGCCTTGTGTCTGCCAGGGGGACTTCCATGTGTCTTCGGGGTCGCTCTTGGTCTCAAGGAACCAACCTCCCTGCCGGTCTGGGTCTTGGGGGCCTTGGCTGCTGGAGGACAGGGAGGTCCACACAGGTGCAGAGATTTGCCTGCTGAACTCAGATGTCAGAATTCCCAAGTTACCCACTCCAAGCCAGGTGTGCTGCCGGGCGTACCGAGCGGATGGGGTCAATGTGATGAAGGAAAGCGGATCAGACAATGTCACCAAGTCATCTTGGCAACTTAAGCCTTTTCATCTTCCCCGTGAAGCATCCGCAGGTGAAAAATACCAGGATTGTCAATCTCTGAAACCGCACTTGCATCTCCTCCTTCCCAGAGGTTTCGGGATAAAGCTCGGCCTTCGCCGACTCCCGAGGCAGGTGACCTTCCTTTCCTTGCTAGGCCTGCATCAGGCATGTGCGGGAGAGGGTGTGGGCTGGACTCTAAGCCAAGGGCTCTGTGTCCTTTCATGCGGCCCCCTGCCACGTTTCTGCGCCCCTCGTGTGGACGGTGGTAGAGAGAATCGGGTGGCCGACTCCACATTTTCAGGGGGGGCCCTTTATGCCCTAACCCTCTGAACTTGAAGGGGATCCTTAGGGCCCTGGCCTTGGGGCTGGCTACGTGCTGAGTACTGTAGGGTGAGGCTCCCCGGCATGAGAGGCCCAACAGTTTCTGGTGGTTTTCTTCAGTCCTTGATGGAGCAAATGTAATTTTTGCAAGTACCTGGGTATTAACAAAACTGCTCGTGTGTCTTCATGAGAGGTTTGAGAACTGCAGCACCGTTAAAACAAAAATGGGCCTTTTTAGGTTGGATTACCAATTCCATGCACAGAGCATTCAACGGAGAGAAAAACTATGTGCCTTTATGATACGAATATTTGGGTGTTACTTAAAACCGTTACAGAAAATCATCAGAAAACTAAAGAATAATGTGTATTGATCTTTGCTTTGTATTTATGTGGTGGGGAGTTAGCTCTGGTTTGTCTTCTTTCCGTGGATTTGGGGTTTAGTAATTAAGAGCGAGAGCTTGTTTAGCAGAAGGAAAGCTCAGCCCTACCTATGTCCCATCCTCCTTCTCATTCCTAAAATTGTTTACCAAAATGCCAGGTCTTCCCCCACTGCTAACCCGAGGACCAGGCAGGCACCTGGGGAAGATGAGGAGGGGGCAGCAGAATGAGTACCTAGCCTGTGAGCTTGGGGACGGCCGCTGGGTGCTGGTAGGTAGGCCCCGGGCGGGGACGGAATGGTTTCCACGGTCACTGGGTCTGGCCTCGAGCGGCAGCAAGTCCTGGCCCCTGAATTCGCGTGCGGGTCTAGAGGGGCTGGTGGACCCTGATCTGACACCCTGTTACTTCTATAAAAATATGTGGCTTCCAGACAAGGTCAGTGTGTCCTCTTGAAATAGAGGGAGGAGGAAACAATGGCAGCTCCTTTCTCTGGATTTCGTTTTGGCCACGGTTGGTTGTATTCCCTCGGTGGCGAGAAGGTTCTATTTGCAAAAAAAAGGCTTTTCACACTGGAGACAACTATGCCAGGCCACACGTGACTATGGCAGACCACAGCGGAGCCCATCCAAGTGCACACTGGTCCTTTTTTATTCTGATTATCTGATTTAGAGAGCTTGATTGAAGAATTAGTTTAAAAAAACAAAAACAAAAACAAAAACAGACCTACCAGAGCGTGGGCCAGAATTTATTAGTTCGTTGAATATTTTATTGCTAAGGTATTAAAAAACGCGTGGCTAATGATGTTTGGCGTCTTTATACCGTGTGTGATATCTTATTACTAGAAAGCTACTTACGTGGAAACGAATGTTTTCGCTCATTTTTAAAACAAAAGGTGTTTCATTATTGTCTTTGTGCGGCGTGTCTGTTTCTAGTTGTGACACGGTCTACTAATTGGGTCCCTTTACTGCATTAGGAGCGACGTTTTTAATACAATACTAATTTCAAAAGCATATTTACGTTCTGTGTTTGCGTCTTAATTTTGTCGCCGTCGACCTAGTCAGGTAAAGACCTATTGTTGAACACAGATGACGTGATTTCTTTTAATATCAACGTCAGAATTGTGTCCCCCAAATGTAGAGATTTTCCGTATGTTCGTGTTAATCTCCTCCCTGTGTTGACTTGATGATGATCTCCCCCAGTGTCTGACTCTACCCCTAAAAACAGTCGTGTGCCTGTTCGAGAATAAAATCATCAATTCAGGAGCTTTAAAAAGGCATGGGGATCCCTGCATGGACGTTTTCCAGAGCTTTCAAACAGCGGAGCCCTCTGCACACTGATCTGGGGGCGCCCCCCACCCCCCGGCAGGCCCGGAGGAGGCATGTGCCCCGGCCCTCCTAGGAGGAACGGCTGTCGCTGCTGCTGACCCCCAACAGCACAGGTGCCGAGGGGAAGGAGCCCAAGGGGGGGGGAGGAGGATCCGGGAAGGGCGGCTCCCTCAGGGCATTAATCTTGGGGTCGGTGAACTTAGGAGGCTGAGCGGCCTCTGCGACACACCGACGGCCCCGTGCGCCCCACGGCGGGCTCCCTCGGAGCAGGTCCCCCTGCGTGTGGCACATGGGGGTTCCCATCGGGGCCTGGCCGGAGCCTGTGGCCCCTCCCGGGACCGGCCCGTCGGAAGCCGGTTCCTCGCCAGGAGGAGCAGGACCTCGTGCACCACGGCACTGGCACTGTGAAAGCAGCCCCCTGCGCCGTGGTCGGAGCCCTGCGCCGCAGGCGGGATCTGGGTTTGACCTGTGTCAGCGGCTGTGAGACACCGAGCCTGGGGGGCTCAGGCCGTGGGCCTGGGAACCTGGACGAAGGCTTGCACTGGGCCCCTGCTCAGCAGGGAGCCTGCTTCGGCCGGCTGCTCCCCCCCACCCCCGCCCCGGGTTCTCTCCCCACCCCCGCGGTCTTCACCCCCTCTCTCTCTCTTACACAAAGAAATAAAATCTTAAAGAAAGAAAGAAAGAAAGAAGGAAAAAGAAAGAAGAAAAGGAAGGAACCTAAGCAAGTTAATTTGGGGGCTTGGCTTTCTCGTCCATGACCTGGGGGTTGGGCAATTGCCTGCGGGGTGTTGAAACCTTAGAGCGTGTAGGGAAAGTGTATTAAGCCCTAGACGGTGTGGTGCCCTGGAGGGGTCGGGGGTGCGGTGCCCTGGAGGGGGTGAGGGGTGTGGTGCCCTGGAGGAGTGGGGGTGCAGTGCCCTGGAGGGGGTGGGGGGTGCGGTGCCCTGGAGGGGTGGGTGGCGGGAGGGCAGGGTTGCCATGTGATCAGTGGATCGATGCCAGCTGACAAGGTCCCTTTCCCAAGCGAAGGCTCGTGGTCGGCATCTGGGTGTCTGCTCCGCTGCTCAAAACCAAGACTTAGCTCATTTGCTCTGAGTTGCTCTTGTTGCAACAGCAGATGTGACTCCCCACAAATGAGTATTCATTCAGTGTGGACATGGACCTCCGGGTTCGAGAATAGTCCCCACCCCTTGTCCATGGCTCGCTTTCCTATCCGGGCCTCTGTTCTGAGGCTGCCTTAATCACCAGCGGCTTTGGTTGTTGGGAACTAGAGGGCTAGGTGGTCTGCTAAGCCATTTCAGCTGAAGGATTGTCCCCGTCTGGTGGCACCAGTCACCTTCCCAGAGAGAAGAGCACCTGTCAAAGCTCCAGTGTCAGATACTTAAGACGGTGCTGAGCCAGCAGAGGCTAAAAGACTCCTGGAATTCCCTCTAGGCTGCGGGGCCTGCTCGCGGCGGCACTGTCCAGTGCCCACTTGGTGATTGACGCTGAGCAAGGGCTCCGGAAGCTGCTCTGGGATGAGAGGGATGGAAAGGTCTTGTTTTTAAAGTCTCCATGTGGAACTTTCATTTTATTTATTTATTTTTTTAAGATCTTATGTATTTGTTCATGAAAGACAAAGGGAGAAAGGCAGGCTCCCTACAGGGAGCCTGATGCGGAACTCGATCCCAGGACCTGGGGATCACGCCCTGAGCCAAAGGCAGACGCTCAACTGCTGAGCCACCCAGGCGCCCCTCCACGTGGAACTTTTAAATGTATAACCTTATCTTTATTTAGACCGCAGGTGACTTTTGGAGACCTCCCTAATCAGATCATGAGCACACTCCAAAACCGTCGTCAGGTAGTTATTGCACAAAGAACTTGCGTGTCCTATTGCTCATCCCCCTCGGTTTCCAAGGCCTACATTCTCTGACCTGATCCTCAAACCAGGGTGTGCCCTACATCCTGGCTATTTCCAGGATGCAAAGGACACAGAAATTAATGCTGGGGGGCTATCCTCAAAGTGCCACAAGGTTCTCAGTCGTGACAAGGCCAACGGGCAG
The DNA here is from genome assembly GCF_003254725.2 of Canis lupus dingo. NCBI lineage: Eukaryota > Metazoa > Chordata > Mammalia > Carnivora > Canidae > Canis > Canis lupus. The sequence goes on from NC_064244.1 coordinate 54,124,008, forward strand.
TCGTGAGTAGAAGGGCAGACCCTTGGGGGCACCTGGGGGGCTCGATCGGTTAAGCATCAGACTCTTGATCACAGCTCGGTCCTCCATCTCAGCAGTGTGAGTTCAAGCCCTGCATGGAGCCTACTTTAAAAAGGTGGGGTGGGGAGGGGCCCTGAATTAAGAATGTGAAACACAGACCAAGATGAAGGAGTCACCCGGCACCCTTCCACCCCAAGGAGATGCTTGGAAAGCTAGTAGCGGTCCACTTTTTGTACTAGGAGGTAAGGGTGGAAGGTTAGAAGAATCATGTATTTTCCTTGCCGCCGTCAGAGAATGTCCCTGACTTTCTTCCCTATCTGCTCAGTCACCACAGCAAATAGGCTAAGTCAGGAAGCAGATAGTTTCAGGAGGAAAATATTGGGTGGATCTGTGTTAGAAGAATCTGGGACTCAAGATGTCTTCTTTCATAAGAAGTATGACCCTCAAGAGTTAGTGATAAGGAAATGGGGAGTGAAAGGATTTTAAAAGCAAAAATCTCCTTTTGAACCATAAGGACCAATTAAAAATGCAAGGCCTAAGATGAAACTATATTTAGTTTGAGGGAAAAATTTTTTCTTTTTTTTTTTTTTTCTAATAATGCCCTTTAATCAGGAATTCACCTACTGCACCAAAATGTAAATATCCCCCAGATAAAATTACTGGTATTTTGTGGTTCTCACTTGAATCGAAGGTCATTCCAGTAAACGCTCTCAGAGGAGTCACGGTGAGTCAGCAATGCCAAGAGGCAGATTTACTTATCTTGACTCCATAACACTGATTTTTGTTCATCCTGAAATTCATGAGAGAATATTCCCTCACGTTTTTTTCATTCCTTGAAGATGTCCACATTGCACTGGAAAAGGGTACGTCTCGCTCTTGGAGACAGTGGCTTCTTCTCTTTTCATTGGAGAGAGTAGCACTTTCTTACGTGGTCTGCCCCGGAGCTCTGCCCTCAACGAAGATGAAAGCAGGGAGGAGGTGGGAGTTGGGGAGACATTTAAGAATAAGGAACAGAGCTAAGAGGACCGAAGGTAACAGGAGGGCAGCATGGGAGATACGTGGACTTATTACTAACCGCTCTGACAAGAAGACCTTGTTTTAACGTTCCTCCAAAGTGGGATTTTATTGGGTCACCTGCTTCTTTGTGAAGTTTTGATAGCAAGAGGAGACTTCGAATCTGAGGCTTAAACATCGTGATGATTCCACATCATTGTCTTAACACGTCTGTCGCTGTATTGCTACAGTCACATATCGTGATTGGCAGGAATGGAAGGCTCTCTGTGTGCAACTGGCAGATGGGCCAGTATGTTCCAAAGGAAAGCATGACCCTCCTTGTCACTCCCTGGGCTAGTGGTATACCTAAGACGGGGTCACCAGGCCCCAGGTAGGCCTTTCCGGATGCTCTTATGGCCCTAACTTAATAAACCCAAATCCCTCCCATTTTGTTATAAAAAGTAACCTGTTAGCCCACAGCTTGGTGGTCAGAAGATATTCATTGGTGATGAGACCTATTTACCTGTGAAATAGTCCATCGAACTCATATTTTTTTTTAAGTTCCTAAATATCACCAAGATACATACGGCATAGTTGAAGTCAAATTTAGTTTTTCATCGTTCAGGTTGTCCATACACACACACACACCCCATGTATGTATCATAGGCCTTACTAAAACAACAGCAAATTTGGTTACTAAGCTGCACAGATTAAATAGATGTGGGAAAAAATAAATAAATAGATGTGGGTTTCATTTAGAAAAGTGCTGGATGCCTAGGTCAAGTTTCTGGAAAGCAGGAGTGAATATAATTGCTTGAGCCCTGGAACAGCTGCTGGGGTGTTGGGGTTATCTCTACCCTCGTGACCCATTTAAAGGAAGGAAATGAATTGGAGATGTGACTTAGCAGTTTTCTTTCCCAACTCTCAGAGCTAATATATCTTTTGTGGATGGAGCTGTAACTGGAATGTTAGCACGTTTCTCCTACTTTCTTTTGGGGGAAAATGTCCTTAGGATATATATCAGGTTTTTTTCTTTTCTTTTTTTTTTTTTTTTTTTTGGTTTTATGCTCTTAGATGAAGTAAACTTGATGTACCCCCTCCTAGCAAAGCAAATAGACACGTGCATGTTAGAAAGTTTCATTTTGTCTATCTCTGGAAGTGATAGCATAAATTGTTGGGTAAGCCTTTGAATGGTAGCTGATGCCAGAAAATATGACCCTCTGGCAAGCAAGAATGGTTAAGAACGAACACTTAATAAATGAGGACGGCCATCTGTGGAAGGAACCTATCTTCAACATGTAACTCAAGGCGGTATTTTTGGGAAAGAGGTGTCGAGAACTGTTTTGTACTCAACGGGGGTGGTGGTCACACAACTTTGTCGAAACTCCTAGAATACAAATGAATTTTACTGTACGTAAATTAAAAATAAGTCTGAAAATGTAAAAGAGATATACCCCAAAATTCTACTCTGTGCATTATTGTAAAGATAGTAACTGAGGATACTTGGGAAATAGTCAAGGTGAGCAGATTGTTAGAATGCTCCCAGTAATGATATGCGAAGTCTTCTCTTTAGAAGGCACCTGTCCATATGGTATATGAAGAGGGGCTCTCAGTTACAAGTTTTCGATGATCTTAATTATTGGTCTTTCCAAAGGGGAGACTTTGAATATGGCAGATAGACCTGCTTTTTTGTTTGTTTGTTTTGTTTTGTATGTTTTCTATTCCGCGTAAATATTATGGGGACAGGGATGATGCCTTAAATTATCCTCCAAGGTCTAATTTTTGGCCCCAATTGCATATTCAGTAAATAATCTTCCATTATTTCTCCAACATTTTTGTGATGTACATCTAGCACCAGTGGACAAAATCCTTCTGGTCGTTAGGAAATCTATTACTACCCCTTGTCAATCAGTAGGTTGGTATTGACATGCAGGTCAACAGATGACTCTTGTGAATACATCATTTCCTCTAAAAGTGGTTGACTGAGTACTTTTATGGAATGAAGCACATGAATGTCCAAACCCACAGCCTAAATCCGGAGTCGTGGCAGCTCCGGCAGGTGCTGCTGGCCCATGGAGTCCCCTGAGCAGTCAGTGCCTTCTTAGCAGTCAGTGCCTTCTTTCTCTGATACCTGTCACTGGATGTATTCACCAGTCCGTCCCCAGACTGTACCGGGCAGGAGGTAGAGAGAACCTCACCTGCTGGAGGCTTTTCTGGAGACACTCAGGTGAAACTTTCCTTTCTATCAGAGCTGGGAACAAAACTGCCCACGTCTCTGATGCTTATCACATTTGCCATTGACTGGCTGCTGTGCCGCTAGTCACCTCTCTGTGTGGGTAGGAATCTCATATTTCTAACAATCTGGTTAGAAAGTCAGAAACTTGGCTGGTGACTGATCTATTGTTGGGACCCAGCACCTGTGTGGGAATTTATTTAACAAGCCCGTGTTCTAGCTTGCTCTTGCTCCCTGATCCCTACTCCGACCCGAAAGGAGGAGCTGCTGGTTGACTTGACCTGTTCCAATCCATCCAAGCCCAACTTCACATCGGTAAACCACCAAGAGCAACTCTGATGAGGCAGGTGATTTAGCTAAGGTGTGGAAAGACTAGGGTTTTGCTTTTCAGGAAACATGGCCCCTTCTGCTTCATGCGGGTTTGGGTTCCTTAGCCAGTATATCCCATATTCCTTTGGCCTGAAAGGTGGAATTCAGTCCTGTTACACCGAAATAATGTGAATGAATGTGAGCGGGCTCTGCAAATGCCTAGTGATCAAATGCCACTGAGCCTCTGAGGGAGTGTAGAACATGCCCATGTTCTAGCAAACAATATCCCAGGAAGGCAGGCCACCACAGTTTCTCTCAGTTTCTCCAGAGCTGCAAGTTCCCCCATGATCTGCTGGGAAAATGCCCATTAGTTTTGTAGAAGTGCCCAGCCTAATGGGCAGATGGATCTGTGACCTCACCCTTTCTTTTTCTTTTTATGTAGAAAAAAAAAAATTCCGGCTCTATTTCTGTCTTCTGATGCTTATCACTTTCATCCTGGATACCAGTCCCCCACACACACACTTTTTAGTTGAAGATCTTCTCCTTAACCTGCTTCCTGTTGATTTTTCTATGGGCTCTGCCACCAAAAGAATTCTTGGAAAATATCTATACATATAGATCTATTTATTTCCTCATGTACTTGTACCCCTTGCCTGTCTCTTGGAAGGAAGTACAAGAATCTGGTAATACTGGTTACCTCTAAGGAGGAAGACTGTATGGCTGGTGGAAGAAGGCTTGGGAGTCCCAAAGTTGAGTTACCGGTTCAGGATGGACCATTGCCATCATGGTCTTAAGGTCTCCTGTGACCATAGATATAGGAAGATGCCCTGTGGGTGAAGAGTTCCCTGGGTGGAGAGGAAACTTTTAATTGTATAACCCCTTCAACTTAGTACTTTTGCACGCTCTGACTTAGCTATTCAGATACTTGCATTAAAAAAGTAAAAATTCATAATGGCTTTCAAACAGCAAACATTCAGATAAAATTAAACCTGGGATCCCCTTCCTTTTGAGTGCTGAAGAATTCTCTTGAAGCATTTCTTTGGACTCCTCTCAAGTGTTCTTCTCCCCAAGGTCTTTTGATGCCCCTGGCAGAGTTAATCCTGGCTTATACTTTGGGCGTGCAGCCTTATGACCCAGGGAGCTAAATGTAAGCGACCACGAAGACTCAGGCATGGAGAAGCCTCCCCCAAGCATTCCCTCGGGAAACCACTCTCTGTGTGGGAGCAAGAGGACAATGGCTGATAAGCCAAATGCTAACTTCAAGGAACTCATTATCTGGGAGAAGAAACTGATGAACAGTTGTGGGGAAACTACTTTAGGATCTACGGGAGGGGATTCTTGACCTGGCAGGTTGATGTGCTGGATGGATGTCAAAGAGCAAGAAGCAGAATGACGTTTCTTTGACTTAAAATATTTTCTTTCAATATATGCCTTTATCTCCTTTTTGTATCATTGAAACTTCGATTAGAATAACAAGAAACAGATGAAGGGGTATCAGTGATTGTGAGAGAAGCCAGGAAAACTTCTCCTTTCCTCAACCAGTGCCCCAGCCTTCACTACCCACATTTCCTACACAACAGAGGAAGACTTTGGTGGCTTGAAAAGTGGGCTGACCTTTGCTTAAGTGCATTAAGAAAACCAGGGTGTATCAGACAAAAATAAATGACATTCAGCCTTGCAAGCGCAGGTTAACATGAGTCTGATGTGAAGATTCACAGTAAACAGAGAGTCACACGCTGCAGATATGACTAATGCAGTTTCTCCATCCTACCCATCCCTGAGCTTTTCCTTGGCTCCCTCCCCAGTGCTGGAAAGGGACTTTGGGATGCTAAGGATGACACCCTTGGATGTTGGGCAGTGTCAGGTTTTCCCCCAGGACCTCCTACAGTAATGCAGTTGCTTACAAGCTTCTTCCAGGGTAAAAGTCCAATCCTATTCCTGCCACTGCAGAATCATCAAACGTCACAGCCCAGGCACAGTCCAGCCCGCAGACAGAAGGAGTCCCCCGTTTCTCTTGGGTCCCCCAATGTGCGCCCACACCCGTCATGGAGACTCCTCCTGGCACACTTCCCCACACCACTGTGATCCCTTTGAGGTCCAGACGCATTCCTAAATTTTTTCCAAGTCTTCACTGCCTTATGCAATGACTGGTACTAATGTTTTTAAGCGATAGATACATTTCCAAATTGCAGTAATTTTCTAGTCATAAAACGATCTTGCTGTGTTCGTGAGTGCTAACCAGTAGATAAAACTACAAAAAGAGTCTGTGGAGTTTTGTATTCTTTCCTTCCAACAAATAGACCGTGCTTTGTGATTGTCATTTAGGGTTAGTCATCAAAAGGAATGTAATTTGTCTTCAGATGTGGTTCATCTCGCTTATCAATCACAAACGTATTTTATATTCTAATCTGTTCTAATGACCTGCTATGTGCTGTGTGTAGACAATGGCCCTGAAAAGCAAAGCCCACATTCCCAACGATGGGCACATTCGTCTTAGAATCCGTTAACTTCCAATCTAACCCGTCTCTCTTCCATACCTCAGGTGCTTATTACGTTAAAATGTAATAATACTCTAGGATTTGTAACTGCCTCAACATGTCTCATTCTGGGATTTTTTTCTTTGTCAACTTCTCCCTTCATTAGGCCCCACATACTAACTTTGACAAATACCTACCATTTGCTTCGATGTGGTTGGAACTGGAGGGTATTATGCTGAGTGAAGTAAGTCAATCGGAGAAGGACAAACATTATATGGTCTCATTCATTTGGGGAATATAAATAATAGTGAAAGGAAATAGAGGGGTAGGGAGAAGAAATGGGTAGGAAATATCAGAAAGGAAAACAGAACATGGAAGACTCCTAACTCTGGGAAACGAACTAGGGGTGGTGGAAGGGGAGGAGGGTGGGGGGTGGGGGTGACTGGGTGGCGAGCACTGAGGGGGGCACTTGACGGGATGAGCACTGGGTGTTATTCTGTAAGTTGGCAAATTGAACACCAATAAAAAATATATTATTAAAAAAAACTTTGTCTAAGAAACAAAGAAAGAAGGAAGAGAGGGAGGGAGGGAGAGAACCAAGCAGTCAGCTTGCCAACACCTTCCTCATGGACCATGCGTCCATGCGTTGTTGGATGGTTGTTAGAAAATCTTGCTCTCCGTTTCTTAGAAATGACTATTAGCTTCTCTCTTTGTTTCCACCCCCAGATCTAGGACGGTAGCCTGGGTGCCCGCTTCACTCCTAGGTTACCTCCAACACAATACTGCGTAGATATTGCTATATTCATAGTGTGTAGGGCTTGCTACTTGCGGCTCCAGTGTCCAGCCCTCCTCCCCCCTTTAAAAATGGAGCTGACTTTGCTTGTGGTGACGATACACCCGGCCAGTGCCCTAGCTCTTCAGATGTCCCTTCAGGTGGGGGTTGCCTTGAGCCACAGTTCTGGCCAGTGACGTGTAAGTAGCGGGGGGCTAGCGATTTCTGAGAAAGCTCTTGTAGTCATAACACAGAAACCACCCACTTTATCTTTTCCCCTTTGAAATCTTTCTGCCTAGAATATGGATCTATGGTTGGGGGCAGAGCAGTCATGTTGCAGCCATGAAACAAGGTAAATGACAGCGTTCCCTGCAAGTTACAGTAGAGGGGAAGACGGAAATTGTCAGTAGGAAACCCCTGGTACCTTCTTGGTGCTGGTCGCTTTGTCGTTTGACAAAGCGAATCCTGTACTTTGTTAAGAAAATGTACTCGGAGCTGTATGGCTTATCACCACAGTCCCCACCTGATGCACAGGGCAATGTAAACTCCTCCCCCGGACGTTCACGTCCAACTGAAAACCTCTCAACCCCAGTGACACCAGGCTTCCACGATTCTCACCAAATGGAACAATCTGAGTTCTGTCTCCTGGCCTTTGTTTACACCGGTCAGCCGTTTAAGAATTTTCTTTCCATTGATCCATCCCTTTGTTCCAGGCTTCCTCCTGGAAAACTTTCCACCCTACCCTTATGCCCAGTTATCTTTCCCTTCTTTCTATCTTTCTTTTCTTTTTTCTTTTTTGATTTATTTATTTATTTTAGAGAGGGAGTGTGTGTTGGCAGGCATGGGGGAGGGGCAGAGAGAGAAGGAGAGAGAGAGAATCTCACGCAGACTCCCGCTGAGCACTGAGCCCTACCAGGGACTTGATCTCTCGACCCTGAGATCATGACCTGAGCCAAGAGCTAGAGTCAGATACTTAGCCAGCTGAGCCACCTGGGCCCCTCCCTGCTTCCAAATCCTTGTACCAATCCCCCAAGCCCTGGGTTAAACACAGTGTTTTTTTTTTTTCCCTACTGCTCTCTGGATCTTTCATGCTTAGGTGTTTTCCCAAAAGCTCCTTTCAGCCTGGGACTCATACTCTCCTGTCTCCCGTTGTGCCGTGCACGGTACTAGTTACCAAGTTGCTCAGCACAGAGCTGTTGCCTGGTTAGGATTCTCTTACTCTGTACCGCTGTTAAAATGCATTTGTTTGTGGCCTTTAAAAGGACATGTGACTTTAGATTCTATTTCGGTCTAGTAAGTTAATATTACCATAAGTTGCCAGTTGAGGTTCAGTATGCGTTTGCCAGGTGGAGAAGTTGGCGGCAGCAAGCATTGTCATTGTGGGTTATTAGTTGCTATAAGCATGATGTTGAAGGGACACGTTGTCAATAGAGCATTAGCTGATGCTACACATCAACCTCCAGGCCCTTAAATCTGGGTTTTCAGCCTCAAGAGAACGTGAGATTAGGACTCTTTGGAGCCCGTTTCTGTCTGTCTCTGAAGTACTACAAAGGCCAGTTAATCAACTCAGCTTGGGTGAAGGGCCGCAGATATGATGTCAGGCTTCTGTGCCAAGTGGGACTGGGCTACTACAGTGGGTGGGACCGCTCAGTACTCTCCTCAAAGGGTGCCTTCCTCTTGTTTGGCTGAATGCAAGGAAAGCAAGGAGGGAGTAGAGGGGGAAAACGCTACTTTTTATTAAACCTCTGGAGGTTTAGTTACTCTTCTATGAAATGGAGATAATCACTGGACTTACATGGTGGACAATTTTGTGTTCTTCCTTAGACATGTCAACTGTGAAAAACAAAAAGGACATCAGAGCAAAGAGGGGGTTCCAAATTCAGAAATGAAGGTTATTGTAATTTCCCAATTTTCTTTTTTTTTCCTTAGAGATTGTATTTCTTTATTTTAGAGAGCATGGGGGTGGGGAGGGGCAGAGGGAGAGGCAGAGAGAGTCCCAAGCAGACTCCACGTTGAGCTTGGAGCCCGATGTGGGGCTCCATCACACGACCCTGAGATCATGACCCAGGCTGAAACCAAGAGTCAGACATTCAAGAAACCAAGAGTCGGGATCCCTGGGTGGCGCAGCGGTTTAGCGCCTGCCTTTGGCCCAGAGCGCGATCCTGGAGACCCGGGATCGAATCCCACGTCGGGCTCCCGGTGCATGGAGCCTGCTTCTCCCTCTGCCTGTGTCTCTGCCTCTCCTTCTGCCTGTGTCTCTGCCTCTCTCTCTCTCTGTGTGACTATCATAAATAAATTAATTAAAAAATTAAAAAAAAAAAAAAAAGAAACCAAGAGTCAGTCACTCAACTGGCTGTGCCACCTAGGTGCCCCTAATTTCTCAATTTTCTATATTAATTTAGCTTCAAGGATATATATACCACATTAATACCCTTGCTTTCTTCCTCTCTGCCTCAAACATACACATTTGCATGCATACACCCACAAGCCATGTAAAGCTATCTTTATTTAATTTGTTATATTATTTATGCCTGTTATATCAATAGATGTGGCCATTATGGAAAACAGTAGGAGGTTCCTCAAGAAATTAAAAATAGAACTACCATATGATTAGCAATCTTGCTTCTGGGTATATATCCAAAGGAAATGAAACTATTATTTGAAGAGGTATCTGCCCTCCCATGATTACTGATGCATTATTCACAACAGACAAGAGGTAGAAACAACTCAGATGTCTGTCAAGGGATGAATGAATCAAGAAAATATATATAATGGAATATTATTCAGCCTTAAAAATGAAGGAATCCCGGCATTTGTGACAACATGAATGGACCTTGAGGGCATTGTGCTAAGTGAAATAAACCAGGCAGAGAAAGAGAAATACTGCATGCTATCACTTATATGTGGAATCTAAAAAAAAAAAAAGTGACCTCATTGAAACAGAGTGTAGAGAAGTAGTTGCCAGAGGCTTGGGTGTGGGGGAAATAGAGGGAGTCTGGTAAAATGGTATACAATTTTAGTTATAAAATGAAAAATCTCAGCTCTAATGTAAAACATGGTGTCTATAGTTGATAACATTGTACTCTCTATTTGAAATTTGCTAAAAGAGTAGAACTTAAATGTTCTCACAAAAAAATTTTTAAAGAGTGGTAAATATGTGGGGTGAGAGATGTATCGATTAACTAGTTGGAGATCCTTTCACAATGTGTATGTGTATCAAGTCATCACGGTGTTTAAATATCTTACAATTTATTTATTTATTTATTTATTTATTTATTTATTTATTTTAATATCTTACAGTTTAATTTGCCAATTATACCTTAATAAGCTGAGAAAAAAAGGGGGAAGTCTCTTCATAGATATGTCCTTCTACTACCTTAAAATATCAGCCAAAATATCTTATTGAATAACATTCCCTAGTCTAAGAAATTGCAATGACTTTGTCATTTGGTATATTCATCTCTTTTTAAAAAAAACAACAACAACATTTAATTAGCAAAACAAACAAAAATGATGGGGAACATGAAAAATCATTTCTTTTGGGACAGGCCTTGAGGCAAATGCCCACAGGATGCATTTATAAATGTCTGTGAGTTGCTTGGGGGCATTCTGGGGAGTCTCGGTGCTGCTTGGGAAAACTCCACCGGGCAGTCTTGACAGAAAAGAACAGAGTCCAAGCTTATGAGCAGCAACACTGAGGCTTGCAGGATTCAAAGGATTCCTTGGGGCCTCAAGGGCTCAAGAGTGACGCTGCCTCCACGAACTGACCTCTGATGCAGTTATTGCTCACCTCAGGCCAGGCACGTGGGGGTGAGGAGAGAAGGGATGCTCCTGCAAAGATGTGTAAGATGCATTGCCTTTCCTCAGGTAGCTTGCCAGCTCGCCGAGGAGGAAACGAGCTAGAGATTGTAGGGTCACAGATTGTCGGAGTTGGAGGGGACCTACAAGGTCTAAAATATAAACCACATTCTAAGTCTCTTAACCATTCAGGGTCTTGTTTTCCACATTTATGAAACAGCGCTGATAGTGCCTGCCCTAGTAGTGAAGTTCACTGAGATACTGTATCGTGTAGAGTGCCTGCGCGTAGTAAGTGTAGTTCAATCTGCCTTTAGTATCAGGTTATCACAAGTCAGCAAATTATGGTCATTAGTGATGCCGATGATAGAACATTGCTTTCACGTGGGGCAAGAGGGAGGGGGCATGCTCTGTGGGGCCGCTTCTGGTTTCAGTGATTGGCCTGGGCTGTCCAGGAGGGCTCTCCCATAGTGCTTCACTCTATAGAAACAGGGGACACAGCGACACTAATTGTCCTGAACAAGAAGCAGGCATCTAACCACAGCCCTGTCACTAGCCTTGGGCACTAACAGAGCTTTCTGCAAGCCAAGAAACCAAGTGTGAGCCCAAGTGATGATGCCCTGACCTTTCGAAAGTTATATAATCTCCCATCCTCCAGCTCTTTCACAGCTCCAAGCTTTATTCTCCAGTGGCAGTCAGAAAAATATCTTTACCGCTCATTTATTCGTTCAAAAAAAATCTTTACCACTCATTTATTTGTTCTGCCTTGACCTACTAGACCACAGTCTCCATGAGGCCAGGTCCTCGCCTGTTCTATTCACCGTTGGACCACCTAGCAGAGTACCCTACCCATAGTAGGTTAGCGCATTGGAATCACTCGGGAACTTCTCAATGGACAATACCCACTCACCCCCACACCTAAAAACAATGCCAAGCCTAGACCCTTCCCCAGATCTAAATTATATCAGGAGCTCTGGGGATGGGGACCAGATACAGGTGTAATTTAAGAGTTCTGTAGGTGATTCTCACTGCCACCCAAGAACTACTTTGGGGGCGTGTGATAAAGCTTTGTTGTGTATAAATGTCAGAACCTCTACAATAAGGGAAAGGCCAGTGGACCTAGGGTGGTAGAGGAAGGACTCTGATGGAAGAAGCCCTGTGACATGCAGTCATCCTTCCCTTTCTGCGACACAATCAGGCTACTAGGAATGCGGTGTAGGGGTGATAAGATTCTTCTCTATGACAAGGCTGAGTTGATGAGGCACAGCCCATGCCATGGCCATTTTGGGGTACAGGTAATCCACAAAGGAAGCATGCTGGGCAGGTCGTGCTGGACCTGGTGGTGATGGGGGTACCACCAGTGCATCATTTGAGTGCATAGGAGTCTCAGACTAGAGAAGCTTCCCCACCCCTTTTTCTCCTCCCAAGCACCAACCTATCCCAAGGCCCTGCCTAGCCACCTGCTGAGAAGCTGGGCTGCAGATCTGGTTCCCCATAGGGATGGCTCCTCTAACCTGCAGAGCTTGACAATGCGGAAGAGAGTACAAGAAGGTTTTCTCCTGGCATGACTGATACTTGTGAAAGGTTGAGCTGTGGGATTTTTTTTTTCTCACTTCTCTCTTGGAAATCACCTCCATATGCTGATTGGACTGTAGGAAAAGACTTCTTCTTTACATTGAGAAAGCATTTCCCATTATATTTAGGAAGCGAAGTGGAGTTGCTGTTTTTTCAGCTTCCTTAGTGGCTTTTAATGCCATTTGTCAAGCTTGATTGTCTTTTGAAGAAAAAAAATCTTTTCACTTTTGAACAATAAGTGACTAAAGGAAAAATCTTCTCTTGTACTTTGGTTGATAGTTCGCACCTTTTAGAATATCTTGCTCATATTTTTAGAAAGAAACGGCTGGTGCTGTTGACATTTAATTCCATTACAATGCCTCATCCAATTCCTCCTCTCCCAGATAGGATATGCAGACTATTGGAAAATATTCAATGACACTAATCCAAATGTCTCTATTAAGTGTGGAGGAAAGGTAGAGTGTGCTTTTAATATCCTCGAAGCTGAGCTAATGGCATTGAAATGGCTGATCTTAAGAAAGCCATTATGGCAGGAAGAGACGACTCTTAGGTGCTATTGATATCTGCAGTGAATTAGAGGGCTTTGAAACTGGGGTTGAACGAACAGGTTTTCCTGGATCAGGATGAGTTTTATACAAGGGACGTTGCTATAAATCAGTGTTGTTAGTAGTAACATAATAGCCGTCATTAAGCAAGGACTCACCACATGCAAGACTTTTACATGGATTGTCTCATTCAATCACTACTATCACTATCCCTATTTTCCAGAAACGGAATTTCAGGCACAATAACTATAAATTATTTGTCTAGGGTCACGTGGCCTGCAAGTAGCAGCTCTTAGCCAGGCGTTGGTAAACTTCTACTTAAAGGGTCAAAGAGTAAATATTTTTGGCTTTGTGAGACCTACAGTCTCTGTTGGGACAATTCCTCCCTGTTGTAATGAAAGCAGCTGTAGTGGCCACATGCAAACAAATGGGAGTGGCTGTGTTCCAACAAAGCCTTTTATACTCAACCAGGTGATGGGCTAGATCTGGCCTTGGGGCCGTAGTTTGTTGACTCCTGCTCTTAGCCATGACACTGGGCTCTCTCTTGAGGGCCTGTTGCTGGACTCTCTTTTTCATAACCCTCTTTCAAGATTTTTACATTTACCTACGGGCTATTGCAAACACTCATCAAGCCTATTTGTACAGTGGCCTACTGGGCAAACAATTCAGTTTTTTGATGAGTTGTAATCCTCAGTGCTAGCAGCACTCCAAATGTTGTGATAGGAAAGGGCTTTTAGATGAGGGGAGTCGTAACCACACAAGGACTCTTCAGAGGGAAGCATCTTAGCTCTCAGCAGTTTGTAGGCTGGCGCAGTGGAAGAGAAGTTAGGTGCTTGCGGCACCCACTCCTTGCCAGGCATTTGCAGGGGCTCCTCACATTCTGCCTTCGTCAAGAGGGTCTTTACGTACTACTCCTTCCAAGTTTCAAGGTGACACTTGAACATACACCACCACCAAGATAAAAGAACTGAAGAAGGTGGAGCATTATATAACTTACTCCTCATATCCACCCCGCAAGACCATTGTCCCACATTTTATAGATGAGAAATAGCAGCTCAGAGGGAGGTCATTTGCCTGAGGCCAAAGAGCAAATAACTGGCTGGCTGCATTGGCCTTTCATCGCAGATACGCCCACTGTCTTGACCTGTACCCCTTCTGTCGGGCCACGCTGCCCCTTCGTAGTGGATGGCACACCTCACCTTGCTCCATAACTCAATCACAAACTCACTTGGGTTTGGAAAGCCAGTTAAATTTGATATTCTGTTTACTTCTAGTCTGTAGAAAGACTAGGAAACCTCGGTGAGCCCTACTTGCTTCACACAGCTGCTGTAATAATCAAACAAGGTAGAGCATCTAAAGGATACTTGGAAAGGGCGAAACCTCTCTAGATGTGTGGTGGTGGCATCTGTCAGGGAACTGGTTGGAGCTGTGGTGAGGCAGGCCCCTTGGCCTCTTCACCACCTAGCTGGCCACCGAAAGCATTCCCCTGCACCCAGAGGACCCTGGCCACTGAATCATTCAGATTGCCCAAGTCTGGGAAGGAATTGGCCCCTAAAAATCCCCTGAAATCAACCCAAAGCTTAGGAACTTGGAAAAGGTTACAAAACAGTCATCCAGCTCCTAGTCACAGAAGTGTCCTTTCTATCCCTCCTCGCACTGCATTCGTCCTACTTCTATTCCTCTAGTTTCAAGATGGCTTTTTCTTCTCCTCAGGATGAGTGTAAATCCAACCGTATCTTCCAGACTGATCCCCTGCCTCGTTCTTTCAACAACGTGCTAGGGAATGATTATACCAGCTTCATTCGAAGACTGAAACTCCCAACTCATTGTGGGGAGAGGGCTTTCATGTGTCTTTGCTTAAAACTGTGACCTTTTAAAGCCCTTGGGGGGTGGGGAAGTTTGAATAGTTTGATTATATATAAGGAAGAAAAAATCCTGTGTATCAAAAATCGCATAAAATTAAAAAGGAAATGGCAGACTGGAAAAATAATTGCATAATTGCAGCATATGACAGAGAAACAGTATCATTTGATATCTAAGAGCTTCCACAAATCAGTCACAAATGTGACTACTTAACGTGGAAAATTGGGCAAAAGCCATCTAAAGGGAACACACATGAACAGTTCTAAAGACAGATTAAAAAAAAATTTTTTTTTTTTTTGGCTAGTCTCAAGTAACACCAGACACCTAATTTTCATGGAATCACCAGTATCGGAAATGTTTTCACAAAACATAGAGGATCATATCTGCCACTCGTAAGTTCTGTGTCTGTACATGGGCATGTGTAATCTCTGAATAAATCCACACCTGCGTGAGGCCATTCAGGTGACGGAAGAGAATGGTACCAGAGACAAGGATTAGACCGAGTTTCAGATTTAAAATCTATGAAGACACCGTATACCAATAGAGCCAAGATTTCAAGTTTGAGACTCTGGACAAAGGAAGAAAGAAATACGTCGGTATTTAGGGAGGAAGATGGAAGCAGCCTCCCAAACTCTTGTCCTGCAACAATATCTGGAATGAAAAGCACAAGGCCCCAGGTTCATCTAAGGCCGCGATCACACAGGGAGAAAATCCATTCATGGAACTAAATCGTCCTAATGCAGATGACATTTCATGAGGCGAGACTACAACCAAAGTGTGAAGGACATCCTCCCAATCAATGTGAAAGTGTGAGGAAATAGCTGGATCTAAGTTGAGTAAGAATTGTGCAACAAATGGATGAGGTGGTGAGGAAAAGCCAATTAACACTGACAGCCTTACTCTGAGAGTCTGAATCTGGAAGATTCTGGATAAAGACTATTTCTTCGGAAGGGCTAGCCAAGGGAAGAATTCTCAGCGGTGCTTTGCCGTAGCCGATTGTCTGTTCCTTGGAGCTTTTTGACTCTGAGGGTTGGGAACAACTCGGTCTCAGTAGATCAGTCAGTCTGTCTCTCCCCGTCCCCCTCTCTCCATGATCTCTGGTACCATTCTCTTCCGTCACCTGAATGGCCTCACGCAGGTGTGCTTATTAAAAATAAGAGGGCACATTTGATAGCATCATTCAGTAGAGTTTTGGGGAAATAACCCTTTCAGGTTTTCATCTTCATTCATGCTGACTGAAGAAATGCTGGAGCGAATTTAAGATGGAACTATCCGATTGAGCGAATAATGTGGTGAGTAAATAACAAAACACCTTGTACTCACCCTCTGGTAAGAGGTAACTCCTGTGAATTCCTAACTTGAAAACAAAATATGAGCAAATTCAACCTAGAGTTTAGGGAATTGCCTATAATTTCTGAAACCTTTGTTTTTTCAGAGGAAAAGCCTACTCTGTAGGGATTAATGGGAAATTCGACGTGAGTGGAGATGCCTCTGCCTGAGATTTTTTTTTTTTTTTTTTTTTTTTTGCAACTTGAGAATCATCTCAGTGTAAGTTACCACAATATCACAAACTAGTTCTCTCCATAATCCTGGAATTATTTTTCATTTTAATAATTGGGGGCTAGGGAGAGAGAGTGCAGAGGAAGGGGAAAGGGAGTGGGAGAAAGAGAATCTCTGGCAGGCTCTACACCCAGCACAGAGCCCGACAGGCTCGATCCTGCAACCCCAAGATAATGACCTGAGCTTACAGCAGGAGCCCGACGCTCCTCCAGCTGAGCCACCCAGGTGCCTCTCTGCCTGAGAACTTTTTTAGGGGGAGTCAAGCAAGCCACACTTTAAGAGTGTCCTCGGTAGATCTTATTCTAAAAGAAATGAGTCCTGGGCCAATTCATATCTCGTGAACTTCGTGTGAAGAAAGAGTATGTGGGATATTCAAGGAAAGAAAGAGCCTCCGTGTGGACACTAAGACTAACAGGTGAACCCTGGGTGTTATCTAGGCTGCTGGCAGAGCACAGGCATGATGTAAAGCCCACAGAATGTTGTGGTTCACTGAAGAACAAGAAGAAAGTCATGGAAGTAGTTGAGATAAGCTGGCTGTTGGTCAAGATGAATTAAAGGACAGGATGAGTTAGTTCCAGAACTAGATGAAGGTGGGCAGCTCTACACAATTTATTTTTAAAGACCCTTAAGTAATATGAATTCATTACCCTCGTAAAATTTAACACTGAAATGTTTAAAGAAGAAAATGGAAATAATACTATCACCACCACCACCACCCCCCAAGAGTAACTGTTAATATTTTGGTTTGTTTCTTTCAAATATGTTTGCTTTTCCAACGTGGACTATTTACTATATGTCTCAATACAATACACAAATAGCACTGCAGTGGATGACTTTATACATAAATCTTGTATGAGTTGAGTCTCTGTCATTTCCTTAGATCAGATTCTCTAGAAATAGAATTACTGAGTCAAAGGATATGAATTTTCAGGTCTTAGTATGTGTTGTTAAATTGATTCCTGGGAAGATCGCTATAATTCATACGTAAACCACTCACTCATTTCCTTCAGTGCATCTTTTTACCTCCTGTGGATCCTTTCATTTTCCACCTGAAATTAAATAAGCTCCTAAACTTGACCCAACATTTTTGTAATAGAAATGAAAAATAATTCCAGGCTTATAGTGAGAGCTAGTTTGTGATATTGTGGTAACTTACACCGAGATGACTCTCAAGTTGCAAAAAAACCCTCTTTCATACCCGTCATTACATTTAGTTCCTATGAAAACCCCATGAGATGGAGAGAATTAATTGTAGAATGTTTGAAGCATGGGAGAGGATTTCAGGTGTCACCTTGTTCAGATTGTATTAGTGTTTCCATGTGACAGAGGCAGAGGGAGGAGAGGAGATTTTCAAAGTCTAGAGGCCAAGTGTCTAGAATCTCAGTTCATGTATTACTTGGCTCCTATATGACTTTTTTCATTCCCCACTTCCTCCTCTCCTATACCTTATTACCACTCCATTGGGAATTATACCACTCAGCCTCTCCCTGTCGTAGGGATTTGCGAATAATTGGAAATTAAGACTCAGACTCCTAAGCAGAGACAAAGCAATCTGGAAACAAGTGTCTTATCTGTGACGTGTATGAACACTTAGAAAAAAAGAAGCAAAGGGATGAAAACGAGCCAGTGGCATTGAGGTAGTCAGGGCTGAGTTTGGAGTGAACTTGATAAACCAAAGTTCATCAAGGGCAGTTTATCAAAGTTTATCAAGTCAAGGGAAACTTAGTAAGAACAAGTCAAGGGCTCCGGGCTCAGCTCCAGGTTTCACTACCAGACAGTTCTGGCCACGAGGACCGCTGAATGCCAGCGTGTGCTGACACAAGGGGAGTCATTTCCGTGGATAATTCTCACCTGCTTGTGTGACTTAGGTGGCACAGGTGAGTTCTGTCAACGGACAGGGGAAGCTTCAGTGAACACTGTCAAGGCTTCTTCTGCCCCAAAGATTTGGACACTCTTTGTGCCTTATCATCTGGTTAATGCACTACAGGATCATAGTATACTGGGTAGAAGTTAAAGCAGCAGTCTGCTGATGTTTGGCAGACCGGCGTCCACCATGGCCTCTGGTCAGCTGTTGACTTTATTTAGAAGCATCTCAGTAGTATTTCCATTTTTGGAGGGGGTGTGATTTTAATTCAAAGAGACCATTTCTTAAAATGCTTGACATTTAAGATAATCTGGCACTGTATTGCCACCACTGAAGCCAAGTATCACATGTGTAGAGAGTGGCATGGCTTAGCGTATTGCGTGCGCCAAATTTTCCTTAAAATTAACATTTGTGCCATATGTTGGTACCCTAAACTCGATACTCCTTCGGCTGATGAAAATGCAAAGGGAAAACATTCTCCGACTAAGTCCCGTCCTCTTTCTTTGTGTATCCTTTCGTGTGTAGACACCAGCAGTGATATCCCTCAGGGAGTGAAAATGAGGACCTGCTCTGAAACCCTTGGTGAGAGGTCAGGCACCTGAAGGCTTGAAGGCAGGAAGACCTGGGCTTGGCAGGCAAGGGGCCTGAAGGCAGTGAATCTGCAAGGCAGCCCTATGTTCAGGGTTTATCATTCGGCTCCTCACAATGTCTCAGGCAAGAACTTGGAAGTAGACTCCAGGCTCCTCACTCCCATCACAACGTTCCAGAGGGCTAGTGGGCAGGAGGTAGCCACAAATCTCTCATGGAATTTAGAGAGAGCATTACACTAGAACTTGACCAAATGCCCAGGAAATCTGAGGTTGACATGTGACCTATACTCGTACACCCCCTGGGTGGGTCTTAGGTGCTAGATCTCCTGGCCTTGGAGGCTACGCCCCCTCTGAGTCACCTCCTCTGCTCCTACCTCTCCCTGTCACACACACGTGGCCTCCGTGGTGCAAGGAAGAGGTGATAGTCTTTATGCCTGTGGGCCAGCGGTCTGTGCCACTCTGGGGCTGCAGTGTACTCTGTCTATACCATTAATCACTCTACTCCCCGAACCCCTGGGTGCCTCAGGCCGAGTCTGCAGCTCCCCTTGGCGCAGGGGGCACAGGCTTTGCTTGTAAACATTGATCCTAAGCCCATAGCAAAGAGTAGGATGAACGAGTAAAGTCATGTTACCGCCAAAAACACCAGAGATTTAACCTACGATGGGAATTAGGGGCCCATTAAATATATGGCTTTGTTCCACTGCAGTATTAAATAAGAATTGTGTGTTCTCGGTGCTTAGGTAGGCTTTGGCATCAGTACCATGAAGCATGCACAGTATTTAAGGGGAATTTTTGAAAATCCTACCTGTACTAGAACCTAAGAAAGCATGGAAATCTACCTTCAGGGGGAAAAAAAGGTTATTACATAAATATTTAAACTATAAAAGTAGAGAGAATAATACAGTGAATCCCCATGTGAATCTCACACCTTGTTTCAATTATGGCAAATCTTATTTCTTCTAAACCCCATCATCCTAATCAGGATGATTTTGAAGTAGATCCACAACATCAGTTTATTCCATCTATAAATATATTTTAGAATGTATCTCTTAAACATAAAGATTTTTTTTTCCTAAAACACAGCCAAACATCATTAGTTTCCTTAATCATTAAATATCCAGTTAGGATTCCAACCTCCCAAGAAAATCCAGCTCTTTTTGGGCTCAGAATGAAAACCATTATTGGAATTTTGTTCATTTGCTATTGAAGTAGCCACTTTCCCACCATCAGATCCCTTGAGATCATAGAAGAATTTAGAAGTTTGGAAGGAAAGATTTCTTTGGGAAATGATAATGAAAATAAAAAGGAGGAAAACCTATTTGGATTTCCTTAACCGGGAGGCAGTGATTGTTAAGACTGAAAAAGTTGACGCGTATCACGCAGCCCTGCTGTATTTCCTCCGTGCACCGAGGCATGGAAAAGACCAATTTCCTCGAATTCACCCACTTAGTCAATCACAAATTAGTCGATTTTGAAATTTAAGCTCTGCTTAAAGTATTATATACCTTTTTAAATTACTATAGAAGGACCTACATTGAAGTGTTTTGTACCTGGATTTATTGTGGCTGCTTTAATGGTTTAGAGACACGTTGTCCAGCTTAGTACTCACTGCCACGTGTGGCTTTTGAGCACACGGAAATATGGCTGATCCAAATTCAGGCATGCTGTACGTGTAGAAAGCACACTGGATTTTTAAAATTTAGTAAAAAAAAAAAAAGTATAGTACCTCACTAATAATTATTCTTTTGATTACATGTTTCAATATTTTTTTGATTTATTGGGTTAAATAGAATAAGTTGTTCAAATTAATTTAATCTGTGTTTTTTTTCTTTTTTAAATATAGCTTCTGACCAGGGTAAAGTTACATTTGTGGCTTGCATCACATTATGTTTCTATGGGACAACTCTGGTTTAGAGATTGTGTTTTTGATGCAGGACTCCATCAAGTCCTTATACAGCCAGGTCGGGAGAGGGCTGGGGCCAGTCTCTGTCTCATCTTCTCTTTCTGGTAAGCCTGGGCATGAAACCATCCTGTAACAAATGTTATTTTTTTTAAATCTATTTATAGAAAAACTGATTTTCCAACTTACCCTGTGGCTTGATCTACTACAAGTAGGTGAGTTCTATAAATAGGACAGTCTTACATCCACTGGTACAAGTATTTTAAACAAAGAACTGGGAATATACCTTGTGGCTCATCCAAACCTAGGTCTACTTTCTAAGTAGCTCCTGGATCTTGACCTTTCTTCTCATCATGACCTCCCAGCTCTCTCCGGGATCCACACCAGCACCGAGCACCGACTCACCTGAGCTGCTGCCTTTGTCTTGTACTTGGCCTTCCACATCCCTCTTGCTCCACTCAGCAAGCATGGAGTACCATCATTCCCTTGCTTCAAGGCCTCCAGCTGCTCCCCAATGATTTCAGCGCGAGGTTCAAAATCTGAACATGGCCCACAAGCCCAGCAGTCTGACCCTGTCCATTTCTCCAGCTGCATTTTGCTCACATTCCCCAAGCTCTCTGCATTTTACTCACATTGACCTTCTCTCAGTTCCTCATCCATACTGTGCTCCCCCTCCCTTCAGAACCTCTGTACGTGCCATTTCCATTGCCTAGGACACTCTTCCCCTGCCTCTGCCATCTTTGTCTGCTTGGCACTTATTTATTCGGGCGCAGCTCAAGGGTGCTTTCTTTAGCACCTTCTGACCAGGGCAGATACACCGATGTTGACGCTCAGCATTTGTCACAGTGGTCATTTTACATTTATGGCTGTGATTATCCACTTAACATCTGACTCTCTTTGTAAACCGTTTGCTCTATAAGGGCAGTCATCCTATTAGTTCACACGCACTGCTGCATCCCAACGAAATGCCTGGCACATAACAGGCCCTCAGTTAACATGAAGGAACAAGGATGAAAGGCAAGATGGTTGAACCAACAAGAATCCTGCCTCTTCTTCCTTCACTGGAAGCGAGGAGGGCATACCCCCCGTAACCATTCCTCCACAGCTCACTAACAGAGTCCTGGGCAGGCCTCCTGAGCACTCAGGTATGGATTACCAATTCCCTAGGTTCTGTTTTTATTGTCCATGCAGAATCCAACCATTCCTCCCCACCTGCACTGCCCCTACCCTGGCCCATGCCACAGTAGGCTTCTTCCAGGAACTTTGGCCTTTTTTTCCCCTTTTTTTGGTAAAGATTTATTTATTTGTTTTTAGAGAGAGAGGGTAGGGGAAGGGGCAGAGGGAGAGAGAGAAAGAGAATCCCAAGCAGACTCCCCATTGAGTTCAGAGCCTGATGTAGGCAGGATCTAATGACTCTGAGATCAAGATCTATATCAAGAGTCAGACTTTTTTTTAATTTTTTTTAATTTTTTATTTATTTATGATAGTCACACAGAGAGAGAGAGAGAGGCAGAGACACAGGCAGAGGGAGAAGCAGGCT
Source organism: Canis lupus dingo (assembly GCF_003254725.2). Lineage (NCBI taxonomy): Eukaryota > Metazoa > Chordata > Mammalia > Carnivora > Canidae > Canis > Canis lupus. Next base: position 54,146,042 of record NC_064244.1, read on the forward strand.
CCATGCACCGGGAGCCCGACGTGGGATTCGATCCCAGGTCTCCAGGATCGCGCCCTGGGCCAAAGGCAGGCGCCAAACCGCTGCGCCACCCAGGGATCCCAAGAGTCAGACTCTTAACCGACTAAGTCACGCAGATACTCCAGGAACTTGGGCTTTTGCCCTAAAGTCACTTCCTAATGGCCTCCTAGTTCTTCTCCTCACTTCTAGCCTTTGGATCTCTTTAGCCATACTTTCAACGCAGTAGTCAAATTGATTCTATTAAAATGTAAGTCAGATCTTGTCACTCCCCCACATAAAATTCTCCCACCATCTTTTATTGTAGGGCCAAAGTAGGGATGCCTGGGTGGCTCAGTCACTGAAGTGTCTGCCATCGGCACAGGTCAGGTCCTGGGATCGAGCCCCACGTCATGCTCCCTGCTCAGCAGGGAGTCTGCTTCTCCCTCTCCCTCTGTACTCCCTCTCTTTTTCTCTCAAATAAATAAATAATTTTTTTTTTTAAAGAATAAAAGCCAAAGTGCACCCAGTGGCCTCCAAGACTATCCATGATGTAGTTACCCCCCCTCACCTCATACCCTACCATACACCCTCCGTTGCTTGCTCCGCTCCAACCCCACTGGCCTTTGGTTGTTTCCCATACACAGAAAGCAGTCTCTCACCTCTGGACCTTTGCATTTGCTTCTCTTTCTGCTTGGACAGCTCTTCCCCAAATACCCACATGGCTCTCTCTTTCACTTTCTTCAAGTTTTTGCTCATTACCACCTTTTCATTGAGGCCACCCTAACCCTGCCCCGCTCAACACTTATACACCCTATTTGCTCTCCTTTCCTCCTTTATCATTATCCGTACTTTCTAACATAGCATTTATTTATTTTATTCAGTGTCCATTTCCCTCCAGTGGAATGCAAGCTCCATAAGCACAGAGATGTTTGTTTTTTGTTTCCTAATATACCCTCAGTGCCCCAAACAGGGCCTGCTAGAACAGGTTGTTGCCAGATAAATGTTTGTTGCATGAAAAACTGAGACTCAGCCCATGCACTAGAGAATTAGGCAGGCTTGAATTCAGCTCTCTAGTGTGAACATGCAGGCCTGGCCTTGTTGTCAGAGGGCTGATTGGCTCTACCTAGGAGCTGGTTCAGGAACCTTGGAGGCTCCCTAAGCCCAGATCAGCTGCCCAGTTTCCCAGCGTCATTCTGGTGACTGTCTATGAGGCCTAAGGAAATGGTTTGGTTCCAGAGAGCATCTAAATGTCTCCTCCCAACATCCTCTCCTCCTCCCCCTCCTTCATCACACACAAATATACCACACAACCCTCTCACTTTCCAAGGACACAATTCAGGCTATTTCCCAAACCGCGATTCTGATCCAAAACAGTAGCTTAGTGCATCTCCGTGTGCACAGGAAGACACAGAAGACCTCTGAGCAATTTCCTGGTCCTATATTTTTCCATTCCAGTAAATGAGGCCTCCTTTAGCTCAGGAATCTCTCTCTGAACTGAGCCAATGCCTTCACAGTGTCTGCCATTTGTCACTGCCTGGGGCTTGTTTCTTTGTTCTTTTATTTTCTATTTTAAGTGATCAGTGCCTAGGTCCCTTATGTCAAAGAATTTTTGATGTCCAGCTCTATCCAGTGTTGACTACTAGTTAGGGCACATATAATGCTACTGGAGGGTTCCCTTCCTAAATAGGCATTTTGTTCAATAATACAGAATACTTCAGTTGCACTCTCTGTCTTCAAAGAGTTTTGCAGACTCTATACTCTGCTAGGCTGAGGAGCACTTTGCGTTCATGCTTTATGGCTCAGAAACCTTCAAGGTTAAATAATTTGCTTAGACTCTAGCTAGCTGTGCTTCAGACAAAGCACTTTGCTTTTTTAACAGATAAGGAAAATATAACCAACTGAAAATGTTATTCTTTAACAACTGTCTTAGTAAGTTTTCAGTTCTTCTCATGTGATTTTTTTAAACCATATTTGTCACTTGCTGCCTCAGCTGTGCTGGCTTCTCCTTGTCTCTAGATATCATTTCATGGCCTCTTTGCCCTTCTCCCCTATCGCTCTTCTTCCAACTTTTTTGTTTTTTAAAAAATATTTATTAGAGAGAGAGAGTGTGTGGGAGGGAGGTGAAGGGGAGGAGCGGGAGGGGGAGGGGAGGGGCAGAGGGAGAGGGAGAAGCTTATTCCTGGCTGAGCAGGGAGCCCGACTTGGGGCTCAACATGGACCCTGAGATCGTGACCTGAGCTGAAGGCAGATGCTTAACCGACTGAGCCATCAGGTGCCTCCGTGCTCTCTCCTTTTTTCTCACTTCCATCCTCTCCTGGTTTCTGGGGGTACTCTAACTGCCAAGGGAAACCCCCATATCCCCAACCTAAAAGTCATCCTTATTCCTGTCCCTCTGGGGTCCATTTTCAGGTGATAAGCAAATTGTTATTTATGGGTAGGGAAAGCTTGAGGAGAGGTCCCTAGCAAGTAGTGAAAATCAATAAGTTTTCCTGCCCTGTTAATTTTATGTAGTAATGAGTGATTTAAAAACATTTTAAATGCAAATAAACGTGGGCACCCAGGACCCGTTACAGTCTGAAGTGGCACCTGTGGCCCACCACTTAGGATTGCTTTTCTCTCCCCTTCGCGGTACCTGGATTAGAAAAGTCTGAGAAAACTAATGCAGCCTAGCATTTCCTCTGGAGTCCAGGAGATGAAATACTGGGATTGATTTTCTAAGGGCTGATAGAATCAGTCTTGTTATTTTGTTTCTTTGAGCAAGATTTTTTTTTTTTCCCCTGGAGGTTGTCTCCAAAGTAATAGCGGGAATCTGGGACAGCCTTTTCCCCAGACCTTGAACACCTACCAGGCAGCAGCCTTACCCAACTACGGGCAAAGTGGCCCTTTTCTCGTTATACAGCAAATAAAGGCAATAAGCAAGAAAACCTGTTGCCCTTGAAACTATGGTTAAAAAGAAAGATATGGCATGTGTTCAGAGATGAAACTTGTATTACATAATGACTTCACGCCAAGTGTGTTGAAGACCTTACAGAGAGGAGAAATTGGTCCAATAAAGTAAGGATCGAGCCACATTAGCTTTGATTTGACTGACCTGTTCCTCCCAGGTGCACGTGCGTACCTCCCTCTAAAGCCCCAAGGACACTTTATTTGGAGCGAAGGTACAACAGCACGTACGTACCAACATGCTCACAGGACGCACCTGCTGTAGGAGGGCGGAGACCCCAGGAGACCAAGTCAGAGAACCCGGCGTTAAGTGCCAACTCCACCACCTACAGACTTTCCTAAGCATCCATTTTCTCAGTTATCGTAATATTTTATTCATCAAATGTTCCTAGCTCTCCTTCTGCGCCTCTAGTTGGGTTGCATTTCTCTCTATTCCCTTTATTTGGAGGCATGGCCTTGAGACTTGCTTTGGCCAACAAAATGTGTCATTTCCTTGTGGAGTCTTTGAGAACTAGTTCATGATTTTGCATAATTCTCTCCCCCCGGCCACAGCAACCTGAAACATTTCCGGTAATAGCTATTCCGTCAGCCTGGGGCCTAAAGTTAGGATGACCTGAAACAAAGCTACAGTTGATCCATGTAATGGAAATAAGATAAAAATCCTTGTTTCCTTTCTTCCCTTTTTCCTTTTTTTTTTTTTTTTTTCTTTTTTAAGTCATGACAGTTTGAAGGCTGTTTGTTACTAGAGCATAATATAGTAGATGCCCTGACTACTACGCTCCTTCATGGATCCGGGAAGAGATTAGAATGTGATACGTGATAGGTAGTATACTAGCACACAGCAGGTGCTGAGTAGGTGTTAGTTCTTTCCACCCTCACTATATTCCTGATGATCCTTCTCAGCCCTTCCTTATCAGCCCTGAGCTATTGTACTCTGCAGAGAGTGATTTTCAATTAACAAGGAATGAAAATGAACGTTAAGACTTCTTAAACAACTCCCCAATACCCCTTAAGTGAGAGAGCCCGGGTGGAGCAGAGTGGGGAATTCCCAGGATGAGAAGAGAACCTCATCTTTGAAATTTATGAAGAAGAAAGGAGCTAACGGTCTTATCAAAGAAATCAGCCAGAAAGTAAAACCAAAGAACTTTGAAAATGTCCAGTCGCATATACTCTCCACCCTACAGCTCCTGCTACTATCCTGGAGCTGGAATTAGGGCACAGACATGTCATGGGATTCCAGTTCTGACTTGCCTTGAACAGGGTACCTGTCCTGGAGTGAAGTAGAGTCCTTGATCTACATGGTACCAGCTTTCCTGACATGTCCTTACAGTGAGATTAATGAAACTGGTCAGACCTCAAGCTTTCAGCATTTTCCTTGCTGGTTTCTTAAGGGACCTCTCCCTTCCTCCACCCAATCCAGACTTGTAGCTTCATGGGCCTGAGAGGGGAAGCCAGCGAGGGCCACGGATGCTGCCTGGGTCAAAACCACATCACTTAGAGTTAATCACTGCACAATCCATTCATTTAGGCTGCCAACTAATACCTTTCTAGGGTGTTTAAGTCCACTTTACTTTTAAATTTAAATTTAAAGTCCAATTTACTTTAAATTTTTAAAAAGAGGGGAAGGAAAGGGGATTGGAATATAGATGAGAGAGCTCTATAAGGCCTCCAGAAATTAGAATTAGAGGCAAGCTGAACAACTCTCAGAAAATCTGGTAGGAGAAGCGAGATGCAGAAAATGGGAAGGGGAACAAAGTGGAACATTCATTCACAGGATTTGTATTAAGCATCTACAGAGGGACAGGCACTGTGCTGGGCATGGGATAGTGGCAAGAAGACAGTCATGGCCCTGACCTTCTCGAAGGGAATGGACATTATTGCTGTTTTGCATGGATTTACTGCAGCCCTTTACCATCCCTGCCCATCCCCAACCACTAGATGCCAAAGGTTGACCCCTACTCATTATGATAACCAGGAGTATCCTCCTTGTTTTCAGATGTCTCAGCAGGGGACTGGATTGCCTCCAATTGAGAATTTCTAGACTTGAGTAATGGTGGTTGCTGAAGGTGACAGGACCGAGCACTCAACGGTGCATAAGGGACCCCAGTGAGGGTAGAAGGAGAGGGAAGTCCATCCTGACCCCTTTCCTCTCCCTGCATGGCACTTGCTGTCAACATATTTCCCTAAGGAAGACAAAGGATGATAGGATAAAAGAACACACATTTATTGAGCACCCAAGATGGCCAGGCAAAGTACAAAGAATATTCAAGTGTGTTATGTCACAGAGAGGCTGAGTGATATATGGCAAGAAGCATAAACTTGGAAGTCAGGGAGCCCAGGGTTTGAATCCTCGGTCTTCTATTTAACATCTGTGACAAGCTACTTAATCCCTGAGTCCCAGCTTCCTCAGTTGGAAAATGGTGATTAAAAAATAAATAGGGATGCCTGGGTGGCTCAGTGGTGAGTGTCTGCCCTCGGCTCAGGTCGTGACCCCAGGGTCCCGGGATCGAGTCCCACGTTGGGTTCCCCGCAGGGAGCCTGCTTCTCCCTCTGCCTGTGTCTCTGCCTGTCTCTGTCTCTGTGTCTCTTATGAATGAATAAATAAAATCTTTGTAAATAAGTAAATAGCCCACCTCACAGGGTTATTATGAGATTTCATAAAACAAGAAATACAAACCACTTGATAACAAAGAAAAGGCATTCAGTAAATACTAACTACCATTTACTGGTACTTGAGCTTCCTAAGAATGCTGGTAGGAAGATATTCTCATAGTCATAAAGAGGAAGGAAGAAGACCTAAAAGAAGATTAGAGCTGGGAGCTAGAAAAATAATAAGGCAAACAAGTAATTCTCATTTTAAGGTCCTTGCTTTTGCCTCCAGGCTCCTTCATCTGGACCTTCTGGAAGAAAATCCCAGCGGTTGCTTTGGCCCTAAAATAGACCTCCAGGAGCCCAGTGTGTTGGTCACTGAGCCAGACCACCGGCATGGGGGAAGGGGACATTCTGGGTCAAACATGATGGACGGGGACAAATTAGAGTTTGCTGAGGTGCACAGCCTGCTGCTGGGGAGACCTGGAGCCTCACCTCATTGAGGTGGCTGAAGGGACCTGCGGGATCTGAAGGAGGTGCATTGGAGGCCTGGGGTCTGACGTTTACATACTTCAGAGAGCCGACCCTTGGAAGCCTGGATTTGTTCTGTGCGGCCCCAGTGGACAGAAACAGGGCCAGTGCATGGGGGGTGACAGGGAAGCACTCATCTCCATTCAGTGCAACCATTAATTTACTGGCAGCTTCTGAAAGGCTCCACCTGGATTTTATCCACTTTAGTGTCCATAGCACCAGCCCAGATCCTCACCCACACGGGGTGGCCATGGAGTCCTAGCTGCTAGGATTGCTACTGGCTGCTCTTTACAAAAAGCAGCCAGTTCTGAAAAGCTGATAGTCTCTTCACTGGCCCATCAGCCTGAGACTTGAACACTATGTCAGGGCACCTGAGAGGCTCCATCAGTTAAGCACCCAACTCTTGGTTTCGGCTCTGCTCATGATCTCAGGGTTGTGAGAGGGAGCCCCGCTTTGGGCTCCACTCTGGGCATGGGACTTGTTTAATATTCTCTCTCTTTCTCTTTCTCCCTCTGCTTCTCCCCACCTCCTCTACAAAAAAAAAGAAAAAAGAAAAAGAAAAAAAAAGCTATGTGTCAGGAGGACAGCCCATCTTCCAAAGTCTAGCAACAGGTGCTTTATGCCTACCTTTAACACCACTTTGCAAACACCAACACAAAAACAAAACCCTCTTTCTGTTAGGCTCAGAGATTGTTTATGTAATAAAGCCAAGTAATTATCCATGGGATCATCTGGAAGTGAAATTTTAAGCTAGATAAACACTGAGCCCTGCTATGAGAGTTCATTCTAACTTCCTTTGACCCTCTTGTAATTGTGGTCCTCAGCATTTTGGTTTGTGGTAAGAAAGCATTGCTTCTCTCCTATCTGGGTCTCCTGGTCCTGTTTCCTCTTCCAGTTTTTAAAGAGGAATGTGGCCTGTACTTCAGTGCTCAGCCCAGTTCGTTTTGCACGGTGCCTTGCATACGTGTCTTGATGCCTCTGATGCATCAAGTCAAGAGACTCGTGAAGTCTGCAGAAGCAGCAGATGCAGGAGCACCCCCAGGCCACCCTAGCTTGAGCTCAGCGGCAGGTGCAGAAGCACCCCCAGGCCACCCTAGCCTGAGCTCAGCAGAGGGAAAGCTCCCCAGCAGAGCGTCAGCACCGGAGCCGTGCCCGCCGCCTGCCCACCTGTGACAAGGGAGATGCACACGAGGAGTCGCATATCCAGAATCACCGCTCCTTCGATTTCACGTTTTCAGTTACTCATTGTTCATCCCAAAAACGTCTATCGGGTCCCAAAACAGTGGCAAGTGTTGCCTGCCACAACCCGAACATTTGCTGAGTGTTTCCATGTGTCCAGAGTGCGTGAACAACATCACACGCGTTGACTCATGTGACTGTCCCGGCATCGCATCAGGTGGGCACTGCCCCCACCCTCCATCGGACCCGTGAGGAAACTAAGACACAAATGGGTTGAGCAAATTGCCCGTAGTCACACGGATTAAAAAGAAAGGAACCAGGAACTTTTTTTTAAAGATGATTGTTAAGTGAAGAAATTAAACAGTAGTGATGCCCACTTCCCGACACTCGACTTCCAGCCACTGTGTACACTGACCCTCCGGTAGCAGGTTAAGCGTGGGGAGGCTCACTGCCACCAAAGACCTCGATTATTCCAAGTACCTCCCTGCATTTTCTCAGTGAACCCCGGTTTGGCCTCCTGCAGCGTGTCTTTCGCAGGCTTCTCAGCCTGAGGGCTCCCACTGCAAATCACAAAAATAAACCCATTTTCTGAATCCCCAGTAAATTATAAAAAATATAAAATAACCCACAGCTCTTTGAATTCAGTGACCTCTCCAAATCAATTTATATTTTATTGATTACCCGAGCGTACTTGGACTCCAAGAGCCGAGGGACACACACAGCCACCCGCGGCGTCCTGCGGCCCGTGTGCAAGCATTAGGCGCTCGACGTGTAAGTGCAGGCCCTCCCTTGCCTCCTTCAGCTGGGCGCCCAGGCCTCCCGACATCCGCGGAGCTGTGTCACTTCAGCCAGTTGTCTCTCACCCCCGAGCCTCGGTTTTCTCATCTCTAAAGTGGGAATAATACGAGCATGTGCCCAGGGAGAGCCCAGGGAGAATTAACGTGAGGCCAGCAGGGGTAGGACAGCGGGAGAGGACAGCGGGACAGCTCGTGGTCCTGGGTGCCTGAAGGCCACCGCCACCATGAGAGCAGAGCCCCCGAGAAAGAGCTGTGCCGCTCCCGAAAGTCCCCCGTGCCTCCCGTGACCCACTTCTGGACCGTGGCCTGACAACTCGGGTCACCCCACGTGGGAAACCCCAAGCGCGGGAAAGCCGTCGCTCTGTGGCTGCCTCGGGGTCGGGCCACACTCCCTCTGTGGCTGGGACGGGCGACATTGCGGGGACTCCAGGTCCTAGGGGCTTAGAGACCTCTGTTGCGGAGCTGAGCTCGAGAGCACGCCGTGGGGATGGAGCTGTTTGTTCCCGTTGGCCTCCAAGCTGCGACTCCATCCGTGGACCGGCTGCCAGGGCCAGGGGGCTGCGCGGTGGCCCTGCTGGTAATATGTGCCGGTGGTTCTTGGTTCGTTCCAGATGGAACTTAAGCACCTTTGTCAAGCAGACTGGAACTTGTTCTTCAGCCTAAGGGTCCCAGGCCGCCCCGCCCCCCAGCCCGACAGCACAATCCAGGATTTTGCACCCACGTGCATCATGTGCATCACGCAGTCAGGATACGACCGACGCCAAGGATGACATCTTAGACGTTTCCCTCAGTGACACTGGCCGAGGGGGCAGCAGAAATCACTCCACCGGCTCCATCGGGGTTGTTGGATTAAGGAAACAAGCCACTCTGTCCCCCACAGCCTCCCAGCTCATGGCATTAGCGGGGGCACAGCCTGGTACCCAGGAGAGAAGGTCCCGTGGGCAGTGGGTCCGGAGGAGTAATTGGGGGCTACGTCCGTGACCATGGCCTCGAGGCGGGCGGCGCACTCAGCAGGTGTGGGGGTGACCGTCCTAACGGCCCCGGAGGTGATGCTGGCCTACACCTGCCGGTGGGAGGGCCGGATGGCAGGACAGTGGAACAGCAGGACAGCAGGACGGCGGGGCCCTGGCTGCAGGCGGGATGGCGGGACAGTGGGACGGTGGGGCCCTGGCAGGACAGCCCACTGGCAGGTGGGATGGCAGGACAGCAGGACAGTGGGACAGCAGGACAACGGGACGGCGGGGCCCTGGCTGCAGGCGGGATAGCAGGACAGCAGGACGGTGGGATGGCGGAGCCCTGGCTGCAGACAGGATGGCAGGACAACAGGACAGTGGGACAGTAGGACAGCGGGACAGCAGGACAGCAGGACTGCGGGGCCCTGGCTGCAGGGCGTCTTGCTGCTGCGCCCCGCATGCTGCCCGCCCCATCACCCCCACATGACGGCTGGAGGTTCCCCGGTGCCGAGCAGGTGGGCACCTGGTACCCTGACAGGCCCCCGAGCCCGAGGGGCAAAGCCTTGGGTGGTGGCCTTGTGCGCGGTGCTTGGTGGCGCGCTGGCAGGGGACGAGCGACCTGAGCGTAGGCACGTGCGAGATGCCCGCCCCCGGGGGATGCCCGGAGTCTGGGACCTGCAGGGACGGGCGTCCCGGGACAGCGACTGCCACAGGAGGAGCGGCGGCCGGCGCCGGCCTGGAGCCTCGGGTCTTGGTGCGGGCCCCACGCTCCCTCCGCCGCAGCCGCCCCTCTTCCTACCCCAGCCATCCCACTCCCCGGCCCGAAGGCTAATTCTTTTTTTTTTTTTTAATTTAAATTCACTGATTGGTTTATTTAAATTCTATTTAATTAATATACGGTGTATCACTGGCTTCCGAGGTAGAGGCCACGGCTCATCAGCTGCAGGGAACACCCGGGGCTCAGTCGGTCCGTGCCCGTCCCCTACCCCCTCTCCCCCACCCCCGTCCCCGCATCTCTCCCCTCCAGCGGCCCTCGGCTGGTTCCCTCGAGGTCGGGGTCCCTATGGTCCAGCCCCCCTCTCTGCTTTCCTCTCGTTTTGTTTTTCCTTCCCTTCCCCATGTTCATCTGTTTTGTTCGCAAAGGCAAATAAATTCTCTTAGCAGGTTTATTATACCCCTTTAGAGATAGTCCCTGTGTGCCCCAAACATACTTCTGTTCTGTTCCTTTTCTTTCTTTTTCAAAGATTTTATTTATTCATGAGAAACACGGGGACAGAGGCAGAGACCCAGGCAGGGGGAGAAGCGGGCTCCCCACAGGAGCCCAATGCGGGACTCGATCCCGGGACCCCGGGGTCCCGACCTGAGCCGAAGGCAGACGCTCAACCGCGGAGCCACCAGGTGCCCCTGTTTTGTTCTGCTCTTTACACGAAAACGGTCGCTCATGGACACTGGCACAATCTTAGTTTTCTTAGCTATGCAGGTTGGAGGTTGCTCCACTGTTACGATGTACACAACTTCCTCACTTTTTTTTCCTTTCAAAATTTTAATAGCTTTATTGAGATACAATTTACATAATATAAAACTCATATACTTTTTAAGTGTCAATGTGATGAGTCTCAGAAAATTTATATAGTTGTACAATCATCACCAAAACCCGCTTTGGAATGATCCCGACTCCCCGGAAGTCCCAGGATGCTCACCCGCAGTCCTCTCCAGCTCCGGCTTCTGGCCCCAGACAACCCCCCGGCGACTTAGTATCTCGGGAATTTATCTGGTTCTCAAAGAAGTGAAATAATTCGGTAGGTGTTACATCCCTGGCCCCTTAAATGACACGGGCTCTAGCCCCTTTGGCCTGGCGGGCTGCTCTTGAGATTCATGTGACACCGCCGCACAGAACGGCAGCTCCTTTCCATCGCTGGGTCCCCCGCTGGGCAGATGCACCACCTTCTCCCTCCTCGCCACTTGATTGACCTTTGAGTGATTTCCACTTTGGGGCACTTACGAGGAACGATGCTGCGAACGTCTGCGTTCAAGTCTTTTATAGGGACATCTGATTTCATTATTAGGGGGTAGCTACCCGGAGGTAGAAGTGCTATATATTTAACTATTTAAGAAACTGCCAAGCGGTTCTCCACAGCAGCAGTGCTCCAGAACATTCCCCACGGCAGTGCACGAGAGCTCTGGTTTCTGCGCGTCCCCAGAAACACTTGGTGTGTTCAGACTTTTTTGGTTTGGGAGACTTTGCTGGATGTGCAGGTCTATCTCATCATGGTTTTAATTTGCATCCTCATTATTGATATTGCATACCTTTTCATGTGCTTATTTGCCATTGGTATATCTTCTGTGGTTAAGTATCTATTTAGAACCTTTGACCAGCTTTTATTTTTATTTTTTATTATTTTTTTTCTTTTACAAGCTTTTAATTGGGTTGTTTGTCCTATCCTGGAGTTGTTAAGAGTACTTCATGTATTCTGGGAACAGGTGCTTTCTCAGCTCTGTTTTGCAAAGACTTTCTCCTAATTTATGGCTTCTCTTTCTCTTTTCTTTCTTTTTTTCTTTAAGATTTTATTTATTTATTCATGAGAGACACACAGAGAGAGAGACAGAGACACAGGCAGAGGGAGAAGCAGGCTCCATGCAGGGAGCCCGATGCAGGACTCGATCCCAGGACCCCAGGGTCACGCCCTGAGCTGAAGGCAGGTGCTAGACTGCTGAGCCACCCAGGGATCCCCTCTTTTTATTTTTCTAATGGTGTCCTATCTTTGAACAGTGAAAGTTTTTAATTTTGACAAAGTCCAGTTTATCAATTTTTTTCACATATGATTTGTGCATTTTGTGCCATAACTAAGAAATCATTGGCTAACAATGGTTACAAAGATTCTCACCTACATTTTCTTTTTAAAATTTTATAATTTTAGGGATCCCTGGGTGGCTCAGTGATTTGGCACCTGCCTTTGGCCCAGGACACGAACCTGGAGTCCCCGGGATCGAGTCCCACGTCGGGCTCCTGGCATGGAGCCTGCTTCTCCCTCTGCCTGTGTCTCTGCCCACCTCTCTCTCTGTCTATCATGAATAAATAAATAAAATCTTTAAAAAAATAAATAAAATAAAATTTTATAATTTTAACTCTTACATTTAAGTCTATGACCTACTCTAAGTTAATGTATGTATATGGTAAGAAGTAAGAGCCTAAGGTCATGTTTTCTTTTGCGTATAGATATTCAGTTGTTCTAGTGCCATTTGTTTCAAAGATTGTCTTTCCCTCATTGTATTATCTTTACACCTTTGTCATAGTCGAGCTTATACCTAGAATCTATTCTTGGACTTTATTCATTCTTTTTTAGGGCTGCATAATATTCGTATAGCTGTACTATGCTTAATCAATCCCTTACTGATGGACAGTTATTCTATTAATAAGCTCTTTTTCCTATTTCAAATATTGTTGTGGCAATCTTGCTTTGTAGGAATGTTTTTTTGCATCTTATGTGTATATTGTAAGATTAACTCCAAGAGAAGTCAATTTTACATTTTCGTAGACACTAACAAATTCCTCCCTGCAGTAAGTTTTGCTAATTCACTATTTACCAGGTGCATGACAATACTCTCCAGATGCCCAGAAACAGGTATGCTAACAAATGCTTCACCTTTTGTTTCATCCAGTAAAAAAAAAAAAAAAAAAAATAGTATTTCATAGTTTTAATTATTATGAAGTAGGATGAGTGTCTTTCTTTATAAATTTTAAAGCCAACTATATGTCATTTTATGTGAAATAACACTTCATGTCATTTGCCCATTTCTTGTCATATTAGGTTCCTTGTGATATACATTACGTATATTTCCCCTAGTTTTGTGTTTGTCTTTTGACCTTCTTAATTGAGTTTTGGCCCTGTAAAAGCCTTTTCTTGTAAGTGATAAAATGTATGATAAATGTTAAGGCTCCTGGGTAAAATCAGAAAGATTTTTCCCTACTCTGAGATTCAAAAAAAATGAATCCCTCATTTTTTCTTATTTTTTAACATTCTTATGTTTAATATTTTAAACTTGTATTTATCTAGAATTTATTTTAATGTAAGAAATAAAGTAGGGATGTAAGTTTTTCTTCTTCAAATGGCTACCTAATGACCCTAACATCATTAATTATATAATCCAACATTCCGCTCTGATATGCAATGCTGCTTTTTGTCATATACTAAATTTCCATACGCATTCAGGTTTACTTATCTGCCATCTATTCATGTGTTAATCAGCACACTGAACCCTCTGTTCTCTGACTCCTTCTGTCCCGTATTTTCAAAATGACAGTGAATGAAACCCTTTATGAATTGCTTGTAACAACACTTAAGTCCTTTCTCACCTTCTATCCTGCTGTCACTAGCTAACAAAATTCAAAATGCTAACAAATTCTTTTTAACATCCCCAAGGAAAATAGAATTAGGATAGTGAGTCTGGAATTACGGGCGAGTAATAATCGGGCACTATATTTTTGAGTCAGCTAAGTAACTTGGTGCTAATCCATGCTTTCCTTTTTTTTTAAAAAAAGATTTATTTACTTATTTATGATAGGCATAGAGAGACACACAGAGAGAGAGAGAGAGCGAGAGGCAGAGACACAGGCAAAGGGAGAAGCAAGCCCCATGCAGGGAGCCCGACACGGGACTCCGTCCCAGGACTCCAGGATCGTGCCCTGGGCCAAAGGCAGGCACTAAACCGCTGAGCCATCCAGGGATTCCCTAATCCTTGCTTTCCTTCTAGAACAGCCAATGATTTGGGGTAGGCTGTGTCTGTGTGTGCGTGTGTGCATGTTTATACACATCTGTGCAACGCTCAGGTGCCATCAATAGCAGAAATAGCACTTTAGTAAGGAAACCAGATCCCCTTTCCCCCAAATCCATAGTGGTTGAAAGACAAATGAGTCTGGCACTTCATGTCCTAATCATTCTGGGTGGGATGTGCTCATGGTTTAAGGTCCTTCCCAGCTTAGTGTGTTAAATATGTGATGCCAACATTCCTCACTTAGGAGGGTCGGAAGGAGCACAAAGGAGCCAGTGGAAGCCATTGGAAAGAGTGGGATGTCCGAGCACTTAGAGGTTGTGAAGACGCACTAAATAGGATTGCCTTCTTCAAAATGGTGTAGTATTGGGCTGTGTACCTTCTCTTCCTAAAACTGAGCTCTCCACTCCTTCTCCAACATACCTATTCAGACCTGGGGCCCAGGCTGCAGCCAGGGGATAAGAACTCTATCCCTGGGGACCTAGACAGAGCCAGAGGTGGGCCCCTGTGCTCAGGTGGGACTGAGTGGCAGGAGCGCCGTGGAGATGCTTCCTGAGTGCCAAGGAAGATGAGGCTCCTTACCCACCTCTCTAAAAAAACCTGGTAGGAGAAGGGATCCTGCATATATCTGTGAGTAACTGTGGAGCTTCTGAACGTTCCCCACCCTAAAAGCTCAAGGTCTAGTGTTTCAGGACCCGCATCTTGATGGATTAAGTACAGTTCCCCTTAGCACCTTAAAAGTGTTCAACGTGTATATAAATATTTTTAGGAGAATGCTACAAGATCTCTCTTTGTCTTTCTTTTTTTGACTGGAAGAGACCTGTGTATGGGGTGTGGGGTGGGTGGGGAACCAGGGGAGGGAGGACCCGCTATGCTGGTGGGGAAGAAAGCTGCCTGAACTGGAAAAACAGCGAGAAACAAAGTGGTGGCATGTCGCAGTGGGTGTTCCATAAAGCAGAGTTGAAAACGTGAAGTTCTTCGTCTCCCTGCACTTCCTGTGGAAGAAGGCCAGAGGGCCGTGATTAAGGGGGAGAAGCCACCATCTCCATCCAGGCAGAGGCCTGGATGAAGCAAACCAGAGGCGATTCCGGTCCTCTCCCTCGCTCTCTTCCGGCCCTGCTTCCTTTCCCCACCCCGCCAACAATACCCCCTCTTGATTTCTGTTCTAGGACAGAACGGTGAGTCCCGATGAAAAGGAAACTTTAAGGATTCTTTCCACGGAGTTTTCTAACTGGGAGGAGTGAGGCGTGTGTGCTGGCATCTGCTCCTTGGCAGTGATGCTGGAGACCCCGGAGGGCCCCCCACCCCGCCCTGAGGCCGACTCAAGGCAGGTAGCAAGGTCCTTTGACCCCCATTCTCCAGCATTCAAAGGAAGCAGCTGATAGAGTACCTCTTCTTCCTGGAAGGACTCTGAGGTTACTCTCTCTGGTGTGGTTGCCTTAAAATTTTTTCAAGCTGCTGAAAAGCTGAGTGCCTTCTGGGGCTGATGTCACCCTCAATACTTGTCACTCCCCCTGCTGGGACTTCCTTTCCCTGAAGCTAGCAGTTTGTGAAATAGGCAGATGCTAGGCCCCCTCCCCAGCTTCACTAGAAGGGCTAGGGATCTGCCCCCAGATGATTCTGATGTCTGGTGCTCAGAACACACTTGAAAGACAATACCCCAGACCTTTCCTCTCTGAGATTATCAGGTCCCTTGGTGTCCAGTCCACCTGCTTGGTGAGATCACAGAAATCATGCGAAAGAAAGAAAGAAAGAAAGAAAGAAAGAAAGAAAGAAAGAAAGAAAGAAAGAAAGAAAGAAAGAAAGAGAAAGAAAGAAATCATGCTTCATGTGGCTCAGAGCCGAATAAACTCCAGACTTGTCCGATAACCACCGCAATCACTCTCCAAGAGGGAGTTACGGGGTCTTGGAGAAGGTCAAGGTCAGCAAATGGCTTTGTAAGTCTTTTGAACAGGGATCCACATTCTGAATTCACTCTGTATACAGTAGGTCAAAACCCTAAGGTAGTGCTGCCCAAACTTGAATGTGTACCTTAATCACATGGAGATCACGTTGAGATACTGAGTCTGACTCAGGAGGTCTGGGGCCGGGGTGGGGGTGGGGGGGTGGCAGGGGGAGCTGGGAGTTCGCTTCCCTCACAAACTCCCAGGTGATGCTGTGCTGCTGACTCTTGGACTACATGCAAGGAGCCTTGAGGGATATTTAAGTCTTGAAAAATATTATTAGCTGCAGATAACATTTTCTCCTTCATGAGAAACCCGGCACAAGCTACGTCAATTTAGTGACCTTACGTGAATCACGTACTTTGTCTAGTTAATCTGTTAAACGAGGTGGCTGTCTATCTTCATTTCTGAAATGAGAGCAAGAAAGCGCTTACTTCCGCGAAGGGGAAGCTGGAGTGGAATGATGTACGGTTCTGAGCAGGCCCCAAACTTGGAAGCGGCTCCCCCATGAATGTTGCCAAGGGGGGGGGTGCCCATTGTCCCTTTCAGTGCCCGTGGCCATCACAGAACGAGGTACAGGTGAGGCCACAGCAGAGCACAGAGAAATAGGAGGCTGGGTCAGAATTGCCTTTTGTGCTCTGGTGTGTGGCTTTATCAATGAACAGAAAGAGCTTTTTCATTTTCTTCTACAAATAACAGAAGCCTGAGACCCGTGGGCCCCTTGTTGTTATTATATTTATATTTATATTATATTTACCACCTTCAGTTGGCCGAGTAAGTGCAGACCTGCCTCAAAGCATGTTTGTTCATTTGATTGTCTCCACTGCCTACTTACATAAAGGAAAGGGTATTGTGCACACGAGGAGATCACATTTCCCTCCCTGAATTCACCCTGCTGTGTTTGTGTGAACTCAGCCCCAGTGGCATCCCTTGACGTGAATTTACAAGCCTGCCTATAAAAAACAGAGAGCACTGAGCACTGCCCTCAAGTCTGACTTTCGGCTCCCAGCTCCTTTAGGCAAGGAAAAGCAAATGACCTCTCCCCTTCTCTCCCTCCCCTGCTGTCCCTCTCTGTCCCTCCCAGCTGCTCTCCTTCTCTCTCCCTCTCTACCCCACCCCCACCCCTGCCTCTCCAAAAAGAATTTGCTAACCCATCATCTGCCCATAGAACAAACGGAAAATAAAATGCAACCAACAGCCTTCTTTGTGGATCTGATAAATGTTCATCTCCCACGAGCGAGTAGAGGGGGTCCTTGCCAAGATGACACATTAATATACATAAATGCAGCAGCCCCAGGCGCATGCTGGGGGAATAAGCCATAATCACAGGCAACCCAGGCAGCGAATAACTATGTCAGGCTGGCGGTTTGCCATTGTCTAGACCCTAAAAAAGTTTGACTTTTTTACTTACTAATGACTGCATTTAGCTTCATATAAAGATGGCAATCTCACTGTATCGCCCCATTACGTATTATCTATTCAGCAAGTATTTATTGTGCGTCTACTATGTGGCATGTGCTATTCTAGACCCTGAGCACATGACAGTGAACAAATGAGGGCCCTGTCCTCATGGTGCCTATTTTCTAGTGAACTCATCTGTTAACGCATATCTCCTGATGAAGACGTGTTCTTATCCTTTTATCTAAATGCCTTGGTTTTTATCTAAAAGTATTTGGTATTTGAATAGTCAAAAAAGAGCAGCCATTGTTAGGCTAGCTGTTTCCAAGAGCACACATCAAAATACTTGTTGTCTCTCTGTTCCTCTCGGATGGAGACCTGCATCCATTGCTGCTCTACTTAATTCAGTATAAACATACGAGAAGAAAATTCACTGATTTAGGTAGAAACAAACTCAGGGAAATCAGAACAACTTTTTCTTTAAGTTGCAGATTTTTCTTATAATTAAAGCAGATGGAACATGGCTCATGAGCGCTGGTTTTTCAAACACCATTGTCAGTCTTTTGCCTTTCCATGTCACCATTAATTTAGGGACAAGGATCTAAATGTCTTTAGACATTTAGAGCCTATTTTAATAGGCTCAGCAAGCATACACTGTAGAAGTATAAAAACAAAAACCTTATGAGATTAGCAATAATTTTTAAAACTCGAATAGAAAAAGTTGGCATCTGTTTTTCTTTTTTTTAAGATTTTATTTATTTACCTGAGAGAGAAAGAGGGCATGAACGAGGGGAAGGGCAGAGGGAGAAGCAGACTCCCCGCTGAGCAGAGAGCCCAATGGAGGGCTCGATTGCAGGACCCTGAGATCATGACCCAAGCTGAAGGCAGACGCTTAACCGAACGAGCCACCCAGGTGCCCTAGTACCTGTTTTTCTTGACTAAATAAACAATGCATGCTCACTATAAGATGAAAAAAATATAGAAATGCATAAAATCAAAAAGTGCTATGCATGCAGCATTACGGCATTGATGTGCCTAAGTAATTGCTCTTTTTATGATTTATGTATGGTTATAGAACACGGACGAGTATCATCAGATTGCTTGACTGGCTAGCGTATTTCTTACTTTAGAATACTAAGAGCTTCTAGAATAATGATTGATAAATTCAAAACTGATTTCTACAGAGAATATCCAACGCTGAATAAAAATTCCACTTAAAAGCATGGTCTTTACATTTTTATTTAATGTCAGTGCCATCCTGAGGGAAACAGAACAGGACGCTTACCCCTTGTTTTAGAGGATCATAGGATGTCAGTATCTGGATCTCATAGGTCATCCGGGGCAGAGGGGAGGGGAGGGTACACAAGCTCCCAGGTGAGTTTTGATGCGCACCGAACACACAGAGACCACCCTGAGAATTACCAATTTGGTCTGACTCTCTATCCTTTTGTAGACCAGAAATCTGGAATCCAAGCGAGTGAAAAAACCTTTCAGGTCACGTGTGTAGCAGATGGAAGAGGTCAGACGAGAAGAGAGCACGGAGTCCTAGCCTGCTCTTTGTCCTACTGCACTAAAGCCATGTTAGAAGACACCTTTCACACATTAGTGTAGAACAACCCAACTTCAACGTGGTCTCCAAAGATTAGGTTGTTCTAACAAGCCTTTATTGTGTTAGAAACTCTGATTCCAACAAAAGAACCTGAGTCTCACGTTATTAGTGACAGACTTCTGGTCGTTGTTGCGGTTGTACGTTTTCTTCGGGAAAGTAGAGAGGGAAGTTTAACCAAGATCTAGGCTGAAGTATCATTATTACTTGACGGATTAATCAGCACGTACGTTGTAAAGTTTAGGGTGAGAGAAAAACAGCAGTTGGAGGAGCCACACCCCCACCCACCCACCTCCAGCCACACACACACCACGGTGACAATGACGTTCTTATTATCCTTGTGAAGCTAAGTGGCTCTTTACGAAAATGTTCAGGGAGAGAGATCACGGTGTACACCGCCCTCGGTAGGGAGACAGCGTGTCATTTCAAGCCCTTTCTGTGTGGCTGAGTCATGGAATTGCCACGATGGTCTCCAGAGAACGTGTCTCCGGCCCTCCACGGCCAGGGGAAAGGTCACCAACGACACAGAGCGCAACAGTTTGGGGAAGTAGGTGAGAGGGAGAGAGAAACATCTACAGTGGAATTGCAGCCTCTTCGAACACGGACCGAGGCTGAAAACTTTTACTCCAAGGCAACCTTTCCCCTGCGCTGAGCTCGTGGGACACAGCTGGCATTTTAATGAGGCTGAACCTGATGTTTCTGCCATGAGCGGAGATGAACGTCAAAACATCCAACTCTGCCTTCCTTGATTTTACAAGAATTTGGGGTTCAGGATACCTTCGCTCAACGTGTGCCCGATTCTCAAGCCCCGAGGAACGGTTTTGCTCTGATAGACCCTTGGCACGGTATCGACCGAATATAATGACACGCATTGCGGAAGGTGTACTCTCTTCTGGACGTTGAAAACTAGACAGTGCCCTTAAGTGACGTATGACTTAAAAAAAATTACAGCCGACACTGATTGACTCCTGCCCCTTGCCATGCATTGTCCGCATTGCCCGTAAGTGCCCCGGTTGGTGGCATTACATAACATAATCCTACTGAAGCCTCCCCGGTCTGTGACGTGGGTGCAGGTTTATGCTTGAGGAAGATGCAGCTTAGGGGGGTGAACAAGCTGTCCCAAGCCTCGTAGTCAGCAAGTGACAAAGCTGGAATCAAACCCAAATTCGTAGGACAACAAAGTCTACACATTCGATGCTCTGCTTACTCTCATTCGATTCGCATCCCAGCACAAAGACCTACAGGACACGTCCTAATATAATTTAACATTTACTCGACAAATTTGTGGATTAGACGCACAGTCTGGGCACGCATTAATGAAAACCTCTGCATCAAATTTTGAATCATTCCAAGCTGGAGTTCCCCTGATGATATCACAAAAGAGCCTCGGATGACCCCGAAGAAGAGTCACACAGTGGAAGTTTCCACAAATGCCAACTCCTTGGAGTTGAGTGGAGACAGATTGGTAGCAACTAGACTAAATGAGTCAATGGCTTTTTTCTTTAGGTGGCTGAAGTGTTTCGCCTCGGCATCAAACAAATACTCTCATTGCAAATGCTTAACAACTCAAGGGGAAATAATATATATTTTTTCTTTTAAAGAAGAGAACATATCCTAGGCTCCTTAATCTCAGACCACAGTGAACACGCGTGCTAGAAGTGTGGCTGGTTGCTGCACCATTGTCACCATACCCGCCTTTTGTCCTGCTCGTCTTTAGACCGTGTGACCCTGTTGTCATTTTTTTGTCATACTGTATTGCATCTGACGATTTTGTTCAATAACCAAAACCACAGAGCATTCTATGCTGTTGCTTTAATCGAGCACAAAATCAAATATGTTGTCAAGAAAAAAATGAAACCGAAAGAAGCAAGTCAAGATCGCAACCCAGAGTTTTCTACTGTTGTCACAGTTGCTGATAAAAGATGCAAAATGCCTAAGTTGGTCAGTCCTGGCTACCTTTTGACCTGAAGATCCGTGAAACGAGGTGGCTAGGATAAGAGATGGGAGGGCTGGAGAGCACTTCCAAGCCTTACTAGAATAATTTCATATCCTCAAGGAGGCAAATGCTTAATCACATCTCTCTTACAATGCTCATTTTATAGTGCTCATTAGGAAAGCCTCTTGAAAAAAGAAGACGAAAGAAGAAGTCTGACTAAAGAAACAAAACTGACATTACAGCCTGCCTGTAGCATATTTTCTCAGTCTTATTAAGATGATGGCTCAGTTTTGAGTAAAGACTAATTACTTGATTGTGGTTAATAGGCAGTCTGGCCAAATTAATTTATAAATGAGAGACCGGTTGCTTGTTTTTTTGTTGTTTTTTGTTTTTTGTTTTTTTATCATACTACTCACTTCCCAGGTTCCTTGTCTCCCTAAATTTCATAGAAATGAATACTTTAAAAACTGCATGATCCGTGTCTTTCGCCCATTCAACACCTCCCTGAATTAAGTGCTTGCTATTAGTAAATATACACACTCTTTCCAAGTGGCCTCGCTGGCCTAGCTTTGACAACATACCCTTGCTCCCTGGTGGCTTGCCACGATGGGTTCTTGGTAACATCATCCTTTCTGACAAATTCAACTGAAGCAAGTCTGACTTTTAAAAACTAGCTGTGTGTGTAAGCTTGACCAGTCTGCCGTGTTCTATTTGGTGCTTGGAAAACCAGGTGCCGGGTGCGCACTCTTCAATTGCGTCGGTAGCTTAATTTCTCGCTCCTACTGTCAGAAGAGATCTGTTTTAATCCTATTCCAGTCACGTGTTCTTTCCCCAAACTAACGCTCTAAGCCCCCAAATCTTTGCCTTCTGTTTGTAGGGCAGATGACATCTTCCACTGACAGTGGGTACTACATCCACACTCCATCCACGTGTGGCCCCTGAACACAGAAGCACCCCCATGCAGTACGATTTGCACTGACGTTCTTTTCCTTCTCCTCCAGCCTCAGTGATGCAGAATAACAGTTATAAATCAACATTCTTTTTTCTGGGGGTGGAGGTGGCCTTGAATGGAAAGAAAAGAACAAGAGAAGGCCACCCTCAATCTAGACAACACGTAACAAAAACCCTAGAGCAAACCACAGTTCTTAGCAGACACCCTCCTAAGTTTCCCAGGACCCAGTACTGAGGAAGCCTGAGTCCTCCAGCGAGACGCATCGCACACTTCAGTGGCTCCTGGTCCACCCAGCTGCATTATCTGCACCAAAAAATCACATTTAACGACCTGTCCTCCTTAGCCCCCAGTGCAATTTTATTTCCAGTTCTCTCAGCCTCAGCTCTGCAAAGCAACAGTATTCTCTTAAAAAAAATAAATAAATAAAGTATAAGCTTAAATTCTGGGCCATCCATCAGTCCTCCCCTTTGATTAAGGATCACACCCGGCCAGGTGTTTTCTGCTGGAGGCGCCCACGGCGGTATCCATCCCAGGGACATTGAAATGGAAGGACAAACGATTGCATGGGTGACTTACCAGCTCCTGAGTTTGAATGGCTGCAGCCCCAGTGCTTTACCTGATCCCTGGCTCTCTGTCTCTCTCCCTCTCTCTCTCTCCCTCTTTCTCTCGTGTACAGATTGCAGGGAACTTAAAGAACTCGCGGGGACAATGTTTCAAATGACTTAAGAAGGAGAACAGGAACAATACTTCGTTCTCTTTTTCTCAGATGAGTACCTTCGGGAAGAAGGAAGGAAGGGAGGGGAGAGGGAGGAAGTCAACAACCCTTTGCTTTCCTGAAAAAAAATAAGGAAACAGAAGATAGACATCTCATTTTCTCTTAAACAAAATGTTGGAAGGGGCAAAAAAAAAAAAAAAAAAAAAAAAAAGAAATCTTTGAAAAAAAGGAATTCCTCAAATATGCTCTCCCCCCGCCCCCCAAAGAGGTTTACAGAGATGAAAAGCCCTACTGGCCCGGCCTGTCCAAACAAATGGTGAAATGGTGTTCCAGAAAGGCCGGCTCTCCTGAGCCTGCAGCCTCTGGTATCTGGTTTGCAGAACTGACTTGGCCAAAGGGGAACAAAGCATGTCACGCTGCCTGCCAGCCAATGCCCCGTCGTCTGTCGCGCCAGGCGAGGTGGCCCTCGGGGGCTGCGCGCTGCGGACCCGGGTCCCAGGGCTCTGCGGGGACACAGCTCCGCACTGGCCACCCAGCCCCAGGCCCAGGGCCGCGCCGGCCTCCCGCCTCTGCCGATGTTTCCAGAAAGGGGAGGAAAACCCGAACAGCCCCTGGCCACTCTGCCATCGGGCCGGTCACCTCGGGCCGGACTTAGTCTTTCCTGGAGAAAGCGGACCAGCGATTTCTCCCTCGTTCTCAAAATGCTGGGAAGCGGTCGGGGTGGGCCAGGCCCGCCAGCTCCTGGGGGGGAGGGGGGACGGGGGGCTCCACCCACGGCAGGTGCGGTCTCTGAGGGCGCCTGGCCTGCAGCCCCCCCCAAGCCCGGGCCTCGTGGCATCCGTTCATCTGCCTAAGGCCGCGGTCACCGCAAACAGGAACCAGCAGTGGCGCGGACCCTCGCGGCGGCCCAAGGAAAACCAGCCTGAAGGTGCTTCCTTCTTTCACTCGTGGAGGACGGACGGGGAGCAGGGAGCACCTGCCACCTTGGGGAGCAGGGAGCACCTGCCACCTTGGGGAGCAGGGAGCACCTGCCACTTCGACCGACCGGCGGCAGCAGTGAAAGTAGTTCAGGGACAGTGACCTTGAGATTGGGTCTCCCCGACAGACTTCTGTTGGGCTCTCTGCTGAACAGCGTTACTGTTTTATCCCCCCCCCCCCATTTATCTGTCCGTCCGTCCATCCGAGTGTGCATGCCTCCAGCAGTGAGGTGGGACGGACGGTTATCACAAGCGGGCAAGAGCCGGGGCAGCCTCTTCCTTGTGTCCCTGTGGCACCGCCTCTGGCACAACATTTGGGTTTCTGGGGGGTCATCCAGCCCCATGTGCAGATGAGGAAACTCGCACCCAGGGACAAGTCTGTCCCACCTGCCCGGGTCACACGCCTCCCTGGGGAAACCCAACCTGCTGCCCTCTGCCCCCTGATGGCCTTCCCCTCTCCCCGGATCTGTGGGCCTGGGGAGGAGCACCCCAGCGGGAGTCTAAGGAGCAGGAGAAGGGTGGGAGAGAGTGGAGCCCAGGAGGAATAGGAATGAGGGTATCCTGAGGAGCCGCAGTACCGGGGACCAGGGATGACCGTCGAGTGCTCCAGAGGGTCAGGACGCCTCCTGCGGGGATGTGCACCAGACGGTGGGGGTCGGGGTGAGTGGGGAGGAAGAGGGAGTGCGGAAGAGGGGGAGTGGGGTGGAGGAGGAGGGGCAGGGAGAGGCGGGCAAGTGGGGAAGAGGGGGTGAGAGCAAGGACGGGGGCATGGGGTGAGCTGGGAGGAGGGAGTGTGACTGGAGAGGAGGAGGGAGTGGGGAGGAGGAGGAGTGGCGAGGAGGGGTAGTGGGGAGGAGAGGGTGAGTGAGGAGGAGGGGGTGAGTGGGGAGGAGGGGGTGAGTGGGGAGGAGGGAGTGAGGGAGGAGGGGGCGTGGGGGAGCGGGTAGGAGGGGAAGTGGGGAGGAGGGGGGCACGGGGAGGAGAGAGAGTGGGGAGGAGGGGGTGAGCAGGGAGGAGGGTGAGAGGGAGGAGGGGGCACAGGGAGGAGGGGGAGCGGGGAGAAGGGGCAACAGGGTGGAGGGTGAGTGGGGAGGAGGGGATGAGCGGGGAGGAGGGTGAGTGGGGAGGAGGGGGAGCAGAGAGGAGGGGCGAAGGGCAGTGGCCAGAGCAGAGGGCCCTGGGCTGCAGGAGCAAGGGCATCCATCCCCAAGGGCCCTGGGCCCCCCCAGCGCGGCTCCCAGCTCCACGCCCCCCACGACCTCAGGGTCCCCAGGTCCCCGCCCACCGCCCCCACCGTGCTGCAGGCTGCAGGGCTCACCGGAGCGGGAGAGGATGCCAGGACTCTGTGACGGGGCCGGAGGAGGAGGCGGGAGACCCGGGAGGTGACCCGGCCAGGGCTCCCTCGGCTTCCCGTGGCCCCGGCCTGGCGCTGTCCGCTGACCCAGGACAGCCCTGCCCCAGCCGGCGGGTGAGGGCGCCCAGGGGGGCCTGGAGTATGACCCACGGTTGGTGCGGCCGTTCCCTCCCCGGGGTCACATGGGCCTCACACCTGCCCCTCGGTGTAGACGTGAGTGAACTGGCTTTGAACTTGAGGACCGATGTCGCGGGGCTGTGCTGTCCGTTTTGGGTTTCCTTGCCCCGAGGCTGGATGTATGAGCCCCCCGCCCCCCGGGAGCACAGGTGGGGGGTCCATCCACCTTGTTTCTCGAGAGTATTTTACCTTGTGACGATGCCCCTATCCACACACGGCCTTCTGACTGTGGGTGCGGGTCGCCTCTGGTCTGGGAGCGTGGTCAGCGGTGGCCAGAGTCCCTGTCCCTGCCAGGTGTCTTCTACAAAGTCTGCCTAGGAATCCCCTCTCCAGGACGGTTGTCCATTAGTGGTTGACAACCTTTTTGCTTGATTTGTGTTTTGTTTTGCTTTTGGTGTTTTTGGCATCTGCGTCCTCTCGCGTGGCATAGATTCTTTTTTTTTTTTTCTTTAATTCAAGTGAATTCAGTTGGTGGACGTGATGCTGTTGGAGAACCTGGCGGAGCGACTTCCTCCCGCAGCCGGGGTGCTGGGGTGCTGCTTGGAGCCAGGCTCCATGGACTCCCCGTCTCCCCTCCTCATCCTGCAGATAGCCACTCTGCTCCCCCCACTCCCGGCTTCTGGGGGACCCGCTATTTTGTCGTGTCTGTGCGCAGGAGGGGGGGCCGGGTCCTGGGCCTGGGCCTGCTTCCACACTTCCCCGCTCTCCATGCCCTCTTCTCTTCGTGTGGCCAAGCCCCAACCTCCTCCAAGACTCCACTCTCAAAACATGAGAACATTCGTTTCTTTCCTCCTTTTTAGGGTTTTTTTTTCCAGCATGCAAAAGTGATATGAAGAATTTAAGTTATTAAAGTCTTTTTATATGGATCTAGTTTCCTCACTTAACAAGGGGGAATAATAACATCATAACACAATACCCAGTTTTCATAGCTTTAGGAATACAGAAGAATAGTCCATGTCTTTCGCATCCTTCGCAGGCACCAGGCACCACCCTAAACATGTGACAGGTCGTAACTCGGTTGTCGCAGTGTCCCAGGCAGTAGGGACTCCTATTGTGGTTTCCCTCTTTTTTTTTTTTTTTTGTACAGTTAAGGAAACAGACATGGAGAAGTTCTCCTGCTCCCCCAACATCACATTAGTGAAGAGCTTCAGACCCAGGGCATGCTGGCCTAGAACCTCCCATTCTCTCTGCCACCAAGCTAACCCACCCTGCCCTCTAAACAGACACTTCCTGTCACATGGTCAAAGCCTAGCGAAGGCCCCTTCCAATTGGAGAGTACCATGCTTTATAACAGAAAAGGTAAAAACGTGTTGCGCAGAGGCTCCTTCTGTGATCACATCGTGAGCGTGTCCTTCCCTTCACAGGGAAGACCCTGGGCTAGATGCACTCCGTGGGCATCTTAATTGGACTCATCCAACAGGCTGAGCGGATTGTACCTGCGTGTAGGTAACGACAGCTGGGGCAGCGCCCCGCAAAGGACATCTAGGAGTTAGGCGAGCCTGCGGTCGGTGCTAGATCCGGACGAAAGGTCAGGGGAAGCCCCCCTTGGAAAATGACGCATAAAAGGCAGGCTGGGCCGGCAAGTGTCCGGCCAGGGTGGGGAGGTGGCGGCTTATGCGGGGAGCAGCCTGGTAGGCCTGAGTTCAGATTCTCACCTTGATGCTGAGATGGTTGGGAAACCATGGAGGATTGCGCAAAGGGGGATGATCTAACCAGATTTGCATTTCAGAAAGCCTTGTTTGGCCACTGTGCACAGAATGGATTTCAGAGGAGCAGGAGCAAAGTCTAGTCTACGCTTGATCACACCATAAAGAGCTTATTGGGAGATGCAGGTGGGCACGTTCATGCCGAGAGAGGCCCTGGGATGGTAACAGGCGAGAGCTGTGCTGATTTGTTGTGGGACAGGAGCGGGCTGGAAAATCAATATCGATGGTGCCTGGCACACAATCAGGCTTATAGAAGGCTCATGTCTCTGAACAGCAACACCTTCTATCACATCCCCACCCTCATGCTCAACCTGCAGGACCCCCAAAGCTGAGTCCCTACCTGCCTCGCTGCATCCCAGCCTCCTGGTGTGCCTGTCTTGCTGTCACCGTCCTGCCTCAGTTCCTTAACACTCACCCAGCACTTGGCCTCTAGCGCACACCCAGGGCTGTCACTGAAAAGGCATCAGACCTGGCCCCAGAGTGGAGAGTTGGACGGATGGGAGTCGGACTCAGGGTTCGAACTGGTGTTGGGGGAAAATGTGCTCTCGGTATTCCACGTTAGAGCCCAGGCTGAAGTTCTCTATGGAAAAATCTGTTATATGTGATAGATTGGCAGCATTGTGAGTTAGCTCCGGCGTGTAATGGGTCTTATGGACTGGCCTGTGGACTTAATCCCCACGGACCATGTGCTTTCTATGGGGAAGTGCTTTCTGGGCTCCAAAAATCTGATACAACGCAAATGGGCATTTTTAATTTAAGGAATGGCAGTAGTTGTGTTAAATAGCAAGTGGGCTCCTTGTTTTGCTGGAGGTGGGCAAGCATTCTCCTCCAGGACTCATTTCCACAATTCAGTAGAGCTCATCCTTTCAGTCTTCCTCCAGAAGGGTTACAAAGGCCTCCCCTTCACCCCCACCTACGTATTCTCTCCTAAAATTGTATATGGCTGTGACACACAAGGGACAAGAAATAACTTTCTTTATAATTATAAATTGAATATGATAAAGCTGGCTTAACAGTTCTATATCATTTTTCGTGGCTCTCGGGCTCTTCCTTAGTTTGTAACTCTTAACAGTTCTAGGAAAAACACTGAGACTTGATATATGTGGGCTGATTCGTGGTCCCCTCAGTGGCTGGTCGTGCTCATGGCTCAAGGTCCTCAGTGCCAAATTCTGCATGGGAACATCTGGCAAATATTCCAAGAGCACAGTGACTGATGCCCAGATCTCTGGTTATCCTTGTCGTCTCTACAGCCCTACAAAGGTAAAAACCCAAGGTTGCTGCTCCTCTAAGAAAACCTACAACCTTTCTCATTTCCTGATCTTCTGGGGTCTGAATCACACTGGTGGCCAGGCTCTTCCCTCCCTTGACCCCGTTGCCACACATTTCAGCCTCCTTGAACCTAGGCCAGTGATAAACCCAAATATTAAATGAACCGCAAACCAGTGCCCCCATGCGTTACACAAGAGGGTGTGGTGGGGAGCATGGCAAATTGAAGGGTCTGTATCTCATCTAAAGTGTTTTGTGACCATATGAGAACATAGGCCTAATGTGACCAGGTCATCTTATTTTTTTAAAACTTTAAGTCTGAATTTTAATGTGCCAATCTCTTGATTTTAAGATTTTAGAACTCAAAAGATTGTTTTTAAAAGATATCAAGGAATTATTAATTTGGGGGAGAGGCAATAATAGTATGGCGGTTTTACCTTTTAAACTTATAGGGAAGTATTAGCAGGTGACATGTGATTGGTTTTAAGATTCTACCAAAAAAAAAAAAAAATAGATTTTATGGGAGAAAGGAACCTAAATTTGATGCATTCAAAATATGTCTACAAGGTCTTTGGTATTCCTTGCTTTAAGAGAAGATGGGGCCCAATTTTCTATCCTTTGAGGTGTAATCACTTAGACTTAGTAATTTGTTTCTAAAAATAGAATAAGGCAGATGTGCCAGGGAGGAACTTAGGAGACCGGTCACAAAGGCATTACGGTGTCCTCATTCGCTCTCTCTTAGATTGCTTGCTCTGGAGGAAGCGGTGCAGCTTCCATGTCATAAGGACACTTAGGTAACCTGTGGAAAGGGCCACATGAAGAGAAACCGAGGCCTTCTCTAGCAGCCCTGTGAGTGTACCGTTGTCACAGTGCATCACCCAGCCCAGGCAAGGCTTCTGAGCCAAATTCTGGTGATAGTCTCTTGAGAGCTCCTGAGCCAAATTACCCAGCTAAGCTCTTCCTGAATGGCTGACCCAAAGAATCTATGAAGTAATAAATATCCGTCCTTCCAAGCCGCTAGGTTTGGGGGAAATTTGTTACACCCTGAAAAATAATCAATACATTAGCACCGGAGAGGCTGCTGGTTTACTTTTGGCCTTAACTTTTCAAACCCAAAACCCCATGTGGGAATATTTGCTGGTGGCAGTCACAGTTTGAGTCAAAGTCAACAAGGCTACTAACTGCTACACCCACATCCACCCCACCACCAGACAAAGGGGGGCAACTTTAATGTAGTCACATACTGACTGCACTTGGCCTGGAATAGCTGAGAAGAGAATCTCCTAGTGACCCCTGGTGTGGATGTAACAGACTCTAAGAGCTCAGCTCACCATCTGTACCATTGATTCATTTCCTTATTTCTCTCCTACATCTGTCACTGAGTGGAGATGATGCTGTCTGGGGCAAGTTCTCCTTTTAGGTGTCTTTTTTGGGGATTGATTTCAAATTGTCAGTAGTTGGAAGACCAGCAGCTAATTTGTCACATGTAGCAGCAAAATCTCCACTTGATGTTGCAAGTGTTTGATGAATATCAGTTGATGCTTTGAAACCTAGATACGGGAAATAGTTTTTTAAAGAAAAAAAAGAATTAACCACTTTACTAAAAAAATCTTAACTCAGAGACTAGTACAGACAACAGATAACCAATTTCATGGGAACCCAGACTTTGTGAGTTCATTCTTACATCTCCAGCGTCTAGAAGTTGCCTGGCACACAGAAATTGCTCGGTAGACATTGGTTCAATGAATGAATGGGTGAACGAATGAATGAGACCAAAGAAAAGAAGCTGCATTAGAAGGGAGAGTGGCGTACCACCCATTAGGAGGCATTCTCCTTCGCCCTTCCTTCCCCTATCCCCTCTTGAGGGTCATCATCGCTGAGGTGCCTTCGAGGAGGCTAAGACTCCTTGAGAAACATGGTTTTAAATGCAAGGACCAAGAAGAACCCCTTGGGACAAGACATGAGGAGACCTGGCTCGCCATCCTTCCACTTTCTGGCCACAAGGCCTGGCAAGTAGGCTTCACTGCTCTCCTTTGGTCCTCATTTCTTCTCTCTCTCTCTCTTTAAAGATTTTATTTATTTGAGAGAGAAGCACAAACCAGGGTGAGGAACAGGAAGAGAGAGCATCTCTCAAGTGACTCCAACTCCGTACTGAGTGTACTGAGTGCGAAGCCCAGTGTGGGGCTCGATTCCACGACCCCAAGATCGTGACCAGAGCAGAAACCAAGAGTCCAATACTCAACTGACTGACCCACCCAGGCAGTCCTGATTTCTTCTTCTGCAAAATGAGATAGAAGCTTCCAGCCTTAATTCCAGAGGTGTCACGAGGTTTTTCCAGGCTTCCCCTTCTTTTAACACTCATCCACGAAGGAGGCAAGTCACCCACTTGTGAGGCGCTTTGAAGCTGACAACCCAGAGACCTCCGAGCGATGTGACCAGAGGCGCACAGCTTGGCAGATGACCTGATACGACTGATGTTCAAAGCAGCTGTCAGTGAATAGAAGGCAGCCTGCACAAAGGAGCCAGCCAAAAATAATGAGGGAGGTGAAAAGAAAAAAATAAAAGAAAGAAAGAAAACACAGGCAGGGCAGGGCTTGAGGTCACTGGTGTTTCCTCTGGTCTCACCTCCTCCCTGTCCTCCTCCACCCAGTCCTCAAACAACCCCCTTCTGCCTCCCCCAAAAGAAAAGTTAAAAGCTTTCTTTTGGAAAAAGGGTAGTTTGCTTAGACTGCTGCTGTTTACCTTTGGTAGGACAGCCATTGGTGGTGAGTTCAAACACAGGAAAAGGCCTCTGCTTACAGGAAGAGCTGCAGACAGGCCTGGAAGACTTGCTGCGATGCTGTGATGTTGCACCTTTCCCATCGGTGTGCAGCCCTGGCACCTGACCCTGGCCCATTGCCTCCACACCGGGCAACCAAACTTCACTTGTTGCTTTGACTGCTCGACTCCTCCCTTCCCTCAGGAATATTGACCCTAAAGCATAAAGATGGTGAGGGAATGACGGGTGGGAGGGAAGGGAAGGGGAAACAAAAAGAGGAAAAGAGGTTTACATCACAAACAAACCATAACCTTATTTCAAGTCTAGCATGGAAAACATAATTACAGGCAACAAAATCTGGGTTTACATTGAGGAGTTTTATTTATTTGTTTTCAGTCATTAAAATCTTCCTCTATGAACTTAAGAACTTTTCCCTGGAAAACTGATCTCTCTATAGCTACCTCTAGAACTCAGTGATGTACTGATGAAAGGGAAGGGAAAGAGCAATCTGCCTTCTTACTTTTCAAAGCACTT
The DNA here is from genome assembly GCF_003254725.2 of Canis lupus dingo. Lineage (NCBI taxonomy): Eukaryota > Metazoa > Chordata > Mammalia > Carnivora > Canidae > Canis > Canis lupus. The sequence goes on from NC_064244.1 coordinate 54,177,123, forward strand.
GCTCAGGAGACCTACCCACCCTGAGAAGGGCTAGGCTACAGTGGAAGGGAAGAAAATCACACCGAGGAAACAAAGGCTGGCCAATAATCAAAAACTTCTGGGTCTTCCCTAATTCTAATTCTAATTAATTCTAATTCTAAAATTCTAATTCTAAATCAAATTCCAATTCTAATTCTACTTCAGAAATTCTTTCCTCTAATTCTACTTCAGAAATTCCCCTGGCTCAAGAAGCTCTAGACTTTCTGGTCAGGCCATTCTCAGGCTTACCATAAGGATCTCACTTCTCTCTTCCCCGATTTTAGAATTATTTATGTCAAAATCTCTCTTCCTTCAGCGAGCCTGTATCATCCTGTTTCCCCTGGGAGACTTACCCAACCAAAAGGGAAAAAAAGGGGCTGTTGGTGTCCTCTCCAGCCACCCATCTCTATTTTTTCTGACTCTCACTGTCAGTGAGCTCCTGACATACCTGATATGCTAAGTACTGAAAAGCAGCAATGTCTCCAGTGAAAAATTTCTCCAGTACTCCAATTTCATTAAACTTTGGTTGCAATATTTTACTTGGTGTGAAATGAGTTTGTAAAAGTCCTTTGGTTCTTCCAAGATTTTTCTCTTCAAATTTCATTTTTAGCAATTTGACACTGATAAACGTATGCTCATGTGTGTGCATGTGCTTAAATCCATTCTGTGTGGGTTTGCTCTCCTTTCTAAATTTGTAAATTTGAATCTTTCTCCTAATTGGGAGATTCTTCATCTATTACTTTCAAATATTCTTTGCTGCCTTTTTTTTTTCTTCTCTTTTCTCCTTCAATGACTCCAATTGCACATATATTAGACCTTTTGATATTGTCCACAGGTCTCTCTCATTTAAAAAAAATCTCTCTTCTCTCTGTTCTTCATTTCTACCATTTTTTGAACTATTTTAAAGTTCACTTATTTTTGTTCTGTTCTCTTTTATTTTACTGTTAAGCCCAACCAGTAAAGTCTTTTTTAATGTTGTAGTTTTCAGTTCTAGAATTTTCATTTGGTTCTTTTTTTAAAAAAATCATCTTTTAGAATCTCTTTCTGAGCTAGTACTGCACTCATCTGTGAAAGAGTTATATGGAATGGTCCTATTTTATAACCAAGGAATTGAGAGGTTAAATAGATTTATCAATATTAGAGAGGCAGCCACAAATAGAGTCAAGATATATAATATATTCTATATAAAATAGTGGAAGAAGATAAAGGAAAGAAAAAAACAGGGGAGATTAAGAAGTATGGGAATGAGGTAGAGTTTACAGTTTCAAATAGGATGTTTAGGGAAGGCCTCAGTGAGAAGAGGCACTTCTTGCCTCTCTGAAAGAGGCAAGGGAATGGGTAGTACCTTTTATTCAGTGGAAGAGTGGGAAGAGCAAGTGCCCTTAGTAGAATATATTAGGTATATATGTTATATATAATGGATCTTCCATTATATTTTTACAAGTTGGTGGGGCATAAGTTTATCATACTAAAGTCCACAGGCCAGAAGTAGTCATGACTTAAAGATGTCTTATAAACTATTTTGTATCATACCAGATAGGGTTCTTTGAAAGGATGGATTTAGTGAGTTCTCTACAATAATTTTGGTTCTGTAGAATACATTCTTGAAATATGAAAAGTGCTTTATAGGGACTAACAAAGTGATAAACATAAAGTCAAAATAAAGAACAATGAAAATTTTCCTTTCCTCTGATGACTGAATTATAACTTGTACTCCCAGTAACCGATGGCTGGGAAATTTGGACCAACTCTCCCACTAAAAAAGCCTAAAGAATGAGATGACATGTGAAAAACATCTTCTTAAAAGCCTCAAAATGTCTACAAGGTAGTGAGGAATTTAAAAACCAAAATCTAGAAAAGGAGAACACAGAGACTAGGACGGATATTCAAATCTGATTTTGCCCTCTGGGCATTTGCCAATCCTAAAGAAATAGCTGCAGAACTGTACTTCTGACAAATTCCTGGGGCCAGGGGCAAAAGGAAAGACCTGCAATCTGCCACAGGTAGGGATTCTCGTCAACCACCTTCACTTTAAACTGAGATCCCAAAGAGTTGCAGGTAAGGTGAATCACAAGGAAGCCAATCCTTGCACACAGTTTCCTTCTGCCTTTCAGTGGAAAGGCAGAAGTGGATGGTCCAGGCAACCTTTAACCTTGAACTTGATTTGAGTTGGATCCAGACTGATAGCACCTCAGGAGTCTGGCTGAAACAAATGAAAATCCTTTTTTGGAAGAAGATATTATCTTGCTAAGCCTCAAATTATTCTCACAAATAATTTTTAAAATACAGGGCCCAGGGATCCCTGTGTGGCTCAGCAGTTTAGCGCCTGCCTTTGGCCCAGGGTTTGATCCTTGAGTCCTGGGATGGAGTCCTGCATCAGGCTTCCTGTGTGGAGCCTGCTTCTCCCTCTGCCTATGTCTCTGCCTCTCTGTGTATGTGTGTCTCTCATGAATAAATAAATAAAAATCTAAAAAAAAATACAGGGCCCAACACACTGTCAAAAATTGCCAGTCATTATGGGGAAATAAAACACATTGAGCAGGAACCAGCCGAAACAATGGACAACTCAAATAGGCCTGTAAGGACTGGAGATAATGTCTGTTGGCATTATCAACCATAAACTATAAAACCACCTTGCATTGTCTAAAGAATAAACATGTGAAGACTCTCATATGAAGACTATGTTGAAGAAGACAGAGAGAAAAAGGTAGTATCTAAAGATATAATAGCTGAGAGTATTCAGAACTAATGAAAGACATCTTTCCATAGATTCAAGAAGCCTAATACTGTCCGCCCAGTATGTTTACACAGCACTCTCACACACATTATAGTAAAACCATGCGATGCAAAAAAACCCCCAAAACCAAAAACCAAAAAGCCCTGAATTGTCTATATGCCATGTATTTAAAACAGCCATAGAAGGAAGGATGTATTGTCTTCCAAGTTAAATTAACAGCTGACTTCTAAAATCAATAATGGAAGTCAGAAGACAGCAAAATGATAGTCAACATGCTGAAAGAAAATGATTGCCTGCTTAGACTTCTATTCCCAGTGTTTTTACATACATAAAAAACATATATATGTATGTGTATATATATATATATATATATATATATATATATATATATATATCAAGGATGAATGAAGACTTACTTTAAATGAGAGAGTTTGGGAAATTCTAAAAAAAAATGTATTCAGGAAAAAGTAAAATGATCCAGATGGCAAACCTGAGATGCAAACGAAACAAAATAAAACAAAACAAAAAAACCCAAACCAATAGAAGTATCTTGTGGAATTTAAAAATTAGATGAAATTTAAAATATTGTCAACAACAGCAAGAGTTGGGATGTGGGTTAAAGTGGTCTTAGGTTCGTAAAGACTGCTAACTCTGGGAAACGAACTAGGGGTGGTAGAAGGGGAGGAGGGCGGGGGGTGGGAGTGAATGGGTGACGGGCACTGGGGGTTATTCTGTATGTTAGTAAATTGAACACCAATAAAAAATAAATTAAAAAAAAAAAAAGTGGTCTTAGGTTTCTGAATTGTATAGGCCAATAATAAAGGTCAGCATTTATATTAGATTTGAATAAGTTCAACAACGCAAGGTTAAAGATATCATAAATAGCAAAAAATAAATAAATTTAAGCTAACCACTAAAAGAAGAGATAATTAATGTAAATAGTAAAAGGGAAAAAATTCCAAAATAGTAAAAGGGAAAAATTAATCATAAACAAATTTTAGTCAATCCAAAAGAAGTTAGAAAACAACAACAAAAAAGTATTGAAGAGGTAGGATATGTTTGAAATCATGAAATAAGAGGATAGCTTAAAACTCAACTATGTCAGTAATTACATCAAATGAGATGGACCAGAGTCACTGTGGCTTAGCAAGTGCACCTGGGAAGGCTGTGAGGCTTGGGGAGGGGGGGAGAGGGGGCGGGCACTGGGCGGAGGGTGGAAGGCCCGACTCAGGTGCCCGTTTAGCCATCCCCTACCCAGGGAGCCCTGAGCAGCTCTCTGGACCTGAGTGCCCGCAGGAAATGAAGATGTTCGGTTGGATAAAGAGCTTCATTCAGCCCTTATAGACCGAGGCACTGCTCTCACCACCTTCTTTCTGAGAGGTCCCAGGTCCCAAGATAGCCTCCGGTTGCTAAGGGCTTGTCACATTCCTGGAAGGAAGCGACGCCCTCTGCTGAGATAAAACTGAATTCTTTTAAGCCTCTCTGTCAGCTGCAGGGCAAGATAGCTGAGCCTGCACACGGGGAAGGCCTATGTCACAGGTAGAGAGGCCTTAGTCGAAGGTACCATACATGCCCCTTCAAGTGACTGTTCGTACCCTTGCCAGGAGCTACGCTGGTCGTCTACCTGCGATAGCGAATGGAGAATGCACCCCACTGGTCTCTAACAAGGAAGGCACAGAATTTCCAGAGCTATTTATATTCATCCTCCACATAAGAAATTTAGATATACCAACACTTGGTAGACCTCATGGCACTGACACCCTCGCTCAGTCCATATGCAGGATGGTCGCCGCTCACCAACAGGGCCCAGGTTACCCTGGGGGAACCTGGAAAGTCCAGGCTGTGAGATGGGGGACCCTTACAACATCATTCCTTCGTTTGGATTTTGGTGTACTGCCACCGAACACAGCTTGTACGTCGCCAACTCATCATTTGGACATTTGGCTTAAAAGGATTCCTGCCCCCACCCAATATATATATATATATATATATATATATATATATATATATATATATATATATATTACAAACTGAGAGGAATATTAATAGTGCAAACTGAAGCAAAAAACAAGAAAACAGTGCAGCTGACATGTTCTCTATTCCTCCAACCATATTACAAAGTAAAAACAATGATAATGTAATCAGATCCTTCAAAGAAGCCTGCCAGAAATACTAAACACTATCAAGGCGGCTTTTTGAAATACAGATTTATACCCTGTGTCATTAGTGAAAACCGCAAGCGATAGCAGCCCATAGCAGCTCATGATAGAAAGGGACCATCATAATTAGTAGGAAACCTTGACGTAGGTTTTACTACATTTTTTCCATCCTTTTAAAATTTCTTTTGTGTATATTTTAGGATAACGAATATTGTTTGTGTGTATAATTAGTAAACAGACATTTAGGATTATATGCTCAAATAGTGGGGCAGGGGTAGGGGAAGCGGGGGCAGGAGAGGAGACTATAGACACGAAGAAATCTAGAGGCTACAGCCCTCATTAAAAACCAGATCCCTGGAATGGACCTTGAGAGAGACATGAATCCTAGGGCTCCTGGGAACCGAGCAGCCTTGGGTCATGGGCTGAGAGGGTTGAGCCGTGCAGTGCTGCGGCCCTGAAGGCAGACAGAGACCCCAGCTCCGGTCTGGGAACCCCATTGCCATTGCTGGGAGGTCCGACACGATGATTTCAGCCCCGGTCCCCGGGCTGGAGGTATTGTCCCAGCGCCCTGCTTCACTCAGAGAACCTGGCCCACCGAGGTGGAGAGCTCAGGTGCCCCATTTCCACAGGGACTCTGACGGGACCTAGTTTCCACAGGCCCCCTAGCTCCAACCTTCCAAACATTTGCCGTTTTGTATTTGAAGATGAGATTTTTCCTTTTGTTTCTGAATATATGTGATTTTGTTATTTACAATAAGAAATACGTATATTTGTTCTTCCTCTCTTGTTCCTGACAGTTTCTAAAACCCCTGGAATTTTCTACATGATGAGAGTTGGAAAGGTGTCCTTTGTTATGTTCACGAGGTGGCTTTGGGACAGCACCTAGGGATAGGAGACTCTGGAGCTGACCCTAGGACTAGAGCCTTAGAATTTCCAGCCTCACTCCCACCCCCAGAGAGGGGAGAGGGGCTGGAGTTTGGATCAATAGCTGATGGCCAATGATTTAATTAACCATGAAAAGCCAGAAGGCTTCCAGGTTAGTGACCACGAGACTCGGGGAGAGCGATGCACCTGGAGAGGGCATGATCGCTCTACCCCTTTGCCCTACGCACTACCCTGGGCTGCCTTTCCACCTGGCTGTTCCCGAGCTGTATCCTTTTATACTAAATTGGTCACCCAGTGAGGGAACTAGTTTCTTGAGTTCTGTGAGCCACTGTAGGAAATTACCTGGACCTGAGGCTCCCCTGGGGAGTCCCAGGAACCTCTGATCTACAGCAGCTCGCTCAGAAGGATAGGTGACGAGCTGGACTTGTGACTGGTGTCTGACATGGAGGAGGGGTGGCAGTGGCAGGCGTGCCGGGCCTGGTCCTTACCCTCTGGGAACTATCTTCAGGTCAGAGCTGAGTTGAACGGAAGCACAGCCTGCTAGCTGATATCCCAAGAATTGCTTGGGGGTATATTATGGAAACACCCCCCTATGCACACACAGTAACACACTGGAATAGGGTCTTGAACTCTTCAGTATGATATCTATTTTTTAATATTTTATATTCCATTTGTGTCGCCATTTCTGTGTTTGTATGAGAGTAGAGAGAGATACTCATGTGATTGCTTTGCTGTCTCATCTCAAAATCTTTGCATGTTCATTTGAAAGACCGACCACCTGAAGCCCAGACGGGTTAGTGGAACTTTCACAGGTGCCAGAGCAAGGTATTATTAACGCCAAGTCTCTTGGCTAAGATACAGTATTCTCTCCACTTCACCACGTCGAGCTGTGGGATTTTATTTGCTTTGTCTTTTTTTTTTTTTTTGCTTTGTCTTTTGATGGAAAATGATTTATTAAGCTTCAGTAGCCTGGGGATGCACACAGAATAGCATCCCTCTTGTATTTCCGACTAAAGCAGCTCGGTCAGGGTAGTAAGTGTTCAGTGGCCCTGGGCCCTCTCCCTGATTGTCCAAGAATGTCGGGGTTGTTTGGTCCATAAGAGCCATTCCTGCGGGCCTGGTGCTGGCTCTTCTCTCCCCGGCAGATACTCACTCCAGATCATTCCCAGCCATTCAGTATCCAGTTATGTAGCCAGTGAGTGGTTCAGCATGGACGTTGTGACCCAATTCTGGGCAGTTAAATATGAGAGGAAGGGGAGGGGTGGGATAGGAGAGACTTCTGGGAAAGATTTTCTCACTCCTAATAAGAAAGATAAGACAAGAGTCCTCCTCTTTGTTTCCTCTGGACATTGAAAAAGTCTGGATGGGACTTTTGGGACTTCCACAAATATACATTGATCTTAAACCGAGCCAGATAACAGTAGAGAGGGAAAGTGAGAAGAATGAACCCTGACGACACCATTAAGCAGCATTAGCAACCCTAGCACTTCCCCGCCTCTGTGTTATCTCTCCAAGATAATACATTTCTTTACTACTTATTCCACTTTGGGCTGAGGTTTCTGTTACCTGAACACTAAGGCATCCTAACTGATAATACCTGCTTTCCAGTGGCTCCAGCGGTGAGAATGGGATCATCTAGACTGGTGTTGTCCAATAGAAATACAATGCAAGCCACAAATGTGGGCCACATATATCATTTAACAATTTTTAGTTGCTGCATTAAAAGGAAATTAATGTTAATAATGTATTTTTAACCTACTTGATGCAAGATACTATCATTTTGACAGGTAGCCAGCATAGAAATTGAGATGTTTTATAATATCCTAACAGAAAATATAACACAAACTGTAAGAGAAAAAGGTTTTAAATCGGACTTCATCAAAATTAAAATTTCATGTTCTTTGGAACCATTAAAAAAATGAAAAGACAAGTCACAGTCTGGGAGAAAAATCCCAGAAAATATCTGGGAGATATTCATATACATATATCATGAATATACACCAGATATATGTATCAGATGAAGGACCAGAATAGGGCAGCCCAGGTGGCTCAGTGGTTAAGTGCCTGCCTTCAGCTTAGGGTGTGATCCTGGAGTCCTGGAATCGAGTCCCACTTCAGGCTCCCTATATGGAGCCCGCTTCTCCCTCTGCCTCTGTCTCTCGGTAATAAATAAACAAAATCTTAAAAAAAAAAATGAAGAAAGTGAAGCCCACTGAGGTTATAACAAAGCTTAAAAAAAAACAGAATATATAAAGAACTTCTATGACTCAATAATAAAACAAGCAATCAATTAAAAATAGTCAGATTTGAGCATTCACTTCACAGAAGAAGACCTATGAATGGCAAATAGCACATGAGAAGATTCTCAAAAATGCAAATTAAAACCATAATGAGATACAACCAGCCTCTAGAACGGCTAAAATGAAGAATACTGAAAATACTACATATTGGTAAGATTATGGAGCAACCAAACTTCTCACCCATTGTCAGTGGGCATATTTTATTATATGTAACTTATACCCCAGGAAGGCCTTAAAAAAAAAAAAAAAGAGTTAAGCCAATGAAGTTTCAAAGTAATGGCAAATGATTTATAAGAAAAGCAAAAAAAAAAATACAAATAAGTAATGGAGCCATTGATAATATTTCAAGAGGGGCTATTTAAATCTTTGCTATATTTATCTCTTGAAAAGAGCCCATGAGGTGGGTATAATTATCATAATTATCTCCATTTTAGAGATTGAAGCTTATAGAGGGCAAACCGGAGCTTCCAGGGATTTAGTGCTCAGGCTGCAGCTAATGACAGTACTAAACTCTTAAACATTAAGCCAAAGAAACTAAAATTAAAATGAAAACTAGATTAAATGTGGTAAAAAAAGATGGCAAGGATGTGGCTTGACAAAACCAGTACAACAGTGGCTTCCAAGTGTGGGTGACCATTCTGGTTTTGTCTCTATTGCTGCGGTGTATCCTCTTCATGTTTTTTCATTTGTAAAAAGGAATAAAATATGTCCTTACAGATTTATGGTCAGGACCAAATAAATTAACGTATGTAGAGTACCTAGCACACAGCATACACTAAGATAAATTTATTTTCTTCTTCCTAATGGAAAGCAATATATTTCGTATTCTGAGAGAAAGTTAACCCTCAGGTCATACTGCAGTCTTGAGTGCAGAACAGACTTGAGATCCCATTTGGTTTGGATTTTGAATGTGACTGTAGATGTTCCCATTCATGTTCGTGGCCTACTCCCAAACAAAACCCCATCTCCATGTAAATTGTTCCAAAAGTGAGAAATATTTATTCCAAGTAATCCCTGATGTTTGAGAATAATCAAAACATGCTCATCATTTCAGGGTCTAGGTACAAACAGGAGGAATCTGGGTCCAGTTGACCCGACGACTCTCCCTTGGAGCGCAGAGGTTGGTGGAAGTTACAAAGAACAGAGCAGAAAGCAGGTTGATTGGATTCTGCAAAAATTCAGACCAAACCCAGGGCCCTTTCCTGGTGCACCTCTAGCTCCGGGAGCTCTGCGCCCTCTGATGGGCGATGCGTGTCCCCCCAGACCTGGCTATCGCGCCCTTCATGCGCCCACGAAGGAGGGCAAAGCCCTTTTCCACTAAGAGGACCGGCGGCTGGTGCACATATGTGATGGCAAAAGAAAACCAGCCGTCAGCTAGTGTCTCTATTTCTCCAAATTTTGAAAAATAAAATGGGGTGTGGAGTTACACCTGACAGCAAGGAACTACTAAAGTGAGCCAGGAGGAAACTTTCTGATCCCGCCTCTAGGGGTGTGTGTGTGTGTGTGTGTGTGTGTGTGAGAGAGAGAGAGAGAGAGAGAGCATGAGGCCCGGAGAGACCGTTATCACAAGCGGGCAAAAGCCGGGACAGCCTCTTCCTTGTGTCCCTGTGGCACCACATCTGGCACATTTGGGTTTCTGGGGGGTCATCCAGCCCCATGTGCAGATGAGGAAATTCGCACCCAGGGATAAGTCTGTCCCACCTGCCCGGGTCACACGCCTCCCTGGGGAAACCCAACCTGCTACCCTCTGCCCCCTGCTGGCCTTCCCCTCTCCCCGGATCTGTGGGCCTGGGGAGGAGCACCCCAGTGGGAGTCTAAGGAGCAGGAGAAGGGTGGGAGAGAGTGGAGCCCAGGAGGAATAGGAATGAGGGTGTCCTGGGGAGCCTCAGTACCGGGGACCAGGGATGACCGTCGAGTGCTCCTGAGGGTCAGGACACTGCCTGTGGGGATGTGCACGAGATGGTGGGGGTGGGGGTGAGTGGGGAGGAGGGGGCTGAGTGGGGAGGAAGGAGCACGGAGGAGGGGGAGTGGGGTGGAGAAGGAGGGGCAGGGGGAGCGGGGGTAAGTGGGGAGGAAGGGGGACGAGAGGAGGGGGGAGCCGGGAGGAGAGGGGAGCAGAGAGGAGGGGGAGCAGGGAGGAGGGGGTGGAGAGGAGGGGTGAGCGGGGAGGAGGCGGCAGAGAGGAGGGGAGCCCGCGGAGGAGGGGAAGGGGGGAGGAAGGGGAGGGGTGGCGGCTGGAGCAGAGGGGCCAGGGGCTAAGGGAGCAAGGGCGTCCATTCTGAGGGCCCTGCACCACCACCCCCACCCCACCCCCCAACATTTGTGGTTTCCTGCCTTGTTAATTTTCCCCATTCTCACTGGTGTGAGGTGGGATCTCAATGTGGTTTTGATGTGTATTTCCCTGATTCCAGGTGATGCGGAGCATCTTCTGTGCTTGTTGGCCATGTCTATGTCTTCCTCTGTGAGATTTCTGTTCATGTCTTTTGCCCATTTCATGATTGGATTGTCTGTTTCTTTGCTGTTGAGTTTGATAAGTTCTTTATAGATCTTGGATACTGGCCCTTTATCTGATACGTCATTTTGTTTTGCTGAACCTTCTTAAAAAATACAATCGCATGGGACATACTCTTTTTTTTTTTTAAGATTTTTTTTTTAATTTTTATTTATGATAGTCACACAGAGAGAGAGAGAGAGACGCAGAGACATAGGCAGAGGGAGAAGCAGGCTCCATGCACCGGGAGCCCGACGTGGGACTCGATCCCGGGTCTCCAGGATCGCGCCCTGGGCCAAAGGCAGGCTCCAAACCGCCGCGCCACCCAGGGATCCCGGGACATACTCTTTTACGTCATTTTTGTTACTCAAACTTGAGTTTGTGATAGCCTACCTGTGATAGCCAACCATGTTGTTGGTAGTTATGGTTTGCTGACTTGCACTCATTCTTGTAAAGTATTCTGTTGCTTAAACATGCAGGATTTACGTATTCCTTCTACCAAACAGGGCATTTGGGTGGTCCGGCCTGCGACCATGTGCATAGTGTTGCCATGAACATTCTAGCACATACCATATCATATTTTATTTTTTTAAATATTTTTGTTTATTTGAGAGAGAGAGAGAAAGAGAGACAGAAAAAGAGCACAAGTGAAGGGAGGGACAGAGGGAGAGGTAAAGGGTGAGAGGCAGACTCCCCACTGAGCATGGAGCCCAAGGTGAGGCTCAATCGCAGGACCCCAAGATCATGACCTGAGTCAAAGTCAGATGCTTAGCTAAGCCCCTAATTATATCATATTTTAAAATGTTGGTGCAGGACTGCCCACTGTTGCTCTGATCCTTATTATCAGGAAGGTGGTTTGAGTTACCCTATTTTTATTTCATTAGGCACCTACTTCCTCCCAAAATGATTGTATGACATAGATATTTTTTTAAATAAAATTAACCTGGTTTAAAGACACGGCAGTTGTCATCAGCATGTTCTCCCTTCTGTGAGCCCTTAGCAGCTTGTTCTGCACAAAGTAAATAATTACAACATTTATTCGGTTGCAATGAATTGTTTGAGAACCACCTCCTCCATATACACCCTCCACGATTTCTACCTCTCTTCATCTTCTCAAAACAAAACGCCATCACTCTCTTAACTATAGCAACTATATTCTGTTATTTTGCTTTGCTGCCCAGGGTAAAATATTTCTTGAAAACACATACAGGGATCCCTGGGTGGCGCAGCGGTTTGGCACCTGCCTTTGGCCCAGGGCGCGATCCTGGAGACCCGGGATCGAATCCCACGTTGGGCTCCCGGTGCATGGAGCCTGCTTCTCCCTCTGCCTGTGTCTCTGCCTCTCTCTCTCTCCCTCTGTGACTGTCATAAATAAATAAAAAAAAATATTAAAAAAAAAAACACATACATAGTCACACAGGCTGGCATCTAAAATCTTTATCATCAGTTTAAATAAATCAAAAACTGGAATTTCTGGAATATTTCTAATATTTTAAAAATATTATTTAAATATTTTAAATTGTTTAATACTTTAAATTTTTTTTTAGACTTTGAAACTATAAGCTTAGCTCATAAAGTTTACAGAAAATGTCTACCACCTTACGTGTTTCACAAAGCTGTCCTCGTGAAAATCGATTAGCAAATTCAGACTTACTTTCATTCAGATGTGGCTTTCTGCTTCTTATTTCTATCATCTCAAATAAACCTGTTCATACTTATTCCCCGGCAAACATTACATCCAAATCTAAATGCTAAGCTACATGGATGGATGGGTGGGTGACTGGGTGGGTGGAACCTCACCGTGACCTTTTTCCCTTGGATGAAACAAAGAGCCACACTTTGATATTTCCTCCCAGTACTTTCTTGGCTTTGCTTTAATGTGACTCCCAGAAGGGATGCATTCTTGGGTTGTTTGTTTGGTGCCCAGATGTCTTTTACACTCCAGATTAATAGTGCTCCACGGTAAGACCCAGGCTGGGTGACAGGTCTGCTTTTCTACTTTGTTCAAGTGATAGAAGGGAAAGGGGAGATGGACAGCTATGCTGTGAGTTTGCTCCACACTTTCTTTCTAAAACCATATGGAGGAGAAAGTGGCGTGTTAAAGATGTTGGGTCACTTTATTTCCTCATGCTATTCAATAGGCCAACCAACCTGTGATGCTTAGCATCACCTTTATGTCAGGTATAAAAGATCCATGGGAATCTGGAATCTAGACAAAGGATAGGTTTTCCAGTCTCTCAAGAAAATGGACTTTACGAGATTTCCTGATAGAATATTTGCTTTCCTGGCATTTGGAATGTTTAAAATTCTGCCTCTGAATTATTCTATTTTGCTTGTTTAGACTGTGTTCAGGTGTTTTCTAGGTGGTTTTTAGAATCAGCACTATCATCAGTTCTTAATTATCTAACAATATGTATTCTGTTTATTACTTGAGGTCAGTTTTTAATTTGGGTTGAGTCTTTCCTGAAATTCAGCACAACAAACCTCTTGGGTCATTTGCCCCCCCCCCCCACCACAGCTCAACTAGTCTTTGAGCTCATAGAATGCAAACTAATCTTAAAATAAACAGGGGGACTCCAAAGGCAAGATTTTTGCTGCCAAATAATAATAATGATGAAGATAATAATAATGCATTAAGAGCCAAATGATATTACTCTGACATCTGGCACCTCCTATTTTCCTCAACATATGTAAACCTGAAAACATCCCCTAAAAGCCTCTGGGAGTGAACACTCTGGAAAGATTCAAACCTTGAAGTTGCAGAAAACACAAGGCAACCCGCTCTTCCCCCAGACACCAGAGCATGCCCAGGAGAGCAGGACCTCGAAAGGTTATAAAAGCCAGCCTTGGAGAATCAGGTGCGAGAAAAACAGGAGCAGAAAAAAGTGATGAAAAATAAGAAGCAAGTGGCAAAAAAAGAGAAGCCAGAGTGAAGCCTAAAACTGCAAATGATTCAGGAAGAAATAGACTCCCCACAGAAGAGCAAGAGGGTCCTAAGGAAACCCAAAAGACAACCAAGGGAAAGTAGCAGCAGCCTGAAGAGCAGAGCAGACGGGAGGCTTCAGTGTCAGTGCCCCCAACCCCAAACACCTCAGTTTTCTGTGGGCCTCTACACAATATTCAGTAAGAGTCTCTGTTTCGCTTCTGTCTTTTGCACTTTAAGGACCAAAGGCCCACTGAGGACCCTAGGGAAAAAAAGGAACTTTCTGAAAAAAATCTGTTATCAAAACACAATTTAGAACCGGAAAGCTATCGGGAAGTAAGATGCCTTAAGCAATTAGCTATTCCCTCCTCTTTCTGGTCGCAGGATCCCCTAGACCCTGCTGCTCTCTGCATACGGGCTTGTTCCCCATCCCTCAGCCCTTTATCGGTTTCGTCACACTTGCTGCTTCCTCCTGGCCGTGTTTACTTACAGACCGTCGGGGGGGTCTTCAGTTCCAGCTTTCATGGCCCTCAGCTTGCCAAGGATCAGCCATGTGTTTCCATAACCCTTTACAGCAGGGGTGCTTTTATCATCATTTTATAATTTAATTCATAGGTAAACTCAAAGCATATGAATAGAAAAAAGTTAATGTTTCCATAAAAGCTAATTTGGATGTTTTGAAAAGACTCATAAAGTTGAATTTCCACACATGCAGAAACCTCACTATCAAATTAGGTGTGATAAAGACCATTCTAAAAGACTCGGGGGGGAAAACACCTGAAAAATCTAGAAATATTCGGCACCCAGCCCACTTACAAATTGTCTTTAAGATGTTGATTCACTTGAAAGAAATCAAAACTGGAAATGGTAGCGGATTCTCTACGAGTGTGATCTATTCCAGAAAGACTATACAGAACTTGAGGGAGCCAGTCCATGATCAAGGCAAAGGTCTTTGATTAGCCTTACATGAAAAGATTGCAAGCAAACTGACGCGTACACGTATTTATATGAACTCGGGTTTATTTACTAATCTACATATATGTGTACAATTAAAATAAAACTTTTCAGGTGATAGCGTTTAAAAAATTTTTTTCCCTCAGTGACTACCAGGCATCAGTGCAGTCAGATTGGGTAGGAGGACTTCTGCGGCCGATTTCATCCATTCTGGCTCTCCCCACTCAGCACCTTGCCTGGCATGGGCTGCATAATAGGCATTAAGAGACCCTTGTTCCTGGACAATCTCAAAGGAGGTGAGCAGGCCAAGCAGCGATAACCTAGACCCTGCCCCCAAATTATCTTTCTGGCCCAATACTCCCCAAGCACTGAGCCAACTATAAGCAATAATGAACTAAACCCAGTTCCAGGAAATAAAATAATGTGATCTCTTGTTTTGAATTCATTGTTAAAGGACTTGGCATGCCTTTAACATCCCCCCATAGAGCAAGGAACCTACCCTAAACCGTGCCCTATCCCTGGAGGTGTGAGCAGGAAAATGGGAGCAATACAAAATAGAAATCATGTTTGTTTGTTTGTTTGTTTTTTTGCAACATCAGCCTGTGCAGTGGGTAAAAGCACAGCTCTAGAGTCTGAAGTTCCTTGGTATTGATTTGCCAGCAATGCCTCGGCAACTCCCTAATCTTTCTAAATCTGTTTTCTCTTTTGTAAAATAGGTTTTCATAAGAACTAAACGACGTAATGCATGAATAGCGAGATAAGGTTTTCTTTCCACTCCTCTTTCCTTCTCTTCCTCTACCCACTTATCCACCATGGGGTAGGGGAATGTGGCAAACACGGGGAAGAGAAGAAACACCAACCTTAATAAGGCCTAGAGTCATACACAGAGTGGTTAACAATAAGAGGAAAAAGGAATATTATTCTGGCTGCACTCTGAAAAATTACAAAAGACCTGAAACCTCCTCAGCACCTTGCTGTAAGGCCCACATAGGAGCACCTTGAAACTCTTCTCCATACAATCATTCATCCGTTCAATGAGTACTATTTAAGTAACAGGAATTGCTTCAGGCACAACAGTGACTAAGAGCCAAGTTCTCTCTCTCGTGGAGGTTATATGGCATTCTACTTGAAGAGAAACCAGAGACTAAGAGGTTACTTATTAAAGCCATGCAAAAAGCCTGTTACAAAGTAAGCACTCAGTAAACACGAGCAATGTTAATTTTTGTTATCAACCCAGCTGAAAAATCTAATTTAGGGTTTAAAAATGTCTTCTTGACTTCACACCAAATAGAGGTTTTATATTCCCTAAAGCTGGACCCACCATCTGACGCTAGCTTCCTCACAAACCAACCTCAGGACCCCAGCCCCTGTGTCTATCTCAGCACAGAGCTCCTTGTATTTTATGATCTTTCCCCTCTCCTACCTTTCTACCTCTTTTCAGAAATAACGACCTTTTCCCAGCTCTTCAGAGGTTAGGCATGGAAGCTGGGGAAGTCAGAGCTATAATGTTCTATTAAAAAAATGAGGAATTGGTATTTTGATAGGGATTGCATTGAATCTGTAGATTGCTTTGGATAATACAGACATTTTACATCTTCCAATCCATGAGCATGGTATATCTACATTTGTTTGTGTGATCTTCAGCTGTTTTCATCATTGTCTTATAATTATCAGAGTGTAAGTCTTTCATCTCCTTGGTTAAATTTATTTCTAGGTATTTTATCTTTTTCGGTGCCATTGTAAACAGGATTGTTTTCTTAATTTCTGTTCCCCCCAAACCCACTTTGTTGATGGTTTTATCACCAATAGATGTTGTATTTTGTCAAATTCTTTTTCTGTATCTGTTGATCATATGGTTTTTACCTTTCCCCTTGTTAATATGCTATATCACATTAACTGATATGCATTTATTGAACCACCCTTGCATCCTGGAATAAATCCCACTTGATCGTGGTGAATCATTTCTTTAATGTATTGTTGTATGCTAATATTTTGTTTATGATTTACAAATACTTTATTTAGGATTTTGCTATTATTTTGTTGAGGATTTTGGCATCTGTGTTCATCATGGATATTGGCCTATGGTTCTCTCTTTTTTTGTAGTGCCTTTGTCTGGTTTTGGTATCAGGATAATGTTGGCCTATAGAGTGAATTTGGAAATTTCCTTCCCCATGTATTTTTTAGAATAGTTTAAATAAAACAGATATTAGATCTTCTTTAAATGTTTGGTAGAATTCATCTGTGAAGCCATCTGGCCTTAGATTTTGTCTGTTGGGGGTTTATTGATTACTGATTCAATTTCAATTTTAGTAATTAGTCAAGATATGGAAGCTCAAAAGTCCATCAATAAAGAATTGATAAAGAAGATATGATATATAGATACACACACACACACACACACACACACACACCTAGAGAGTATTATGTGAGGTGAAATAAGTTAGAGAAAGATAAATACCATATGATTTCACTTCTATATGGAGTCTAAGAAACAAATGAACAAACAAGAAAACCAAACTCTTTTTTTCTTTCTTCAAGTAATCTCCACACCCATCATGGGGCTCAAATCCATGACCCTGAGAGCAAGAGTTGCATGCTCTACTGACTGAGCCAGCCAAAAATCACACTCTTGAGTACAGAGAACAAACTGATGGTTGCCAGAGGAGAGGTAGGAGGAGGGGTGGGTGAAATAAATGAAGGGGACAAAGAAGTACATACTTGCAACTATAAATTTTATAAATGTTTAAATATGAATAATTTATGGTCTACCTCACATCCTATTCTAGAAGTAAAAGCCTCTCTGCAAAGATCTCTAACTCTGTGCAAATCTGTGAACACAAAGAAGTGCTCCTGAGAGGCTGCCCTGGGTCGGAAGCACTGATCTGCACGTGGCCTAATTTCCACCTGGCAGATTTCCATTGTGGGTCCTCGGGGGTGCTGCCTGAAACCCACCACACTTTGATGGACCTCATCCACTTATCTACATGGTTATATCACCTTCTAACATGTGATTCCCTTATTAATAAGGTTCTTTATTTTCTCTTTCCTCCATGAGAATGCAGATTTTTAGGAGGGCAAATAGGTTTGTTCATTAGAACAATGCCTGGCACATATTAGTCACTCAGTAAGTATTTGTGGGATGAATGAATGAATGAAAGCTTCAGAGGAAAAAGCTCTTTCAATCCCAGACCGGCCTTGGGGCCCTTTTGGGAGGCCACTGAAATGTGAAACCAAGCAAAACTTGGACAACTGAGACTGTATTTTCTCTCGCAAACTGGAAAGCAAGGGGAGTGGAGGCGGCAGCTCCAGCCCTTCGGCCCCGCCCCAGCGAGGAGGAGGCCAAGGCACAGAGCCCGTAACCGCCCCTGCGGCCTCCCACATGCTGCGGCCTCCCACATGCCCGGGCCGGGCCTCCTCCTTCCCATCCCTCGATGGCTCTATTCTGGGGTGTGCCCTCATGGCCTGTTTTCCCCACAGCATGGCTGCTGTGAATAACTACATGGGGCAGGGATGAGTGCATGCCCGCTCCAGCTTCAATAGCAGGTCCTGGGGACCCAAGACGTCGGAGACTGGGCCCGGGGAGCGCCACCTGCGGCTGCCAGGGGAGCGCCCAGGGGAGCCCCGCAGGGAGGCCCAGGTACTGCGTGGGCCCAGGGGGGAAGGGGGAGGGGGAGAGAGAGGGGGAGGGGGGTGGAGGGAAGGAGAGGGGTGCTGGGAGCCTGCTCAGCCGCCTTCCCTCCTTGGGATCTGCACCTTTCAGGTGCTGCAGTGCCTGGAACACGTCCCACCTTCATCTTGGGACCACGTCTCCGGGTCGCGTTGTGAGACCTGTGAGGAGCCACGGGCGCCCTCCCTGCAGCCTGCTCCTCCGCCACACTACGGGCTGCTGTAGCCGCCGTGGCCCTGGGCCCGTGGCCAGAACTCCCCACCCCGCGGCGAGGACCCCCACCCAGGGCAAGGACCACCTGCATGGGCATCAGCTCGGCCAGGCCAAGCGCAGGAGCACCCAGCGGACGGCACGCGCAGCCCTCGTCGGTTGAATGGCTTCAGAAACACGTGGAGGTCATCGGGGCACCGGGGGGCTCAGCGGTGGGCTTCTGCCTCTGGCCCAGAGCATCACCCCGGGGGCCTGGGATCGAGTCCCGCATCTGGTCCCTGCAGGGAGCCTGCGTCTCCCTCTGCCTGGGTCTCTGCCGCTCTCTCTGGGTGTCTCATGAATACATAAATAGAATCTTTTTTTAAAAAGGCGTCAGGTAGCACATGTTAGGCCACCGTGAGCCCGGGTCCTTTCCCACGGCTGAACCCTGCAGGAGGAGGAAGCTGAGTGGAAGATACTCAACTTCGACGTCTCCCGGCAGCTCAGTCTTCCACGCGGCCGACTCTTGGTTTCAGCTCAAGTCATGACCCCAGGGTCGTGGGGTAGAGCCCCGGGCCCCCTCTGCCTCTTCCTCTGCCCCTGCTCCCTGCCCTCAAATAATAAATGAACAAATCTTTAAAAAAAAAGAGTCGCAGACTCTCCCTGGGCAGCGCTGGGCCCTTCCCCAGGGGCATCCGGAGCACCGGAGCTCAGGGGTCGCGGGGGCAGGCGGACTTCAGTCGTGCCCTTTAATGGCCGGCCTGGGACAAGCTTCAGTCCTCTGATTCTCACTGTCAAACAGGAGGAAGACCTTGAGGTGGTTGAGGAGGAAACTGCGTGTGTCGTCCAGACTGCGCTGGCCGTGCCCTTGCCCCTGTGCGCGGGCTGTTCACGACCGAGGAGGAGCGAGGGCAACCGCAGTGTCTAGGAAAGCTGCGCACAGGGCTTGGAGGCCGCCACCGGGGAGGCCGCCACCTGGGGAGGCCACCACCCAGGAGGACCACCCAGGTTACAGCGGCTGGTGCTCCCAGGAGGTCCTCCTGCCTCCGCAGCTTTCCCGGGGCCTGCACCGCTGCCCAGAGCAGCACTTCTCAGGGCTCCCCTTGCACGGCCGCGTTGCCTCCCCAAGCTCAGCCTTGCACAACCTCATGGATAGTTCCCTCTGTGGTCGTCTGGTGGGGGGTCACCTGGAAGCCCCCCAAAGCCCACCCTCTCTGACCCATTTTCCTCCTCTTGTTTGATTTATTCAACACAGTCGTAGGCCTGTGTCTTAGGCCGATTCTACTCCCGGGCGCAACTCAGCTTCCCAGGCCTTCTCCGGCAGGAGAGCAGCGCGGCCGTGGAGGGGACCCCAGCTCTCCCTGCAGCCTCCCGCTTCACCCCCTCGCGCCTCACCCCTTCCTGTCCTAAAGCCTTCCGCCGTCTTCGTACCTGGGTCATCCCTGTGTCTAGTCCGAGTCCAGTCCAGTCAGCAGCCGAGCCACCACTTGGATGTTCTTTGAGTCAATAGCCAAACGCCTCCAAGGCCTCAGCCGAGGTCTGTGAGCCCTGGATGCGTGTCAGGACACCGAGGGTGCAGGGGAGCTGGTCCTGGAAGAGCCAACATACTTGGGTCACAGTGAGCCCAACTGTAGACCCTTTCTTAGCGGCTCCCCAGTCTACGGGGGAAGTGTCTTCCGGAATCCCCTCTGGGTTTGACTTACAACACGGACAGCTGTAAGCAAGGGTACGAATTGAAAGCATCATATCAAACAACAGTGGAAGAGGGAAAAACATCCCCAATCTCTGATGACTGTTGGCCAATGGTAATTGTTGCGTTACTGTTACGAGGAAGGGAGGCCAGCTGGGCCTCGGGGCCATGTCCGCTTCCGCCTGAAAGCCCTGCAGAGCCCCGAGCTCCCAGGGTGCCTACTAATGACTACGGAAACCCAAAACGGCTGCAGGGGAGGGAGGGCTCCTCAGGGAACGTGACACCACCACGCCTGGTGGCCCGTCTCCCTGGGCCGAGGGAGGAGCAGCAGGTTCTAGACTCTGCTCCTCCTTCACAAGTTTGACTCCTTCAATGCCGCGAGTCACCTGATGGCAAAGTGATTGAGGTCAAAATATCGGCACCGTGACAACGCCGTGGTGCGTGATCCTGCTCCCCGATTGCACATGCCTCCCCTTGGTTTCTCCATCGAGGCACCCTTCCGGGCCGTCGGAGCAGAGAGAGGAGCAGCGGGGGAAGCACAGGCCTTCCCCGGAGGAGTAGGTAAAATGCGATGGAGTGATGGCGAAGTGTGGAGGGACCGGCGGTGTGACTGCCATTGCGTGGCTGGGTCGCGAGCGTGGGGAGGGCGCCGTGAGCATCAGTAGGAGAGCGCCGACATCGCCGCCACCGCCTCAGTGGAAAAAGCCGAGAAGACTCACCCCAAACTGCCCCTTGGGGTACGATCCTGCAGAAGCACCAGGACTAAGGAAGGGACAGAAGGAACCCCCCGTGGTGGACACTCGTCTTTCCTTTTGGGCCAACTGTTCGGAGCCCCTGGAGTATGCGTGGGGACCACCCACCTCCCGCCGGAGAAGCTCAGCGTGTCAGACACTCGCTGCTGCCCTTGCACGGGATCCGGGCGAAGCACATGTGCGGGGGGGCCCCCAGTCACCTCCAGACCCAATCAGAGGCCCAGTGGCCGAGGCCCCGGCGCTGGAGGTGCCGGGCGGGCCGTGGAGGGGCACCGCAGAGCCACTTCTGCACTGGCCCTCAGGCCGATCAGAGGTTTGATGAGCCGCCCGGGATCTGTTGAACAAAAACGTTCCTTCCTCTCAGAGGACCTGCACCGCCACAGCAGTCGGATGATTGCTGTCCGCCCGTGCCTTGTCCTACTCACCCCTACTGAGTCTGCTCTCAGGGAGGGAGCTAAGATGTGTTTCTGTGAAAATATCCATCACGGTGTAGGGTTTCTCAGCCCGGAACCCCCAGTTGTGTCCCTTCTCACTCAGAGTAAAGGCCAAGGGTGTCCAGCGGCCTGAAAGGCCCTCGGGGGCCCCCTAACCACACGGCCACCACCCTCCCTCCTCACTCAACCTGTGACAGCCACTCAGACACTCCTGCTTTGAGGACTGTTCGGCTGCTGAAATTCTCCCTGGAAGGTACTTCCCCCAGAAACCCACATGATCCACTCCCTCACTTCCTTCAAGCCTTGACTGAAATAGTCCCCTACCGGGGCAGGCTTCCCTGACAATGCCATTTAAAACTGCATCCCTTTGTGCCCAGGGACTCCTTACACCCCTTCCCTGCCTTAGTCTCCTCTGTAGAACTTCTCACGAATCTGACATGTTTTATACTTGACCTGCTTGGTTGTGTCAGCCCCTCGGCCACACTGGAGCGTAAGCTCCAAAAGGGCAGGGACCTTTGCTGGGTTCGCTGCTGCCTCTCCACCACCTGGAAGAGTGAGCACCTGACCCAGAACAGGTTCTTAGTGAACATCTGCTGAAAGCACAGATGGAAGGATGGCTGGAGAGGACGTTAGTGATCGGTGGCAAGTGTAAGCTCACCTGACCCGGGGACAGTGGCCGGAATGGGAAGGTGAGGCTTCGGGATGCATGCCTCGTGGCCTGGCTGCCCTTAGGGCTCCTAGCTGAAAAGTAGTGGGCCGTGAATGCCTCCTCGCAAGGGACAGTCAATAGCAATAAAGAGTCCTCTTTATTATTATTATTATTTTACTTTTTTTCTTTTTTTTTTATTTTTAGGAAGATTTTTTTCTGATAGCTTAACTAAATCTCACAGAGGAATGCCCCAGGTATATCAGTGTGTTGGGAGGAGGACACGCATCCGTTGCCCCGTCCTCTGGGGCACTGGAGGACTCTTTTTTTTTTTTTAGGAATTAGGCTGAATTTTGTGAGTTGAGGAGGGCCACAAGGAAGCCAGAACTCAGTCTTGATTGTCAGAAATTCTGACCTGGGACAGTAGTGCCAATTAACCTGAGCAAGAGTCGGGACAGAACGACAGCAATGACAGCGATAGCAGCTACAGTTAGGGAGTGTTTACCAAGCGCCAGGTACTTCTGTAGAGACTTTACGTGGACTCTCTCATGTTATGTCTGCAGCAGATTTATGAGGTAGGCACTGCTGGCTTTTCCATTTTGCAGATAAGAAAATGAGAGGCTAAACCATTCACCCAAGGCCATACAGCTAGGAAGATTTCATCTAATTGTTTGGTTATGTTTTGAGACGAGACAAGAAAAAAACGTTCAGAGTGATCTGGCTCTCCTGTGTCCCACAGATGACCCCGCCTCAGCGTGGAGGCCGAGTAGGATGGAATAGGACATGGTCAGGCAGGTGGATCCTGAACATTGGTTCTTCCACTTGATGTGCACGATGTTAGACAAGTTACAGTCTCTCTGAGTTGATTCCCTCCTGTGTAAGGTGTGAAATCATGTGCTTCTCTCAGGGTTCTCAAGATGACGTAAAACCGCACATGCAAACACCCGATACAATGTCTGTCCCGTAGAGATCACTCAATACTAGTTGTTGTTACTGTTTTGCCGAGTCTGCCCTCTTGGCTCCATACCGCGAGGGTCCACAGCTGTGATTTTCAATCATTAGTGGGTAGCGTTTAGAATTAATTAGACTGCAATCTGAAAATGCAAACTTCTGAGCTCCACCTTTCAAAATTCCAATTTAGTATACATGATGGGGCCCAGAAGTCTCACTCGTGGACGGCAAATTGGCCTTCTCTTAAAGAACTCCAGAAGGAGAGAACCTCTCCGCCCTCACACACACTTTCTAAGGTGTCAGCCGAAATCCTTATATGCCCCAACCTCTCGGGCGGGTGTGGTCTGATGGTTAAGACACCGAGTCCTGGAGTCCCACAGCTGCGGGACCCTGGGTAAGCGTTTGCACCTCTGTGCAGGTCCGTATGTATCAAGCTGGGATAACAGTGATTCTTTCTTCTTAGAGATGAAGCAAGGCTTAACCCAAACATGTAGGGTGATTAGAAAGAGCCTGGCCCAGATTAGGTTCAATAAAGGTTAACTATTATTGTTCGAATCTACTTCCAATCTTTGGACTTATATTGGTGGAAGGATTTAAAAATAATAATAAAACAAACAAACAAAAAAAGCAAGTGGATGGGAATCCCTAGGTGGCTCAGTGGTTTAGTGCCTGCCTTGGGCCCGGGGCGTGATCCTGGGGTCCTGGGATCGAGTCCTGCGTCGGGCTCCCTGCATGGAGCCTGCTTCTCCCTCTGCCTGTGTCTCTGCCTCTCTCTCTCTCCCTCTCTCTCTGTGTGTCTTTCATGAATAAATAAATAAAATTAAAAAAAAAAAAAAAAAAGCAAGTGGTGATTTTTCCAGTCCCAAACTCTGCAACCTGGTCTCCCTGGTTGGTCTTCACACTGAAGACCTTAGCACCTGTACTGGGAGGTCAGGCCTGCCCAGGGCACCAGACTCACTCGACAGAGCCCTTGGTGGTGCTTGATGTTTGTGAACTTAGTAAGATATTTTTTTTTTCAATTTTTAGGAAGATTTTTTTTTTCCAATAGCTCAACTAAATCTCACAGAGGAACACTCCAGGTATATCAGTGTGTTGGGAGACAGACGTGCATCCGTCGCCCCGACCAATGCAGTGGGGGGGACTCCATCGATTCCTGCCATGAGTCCCTCTCACCTGCCAGAGGCCGCAGCTCTTTTCCTCCACCTGGGATCACATCCGCCCCCTTGCCCCAGCTGCATCCCCTTGCCACATGGCATATGCATGTGTACCTGTGCCAAGGAACCTTGTCTCTCAGCCCCCGGTCTGCTCACAGCTCTTATCAAAGACATCATTGCATAACCCATTTCCTGCTGTCCTGTTTCTGGGCTGTGCACCCCCTCACACACACGCACACGTGTCCACAGAAACGCAGGGGTCACTTCTGTCTCGTCCCTCCTTTGTCACTGACATCTACCTCAATGCTAGTTCTCAGCACATCGCAGCCCTTAACAAATATTCAATAAACCCTGAATGAATCTAACATCTCGAATATAAAGAGGCATTCGTTCTGGGCTCTTCTATCTGAAAGAACAGGCAAGCGGCTGGAGCCGAATAAATAGTAAAGGAAAAAAGCATTAGGCACAACCCTTGTAATTCCCCAGAGTGTGGCCATTAGCAAGCTTCATACCCACACTTTTAAGAACATTAAATGACAATTTCTGACCTTCGATGTGAAAACCAGTAGCTACACAGAGGCTGGGAAACTATTGAAGTCATTGGAAAGGATTACGAGTGAAATAAAAAGTTCAGTTCTCTCTCTCGCTCTCTCTCTTTTTTTTTTCCTGAGAAAAGAGAAAAAAACTTTGATGAGATCTAAAATCTCCTGATCTTTCTGAGAGGAGAGAAGTCAGATCCTTTCTTCTCTTTTTGGACCATTTTTGTCGTTTTGGTTTTGAAACTTAAATTGTTCCTTCGGCTTCCAGTCGGACCACTGTCTGTACCCTGGGTATCCTCATCCCTTCCCCCTCGCTATATGAATAAGGTTTGGAGTTGGAGGGACTTAAAAAACCCTGTTAAGTCCTTCCCTTTTGTTAAAGAGGCAGAAGTCCAGGCCCTACTGCGGGAGGGTCTCAGGACCCAGGACTCCTGACTCCCCAGCTAACCACCCACTCATCCACGTGAAGGTCAGTTCACTCTGACCTGTCCCCTCTGACACGAGACCCGGTCCACTTTCCAGCCCCAGTACAGAGGTTCAGGAGGCAGCTTATCATATCCCGCCTGCTGAAGATGAGAACAACCCCACAGATGTCAGCCAAGACCTTTCTTTTCCGGCAGCACTGAATGAGCCTTCCTCCTCGGACCAGCAGACCCAGCCAGAATATTGCCAGCCAGGGAGTGGCCCACCCCTGAAGATAGCTTCTTCTCTCCTGAATCTGGCTGGGTTTGCTGCATCAGCCCGGTGGGCAGTGGGAAAGAAAGCGGGACTACAGGACGTCCGCAGTGCACACCCTAATCCCCAGAGAGCCTTGCTTTTCCGCCCTCGAGGCCGCCAAAACCAGAGCATCTGCAGCCCTCTTTTGTCTTATTCCTCCTCCAGAAGGAAAGAGGGCTCCCCAAATACTTGGGTGAAGGAACCACAGGTGTGAGTCTTGACAGGCCATGTGAGGGTTGAGGAAAGACGATGTCCTCCATCACAGCCGGGTAGGGGCACTGCTCTGGACTCCAAAGGGGTGGGCGACAGAGCTGAGTCATTTATTCTGCCTCCCCCACTCCTACCTACCTCTACTGTGGAAATTGCAATGTTCCAAGAAATCCTTTGCTATGGTCCTTTTCTCCCCAGAAACTGTTCACTCAGCAATAAATCCCATGGGCAGTTCATCTCTTCACATATTTGTTTTTTTATTTTATTTATTTATTTATTTATTTATTGGTTGGTTGGTTTTGGCCAAACTTTTTATTTAGCATTCTGTAGTTGCTTAACACACACTTGAATGGTCCTACTGGGGGAGAGGAAAGGGGAGGTTCCTGTAGATTCGCAGGGAAATGTCAGAAAGGTATATTTGGCCAGCATTATCCATTTGCTTTTTTGGATTTACGGGGTGCATAGCGCTTTCCTTCCATAAACATCTGATGTCAGGTTTTTCATTGCTGAGAACATGGAGGTTTCAGTCTGAAGACACTCTGAATGCGGGGCCGGGGGCGGGGGGCAAGTAGGATTTTGATGATTTTACAACAAAGTTACTCACCTCCCTCTCAGAGAGGCCAGGGCTGGGCGGGGGCGCTGGGAACCTGAAGGCAGGTTGATGATGCCCAAACCGCCCACCCAACATCTTACCCAAAGGCTCCTAGGAGGTGAACGAAATGAAAAGTCCTACCAAATGAATAGAGGTGGCCCCTCTAAAATTCTTATTTCAATAAAATGAAATTGGGAGATGCGTGGGGAGGTAGACAGTGGTCAGTGGGGGTGAACGATGCTGAGCCCAAGAGCGGGCCAAAGGGCCCGTAACTCTGATCATGAGGAAGCCGAGCCCGTGGATGGCGACACTGCCCGGCTTAGCAGGGGTGGGGGTGCGGGTGAAGGAGGACAGGGAGCCCAGCGGAGCCAAGAGGCTGCGGCCTGTAGACACCAAGCGGCCGGACGCCCCGCTGCTGCCCGTTAGCGGCCTTCTGCTGGCCCCCCGCTTCGGGCCCGGCCCCCCGCTTTGGCGCATCTCTGGTGGGGACCACATCCCCTTCAGCTCCAGGTCCCGGGAGAGCACCTGCCTTCAGGTTCCCAGCGCCCCCGCCCAGCCTTGGCCTCTCTTCCACCCAATGCAAGTCCTCCAAGTGACAGCGGCTTCCCCCTCTGCTGATCTTCGGGAGGAGGGGAGCCTCACTGTCCCTTGGTTAGCTTGTCTTTTTTTTTTTTTAAGGTTTTATTTATTTATTCACAAGAGACACAGAGAGAGGGGCAGAGATCCAGGCAGAGGGAAAAACAGGCTCCATGCAGGGAGCCCGATGCGGGACTCGATCCCAGGACCCCGGGGTCACACCCTGGGCCGCAGGCAGGTGCTCACCCGCTGAGCCCCCCAGGCATCCCCCGTGTAGCTTTTCATCCCTTTAATTCCATTTGTAATGAGTTCGCTGTATCCCATTCCTCCCCTCCACCGGCAGGGCCCTGCTGTCCTGCAGGGATCCCGACTCGCGCAGCAGGGGCTGCAGAGCTGAGTCAGACGGGAAAGTCAGTCTGATTCCTGCACCCACGCCCTGAAGACCGTACTGTGTGGACAGTGGAATCTCAGATTTCTCAGGTCTTCACCTGCAAACTGAGTGACGTTTCCCCCAGAGTGAGGCTCCCACTCCGCGTTCTCAGGGCTCCCTGTCATGAGGTAGCTTTGTATTGCCACCAAGCCGGAGACAAGGTCAAGCCAGGAGAGATCATTTCTAAGGCCTTATCACACCACAACGCTTCGCCCTGTTCTGACTCTGCTCCCTGAGCCCTCGGGGCCAATCTAGCCAGAGTGGATTTGCTACTAGCCAAGGGGGTCTCACGGCACTGAACACTCTCCAGTAAGGCAGTTTGAAATCTCAGGCTGCTCATTAGGCCTGCCACTGCGTGAGAGCAGTACAGTCCCCTCCTAGTGCTCTTGATTCTGGCCCCTCCCTAGACTTCAACCCTGGAAGACCCTATCCTTTCATGATAATGTATCCTACTTGCACTCTCACGTGCTTTGCTTGTGCCCCCGAACCCTGTCCCCGACTCCTGGATTTCTGACCATCTGACCTGCCAGGCTTGGAGATGCCCGGGAAGGTAAATCATGTATAAACAGCCCTCTGTTGGCCAATCACCAAGATTCGGGTCACTCCTGATGAGGTCCTGTTACCTGTTTCATGTTGCACTAAGTAGTCTGGCTTGCTGTGCTGTATTGCATTTAGAGAGGAGCCTAGAAACGGTTGAATGTAAGATTTCTCAAAACTAGATGCTCTGACGGAGCAAAACATTCAGATCATCTTCCCTGAAAAATCAAAAAAAAAAAAAAAAGAAAAGATCAAAGAAAGAAGCCTCAACTTTCAGGTCTTTAAATAAACACATAATTGCTTCCCTAATTGTAAATGCCTCCTGCACCTGGTGTCAATCCCTTAAATACTAAGTTTAGTCCATTCATGGGTGAAGGTGGATAATTTCAGCAATTAACGAGTGTATGATGCGAAATAGGCTGAGCTCTTGAGGGTTGTACTACACAATATCCTGTAACTACTGACAAGTGACAGTCTATGGTTTATAGACCACAGTTGAACAATCTGTACAATCATGTGTAAAAATAACCCAAGTCCTGTTATAAAAATCGGTGTTATCTTTGGCATCTCCCTCCTCACTCCCTCTAGCCACCACCTCCCACATCCCAGCTGTCTCCTAATTCTGTGAGGGTTTTTGCCCCCCCCAAAAAAAAAGCTTTAGTGGCTTTTCGGTCCTTTCTTTTCTCTGTCTAAGGAAATCTCAGTGTTACCAAAGACTCAACTGCATGGCCATATGCCACAAAGCATGAAATATCTCTTCCCAGTCCCTATCCTTTGAGCCGACCTAGGCGCCTTTCCAGTAAGACAGAAGGACGAATGACGTGCCCTGAGGAAGGCTTCTCACCCCACCGGGAGGTGGCCAGCTCCTGTTCACCATTTAGATCTCAGCCAAAGAGTAACATCGTTGGGAAAATACTCTTCAACTCCCAGCCTAAGTCAAGGTCTTAAGACTAATTATCTCAATTTATAAATAGATCTTCATCTACATCATCTGGATAATAACTGTCTACCCCAGGAGTCTGCAAGCCCCATGCGTGTTTCCGTCCCAAACTATATTTCATGAAAGCAGTGACGGGGTTTGGAGGGTAGCACTATGGCACATACTTTTGGGAAATGCCGGCTTCATCCAGATTAGGCAAATTTATTTACTGTAGGACTTCTTTAAAACACCGATGCATGTAATAACCGCTTTGCAAGCTCTATTAACCATGAAGTCTTCGCTCGTGGCATGTGTCAACGTTTGGAGGAACCACGTCTGCTGTGGAATGTGGTTTGAGAAGGGCCAGTGTAAAATGAATTACTGTTTCTGCCTTGAACATGGCAGCAGAGTAGTAATTGTCACAAGCAGGCGGGTTTTAAGTGCCTTGGAAGCTGCAGCGGAAAACTGACAAAAACTTGAGAATGAAATAATCATATAGAAAGAGATAGTTGGGATAAAGATGGGTTTGAGGAAGGCTACCCCTCAAAAAATGGGAGGGGACAAGGAAGATAGCTGGTTTGTAGAGCGTGCAACGGTGGAGTTCCTATTAACGTACAATACATGCCAACCAGCTGGGGCAAAGCATAGCTGAGAAGAGTCTCCTCAGTACTTGGTACTGATGACTGAGAACCAGCGTGACACCTCCTGGCACGTGAGACAGTACGGAAAGGGGTGGTGACCTGGGGTTTCCTGGCTGGCTTGTATATGTCACAGAGCCACATGGTCTGCTTGTCTGTGATGATGTGAAGTTCAAAACTGGTGGATTTCAACTCAAGTCCCACCTGGTTACGTTATTCAGGAACATGGCAATATGCAAACGTGTACGTAATGTATTCATGAGAGACGCAGAGAGCAAGGCCGAGACCCAGGCAGAGGGAGAAGCAGGCTCCCTGCGAGGAGCCCGATGTGGGACTCGATCCGGGGACCTCAGGGTCACGCCCTGGGCCAAAGGCAGACGCCCAACCACTAAGCCACCCAGGCGTCCCAAAAAGATACATAATCATACAAAATTAATAATAATATCATTATTTTTGGAAAATATAAATATAAAAAATATAGCATTTCCTTTAGCTTTTGGTAAAATCATTTAAATGATTTTAAATAAAAACGTTTCAGTACTACCGTGTGAGCTACTTTTGTGTGTGTGAGGTGACGGTAGGTATTTCTTGATATTCCAAAGGGCTGCCCCAGATCCTTTATGGAAATCAGGGTGTAGACTTCATGAATGAAAGTAGAGACAATTATTCCAAGTTGTGTGGCTAATCAAGTGACATCTAGGAGACGATGGCTACAGATCACCATTTGGAGCTAATCCAGTGAGTACCGATTTTCTTTTTGGGTTTAATTTCTCAAGGCACGTGATCACACATGAACAATGGGAGCTCAGAGTGGAAACCGTGTTTTGGAAATCAACTGACATTGGCTTTTCCAGTTTTGTCGCTCAACTGAGATGACAGTTTCGTGATTAAAATTCAGACCAGCACAGAGTAAAATTTGTCTTCGTGGAAAGAAAATAGAAGTTAGTTGTTTGAGACTCTGAAGGTTTTTAGCTATTTGCATTATTGCTGAAAACAAAATCCGTAATTTAATGTAGGCTACTTCTGCATGACACATAAACAGGGGTATACATAGTACAGAGGCAAAAAGGGGAGAGATCTTCGGAAAATGCTAAAAAGTAAGGCTTCGGCTTTGCTGGGGATGTCTCTCGTATCAACCCTGGAATCTATCTTCAATTTAAAAGTTTCATATTAAAACTGGGTTAATTCCAAAGAATGGCTCCTCTTTAAAAAGGTTCTGCATCGATTCATTGAGACCCAAGAAATAGCACTTGCACAGTCAGGACATAAGACTCGGTTGTAATAATGTTCTAGGCCTCTGTGTTCCTGAGATCATGCTATTTTACTAAGTTCTAGATTGAGGTATCTGGACTTCCCCGGGTGGGAAGTGAGAGAAGGAGTTAGCGTGGAACGTGGACACGTCCCTGAGGGAAGGAACATTGGCTGAGTGTGATGACTGGGTCCAAGTCGGCTCTGCTCTCTCACGCCACAGCCCCGCGTCCTCTCCTCCGTCTCCCCAGACTCGGGGGATTCCCTTAGCGGGAACGTTTGGGTCGGGCCACTTCTACCTCACTGACTCGGAGTCTACCCTCTGTCCCCCCTTAACCTCCTCCCAGAGGGACGACTCATGTCACACTTCCTCAAGGGTCTTAAAAACATGGAAGCTCCTTACAGCCCCTTCCAGAGGGGTGTGTGTGTGTGTGTGTGTGTGTGTGTGTGTGTAAGGGGTGGTTGTACGAGGACTTCTCAGACTTCTGAGGAATGGTGGGGCTCCCTTTCCTGAGGGGGGTGTAGAGACGGGGAAGTCTCCTTCTGAACACCTCCCCCTACGGCGTAAAGAACAAGAGCCCACCGTTGGGTCCCCAGCCTCTGGGCAGACCCCCCACCCCACCCCGTGCACTTATTGGGGATTCTGGGAGCCTGCAAGGCCCAGCGCCCGGCCCACCTGCTGCTTCCTCCACCTTCGGCCCTCCCCAGCCGCTCCCATCCCCTCTGTAAGGGGGGGAGGCCTGCTGACTTCTTGGCTCCACCTTTGGGATCCCAGCTCTAACAGAGCCAGAAGCTCCGGGAGCCCCAGGAACCACAGCTGCCTTGCTTGGGACTTTCTAGCTCCTTCTAGCAGGAACAGACCAGACACCTTGCAACATACAGGCCCTGAGGCCCCTCCCTGAGCCCCGGGGCCTGTGATTTGTCCCAGGCGAGCAATAGCCTTGGGCCGACACCCACGGACCCCTACCCAGCTCCTCTGCTTTACTGGGAAGGCGCAGGGCTTCGCAGACTTGGCCGGGCTCGGGGTTCTCTGGCCTCGTCCGCACCCACGGATGAGGAGGAGCTGTCCCGGCCACGGGGGCCGCAGATGCCGGCACTCACATGTGTGGGAGGCAGAGCGGGGCCCTGGCGCCGGGGAAGCAGCACCAGCCCCGGGCCGCCCCCACATGCTGTGCCTACGACGGCGAGGCTGGACCTCAGGGTCCCAACCCTCTTCAGGTCTTCCCCATCCTTCAAGACTTCAAGCTCCAAGGCATATTGGGGGTGACTTTGGGAATCATAGGCAGGCGTCGGGGCCATCTGGAGTCGGAGCCCAGCCTGGGCCCCCCTGTTCTGTAGGAGGCCTCCCCCATTTGAGAGCCACAAAGACAATGTGGCTTTGTCCCACTGTGTCCCCAGAGACCCTACTGTGCATGAAAGGAAGAGGCTGGGTGAGGTCAGTGAATGAATGAGTCCTCCAGAGTCCTAGAGGTTATCTTACTTTTCCACTTATGATAATCCTTAAGCTATCGTAATAAGTTTTCCCACATTTCAATTCATTTCATTTATCTTCTTAAGATAAGATGGAAAAGAGTCTTAAAATTACCTCCAGCATCAGCGGGATAAATGGGGAGGTCGGGGCGGGGGGGAGGGGGTTAAAACCTTGCAGCCTAATCTCTCTGTGGTAGCCCACCGGGCGGGTGTGACCTGTTGGGTATCAGCCCGGTGACTACAGGCCTCTTGGAAGGAGTTATCGACTAATTTCACACTAGAGATAAAAACCTGTGAAATATGCAAATGATTATTTCTAATTAAATAATCTACTCAACAAATTTTGTTCGAATTTACTTTCCCCATTTAGAGCAAGCTCTTCCTGGTGCCCCGAGGAGAGATGGCAAGATGGGTGATGAGTAAGTCTTTAGTGATCAGATTTGGGGACGATCTGCTCAGAGACGGTGTGGCGACAGTCTGCAGGATTATTAAGAGAGGGCTTTAATGAATTTTTTTTTTAAGTCGTGTTTTGGTTTCCATCCCATTCCAGAAATCCTGTACAAAGAGTTGACTCTAGACCAGATGGAATAGTAGGAGGCTCCTGTAGCTCCCACTCTGGTCCAGGCTGTGGGGTTTTCAGCAGTTTTTGTGGCAGTCGGGATTTGGAGGACAATGCCGTGACAGCTTGCCTACGTGAGGCTTCCAACTATACGGAAGAGTTCCAGCAAAAGAGGTCAAGCTGGAAAATAGTATTATAAAAAGGGTTCCACAGAGGGGCCGTACCTCTTGGTCTGGGAGTTTGAACTGAGGCCAGTACAAATTTAATTACATTAAAAGATGAGATATTTTTCCTCTGATTTGGGGGGTCAAGTGTGTTCCAGTTCTTAAAAATACGGCCCAAGGGTGAGTCTGAAGAAAAAGGGAGGTTTGGCCCATAGGGGGAGAGACTGGCTGCCAGTTCCCAAAGGGACAACCCACCAAAGGGAACGGAGCTCCACAGAGCTCGTCATTGCAGTTTCAGTCAGGGCATCCCCCTGACCCGCGAAAGGACTTGACCTTAGGTGGGGTGAGGGACTCTTGGGGCATCCCTCCAAGGACAGGGTCACAGCAACAGCAACAGCAACCCCTGCTGGGGCATCCCTGCAAAAGAGAAAGCCAGACACTGGGTGGCCACCCGGGGTCAGGAAAGGGAGGGGAGGGGACTCACCACTCAGATGCCCATAGATCAGGGCAGATCTGGATCCACAGGAACAAAGGAAAAAGGGGATGGAGCCCAAAGCAGCAAGGTGCTGAGAGTCAGCCAGCATCAGGAAGGGCCCCAACCGAGTCCTCGGTATGAGCAGAATTGCCCTGGACAAGCTGCAGGTGGAGTGGGAGGTAGAGGAAGGGAGGCCTTCACCCTCATGGCCATGGCCGGTCCACCTCGTTGGTCCTCAGACCTTCAAACCGCACCAAGGAGCCAGGCCGGCCACAGATCTTCAGTCGTCTGAGGAGTTCCAGGGTTCAGGGCCCGAGAGAGAGAGAGAGAGAGAGAGAGAGAGAGAGAGAGAGAGAGAGAGGGAGAGGAGGATCCTTCTGAAGGTGGAGAAGGGAAATCCTTCACCTTTTTTGGGGAAGGGGTGGTCTGGCTGGCTCCCCCTTCTGATCCCGATGGAGGAGTAACCCCAGCCCTCAGCTGAAGGTGGTCGGTTCCCTGAGTGCTGGAGTCGGCCCGCCAGGGAAAGGCCCCAGAAATTCTTGGAGAATCCAGGGAGAGTCTCAGAGCAACAGAGGGTCCCCATATAGGCCGCATGTGTGGGGTGTCCCCGCCGAACTGGGGACATCACTTGGGTGATGAAGGCCTTCACCCAAGGCCGGACAGACTTCAAGGAGCAGCGTACAGGACAGTAAATGCGAGGCTGTGGCAGGCGGTGGTGAGAGCCACAGTGACAGAGTGCTCCCTGTTTCGGGGCCTACGGTCTGCTGTCTGGAGGGGAGTCCTTTAATGCGCCCGTTTGCGTTACCTGCTTCTGCTCAGGGGGTGGTCGCTGTGAGCCCTGCGCCCTGCCCGACACACCTCTGCCCCTTCCCCGGCCCTTGTCTTCCTGCCGTCTGTTCTCAGCACGGCAGCCCCCACGATTCTGTTAAACTGTGAGTCGGATCGTGAAATTCCTCTGCTCAGAAGCCACCAATGACTTTGCATCTCACCCCGAGTAAAGGCCGAGGCCCTCCTGGCCGCCGGGCCCGTCCTCGCCTGCCGCCCACCCTCAGCCACCTGGCCCCCTCTCGCCGTCCCCAGCCACCCGCTCTGCGCGCCACCTTCCTTCCTGCAGGGCCACCTGGAAATGTTCACCTTGTTTTATTTTGTTTTTCCTCTTACCCCCGCCCCCTGGCCCACCCCAAAGCAGACCGTGAGCTTTGGGAAACCCCATTCTTCATCCACAGGGCCTAGGTCGGCGCCTGCCACACGATAGGCAGCCACTTAGTACTTGCTGGTGCTGGATGACGTGGGGCCTGAGTCAGCCGTTTGGAGGCCATGTGGAGGAGGAGTAAGCCCAGGAGAGTAAAGGAAAGAGAGCGCCTGAGGGGTGGGGAGTAGACCCCGAGAGAAAGGAGAGCGTGCGCCCCCTGAGAGGCCCAAAGAGGAGCCTCCAGTTTCAGCCTACAGAGCTCCCAGTGCTGACTCCCGTTGGGCCTCTGACGTGCAGTTTATTTCCTGCCTCCGGATGGTCCACACAGGTCTGTGGTATTACCTGCTTTATCTTTATAGCGACGCTCTTCAACTTGATCCGGCTTGAAAGGGAGCGCAGAGAGAGAAGAATGAGCAGCCCAGATCACCTGGGGCCTTACGGGCCGTTGTAGATACTTTGGCTTCTGCTCTGTTGGAAATGGGAGGCCACCGCCACGTGGTTTTGATCAGAGGAGCAACATGCTGGTTTTTTTGCAAGGGGCTGCCCCTGAGTGCCCTCCGTGGATAACTGAGGAGGTGTATGAGGGTTCTCCAGAAAATGGGATGAATAGGATAAGAGAGAGAGGGAGATGTCGTTTAAAGAATTGTCCCACACTATTGTTAGGCCTGGGGAGTTGAGAACCCATATCACTGGACGGCACCATTTCACACCCATCAGGATGACCACCATCCAAAAACAAACCCCAGAAAACAACAAGTATTGGCAAGAGTGGGAGCCTTTGTACGTCGGTGCTGGGAATGTAAAATGGTGTAGCTACTGCGGAAAGCACTATAGTGATTCCTCAAACAATTAAAAATAGAACTGTTAAACGGCCTAGAATTCTACTTCCAGGTCTATTCCTAAAAGAATAGAGAGCAGAGGCTCAAAGAGGTATTTGTTGTTGTTGTTTTTCTCACGGATTTTATTTATTCATGAGAGACACAGAGAGAGAGAGAGGCAGAGACTCAGGCAGAGGGAGAAGCAGGCTCCACGGCGGGGAGCCCGATGTGGGACTCGATCCCGGGACCCTGGGGTCATGCCCTGGGCTGAAGGCGGACGCCCAACCACTGAGCCACCCAGGGGTCCCTCAAAGAGGCATTTGTATACTCTTGTTCATAGTGTTATTCACAGTAGTTAAAATGTGGAAACAACCCAAGTGTCCATCAGCCGGTGAATAGATAAGCAAGATGTGGTGTATCCGTACAATGGAATGTTATTCCCCCTTTACAAGGAAAGTTCTGACTATGCTGTAACATGGATGAACCTTGGGGGCATTATACTAAATGAAATAAGCCTGTCACAAAGGGACAAATACTGTATGATTCCACTTACATGAGTTACTTAGAATAGTCAAAAAACAGAGAGAAAGCGTAATGATGTTTTCCAGGGACCAGAGGAAGTGAGGAATGGGGAATTCTCATTTAATGAATTGTAGCATTTCAATTTCACAAGAGGGAAAGATAGCTGGGGATGTTATGGTGGCAATAACTGTGCAGCCTTGTGGATCTATTCAATACCACCAAACTGCACACTTAAAAATGGTTAAGATGGTGAATTTTTATGTTATATGCGAAAAGAAATGGGGAGAAGAAGTCTTGAATCCAAAGGTGGAAATGTAGGTAAAATTTCTGCATTATAGTCTGGAGGCAAAATTCTTCATACTTTAGGAAGCTTCTGTCTTTGCCCTTAAGACCTTCAACTGATTGAATAAGGCCCACTCACATTATGGAGGATAATCTGCTTTACTTAAAGTCTGCTGATTTAAATGTTAATCACATCTTAAAAAAAAAATATGCCTTCACAGCAATATCCAGACTGGTATTTGATCAAACAATTGGGAACCATAGCCCAGCCGAGTTGACACATCAAAGTAACCATCACAGGAGGATAGGGTGGAGTCAGGGAGACCAATAAGGAGATAATAGGATGATCCAGATGGGCCAGAGTGCTAAGCAGTGGAGATGATGAGAAGTAGTAAATTCTGGATATATTTTGTCAAACTGATGGCATTTGCTAATAAATTGGATGTGGGATGTGAAAGAAAATAGAGAGTCCAGGATGGTTCTAAAGCTCTCGGCCTGAGCAACCAGAAGACGCTGTTCCCATCAACTAACATGGGGAGGCCACAGAGGAAGCAGTCTGCAGGGAGAATGAGGAGGAAAGTGGGAGTCTGTTTTCAGACCTCTTCTGTTGGGGTGCTCAGTAAACATCCAAGTAAAGATGCCAAACAGCCAGTTAGATAGATGTGCCTGGAGTTTAGAGGAAGGGTCTGGATGAGAGATGGAAATGCAGAAGTTTCAGAATGTCGACCTAATGGTAAGATCATGAGACTAGTGACCTCAACTATAATGATTTTGGTGGAGTGATGGGGTCCAAAGCTTGACTGGGGGGGCTTCAAGAGAGAATAGAAGAGATGGTGATGAGTCTATAAACAATTCTTTTCGAGAGTTTCTCTGTAAAAAGAAAGAGAACAATCTGATAGTGGGGTTCACAATTTTTTTTTAAATTAAATATATACTGGCGTATTTATATGCTTTTGGAAGCGGTCTAGGAGAGAGGAAAAATGGATTTTAATGACTGCTGTGTGCAGGAGCTGTGCTAAGTACAGATGCCTGGTCTCTCTTGATCATCACAGCAAGCCTATAAGGTTAGAGCTGTTGTTGTCCCTACTTCACAGCTGAGAAGACTGTGGGACAGACCGTCAAAGCCATACAACTAGTAAGAGGCCGAGTGAGGGCCCAAGTCAGGAGCGTCTGATCCCAGAGCTATGAAGCTTCACAGACCCTATGTTCTAGCCTCCCATTAATAAAATCTACTAAAGAGATATAGAGATAGCTCAGACACTTTGTATAAAACTTTAGTGAATTTTTGGAGAAAATTCTGTCGTATTAGGATGTTTGCTAGATTAAGGATTCTCAAAGGAAATGTCCCTCTTGGACATCAGAGGCTGATGTTTTGGGGTCTCCGGAACACAGACTGCTCTCTCTTACTTACTTACCTTCATCACTTTGCATGGTGGGTTCTGGGCTACCCCTCAATTCTTCCCGTTGGGTGAAGTCCAGCCAAATTCAGTCACCTTTTTGAGGTTCTCCTTGGGTAGAGTGATGCTGTAGCATAATCTTCATGTTCGGACACTTCTAGGCGAGGATCTAAACTCGGGCTGTGTGCTAGGGCCTGCCCCCTGAAAACGTCTTTGTCAAATGATTAATTGACCCAGTTGGATAAGGTTGACAATCCCTTGTTCTTATATATGAGAGATTCTCAGTGAAGTGAGGGGACCCCCCCGCCCCCATGCCTGGGGATGTCTGGCAGTGTCTCCAGCATTTTTTGGTTATCACAACTGGGATTGAAGGGTCATAAGTGGTGTCAACTGAGTAGAAGTCAGACATACTGTTAAACAGCCTACGGTGCAGAGAAGTTCACCACAACAAAGAACTATGTAGCCCAAATAACTCAGAACTCAGTTTCTCAAGCTCTTTCATCTCTGTCATAGATTAAAACAGAAAATGGAGTTCTGAGATACATATCAACAAGCATTTTTCCTACTTTTTTTTTCTCGTTCTGATTATTCCTAGGCTAGGGTGAGATACTTATTTCATCAGATCATGGGTTCCTTCTCCAACAGCTGCAGCCTAGACATCTTGTCCCAAAACTGAGCTAGTTCCCTAAAGCAAAGAGGCACTCCCCTGTTACCCTTAGAATCAGATGACAACTCACCAAATCAAGTGCTGAAAACAGTCCTTAATTTCTTGTCTTTCCACCTTTCCAGATTCTCTTAGGGATTTTCAGAATATTTAACAATAAATACATCAACACTAAATCCATAGCCATTCTGGAATACAATGAGGCCACTACTGCTGATAATCTATGCACCAATTCCCTCTAAAGCCACCAGATTCTAAAAAAATCTATAGACAGATGCTTTTCCCATACTTGTTCCCATCTCCAAGTACAGAAATGGGAACCATTTGGATTCAGCTCCCTCCCCAGCAAATACACAGAAACAATGGGTAAGTGTTTTAACAATGTATGTCAAGTTTTGAAACCAAGAGAACGGTCTAGGTGCCAAAAAATGCAAAGGGGCTCCTTGGTGCTGACGAGAATTGGGATTTTGTGACCCACAGGAGTAAGCAAATTTGACATTGGGTGTTATTACAGTTTAGGGATTGGGGTGTGCAGGAGAGGGGGACAGGAGCTGAGTCCATAGGTCTTGCACAGGTGGGGAAATTGAATTGACTCCCTGGACAAAGCTGGGAGTTGGGAAAATCTTTGTCTGCAGTTGAGGGCTTGTTTTGGACCCAAGTGCCAACCCCTCTTATTGGAAAAAGAGTCATTCTTGAAAAATCAGAACCTCCAGGCTGCTCTGCATGAAGCAATGTGGCCAGACTTTTGCCCTGCATAGAGAGACAGACAGACACAGAGCAACACAGAGTTGAGAAATTGGTAGGCCTCTTAGCACCCTGTCGGAGGTGATCTCAAAACTGAGCTGAAGGTCTGTCTCCACAACTCAGAAGTGCATAGGATACTTGAAGAAGGTAATTTCCACTGCAGAGGAGCTGAAAGCAAATAAAGGGATGCGGTTTGTTCAGAGATAATCAACTGGTGCAAAAATAGGAGAAATTAAACTCAAAGAACTGCAAATACTGGGTTAATCTGAAAACGATTTCAAAATAAATGTTTAAAATGTTCGTCAGGTTGGGGAAAGAAATAGAGCTCATTAGGCAAGATGGGGCATTTTGAAAGAAAAGAGGAGAGAGACAGGAAAGACAAACAACTAATGAAAAAATACTTTTAAAAAGAGGATCTTGCAACGGTGGAGAAAGCAGCGGATAGAGTTTAAAAGCCACTAAAACAATAAACTACCAATTATTCGTATAACCAGGTCCTGAGGAGCAGTCTCAGCTCACTGGGGTATAAACATTTGAAATTTTAAAATTTTCCTAATTACTTCTAAATAGGCTCCCTTGACACCCTCCTTTCCCAGGGGATAGCTGGCCCATCACTCCCTGTTCTACAACACTCTTATCAGGTTCTATAGGTTCTAGAACACTCTTATCACTTATGATTGTTGGGACCCTCTCATTTTGATATTTAAGATGAATCTTACTTTAAAACTTCATTCTGGTCTCATCTCTCCTCCTGCCCTCAGCTGTGGGACGAGAGTAAATTCTCTTCATACCGTTTTTTTCTGTCCTTGAGCTTTCTCCTTCCCCACTCTTCAGAGAGTGGGACAGTTTTGCCTGCTTCTGGTGGCCCCTGCCGACGGTGTCCTCCTGACAGACATGGTGTCCAGCTTCACTCCCGCTCCTCTGCTGTTGAACCCTCCCTCCCGAGGGCCAGCAACATCCACCGTGGACCCCACGCGTGCCTGAGGTTCTTGTGCTGGGTTGGTATCCCACAGGGTAACCCAAGGGTTGCTTGGCAGCCGCACAGCTCCTAACTCACCACCACCCTCCCAGCTCCTTTAGGTTCACATGGATCCACTCCCACATCCTTTCAAGTCCGTGGATGGGGTGGGGTGTCCCTCCCCTCTTTTCCTCCCAAGC
Source organism: Canis lupus dingo (assembly GCF_003254725.2). NCBI lineage: Eukaryota > Metazoa > Chordata > Mammalia > Carnivora > Canidae > Canis > Canis lupus. The sequence continues at coordinate 54,216,924 of NC_064244.1, forward strand.
ATGCTGGCTGTCCACAGAGTGGAGGGTGCCCAGTGCCTGCGGTGCTCACTTTTGGATTAGCCGCATTTCTGGGACAGAGGAACAGTCCCGCTCAGCATCTGGAGCTTCCGAACTATGCCACATCTGCACTGACTGAAACACCAGAGCTCGGGGAGGTTAAATAACTTGCCCAACCAGTCATCTGAGGAGCTTGGATACAAATATAAATTGTTTTGACACCAACGCTTCCCACCATGCTTTGTTATAAAGGGAGATATCCTAAGTCTAGAGAAGATTTGGAGGAAAGTAGACAACTTCCTACCCCGGGAGAGTCAGCACAAAACTGCAGCAGAAGAGCAGCGGTGGGGAAAGCAGAGGGCTTGCAAGCCGTGGTCACCGTGGGGCCCAGCTTCGTGCTTGGGAGCCCTCTGACCTAAGGAACGTGGGGCAGCATAGTGATCGGAGGCAGGGGCACTGGGCCTCTTGAGGGATCAGGAGCAAGAGGAGAGAGGAAAGGTCTGTCTTCTGTGCTCTGGAAGGTGGGCCCCAGAGGAGGGGAAGCAGAGAACTCTGTCCTCCTGTTGTCTGTAGGAGTAAAGAAGCCTCCGGATTTTCTCCAGGCTGTCCACAGAGCTCAGAGTACCAGGATTTGGGAGGAGGAAAGGCAACTGGGATAGTAGCTCTTTCCCGGGGTCAACACTATATCGTTAACTGGCATTTCCTTTAAACTGTCCTCCAGGAAGTATGGATAGAGTGGGCATTCGTATCCACAATTTTCAGATGAGGAAATCCAGGCCCAGAGAATAGGCATGGCTTGAATCAGGACTTAACCCAGGGTACAGACTCTAGTGCTTCCCTCAGTCTTGGGCCTGGTCTCCTATTCTGCCGGGCCTTCCTTCTTGTGTCCCTTCTGGGTTCTGTTTCCTAGCAAAGGAGATACAAGGATGTAAGAAACACAAGTGACACTTAAAGAAAACATCTGTAAAAGCACCTTTAAGACTATAAAGCTATCTAGATGCGAGGAAGACTATTAAGTGTGGAAGTGTTTTATGACATTTTTCTTCCTCATGATGACTAATAATTTTAATTTCTCATCTTCCCTGAGAATTGAACACTAGGTTAGGGCAAACAGGACTTAGACGAGATGAGGGAATGCCTAAATTGTAATGTTATAAAGAAAGATTGCAGAGACTTTCTGGCAAAGAAATTGGGGAAGGAGCCCATCTCTCTAGGGGACTTCGCCTAAAAGCAGAAGAGACATGTGAAAACCAGCGTGGAAGACATTCTGACCATTCAAAGAGGAGCTATCAGAAATTATTTTTCATGAAAGCAACGGATTTTTTTTTAAGTGGTCTGGTTGGGGGTACCATGTATCTAGCCAAGAAGGATAGGAAAAATATGAAAGCTTTGGGAAAAATGTACGTGCCTGAGAGTGAATGGCTGGCCTCATTTGGGGTTGTATGTGAGAGAAAGAAAGTATAATGAACAAAAAGGGAGATTTCTGAGTCCTAGGAGCCTATGTTTCTCACTCCCCCCACCCCAAATCCTTAGCTGGCCAGAAGGGGAAGCAACGCAATCCCCTTTAAAGACCTTTTTTAGTGAGAGACGAGGCCAGTCATCATCAGCTGCTGCGTGCCATCTACTGAGGGAAATGGGACACGTTTACCAGTCTCCGACAGATGTGTTTATGAGTGATAAGCTAAATGCGACCCCTCATGTCCAGCTTGCATGGCACTCACAAGGGAAAATCCAGGTCATGTGATGGGCTAGAAAGCACAGAAGCATGAAATGGTGGAGCCGGAGGCAGTAGAGAGCATCCAATCCAGTTTCCTATTTTACAAGTGAGTGATAAGGGCCCCGGAGTGATTAAGGGACTTGCTCAGCGTCACATAGATAGTGCAGAGCTGCACGAACCCAGATCTTCGAATCCCCGGGCCCCTGCTGTTTCTTGACACCATTTCCCATAACATGCCGCTGGTCTTACGTAGTTGGCTCGAAGACCCATCTGTGCAAGATCACGAAAACCGCGGCTCTATCTGCTGTGGGCCGAGTTAGTGTAAAGAGGATAGTGACACCATTTACTTGACCGGAAGCAGAGCTGATCAGGACCCGAATCTTAAATCATCCATGTTAAGAATCATTAAAAAGCTTTAAAACTCTTCCCATGTTTCCCCCGTCACGCACCACACGTTTCTGTGAGAGGTCACACCATTTCTCCTCAGCTCCAGGTTCACAGGGGGAGGACCGGCACCCCAGACCCGGACGACTGACCCCCGAAGCTCGGCCGCCTCCTCCCCACCAGCCCCGAGATCCGGGTCACTCCCTCTCGAATTCTTCCGACGGCTCTTTTACCTTCCTGTGTTCTCAAGCTCCCATTCTGCTTGGTCCCCTCGGTCCAGAGAGTGCTCTTGCCCCAATTTTACTGAAAAACAAAGTCATTCAACGCGACATAACAGAACTTACCTTTTCTTGACTCAAAAGTGTCTCTTGATCTTCTGACCTTTTTCAAAAGAAGAAAGATTCCTTTTCTCTTCAAAGTCTAATCCTCTGTCTGTGCTTGGGAATCCCTCCTAGGACATTGCTCCATCAATGACCAACATTTTTTTCTTCAGTTCTATTTTCTCTCTTTGCTTTCTGAGTCCTTTCTTGCCTAGAAAAACACTCACATTTTAATTAAATTTGGAAAGAACCTTTTGGCCGGTTCCTCTCCAGCTAAACCTCATCTTTACCCTTCCTTTTATTGCCAAACCTGATCCACTCTCCCTACCTCCTTAACACCTTGTAGTCTCGATTTTATTCCAATTGTCTCCTGAAATCATTTCGTGGGAAATGAAAATAACTGAAATTGAATCATTAGTCTCAATGGCCTATTCCTACTTTTCAGTCTTTCTCAAGATTGATGCAGGGTTTTGTTTGCTCAGAAGATATTTACTAAACACCTACATTGGCAAGGGCCTGAGCACAGACCTGTGGGGATTAAAGATGAGTGATGTCCTGCCAGGAGCTTATAAACTAGTAGAAGAAATAAATACAGAAATGCATCAAGTGAGTGCTTTTTCCTTTCCCAGCAATTTGGTTCTATAACTAATGATATTTTTCACATTATTTGTGTATGTGTCTGATCACCCAAGTTCTAGTCTAAGTTCCTTGAGGACTAGGATTCTTTTCTTCTGTCCCCACTTGTGCCCTGCACAGACCCGTGGCCTTGGTAAGTGTGTGGCAGTCAGTCTCTGAGATGGCCACAATGATCCTCATCCTTCGGTGTTCATGTTCTTTCTATATTGAATAGGGCTGACTTATACAGTAGGGTTTTGAAGAAATTACAGTTTGTGACCTTTGAGGCTAGTTCATTACAGCTTTGTCCTTGCTCTCTCTTGGATCACTCGCTTTAGCGAAGACTGTCATGAGTCTGTCATGAGTCTTGACTGTCATGACACTCAAGCAGTCCTATGACTGAGGACACTGCCAATGGCCACATGAGCCATCTTGGAAGTGGATCCTCTGGCCTCAGTCAAGCCTTCCAGTGATGGAAGCCCCGGATGACATCTTGACTGCAGTATCAGGAGAGAATGAGCCAGAACCTCCCAACTAAGCCATTACCAAATTCCTAGCCCACAGAAGCTGTGTGTGATAATGAATGTTTCCAGTGTTAAGATGTTGCATTTTTTGAGTAATTTGTTATATAAGAGGAGTTAATTCAGATTTGGGTGCCTGAAAACAACAGTGCTACTATAATACAAATCTAAAACATGGAAATGGCTTTTGAGTTTGGGAAGCAGGAAGAAGTTGGAAGGACATAGAAGACATTGGGAAAGAAGGCTGAGAGCCTTGAAGGACCTGATAGTAGAAGTTGGATAGCCTTTGAGGAGGCGGCAAGGGAGGCTTAAAGGAAATAAGGAAAAAGTTATTGGAAATGAGAAGAAAATGGATTCTTCTTATGAATTGGCAAAATGATTAGCAACAAAGTGGAAAGTAGAATATAGAGCTGGTGAACTGGTTGATCTAAGGAGATTTCTTTCTTTCTTTCTTTCTTTCTTTCTTTCTTTTTTTTTTTTTTTTTTTTTTTGTCTGAGGATATTTCCAGTCAGAGTGTTGGTGCCACCTGGTTTCTTGCTGCTAATAATAAAAAATGTAAGAGGGGAAAAAAAGAGCTAAAGGAAGGACTGATAAACAAAAATGACCCCAGAAGTATTATATTTAAAGTTTCCCAGTTTTCCCTTCTAGCAAACTCTTCTGAGCACTCTCAGAAAAACATGATCTAAAGATGGAACCAAAGAATTGACTATAAAATCCTTAATGTCCCAGAAAGATCCCAGGTTGTGCTTCAAGGATGATTCGTTCAAATATTAGGGCTTCAAAGATGTGTAAGGATGGTGTCCCTTAGAAGGCCCAGAGAAGCTCAGGAAGAGGGGGGCTTACCTTGAAGCAATTTGTGGATATGAGTTTTACCTAATAGGGTGAACCCCAATAAGAGTACAGATCCTTGAAGTTTTGTGAAGCCTGTACATTGTATTGTCCTAAATATGGCCAACCTGTGTTATAAAGGGCAGAGATAACAGAAAAGGAAAAGTCACCTCTAGATCTCCAAACTTCTACAGGAAGAAACAAGCTGAGAAAGCTATGTGACTGCCCACACAGGTTACCTATGATGGAAAAGGAAAGATGACTCTGAGGGTGGAGGCAAGAGCCATTGTGAATCATTCTAGAAAGGGTTAGTGCTGACTAATGAGCAGAATAGTCTGTGAAGAACTAAGACCTCTTAGCAATAGCTGGGTGAGTGAGCAGTACTGGAGGTGGATCCTCCAGCCTCAGTCCAGCCTTCAGATGACTGCAGCCCACCCTGCTGATACCTTGATCCCAGCCAGAATCACCAGGCTAAATGGCTCCCAAATTCTTGGCTCTCAAACACTGTGTAAAATAATAAATTATTATTTTTGTTTTAGGCCACCACGTTTGGGAGCACTGTGTTATGTAGAAATAGATAACTAGTATTGTGTCTAATAAATATTTGTCAACAAAATAAAATAAATCCTATTTCAAGAAGGAATACAACTGGGCAGCCCTGGTGGCGCAGCAGTTTAGCACTGCCTGCAGCCCAGGATGTGATCCTGGAGACCCAGGATCGAGTCCCGCATCGGTCTCCCTGCATGGAGACTGCTTCTCCCTCTGCCTGTGACTCTGTCTCTCTCTCTCTCTCTCTCTCTCTTTCTCTCTGAATAAATAAATAAAATCTTAAAAAAAAGAAGGAATACAACTAAATCCCCATAATTAAGTACATATGCCCCATAATTAAGTACAAGAAATCTTGAAATGTATACAACTAGGCCATTGGCAGGGAGAAAAGTTGACTCTTCATCATGACTCTTCTCTGTAGAAACATAATACAAAGAGGAAGCATGTGGAGGTATTACAATCCACTCCGCGACCTGACCACTGTTGGACTCTTACTTGAGTGCTGCGGAGCATCCTGAGTAGATGTGGAATGGTATGGCAAACCAACTGTGACCTAGAAGATCGTATTCCACAGGAGTTACAGTTCATCATTCTCCCATTTGCCCTTTGCTCCTCTTGTTTAGGTCTGAATTTATCTTTGTTGTCATTGCTTCATTTGCCAGAAATGTATGAGAGAACCAAAATATGGCAGGTAAAAGCAATATAGCCAGGAACCTCCATCTTATTTTTATACTAGTCCAAAGACCTCAGAACAGGAAGGGTTTAAATACTCGATCCCCAAAGAGCAAACACAGATGAACCATTTCAAGAAGCCAATAAGGAAGGTATGATCCTGCTCTTTAAATAGGTCCTTGGGAAGAGAATTGCCGGTCCTCAGTCTCAAGAAGAGAACTGTCACAGATTGGGAGGTTGGAGGGCCCGACAGGCACAGCTTTTATACTGGGTCTGTATGCATGGGTCTTGTGCTGAGTTCTTCAAAGATGTCTATGTCACTGTCTGAAAATTCCTGACGTAAATGGTTACCACGAAGGATACAAGACTGTTGTTGTTTTACGTCTCCTAAATGCAACAGCACTGCTGAGGAATTATCTGAGCTGAAAAATCCTAGAATTAGCCTTATATTTGATTGCAAACAACAGAAACCCTGCTGAAAATAGCTTAAACAGATGGGAGTTCTTCTCTCAAGTGAGAAGGCCCCCGAGGAGTAGACACCCAAGCCCCCTTAGGCTCCCTGTCCCACTGTCCTTCAAATGTAGCTGCTGCACCTCCAGGGGGGCGTCTTGGTCTCATTCCACGCAGGAAGAAGGGAGGAGGATGAGGGGGCAAAAGGCAGATGATCATGCCGGTCACAACGACCCCTTTGGGAAAGCTTCCCCAGCACCTGTATCCGGTGAGTCCCATTCACATCCCAGTGGTCAAGATGGTCACTTGACCTGGGAGGGAGTCTAAAATGGTGAGGTTCTTAGTTCTCTTGCCTCTTCCACAGAGGAGAGCAGGGTGAGGGGAACTGTGAGGGCCATGCTGGGGGATGTAAGAGAGCTTGGGTGATTCTGCTAATCCGCCCTTCTGCCTCAAATTCTAATTCTCTGTATTAGACTATGTAGTGAATATTGGAATAAAGAAAGAGATCTCTTGCCCCACTCCCCCGTTTACAGCAGAACAAAACAACAAGATTTATCTTTTAGAAAACAGATGCCTTGGGAGTCACATCACTGGGGGGTCAGACCTGTCCTCTCAGCAGCACAGGTGATTATTTTTCTTAATTACCATTGCCTCACATCTTGTTATGTGAGCTGTCAGCGTCTTAATTTAGCTAAAGACTTTCCACAATCAGATTTATTTGGTACCTAATTTACTTAACATAGCTTTTGCTGTGAAAGTTAATCAGAGGCCCCAAAACTCTTAATAAGCTCAATATTTTATGGTGAGCACTACCCTAAGGAATGCTTTATGAAAACGATGACAAGGCACAGGGTCTGTAGCTTTCAGAATCAATAAGTGACCGACTAATGAATTAAGAAGGTCTTGAACTTAGACTTCACTCCCGCCTTCATGTAGCAGATGCACAAATGAGCTTTTGTAAACACAGCTGGTTCTTAGCAGAAAATTTCTCTTAACCCCGGAGCTGGGTGTAGGAGAATCCCTGTAGTCTTATAAACGATGACCAACGAACATTTACCATTCGATGATTTAAATGGTCTTGTTTTTGTCACTACTTAACTATTTATTGTATGATAAACCTTTGTGGTTTTTTTCTACGTTTTGACAAGTGCAGACTTTTTTTTAAAGATCTATTTATTTATTTTAGAGAGAGAAAGAGGCAGTGGGGGAGGGGTAGAAGGAGAGGGAGAGAGAATCCCCAAGCAGACTCTGCACTGAGCGCAAAGCCCTACGTGGAGCTCAATCCCAGGACCCTGAGACAAGGACCCCAGCAGCCAGGAGGAGTCAGCCATCCAACCACCTGCACCGCCTAGGCACCCCCTGACTTTTAGTATCAGAGGAGATCTCTGAGACAGTAAAAACGCCCCATTGAGCTATCTCTCTCCATATATCAACAAGGGATGTGTTCCAAATATAGGGACCCGACCTTGTATAATTTATAACCTAAGACCGAAGATACAAATGTAGAAGAATGCAAGACTTTTAGGCAGATGTACTGCCTAAAAAATACAAATAGCTGCCCCCAACCGTAAGTACCTCGTGTGTACCTGCCACCCTCCCCACTAAAGATCTGAATGGTGCCCTGCAAAATGTAGTGGCTCAAGGAATATTTGCTGAGTAAATTATTTTTGTAGTGATGGAGAATGGAAGGAAGGGAAGAAGGACAAAAATAGAACATCTGGCCTGGAGTAGATGGCAATTGATGCTTGGGGAAAGGCTGGGATTTTTCTTTTTCTCCCAGATAAAGAATCACCTAGAAAACCTCAGATTAAAAGGAAGAACAAGGGATGCCTGGGTGGCCCAGCGGTTTAGGGCCTGCCTTTAGCCCAGGGTGTGATCCTGGAGTCTGGGCATTGAGTCCCACGTCGGGCTCCCTGCATGGAGCCTGCTTCTCCCTCTGCCTGTGTCTCTGCCTGTCTCTCCCTCTCTCTCTCTCTCTCTCTCTCTCTCTCTCTCTCTCGAATGAATAAATAAATAAAATCTTTTAAATAAATAAATAAATAAAAGGAAGAACAAGAGAGGACACTCGTGTTTATGGCCAGGTGGGAAGACCAACCCAAGTATCTAGACTCTAACCTGGAAAGCACGGAAAAACAGACACGTGGCCTTTGGGGAAACAAAGAGAAGCTGGGGAGTTGAGAGGGGACAAAAGAAGTGAAGTGCTCCTGGATGCTGAACCAGGGATTCAGTTCCCTCACCCCTTAAGTAAAAATAACCCTCCCTCTGCCTATGTCAGAGGTATTGTGAGGATTGAATGAAATAGTGTCGTGAAAGTATTTCCAAAACTTGAAGATACTGTGTTGATACAATTGGCCCTTTTACAACCTAATTTTGGCAATGGAACAAGTGAGCAGGTGCTCACATTATGGTAAACTCTGCACTGAGGCGAGTCACGAAGGGATTACTGGCCCTGGGTATAAATAGCCCAGGGGAGCTTTAAAAGGTTGCAGTAGGAATCTCAGATACCCTACATTTTTTAGGGCCCCAAACTTCCTGATGTATTTTCATTTTAAAAATGTGTTTATTGCCGGCAGGGCTTTATAAGGAGCCTGAGACTCCAGAAGCTAAGAGCTTTAGCAGGCACAGGCCGGCGGCTAGCAGTGGGGCCGGGCCTAGGGCTCAAGCTTCCTGGCTCCTGGTCTAAAGCTCGGGCCGCTCCAGAGAAACCCTCCAGCAGGATATAAATCCTTTAGCGCCGGTTTCCTTTGTCTCAAGCCCATACAAGTTAATGAGCAAGAACAAGAAGAGACGGTATCCTTTCCAGGGCCTTCCGATACCTCACCTATGAACAGTTTTCACAGGGAAAGTAATGGGTGCCATGTTTCATCTAAATTGGTTTCCTTTCTGCAAGAGCCAAATCCATCTATTTTCAGGAGAGAAGAGCTGGGTGCTTACAGCCTCCCTGTGGAGTTCTGCGTGGGGTTTGGACAAGATGGGAGCTTCAGAGCGGGCCAGCCTGCCCGGGCTTCGTGATGAGACGGCCAGACCACTATTAGCCTGTGGAGGGGACCCCTCTGTTTTTGAGGTTCTCTGTTTTGAGCTCGATTTCTTTATTTCGAAGCGGGCCAGCAGGTGAATTTAGGTTGCTATGTGAAAGAGTTTGTCTTAATCACTTCAGGGTGCTACAACAAAAATACCACATATTGGGGGGTGGGGGGCTTAACCGACAACCACCTATTCCCCACAGTCCTGGAGACTGAGAAGTCCAGGGTCAAGGCGCCAGTAGATCTCTTCTCTCCTGAGGACCTGCTCTTGACTTGTAGATGTGTTACCTTCTCCTTTATACCCATGTGGTTCAGAGAGAGATGTTCCCTTCTTACAAGGGCACTAATCCCATAAGTGTGGGCTCCACCCTCATGACCTAATCACCCCACCTCCAGATACCATCACATTGGGGCTTCAACATGTGAATTTTTTGGGGAAAAAAGCATGCCGTCCAGAGCCTGGTGATGAGCAGTTTTCTTCCTCACCTTGCCTGTCGGACCTGATGTTGACTCTGTCTGATTTACGTCCTTCTAAGAGGTGTAAGCAATAGCCCGTTTTTGGTTTCAATTACACAGACCATTTTCCTTCCTGCTGAAATGAGAATAGGATGAATATTGCAATAAAATAAGCAGTTTTGTGAAGTTAGCACTCAAACTAATGAAGGCTTGCTGCCTAACAGAGGTGACCTCCTTCCCCTTTCACAGTTTAAGTAACTAGTGTTACCAAGCCAAATTTGCATTATAAACTTTCAATCAGGGAAGCACGCATGCATAATTTATGTGTGTGCACACGTATTGGTAGATATTTCTGAACCTTAGAAAACCTGGAAATACACTGCTTTTGGCGTCTATACCACCCAATGAAGTGCTTATTTATGCAGTAATTCTTTTCATGTGTCAGTTTTGAAAGCCCTTAGAAGTTGAAGATCGTGTGCTACTAAACTTCCTTTACATCCTCCACCAGACCTAGCACAGTCGTAAGTCCAGTGGACAAAGCCCTACAAGGGCCATGTCAAAGAAGATGTGATAACATTTGCAGCTTAGGAAGGTGACTCTGATGCCCCCATGGAGGATGGGAGAGAAGGGGAGAAAAGGTGACAGACAATGACAGCAAGGAGGTCTTTTGGAAGTTGTTGAATGGCCCAGGTGGGAAAATGTCTAAATGATGGCAATGATGAGACATGGAAAAGATAAGACAGTTGCAAGAGATAGGTAGTAAATACAATCAGTTGGATCTCACCAGAGTGGTAAAGGGCATCTCCAATGACCCCTTAAGTTTCAGGCTTGGATAGTTGTGTCAATTCCCCAAATAGGAGATGCAGCATGATGAATACATTGGGAGTGGGAAGAGATAAAGAATTTCATGTTGGACCTTTTGAGTTTGGGGACCAACCAAAAATCTAGATTAAAAATTAGCAAGTTAGGAATTGTGAATGTGTGGGCCCACTTCTTGGAGAAGAGGTAAGTTGGAAGCACAGGTTTAGATTTGGGGGTGGTCAGAGCATGGATGGTAGTGGAAGGCAGGGGTCAGTGAGAGGAGTGTGTGCAGCTTTAGGGCAGACCCAGGAAGGAACTTAAGAGGGAGCTACTGGCAGCATGGAGACGGGGTGTGCCCTGAGGCCATGTGGGAGTGGGCACACAAGAGGTGATGGCAGTCAGGAAAAACAAAGGCCCAAGGCCTGTGAGAGATGGAACAGCTGGAGCAAGGCGACTGGTGATTAGGACTCCGGGAAAGCAAATGTCCAATGAAGGCAGTGTGCGGGATGCAGCTGGAGGAGACGCTCGTGTGGGTGCAGTCCTGACACCTCATCCCTTCACCAGACTCTCAAACTTCCCCTTTTTCCTTTGTATTCACACCTCCCTCCTCTCCCCAGAGCTCACAGATCAACTGTGGTCTCACTCTCACATGCAATCTCTGTCCATCCCTGACATAGTTCTGTTGTTTGTTTTGAAGCTATGCCAGTGGAGCTGTATTTGCTGGACCAAAAAAAAAAAAAAAAAAAGACAAAAGTGGGTTTCTGTAGATGTAGAAGAAACCAGTGAGCAATTAGGAGGGAAATTATGGCTTGATATAGAAAGACCTGTCTAACTGGCAAAGCTACATAACAATGAGAACGCCAGCCCAGTTAGGTGCTGAGTCACCCATGCCCAGAAACATCCAGGAATAGAGGTGGTAATAATATCTCTTATTCATACACACTTTATGATTTCCAAGGTGTGATACGGGGAGACTGCCCTTCTTGGTTTTGTATTTGATGACCTTAGTGATTATTCTGCATCTACTCTGGTCAAGGACTTCAAACTGAAAGCAGATATCTTGATCTGCCCACCGCTAACCCCTGTCAGTGACATTTGAGTCGGTTTCAGAAAGTCCCCAATGGGTTTTGACAACTGAGCAGCATTTCCTGAAATATATTTGTGCACATGTGTTACTCATTCATTCATTCACCTGTTTACCCAACTAACATTTACTGAGCGTCTGTGAAGTGCCAGGCACTGTCCAGATGCCAGGGGTGCAGGCAGGAGGAAGCCACCTGCAGCAGAGGATGTTCATGCCCCAGTTATAGTCACAACCCTCTGTAAGGCCACCTAGTATCCCCCAGTCAGGCACAGTGTGTGTCAAGAGGATCCGCGTGAGCTTTAGGGTCTGCTCCTCATTGCATTTCCGTTAACTTTAAGGATGTCTACAGACTATTGGAAAAGCTTCAAGACCAGTCATATCATAAGCTGATTTGCAGGAGGGCTTTTCTCATTATAGGGAGGGGGCCATGAGCTCTGCTTTCTGGGGCCAAGAAAGCAGACATGAGAGGTGTGTTCCCCGCCAGGCCCCAAGAGATGGGTCCTTCAGGCCAGGTGGAGTGGACTTGAGCGAGAAGCAGAAGGAGTTCTCGTCCTGAAGCACCGTGTGGCTTGTGAAGGCCCACGCAGGGCAGCTTTGGGCCTGTGTTTGCAGTGGGTCAGAGTTCAGAAAGGGGATCCTCTCCATTTCCCTCCGGACACAGCAGGGCACTAAGGCCAGAGGAGATGCGAGACCATAAGATCACATCATGAGGGACCCCTGGGGGGCTCAGAGGTTGAGCGTCTACCTTTGGCTCAGGGCGTGATCCCCAGGTCCTGGGATCGAGTCCCGATCGGGCTCCCTGCAGGGAGCCTGTCTTTCTCTCTGTGTTTCTCATGAACACATACATAAAATCTTAAAAAAAAAGATTTGCCGAAAATCTGACTTTAAAGACATCCAACGCATCTTCAGGGTTTTAAACAATTATTATAAGCTTGTTTTAATCTCGCAGGTTTTTCCTTAGCTATGCTACGCATAGGTGCGAAAGCAAGTTGCATCGCTCTAGCATCTTTACCACCCTGAATCTGCCAGATGTAGCTGATGAAATACCGGACATCAAGTTAAATTTGAATTTCAGATAAAAGACAAATAATTTTTATTATAAAAAATCAGCATGCAATAGTTGGGACATATTCATCCTAAAAATTATTCGTTATTTATATAAAATTCCAATTTAACTGTGCCTCTCGTGTTTTATCCGACAACCCTACCCTGAATGGATCTTTTCCTAGGGAGCAAAGCAGCAAGACATTTGGAATAAAAGGAAGAGTCCGATGACCCTTCTTCTATTGGGGAAGAGCGCAACTGCTGATTGATCCTCTTTGCCCAAGTGCGTTCCCCATTGATGGCCCGCGGGTATCGCAGCGGCATAAACGGAAGCCCCAACAGGGAGGCCGCGAACCTAGAGATGGAAAACCAGGAGAAAGGGAAAGAGATGGAGAAGGCAGGTTCCAGAAGCCCGCACCCATGCGCTGTGACAGGGCTTTGCCTTCGCTTGGCAGCTACTCGAGGCTGGGTGCTCGGCGTCGCCCCAGCCCTGGGCCCCTCGCTGCCCGGGTGAGGCCTGGAAGGGGGACAGTGGCGGCCACCCGCTGCGTCCTGGGCGCCCCGCGGCCAAGCTGCCTGCGCCGCCGCCTCTTGGTCCATGGTCTCTGGGCCTCGGAACCAACCCCGACCGGACGCCCCGCCGGGCCTGTGCCTCCCTCCCCTCCTCGGCTTCTGTCTCCCTCTGCTCCTCCTGGCGCGCTCTCCTCGCACTCCCAAAAATAACCAAATAAACAAAATCTTTAAATAATAATCATAATAATAACGTGTGCTGCGAGGGTTTCATGGAAGGCACGTGAGCACTCCTCGGGCAGCGGTCAGTCAGCGCCGAGCCCTCATCTCAGTGGCCTGGGCCGCGGCCTTCAGATGCCATCGTCAGACGCTGGTCTCACAGGGCAGGTCACACAGCCCTGTCCCTCGGGGCCCACCGGGCCCGCCGAGTCCTCCAGGCCCACCAGGCCCACCGAGTCCTGTCCCTCCGGGCCTACCCAGGCTCACCAGGCCCTGTCCCTCTGGGTTCACCAGGCCCTGGCCCTCCAGGCATACCCGGGCCCACTGAGCCCTGTGGACACGTCGGGGCTGCACAACCAGCAGGGCACATCTGGGCCCAAGGCGGGGCTGCGGGTGGACTTCTCTCGAGGAGCTGGCGACGCTGGGCCACGGTGCCGAGAGCAGCAAGCACAGGTGTGTCCGGGGAGCGCTGAGGGTGAGGACGGGCTGTGGGACATGGGCGCTGGTCTTCGAGGGACGGCTGCCAGCGGCCCACGGGATGTCGGGGGGCTGCCCGGGCCCCTCCGCCGCAGCCTCCGTGGTGTGTCACCGCCCTCTTCTCTTTCCAAGGGGCGGCCCGGGGCTCAGGTGTTGCTCACCGAGCTCCTAGGGAAAGCGGGTTCACCTTGGACGGTGTGATGGTGGCGACCACGGCGGTAGACGCCGTGCTGCAGTGTCACGGGCCCAACGGCGCTAAGTCCTGTAACTGGGGCCCACCATTGCTCCCTTTTCACTATGAAAAGATAGATTTGGAAATGAGCCTTTCCACCCAGTGAAGAGGGGGAAGAAAGACCCCTGAGACTCGGGCAAGGGGACTACGGGATGGTCTGCATTCGCGAGCCTCACCTGCTTCGACGGGGACGCTAAGACATGAGGGCCAATAATTCACCAACGTCCATCACGGTGAAGTCCTTACTACGAGGGTGGCATCCACGTCATCTCCGAGAAATGTGCAGGTGGCCACGGTCCCCACTCGTGGTTTTGAGGTTCACCAAGCTAGAATATTCCACTGGAAGGGAGCCTGTGGAACTGCTGGCACCCCCACGTCTGCTCTGCGCCACAGCCTTGTAGGTGCTGGATTTGACCCTCAAAGGCAACCAGAGATGCCCGATAAAGGGCCCTTGCTTTGCCCCTGCCTGCCCCCCAGCCCTGGGGGGTTTCAAGGCCACGGGGAACTCAGGGCCTCGTGCGCTGTTGCCCCACTGCAGGCCTCCCCCGGCGCCTCCGAACCAGGGCCCTGATTTCTCCGACATTCTGCAGGCCCTTCAGGCTTGGGGGGTTCAGAGGGCCGTCATCCTATTGGGGACACTGGCTCGCCTTATTTTTTTTTTTTTGTCAAAAACGGTGATGATCACCCCTTGGGTGGAGGCCGGAGCACTGTGACTTGTTCTAACATGGGCAGCAGTGGCCGGCGAGGGTGACGGTGGCCGGCCAGGGGCGGGTGTGGGTGTGCCCTGCTCTGAGGGAAGGCTGGCGCCAGGCGACACAGCCAGGGGCAGCCACTGAGAGCCAGCGCCCTGAAGGAGGGACAGGCCAGCCGGCCCCGGGGCCCTGGAGCCCCCTGCCCCCCGTTTTCCAGGCCAGTAGCCTGCGCCGCGGACCATTCCTCCTTGGCGCTGTGTACGTGCCTCTTGCATTTTTAAACAGCAGTTTCTCAGCACAGATGCTCCCTTCTCTCCTTCCTGGTGGCCTTGCTGCACAAACAGCAGATTGCCCGCCCCTGTCGTCTTAATCGAGGGAAGGAGAGAACATGTTAATCATGTTATTTTTCTCTTCCTTGTGCCCACAATTAGTCGTGTGAGCCAGGGGCCCTCTCCTCCTTGGCCTCTCCCTGCGCTGACGCCCCAAGCGGGTGACTTGCCCGGGCCTGGCTCGCCCAACCTGCCTCCCCGTGGCTGGAGGCCTCCTTTTAAGACAGACACCTTTCTTTCTTTCTTTCTTTTTCTTTCTTTCTTTCTTTCTTCTTTCTTTCTTTCTTTCTTTCTTTCTTTCTTTCTTTCTTCATTTCTTTCTTTCTTTCTTTCTTTCTTTCTTTCTTTCTTTCTTTCTTTCTTTCTTTCTTTCTTTCTAGATACTGCTTCCTCCGACCTCCTCAGGAGTCAGGCTGCCTCGCAAGGCCTGGTTATGTCTTGGTGTCTTGGTGTCTGCGCCCCCTGCGCACTAAAGGGCCAGGAGCGGGCTGCAGCCTGTGAATGGCATCCCACAGGTGCACCCCAGGCCCAGGGCATCGTTCGCACAGGTGGGCCCGGCGGGCGGGCTCCGTGGTGCACAGATGTTGGTGCGAAACAAACACCACACAGAGCCGTTAGACAAACGGAATGAGGTGCAGTGTGTGTGTGTGTGGGGAGGGGGTTCTCACGCCAACTGCTCTCACATTTGTTTCGAAATATCACCGATTGCTTCCCCTCCAACGCTCTCAGCCCACCTGTGGAGTCGTCCGTCCAGCACCGAGCAAAACCACCCGGAGGCTCCCTGCGCCTCCCCGCTTGGGCAGGTGCCCCCAGGGACCAGGGAGCTGGATGGAATTGGCACATTTCATCATGAGAAAGAAAAGTGTAAGATGAGCATTAAGACGTGCCTTCCAGAGGAGTCTTGACTTCCAGCGTCTAGAATCCATCCAAGCAGGCCAGGCTCGAACGCCTTCCATCAGCTTTGCGGAGGTGTTCAGCGATGTCCTGCGCAGAGATGATGGGGACTGTCTGCCTCTCATGGGCTCTTATTCACCCACCTTACTGCAGACTTCCTTCTGGGGCCTTCCTCTGAGATGCAGTGACCTGGTGGGTCTCCTCCCCATTCCCAGCGCCGTGGAAAGGCAGCCTATGGCGGGGTCCGCGTCAGAGCAGGTGTGCCCGTTGGCGCCTCACCAGGAAAACAGGAAACACAAAAGGACTCAAAACAGAAGGGACCTCATGCAGGACCTGGGTGACACAGGTTCCTTGCTTGGGGGCCCTGGGAGACCCAGAGGAGGATTCAGATGCATCTAGTTTCAGTAGGAGGTGATTCCAGGACACACGAGAGGGGAAGGACAGCTGGTTGCCAAACAGCCATTATTAAAAATCATGTCACACGAACTTATCATTGAATATATTTTAGTAAAAGCAGGTAGTTAAATATTTAGAACATATCACTAGGTAATCATTTTATGTCATCTATGTCCTCTGGGTAGTTATGTCCGTTGTGCAGCATAGTAGAAGCCCTGACAACGATGGGCCGCCGGCGTCTCTTACCAGCTCCGTGTGCACCGTGTTACGTTGGTAGTCTGAGATCAGTCATGATTGGGGTATTTACCCTGCGGACATCAAAAAATGCCATTACCTCAGGGTGCCATCGATTACGCTATGGTTTGTGTAGACGTAGGAGAAAGAGAAAATGTGGAGGAGGTAGATTGAGCTCAGAAGTTGTCATTCCAGGGGCACCTGGGTGCTCAGCGGTGGAGCGTCTGCCTTGGGCCCAGGGCATGACCCCGGGGTCCCGGGATCCAGTCCCGCGTTGGGCTCCCTGCATGGAGCCTGCTTCTCCCTCTGCCTGTGTCTCTGCCTCTCTCTCTGTGTCTTTCATGAATAAATACATAAAATCTTTTTCAAAAAAAGTTGTCATCTCAAAGACCTTGCCCTGTGCACACACAGAAACTGAGGGAATATTCAAGAGCCATTGTCCAGTTGGGCGAAGGATGGGGGAAGCTCTGGCGTGTGTAGTGCCAAGCCTCAGGGAGGGTTTGGTGTGACGCCTACAGCCTCTGCAAAGGTGAGCACTAGTTTAACGACACGTTGCATATCAGAGTAATGAGGTTAAATGTTCGGGGGGAGAAGTTAGAAGGCTGGACGGCAGCTCCACGTGTCAAATCACGGCTCAGCTGCAAGATCTCTGGGCTGCAGGTGCAAGAGTTCAGCAGGATCTGTTCAATCCTTCTGTGAGAATCGACCGGCTAGATAGAATTTACAGTAAGGAGTATCGTGTATTATTATTATCTGTAAACTGTGTGCTGCACATCCTTTCTATTAGTAGAATTCGTGATAAACCTGCATACGCACAGCGTGTTGGATATTTTATTTTTCCCCCGGAAAGCTAACCAGCTGGTGAAGTGTGTTCTTTGAAAGGCGGTCCTGCTGCACAAGGTCTACTACGGTAAGGCCCCGAACATCTGACCCAGACATATGTCAACCTAGGAAAGTATTTTCTCTCGTAGAGAGATTCACACTCCACTGTTGCAATTTCACTCACTAAGTATTTATTGAACATCTATTGGACAGGAAGACAGTTTCATGGACTCTTAGGGGCTTAAGAAACCTTTGAGACACTTGAATTTAACCTCACTTTTTTTTAATCATTTTTTATTTGTCACCGAAGTACAGTTGACACACAACTGTGTGATGTGACAGTTGTGTGCATCGCCACCGTAAGCGTCTCACCACCTGTCACCAGACAACACTGTCACAATATCATTGACTCTGTTCCCTGTGCCGTACTTGCATCTCTTTAACTTCTTTATCTTATAACTGGACATTTGTACCCCTAAATCCCCCCCCCACCTATTTCAGCCATCCTTCAGCCCCTCCTCTCCTCTGGCAACTGCAAGTTTATTCGCTGAATTTAAGAGTCTGTAGATTTGTTTGTTAGATTCTACGTGTAAGTAAAATCATACGGCCCTTGCCTTTCTCTGACTTATTTCATTTAGCAGAAGACCCTCTGGGTCCATCACCCGTGGTCAATTCACCCCACAAATGGACGCCTGTATCTGCCTCTCCCCTCCCGCCGTGTTGCCCAGCCCCCCATTGGTGTGTGTCCCCTGTGACACACACCAGTTTGTTCTCTATACTACTAAGTCTGAGTCTGCTTTTTTGCTTCTGTTTTCATTTTTTTTTAGATTCAACTTCCTAGTGGAATTACATGATATTTGTCTTTCTCAGTTTGATTTACTTCACTTAAGGATCCGTGAGGCCCATCTCTGTTGTCTAAATGGCATGATCTCACCCTTTTTTATGGCTGTGTGATGTTACACCGTGTGTGCCTATACCACACCTTTCTTATCTATTCATTGGACTACGGGGGTTTTTTGGTTTTGAGCTGCACCCGTTCTTTTCATATTTTGGACACTAACGCCTCATCAGATATGTCATTTACAAATATTTTCTTCCGGGGGATCCCTGGGTGGCGCAGCGGTTTGGCGCCTGCCTTTGGCCCAGGGCGCGATCCTGGAGACCCGGGATCGAATCCCACGTAGGGCTCCCGGTGCATGGAGCCTGCTTCTCCCTCTGCCTGTGTCTCTGCCTCTCTCTCTCTCACTGTGTGCCTATCATAAAAAAAAAAAAAAAAAAAAATATTTTCTTCCATTCAATGATCAAAAATCCACACTTTGCCAGCATGATTCCACTTCTCAAAGTCCTGCTCTACTAAAGCAAGCTCTTCTGATAACACACCAGCCTTTCCATAAAAACTCAGAACAATATGATCACTGTTAAAGCCCATTTTTATGGTACTTTTCTGAGAGATAAGCCTTGACTCTTTTTCTTTATTTCTAGTTCTTATTCTAACTCAGTCCTTCTTTCCCCAGGCTTTTACGACAGCAGCTGTTTAAGTCTCGGTGCTTCCTGTTTTCCCCCTGCCCTGACACCTGTGTCCTACCTGGCCCTTGCCACCTATCCAAACAATGAGTTCTCCTGCTATAAAGAACATCAGGGTTTTTTCTTTTTTCAGAGTTCAAGATCTCTCAACACACCCAGCATGTTCATGCCTTCAAGAGTTTTCCAAACTACATGCTTAATCTAAAAAACAATGCAGGAGGCTTCTCCGTGCCAGTCCTGGGATCCTAATTAACACATTTCCTACCTTCAAAGAATAAACTCACAGCTACCGTCGTAGGTGAAGCTTCCATTTAGCAAATAATAACAATAGAACCTGACATATAAAAATAATAGATTTGCAAAGCACAGAAGTAGAGCAAAGAAATTATTGCCTCTCTCTAGGAGTAGTTCATAAAAGGCCTCACAGAGGATTGTAATGCCAGGGAAAAGTCTTTGAAGGATGGAGAGGAGTTCACCAAATAAACATGGAGGAAAAGCAGTCCAGGCAGAAAGGGAACAGCCACTAAAAAGGTGGAGTGGCAAAATCAGAAAGGTGTGAGGAAATTCCTGGCAGTTCTGGAGGGCTGGGCAGGAGGCAGGCTGGAGAATGGCAGGAGTTGGCCCCAGAGAGGTGTGGTTGTGCGCCAGACAGAAGGTTCGTATGCCAATTAGGGGGTGTGTACTTTGCTTTAAACAGAGGAGGGATAATTTGTGCTTAGCTAGATGATTCAGGGACCAGTTTAGGAAGTGGAGTGGTGGGGCCCCAAAGACTAGAGGCAAGGAGACTTTTGAGGCAGTCCAAGTAGCAGACAACGAAGGCCTAGCCTGAGGCAGTGGGGTGGCAGTGATGGAGCAAAGACCCAACACCTCCTAGAGCTTCTATCACCACTGGTGGCATTAACCACTGCCTCTTCTGATATCTTAGACTTTGTACGAACCTCTACCACAGCCTCCCTCTTGTAGAATGAGTTCTCTTACCACATCAAACCTCCACCCACCTCCCACTATGGTTCTGGAAAGGCAGTGGCCAGGATACCTTGTACTACCATCATTCAGTACCCTCTTCTCTTCCTACAATGCTTCTCAAACTTTCATTAAGACACAAATTTTGGTTGAATAGGTCTTGGGTAGAGATAAGGATCTGCATTTCTAGCAAGTTCTAAGGACTCATGCCATACACTACAGATTGAGTGGCAAGGACTTAGCACACAGACTTATTGACTGGACAAGAACTTCTAAAACCTCGCCCTGCAGAGCACAGTCCTCCTCTGTTTCCCGGTTCTCAAAAAAAGGATTTTGCACCATGTGACACTGTGTCTTCTTCAGTCAAGAGGAGAATAATTCTGGTAGAAATTCTTGTTGACTAAACCACTGTCTTCCATGCAAAGGCCTACGACTGTTGAGTCAGAATAGTAAGCAAGTCCAGATCCTTTGGATGGACATTAAGTAGGAGGGGGGAAAAAAAAAAGAACCCAATCCGTCCTTAGTACATTAATAAATGTCCTTGGTAGGCATAGGGCCCTTGAATAATTGATGAGTGGGACCGTTCAGTGTTCGCTGCAGTTCTAGCCAACAACTGCTCATTATGGGAGATGATTCACTCTGTTCTATGGAACAAATTGTTCCAAGGTCTAACTCCACTTCTCTTGCCATCTTTTTTTAATAAAAAGCATCCACCTGTGGATTTCATATTCATGCAGTTGTTTCCAGAATAGAAATGAGAGAATTAACTTATGTCTCATGGCCCATTATGGGGCAACCTCAGAGGACCCTGTCAGGGGGGCTTGGTGTTAGGAACACCTTCTTTCCTCAGAGAGGAGGAAAGATCTAGATACATTAAGTCTTCACTCACTGCCAAGATTTCAAGGGCAGGATGATTTGCAGTGAGACCATCTTCCCCAGTAAGGCGTGCTAGTTCCTAGGTTTGGTATTCAAATTGTATGCCTATATTTTAGACTGCGCATCTGGGAGATAATTTAGTGTGTCCAGTTTCTGTTAGCCATGTGTTTCTAAGTGCTTAGAGTTGCCTTGTGAATTGGGTGCAGAAGACAGTTTAATTTTGATCTCAAAGTCTGGTGGTTTAACAAAGCACATATCAAACTGCCATGGCTTGTCTATATCCCTTCTCTGGGCCCCAAGTTCAGAAATTTCTCATTTTTCTGATTTATCATTTTGATGAAAGACACCTATTTATTCGGTAAAGTGAAGTAAAACCAGCCATTCTGCTGGACACATTCCCGTAGTGGCTGCCATGTGTGCAGAGTCAGCCTGATGGAACGAACCCCAGGTAAGAGAAGAAAGTAATGGCCAGGGCACAAGGGTTTCCTTATACAACAAGAGAGACTTCAATATTTAGAGAGTTGGGTAGTCCAGCAAAGCCTGGTGGTGCTGAGTCCAAGCATGAGGCTTGGAAAATATCATCCACCCATTTCTGGCCCACTTTGCAGATGCTAATACGACTTGGCCTACTCCTCAGAATATGATCTAGATTGGGTTGGACTCAAAAGCTGGACCTAGCCATGGCTCTCTTCTGTCTCCAGCAAGGCCTTGGACTGACCTAGGCTCTGGACCCACTACACAAAAGACTAACTTCCCCACTAGATTGGAACAAACCAACCCCTGAGGAATCCCAGGAACTTAGAATGACCAGCCCGCCATGAAAGAAAGCAACCTTCTTTCTCCTCACTTTGATTCTGACCAGATTCTTAGGACCTAATGAGTCAGTGATCCTTTGCAAGTAAGAGATCTTTGCTTTAGGATATTTGTTCTCCTACTTCCAAGGAGATTTTCAGCAGTCGGCTGAACATAGGAGGTAGAATGTGGAAAGGCAAAGATCTTTCATCTCTTCTTTCTTGTTCTTGGGTGGCGGTGGCATCTACTTCCTGTTGTTGAAATTTGGTTAGACTGGCAAGCTCTCTTGTCACCCTTTGTGGTACTCACTTGGAAGGAGCAGTGTATGGACATCATACCTTTGTCTTCTGGTTGATTCTAGAGCAACTGAGGATATTTGTCCAGATTCTCATATGCATGGGGTCTTCCTTGGTTCCCACCTCCAATGTTGCATTCAAGTCCAGAGACTCCCTTTCATGCCCAGATATGTCAGAGTATCACAGAGATGGCATGGGCCAGAAAGAGATGACAGCAAGTACTTGGTAAGGATGTCATGCCAGGCAGTGCTCCTTTCACAGTTCCCCCTCTGCTGGAGCAGCAGCCAAGACTGGTGCGGAGGAGGAGAATCTTTTCTTTGGCCAAAGACAGGGAAGGTGCTTCACCACAATGGCTGCCAAAGGAGTCCCATGGTTCCCTGAAATGGGTCTCCTGTAGCCTCCATGCCACGAGTGGTCACTGGCAGGGAACAACCGGGGAGGGGGGGAACATGTCCTCAGTGCAGATGCAACAATAATATTTATCCTCCCGCACATACCCACTGGCTCTCCGTAGGCTCAGCAGTCTATGCTGGCCCATCTCGGCCTAGCACCCTGCCAGATGGGGGAGAAAGGACAACCAGACATCTGAGTGGAGTTACATCAGAGCAGAGTGAAGTGGCCAGGCCTGGGGAGCAGGAACTGTAGAAACTCAAGCCTGCCTTCTGTGGGTGCTTAGAACAGGCATTTGACAAGTGCTCAAAGTCCCCAGATCACAGGCTAGTCCTGGTTGGAAGGGGATGGCGATGTGCTGGGTCTACAAAACTCGATTTAACCCAAAAGTTTAGCTCTGCTTATTAAATTATTATTTTATTATTAAATTACTATTAAAGAAAAAAACCTAGTCAATACAAGTATTCGGAAATTCTTTCCTGAAATCCATGCTCAATTGTCATCTAACCCCAAGTGACACGTTTAGATAAATGCTGATCAGAACTTAGGAAGGTGTGTTCCCAATGGAAACAGATTATTTAAAATGTGCACTGGTTCAAGATCCCATTATTTGCCTTCTTTGTAAAATCAGTAGCAGTTCTGGAGCAGTTGGAAATGGCTCTTTTGGAACCCCTTGCATAAATGACTTGAAAACACCATGAAATGTCCGAGTCTCATACCGATTCTTAGTGACAGTATACAGCATCGTGGCCACCGGACATCAGTTTACCTGAAGGGCTCCTGTATTCAGGGCCTAGAGCCTCAGACCTTCATCTCTAGCCTCTGGCTTCTAATGTCTTTGTGATGAGTCTGGGGTGTTGCCATGGAAAACATTCCCAGCTGGTGCACCAAATCCAGGCTGTTTTTAGGTTTGAGTCTGGCTGGTGCATACTCTCTTGTGGCCAGGCTTTGCTGTGACCATATTCAGAGATTCACAACACACACACACACACACCACCATGAATAGAAACCAAATGGAGAACAGCTTCTGGTGATATTCCATAATTTTTCCCCCGCTCAATTCCTATTTTCATAAAATATGAGATCTGAAATTTAGGAATAATACGAGTCAAAGAATCCCCTCTTTCTCTTATATCCTGTGTTTTATGTGGCCAACATCACATTCCAAGCAGCGAGAGGAAGCAAATAAGAAAGAGGAGTTCCAAAGGAGGAGAACTATGATTCAAAGCGTAGATTCTATCCCAGACATGGACCAAAGACTCTGATCTGGATGAGCTTCAAACTCTAAATATGCTCTAACTGGAACCCTTCGAGCCGTAGCCCAAACAATCTCATATGAAGTAACACTAGCAATTTTTCTCCTCTCAGTGCTACTAATAAATGGATCATTCACACTATCTACACTCATTATTACTCAAGAACATATATGACTAATTTTTCCTGCCTGACCCCTAGCCATCATATGATTTATCTCAATCTACAAGGACATAGGTGATATAGTGATAGGAAAACACAATGATTTTAATATAATGTCTTCTGCGACAACATGGATGAATATATCAAGACTATTCAGTTGAGCAAAAGAAGCCACAGACAGAAGCATACTCTATGTCGTACCGTTTATATGGAGCTTGAAACTAATTTATGGCAATAAAAGTCAGACTTGTGGTAGATTAACTGGAAGGACCATGAGGGGATCTTCTGGAGGGACCAAGTGCTCTGGATATGGGTAGTGGCTGGACATCAGCAGTGGGCTGAGTCTGGCTCTGGTGTTCCTGAGAGGCAATTCCTAAATGATCAGGATAATTTTGTGAGCCCGTTGTTAAACCATTGCTAGCTTGACATTGACCATGGTGGGTGTATCTAAACCGTGAAAATCAATAACGCTTACAGATCAGACTTTGCTTTTTGTCCAGAGAGCCCGCTGACCCGTACGTCCTGGGTGCATTTATCAAGTTCCATCAGAGCATACACCTAAGATTTGTGACATTTCCTGCATATAAATTATGCTGCAATAAGCCACTAGCAGGAAAAAAAAAAAAGAAAAGGATAGAAAAGCTAACCGTGTTTTCAATAAGTAATCTAGTCCAGTTGTTCATTCATGACTTTCATACCCTCGAGTGCCTTTTTAAGCCCTCACGGAAAGCCCTCTGCTTTCTAAACTTGAGGATCACAGTGACGAGTGGCAAATAGTTTGGAACTGGGTATTCTTGAAGCTGTTGAACTTCTTTAATTTCACATATAACTACTTTTTATCACAGTGTTTACCCTAATTGTTACCCCCCACTCTGAAAGGAATACTGACCCATACATAGGGGTGCATCCCACTTTTTTAAGGAGTTTAATATGGATGAATCTTAACATGCCAAACAGCAAATACTATGTTGCTGAATATTAACTTAGTTCACTCAGTATTGCTTTTAATCAGGTAAATCCCTCATAGCTTTTATGTGTTATTTTCATGCTCTTCTGTGGGTTTCTTAAGCCATGAAAAGGGCACTCTGGCTACTGTCAAATTCAAACAATACAAAGAAGGCAAAAGAAGACGCTTCTCCCCAGACTCTATACCACTCTCTAGAGTGGCCACGGTGAAACATTAGGATTTATCCGTCCAGTCTTCCTCTGTGCCTATATTGTACGCAAAGCAAAATATATAATATATGCACACAGGCACCTTTTAAGAAAAATGGGATTATGCCTGATATCACATGACTTGGTCTGTTTATTTAATAGTCTGTGGTCACCTTTCCTTTTCAGTTACATTGGCTCCACCTCTTGCTTTTTAAAAGCCTCATAAGACATGTACTGCTCTTTATTTAATCAGTCTCTTTTGCTAAACATTTAGGCTTTTTCCAGACTGTCATCATTACAAGATGCTCCAGTGAATACCCTTGTATTATGTTGACTCATTCGAAATTACTGTTTTTGTGTATCAGAAGGGTTGAGCGCAGTAATTTCATGTGATTCATGCTATACATTTGTATTTCTATAGGATACACTTCCTGAAGTAGGGTTGGTGAGTCAAACCATATGTGCATTTTTTAAAATTTTGTATCCACTATTACCCTGCCCACCTAAAAGGTTATGCCAGTTTACACGATGCGCATTTCCCTTTGCCCTTGACAATAATAAAAGCTTTGAATCTTTTTAGTTTTTTGCTGGAAAAAATACACCTCAGCGTTTCGATTTGCTTTTCTTTTATTATGATTGAGAAGGCTGGGCATCTTTTTGTACGCATATTGCTCCCATGGCGTTTAAGATATTGTTTGATTCTCCTGCAATTCTCCAGACACACCTCGACTTAATTTTTTAAGCCTTTCTCCTCTTTACACACCTCTATTTTTAAGAAAGAGAATCAAACCTTTTTTTTTTTTTTTTTAAGAATTAAAGAGTGCCCATCATTAAAATAATCATTGAAGAAGCTGGAATGGATTATTTGTGTGCCTTCACATGCTCATGGATTCTCTTATGGACACGCAGACATGTATTGTTTTTTACCCAGCGTGAACTCCTTTGACCTGTTTTTTGAATTTGAATCACTTGGAAAATCCTCTGGGCTTTGCTGGAGGAAGGACCCCCCGGCTCGCAGCAAGGCAAGGGCCCCGCAGCCTGGCCTGCCCGCCAGCAGAGGGCCTGTGCTCCGCCTGCCTCCCGGCCCAGCTCCATTTCCTCCCCAACAGGCTTCATCTCCGGCCCCAGCGCCGAGGCAATTGCTGATTCCTGCTTAGGCAGACTCATTTACTGAATTAAAGTCGTTCGGCTTCCACCACGGCAATTAGTATGCAAATTACCGGTATATTACCTGCCGAGTCATAAATTACATTGACAAACTTAATATTCACAGATTCAACATTCCAGTGTGGGTAATTTTTCTATTTTTCAGTGGTTGTAGACCATCGCCTTATTGAACCGTTACACATTAAATCAACAGTTGAAAAATTAAGCATTTTTCAAAGCATTTTGTTATGCATTTATTTCTTTCAGCAAGCGGTAAAGTGGAACATTAAATATGCAATGTGTCTAAGTGTACTAAATGGCTGGTGAATACATTTATACCTAAAACAGTTTTTTTTTTTTGTAACTTTAAAAAAGAGACACAACAAAGGAAAATCTATACCATAATACAACCTTTTGAATCTTCTGTCATTAGAACCAAATATTTCCTAGTACAGGTTCCCATAAATGTAAAGAATCACTAATCCCCAACATGGGGTTTCAAGCTAATGCTGCTCACAACTGGAAAATGGGTGGTCAATAGGATTTAAGTCTCATAAATTTTCACCAGGGTGTTTAGCCATGACATAACATTTGCACACTGGTCGTTAACACTAAATTAATTATACCAACTTTTTTTGTTGTTTTGAGCAAATATGTAATCGAGCCTTAAAATTGGGAGAGGGGTGGAGTGAGTCGTAGTGGGGTTCGGTCCGCAGGCCAAGCGCAGGAGCACCTGGGTCCCGGTGTCCCAGACAGACCCGGGGTGGCCCCTGGCTGGTGACAAAACCCAAAGGCAGAGAGAGACACAAGCAGTGGTGAAACCAGGAAGGAATTAAAGTAGGGAGGCCACCACCAGGAAGACTGTGGCCCGAGTGCCTGAAAGGCCAGCCCCAGAGTCGAAAAGTGCCTCCCAGTTACACAGGGCGAAAGCGGGACAGGGTCCCTGGGCAGTGGGGGGTCAGGCCACCACTGACTTGGGGTCAGCTGGGGGCAGGGACCTGTGGGCTCAGGGGGCCCCCCGTTGCTCCAGGGACTGGTTTGGGAGGCTTTGGCCTGCCGGCCTTTGGCTTGAGTTAAGAGCTAAGCTGGAAAGAACTTACCCAATTAGAAAGCACAGACTGAGGTCAAAATCGAGGGACATGAAGTCCTCTCAGGTGGGTCAAGTCCAAGCACACAGACAGTCCTTTCCTCAGTCACCCAAGAAGCAAACTGAGGCCACCTGTGCTCTGTGCCAGGTCAGTGGGATGAATCCTTTCCCCAGGGAGACTCCAGATTGTTAGGGTCAAAGTCCCCCAGCTTTGGCCCAGCTGATGGAAGACACCAGGAGCTCTCATCACCCAGGAGTCTGGGGGACCCTTCTGGCGCCGAATTCCTCCCCCCAGTTCCTCTCCGCACACTCCCGCAACACAAAACCACCTGGGCTGTAGTGTTCTTGCGGTGCCGCTAAAGCGATCAAAAGACATATTTATTGATCAGTGAAGCAAGGATATCTGAGAAAGGTCACCAGTAACAGGAATACACTGAGAGAGAGAATATGCTGAGATGCATGGATGATGCCAAATTGTTCATAAACCATGTGACCTGTATCTCCTATTTAGTGCTTGATTGTGAAAAAGGATTTGGTTCATACAGAGAATATTTTCTTTCAAAGCAAACAAAAATGCGTGGAAACAGTGCGAGGGTTAATCTTCAATGTCTACTTGAGTCCATCACGGGATGCAGAAATAGCTGGTTAAACATTATTTCTGGGTGTGTCTGGTGAGGGTATTTTCAGAGGAGATTAGCATTTGAATTGGTGGACTGAGTGAAGCAGATGGCCCTCCCTGGGGTGGGGGGGCCTCTTCCAAAGGCCTGACTAGAACAAAGGGAGGAGGAAAGACAAGTCACTCTCGCCTCACTGCCTTAGCTGGGACATTTCCCTCTTGCCCTCCAAGCTCCTGGTTCTCAAGATTTCTCACCCAGAACAGAATCTCTACCACTGGCCTTCCTGGGTCTGGAGCCTACAGCTGGAAATAAGTGGAAAAGACCATCCTGGATGAGCAGGGAAAAGCGAGGACAATTAAATGAGCAAAAGGAAAATATATGATGTGTGCATCCACATATAAAGCAGTCCATAACTACAGAGGCTGGAGAGAGACATATAAAGAACAGGCTAGCACTACTGCTACTGTCCCTGTGCATAGGTTGGGAGCTGAGGATGTTTGCCCTCTTGCCAGGTCAAACCCCACCATGAGCGGTGGTTTGTGGCCTGGCCTCATCTAAAAGTGAAAGGTGGGATGATCCCCTCTCTCTTTAGAGGAAGGAAATATCTTTGCTACCTACACGGGCTCCCAAGATTTTGTCTCAGCCTAATGTAACCTGGGGACATTATCAGTGTTTAAAATTTTATTTCAAGAGAAAAAGTCCATGTCCTTGTGGTGCGGGCAGGCTGGGTCCAAAGACCCAGAGAGGAGCTCCAACAGGACTAGCCAAGAAGGTCCTTGGCTTTAAACAGGATGGAAATCCAACGAGAGCCAGCAGAATTGAAACCAGAGTTGACTGAAGATACATGTAGAGAAAGAGATATGGACGGAGAGGCCAGTAGACTCGGCAAGAAGAGGAGCATGAGTCTTGTCTTTGCTGGGGGTCTGGGGTTTTTATTGGTGATTGTGGTCTGATGCACATGTCCTCCTCGGCATCTGGGAACCAGTCAGAGCAAGGACGGGATGCAGGTGTCCTTCATAAGTCATTTGTTCCTTAAAGTCAAGGGACTTGGCCTCAACGTGTTTGGAGTCAGTGGTCTTGGAGAACATTTATGACCACCCTGCCCAGTGGCTCCTTAGAGGTTGTCTGTTGTATTGGAGGACTCCAAAAATACCGTTATCTCTGTGTCCCTTACAAGGAGGACTTATGCTGCTTCCATTATGTGGCACGTAGAGTGGGCTAGGGGTGCAGGCCCTAAGAGGAATAGAAGCCCAAGAGGTTGCCGTACCCCAGGATGGAGTACAGCATAGTTTTTTACTCGCTCTCAGCTATATGTCGGATCCCAGCCTCACAAGGTGTAGGTGGGTCCAGGGGCTACAAATGACCCTACATCACAGTGACCCAGACTGCTGGAAGGAGGCAGTGATGCAGCAGACACAAAGGGTTGATAATACTTTGTAAATAATAGGGAAAGAATCTCCCATTTCTCTACATGTACATAGACTGAACAAAAATTTTTTTTATTTGAAAGAAATAAATGGGATATATATGTTGTAAACAAATATATAGACACACAAATCTAATATATAAAATTTATAATATATGTAAACATATAAATATATAATTATCTAAACATATAATAATATATTTTATATATATATGTCTACACACAAATTGTCCTACTGTGTTGTGGAGATAAATTGATTTTATCATGTAGGAGCGTCTGCCTCTTAATCTTAGCCTTGCTTATCTGCTGTGTCATTGATGAGAGGGCAGGAGAGTGAGAGGAATATTTTCACTTTCTCTGCTTGGTCCAGGAGTTGGATTACAGTCACATGGTTCTAGAACTGTGGAACCAGCGGATTTTTATTTTTAGAGGCAACTGGCAAAGTATATATGGAAAAGAGGTCAAAAGTGATAGGGCAAACCGTAGGCAACTTGTAGTCACTTCCCTTCCTGGTGTCATCTTACTCCGCAAGCCTGAACGGTGTAGGCATCTCTGGTCTCCCTTTAGACACAGGAGAACAAGGCAGACAGGGACGGAGCAACTCAAGTTCCCCCAGGACACTTCTCCTGATGGTGGAGAGTTCCACCTAACTAGCCTCAAACCTGTCCTCTTGCCTTGACCCATGTGGCCTCTTCAATGAAATAAACCTTGTGGGGGCTAACGGGAGGGAACTCTCAGAATCCAAAGTACGTCGCCCAAGAGCAGATGGTCTCTCACTGCAAATTGTTTCTGAGAGCAAAATACATTTGTTTATCAACCGAAGAAAAGATCCTGGGTCTTCCCGCTTCCTTGTTTAATAGTAATGATCTCTGTCTACCCCTAAATGAATGAAGGCAATTTTCCAGAAAGGTGGAGGGATGCAACCCAAGCATCCCACTCATGGAGTGCCAGCTACTGCATCAAAGAGGCAGATAGAGTTGCAGTGAGGAAGCTTTGTATATTGACCCAGCGGAGAAGACCTTTAAGCCGGCTGCATACACGCGTGCCTGCATACAGTGTACGTATAGTGTTACATATAAAGTGCGTATATATGTTGTACACATATGATAGGTATATGTGTATTATATTATATATAAAATGTCTCCTAAGAATAAGCAGCAGGAATAGGAAGATAGCTTCGAAAGTCAGTCGATTCGTGCATCGCCATGAGACGAAAACGTTCAAATTTTTGTCTTCCCCTCAGCCTATCAACAGCTGAACTCTGTGGATCCAGCTCAGAGAGGAAGAATTACTGCAACACAGAGGAGATACAGCCACCCTCCTGGCTTAGCTGGAGCTAGAGAGAAGTAGGTCAGCGTGTTGGCGAAACCAAAGCAATGTCAGCTCGGTCCCTGCCTTCAAGAAGAAACTGGACAGGGAGCAGAGGGGAAGTGAGAGAAGTCAGGTTATTAAACAGACCTGTTCCTGACTTCCCTCTGCGCCTTAGCCTACAGGAGTGAGAGTGCCAAATCCATTGAGAGGAGCATCCGGGTCAAGGTTATATTCCCTTAGTTGCCAGGTTGGATTCAAAACGCGGGGTCACGCAGAGGGCAGGCCTGTTCGGCGCTCCCAAGCTAGCCCCCCGTTCTCCCGGGGGAGGACTATGGTAGTACGAGCTAGGCCGCGGTCATGGGACAGACTGAACTAGGAGCAGAGGCTGGGACAAAACACTGGCCAGAGGGACTTGATGGAGAAGCCGTAGAAACCCTGTGGTCTGCCTCTTGCCACAAAGAAAGTGGAGTCGTGTACAGAGACATGACTTATCTTTCCCATGAGCACGTGTAAGTGGAAAGAATAGATTATGACTTCAATGGTCTTGTGTAACAATTTTGGAGGCCACCAGAGCATTCAAAAAAGCCTAAAGTCAACTGGAGAAGCCATTAAAGAGTGAGCTATTGCACACAGAGAACTAGCATGAGGCCCATCATCCCATCCTTGCATTAAGCCACCGTGACATATAAGTTCCTCTCCCAAAAAAAAAAAAAAAAAAGTTCCTCTCCCAACTTGGATGCCATCTTCGGAAAGGAAGCAGAAGGAGAAAGCAACCTTCAGAGACTGACTGTTTATATTCAAATGACGTTATTTCCTAGACAAATAGTTTAAATTATTGTATCAGGTTCAAGTTAGTATAAAGGCTTGGTGGAAAAATCAAATTAGCTATTATCTGTTGAGCACTTAATTAAAAAAAAATTAAAGAAGTTCTATTCTCTCCATTCAGCTGAGCTGTACTGCATACGAAAGCTTGCAAGCATCCGGGGTAGTGTGAGCCCTGACTGTTCTCGGCTCTGTTGTTTTCTTAAGATACTGGTTCATAGGTCCCGTAGTATTATCTTCATCCTACCCCAGAAGGATCTATACATACCCTGGAACACCAATTTTAAGAGCAGATCCGAAACGGAGAGGTAACAGTGTAGTATTGCTTTACTTATGGCACGAATGCACCTCAATAGCTTCAAAGGAATAAAATGCAGATCTTGAACTGGAAGGCCTTACAAAATGACTTCATAGCATTTTACTTTGTTTTCTTTATAAAATAAAATTGTATTGAGCCTGTGAAAGGTTCAACAAATATGGTTGTATGTCCTGAATGTGGTCAGATCTCCTTGTCAAGAGAAAAAAATAAAACGCCTTCTGAGATATGCCAAGAGCTTGTATAGGACGGCACCCAACTACTGTCACTAAGGCTTCTTTTGAGAAATAGGAAAGCTAAACATAGTCACATGTAAAACAGATGTTCAAGGAGGCAAAGGTGAATGCTGCAAATCAGAAAGTGGTGACCTTGATATTAGTCCTAGACCAGAGTCTAGAATGGAGATTTAGGGCTGGCCCATGCTCCCTTAGCATAGGGAATCCTGCTCAGGAAATTTTAAAAACAATGTGAGTTCACAGCCAAGAAATCTTGCCAGAACTCTCCTCCTTGCTTTCTGTGGCAGTAATGCTAGACTCGTAGAAGCATGCCTTAGAAATTCTGCACTTGAATTTTAGCAAAGGATTTGGCAAAGGTCTTCGTGATGGACAAGAGGAAAAACATGTGAGCTGAATCACAGTACCGTGGCTTTGTAACTTGATCAGAGTGGCGATCAATGCCAATACGATAGAGGCTCTGATGCGGATGGGGGGGCTCTGTCTTTGGTCTGGTTCTAGTTTTTGAAGCAATGACTTGAATGAGAATCGTGATGGTAGCTGATGAATCCACGGGTGGCATAAAGCTTTAAGGGAATGGTTAATATATTTGGGGAAAGACCAGGATCCAAAAGATCTCAGCAGGCTGAAAGGATGAGCAGGTCTAACGTGATTCATATCTCATGATTCTGCTCTTTGATGTCGTCCTCTGCAGCCCCCTTCTAAGAGAAGTCAGAAACAAAAGCTTCATACCAGTACAGAAGGCAGAGTGGCACAAGGTCAAGAGCACCGCCTTGGGAGTCAGACGTATTTAGTCAAGTCTCTACTCGTGTGAGCCTCCACCTATCTGCAGCGTGGGCTAGGGGTACATACTAATAGTGTCATTGGGTTGATGTGAGGATTAAATGAGATGCAGAAGATGCAAAGCATTTAGCACATTGCCTTGCCTGTAATAAGCATCAACAGATAGCAACTATATATAGCTGCGCGCACACACAGTGGCTTAGCAGGGGCATGTGTGAAAATGACTCGTGGTTTTAATTGAGTCCAGGTCCGACAAGAGCCAATGATCTGATGTGGCCCCCAAAAATAACTGGGCTGTCTTTAAAGAGCCATGGGAGGCTAAGCACATGAAGCAGGGACGCTTGCCCGATTCCACGTGGACAGACCACAACATGAGCCCCGTTTTCTGTTCCCAATATCCCAACATTAGAAAAGACTTTTGTAGCTAGGGGAGCCGAAGATAATGAGAGCACTTAAAACCATGGCCTACAAAGAACCGGGCTTGTTTAGCCTGGAGAGAAGAATCCTTCAGGGCGTCATGACAGCTGTTTCAAATATTTTTAGGATGGTCACAAGGGAAAGGAATTAGCATTGCTCAGTGTGGAGCCAAACCGGCATAAGAAATGTTTCTACAAAGGAAATGCCAGGGGTTTGGTCAGAGAGGCACTAATTGATTGAAAATATGAACAGTAATAATGAAATAAGAGGTTTTGCTCTACTTTGAAGAAAGTCTAGTTCAGATTTGAGCCATTTTTGTTGTTGGTTTGTTTGATCATTAAGCCTGGGGGGGCCATCTCTCTGAAAAAAAAAAAAATCCCTGTCTAGAGATTTTGATCAGCCTTGTGATGATGATACACACCATCACCATTGCATTTTCATTTTCAGGGGGTGAAAATTAAAGAAAGAAAAGACACCTCGGTGATTTTCCCAGTTCCGCAGGGAGGTTAGAATCCACCATCCATTTCTCTCACTCTTCACACCTCTACCTGCTGAAATCCGTGGGCTTGGAGGCCTCTGATCTCAGCCATCTCCTTGGAGTTATGCCCACGACAGTGGTCCGGGATGACATCCCTCTCCACTGCTTTACCTTTGTTTAGGCCACATTTATTTTTACACACCTAATTTTTCAAATTTAACACCCAAGAAGAGGGTTAGGAAAGCATTTCAGTGGAGAGGTGTGCAGCCAGCGATCATGAAGCCCAGAGTAACACAGTGCACAGCATACGTGGACATGGTTTCTCAAATTCTCATTTGTGCACTGCCCTCCTAAGTTCTCTGTTTTAAAATAAGCTGTGTCTCTTACCCGGAATCAAGTGATTTGTATTCTGGTCACAGTATGGGTCTTTGCTGGAATAGGCTCAGATCTCTCTTACCTGATCACTGCATCCAGATGAGAAAAAAAAAAAAAATGGAATTCCATTCACAATGCAAATATCACTGAGAACCAGAAATCATTCTGCCTTATAATCAAAACCAGAAAGCTGTTATTGTAGCTCTGTACCATTTCTAAAGACTATTAATTTGCTGCAGAAATACTGTCCTAAAATGAAAGTCTGGACAAAACGACATCGTTCCTGCTAAAAAAAAAAAAAAAAAGACTTTGTCAGGGTAGCATCATTTCCAAATTCATGGATGAAACTGATAATAGCTGATTAATTTGTGTCCTTTGTTCCGCTCACACATTTGTTTGGAAATAAGAAGTTAACTTCAGTCAGAGCCAGACAGAAATTAAGTAATTAGGACAATGACTGCCCTGGTGACATTTATTAGAGATGGAGGAATTAGGGTGCTTTCTTGTGTTAATATTATATTTTGTAATCGCTGTGAAAACCTCCTAAGGTAAATCTAACAACATGACTGTTGATTGTGAATATTTAAAGTATTGTTTGAAATTTCCTTCAGGATTTTTCTACTTCTTTTCTTTTTTTTTACATTTTTTTCACAAAACGTTATTTGGCAGCAAACTTCAAAGGATCCAACAGTGATTTTCAATTATATTTATTATTAGCTCCATAATCAGCCAACATATTAAAAAGAGCAAAGGCAGTAACTTGGACCACTTGGGAACTGGCATCAAGTTTCAAAGTTGCATTTGACTCTTACAGAGGGTGACAGATTCGGTGGAGATTTTATCCCAGTTCTATTTTGTTTTTGTTTCGTTTCATCTCAATTCTTCGCCGGTAGTTTGCCAAGTTTCAGATAACCTCTGTTGCCTCCAGGTAAAAGTATTCTACGTGTGTGTCTTTAAAAAAAAAAAAAGTGCCATGGGTCCTTATTCTCCGAATCCATTTCTCTATTTCCCTTGAACTTTTTTCTTTGGGGGCGGGGAGGAGTTTAGGATTCGTTTGGACATATTAGTAGATTATTTCTAAAGCTTCGTGAAATCACATTGTCATGAATCTCAGTGATGCTGATTGCGCAGGACGTGGGAAGACACAACAAATGTTTTAATAGCCGTAGGTAAATGAGGCCACCCGGGACGGAGAGTGCTAAGGAAATAGGATCAGTGGGTCCGTGGAGGTAACAGCCTCTCTTTTCAGGGCTTCAAATAATGATCTCTAAGTGTCATCTCCAACTTGGCCTAGAGGCGCCACTTTTCACATCTGGTCCCCTGGCCTGGGTGCCAGAGCCCTGCCACGAGCCAGTTTCCCAAAGGGAGGCTGGGATTCATTACCCGGAGGAGAGGCCGCGGCCTACACCACCCGCCACATCAATTGCGCTCTGGGATTGGACATAACCATAAAGACTTCAGTCGTGACAGGAGGCTGTGTTCTCTAAAACTCAAGGCGGTATTGTCAGGGGCAGGAAAAGTAGACGTAATGAAAAGAAGGAAGGGAGACAGGGACCAGAGGGGCTGGGCTGGCGACGGGGGTGGCGAGGAGAGGTCTGAGGCTGGCACCCTACACCCTACTATTCTGAGCAGGACCGCTTTGGCTCTTGGGGTCTTTTTCTCCATGGTTTCAGGCAGAAAAGGGCTCCCAGCAGCCAGCCGCCAGCGGCTCGTACCGAGGTGCCCAGCTTCTGTCCCTGCACCGGGCCCAACCGCAGCTCTCCAAGGTGACCGGGTGGCAGCAGCCGACCCCGCGGCCGCTGCAACACTGGGCTGCGCTGTCCCCCCCACTCCCTGGGGCTCGGTGGGAGTCGACTCCAGGGAGAACCACAGCCCGTGTCCCATTCTCATTCACCCCACGCGAGGCTCAGGGTCGGCCCCACGGTCGAGGGCGCCTTCTTCCCGGGGAGCTCGGGATCCTGGGCCCCGGTGGCGGGGCTGCGGCGCAGGTGGCCCGTCGGGCCCAGGTCCCCCAGCCTCTTCACCAGCCACCTCGAGGCCTCAGCGCCCATCTGACTTAATTCTTGGAACGTGCGGCTCACTGTACACAAACCTGGAAATGAGAACATTTTGAACATTCTCCACTAGAAGATGGTGGGGACGAGGCCCTCGCCAGCAGGGGACCAGCGCCCTGTGTCCCCTGCTCAGAGCACAGACCCGGCAGCACGCGGCCAGCCAGTCCCGCTCTCTGGATGCTGGGCCACGTTGGCCAAGTGACTTTGCCTGCTTTATGGGTTGTCACAGACGAGAATTGTATTTAGTAGCAGCAGGTGCGGAGAAAGAGAGCAAGAGGCTGTTAGAAAGGGGGACACTGAGGCTCGATCAGCCAGGAGGCCCCGCACCCGGCCCCGCACACGCGCCACAGAGCTCCCGCAGGAGCCCAGCTCTTCCCTCTCCGTGCTGGTAGCCCCAAGAGAGCTCCCTCCGCTCAAGAGAGGGGCAGAGAACTGCTCCCCTGCCTCAAGTACTTTATTACCACATGGAAATAGCCTTTTGAAAAGACCATCCAGAGTTTAGAGCAACCAACGTAGAAGTTGTTGCCGACAGACATCTAGTCTTTGTTCAAAAATTTAGAAAACGTCAGCATGGCCCTGCAGAGAGCAGGATTCTTTCTTTAAAAAAAAAAAAAAGATTTTATTTATTTATTCGTGAGGGACACAGAAAGAGAGAGAGGCAGAGGGAGAAGCAGGCTCCCTGCAGGAAGCCTGACGTGGGACTCGATCCCGGGACTCCGGGGTCACGCCCTGAGCCAAAGGCAGATGCTCCACCGCAGAGCCCCCAGGGCGCCCCAGATAGAAGGATTCTGGATCTGAGTTCATCTCAACTAATAAGCAGGTCCCTCTGCTCATGGCAACATAATGCCCCCTCACCACCACCACCACCACCGTGGAGGCTCAACAGCCAATAGAAAACTATGTAAAGTCTATGAATAACATAAATTGAAAAGATATAAGGACTAAGAAATCAGTGAGTGCTTAAATATTTGTGGTTCATTGAGTTTTCTGGACAGAAGGTATAATATAAAAGTGCAAATTTATACTGTTACCATGAACTGTCACAAAATTTACATGCTCTCCAAGTCTCTCTCTCTCTCTCTCTTAAGGATGATGTTCTTGGGAAACATTTCTCTTTTTTTTAACATTTCTTTTTTTAATTGATGAATAAAGAACATACAGTGTTGTTACAGGTGTCAGGTTATAACATATCGACGCCACAGTTCTATACATTACTCAGTGCTCATCTCAGTGACTATAGTCACCATCTGTCTCCCTATGTCATTATTATGATATTTTTTATTACATACCCTATGTTGTAATTCTTATCCCTGTGACTTATTTATTTTATAATTAGAAGTTTGTACCTCTAATCTCCTTTATCTATTTCATCCATCCTTCACACCCCTTCCTTCTGGCAACTACCAGTTTGTTCTCTGTATTTGAGTCTGGGGTTTTTTATTTGTTTGTTTGTTTTGGGGATTCACCATATAACGGAAACCACTGTGGTATTCATCACTACTTCACTTAGCATAATACCCTCTAGGTCCATCCATGTTGTGGCAAATGGCACGATCTCATCCTTTTTTATGGCTGAGCAATTCTCCATTGCGTGTGTGTGTGCGTGTGTGTGTATCTTCTTGATCTACTCATCTATCTGTGGACACTTGGCAGCTTCCATGTCTTCGCTATCGTAAATAATATCGCAATAAACGTATGGTGCACGTACCATTTTGAACTAGTGTTTTCATTTCCTTTGGATAAGTGCACAGTAGTGAAATCACTGGATCCTACGGTAGATCTATTTTTAATTCTTCGATATTGTTTTCCACGGTGACTGCACAAATTCACATTCTCGCCAACACAAGTTCCATTTTGCCCACATCCTCTTCAACACTTGTTATTTCTCGTCTTTTTGAGTCTAGCCATTCTGAGTGGTGTGAGGTGGTATCTCATTGCGGTTTTGATTTCCATTTCCCTGGTGAATAGTGATGGTGAGCATCTATTCATGTGTCTGTGAGCCGCCTGGGTGTCTTCTTTGGAAGTATGTCTAGTCAGATCCTCTGCCCATTTTTAATCAGATTGTGTGGTTTGGTGTTGAGTTCTGCATGTTCTTTATTTATTTTGAATATTAACCACGTGTCGGATAGATCATTTACAAATATTTTCTCCCACTCACTAGGTTACCTTTTTCTTTTCTTGATGGTTTCGTTTGCTGTGCAAAAGCTTTCTACTTTGATGTAGCCCCAATTATTTATTTGTGCTTTTGTTTCCCTTGCCTGTAGAGACATAGCCATAAATATGTTGTTAAAAGTGATGTTCAAGGGGCACCCAGGTGGCTCAGCGGTTGAGCATCTGCCTTCGGCTTAGGTCATGATCCCGGGATCCCGGGATCGAGCCCTGCATCTGGCTCCCTGCAGGAAGCCTGCTTCTCCCTCTGCCTCTGTCTCTGCCTCTCTCTCTGTATCTCTCATAAATAAATAAATAAGATCTTAAAAAAAAAAAAAGAAGATGCTATTGGTATTTTGATAGGGATTGCATTAAATCTGTACACTGTTCATGGCAGTTTAGACATTTTAACAACATTAATTCTTCCAATCCATGAGTAAGGTATACCTTTCCATTTGCTTGTGTTGTCTTCAATTTCTTTCATCAGTGTATTATAGTTTTTCACCTCCTCAGTTAAATCTATTCCTAGCCATTTTATTCTTTTTAGTGCAATTATAAGTGGAATTGTTTTCTTAATATATTTTTCTACTGCTTTGTTACTAGTGTATAGAAGCACAACAGATTTCTGTATATTAATTTTGTATCCTGCAGCTTTACTACATTCGTTTATTATTTCTAAAAGCTTTTTGGTGGAGTCTGTAGGGTTTTCTATGTATAGTACCATGTCATATGCAAATAGTGATCATTTTATTTTTTTCCATGTCAATTTGGATGCCTTTTATTTCTTTTTTTTTTTTTTTTTTTTTTTTTGTCTGATAGCTGTGGCTAGGACTTCCAGTACTATGGTGAGAGTGGACATCCTTGTCTTGTTCCTGACCTTAGAGAAAAAGTTTGCAGCTTTTCCCTAATGAGTATGATGTTAGCTATGGGTTTGTTTGTTTTTTTAAGATTTTATTTATTCACTCATGAGATACACAGAGAGAGGGAGAGAGAGGCAGAGACACAGGCAGAGGGAGAAGCAGGCTCCATGCAGGGAGCCTGACGTGGGACTTGATCCCGGGACTCCAGGATCACGCCCTGGGCCGAAGGCGGCGCTAAACCACTGAGCCACCCAGGGATCCCCAGGGGGGCGGGAGGGAGGGGAGGGGGTTATATCACTTTATTATGTTGAGGTATGTTCCCTCTAAACACACTTTGTTGAGAGTTTCTATCATGAATGGATATTATATTTTGTCAAATGCTCTTTCTTCATTTTTTTTGGATGGTCGTGTGGTTTTTTATCCTTCCTCTTGTTACTGTGATGTATTACATTGATTGATTTGCAAATATTGAACCATATTTGTACCCCTGGAATAAATCTCACTTGGTCATGATGAATGATTTTTTAAATGTATTGTTGAAATCAGTTTGCTAATATTTTGTCGAGGATTTTTGCATCTATGTTTATCAGAGATATTGCTGGATGGTTTTTCTTGTGTAGTGTCTTTCTCTGGTTTTGGTGTCAGGGTTATGCTGGCCTAATAAAATGGACTTGGAAGTTTTCCTTCTTCATCTGTTTTTTTAGAACAGTTTGAGAAGAATTGGTATTAACTCTTCTTTAAATGTTTGGTACAATCAAATTTTGCATAAGCCATTGATTAAAACTTGAATGCACATCAGTTGTCCTATGCTAATGAGTTATCTGGTGAATGACAAAGAGTTTCAAGCAGGTCCATGTTCCTTTCTAGCCACCAATCTTGGGTCAGTAAAAGAAAAGAATTATTCTTTCTGATTCCTTGCTATTCAGAGTCCTGTGCCATTGTTACAGATTAGAGCTTGGTGCCTTAGATTTAAAAATTATTTTCATACACTAGCTCTTTTATATAGGAGGCAGAGACAATTGCCCTAACAAATGAGTTTCTGGTATTTTTCTGCAAAAATGTCACATGTTGGAACACTCTGTTGCACCTCCATTTATATGGGGCTCTGTGAAATAAACTTTGCAGATAATAAATAAATAAATAAATAAATAAATAAATAAATAAATAAATAATAGAATTAACCTTGAAGCAATCTGGTCCTGGGTTTTTGTTTATTGGGATGTTTTTTGTATTACTGATTCAATTTCATTACTGGTAATTGGTCTGCTCAAATTTTCTGTTTCTTCTCGATTCAGTTTTAGAAAATTGTGTTTCTAGGAATTTATCCATTTACTATACATGGTTGTCCAGTTTGTCAATATATAATTTTTCGTAACATTTCCTTCCAATCCTTTGTATTTCTGTGGTGTCCATTATTATTTCACCTCCTTCATTTCTGATTTTATTTATTTGAGTATTCTCTTCTTTTTCTTGATCAGTCCAGCTAAAGTTTTTTCAATTTTGTTTGTCTTTTCAAAGATCCAGTTCTTGGTTTTAGTAATCTTTTCAATTTTTTTAAATCTTTATTTCACTTATTTTTATTGTAATCTTTATTATTTCACTTATTTTTATTGTAATCTTTATTATTTCCTTCCTTCTGGTAGCTTGGGGCTTTGTTTGTTCTTTTCTAGCTCTTTTAGATGTAAGTTAGGTTGTTTATTTGAGATTATCCTTGTTTCTTGAAGTAGGCCTGCATCACTCTAAATGTCCCCCTTAGAACTGCTTTTGCTGCATCCCAGAGATTTTGGACCGTTGTGTTTTCATTTTCATTTGTCTCCATGTATTTTTTGATGTCCTCTTTGGGGTTTTTATTTGTTTGTTTTCATTTTAATTCCAGTGTAGTTAACGTAGAGTGTTGTATTAGTTTCCGGTGCACGATATAGTGATTTGCCAATTCTATGCATTACTCAGTGCTCATCATGATAAGTGTATTCTTAATCCCCTTCACCTATTTCACCCATTCCCCTACCTGTCTCCCCTCTGATAGCCATCAGTTTGTTCTCTGTATTTAAGCCTGTGTTTTAGTTTGTCTCTTTTTTTCCTTTGTTCATTTGTTTTGTTTCTTAAATTCCACACATAAATGAAATCATATGGGATTTGTTTTTCTCTGACTGACTTATTTCACTTAGCATTACACCCTCTAGGTCCATCCATGTTGCTACAAATGCCAAGATGACATTTTTTTTTATGGCTGAGTAATTTTCCATTATATAAGTATACTGCATCTTTTTTTTTAATCTATCACCTATTTTTTTTTTCTAGAATCCATCACCTATTGATGATGCTGTCCTCTTTGATTTCTTGGTTGACCCATTTATTTAGTAGCATTTTGTTTAGCTTCCATGTGTTCATACTTTTGGGCGGGGGGAATGGAGAAGGTGGTGTAGTGGTTGTTGTTTTTGTTGCTTTGTAACTGATTTCTAGTTTCATACTGTGTCTTTGCAAAAGACGTTTTATATGATTTCAGTCTTTCTGAATTTATTGAGACTTGTATTGTGGCCTAACACATGATCTATCCTGGAGAATGTTCACTGTGCACTTGAATAGAAGGTGTATTCCTTGGGATGGAATGTTCTGTATATACCTATTAGATCTATCTGGTCCAATGTGTCTTTCAAAGCCACTGTTTCCTTATTGATTTTCTGTCTGGATGATCTATCCACTGATGCAGTGGGGTATTAAAGTCCCCTATTATTATTGTATTGCTGTCAATTTCTCCCTTTATGTCTGTTAATATTTGCTTTATGTGTTTAGGTGTTCCTATGTTAGGTGCATAGATATTTACAACTGTTATATCCTCTTGTTGGATCGATCTTTTTATCATTATATAGTGTCATTCTTTGTTTCTTGCTACAGTTTTTGTTTTAAAGTCTATTTTGTCTGATATAAGTATTGCTACCCCAGGGTTGTATTTTTCTCCCCCACTTCCATTTTCATGGTATATGTTTTTCCATTTGGGAAACATTCCTAAGCCTTTCCTAATTTTGAACTTCACAAGAAAACCTGAGGGCACATTATTTTATGGAAACCCAATAGGTTGTCTTTACATTTGGCTTGTTGTTTAATTTCAACTGGTTTAGCTTCTAAGGTTAGGAGGAATTTTAGGACAATGCCAGTGGGAAGGTTATTCAATGCTTTAATTGAATGTTGCCCCTGAGAGCCATACTGAATGAACTTGGCCTAATACTATGGTGTTGGAATCTGATAGTTTCCTTGCAGTAGAAGGGAAAACCATTTTTTTTTATTATGTACGTAGGCTGTGACTAGTTCCATAATTACCATGACAGAGCACAGTTTTCTTTCCCTATTTAAAGACCATCCTTTTCATTAAAGAGGATTTTCCTATAAAACCACCTATGTTAAAAATAAACTAAAAAACTAATGATTTCAAAAAAAAAAACTAAAAAAAAAAAAAAAAAAAAAAAAAAACTAATGATTTTTTTCTCCCTAAGAATCTCATCCAAATACAAATCAAAACAAAACATTAAAATAGTTCTTAGGCTAAATTTTTTTTTCAAGATCAGATAAGGCTTTCTCAGGCCAGGGATATGTGAAAGAAACTATTTTAGACTATCATGGGAGTTTCTAAAAATAGAAAAGCAATATAGTCCCCACTGTATGCCTTTAACACTCTTCTCTTGCAGTAGGCCTTTGACCCTTGGGGTTTTGACACAGGCCCATATGTCTCTCCTAAGGCTAATGTGATACCCATGTCAGGATAATTTCTGCAGTTGTCGACTTCCAATACACAGGAGAGTGCAGATTGGCTCATGTATCTGTCTACCATAAACATCACAAGCGATGACCCTTCCCTGACGTGCTTACATCTAATTTACCCCATTAGCAAAGAAAATAGAAAATGAAAAGAGAACTCTCAAACTCATACATAAATAAAGTGCTTGCCTGGTATGCACTTATACATACTCACATGCACATACATGAGC
Organism: Canis lupus dingo; assembly: GCF_003254725.2. NCBI lineage: Eukaryota > Metazoa > Chordata > Mammalia > Carnivora > Canidae > Canis > Canis lupus. The sequence continues at coordinate 54,259,659 of NC_064244.1, forward strand.
AAGATGTCTCCGATCTTGAAGTATTTTGCTTTATTGCTTGCAAAAGAACTATCATGCTTATTCTAACAATTATGAGATAAATGGAGTGTTGGTGGAAGAGGCAGCCACAGTTATCTCCATTGTTTTCAGGTAAACCGAAGACCAGACAAGTAATGGTGATTTTTCCACCCAGGGTCTCTGAGCTAAAAAATAGTGGGAGTCAGGCCTTTATTGGATCATCAGGCCCTTACCTTACTATAACTGCCTTATATCTACAATTCACTTTTCCTCTAATTTTTACTTCTGCTACAGCCTTTAATCCTTCTGGAGTTTTCTCCCTATTGAACTAATTAAATAGACAGATTTGAAGGAACCCAAGCTCCTAGAATCTGAGAGATCCCACAGCACAAAGTGATGTGAATCAAAAAAGATCTGCATTCCCCTCTGTGGGTCTAACTCCAGGCCAAGGTCATGGAATTCCCTCTTCTCTCCAAGTTCAGCTTAGCTCTGCCTCTTATGAGTCACAAACTCCATTTTCTTCCTCCGGAATGAAAATTAAAGCAATTCTGCTGGGTAATGAAACACTTAGGGAAAGAACCTCTTAGCCACCACATGTCAAGAGAAACCCCAACCCAACTCTGGTGTGTTGGCGTATTCCGTAGCCAGGAGTTCTTGAACCCACATGCTGAATTTCTAATGTATAGAGCAGCATGACTCTCCCCTACGAGAAGAATTTGGAGGATGGAGAAAATATTAAGGTGTAAGAACAGAACCATTTCTGAAAAAGTCCAATCCATTCTGAGGGTAGAGAGCACCATGCTGGTCATGCAGTGGCGTATCCGAGAGCAGTAGCTCTTGCAGGAATTTCTGAGTATTGGACTCAGCCAAGAGCTAGTATCTAACTCCTTCTTCGGTTTTAAATGCCACACACAGAAAATTGCTAATAAGGATGTGGGTGCCGTGCCCCCTCCTTCATCACCACCTGTTCCTCGAGGCAACAGCTTATTTGTGGGAGCCACCCCTGCCAGCCTGACTGTCTGTAGAGACCCCTCTGTAGCAGAAGGCAGAGAATGGCCATCCCTAGGGCATTTTTCACACTGTGTTTTCCAAGCTGGCATTTCTGGGAGAAGATGAAAAATTGATTAGCTTTGCTAAGTGTAGCTGTAGATGAGGGTTGCCAAAGGGCCACCGTGTGGCACCTTCTGGGAAGTGACGCCTTGCTGTGCAGAACCTCCCGGCCTAGTAAGCATGACGGCCCCGGACGCCCGTGTCCAGTGGCAGTGCACCCCAAGGCCGTACCTTGAAAGCTTCCATGGGGCTCGCTTGTCAGAGTTACCCCTTAGATGACTTCCTTCCTAATAAGGAAAAGCCGGCCGGCAACACTGCCGCCGTGAGCACTCAGAGGCCACGGAAGCCATGCAGACCCCCGTTCAAGCTATCCGCTTGCCTATCAGAGGGACCGTATTGAAATCAGGGATATAATTCACCGTTAGGATATAAAATACATGGACACTTAAATAAAGATCACATCCCCAACCACCTTCACATGCGAAGGCACATTTCACTGCAGACAGACTGAGGTTTCCTGATACCCGTCAGACGTGCACGTGTGGCCTCTGTAATTGTCTCTTCATATTCAGCTTACACATGTTTATTATCCTGCTGAAGGAATCGTTCTCGTCTCTGTTCTCTCACCAGCCGCGTTGTCCAGACTCCCACACATGAAGCAAAGAGCAAAACACTCCTGGAGGTGGGAGGCGGGTGGCAACCAGATGCTGGCGCCTCTTCTGCCCCCTACCTTGGGGTGACCCTGCTGGGCCTTCTGTCCCCTTTCATGTTGGCAGGTCCTCAACATACCAGATGAAGAGGGGTGGCCTTTTCTGAGCGTTCTCCTTCTGCCCCCGGAGCATGTTGGGTGTTTTAAATGGATTGCATGGGAGTGAATGACTCACATGTGGGATGGTAATGAAATTTTGGAAATGAATACCTACAGAAAAGCAGAAAAGCTGCAGGACTCCGAGGATGCTGAGAGCGTAGCCCCTGATGCAAAATAATGACAAGAACGCTCAATTTAGATGTATTCAATAGGAGGAATAGGAAATAATGTAAAATACATGGTACAGTAATTTGCTTTTTCAAGAGGCTCTCTTTCCCTCTCCCCGTCTTTGCCTGTCTCCCTCTCTGACTAGCTACGTACACACACACACACACACACACACACACACACACGCACACACACGAATGGATCTGCACGCTCAGTAATTCTATTACCAATACAAGTTGAGCTCCTCTCCTCTTTACTGTGGCCCAACGGGGATTTTAGCATAATGACTAAGGTAACAATTTTTGAATAATGGTCCTTCTGAAGAGTGTCGTGTTTCCAGAGTCTAGACTCAAAGCTTTGGGCAAACATTATGCCGTTCTGAAATCTCCGCGAGGCTTGTCTGGAGGCAGGTGGCCCAGGCCGCGGCCCGAGCTGCAGCAGGAGGGCTGCGGGGCCGAGGCTGCAGGGACAACGGGGAGACGCGCTGGCCGGGGGTCAGGGGACGGGGTGCCCGGCGGGCTCCGGGAGGTCCTGGGCGAGCCCTAGGGCCCCCCTGGGACTCAGCGGCCGCCGCGCCCCTCTGGTCTAACACGGGGAGCCGAGGCCTGAGCTGTGGGTCCCAGGTCATGAGGCTCTTGCACAGCGGTCAACTCAGACTCCGCACAGCTGCTCTCACAGTGAGGGCACGGGCGGGGCCCGAGGTGACCAGGGCTTTGCCTGGGGACCGCAGAGCCGACAGCCAGGAGGGCGACGGGCGGGAAGGGCTCCTGGCTCTGGCGCCCCTGTCATGCCCCCAGGCTGCATGGGAAGGGCAGGCCCTCTGTGTGCTGCCCCCCTCCGTAGGAAGGTGAGAGCTTCCGCAGGAATTAAACCCCAAGAAATGAGTTTTCAGGTCCACCGAGCCAAATGTCAGTCAGTCAAGAGCAGTCACTTTCCCAGGGCCACAGCGCCAGGCGCTGTTGGGGAAGGGTGGGCCTCGGCCTGGCTGGAAGCCCAAGTCCCGGAAAGAGCGCAGCCATCCGCGACCGGGGGCCCTGCGTTCGCCCCGGGGAGCCGGGCGACCCTGGAATGCTCTGCTCATGAGGTCACGTTGGGTGCGCGAGGTATGTGTTTTGCACACACAAAGCTTACGTGCACTGCAGAGTGGTCGTCTTAGGAAACTCCTGCAGAGCCTAAGAAGGAGACGGTTCCTGCATCCACCGGGTCTCCACCTGGTCACGGTGCTGCCCGAGAAACAGCAAGCAGCCGAGCGGATTAGGGAGACCAAAGGGGGGGGGCGCCCAGCAGGTGCCCCTCACCTGGGGCGCCCTCGGGACGGAAGCCTGGCCCCGCAGCTGCAGCTGCTCCGCCAGCCCCATGGGGTGCCCAGCGCAAGGCCGCCCAGTTGCCCTGGGGCAGCCTGTTAACCGCGGCGGGGAGGGTGCAAAGGCCTGGGCCGGGCGTGCAAGGCCAGTGCAGCTCGGGGCCCCGCAGGGGAGAGCTGGGCCCCCATCCTGTCTGCCCTGCGGCTGCTCACCCCTCCTCCACTCACCCCTCCTCTGCTCACCCCTCCTCTGCTCACCCCTCCTCCGATCCTGCCTCCTCACTCCCCGTCCCCTTCCTGCCTCCCAGCCTCCACCTCGGAACCGGCTTCTCAGGAACCCAACCTGCCGCACACATCTTCCTGCCCCTCAATCCCGAGCCAAGAGACTTTCTGAAACCTCCATTTCTTTTTAATTGTTAAGAGGAGCCACCTGGCAAGGACTCTGGAGGCGGAACCCGGACTGAGGAGGACAGGGCACAGCTGTTGGGGAGTACGGATTGGTGGGTGCACAGGACTTTGGGAATAGAGGACGGCCTTTCAGTGCAACAAATAGGTGATTCGGCACGAGAGATAGCATGGAAAGACAATGATGTCACACCCAAAGGTGAGGGGCCCCGCGGCACACCCAGGAGCCTCGAGCAAGGCCCCGATGCTTTCCCGAGGGCCCACCGTCTCAGCCAGGCCACGCGTGCTGCCGCGCGATCGCAGTCGTACCTTCCATCTCTCGTGAACAACACATCAGTGGTGACTTCAACGATGGTGTCTTTTCTGCGTGAATTCTCCACCCTAAATATGAAGCCATTTGTGCTGCTCATTCTATTGGCCTACTATGCTCTGACTTGTTCCCCCAAACCGCGAGAGCAAATCACCCGGTTTCAGAATCTGAATAAGTCAGTGTAAGCTAGCTAGCTCCTAATTCATGGTCAGCCCGTGACAAGCAGCTCCCATCACCAGTAGCATCTCTTGGGACCTTGTGTTCATAGATACCCAAATCATCCACATGCTGGGCAGCACAACTCAATTCAAAAATAGCTGCTGTGCCCAGGAAGTTACAACTGGATGGTGTTGTGTAACCTTTTGAGCCTCTCCATTTCTAACTATTAAAAAAAAAAAAAAAAACTAGAAGAAAAAAATGTGCCAGACTCTAATGATGAGGTCACTTCTAATTTAATTGTGAGAATGTTAGGTACAAATTGTGACATGTAACTTGGAGATAGCTCTGAGACGGAAGTCGGATTTTGCCTGTTGGACAGCAGGCTTAACTGTTGCATTAAATGTCTGGACACTTCCATAGAGTACTGACCACGGTGCAGCCAGGTTTGCACATCAGTGAAAATGAAGGACGAGAGGACACAAGCCCCCACCTCCTTCCTCTCTCTAATCTGCTACTTCTTCTCTCTCATTAGCCACGATCAAATAGAGCCCCTTTTACGTGGTCCAAGCAGATTAGCCTACTGGCCAGAAAGCAGGTGGAGAAACAAATTCTGGAGGGATGGAAAATGGAAACCACTCAGGATGCAACAATGCATCGAGATTTGAGCATAAGCATCTTTTCCCCCCCTTTCATTCCAACTTCTGTTAAAAAAAAAAAAAATGAAATCAGTTAAGGAAATCTTCCTGGAAGGAAGCTATATTTTAAGAAAGAAGGGGACTCGACTAGGGGTTGTCAGGAAGACTGTAGAAAGGGATTATCGATGTTGCTGTCACCTTCATTTGGTGTTTCAAACACAGCAAGAATAGATCACCTGGTATATCAAATACAACAAAACTAATGTGCTGTCATCTTCCACATAGTTTGTGCTCTATTTGAAGGCACGTGTCCCACTGACAGGCCAAAAAAAAAAAAGACAAGATGAGGTAGGTGTACATTTTGAGGAGCTGCTTTACCCGTGCTTTATAATGCGGTTCCCAGAACCGCAGCCGTGTGAAGGCAGTTTGTCCATCTTCTGGAAGACAAAGGGTGGGCAAGTCATGATTCACCACATCGGGGACCAAACATCTGCTTGAGGTCCTGGCTCTCGATTTACTTAGGCCTAGCTTGGTCCGCATCCTGGCCTGCCACCTAACGGCTATGTGACCTTGAGTCAAATTCTGTAAGCTCCCTACGCCTTAACTTACGTATCTCACAACTGGGGACACAGAAGCACCCCTTAGTACTGTAGTGAAGATTAGAGAAAATAATGTGTCTGTATTAGTGAAAGCCATTTTGTTGCAACTAATAGTATCTGATTCTGGAGAGTTTAAGCCCCCTCCCCCGCCCCCCAAAAAAAGAGGAAGAGAGGCAAGAAAAAGAGAGGGAGAGAAATGGAGGAAGGAAAAGGGGGAAGAAGAAACAGAAGTATTTGTGACCACTGGAGTTATCTTACTGTTCAAGGAAAAAGTGATTTGAGAAAGAGTAGATTAAAATGTTCCTCTCACATACAGACCTCGCCATAGTTCTTAATGATTTCAAGCTTGACAAATCTCTCAGAGGGCAGAAGCTAGGACCACTCTGGGATCCCGGCAGCAGCTGCTGTGTCCCTTCTTTCTGGAACAGATGGCGATGTGGCTCAGTTTCAGTGGCCACAGTCCACGGCCTCTTCATTCCCAAGGTAAATTCCAGGGAGAGAGAATTTCATTGGCTCAGCTTGGATCAGGTCAATCAACTGGGTCACCCAACCAGGGTCAGGATGAGGAGAGGCCCAGTGGTCACAGGGGACACAAGTCCACCTTTGTGTGTCTAGAGAGCAGTCCAGGGGGAGGAGGAAGCTAAAGAGCCATGCAGCCCCCATACCTACAGAAAAGCCACGGCATATAGACCCCAACACACAGAGGTCATCATGAAATGCTAGCTATTTGTATTATTATTTCAATGGCCATGACAGAAATACCATTTAAAAATTCAAGTTTCTTATCCCTGAAGATCTTTTGCAAACCATTAGCTGTTACTGTTGACATCTATACATTCAACATTTTGGATTTATCCTGTATCTCTCATTAGATTATAAATCCATGAGAAAAGGAGCCATTTTATTTCCCACTATCTCCATCCTCACTATTTATTGAACAGTTGGTGCCCAATAGATGTGGCCTATTCCCTAAACTCATCAATCTGTACTGATATCAGAGCTCCTGTAAGCAAACTGTGCTCCCATTTGCCCTTTCTTAAAACCTAAGACACAAATCAGCGTCCGTTCAATGACGTTTACTTGGTTTATATTACGTTAAAAATACACTCAATATTTCAATTTGAAGAAAAAATATATAATTTCAACCCCACTCAACATTTTAAAAATTATTGAAAGTGGCTTACAATAAATGCATGTCTGCTACCAATTGTGATCAAATGGTAGGAGCTGCCTGGCACTACGTTGCAAGGGTTTATAAGAAAGAGGCTGAGACCACGAGAATGGCATCATCAGTTAATAATGTCTGGCATGGACACAGGATTGGGAAGTGTCGGCATGTATGTTAAGTAGTTCTTACACCATATTCAGAAGTTAAAATAAATATGAAAATCAGAATCTACATAGAGAAAACTAAGAGCAATTTGAAGCAGGGATGACAGACATTACTGTAACTGCGTCCTCAGTTTAGAGATGATGTGAAGATTGACTTAAGGTAGATTATGTCAAGGCAAGATTTATTTATTTACATAAATATAATATTAGACATTCTCACAACCATTGTGATTATTTAAATGATAATAAAACTAGCAATGATTATCAAGATTATAGTTAGGTGATTTTTAATTTATTAATTTTTTTTACCATTTAAAGTCATGAGTTTCCAAATCTGGCATTTAAGTGGTGATTGTGCACTAAAGGAGGTTTAAGTTCAACTACGCAAAACAGAAAACTCAACTCAAGAGAATTTGAATGAGTACACTCAATTGAGCGTCCAACTCTTGATCTCAATTCAGGTCTTGATCTCAGGTCATGACCTGAGATCCATACCCAGTGTGGAGCCCACTTAAAAAAACAAAAACAAGGGCAGCCCATGTGGCTCAGCAGTTTAGCATCACCTTCAGCCAAGGTGTGATCCTGGAGACCCAGGATCGAGTACTGCATTGGGCTCCCTGCATGGAGCCTGCTTCTCCCTCTGCCTGTGTCTCTGTCTCTCTGTGTCTCTCATGAATAAATAAAATCTAAAAAATAACAAAACAAAACAAAAAACACTTGAATGAAATAGAGGCTCCCTGTATTTTTCTCTCCCATAAAAGTCCTAAGACAGGCACCCCAAGGCTGGTTTGGAGGCTCCATAGTCATCTGTTAAACTGGTTGTCTTCTATCTTCGTTCATCTTCCCGATGAAGCAAAATGTTTCCATCTTCAGAGCTGCCTCATTGCCCAAGATAGCTGTCCATCTTATCTGCAGTCTAGCCAGGAAGAGAAATGAAGGAGAAAATGGCAAATGGATGAGTTGTTCCACTGAGTCACTGTGTCTTAAATAGTTTTCCCAGAAGCTCCACTCAGTGACTTTCAGTTGGATCCTACTGATCATCTCAAGCAATAAGGAAATTTGAGAACTGTGCTCTCTCAGCAGAACACATTGCCATCCAGGAGGAGAGGAGCATGGATACTTGGTGGGCAACTAATGGTGGCTGGCACAATTTGCCTATTAGAAACATGCTACCACTGAGTGTTTAGTGGTCCCACTAAACATAACCTTGGGGCAGGGACTTCATCTGCTTTGTTCACTCTAGAACCCCAAGCCAGTCCCCAGCACCCAAACACTGCATGAAATACAAATAACTGACCCAACGTTACTCAGCAAGTAAGAAGCTGAGTCAAAGTTAAGACCTTGGGCTGCCCCAAATTCCTGCGATACTCCTCCAAGCTTTGAGGATGTACGAAAAGGTAAACGGTTGAGGTATGGGGCAAGCTGGAGGGGCAATTGGAGGCCAAGTAATGACAGTCCTGAATATCTTTCCAGCAGAGCTTTCAAACACAGATCCCACAGGGAAAGTGCAAGGAGAGAGGAACCAGAAGAGAGTCTGTAGAGGAGAGCACAAACCCAGGTCATTGCTGATTGGCTTGAACCAGGACATTGTCAGCGGGAACAGAGGCACGGGGAGGAAGCTGAGACACTTTTCAGGGTCTATAGGATGAGAGCCATTGGCTGTGGGAAGAGGGAGATAGCAGAGATCACAGCCTTCCAGTTTATGAGGCAGTGTAGATGAAGATGACCACCATAGTAGCTCACGGGTGCAACAGGTTTTTAAGTGGAAAAGCAAAGAGTATTTTTTCCCCAGAAGAACCACCAAAGGATAGTCAAGGAGCCCAACAAAACAGCCTAATCCAGCCAGAAGGAGGGGCAATTGGAGGCCAAGAGATCCATTCTTCTTAAATCAGAAGAATGCGCTTGTTCCTAATGTCTTCTGGTTATCACATGTGTATTCCTCAGTCTTTTTGTGAAGTTGCTTCTACTACAGGCTGAGCAACTAGAAAAGAAGAACTGAGGAGCACAAACTGTCTAGGAACAAGCTCACTGTTCCAAGTTCCCACTGAGGCAGGGAGGGGAAGCTGCATTTGTAGCAGCTTTATGACAACTATTCCCAGCTGAGAATCACAGTAGAATAGGTCCTCTTTGATGACAGAAGTCAATATAACGTGCGTAAATGTAGCTTTTTAAAAGCTGAGAACTTTGAAAGTTTCTACTCTTTCCTTCTGGTGATAATTATCAGGGTGGATTTTTTATCTTTTTCCCTTGAGTGCCCCAAAGGTGTGGAGAACCACCTTATTTAGCATGGTAAAACACGCTGGGAACCACCTTATTTAGCATGGTAAAACACGCTGGTGGCCCGTCTGATCCAGAAGTCATGCAAAGTTAAAATTGGACAGAGCATTTGGAAATATGAGAGGCCCAAATTGTTCCCCTTACCTCTGATGTCCTTGTGGCCAAGCGCTGGCTCCCTGTTCTCTGAGATCATCTGAACGACTCCATATTCACCAAATTTTATTTGGTAACAGTTATGTGGCCTGTATTTTCTTTCTAATTATTGCTGTATAGTCATTTCACAAGGTTCTTGAAATAGGAACAAACTTGACTTGTACTAGTGGAATCTCACATCAACAATTGATTTAATTATGGGGTAAAAATGCATATGGAAATGTTTAAAGAAATTTCCATTGTCAATTAGTTCTTGAAAACAAAGAAAATTCACAATTTTAAATATAAAGAGATGGATAGTAAACTATGAAATGATATTTTAGGACCAATAATATGTAATTTATTTCCTTTGTTTATTACTGCTCCCTCCCCTGCCAAAAAAAATAAATAAATAAAAAACACAAAGAGAAAATCCTGTTATTAAAATGTTTCAAAAAATTTTATTGTCTATTTATATCCCAAACTGAATTACAACCTGATGGATTAGTTTCATTAAAATGCTACAAAGAACTGAGAAAAAAAATCCAGTAATAATAAAGATATAAATAGTAAATAGCAAACTACACCAACCCAAATAAACTAATAAAGACAAGTAGAAAAGGAAGCAAAATACTCAAGAGACCATAATCTATATGACTTCTTGATATCCGTGATTTGAGTGATTCATAAACATTTCTAGAATACTGCTTGGGCGTCCAATGAATTCATTACCAATTTAATTTTGTTTTCTAGCAGTTCCCTTAGAATTTGTGGGTCAAATATTCAAACATAGCAATCCCTGGCTTCTGTCTTTACAACTTAAAATAGCCATTATTTAGCCTTGTTTTCTCTAAAGACTGCTTTCAGACTTGATATAACTGTTCCCACTTGATTAATTTCCTAAAGAGCAAAGTATTATTCTAAATATATTGAGATTTCTGGACACTTTTTTGTTTAAGCATTTCCACTTAGGCCTTGCATACTTCTCTCTGCCCATTCCCAGCCCACCTCCCAGGACCTGAGAATTCAGGCAGAAATGGTCTTAGATGCCATTATTAGTATTTGTCAGGTCATGTGATCCATGCTCTTTAGTACTTGAAGGAAACCAATAGGCCTGAAGGTGTCTGTGGCATCGTGAGATCCGTGGTCTGACTCTCTTTGATGTTTCTATGGGTGTTGTCGAATACTTAATCCTATTCATTGCCTGGACCATATCATCTCATAAACTTCCCAAACGGATAATCCCTGATCCACCCCATGTGCCCTTTCACTCTACCTTTTCAGAGGTGGATTTATGAGAGAGAAAGTGACACCGTTTTCAAAAAAATGTGTCTAAATTTCCCAGCACATTTTTAAGCACTTCAAGAGCATCCTCCAAATGTGACCAAATACCTTTTTTGTCCATGAAACTCTAGAAGCATCCAGGATTCTATTGCTGTACTGATGAACTCCCTCCAGCCTGCATCCAGGGAACCTAATCTAGATCATCACAGCTCGGAGGCTGATGGAAAATGACGTGTAAGTCAATATCGCTAAAGGACTTCTGCTTGCCTACCGCTTATGGACTTATTTTCAAAACATAGCAGTAAGCTCTAACCCACTCCGAGCTCCCGCTGAAAGCGTAGACATCATTTTCAGCCAATACATCACTTAGCCCGACAGCCAACTTTGTCACAATAGTGCTATTCTGATTCAAACCGCAAATCCTCCTCTAAAATAAAATCTCTTGTATCTGCAGGAGGAGATAAGTACATTCTGGGCACGTGTAAAACCCATTGGTCTCTGAGCATCAGCCAACTCTGTTTTCTTTCAAACACCCACCCCAAAACCCCAGCCCCTCCGCAAAAGCTCCCCTATCTTGACAGCTTTGAAACCCAATGCCGTGGCCACCGATCCAGAGAAGCCAGCACCGCGCAGCCCATAATAATCCATTGAGAGAAAAAAACGATCATCATACACGCTTAGTCATTTATCTTAACTTATTTTTGTTCTGTGAGAATTTATCTTGATTCTGTAGCACATCGCATGGAAAGATGCTGGGGTTTTTTTGTTTGTTTGTTTTTACTGTCTCCAGCCTGGGTTCTGTGCTACCTGCTAACAGCAGTGCTTCTAAGCCTTGAAGGACCCCAAGTGCTACTCTAGGAGATTCCTCACGTAAGAAGTGGTTCGTAAAGACTGAATTTGAATCTCCTCATTTCTTAACTGGAGAAAATCAAAGCAAATGGATACACACACATAAATAACCACTGCTTTCTAGCTCCCGGCTCCCGGGCCCTCCGTCGTCCTCTAGTTGAGCTAATGTAACTGATAGAGGAAGGGTCGGGGCTTTTATTTCGTGGGGGCAGACTGCTTTTAGATTATTCCAATAACCTGAGTGATCAAGGAACACAAGACTCTTACCTGGCTGCTCCCCTAGAAGGATCTATTTATTGATGTATTTTGGTGAAAGAGTCCTGATGCGTGTGTCTAGCTCCCGGCACAGAGCCCTGGAATCTAACTGCATGAACTCAGATCTCAGCTCGACCACGAGGGATGATTAGCTCCACTGATCAGTGTTCTGATGGTGAAACAGGCACCATCCTCGTAATAACACACCTTACAGGCTACGGTTAGGATGAAATGAGAGGAGAAGGCAATTTGGGCAGGGGAGGTGAGTGAGGAGGAGAGACAGAGACCTCTGGAGATCCCTGTCCCACGTTGTGCTTTTTCTGCTGCTCGCCTAATCCAGGGACTAATTGCAGATGTCAGAGCGAAGAGTTGCTCTGTCGTCTGAGCATTTCCTCCAAGTGCAGTCAGCGGGTCGTGCAGTGAACTCGCGTGATTTGGCAAAAGTCTCATCTATTTCATCCACAGCTTGAGACGTCCTTATAAAATATAGCATTCTGCACAGGCCAGGGGTCTTTACTGGGCCAGGCCCCCCAAGGCTCTGTGGCGCGTCTTCCCTATTTCTACATGTCTCCCTCAAGGCCGTGGACAGTCCCAGTGTCTGTGCAATGACCCATTGTTAAGGGCCCACTATGTGCCACACACTGGATTTGTCTTATTTACCTTACGTGAAACTGCAAGGTGGACATTGTTTTGTTTTGTTTTTTTCCTTTTAACTTATGGAGAAAATGGGATCCAGAAACATAGGTAACTTGCCAAAGACCACACAGGCAGGGAGGGGCCAGGCTGGTACTCACCGTTAGGTCTGAGTCCACTATTCCACGGAAGGCAAATACGTGTTCCCTCCTGTGCCCAACGGGGTGCACTGGTGGTTTGTGAGTTCTGTATTAAGAAGCATTTTGAGGCTGGACCTGAGGTCAGGAGAGAGAGTCTTGTTAACAGCGAATGCCGTCTGCGGTGAGCTCCGGTGGGGAGAGGGCCGGGGGCAGTAGAGGCCAAGCTGCCTCCCGAATATCATGTGCCTAGTTTCTGCTCACCAGAAAGCAGGGGTTAATTTGCCTCCTTGGAATGCTCTCTATACCTTCTTGCATTCTTCCATCCCTTTTTCATCAAAGGAAAGCCTCCCTTTTTGGAAGCTTTCAACCCCCACAAGTTAGTCTTTCCTGCAATTCCTTTTGTTTAATGCCGATTCTTTATCTCCTGGGTTGCAGAGAGACCAGAGGCAACTTGATTTCACACATCTCTCCAGCAGCGCCTCTTCCCTTCTCCTGACCGTCTTGCTTGTCTAATTTTCCGACATGGGAGCCTACTCAGCACGCAGCAACTCAATTCTTGGCCTGGACGAGTTGTTTAATCCCTCTGCACTACAGTTCCTTCCCTTATCCTTTTTTAAAGTGTATGTGGGGATGCCTGGGTGGCTCAGTGGTTAAGTGCCTGCCTTTGGCTCAGGGCATGATCCTGGGGTCCTGGGATCGAGTCCCCACATCAGGCTCCCTGCATGGAGCCTGCTTCTCCCTCTGCCTGTGTCTGCCTCTCTCTGTGTCTCTCATGAATAAATAAATAAAAATTAAAAATAAATAAATAAAGTGTACGTGGATGTCTGCATGTCTGTGGAGAGAGTGAGGATGGATACAGCAGGTGGGCAGTGCCCTTAGCCCTGCCTACACATCAGAACCACCGAGCAGCTTTGCGAGCTTGCCCATACCTGTTGGGCACAGTCCACATCCGCTGAGTTGATCTCTGGAGCTGGGCCCCAGGGATGAGTTTATCGAAAGCTCCCAGATGATTCTAATGCGCATCCATCCGGGGTAGAGAACCACTGGACAACCACTAAATACACATGGAATTGATTGATGTCACTTAGTAAATAAACCACGCTTGGGGTGGGGGGCAGGGGTCACTTCCAGGCCTCATCCAAGGGCTTATTGGCCCTTTTAAACACTTAAACCTGCAAGTTTTTAAAAACACAGACCTTAGACGACTTTTAAATATATTGGCTTTCCCATCCTTACAGAATGATACCGTCGGATTTACTCCTCTTCCTCATTTTGCAACGTACAGTGTTCCGATTTGGTTTATGATTTCCATGTTTGCTCAATCAAGTTCTCAAAGGGCGGTCTGTGAACTGTCTGTCTCAGAACGACCTGATGTGCTTCCGCAAGAGAAAAATGAAGATTCCCAGATGGACCTGGGGCCTCCTGGATAAGAGCCTGGGGTCTGGTGTTTTCAGGCAGCACCTGTGTCACCTGTAAACACTCCACAGTGTAAGAACCCTTTTTGGTACAGACTGGTTTGTGTGGCAAGTACCCTAGCACCATAGTCCTAGGCACACCTGGGAGTGTGACCGACACTACCTGATGGAAGTCACCTTGCAGTGTACAAAATACGGACTGTAACGTTTATGCGTAGTCCTTATATTGCTATTTAAAAAAAAAGGCACACTCTTCCACTTCCATTTAACAGCCTCTCCTAAGCAAAGATCTCTGTAATCGAGGAGAGCTGCTGAGTTTGTGCTTTTGTTTGGTTTTGGGTGATGCCCCTCCTTTTTAATCGTTTCGACTGAATCCATATAGATCTTGAGGCCAAGAGCAATGGCCCTTCTCTGGTGGGCTTCATGAACAGGCTTAACCTTGAGGACTGCTTCCCGGCTGCAGAGAGTAAGCAACCAAGACTTGGGTGGGGGAAATAATGTGGCCCCAAGGTCTAGGTTTGAATACAGAAACCCCACTCTGGTGTGTAATTAACTTTCCACCCATGAGCTCAGTGCTAAACAACGGTCCCTAGATTCCTGGGTACATGATTTTGCTTTAAAAACCTGGCTAGTCCCTGGTCCATAAAACCAAGTCATCATTAGTAAGTGAATAGATACAAAATCTTTTTAATATCCGATATGAAAGACCATTTCATGCACCGAGCAACTCTCATACTGGGTTCGTACTTAAGCGATTTCTTCTGGCAAAACTAGAATTCAATTATGATGTTTTCTTTTCTTTTTTTATTTATGATAGTAACAGAGAGACAGAGAGAGAGAGAGAGAGGCAGAGACACAGGCAGAGGGAGAAGCAGGCTCCATGCACCGGGAGCCCGACGTGGTATTCGATCCCAGGTCTCCAGGATCGCGCCCTGGGCCAAAGGCAGGCGCCAAACCGCTGCGCCACCCAGGGATCCCAATTATGATGTTTTCTAATGGGTAGATTTTACTACAGAGATTTTCAGGAAATCAGAACTTGTTTGTCCGTGATTTAAGGGAGGGCGAAGTTTAGTTTTCAAAAAGCATGCTTCCTTCAAGGAGAAAGTTTTCCTCCTTGAGCCTTATGGTCATTTTAAACTTAATGACGTCAAAAGCTGGCTTTCTCTAGAAGATGACCAGCCCCCCCAGCTGGGTCAGGAGGTCATATGTTCCTGTTCCTGGCCATTCCTGGGATGACTCAGTCACTTATGTAGTCTTGAACAAAATGTAATTTTTTAAAAGGATTCTCACTTTTACTTTATATCATATGAAGCAAAGAAACGACATCATTACCTTAGGATCCACTCACACATCCGAACACGTTGCCATTGGCCCCCAGACTCGGTCATTGAGACACCCCTTGGTTTCAGTTCACGTGTATTCAAGACGAAGAGAATCTGATTTAGGATAAAATGAGCTCATTCTCCTGGACAGAGGGAAAAACCAAGCTTGCCAATTCTGGTCCTAATCTCACTTTTATATTGTCAGGATTCTTCAGCACAACCACGAAGTCTTGATCTACTTTAGAATTCAAATGTCAACTCTGGAATTCTATAGAGATAATGACAATAATCTTCACAATGGTCATTTCATAGCCATCCTTCTTAGGAAAAGCTGGTGAGACCGTCCATAGTACGCAGCGCAGACAGTAGCAGACATCGGACAGTGCTATGTGTCAGGCATTTGGCAAGTGCTCCACGTACATCCCTTCAGTCAGTCCTGCTGCAAGCCCTGGAGTCACGACTATTCATTATCCCATTTTGTAGAAGGAACTGAAGCGCACAGGTATGCTGCAGGTAGCCACGGTCAGAGGAGCAGGTTACAAGGGTCTTTCGCCCTCTGGAGCCCATGCTCTTCCTACGTGATAGGTTAGGTAGTTTTATGATAGAGTAAAAATATTGGTGCACCTGGGGGGCTCAGCGGTTGAGTGTCTGCCTCCAGCTCAGGCCATGATCCCCGGGGTCCCAGGATCGAGTCCCGTATAGGGCTCCCTGCATGGAGCCTGCTTCTCCCTCTGCCTGGGTCTCTGCCTGTCTCTGTGTGTGTCTCATGAATAAATAAATGCAACTTTAAAAAAAATAAAAATTTTATAACAACTCATATTAACAGGGTGCTGGCTATGTGCCAGCCAACACAGATGCACTTTACATTCAATGACTTACCATAGCAGAAAACTACGATAATCATTGCTGTGCCAATGAGGGATTGAGACTGAGGGAGAGTCAGTCACTTGCCCAAAGTCTCCCCGCAAGGGTGTAGCAGACCCAGGGGCACCAGGTAGGCCTGCCCCGACCCATCAGCATCCATCTCCCAGCCTTCGGGGCTTTTCTTGCGGCCTTCGAACGATTGTCAAACATAACCGCACCTCAAGGATACAAAATCAATGCCCAGAAGTCAGTGGCATTTCTAGACACTAACAATGAGACTGAAGAAAGAGTAATTAAGGAGTCCATCCCACTTACAATCGCACCCAAAAGCATAAGATACCTAGGAATAAACCTAACCAAAGAGGTAAAGGATCTCTACCCTAAACACTACAGAACACTTCTGAAAGACATTGAGGAAGACACAAAAAGATGGAAAAATATTCCATGCTCATGGATTAGAGGAATTCATATTGTGAAAATGTCAATGCCGCCCAGGGCAATGTATATGTTCAGTGCAATCCCTATCAAAATACTATGGACTTTCTTCAGAGAGTTGGAACAAATCATCTTAAGATTTGTGTAGAATCAGAAAAGACCCTGAATAGCCAGGGGAATATTGAAAAACAAAACCAGAGCCGGGGGCGTCACAATGCCAGATTTCAGGTTGTACTACAAAGCTGTGGTCATCAAGACAGTGTGGTCCTGGCACAAACACAGACACATAGATCAGTGGAACAGAAGAGAGAATCCAGAAGTGGACCCTGAACTCTATGGTCAACTGATATTCGACAAAGGAAGAAAGACTATCCACTGGAAAAAGGAGTCTCTTCAATAAATGGTGCTGGGGAAATTGGACATCCACATGCAGAAGAATGAAACTAGACCACTCTCTTGCACCAGACACAAAGATACACTCAAAATGGATAAAAGATCTAAATGTGAGACGAGAATCCATCAAAATCCTAGAGGAGAACACAGGCAACACCCTTTTTGAACTTGGCCACAGCAACTCCTTGCAAGATACATCCATGAAGGCAAGAGAAACAAAAGCAAAAATGAAGTATCGGGACTTCATCAGGATCAAAAGCTTCTGCACAGCAAAAGAAACAGTCAACAAAACTAAAAGACAACCTACAGATGGGAGAGGATATTTGCAAATGACCTATCAGATCAAGGGCTAGTTTCCAAGATCTATAAAGAACTTATCAAACTCAACAGCCAAGAAACAAACAATCCAATCATGAAATGGGCAGAAAACATGAAGAGAAATCTCACAGAGGAAGACATAGACATGGCCAACATGCACATGAGAATATGCTCGGCATCACTTGCCATCAGGGAAATACAAATCAAAACCATAATGAGATCCCACCTCACCCCAGTGAGAATGGGGAACATTAACAAGGCAGGATACCACAAATGTAGGAGAGGATGTGGAGAAAGGGGAGCCCTCCTGCACTGTGGGTGTGAATGTGAACTGGTGCAGCCACTCTGGAAAACTGTGGAGGTTCCTCAAGAGCTAAAAATAGATCTGCCCTACGACCCAGTAATTGCACTGCTCGAGATTTACCCCAAAGATACAGATGCAGTGAAATGCTGGGACACCTGCACCCCGATGTTTATAGCAGCAATGTCCACAATAGCCAGACTGTGGAAGGAGCCTCGGGGTCCATCGAGAGATGATGGATAGGGAAGACGTGGTCTGTGTATACAGTGGGATATTCCCCGGCCAGTAGAAACGGCAAATACCCACCATTTGCTTCGAAGTGGATGGACCTGGAGGGGATGATGCTGAGTGAAGTAAGTCAGTCGGAGAAGGACAAACATTATATGGTCTCACTCATACGGAGAATATAAGAAATAGTGAAAGGGATTATAGGGGAAAGGAGGGGAACTGGGTGGGAAATATCAGAGAGGGAGACAGAACATGAGAGATCCTAACTCTGGGAAATAAACAAGGGGTAGTGGAAGGGGAGATGGGCGGGGTGTGGGTGACGGGCACTGAGGGGGGCACTAGACGGGATGAGCACTGGTGGTTATGCTATATGTTGGCAAATGGAACTCCAGTAAAAAATATGCCCGCCCCCCAAAAAAAGAAAGAAAAATGGGAAAAAAAAGAAGAACTGCGCCACAAAGACTCTGGGGTGTGACCTGGAGAACGTTCGCACGGTCGGGGGTGTGCGGGCCCTGTCCCGGGTACACGAGGGGCACAGGGCGCCCGCCTGGGGCTGTCATAGCTGAGACCAGACAGGAAGAGAAGCAAGGCTAGCTTCACGAAGCTTCAGGGCAGGGCCCCGGGGCACAGGCTAAGGGTCCAATGAGACGAAGACGCGCAGGGACGCCGGAGGGAGGCCCGACGGCCGCAGCTTGCCAGACCCCGACTGAGCCAGGCCACCCGACTGAGCGCAGATGCCATCATCCTCTGGACCTGGCTTGTCACGTCCTCCGGTGACCGTGGACTCCAAGCCTGTGGTCCTGCCTCGGCCACCGCGCTGCTGGCCGGCTCTGCGCTCTGCTCAGCGTCCTCCAGGACACATGTCTCGCTTCGCTGTCCCCCAGCCCATGCCCTTGGGCGCCCCCAGAACCTCCTTCTGCTGGGGGGGCTCCCCGGTGCAGGCCAGACGCCCCGAGGTCGCTCAGAAGCTTCGCTGTCCTCCCTGATTTCCCGGTGGTCGGCGAGCTTTGTAGAAAATACCCCAAAGCATCAAGAAGAAGAGAAAAACAGACAAAAACAGACCTATTCCGCAACAGAGGGAGGCCAGCTGGGCATCGGGCTTAGAGCCTGGGGCGGGGGGGTCAGCACCACACCCGTGCCCTTTACGGCCTGTGCCGTAGGTGCCCCGAGTCTCCCCGCTCACATCAGTCCTCACTCTCAGCATTTTTTGTGACCCTATTACGTTCCGTGCATGTCACCAAGCCGGGAGTGTCTGCTGCTTTACCCTCAAGGGCTTCTTCCGCTTTGTTTCTTTTACCCTCTGTATAGCGCGGCTGTGCTGGCCCCGCGGGACGTATGCACACCCTGCGGCCCGTTTCCCGGGCGTTCTGGGACTGCGGCCCCCATGGCCCCGCTCACGGAGCGCAGGACGGTCCCCACTGGCTTCGGGCCTTCGGTCGTGCCTCCGCTTCCCCCGCAGCTGCAGCCACATCGCGCTTCCCCAGGGGTCACGTCCAGGCCCCACCGCACTCATATGTCCAGCAGGCGGTGCAGCAGCAGGTGACAGGTGACAGGTTCCAGGCGTGGGCGGTGGGAGGGCCGGGTGTCCCGTAGGCGCAAGGTGGTGCGGGGGGAGCACCTGCTACCCACAGTCCACGCAGGGGGAGCACCTGTTACCCGCGGATGTGCGAGGGGAGCACCCGTTACCCACAGGCCGTTTGGGGGGACCCTGTTACCTGCAGCTGTGCAGGGGGAACACCCATTACCCACAGCCATGCAGGAGAGCTCCCGTTACCCACACGCCGTGCAGGGGGAGCTCCCATTACCCACAGGCCATGGTGGGGAGCACCTGTTACCTGCAGCCATGCAGGGGGAGCATCTGTTACCCACAGTCCATGCAGGGGAAGCTCCCATTACCCACAGTCCATACAGGGGGGAGCACCTGTTACCCGCGGCCGTGC
This sequence comes from Canis lupus dingo, assembly GCF_003254725.2. Taxonomy (NCBI): domain Eukaryota; kingdom Metazoa; phylum Chordata; class Mammalia; order Carnivora; family Canidae; genus Canis; species Canis lupus. The sequence continues at coordinate 54,279,211 of NC_064244.1, forward strand.
AGAGAGAGCACCCATTACCTACAGGCCCTGCAGGGGGAGCACCCTTTACCCACAGCTGTGCCGGGGGAGCACCAGTTACCCACAGGCCGTAGAGGCAGCTGAGGCTGGGGGAGACACAGGCCTGGCAAGTGACGACAGGGGTCCACACACAGCCTGTGTGCCCAGCACCCAGTCGTGGTTGTGGCTGGAGCTTCTCTTGGGGCAAAGCACTCTGCCCCAAAGACTTGGGGCTCCAGGGGTGTCCCACGAGACCCTGGGGGCCAGCTGCTCTTCCTGGATGGTAGGCTGCCCCCTGGTCACAAACCGGGCAGGGTGGGGGGTCCAGGGCACAGGCACCACCTTAGCAATGGCGGAACCAGGTCAGAAGCCCCAAAAACAGATGTGTGACTCTGGAGGAGAACTGCGGCCCTTCAGAAAACGCGCTGGAGAACTGGGACAACTCTGGGATCCGGTTTTGGTTTTGGTTTTTTAATTAATTAATTAATTAATTAGAATTTTAAGATTTTATTTATTTATTTATTCATGAGAGACACAGAGGGAGGCAGAGACACAGGCAGAGGGAGAAGCAGGCTCCACGCAGGGAACCCGACGCAGGACTCGATCCCTGGACCCTGGGGTCACGCCCTGGGCCCAAGGCAGACACTCAACCATGGAGCCCCTGGGCGTCCCGAGGATCCAATTTTTACAAGAGCCCCAGATCCTGACATCTGTGAGGGCCGGGTCGTCCTCATCTTCCTGAGTGCTTGGGTCGTAAGAGCACGTAGGTCTGTAGCCTGTCCGCGGCCTGCTCGTCCTCCGTGCGGGGAAGCAGTGTTCTGAGCGTCTCTAACCAGCCCACAGACACGGGTCTATTTTTGTGGATCCAGACGCATCCCTTTGTTCTACCTCCCAGGCCCCTCCCAGTGGCAGTGCCCCCGCCACCCCCACCCAGGAAAGCCCCAGGGAGGCTGCAGCAGGGAGCACACAGCCCACCGGCCCCCAGCCTCCCTGCCTCCGCCCTGACTCCCACGGGCCACGGAGCCTCCTGGGGAGACCACCGCAGGGCCAGCGGCTGCCGGCCTCCTTGCACCGCCGCTCATCCCCGCCGTTGGCTACTGACTCTCCACCGAGCTCGCTACTATCTCTGCTCAGCATCCCGGTGACACCCCCATCTCCCCAGGAGGGGAAGACAATGCGGAGAGGCAGAGGACAGCTTTGGCCTGCTGGCAACCGCTAGCCCCATGCGGTGGGGGGCACGCGAAAGGTGGCTGGTCCAGAAGATGTGCTGTGGCTCTATGATACTCGGCAGAGGACAAGGGTTATACATCAAGAAAAGACAGTAAAATACCCCGGGAATAATTTTTTTTAACTGTAGATGTGCTGAAATGATCATGTGTTGGGTATGTTGGGTTCAATAAAATCTATTATTAAAATCAGGCCCACCCATTGCTTTTTTACTCGTGTGATCTGGCAACTGAAAAATGTAAACTGTGTATATGGCTGACATTACACCTCTATTGTACGTGTCTTGGGCCACACTGCGTTCTTAGCACTTCCGACACCTCAAGTGGCTAAGACGAGCCTTGAGGGTGGTGCCTCTGCCTTGGCAGCCATGGGGCCCATCAGGTCTCACCTCAACCCAGTTCCCCTCTTAGGGGGTCAGTCTTTAGGTACATCTGGATGTGTTTGAAAGGAACCTGTCTCAGCACATAGCAGTCCTGGGGCATTTGGTCCTTTTCGGGTCTCTAAAGCCCACCCCCTCCCTGAGGTGAGGAGTTAGAAGGTGAAGGACACTCTAGTTCCAGAAACTTCCTTCGTCAGGGTGGACAAGTCACTCCCACATGGCCCACACCCTAGCTCTGGGTCCTTCCACTGCATTCTCTCTTCCTTTCCCCTCCCGAAGACAGAAGGCCACCTCTCAGGGGAGGATCTGCGGGGGAAAGAGGCCTCCTGTCCAGGGGCTTGGAGGTCGACCCTTAATGCCATAGCCCTGGGCTGCCACATTGTGTCCTGTGGCCACGCCTACCATCTCCTGATCTGCAGGGAGAGCACAGGGGACAGTAATACCCAGGAAAACAGGCAGGATGGACTTCTCTCTGGCCACGTCCCCCAGAGTCCTCAAAGCAGCCTGCCTCCGGGGCACTTCTTCTCTAGAAGCTTCAGCAACAGTTCAAGAAACTTCATGGTCCATAGGACCAGGTGCCGGCACCAGCAGCATCAGCACTCTTAGAAATGCAGATTCGTGGGCCCCACTCCCAATTTCCTGAATTAGAACCTGTACTGTAAGCCCCAGGAATCCGTGTAGAACGGGGCCCGGGTGACTTGTGTGCACATTGAAGTAGGAGTGATACACCCAGAGGTGACTGCTGTGGCTTCGGCGTCCTGCTCATCCACTTACTGTTCTTCCTGTCACACCCTCTGATGTGCTTAGGAAGACAACTATTTCCCCGCTCCCTTCTTTCCCAAAAGTGCATGTGACCTGGGCCTTGGGTGCTTCCGGAACCGGGTGCAGGTGAACCCTGTGGTGGGCTGCGGGGACATAGCAGGGTAGCCCTAGTATCTGCTACAGTCTCCCTATGAGACTTCGTGTGGATAAAGTTTCTTCTGCTAGAGACCCACTGGAGCATCGCTGGTCCAGACGACCTCCCAGGTCCCTCACAGGCATGAGGCTCTGTGGTCCGGCGCCTCTCCAGCTCCTGGTGGACACGCCTGTAGGAGACACTGCTGTGTCCTTGGAGAGGGAGTGTCGTTCCCTGGGAAGGCAGTGTCCTCTCCAGACTCCATCTGCCCAGTGCGGGAAGGTTTTGGGCGCACCTCTAATCTCTGCAGACGCCACAGGGTGAGCACAGCTGGGATCAACCTTTCCGTGGCTCTTCATCCTAGAGTCCGGGCCTTAGAACAAGCCTCCAATGATGCCAGGGGGCTAAGGGATGCCCACTTTCCGGGCCTTCCTTTATAAATAGTGTGAATCCTGAAGCCTTGCACTTCACTGAGTTGGCCCCCCAGGCTTCTCTCCTCAGGCAGCGTGGGGGCAAGATGGGGTGTGGTGGGAGGAACAATCCTGCACCGTCAGGCCTGAATGCAAATTCCCTTCAGTTTTCCCCCTCCCGCTCCCTCTCCCCATCCTGCTTGTCCCCCGTCTCAGAGCTCCAAGCACAGCAGAGCCTCCCAGCCTCAGGTCCTGCAGTGTCACTGCGGCGGTCACTCCAGACTATCCTCAAGATGAGGGTAGTATATGGAACAGTGCTGGCACACACACAATGCCCCGGGTTGGCAACAGCTGCGACCTGGAGCATCTGGGCCGGGTGTGGACCACTCCAGATTCCTGGGGGAGGTACCGTCCTGGCTTCTGCAGATGAGTCAAAACCACGCAGGTCTGGAGAAGCCAGTCTAGCAGAAAACAGAAGACAGATCAACAAAGAGAAAAAAATCGTTTGGGTTTATAGATTTGAAGTCTGGGAGGAGAACTATTACCCGGGTGACCAGAAGAGAGGATTTTTGCTCAGCTCAAGACAGTAAGTAAATGGATCTCTCTCTCTGAAGAGGGAATCTTTCGAGAACTTGATTAGCAGCAGACAGATCTCAGGAAAAGCCATCCCCTAAACTGACCGAAGCCAGAGTTTTCCATCCGCTGCGCGCGCCCACATGGCCCCAGCCTCCTGGTGGCCTCATTCCTGGTGGCAGCTGTGTTGATCGGCTTGAGACAACTAGCCTGTGATACTGTCTCTAACTTCAGACAAGGTCCCGCAGGGCGGAGGAAAGAAACTTCGCGGGGCAAGTCACTTGACGTGTCTGACTAGACTCAAACCCCTGTAAGCTGGCTGGCCTGAAGCAGATGACCTCCAGGGCCCCCTCCAGCGCTAACAGGGCTCCCAGGCAGACCCTGAGAGCGGCCAGTGTGCAGATCAACGCTGCAGCCCCGCGCGGCCCTTGCCCTCTGGAGCCTGGTCCCGGCAGCTCCACCCAGGGAGTGAGGCTTCCTCACTGGGGCTGAGGCCCATCCTGCTTCCCCCAGAACCAGGCCTTTACAGGGGACACGGGGACCTCCAACCAGCCCTGCCCTCTCTCCCGGCAGAGAGCGGGGTACACATGGACCCTGTAAGGGGCATCCGCCGCCGCGCAGCTAGCCCCGATCTGCGAGGCTGGAGCGAGCCACACTTCCATCCACCGTCCTCCGAGAGCCCCGACGGTGTGCACGTGTGCCCCGGTGATAGGCCAAGACCACCACTAGCTAAGGAGAAGGACAGCTGAAGACTAAGCAGCAGGCTTCAAGCCTCTCACCTCCTGCCTAGAGCCTCCAGAGCAGAGTTGGTGGCTCGTTGTGATGGCTCAAATCTCGAGCTGACTGTTTAGACGTGGCTCTTCATGAGAACAAATCCCGAATAATGCCCAGCTACACGCGGGAGCCAAAGCAAGGATTTAACTGTGGTACCACGGAGGGGCCCCCGAGGGAACTGGACGTGGCTGCTCCAGAGTCTTTTGTAGCTCCCCAAGGATCGGCAGCTGCCCAACATCAGGGGCTTCGAAATTTCTGAGTGGTGTGGCTGCAGGTTTCTCTCCTCTCCTGGCTGCACTGTTGCACCGCCTCAATGGGTTCTTACGCAGCCATCTGCAAGCTCTTGGTGAAGTTCTAATTTTGGGGGGCAGTTCCCCTTCTTTTCTCTCTACTGTGGCCATTGAACACAAGAAAAAACGGTCTATAGGCCTCAGAAGAATTGAAAACAAGCAGTGCCTCAAAGACGTACTTGCACAGCCTCGTTCATAGCAGCATTATTCACAGTAGCCAAGAGGTAGAAGCAGCCCAGGTGTCCACGAACAGATGAAGGGACAAGCAAAATGTTGTACGCCCATCCCGGGACTGCTACTCAGCCTTAAAAAGGAAGGAAATTCTGACAAACACTACAACATAGCTGAAACTTGAGGACATTATGCTCAGAGAGATAAGCCAGCCAGAAAAAGATAAATGCAATGCCATTACACTTACACAAGACACCGAAAATATCCAGATCCGCAGAGGTGGAAAGCAGAGCAGTGGTCACCAGGGGCCAGGGCGAGTGGGGATGAGGAATTGTTTGATGGGTATAGAGTTTCAGTTTTGCAAAATGAAAAGAGCTCCGAGCTTGGTTGCACAACCACGTGAATGTGCTCAGCCCTACTGCACAGTGTGCGCAAAGTGGTTTGAATGTCCGCTCTGTGTTATGTGTCATTTACCACCAGTAACAATTTTAAAAAGAAAGAAAAACCAGCGGCCGTCGACGCGGTACATGAAAAATCAAGTCCTGGTGGGGGTGGTTTCCACTTTTATGGAAGGTAAGGCAAGGCCATGGGTCAAGAGTACTTGATGTTCAAGTGCATCTCGAGCTGAGCCCTTGCAGAGGGGAGCTCCGCAGCCCATGGCTGCACCCAACGTCCACCAGAATTTACCCTGTTCCCACTTAGGTCCCACCTTCTCTCCCTGAGACCACTGAACACATGCCTGATGACCCACTATCAGCACGGAGCTATGAGTACCTAGGGGTGTGTTACGCACTGTACGAGAGATCACAGGCAGCCCCTCTGTGCACTCCGACTGGTTCAGACCTGCAAGGAAGGTCACCAAGGGAGCAGCAGATGGAATCTCGTCCTGACACTCAAGGCCGTGATCCATACAGAAGCTCTTTCTCCTCCTCCTCCTTCTCCTCCTTCTTCTTCCTCCCATCTCTACCTTCCCTGCCAGCCCCCAGGAACTAGCCCAGCAACAGAGAGGCTTGAAACGGCTGCTAAAGGGACAGGCTCAGAAGCAGTGGCACTGCCCTTTGGTCATTGTTTGGGTATGAGCACATTATGTAACTCTTCCCATCTTAGGTGGGGATCATGGCTTAGATACCCGTGTGGGATTAGGGAGGGCTCGATGAGCTTCTGCTCGAGAGCCCTCACCCCAGAGCCTGCGCACCGGACGTTCTTGATAAATGAGGACTAACGCTATTCTCTCCACCCAGCTGAGGCCGACCCAGGTCCTGGGTACCAGCCCCGCCCGTTCCGCTCCATACAGTCCTCCAGGAGCCCACCGGGAACCTCTGCGGCACCAGTAATCTGCATCCTTCATCATTTTTGGTGACTCCTCGGGGCTCGGGCGTCGTCAGGCACCTCCCTACGGCAGGGTGCAGAGGAGTCAGAGCTGTCGTTCTTAAAACTCCCAAATACGCAGGACTCGTAGGCAATAGCTTGTGGGTCACACATAACAGCTGATCGTGCAGGGGCTCAGAACATGGCACTTGATGGGATGAGCACTGGGTGTTATGCTACATGTTGGCAAATCGAACTCCAATAAAAAAAATTTTTTTATTTAAAAAAAAAAAAAAAAAGCATGGCCGGGTTCCTTCCTGCAGCGGGGACTAACCTCCTCGTACTCTGTGATTTGAGGTATCCCAGAAAAGGCTGCCACCCCCAAATCCCTTCACGCCTGCGCAGAGGTCTTCCTTTGGGTTCATCTGTCTCCCTGCTCCCTCTTCTTTTAAATGTAAAAATCTTTGTAAAATGTAATGTGAAATCCTTGCTGGGAGAGATCTCACACCCACCTTACCTGAATGCATTTCCTGATTTTTCTGAGATAGTATTTTTAATTGCAAATTAAAGCAAGGGAGATGAATCCCAGAGAAAACCTAATCTACTTTATAATTAATCCATCTGTTCGTGCTGCCCATTTGTACACTCATCCAGTGAGCATTTCTTGAATAGCTCCTGTGTGCCAGGCACTGTTTGGCCCTGCAGGGATGGCTCTGCTGGGAAAGCCCTCTTCAAGATTCTGAACAGGGGAATTCTCCAATCTTTCCAACACTTCCTTGGCAGCCAGTGCATCAAATATCTCTGACTGGTTGTAAGGGGAATACAAAGTCATTCGACTGAGCAACTTTAGTTCAAGGGTAGTGATTTATTTATATCTTATCCTGGGTACCTTTTCTGGCATATGGCGGGTTGGTAGGTTTTGGTGGGTGGTTGGATGGATGGATGGATGGATGTTGCAGATAATATGAGTGTTAATTTGAGTTCCCCAGAAGCAGATCCTGGCGTAAGGATTTGAATGTAGGACATTTATTTGGGAGGTGATCCCAGGAAGTGCTGATAAGGGAGATAGGTAAAAGAAGGAAATCAATGAATGGTGTGTTATCAGGCCGGTTATCATTCTGATAAGCATCTGGGTGCTTGCCAGGCATTGAACAGTGACTGTCTCCCTGAAGTGAATGGTCATGGGATGCAGATGTTCTAAATCAGGACGCGAATGCACAAATATTGTCCATGTCGGTTGCCTTCAAATAAGGGAGCATCTTCTTTACCATCCCTTAAGGTCAGGGGCTTCCTGGAGATGGCCCAAGATCTTGGGTTAAATTCAGTATGTTCTTGGGCAGATTTAAGTAAAGTTTCTAGAAGAGGTATCTTTTTTATATGTAAGGAAATAGGTTTGTTCAAAGTTACCTATTTCAGGACAGGAGTTACTTTTAACACTCCTTGAGTTTATATCCGATCATCACTTCTTGGCTGTGGGGACCTGGAGCAGGCCACTTAAAAATCCCTTTGCCTCAGTTTCCCCATCTGCAAAGCGGCAGTAATAATATCATGTATCTCAATAGGAATGTTGAAGTGATCAAGTGAGGCTACGTTACTTAGTATCTATGAGTCACTGGCAAAGAGTAAGTGCCCGATAAATGCAAACTATTCTTATTATTGCTTGGAATGAGTAAAGATGTATGCTAGGTGAACGCAACGATTCTAATTCCTTTAACATTATTATAAATACAACCGTAACAGGGACATGCAGATGGATAAACAATCTGGGATTCTAATAAACATTTTGAGAATTTGTAAGCGCTCTACGAAGAAAAAAAGATGATGCAGGCTCATCATCTAATGTCGACAAAGCTGAAATAAGAAACCTAATTCTGTTCATTTGATTCTCAGGTGTTAAACCTCAGAGAAACCAGGATTTAAGGCTATTTCAAACTCAGCTTTCCTGGGGGCAGCATACAAAGAAAAGGCAGGTTTGGGGCACCTGGGCGGCTCAGTCGGTTGAGCGTTGGCCTCCTGATTTCAGCTCATGTCGTGAGCCCAGGGTCATGAGATTGAGCCGCACATCAGGCTCTGCCCTCAGCAGGGGGTCTGCTGCTTGAGATTCTCCTTCCCTCTCTCTCCCTCTGCGCCTTCCCCCCTCTAATAACAAATAAATTGTCCAAGAAAAAGCAGGTTTAGTATACCAGTTTCTGTTGCTACACCCTGGGAAAGACTAACAGGTATCTTGTGTTTTAACACTAAGCTCCCATTTGTTAGATTTCCATGACCTTCACATCTTGACATTAAGGGGGGGGAAATTAGATCTTTCTCTGCACTCTGCTCCACATCTATTAGATAGATCAACTAGAAATTGGGTTCATCTACAAGTAACTGCGACTTGAGATATTGTTTTAAATCAAAAAAGAGGGTTTTTTCCCCCCACTTATAAAATAAGTGTGGAGTTAAACCATCCAAAGCAGATATGGTGACTCCAAAATGTCATGAAGGACCTCAGCTCCTTCCAGCTCCTAGGGTGTGATCTGAGTCCTTATGCTCATAAGATGGATACTGGAGCTCCAGCCCTCACTTCGTGCTCCAGGTAAAGAGGAGGAAGATGCAGGGAAAAGACAAGTGAGACCTTGTGGCTGAGCCATCCCCCTTTAAAAAGCTTTCCCTGTAAGCCTCCATTCAATGGCTTCCAATTATATTTCATTGCCTGACCCCCCCCGCCACCACATACACACCTCTAGAAAGAAGAGTGAGGTGTTTTAGTGGGCACCTTGCCACACCCAACGATATAGGGATTCTGTTAGTAAAAAGAAAGGGAAGGATTATACTGCTCAGAGGTCCAGCAATCTTCGTCAATGTGAGCTTTTTAATAGATTGTCTTTCAAAAAAAAGACAAAAGGAGGGGTGCCTGGGTGGCAGAGGGAGGAGTGCACGTCTCCGCAGAAACACCGGGCCAGCCCCGGGGATCCCAAGGCCACCAAAGCCCCTAACCTGCTGTGCATCAGAGCTGGGGTGTCTGCTGGAAAATCCTAACATGTGCCCTGATCCAGCAGAGAACACTGGGGCTCACAGGTAATGATGATGGCGATTAGAAACAATAATCATGGGGCGCCCGGGGGCTCAGAGGCTGGGTGTCTGCCTTGGGCCCAGGAGGTGACCCCGGGGCCCGGGATCAAGGTCCGCGTCGGGGTCCCTGCAGGGAGCCTGCTTCTCCCTCTGCCTGGGTCTCCACCTCTCTCTCTCTCTCTGTGTGTCTCTCTGGAATACATAAACATTAAAAAAATTAAAATAATAAATATAATCATCATGATTTACCACGTGCCGGGTGCTGACCTGATTACTTCATGTCTGTGACGACCCCACGAGGTAGGTTTGGAGGAGGTCATGTCCATTTTACAGATGTGGGAAGTAAGGCCCAGAGGGGCCACTCCAGCCTGCTTACTGCAGACCACACAGCTGGAAAGCGGCAGAGCTGGACTTTGGAGCTGGGAGGCCCGGGGGAAAGCTATGGGGTGCCTGCGGGGTACGGGGGAAAGCTGCACAGTGTGGCAGGGGCTCTGGGCACCTGCTAGCCCACTGCAGAATCCGAGGGCCGGTTTGCCTGCCTGGTAACAAAGGTGCCTTCTGGGCCCATCCACAGGGAGCCAGAGGCCCAAGGCCGGCTCAACGGAGAGGCTTCCCCAACCAGGAGCTGGAGCAAGAAAACCGTGTCACCTCCGACGTAAGGGCTCTGGCCCCAGGCTCCCTGCCAGACCCTGTGCTGCCGTCCCTTGTGCCCTGGATGAAGCACAGGTGCCTCCCGTCTGCCCAGACCACAGGTTTTCTCTGGCCGCTGAGTAGGTGTTAGAGCAGGAGCGCCCTGGCCCCGAGGCTGAAGGGCTCGGGTTGGGCCTCCCAGGGACGGGCCTGCCCTCCCCCGGCCTGTGCTCCCCCGCGGCCCAGAGCAGCGGCCCCGGATGGCCCGGCATCTGCAGAGAGCAGCCGCTGCTCCCAGGGGGCTGCCCCACTCCCGCCCTGCTCCCGCCCCGCTCCTGCCCTGCTCGCCGTCGAGCCACACCACGTTCGCTTGAAGAAGGGGCCCCAGGGTCCGACGCAACCCCGAGGACAGACCTCCAGCTCCCAAAACCAGGTGGCAGAGGACGACACGAGTTGCGGAGGGTCCTGGGAGACTGGGTAACGATGCGGTTGACGTTGGCGGAGTGCCCGCTGAGGGCCGGCCCGGAGCTGCCCCTTCCGTTAACCTCTGGAGCCGCACGCGGGTGCAGGCCTGGCTCGGGGTGGCCCAGAGGCTCCTGAGGCTGCACCGAGGAAATGCTCCACCGGAGGCGGAGGCCCCAGGGTCCGGGATGCAACCCTGGCCGACTGACCGCACCTGTTGGCGTCTCCATCTTCAGTCTCCCTAGTCACCGTCCTTTCAAGAACATTTGTGGGATAAAAAGCTTCAGGATATAGAACCAGTTTCCCCCTCAGAGCGAAGGGCAGGCTCGCCACTGGCCCTTGGAAAGGATCTGCATTTCCTGAGCTCGGCTTTCTCTGGAGAGCAACCCGCTGGCTGGGCAGGTGTCCCTGGCCCTAGAGGTATCACACCGTGAGACGTGGGCGCCCCCATGGCTGTCACTCCAGCTGCTGTGGCCGCTGGGAGTAGTAATCCAGCTGCTGTGGCCGCTGGGAGTAGTAATCTATCCTCGGTCTCTAACGCAGGAGTCTCGTGTCTTCCCCCAGCATCCGTGAAACTCATGGCCTAACTCATTGCATCATAGGGAAGGAGGTCCCTGAGACACCTCACGTTTAGCCAGTGGTTCTAAACATGATACACCCCACTCTGCTCCCCCAGAGGGGCACGGCCCATTTTATTCCCTCAGCCAAGGCCTCTCATCCAGTCATTATTTTCTTTTCTTCTGGGTGAGCTTGATGAATAATGAGCGGGAAAAAAAGAGGGGAGGAGTATACAAGTGACCGTGCTCCACCTGTTGAAAGTAAATTAAGGGATAGTCCCTTGGAAGGCAAGAATCATGGTAGCTCAAGGCTCCATCATGAAAATGGTTAGGAATCAAAGTACAGATCAACAGGAAATAAGGGATGGGCTGAAATTCTCTGACATAAAAAGAGCATTAAAACACCATTGTGCTAGGAAGCATTGGTCAAAAGTTGCAGAAAGAACTGAAAAAAATAGAACAATAGGCCACATATGCCACCGAGGATGCAACCTCCCTGCAGATGCACCAGGAAGACCAGCTATCGCTGGTTCCGCACGGAGCGTCTATCCCCAGGAATGCATTTCCTGCCTAGGATATGCTTTCGTTCCATCATAGGGCACAGACAGGTACCACAGAACTTGTAAACTGGAGTCTACCTCTGGCCCCAGCCCTGCAGTAGGACAAAATAACATGGATAAACGTGGCCATATTGAGATTTTTGTCCTAAAATATTGCTGGAGAAAAAAATTAATTATAAGGTTTAGTCAAAAACATTTCACACAGTGGTAGCCTTTAATTTTTTTTCCAGCTATGGGAAGTCATGACCACATTACAAAGAATAAGCTCCGAAAATAGAGCCTTCAAGGAAAGCATTTAGTAATCAGAACGCATGATAAAATGAATCTGACTCAAATTTTCCAATACAAACAGTCATTGTGCTACCTGGTAACCAAGCATGAGCAAATCATGTAAATGAATGTAATTACTATTATTAACTTTGATGTCAAAGCTAAGAGTTTGTAATTCTTTTCTTTTCTCTCATTTTTAAGACCCTTTACTCTACCCTCATGCGTGGGCACTGAAGAACACGGAGGGGCACACAGCAGGGCTTCCATATTAGAGTACCTAGATTTATTGGCTGCGTAGAGGGGCCCAAATTAAATCCCTTCTCTTATCTGCTTCACCTTGGAATGGAGAACTGGTGATGTGCTCCTGGAAGAGCTGAGATGCCCTCAGGCAGCCCAGAGTGTTCGAAGGAGCTCAATCCTGGGACAGAGTGGCAGTGAGAGTCACACAGACTCAGCCCAATTTTGCAAAATCAAAGAGCAGAAGCCGAAACAGAGTGAAGAGTGTGCATGACAATCGGCCTTGATGGTCTTAGATGAACTCTTGGCAGAGGCAGATCCTTGAAAGATAGAAGTCGGGGGCAGAAGAGGCAGGACAGTCTCAGTCTCCAGCTTGATAGGGACTAATTGGTTACCCATTTACTATCTACAATCAGTTTAATATTACCTACCTACCAATCTCCCCCCTCCCCCTCCCCTCCCTATTACATACTCATTTTTTCATCCTTATTAAAACACATCAGCCCTGGATGTCTCTGGCCCCAGTCCCATACGCAAACATCATGACTGTCCACACCCTCCTCAGACAGGTAGGTTGGTAAACACTTTTCAGGAGGACTTTCTATTTTACACAAACCTCTCAGTTCCCTGAGAACTCAGAAGCCCTGACTCACTAGACTCGAACATAACTATTCACACAATGACTTTCTGAGGACCTACTGTCAAATCCCTATTCCTCCCATTGGAGGACTTCCCTCCTGGCCTTCTCTCTCTCTCTTTCTCTCTCTCTCTCTTTCTAATAGTTTTATTGAGAGGTGATTCACGTACCCATTAAAGGTACAATTCCGTACTGAATGAAGTACTGATATGTGCAGCAACAAGGACAGACTCTGAAAACACGCTGAGTGGAGGAGGCCAGTCACAAAACATCACATATTGTATGAGTCCACTTATGCCAATGTCCAGGATAGGCAAATTCCTTTTATCGATGAGTAATAGTCCATTGTACCACATTTTATTAGACCACATTTTATTTGCCATTTATTTTATTTATGGCATCTGGATTATTTCCACCTTTGAGCTCTTATGAACAATGCTGCTAAGAATATTCATGTGCAAGGTTTTGTGCGGACATATGTTTTCATTTCTCTTCAGTATATCTAGGAGTGGAACTGCTGGGTCATGTGATAAGATCGTGTTTGACCTTTTGAGGAACTGCTAGACTGTTCTTCCAAGAAGCTAGCTTGGAAGACGCCTTATAGTCCCACTAGCAGCGTATGAGGGTTCCAGTTTCTGCACATCTTCATCAACACTTGTTACTATTTGGTTTTGATTATAGCTATCTGAATGGATATGAAGTGGTATTGCAATGTGATTTTCATCTGTATTTCCCTGATGGCAAAGAATGTTGAACATCTTTGTAGTTACTCATTCTTTTTTTTTTTTTTTTTTTTTTGAGATTTTATTTATTTGACAGGGAGAGGGAGAGCACAAGAGCAGGGGGAGGGAGAAGCAGGCTCCCCGCTGAGCAGGGAGCCAAATACGGGGCTCCATCCCAGGACCCCGGAATCATGACCTGAGTTGAAGGCAGACACTTAACTGACTGAGCCACCAGGCGCCCCTCATTCATCCTTTTTATATCTTCTTTGGAGAAATGTTATCAACATATTTTGCCCATTTTTAATCAAGTTATATATCTTTAACCACAGAGTTGTGAGAGTGCCTTCTTCTATGTTCTAGATACAAATCCCTTATCAGATATAAGCTTCCTCCCTTTCTATGGGTTATCTTTTCACTTTCTTGATGGTGTGTCATTTGGAGCAAAAAAAATAAAGAAAGGAAAAGAAAAAACTTTTTAATTTGGATGAAGTCCACATTATCTATTCTCCTTGGCTTTGTTTGGATGCGTAGTATCATATCTAAAAAACATTGTGTGATCCAAGGCCATGAAGATTTGCACCTGTTTCCTTCTAACTTGTTTATAGTTTTAGCTCATATTTTTTAGGGCTTTGATTTATTTTGAGTTAATTTTTGTGTATTTTATAAATTTTATGTGTAAGTAGTTGCTTTACCTGGGTTTTCAGGTAACCAAAATTACCTAATGAAATTGAAACCACTTTAATTTGGGTGGAGAAGTTATAAGGTGGAATATAAGAACCCTGTGACTGTAGCACTTTCTCTTACAAAAGTTATAGAAAGTGTCCGTGGACCGAGCCCAGGAATCACTATTTTCCTTCAGAGCTCTGGCTTGGTCATCAGCATCCTCCATGCAAAGCTGCTGTTCTAGAAGGCCTAAGTCAAGCCACAGGAAGCAGTAGTGCAGCAAGCTGAAAAAGGGATATTCACCTCAAAAACCCTAAAAGATCTATTCTTCCAGGTATCATTTTCGAGTTAGATGATGAGAATATTCCATTGGATAAGAAGTTGTTACCTAGGCAAGTTTCCCTGGGCCCTTTGCTTGCCCCAGCTAAGCGTTTGGAGTTATCTCCAGTTATTCTCCATCACTCGTGCCTTACTTTTCAACTTTACTCAGGATCTTTACTCATCTGGGGTGCTTATTAAAATCTGTCTTCCTTGGTCCTGCCCCAGATTGGAAACTGTACGTCTAACAAGTAGCCCAATGATTCCGATGTAGGCCATTCCTACACCCACCTTGGCGACACTGTGCTGAAGATTATCTAAGGACTCTGAGTTGTGTTTAACTCTAGCCTTGAGTGTGGTTTTCTTGTGGCCAGGGCATCACCCAAGCCTGAGGAAAAGGGTGAGGGTGCTAGGGCCTGGGGAAGAGAAGAGTAGAGTGCCAGGACAAGTGAAATGGGGAAAAAAGTTTGGCAAAGAACATCTGGAAGCCTTTTGAAAATGGTGGAGAAGGTGGAGAAATTTTGCCTTATCTGAATATCACCTGTATTATTATTTAACTGTTATCTTTCTTTATATCAATGCATGTCATACTGCTCCCTCCTTTAGACTTGTCCTGAGAAGTAGGATCCAGGTTAGATAATGTTTTGCAAAAATACATTACAAAAAATATGATGCAATTATTGACATTTTTAAAAATCATCTGTGTGCTACTAAAGTCTTTACAGAACTACTAGTGATCAGAACATCATCCTTAGGAAAACAGCCTTTTACTCTGTGAGCTTCCGAAGGGCAGAGATTATGTTCATTCCCTTGGCAATTCCTTGTGATTACCATTCTTCCTCTAGGACAAAGAAAGTTTTTAAAGAAACACCTGTTTTCCAGAATGAAGATTTACCTCTTGCCCACCTTCTAAACAAGGTATAGTTCATCAGAGGTTGAGGGTCCTGAACAGTTTGATCACCATACTGTGCACATACATGATTGCCACTGTACAATGCAAATGTGCCATGAATTAAAAGTCAGTGCAACTTCCCCAGAGGGTATCAGAATTACCATCAGAGCTCTACTTTTTATTTCTTTACTTTAAAAGTTCAGTTTTTTAAGAAGGGCTTTAGAGTCAACAAAATGTATATAATATCCTAAAGAGTGCAAATTCAAAATATTTAGAGGAAATTTTCTTGAAATAGGAAAAAAAGAAAAAAAATAGGAAAAAAAGTGCAAGTGTAACTTTTTTGCAGGTTTAGGTTTTGTTAAACACATATAAAAGAATGTGTTCAGATGAATTTCAAGTATGTCTTTATCAGTGACTATTTCTCCTCCTTCAACATTCCTTAATAGGGGAGGTTGTAAGGAAGCTGCCTGCATATGCAACAGTAAACTCATATCCCAGTCTTCCAGGAACATAATGCAATCATAGTTTGCAAATACAAATTTGGGGGAGACACTAGGTTCAGTAAATAGAGATTTATGAGGTTGTCTCATTAATATTTCTTGGTAAGCACGTATTACACAAAAGGGGTGAAGTGAAATCCTCTATAGCATTTTGAGCATCCTACTCATAATGAGATATGTAAATGTTGCAAATCAGGAGAGTATAATAATGTTTTCCATGCTAATAGGCTAAGTTCAGTCCTATTTATTATACATTTGGTTCTATTTGTTGCGTGAGTGCTGTATTCATGCCAATCACCATTTGGGGGGACTTAAAATGGAAGCATACATTGATGTTTCTTTTCCTGGCTTAATGTTTTCATAGTGCCAATTGAGTAAACATCTGCAGGGAAGACGCATATGCTTTAGGCAGAACAGAAATCTTGTATTTTTATCAAAGTGCTAGACCCCTTCTGTTTGCATAGCCAAACAAACAAAAAACCGTATCTCTATGTACTAAAAACACACTGGGTTGTAAAGCCCAGAAGAGTATGCTTTCTTTTCTTTTAAAGGATTTTATTATGTTTTCCAATATACTATGTATAATGAGCATGGTTTTGGAAAGCAAAATACTTCACCAAACTAGGCTAATTGCCTAGAGAATAATGCAAATGCATATAAGATTCAACTTTCTATACTTTTCTTGGTAGAACAATCATTCCTATCCCGAGGACATTGGTGTTTTCTTTAAAATATGCTTACCCTGGATACTTCAGGGTATGTGTGCCCAAGCAAACAAAATATTCACATCTAGGGCTTTATTTGTCATTTCTCTCGTATCTTTCAGGAAAAGTCCTAACTAGTATATAGTTTCATCAGATCCTAAAAAATAGCTAACTCAACTTGGATGGACAGTTCAGAAGAATCAGAATCAGAGTAAGATCCTTATTTGTATAGTGACTTGTGTGGCCGAATAGTTTCACTGAGAAACTCCACTGGGCTGTCTGTGCTCAGCAGTAGGCTTGAGAAGAAAGAGAGCGAGCGGCATTAGACTCTCCCCTTCTAAAGATCGCAAGGGCTTCCCTTTCTCCAAAGCAGAAGCACAGAGCCTTTGGATTTAGTCTCCCATGTATTAAATTCTACATCTGAAAAGATGTGAGGAAGGGTAGAGAGGCAGGCAGTTAGGGAGGGTTAGTGATATGTCATGTCTCTTCCACACAGCCTTTCCAGGGTGGCGAGACCTCCAATAAAGACCTACATGGAGCCACATACTGAACACCATGCGCTCTAGACTTGTGGTCCTCAATCAAGACACTACTGGCCAAGCTTGAGCCAGCTTGGCCAGACCACAGCTGTCGGGGCCTTTATAGGGACTCTTAGGAGCCTTCCAATATGAGAGGCTTTCAACAGGATCCTCTACAAAATGGGAAAGGCAGGTGCACTGGCTTAAATTATCAAGCTTGAGTTTTTATACCTTACTCATGCCAGCACTATGGCTCTTGTCATATCTTTCCCAACCACCAAGATATTTTAAATACAACTAATATTGCTCATTAAAAATGATTTCTAATATCTCTTTTGTTACCATGCCAGCTTCAAGATAATGATTCAGACTAATTACACCTACACCACACTCCTCAAACCCAAATATTTCCAAGTACCATAAATCCAATATAACAATGTGGCTTCAAGAGAGTGGGTGCCAATCACAGCAGCATCTCCTGTCTTCAAGTAAACACCACAGGTTTGGACAGGGATGGTCAATGGACTGATGACCAAAAGCCTTTCCCCCAAATTTCTTAGATTTCTTAAATCCCTAGATTTCGTTATCGCCTAGATATTGCAAGCCCCAAGGAAGGGCGACAGGCCACTCAAAAATTATATTTGTATTTCTTGACCCAACTAATTATGTATCCAAGTTCAAATTAATATGGCTTTTAAAAAAAGTAATGTGACATTTCTTGTGCTCAAGTGTTAGGACCCAAATTCACATGTCTTACATTGGTTTAATGTCTGTCTCCCTCACCAGACCATAAGCTTCTTAAAGGCTGGGGCCAAATCTGTTCTGTTCACCACTGTATTCCACACCACATTACATATACTCAGTAAATATTTATGGAAAGATGGGGACAGGGAAGGAAGTAGACGAAGGGAAAGGTGGGGGAGAGAATGTGTAGAATAGTGTTAAAACAGAACTGCCAAAACCAAGCCCTCCGCCTCTAGTGTACCTCATTGTTCACTATGAGGATTTCAACTCCAGGGCTCTATGCAGTCTTTCTCCAATATGTCACAGGCCCAGTGACATCTCTAAGACTAGACAAGGCACCAGAATAGAGTAACTACACAATAGTCCTGTCTTCTCAAGCTAAAATAGATCTCTATGTTTAAAAATACTCCAGAAGGACAAATAGAGTGCTATACCATAAATCAAGAGCTGACAGCCACAGGTGCCAGGCTCATGAAGGAATCAGTGCTCTTTATCAAATGTCCAGGCTAGGAGGTGGCTGCAAGATCTCCAGGAGCAACCCTGCCCCTTACGGATGAGAAGAACTGAGGCTGATGATTCTCTACTGGCACAGCCAGGATGGCAACCGATGATTCTTTTTAACTGATGATTTTTTTAACACATAATCTCATTCCTTTGATCTAGTCCACGCTCTTCTCACCATATGAAGTTCTTGAGATGGGTTTCTTCAGAAGAAAGGCAGAAAGGAAAAGGTTAGGAGATGGAGGTTTTAAACATCCAGGGTGGCAAATACAATGAAATGTAAAAACCGAGGGAAGGGTATGTGGCATAGCAGAGGTCCTGAAATCCCTGCTTCGTAACATCAAACACTGAATAAAATATAATTAAATAACAGGTCATGGAGAGATAGACAACTTTAATTGAATGTCTCAGGCTTCCAGAAGCTAAGAGCATATTCTACTGAAGTCTGGAACAAGAGTCTAGAAGGTAAGTGAGTTTGGAAGCCACTGGTGTTCAATCTGTGGGGTGGTGATGGTAGCGGAGGCTCAGGGTGAGTGCAGTGAGAGGGTATATGGAAACTCTGCATACTTTCCCACTTAATTGTGCTGTGAACCTAAAACTTCTCTAAAACAAAATAAGTTCCAGTATTTTTTTTAAAAAGATCATGAGGAAAAAAGCTCAGTAGATGACTGAAACAGCAGGTTAAACACAGATGAGGAGTGGATTAACTGAAAAAAAATTACATATAACGTAGCATAGAAACCAAAATACACACATGTACACTTCACATGTAGAAATAAATTTTATTTATTTAGAAATAAAGTTCACATTTACAGAGGGTATGGCGAGAAAGACCAACATATGTTTACTGGGAGTTCCACAAGGAACAGAGGAGATTGTAGGAAGAATAAAGGAGAGGCAACATTTGAAGAGACTGTGGGAAGAATAGTCCAAGCCTTCTCAAATCGAAAAGCACCATGAATCCCAAGCAGGATAAATAAATGTAAAGACACACCTAAACACATCATATTAAAATGAGGGGAAAATACCTGAGTTAGAGACACTATCTTAAGAGCAAGTACGAACAAAATAAATTACCTACAGAGGAGAGGCAAGAGGATCCATAGCTGACTTTTCAACACCAGCAGTGGACTAATTTTTTCGATGTGCTGAGAGAAAATGAGGAAAAGTGAACCTAGACCTTCGGGCTCCGAAAAACTACCCTTGAGGAATAAAGGTGAAATAAAAATATTTTCAGAAGAACAAAACCTCAAATTCTCCACAATTTCTAATGTACTTCAAGAAAAAGGAGAATTTTCCAGAAGGCAATCTGAGATAAAAGAAGAAATGTTGATAAAAATAGATCATATGATGATGTAGGCAACTCTAAACAAATGTTGACAAATTATAACAATATCAATAATACTGGGTAATTTGTAGTCTAAAAAAGATGAAGCTAAAATATCAGTAGAAGCCAAAATGTCTTGAATTCAGAAAGTAGGGATTGCAGCTTTCAAAATTTTAAGGTTCTTGTATTTTTGAAAGAAGAAAAGCAGGTTCAGTAACATAAAGGTTATTTTACTAAAAATTCAAGGGTAAATATAATATTATACAGGATCACCAAAGCCAGAGTTGTTTTTAAAACCCTCGAGCAAGAAATTATCAAAAAGTGAAAATAAAAACAATATTAGGAATGAAGCCAGGTATAATTCCAGACAAGGAAAAAACTTAAAAAACAGAATGATAACACTTCTATTAGAATAAATTTGAGAACAAGCAAAATGAAAAACTCTGTAGAAAAATATCTTGCCTGAATAGATAAAGAAGATGCAGTCTAAACACAGTGGAATATTCCTCAGCCATCAGAAAGGATGAATACCCACCATTTACATCGACATGGATGGAACTGAAGGGTATGATGCTGATTGAAGTAAGTAAGTCAGAGAAGGACAGTCATCATATGGTTTCACTCATATGTGGAATATAAGAAATAGTGAAAGGGACCATAAGGGAAGGAGGGGAACTGAGTGGGAAAAATTAGAGAGGGAGACAAACCATGAGAGACTCTTATCTCTGAGAAACAAAGGGTTGTGGAAGTGGGGGAAGGATGGGGTGATGTTATACTATATGTTGGCAAACTGAATGTAAATAAAATTTTAAAAATAAAAATTAAAAAAGCATGTCACAAAATCTAGAAAAAAATATAGTAAAATAAAATAAAATACACACTTAAAAAAATATATCTTGCCAAAATGGAAACATTGATAGATCTGTCCTTTAACACTAAAGAATTCAAATCAGAAATTAAAATCTTACCCCCAAGAAAAGATTAGACACATACGATATTTTCAAATATTCCAGAATCAGATCTTTCCAATTTTATGCAAAACTTTCCATAGTGTAGGAGGTGGGGAATGGAAATAGTCA
Source organism: Canis lupus dingo (assembly GCF_003254725.2). NCBI lineage: Eukaryota > Metazoa > Chordata > Mammalia > Carnivora > Canidae > Canis > Canis lupus. The sequence goes on from NC_064244.1 coordinate 54,299,610, forward strand.
TCAAGTTTTTCTAAAAAGCTAGTATAATCTTAATACAAAATTTAGATAAGGCTGGTTAAGTGAAGGAAAACTATAGATCGATAGCATTTACAAATATAGATGCGAAAATCTTGAACAAAATATTAACAAACAAAATCCAAAGTAAATAAGAAAAATAATCTGTTTACCAAGTTGTTTTTTCCTAGAAATGCAACCATATTTTAACACAAGAAAATTTACCACATTAACAGATTAACATAGAAAAACTATACAAGCATCACAATAGATACAGAAAAGTATTTGATACAAAACACTACATCCATTCTCACTAAAAACCTTTAAGCAAACTTGGCATAGAAAATAAATTCTTTAATCTAATAAATGATAACCACTAAAAAGTCTCCACAGTGAAGAGTTCTCTTGTAGAGACAACTTCCTAAAAATCAGGAATGATTTTGACAAAATAATATTCTGAAATATTCCTGATTCCTTTGTAATCAGGAATAAGAAATAGATGTGTGCTGGTTCACTCCTTCTCTTTTATACTGTCCTGACTCGTGTAGGAAGATGAGATAACAAAATATAAAGTATAAGAATTGGAAGAAACAAAACTGTAATCACTTGCCAGTGTTATGATCTCTTACATGGGAAAAACTACAGTAATTTTCAGGATTAATGGAGAGTTCCACAAGGAAGTTATGTAAAAAGTCAACATACAATACTAATTGCACTTTTGTACATTAATAATAGACACTCAGAAAATGGAAATTGTTTAAAGCTGTCCCTGTTCACTTTACTTTTAATTCTATTTTTCTATACATTTCACACTTGTGACAATAAAAGGGAAATACTGAGAAGATAATCAAAACACAGATGTAACATCCCCGGCCACAAAAACAAGAAGATACCTAGCACTAAATCTAACAAAAGTAGAAAATAACCTTAATGAAGGAAATTACAGAATTTTACTTGGGAAATCATTAAGGAATACCGAAATAAAACAGAATGTCGTGTTCATGGATGGAGAGATTCAATATCATGGAGATGCCAGTCATCCTCCAGTTGATCTAATTGGTCACCAACCAGAATCACCCTTTCCGATGACCCAGGCTCCAGGTACAGCAGAGTAATCAAGACCAGCTCAGTGCACAGAAGACAAGGATCACGGGTAGGAGCTTCGTCCCTCCAGGCACAGGTCATCGCATCTCTCCAGGCGCAGTCATCGTGCCTGCTTCCATCAGAGCAGCAGTAGCTGGTCTTTGGGACCTAAATCTCAGGCACGGTATTTAGTGCAGGATTTCTCTACCCTGGCAGCATTGACATTTTGGACCGGATGATTCTTTGTTGTAGGGGACTATTCTGTGCATATGGGAGGATGTTTAGCGGCATCTCTGGTCTCTACTCACTAGATTCTAACAGCATCCAAGCGCATGTGCCACTTGTGACCATCATGAATGTTCCCAGACTTCGCCAAACAATGGAGCACGTGCCCTATGGACTTTTCTCCTTTATTCACATGTCTTTCTGCTGGACTTTGTTTTATAGTGCTGGGCTGAGTCAGTCACCAAAAGACACATCCCAGGTGCAGAGAATCGGGAAACAGCAACATGGAAAGCCAGAACACCAAAGAGGAATGCCTTTTATTCATTTATTTTTAAAGATTTTACTTGTTTATTCATTAGAGACACACAGAGAGAGGCAGAGACCCAGGCAGAGGGAGAAGCAGGCTCCTCGCAGTGAGCCCGACATGGGACTCGATCCTGGGTCCCCAGGATCATACCCCGGGCTGAAGGCAGAGGCTCAACCACTGAGCCCCCCAGGCGTCCCGAGGAATATGTTTTAAAACTATAAGAGGAAATGATTTCGTCCCGAGGAATATGTTTTAAAACTATAAGAGGAAATGATTTCCAACTGTGGCTAGAATATTAGAATTCGCAATATTCCTGTTTCTCCTCTTCCTCCTGGACATGCAAGTAGACTACACTTCCCAGCCTTCTTTCACTTAGTCCATGTGACTGAGTTTTGACCAGTGATATGTGGGTGAAAGTGAAAGCTACTTCCAGGCCAGACCTCTAAAACCTTCCAGAAGATCCTCCACGTTCTCTCCTTGAGGGAGAGAGAAGGGATGCACAAGTCCCAAGGGAAGATTCCAAGCCCCTGGTGGGGTCTCCAGATGGAAGAAACCTAGGTCCCTAAATCATGTAAAAAAACTCCCCCATAAATAACTACACTTAACTATGAACAGAGCAAAACTTGGTGTTACTTCCCTGACGCGTGAGAGCTGTCCGATACCGCGGTTAGCTTGTTCCAACTAATGCAGCCCCTTGGAATCCCGCACCCACACCAACCCTCAAACAAATGGGCAAATAGGAAGGACGGGGGGTGGAGGTGGAGAAAGTAAATTTCAGAAACTTATCTCCTCTGAAATTTTTTCTCAGAAAAGCCAGTAGAGGACATACCCCATCAAAATAAGGGAGTAAATCAAAGAAAGAAGCCATAGACTCCAGACAGCGCAATCCGATGCGGGAGCCAGGCAAAGAGAATCCTTAGAGCAGTGGCGAGAGGCCTTGGTGGGATGGCTGGGCAGCAGCTAAGACAGCAGCCAACAAAGATGAGAGCAGGAGGGCAGAGGCTTCAGAAGGGACCTTCAAAAAAAATAGAAGCAATAGATTATCTGGATTCTTTGTTTTATAGTGCTGGGCTTCGTGCCCTTCTACCAGAGTCTGGGGTTACATCAGTGATGAAACATGGAAACTGAGGCAACCAGGGGCACCTGGCTGGGTCAGTCAGTTAGGCATCCAACTCTTGATTGCGGCTCAGGTCATGATCTTAGGATCGTGGGGTTGAACCCATAGTTGAGCTGCTTAGGATCTTCTTGCTCCCCCTCGGCCCTCCCTGCCCAGCTCACACACACACACACATGCTCTCTCAAAAAAAAAAAAAAAAAAAAAAAAAAGACTGAGGTAATCAACTCCAAGGAAAACAAAAGGAAATATAATTCTGACACACTCTGACATTTAGCTATCACAGTGTCTATGTAGACACAGCACTGTATATCTTGAATATTGACTTACGGCCCAATTATTACACATCTGTATTGGGAGAATGGGAGGTAGGACACTCTCCAGGGGAGCGTGAGGGCATAGGAGGGGGAATTCATAAGACGAGTAAGTTCTTGGGGTGCCTGCATGGCTCAGTCAGTTTGCCTTTGGCTCGGGTCATGATCCCAGGGTCCTGGGATCGCCTCCTGCTGAGCCAGGAGCCTGCTTCTTCCTTTTCCTCTGCTGTTCTCTCTTGCCCTTATGCGTGTGCTTTCTCTCTCTCTCAAATAAATAAATAAAATCTTTTTAAAAGATTTTAATCTTTTAAAAAAATCATTTAAAAAAGACAAGTTCTTATCTTCTATAATGGGAAGTTCATGGATAAAGTCTACAATTGAAAAATCAAGAAATAGCAGTATAAGCATATTATTTAAAAATATTGAGGCAAATTGCTCCCTGAACCCCCAAAAAGAAATAACAGCTAAAAGAAGTGAAAGTGGTTGCTTATTGGGAGAGAAATCAGGGGCAGAAAGGTTGGGAAAGGGCTGGTGTCCTTTGTGATTAGCCACTTAGTATTATTTGACTTTTAAATGACATATGTCAAAATTACTTTGTTTAAAAATTAGATTTAATATTTAGGAGATGAAAGGAGGAAAGAAAGAAGAAAGAAAGAAAGAAAGAAAGAAAGAAAGAAAGAAAGAAAGAAAGAAAGAAAGAAAGAAAGGAAGAAAGAAAGAAGAGAGAAGAAAGAAAGAAGAAAGAAAGAAAGAAAGGAAAGAAAGAAAAGAAAGAAAGAAAGAAAGAGAAAGAAAGAAAGAAAGAAAGAAAGAAAGAAAGAAAGAAAGAAAGGAGAAAAAAAAGGAAGAAAAGAAAAGAAAAAAGAAAGAGAAAGACAGCCAAGCTGGGGCAACTCATGTAAGAAACAATAATGATGCAGAAAAAATTATTTACTTTCAAATCAAAGAAATAAAAATTAAACTCAGATACAATTTATTTTAACCCATAAAACTAGAAAAGGTTAACAAAAGAAAAAAGAAAGATGGCTTACACGGTTGGGGTGGGAAGCCCCCCACCCTCGAGAGCAGCGGCCTAGCCTCCCGGGAGGTGGCTCCTGCCCTGCCAGGCCTGCTCCAGATGACACCGTGGAGATTGTCTAGACTCCATGACTCTTCCCAGCTGAGCTGGAACTAGGGCTTCAGAGTCTTACTCAATACAACCCTCAAGACAGTCATTACCAATTGATCAGAATTAAGATGTAAGCTCAAACAAAACTATTTGCCCTCCTGGGATAAAAAATACAGAAATAATATCGTCTTAGCCCAAATCCTCTAGAACCCAAAGCTAAAGCTTTTGTGCTCATGCTTTGTTGGAGGCGCAGTCTTAGTGAAGCATTAATGAAGGAAAAAGGCAAATGAGTCCCAGAAGGAGGGACAGCAAATACATTGCAGGATGTTATCAAGCAATACAGTTGCTTGCTCAAAGAAGACTTTTCCAGAGAAGGGACCTGTAACCCTGCTCCTCAGAACACTCTTCCTCCTCCAGTGGAGGAAGGATGAACAATTTTCTGCTCATCCCTTCCTTTCTCTCGCTCATCGGAGTCCACCCCACAGGCCATTAGCCTTCACCCCCTTTCTAGACTGCATCCCCTGACCTCTCCAGACAGCCCCTGGAAGTGCAGTGGCCCCTGTGGGTACAGTCCAGCTGGAGGCCAGGAACAGCTTTCCTCCTTCCAGGCAGTGGGGACAATAGCGACCGTGAGACTCGCAGGGGAGCAAGGCAACCAGGGCCAAAAAGAATTAGGTGGTGTATAAACTAGGTGTATTAAAAAACAAAAAAACAAAAAAACAAAAAAAAAAATAAAAAATAAAAAAATAAACTAGGTGTGATACAAATATGATCCCATTTTTGCAAAAAATGTTTAAAATCTGTAAAATATAAATATTTACATGTATACATTTGCATAGGAAAGTCTGGAGGAATATGTACAAAAACATTTTTAGAGGTTATACCCAAGTGGTTTCTTTTTTGTTTACCTATATTTTTTAGATTTGCTCAAATAAACATTTATTTCTTGTATAAAATGAAGAAAGGGAGATAAATCCTTTAAATTTTAAAGCATAATATCATGTAGTAAGTCTAGTAAAATTTAAAAGATGGTACTCGTTAACGAAATTTAAAATTAAAAAAGACTTTTAAGGAATTTTTGTAATATGCCCAAATACATATTGAATAATGAATATCAAACAGAAAAATGGACAAAAGCAATAAACAAGAAATCCATTTTTTAAAGAATGTATATGTATGAAAAAATTATTACTATAATTTTTGTACCGCAAAAGACCGTTTTTAACCCATCAAATCGACAAATATGTTTAAATGATAATACCCAGCATGGCAAGGGTATAGGGCAAAACTTTTCATGCACTGAGAACAATTTAGGATACATAGTGCTATGGACTAAATTGTGTGTTTCCACTCTCTTCTCCCCCAAAATCCGGATGTTGAAGCCCTCGCACCTGATGTGGCCATATTTGGAGACAGGGCCTTTAAGCAGGTAATTAAAGTTGAATGAGGACATAAGGATGGGCCCCTAATCCAATGCAATTAGTGTCCTTATAAGAAGAAGAAGAAAGAGCTGAACTCACTCTGTCTCCTTGTGCACAGAAGGGCCAGTGTGAGGACACAGCAAGATGGCGGTCGTCTGAAGCTGCCTTGCAGGACTGCTGTGACTATTAAGGCGGATAATCGGGTCATTATAATTAAAGGTTTCTCTAAGTGGTAACCACAGAGTGGGTACTAGGGACTCAGAGAGTCAAAGGATTCCAGACAGGGTCCAGCCTGCTCCGTCGTGGACCTTGGGCAAGTCATTCTACCTCTCCCACCTTCAGTTCTTCATTTTTAAGATGAGAGCTCTGTCTCACTGAGCTTGAAGGATCCTTGTGGCCCAAAACCCCTAGGAGGCAAGTCCACATCACATCAATAATGGGGGATATTACGGCTTTAAGCAGTCAACTGCATGCTGATGCCGGGCTCCTCTGTGGTCATTGCCAGCCTTCTTGTCAGAGGAGATTTTCACATTAGACGATGCCAGTGCCCATGTGATAGTTTTCATAACCACTGGTTCTAAACATACATCATGACAAGAGCCACTAAGCACTCGGCATTGCTCTTAAATTAATTTTTATTTTAATTAAGCCCAATAGCAACCTCATTCGCTTGAAAAATAGCAACACTTACATGGGAGACACTTCCTTTATCTCGCTCACAGGCCTTGCCTGGTGCCCTTTGTCCTCTTGCAGACCCCTCTAGACTATGCCAAGACCCTCAACTTAAGAACCACTCGGAGGCCCACTTGGGAAACCACTAACAAAGAGGACGTCTTCTCAAGGCTTTACCAGGAAAGTGAAGGAGAAAGATCTTTTCTTTCGGTGTCTGTCTACAGTTTGACACTGAGCCAAAAGGTACAGTGTGCTTGTAGCCTCTGGGAAGACTTCTCCTGGTTGGAGTGTCAGGAGGGGTTAGACACCTGTGTAGCCCCTGGGCATCCGTGGGGACTGCCTTTGAGGTGAATAATCCACCCTGGATCTAAGAGTCATTGCCCTCCTAGAGCCAGAAGCATGAGGAGGTGACAGATAGAATGGTTTCCTCCTTGGAGAATCTTCACCATCAAAGAGAGACATTACCCTTGATTCCTACCCTTGAACTGAAATCATATTGTTAGTTGTGATTTTTGTTACAGAAAACGCTGGAACCTGTGCTTGAAATACGCAGTTTCCAAGTCAGTGTCTCTTGATCTCCATTCCCTCATCTATAAAAGGAGTGAAGATAATGCCAATTCAATGAGTTATTGTCAATCAGATAATGAAAAGCTCTCGATAAACTCCAAAGCACTATGGAAATGCCAATTATCACTAGTAGTATCATGTAATTTTTCAAGGTAAAAAAAAAAAAGTGCTAGTTCTCTCTCTCCACGGAAATCTGGCAACCCAGATAGAAAGTCTTTTAACAGCATGCAAAAATGACCAATTTAATCCCTAGCAAAACCCATGCCCGGCCGTCAGCCTGTCAAAGGTGCCTTCTGTGCATAAGAATGATCTATAGAAGCCTGAAGGTTGATTATAAAATCTCAAGTGTCTGCTTGCCTCGAGCCATTTTAGATGAGCTATTCAAAACGCATCCGAGTAATCAGTTTGCTCTGATGGACAGGAATAACAAGGAGGAGGGCTTGATTTCCCCAGCTGAAGACGAGGCGCATCCATTGTTGTCTACCTTTCCATAGATCACATAGCCAGCTCTTTGTTCTTACTTAACAATATGGCTTGAGGCTTAAAATTTGTGTTCAAGTTTCCCTGCTAGGGAAGACCATGTTACTTACTTCACAAAGAACTCCAAAGACTCACAGGCAGAGATGAAACCAACCAACTCGCTTGGCCTGCAGCCTCTTCTAGAATTTAAGGGCGTATTTATATTTTTGGAAGGGAATAATTATTTTATATATGCATATGTGATATTAAGGTCTCAAAGAAGAATCTTACTAAATGCATCATCAAATATTTACGTCGGTCTTGTTGCCTCTGTCTTAATGAGGGAATACTTCCAATACAAATTATTAATTAATATCCAATTAAAATCCCAAAGCATCTTGTTAGCTGGAACTTGGGGGCACTGGGCTTGTCCTTGTGGTCAGAAGTCACCATGATACGCTGACAGAGCACAGAATTCAGACCTGGATTGACTGTGTGTATGTCAACTAGAGGAAGTCTGTGTCATTTCTTGAGTCTCCATTTTTTTTTTCATCTAGAAAATATGAGTACTAATGCTTCCGAGCAGAATGAAATGAAAAAGTGGGAATGAGGACATTGTCATCATGACATAAACGTTTGTGATTGTTGTTACTATTAGTGGCAAGCTATGAGGACAACAGTTGGCCCAATTATTCTTGGTGGCCCAAATGCGGGGATTGGTACTACCATCATTGTCACCGCCCTCACCACCTCTGCAGCGTGAACAACCTTAGGGAAAAGATAGGTGTATTCTGAAATATTTACAGACGAAACGACACAATTCCTGGGGTTTGCTTCACAAATGAAAAAGCAAGTTGTAGAACAATATAAACTATATGCTTCCTTGGAGAGAGACATAAATAGGAAAGCTGGTATGAATATAGATACACAGAGCGACCACAGAGGCGTAGATGCCGAGATGAATGCAGGTATGATGCCTCATAATACGTGGTGATTATATCTGGCTGTTCTCATAGGAGGGTTTCTTTTTCCCCTTCTTTGTGACATATCTGTATCTTTCCAACTCCTTTACGATGAACACTTAGATTTCTATCATTTTTAAATGTGTATTTTTTTTCATTTTTTTATTTGGTTTTTCAAAAAGATATTAGGAAAAAGAAAAGCCACAAAACTCATGATGAGAACGCAGAGCGTTAACTCTGTACTCTGTCGTACAACTAACACGACCTCCTGGTGATTTTAGCTTCACAAAGGCTCATCTCTCTACTTGGACCATTCCCACGGCTCCGTAATCAATGGTCTCTACTTCACATAAGCATCTAAATGCATCTCCTCAGCAATGTCCTAGCTGGTCTCTCAGGTGAAACCCACTGACTTTGTTCATAGTGCCCGGAATAATATTATAATTTTATTCTTTTGTTTCCTTGTTACTTGTTGGTCTCACTTGCCCGCGAGCAAGACTATGCCTACTTGCTTTATCACTGTATCCCCAGTGCCTAGCACAGCGCTTGGTGCATAAACACGCATTGGAAGGATGGATGAATGAATGAATGAACGAACCAGGCTCCACGCAGGAAGGCAGATGTCTTCACCCAGATAGATCCAGGTGAATCAGACTCTGAAGGTGAGGGTGGGGATTAAGTCGACAGGCACCCGAGGGCTGGCATATCAATAAATATTTCCCTGCTATACTGGAAATGAAACCTGAAGTGGTAATGAGCAACTTCTATTTAAACTCAAAGGACTCCTCAGGGCAACGCTTACTGGAAAATTCTAGAGCTAAAAAAACAGAACTTTAAAATCAAACTCTGTGTGTGTGTGTGTGTGTGTATCTCATGAATAAATAAATAAAATCTTTTTTAAAAAAAATAAAATAAGGGGATCCCTGGGTGGCTCAGCGGTTTCGCGCCTGCCTTTGGCCCAGGGCGTGATCCTGGAGTCCCGGGATCGAGTCCTGCGTCCGGCTCCCGGCATGGAGCCTGTCTCTCCCTCTGCCTGTGTCTCTGCCTCTCTCTCTCTCTCTCTCTCTCTATGTCTATCATAAATAAATAAAAATAAATCTTTAAAAAAAATAAAAATAAAAAAATAAAATAAAATAAAATAAAATAAAATAAAATTGAACTCTCTTCTGCAGATGGGGAAAGTAAAACCAGAGAAATCTCACTAGGCCGGGAGCCCTGGTCCCTGGCCCCTGGTCGCACCTGCCAGGCCAGCAACCTCTCAAGTGCCCCTCGCTGACCCCAGTGTGACAGCGACATAAGCCAGGCATTCACACAGATTGATAACCCCAGAGGCTCCTCTTGGCATCTGCTAGCACGAGGAGTCCGAGAGTAAATGAATAGACTTCCTACCCCGATGTCCTTTTTCATAGGTTGTTTATTACATGAAATACGGATTCATATCTAGCTTGACATCAACAGTCCTTTTATTGTAGAGCTATCTCAAATCCCCAACCAGCATGGAGTGCACTCTCTCCCTAGGCTTCCCTACCTCGCCAGCTCGCCTAGCGTCCCCCAGAGCTGGGTCTAGATTTAATTATCACTCGCCTTCATTTTGGCATTTAACAAAGATATTTAAATATGTGTATTTCCTACCCATTTCTTCTCCCTTCCCTTCTATTCCCTTTCACTATCAGAAAGGGAGACAGAACATAAAGACTCCTAACTCTGGGAAATGAACTAGGGGTGGTGGTGAATGGGTGACGGGCACTGAGGGGGGCACTTGACGGGATGAGCACTGGGTGTTATTCTGTATGTTGGCAAATTGAACACCAATAAAAAAATAAATTTATTATTAAAAAATAAAAAAATAAACACTTATTGCTTTCTAGTTAAATAAATAAATAAATAAATAAATAAATAAATAAATAAATAAATAAATAAATAATTGTAGCCACAATTATATTTGTTGAGGGCTTAACGTAAGCCAGGCACGACTTTGCGACACTTCGCATGTTGGGATCACAACAACCCTGTGAGAAAGGTGGTAATACGTCCTTTGTAAATGCGTAAAATGAGACACAGAGAGCGCTTTAAATAACTTGCCTCATTAGCAAGCAAGTGGCCCTAGAACTGGACCCAGGCAATCTGGCTCCAGAAAGCACGTTCATAACTACACATGCTTTTGGGGAGTTTCTGTGTTGTTTACTCTTTGTATAGATCAGATACACATTTGTTCCTGTGTTGTGTATTCTGGCACAGGTGTGTGTGCTCCAGGACTGTAGGGGAGAATAGTTTTCCCTCCACATGTGGCTTTTATCTCTAAATGCAAGGCTGTCCATCAACTCGTGGCCACTTCCCAGGCTGGGGAGGTGGGAAGAGGAAGAGGAAGGCAAATCGCTTCCCTCTCTCCCGGCAACTTTTCATTTTGAAAAATGTCAAACCTACAGAACAAAATCTAAAGATTTTTTTTTAAGATTTTATTTATTTATTCATGACAGACACAGAGAGAGAGGCAGAGACACAGGCAGAGGGAGAAGCAGGCTCCAATGCAGGGAGCCCGACGCAGGACTCGATCCCGGGATTCCAGGATCACACCCTGGGCCAAAGGCAGGCACTAAACCACTGAGCGACCCAGGGATCTTCCTCTTTTTTTTAATGGAACCAAGAAACTTTCGGCTAGATTTATCAATTGTGGACATTCTGCAGTTGGTTTTCTCTCCCTTTGTCTGATGAGGGTGATGCTGACAGTGACACAAAGGAGTGTTGCTCCCAATAGAAGCAGAAGATCAACCAGCCACGTTAAAGACATTCTGAATGGAAACAGTGGGTTTGATGAAATGAAATGCGGTGGATGATTTTCCTCTTTTTATTCCTTTCATGATTGGAATGCTTGCCCCGCAAACAAAAACACAAACGAGAGAGAAGATTTTTAAAAAGATAAAAGCATCAAAGCCACAACACCGCGAACGTCGCTGGCCTGGCCTCTCCTTACAATCTAGGGACTGACCTCGTAAGACGATCGGCACCTCCAGCGGAGCGGACGCAGAACGGATTTTGAGAACCGGGTACAAACCCTGACTGATCCCTTGCTGAACTGTGTGATAATCAGGCAAGTTTGTTTTTGTTTTTTTTTTCCTATCCTTTCTGAGCCTGTTTCCTCATAGGTAAAATATGTGAGGACTCACTACAAATCTCTATTTCCAATGATTCTAGGATAGAACCTACAAGAGTTGCCCTTTTTAACAAATGCAGTGTAGGTGGGCTACAGAGCCCTTTCTGTGGGGCAGTGGGTCGGATCGGGAATGGAGGAAGAGGCCCCAAAGCTTGGACACTGTCTCCTGAGCTCCCTCCTCCCCCGGCCCTGCTGCCTGGACCCTTATGCTCTCCCACACGGGAGGCCGCACAGAACTTTGCTTCTCTGGTTCCAGTTTGTTGTTCTCCAGTTGAAGTCCTCTTCTGGCCTCTTCTCTACCCTGTGCCCTACCCCAGCTCAGCTGAGTTTTCCCACCAGTGTCCAACAAAAAGCTTCCACTGTGGCCAGCCTGATCTCCGGGGACACCATGAGGACCTAGCACCTCCCACTTGGCCTCCCCTCTGCCTCCTGTTCAGGGCCCAGCCTAGGTTGTCTTCTTCCAAGAAACTCTCTGCTTCCGCCACCCAGAGTTCTCCCATCCACCTTGCATTTCATTCTACCCCCATCATTCTCTTCCCAGCCCCTTGTCCTATGCTGGGCATTGCTAAATGAGCCCTGAGCTCTGTCGGGACAGAAGCAGTTCTTCTCCTTCCTCTTTCTCTCTGTGACCCTTGGCGGAGTACCAGACACACAGTAGGTGCTCAGCTCAGCCCATGGCGACAGCCCGCTCATTGCCATGACTTGCTGGGGAAGACGAGAGGAGGTCAGCGGTGAGCACAAACATAGAGCCTCCTGTAGGGGCCCTTGAGGATGGCCGAGCCGGTCTTCAAGGGTGGTTTAAATAATGAGCTCTGTGTGACTGAATAAAAGTAGAGCTCAAGATAAAATCTGAAATAAATGAAAAGCAATTGGTAAACAGCTGCTGTCACATGCTCTGTTGTGTCTTTGATGAGTTTCAATTAAAAATAGCCCTAATACATCCAAAAAAAAAAAAAAAACCCATGGCGAATTCCCTTTATTGTCCCTTTAATGTGTTACTAAGGAGTTATTGGTATCATTTCATGGCTCCAGCACAAATGCCTCTAGGATTTATTGCTGGGTTCACATCTCTGCTCTTTTATGGATTTCTTCCAAGAGGGGCTTGAATCCGGGGCTCCCATTATATGTCCCTTGTGGTTGGTTGGCTGGAGCAAGCTGCATCAGCAAATGGCAATAAAGCTCACCAAGGCAACAACTGTTCTTCACCAGTGTAGTTTGATTTAGAGCAGAATGTTTCCAGATGGGTTCTGATGTAACCCTTTTCCTTCCATCTCCCGATGACACTGAAACTGAAAAATCAGTCGCAGCACCCAGGTTTTGTACGTCGCTGAGTTTTGTGCGGGTGGGAGGAGAAGGGGTGGTAAAAAAATATATATCCGCCTACGCATATATATGCATAGACCAGACATACTCATTTCTCTGTGGGCAGAAGCGCATTTTCTAAATGACTCAATAACAATGAGAGAAGGTCCAGGAAGGTGATAGGTGTGCTCAATAGGGCCGATTACAAATAAGTACTATTAGAAAAGACCTTATTTATCTTTGGGTTTCGATGCCACTCAAATCACAAACTCTCAGTTTGTTATGTCAACAGGCTGTCCGTGAACATGGGGTTCCTGGGGTCAGCAGCGTGGCTAGTGCCTTCCTCAGTCCCGCTTCTTTAACCAGAGGCGGTGGCCAGACCTCATGAGCCATCATCTAGCAGTTACATTACTGCGTGACAAACCGTCGGAGAGAAAGCTTAGATCTGCCAGGCTCTACCCCCAGGAAGGAGAGGCCGACCGTCGGTGGTACCAGCTCTAACAGAAAGCCAGTCTTCGGCCGCCGGTGGCCTGCGTGGGCTGGGCTGGGCAGCCAGTGCCTGCAGACTTCTCGAACCTGCCCCCGGGGGTGCTCCCTGGCTCAGCCTCTGTGGAGGAGGCACGATCAGCGCCATGAAAGGAGCTTGAGTTCGGGGACACTAATTAGAGGACTGTCTCCCATGGAAGTGCAACCCCTGAGCCACCAAGCAGGGAAGACGGGCTGTCCGGCGTGCATCTGGCTTGGCAAGCAGGCCCGGACACAATACTCTCTCGTCCTGTACGTGCCAGGCCAAGGAAGGACCGCGATCAGACTTCCTGTCTTCATTGCCACACCCTCAGGTGATTTTCTCTTGGTTAAACCAACGTGCCCTGCGAGCAACACCTTATTCCCACCACGTCCAACTCATATTTGTCTAAACGACAACCTGTCAAATTGTGTCATAAATTGTCTCCACCTACCAGATGCTCAGGAGGAGTCTCGGTTCATTCGATTGCCCACGTCATAGAGTGGGGCTTCTGAAGCACCCAGGGGTCTGGGTACAATGCGGACTCTGACGCAGGGAGCCTGGGGTGGGACGCTCAGAGTCTGCATCTTCAACCCGCTCTCAGGTGGTGCGGATGCTGCAGGTCGGAGATTCGCATGCTGGGCCCAGAGCGCCTTAATGATGTTCTCTGAAATTTCCAACAGGAAACATAAACACAGTCACATAATTTTATGCAATTTGCTTCCTGAAAGATAAGAATGATGATGTTTAAAGAGAAGTCGATATTGGACATGAATGTTGAAACACAGTTAGAGTCTCCCCGGACGCTACCTCCACGGATAAACATCTTTGGAGAGCTCGAAGAGGTCCTTTAAGGTCGATGAATATTGACTTCAGGAAGTGATCCAAAACAGAACACAAACTGATTCATTTAAAGCAAAGCTTGAATCCAATACTTCTCCCCAGCTGCTCTATTGATGACTGCTTGGCTTTTTCTTTGCAGTAAATGTACATAAACAAATCGAAATATGCTCTCCTTATTTTTTAAAACCTCTTCCTGAGAATAGGATTCGAATTCATTTGCTCACCTGCAACATCCACTGTACAACATTTATTTAAACGAGACATAAATAAGATTTCTGTTATATAAACTAATTCCCTTTGAAATTGATTAGCTAATACATCTTCAGCTGTGGATATAAATGTCAAAGATCAGAGCATTCTGGTTCACCGTTAATAATATTAGGGCCCTGTGCTTAATAACTACTTTCTTCTGAGGAGCTCATAATACCTCATATTTATCCTCCCACTAACCTTTCCTGAGCTTGGTAAAGAAATGTGTTCTTTTTATAGATCTGGATTTGCAAAGCTAATACCCAAGGACTATTTAATTTTTGTGTCTCTGGGTAAATAGATATTAAGCAGAACATAGTAATACCTTAGAGGTGATTCTCTTACTGAGCCTAACTCAGTTTTCCAAAAGCAGGGTTAATGGATTCACGGGTACTAGCACGATTTCCTATGCCCAAGAAGAACATTGTAATAACACAGCTAAATGTGCTCACTGCACAGATATTTATTTAGCATCTATAATAGTAATACTAATGATAATTAATAATAAGCGCTTATAATAAACTAGAGACTATTTTAAGCACTTTACATATAAATCAGTCTTCCTTACAACAACTTACAGAGTAGATACTGATGTTAATCCCCATTTCACAGATAAAGACAGTGAAACACTGAAAGGTCAAAACTTTACCCAAAGTTATAAAGCTCGTAAGTGGCTGCTATGGTCTGAATGTTTGTGCCCTCCCAGAATTCATGTGTTGAAATCCTAACCCCCAAAGATGATGGTGTTAGGAGGCGGGGCCCTTGGAAGATGCTCAGGTCATGAGGATAGACCTCATGAATGAGATTAGTGTTTTGTAGAAATGGCCCCATGTTTGCAAGAGGTGAGGGTAAGAGGGCTCTTCTAGAACTTGCCATGCTGTTCTCCTTGATCTTGGACTTCCCGGCCTCCAGAACTGTGAGGAATGAATTTCTCTTGCTTAAAACTCACACAGTCTATGTTATTTTGTTATACCAGCCCCAAACAGATTAATCCAGCTAATCTTGGTCAAGCCAGAATTAAAACTCAGATAACTTAGCCCCTGTGTCCAAGCTCTGTCATGTGTAGACACCATGATAGGTAATGATGGTCACAACAAAAGTGCTTATGGGAGTAGCGGACATGCTGCATTCACAATACCTCCACCCCACCCCACTTCCAACCGACGGTAGTCATCACATCCTATAAAGTTAGATTCCTATCTTCCAAAATATAATTACGCCCAGGTTTTTAAATTTTTTTTTATTATTTCAGAAAATCGTACTGAGGAAAATGTGAGATTTCCGTTTTAACAGTGATGGGGAGAGGACGTCTTTCTCAAGCACGACCCAAGTCCATAAAACATAAAAACAGATTTCACTGTATAAAATCGCAACACTTCCATACTGCAAGGATACTATAAGCAAAATTAGAAGATAAATGACATTTCCAAAGAGCGGAGATAATGGTGGCCACCTAAATCTGAATCTCCCTGCACACCCTCCAAACAACTGTACAGGTCAACAAAAAGAAACACACACACACACACACACACACATCTCATACTTTCATCTTAACTAGAAATCCCAATAACACTACAAACTTCATATTATCTGTAATTCAGAAAAAACACATCAATTTACAGCAGCACAAGACCTGGACCTGCCACCACAAGTTTTGCAGAGACCTGGGAGGGCATCTCCGGAAAATCTACGTGGAAGAGCGGAGAGGGAAGGAAGTGAAGACAGCTCTCAGAAAGATAAAGGCCATCTTGGTTGTGAAGATATTGAATGCGTTCTGGTATCTAGGAGCACTGACTGTGGTACAGAAACTGCAGAGTGATGTGAGATTCGAAAAAGCCGTTCTGGAAAGGCTGGGGAAGAAACGGATGGAAAAGTCGAGGCAATCTTTGGATACTTCCTAGAGAAGGCAAAAAGAAACATGGGAGAAAGATTCAAAGACTCGGGATCTGTCAAGACAAAGAAAACCAAAATTAAAATAAAATAAAATGTAAAATATAAAATAAAATAAACACAAACACTATTTGGGCCAAATATTTTTTTTCCTTACTGAAGTATAGTGGGGTCTCTTCCGAACATTGCAGGGTATTTGGCAGGACCCTGTACCTCGTAGATGCGATTAGCATGTCAACTCCCCCACTAGCAGCTGTGACAACCAAATATGTCTCTAGACGTTTCCAAGTGTCCAATGACCTAAAGCAATCAACTGTCGCATTGCCGATTGGCTCGTTTGTTGTTTGAAGACTCGTCTTTAAATGTTGGCCTTTTTGGCGTTAACCAATAAGAGAAAAAAATAAAGACCATTAAAGGAAAGGAAAGCAGCTCTCCTTCCTCACGCCCTCATTCTTTGCCCAGGTCCCCGTCGCACGCCCGTGAAGTCATGGGCCGGGTAGCAGGCTCTCGGCCCCGCAGGTACACCCCCCGGGTCATTGCTCTCATGTCACTGTGGCTTGACTCGCTGGGCGGTGGCTCTGCTCCTTCCACCTGCCTGACATGTGCACACAGCCCAGGACGTGGCCGAGGGACAGTTCAAGAATCAGGGCCTAGGTTACAATTTACCACAGCGGAGGAAAAAAGCCTTGTTTTATGATTTCTAAGTTAAGATTTCTTTTCTTTCAAGTTTTCATGTCAATTCCAGTTAACGTCCAGGGTTGGATCAGTGTCGGGCCCACAGGAGAGCCAGGGCGCAGGCCCCTACCCCCCGAGCTCCTCATGCCAGGGCCCCTCCTTCACCCACCACCTGCTTCAGCCGTCCCTGCCCTGCGGCCGGTGACCCTCGGTCCCCATAACTGTGTTTCTTGGTTTGTCTCTCTCTCGGATCCTTTGGCTCATCTGTTTTGTTTCTTACATCCCACGTAGGAGGGAAGTCACAGGATACTCGTCTTTCTCCGACTAACTTCCTTCGCTGAGCACAATACCCTCTAGCTCCATCCACATCGTTGCAAATGGCGAGATTTCATTGTTTTATGGCTGAATAATTATTCGTTCCTTTTTACAGCTGAGGAACTCTTCAGCTGTACATATGTGCAAATACACCTTGTTTATCCACTTGTCCACTGACGGCCGCTGGGGCTGCCTCCCTGTCTTGGCTGTTGTAAATAATGCTGCTTTAAACACAGGGGTGCAGGCATCCCTCTGAATTAGCGTTCTTGTATTTTTGGAGCAAATCCCCAGTAATGCAATTGCTGGATCATAGGGTAGCTCTATTTTTAACTTTTTGAGGAACCTCCACACTTTTCCACAGCAGCTGCACCAGTGTGCACTGCCACCAGCAGGGTTCCTTTTTTTCCATATCCTCCCCGGGGCCTTTTTTTT
Organism: Canis lupus dingo; assembly: GCF_003254725.2. Classification (NCBI taxonomy): domain Eukaryota; kingdom Metazoa; phylum Chordata; class Mammalia; order Carnivora; family Canidae; genus Canis; species Canis lupus. The sequence goes on from NC_064244.1 coordinate 54,317,198, forward strand.
TTTTTTTTTCCGGTGTTGTTGATTTTAGCCATTCTAATAAGTGTGAGGTGATCTCTCATTGCAGTTTTGATTTGCATTTCCCTGATAAGAGATGATGAGCCTCTTTTCACATGTCTGTCAGCCATCTGGATATCTTCTTTGGAGAAATATCTATATAGTATCATGTCATCTATAAATAGTAGAACAGAATAGAAAACCCAGAAGAAAAAAAAAAAAGTGAAACTATATGGTCAATTTATCTTTGACAAAATAGGATAGAATGTCCAATGGAAAGAGGACAGTCTTCAACAAAAGGTGTTGGGAAAACTGGACAGCAATACACAAAAGAAAGAAACTGGACAATTTATTAAACCATACACAAAAATAAATTCAAAATGTTTAAAGATCTAACTGTGAGACCTGAAACCATATAAATCCTAGAAGAAAACACAGCCAGTAGCCTCTTTGACATCGGCCATACCCACTTGAGACAAGGGAAACCAAAGCAAAAATAAACAACTGGAACTACATCAAAATAAAATCTTCCACACAGCGAAGGAAATAGTCAACAAAACTAGAAGGCCACCTATAGAATGGGAGAAGATATTCGCAAATCATGTGCCCGATAAAAGGTTAGTATCCAAAATACAGAAAGAACTTATAAAACTCAACACTCAAAAGGGAAAAAGCCCTCACTTTGTTGAGGTGCTTTTTTTTTTTTTAATCATGAGCAGATGTTGTACTTTGTCAAATGCTTTTTCTGCATCTACTGAAATGATCATATGGTTCTTGTCCTTTCTCTTATTGATGTGATGTACACACTGATTGATTTGTGAATGTTAAACCAAACGTGCAACTCGGGAATAAATCCCACTTAATCCTGATGAATGATTTTTTTAATGTATTGTTGAATCCAGTTTGCTAGTATTTTAGTGAGGATTTTGCATCTATGTTCATCAGGGACATTGGCCTGTAGTTCTTTTTTTTTAGTGGGATCTCTGTCCGATTTTCATATCAGGATAATGCTGGTCTCTTAGAATGAATTTGGAAGATTTCCTTCCTTTTCTACTTTTTGAAATAATTTGAGAAGAATAGGTATTAATTAACTCTTATTTATTTATTTATTTATTTATTTATTTATTCATTCATTTATTTATTTATTTATTTTGGATATCTGTGTGTCTCTCTTGTTATTAACTCTTCTTTAAGTGTTTGGTAGAATTTACTGGCCAAGCCATCTGGTCCTGGACTTTTGTTTGTTGGGAGTTTTTTTATTTCTGATTCAATTTCTTTGCTGGTTATTGGTCGGTTCCAATTTTTTCTTTCTTCCTGTCTCAGTTTCGGTAGTTTATATGTTTCTAGGAACTTACCCATTTCTTCTAGATACGTCTAACTTTTGGTGTACGGTTTTCACAATATTTTATTCTAATTGATTATATTTCTGTGGTGTTGGTTGTTATTTCTACCCTTTCATTTGTGATTTTATTTATTTGAGTCCTTTCTCTTTTTTTCTTGGTAAACCTGGCTAGAAGTTAATCAATGTTATTGATTTTTTTTTTTCTCAAGGAAACAGCTCCTGGTTTTATTGATCTATTCTGTTGAGATTTTTTTTTAAGTTTCTATATCATTTAGTTCTTCTCTAATGTTTATTATTTCCTTCTTCTACTGGTTTTAGATTTTCTTTATTGTTCTTTTTCTTGCTCCTTTAGGTGTAAGTTTAGGTTATTTATTTGAGATTTTTCATGCTTCTTGAGGTAGGCCTGTATTGCTATAAACTTTCCTCTTAGAGTCACTTTCGCTGTATCCCACAGGTTTGGGACCATTGTGCTTTCATGTTCAATTAATTCTATGTACTTTTATTTCTTCTCTTATTTCCTGGTTGATCCATTCATTACCTAGTAGCCTGTTATTTAACCTTCTTGTATTTGTGGGTTTTTTCCAGGTTTTTTTTCTTGTGATTGACTTCTAGTTTCATAGTGTAGTGATCAGAAAAAAATGCATGGTATGACTTCAGTCTCATCTTGCAACTCAGGAATAATTCCCACTTGATCCTGGTGAATGATTTTTTTTTTTTAATGTATTGTTGAGTTCAGTTTGCTAGTATCATAGTGAGGATTTTTGCATCTATGTTCATCAGGGATACAGGCCTGCAGTTCTCTTTTTTAGTGGTGTCTTTATCCAGTTTTATCCAGTTTTCATATCACAATAATGTTGGTCTTTTAGAATGAATTTGGAAGTTTTCCTTCTTTTTCTATTCTTTGGAATAGTTTGAGAAGAATAGATATTAACTCTTCTTTAAATGTTTGGTAGAATTTACCTGCCAACCTATCTGGTCCTGGACTTTTGTTTGTTGGGAGTTTTTTGATTTCTGATTCAATTTATTTGCTGGTTATTGGTCTGTTCCAGTTTTCTCTTTCTTTTCTTCCTGGCTCAATTTTGGTAGTTTACATGTTTCTAAGGGACTTTAACAGATCTTTAACTTTTGGAAAAAATTTTATGGGCTATTAGGTGATGATTCTGCAGACAGTTCCATGTGCATTCTGCTATTTTAAGATGGAACATTCCCGGGATCCCTGGGTGGCTCAGCAGTTTAGTGCCTGCCTTTGGCCCAGGGCCAATCCTGGAGTCCCGGGATCGAGTCCCACATCGGGCTCCCTACATGGAGCCTGCTTCTCCCTCTGCCTGTGTCTCTGCCTCTCTCTCTCTCTCTCTCTCTCTATCTCTGTGTGTGTGTGTGTATGTGTGTGTGTGTGTGTCTCAGAAATAAATAAATAAAATCTTTTAAAAAATAAGTTGGAACATTCTGAATATATGTTTAATCCTTCTGGTCAAGTGTGTCATTCAAAATACTTATTTCCTTGTGGGTTTTCTGCTTAGGTGATCTGTCATTTGATGTAAGTGGGCTGTTAAAATCCCCTGCTGTTATCACATCATTCTCAATAAGTTCGTTTGTGTTTCTTATTAACTGTTTTATGAATTAGGGTGTTCCCATGTTGGGTGCATAAATACTTAAAATTGTTATAACTACTTGTTGGATTGTCCCCCTTATTGTTATATAGCATCCTTCTTTGTCTCTTGTTATAGTCTTTGTCCTAAAGTCTATTTTGTCTGATATAAGTATTGCTACTCTGGCTTTCTTTTGTCATCCATTTGCATGGTAGATATTTTTCCAGCTCCTCACTTTCAAAGGGGACTGTAGGTGTCTTTGGGTCTAAAATGAGTCTCTTGTAGACAGCATATAGATGGTTCTTGGTTTTTATTTTTTTATCCATTCTATTACCCTATGTCTTTTAATCAGAGCACTTAGTCCATTTACATTCAAAGTAATTATTGATAGATATGTATGTATTGCCATTTTATTACTTGTTTTGTGGTTGTTTCTGAAGATTTTGTCTGATTCTTTCTCGTCTTTCTCACATGTTTTATTGATTCTCTTTAGTGATATATTTGGATTTCTTGCTTTTTATTCTTTGCATATTTATTAATGGTTTTTGATATATGGTTACCAATATGTTTGTATATAACCTCTTCCACATAGAGCAGCCTATGGTTGATGGTTGTTTAAGTTTGAATCTATCCTTTCCTCTCCCCCTCACATTTTAGGTATATGTTATTATATTTCATATCCTTTTTGTGTGTGTGAGTTCCTTGACTGATTTTTTTAAGAAAAATACTCATTTTTACTGCTTTTGTGTGTGCTACCTTTATATTGTCACTTTTGGCCTCTCCTTTCTACTCAAAGAGTCTCCTTTAATATTTCTTGCAGGGCTGGTTTAGTGGTCATGAACTCATTTAGTGTTTGTTTGTCTGGGAAACTCTTTATCTCTCCTTCTATTCTGAATGACAGCCTTGCTGGCTAGAGTGTTCTTGGCTGCAGATTTTTCCCATTTAGCACTTGGAATATATCATGCCACTCTCTACTGGCTTGCAAAGTTTCTTTTGAAAAAGCTCCTGCTAGCCTTATGGTTTTCCCTTGTAAGTTACTTGCTTCTTTGATCTTATTCCTTTAAAAAAAAATTGTATCACTATATTTTGCAAATTTGATTACAATGCGTCTTAGTGTGGGTCAGCTTTTGTTGATTTTAATGGAAGTTCTCTGTGCCTCCTGGATCTCATTTTCTCTTTCTTTCCTCAGATTAGTGAAATTTGCAGCTATTATTTCTTGGGTTTTTTTTAAGATTTTATTATTTATTTGACAGAGAGAGAGAGAGAGAGAAAGGGAGCACAAGTAGGGGGAGGAGCAGGCAGAGGGAGAGGGAGAAGCAGGCTCTACACTAAGCAGGGAGTCCCCTGTGGGACTTAGTTGCAGGACCCTGGGATCATGTCCTGAGCCAAAGGCAGACACTTAACTGACTAAGCCACCCAGGTGCCCCTTCAGCTCTTATTTCTTCAAATAAATTTTCTGCCCTCTTTTCTCTCTCTACTTCTTCTGAGACTCCTATAATACGAATGTTATTGCATTTGATGGAGTCATTGAGCTCCCTAAGTGTATTCTTATTTTGCATAATTCTTTGTTCTTTTTGTTCAGTTTGATTATTTTCCATTACTCTGTCTTCTACATCACTAATTCATTCTCTGTGTCTTTCATCCTGCTATTCATTCCAGCAAGCACATTTCTCATTTTGGTTTTTTAAGTCCTTTATTTCTGCTATGTCATTCCTTGTCTCTGGGTTGAGGCTCTCATTCATATCTTCCAATCTTTTCTCAAGTCCAGAAAGTATCCTTTTAATCATTGCTTGAAATTCTTACCAGGCATGTTACTTACATCTGTTTTGTCATGATCTCATCCTGTTGTTTCATTTAGGATAGAGGTCTCTGTCTCCTCATTTGTTTACCTCCCTGTATCTGTTTCTATGTATTAAGAAAGTCAGCTATGTCTTCTGTTCTTGAAAGTAGTGACTATGAAAGAGAGGTCCTAGAGTGCCCAGCAGTGCAGTGTCCCTTGTTCACTAGAACCCGGCACTTCAGAAGAGTATTCAGTGTGTGCTGCTTACGCCCTGCTGTTATCACTGAGTCACGTTTCCTTTCAGTGCAGTGTCTACACTGACTCTCTGCCTGTTATGGACTGTGTTTGCTCTCTACGGTGTTAGAGGGATGCAGGCAGGCCAACTCTGAGGGCGCAGGCCCACCAGGGAAGTTGGGGGCAGGGTTAGAGTTATAACAAGATTTGTGCTGGGCCACTAGTCCTATGCTAGATTCCCTGAACCATTGCAATGGATGGGATTTGTGAGCTGGGGTGGCTGTAGGTGCAAAGCTGGGCATGACACACAAGGTAACAAAATTTGCCTTCAGCCCAGTACCAAAGCTACAGGTATGGAGTGGGCAGGTCCACAGGAGAACTCATGGGACCAACATCCTGCTGGCTGGTTAGGTAGCAAGTGCCTATACAGTGCCACCTCCCACAAGTGTGTCTGTGTTTATGCTGGTGGGCACGGGAGGAAAATAATGACTGCCAGCTCCCTTGTGGAGAAGTCCCCCAACATGCTCCAAAATCAGGAAGAACAGATCTGTCTCCCACTTCTCCTAGCATTGTGTAAACTGTCATTTTGATGTTGCCTCTTTGCACAGGTTGCTGTCTCTTTGAGGGCAGTGGCCCAACTATCTTCTCCCCTCCTGGCTCATCCAATGCTGAGTTAGCTGAATTTTAAAGCTCTAGGCTCCAAGTCCCACTGGTTTTACTAACTTACAGAATTTAGGGGCGCCTGGGTGGCTCACTCAGTTAAACACCCAACTCTTGATCTCAGCCCAGGTCTTGATCTCAAGGTCGTGAGTTCAAGTCCCATGTTGGGCTCAGCCCCTGTGGTTTTTAAAGCCAAATGTTAAGGGTATTAGTCTTCCCCCTGTGAGCTCCCTGGTGTAAGGACCTATTTCTTTGCCCTCTCTATGTGCACAGCTCCCTCCCTCCTCCAGGCAGCCTCCCTCCACCTTTCTGAACCTTCCAATCTTTCAGATGCAACTTCTCCTCCCTAGTTAGTTGCATAATTTGTTCTGCCAATTTTCCAATTGCTTTTAGTTCATTGAGTTGGATGTGGATGATATCTAGTTGTAAATGTGAGCTCAGCGTCCTCCTACTCCACCATCTTCCCAAGCTACTCCACAAATTAAGATTTCTGAACACAGATCTTCAAGTTAAATGAATGACTATAATAGAATCATAATTTTCAACGATGCAGAAAAAGATTAAATAAGCCATCAACCTCAGAGGATTTATTATTTCAGTGTATTTTTATTAAACAGGCAGCAATACCAAATTTACCTATATTAAAGCAATTCATTTCTAGAGACCAACATTTCAATGATGAATGCCAATAAATGACTTTTACTATCATATATGTTACACCTTTTATAGCTGTTTTAGTAAGAAACTTTTCAGATGCCTTCATTTATATTCTCTATTTGTTCTTAAAAGGAATTTTCCTGAAGCATAACACTTCTTAAAATCAAGTCCTGATCCAATAGATTTAAATGTCTACATTCTGTGTACTCCAGGGGAAAAAATAATTGGATTATGCTTTCTCATTCATGACTATTTAAATATTCTGTTTCTGAGGTTACATTTTAGTGTGTTTTTATGTTTTATTCAGGACACAGTGTTCCAGCAAATATCACAAACCCAAATCAATGGCTTATACTGATATTAAATATGCCATTAACATGCTTGCTCTCAGAAAAGTTCAATGAGAAGCTGTCAACAAACCTGCAGAGAAAGCCTTACTGCATTCAAAATAAATGATAAAAGAGGAGCCAGAAATAACTTAAAACTTTTAGGATAATAAAGAGAAGAAAAAGTAATCTGAAAATATCTAGCTCTCTGCTAGGCAAACAAAAATTATTTCAATTTTCATATGCCTAGAGCTGTCATTTTCCACAGCAATCATGAGGCTGTTCCTTTCACCCCTGTGACTTAGGTGCTTAGGATGTAATGTGACTAACACCGTAAAGCCCTGGTCTTTAATGTCCCCATCACCATGAGCAACAGTGAGGTCCCACACAGCAGCACTCTAAAAAATAGCATCAAAAGATCAGCCACTCAAATAGAGGGACAAAAAAAGAAGATAGTGTGTCTGAGGTTTTAGAACTATTTCATCATTATTTCATTCATTCATTTACTAAACTGAGGATGCTTACTGGCCAAGTCTTTGAAAGGGAATACATGGCCCACCAGCTGGGATTCACCTTGAAAATAAAGGAGAAGGCTGAGTGAAGCCAAGGAAGTTGAGTGAGTGAGGGCTCATTAGTGCTGGAAAGGGAAAAATGAGAGCCTCTGCAGAGATGGCCTGTGAGCTCTTTCCTGTAGAAGAGTTTGGCAAAACACCTGAGGCCAATGGTGCATCAAAGAAGGTTTCAGAGCAGAGGAGGATATGCTGTTGACAGGAGGCCATGGAAGCTGATAGCAGAAAGGGGCCAGAACAACTTGAAGAACAGACCAAATCCCAGGTCCAGACTCAATCATTTATATTTGTCTGAGTTCATTTTTGAGCCTGTCTAATAATAATTCACATTCATAATGGTGACCCCAGAGTCACTCATAAAGTATTAATCATATTCATTTAGCTCTTTAAAGAAATGCAAGACAAAGGAGCTTCTTTCTTGAAAGATTTTCATGAAAAAACTGTTACAAATTTTTAAAAACTTTATTGAGGTATGTAATTTATATGTAATAAAATATACTTATTTAAAGTGTACACTTTGGGGAGTTTTGATTTAACTATATATCTGTGAAACCATTACAATTAAGGTAGTGAAAATACTCATTAACTATGAAAGATTAAGAATGCCCCTTTAGAATGCCACCTTCCTGTATCTCTGTCTCCACAACCAATTCCTAGACAACTACAGATCTGCTTTCTATTACAGTAGATTAGTTTGCATTTTCTATGATTTTATATAAATGAAATCATACATTATACACCCTTTTTTGTTTGATTTCTTTTACTCAGCATAAATATTTTGAAATTCATATATATTGTGTGTATCAATAGTTCATTCTTTTGAAATTGCTAAATTAAATAAATAATAATAATAAATAAAATAAAATTACTGAATAGGATTCCATCATATGAATATACCACAATTTGTTTCTCTTTTCACTTGTTGATGAATACTTAAGTTGTTTCCAATTGGGGCTACTAAAAATAAAAATATGTATTTGTGTATAAGTCTTTGTATGAACATATGATTTTACTTCTTTTGTGTTAGTACCTAACATTGGAATGACTGGATCATACAGTAGGTGTATGTTTAACATTTCAAGAAACTACCAAACTGGTTTTTTTAAGTACTTGTACCATCTTGCTTTTCTACCAGCAGCGCCTGAGAGTTATGATTGTTCCACATTCATACCAACACAAGGTAGAATCAGTCATTTTAAATGTAGACATTCTAATAAAGTGTGTAGCGCTATCTCAATGTAATTTTAATTTGTATTTTCCTAATAACTAATGGTGTTGAGCATATTGTCAGGTGCTTGTATGTCATCCATGTATCTTTTTTTGGTGAAACATCTGTCCAAATCTTTTACTCATTTTTTAATTGGGTTGTTTGTTTTCTTAATAAGTTTTTCTTATCACTAAGTTAGAGGAGTTTTTTAAACAGATCTTCCTCAACCTACAATGCGGTTATGGTCTCATAAACCCATCCTGAATTGAAAATACTGTTGAGAAGTGTTCAGTTGAGCAAAATCATCAAACACAAAGACTATTTTATAATAAAGTGTTTAATCTCCTATAATTCATTAAATACTGTACTGAAAGTGAAAAGTAGAGTTGTTGTATGGATGCAGAATGGTTGTACATGTATCAGTTGTTGACCCTCCTAATCTGGTGGCTGACAGAGCTGCGGCTCACTGCACTGCCCAGTATCAGGAGTGAGTTTCATTGCTGGCCAGGAAAAGGTCAGAACTCAAAATTTGAAGTACAACCTCTACTAAATGTATATCTCTCTCATACCATTGTAAAGTCGAAAAATTGAAATTCAAAACCATCCTAAGTTTGGGGCCATCTGTACATTCATGATACGTATGAATGCTTTATCAGATATTTAATTTGCAAATATTTTCTCCCAATATGTAGTTTATCTTTTCATTCTCTTAACATTATCTTCTGTAGAGCAGAAGTTCTTACTTGTAATGGAATTCATTTTAATTTGCTCTTTTATGAATCATATTTTTAATGGCATATCTAAGAAGTTTTTCTTTGCCTACCTAATTTAAAGCCAGAAAGATTTTTCTCCCATATTTTCTTCCAGAAATTTTTTAGTTTTAGGTTTTATGTTAATGTCTGCTGTCCATATTGACCCAAGTAATTAAATTAATTTTTTGTATATGATGCGAGGGGCTTTTTTTAATATCCTGTTGTAACAACATTATTTGTTAAAAGGAGTCCCTTTCTCCATTGAATTGTCTTTGCTCCCTTGTCGAAAATCAGTAGACTATATGTATAGGTCTCTATTCTGTTCCATTGATTATTTGTCCATTTTTATGCCAATACCACACTGATCTGATTACTGTAGTTGTGTAGTAAGTCTTAAAATGAAGTAGCATTAGCCTCCAACTTTGTTCTTTTGGAAGTTGCTCTAGTCCCTTTGCATTTTCATATGAATTTCAGAATCAGTTTATCAATTTCTATTTTAAAACCTCAGGAATTTGGATTTGGATTTCATTGAATCTATGAGTCAATTTGGGGAGAATTGAAGTCTTTACATTTTTGAGTTTTCCATCCCACGAAGACAGTATATCTCTCCATTGTTCAGGTCATCTTTAATCTCCCTCACAGTATTTTGTAGTTTTCAATGCAGAGGGCTCACTCATCTTTTGTCAGATTTATCCCTAAATGTTGAATACTTTTGATGCTATTGTAAGTGATATTTTTTAAATTCAATTTCACATTGCTTGTTGCTGGTAGATAGAAATACAGTTCTATTTGTATGTTGATCCTATTACCTGCAACCTTGCAAACTCACTAGTTTTAGCAGCTTTTTTTGTACGGTCCATAGGATTTTTCATAAGACATAGATCTGGGAATAAAGACAGTTTTACTTCCCCTTTTGTAATCTAGATACTTTTTCTTTCTTTCTCTTGCCTTCTTGCACTGACTGGAACATCTAGTTAAACAGAAGTGTGATTTAAATTAAAAAAAAAAAAAAAAGCTTTGTTTTGTTCCTGATCTTAGAAAAAAATAATTTTTTCTTTAAGTATGATGTTAGCTCCATGTTGTTCATAAATACCCTTAACTGGGTTGAGGAAGTTCCCTTTTAATTCCTAGTTTGCTAACAGGTTTGTTGTTGTTGTTGTTGCTATAGTTGTTTAAATCAGGAATGGACATTGAACTTTATCAAAGATTTTTCTGCATCTTTTGAAACGATCATTGGGTTATTTTTAAGTTTGTTACTATAATGAAATCTATTTTATTATATTGATGTTCACATATTAAGCTTGCTTTGCACTCCTGGGATAAACCTCACTTGATATCATATATCATCTTTTTTTTATATTGTAGGGTTTGATTTGCTAAAATTCTGTTAAGCATTTGCATCTATGTTCACGAAGGATATTAGTTTAAGAGCTGAGCTGAACTGGAGGGAGCTTAGCTGCCAGGTGTCAACTAAGAAAAGCCAGAATGAAAGTCATAGTCAAGCTTGTAATCAATTACTGTGAGAAAATGCCAGCTCCTTCAATGCTCCACGTTTTTTTCCCAGGAACAAGGCAAGTGAGGGTCAGATATAGCAGCATGAGTTGGGGTACCTGTCTCACTGCTGAGGGAGCCCCATACAAAAGACTCCTGCCATTTTATGGACCCAGCGAGTAGAGCTGAGGGAGAAGGAAAGAACCAGGAATGGAAAAGTACTGAGTATTAAGTCAGAGTGGAGAAAAACGTCTTTAAGTCATCCCCCTTCCTCTTTCCATTCCAGTAAAAAGAGAGATGTTGGCAGAGATGCCTGAAGAAGGCCTTGGCCAAAGGCTTCCAATAAAGAGGCCCTAAGAGGAGGCACCTGGGCTAGGAATGCATCTATGCACAAGAGCTTGGCCAGCCGGGGAGCCTGAGCTCTTGACTGCAACTTCCTCCAGGCAAGTCTGCTGTGGAAGGGGCAGCTTGTTCCTAGGACACCCAGTAGGGTAAGCCTTTGTAACTATCTGTGTTCAGGCCTGGAAGATCACACATCGAAAATTGGCCAGGAGCCAGACCTTAAGTTGGGGGGGGAGGGGTTCTTGTAATACTTTTGTTAGATTTTGGTGTCAGAGTAATGCTGGCCCCACGAAATGATGGAAATGTTCTCTCTCCTTTTCAATTTTCTGGAATAGTTTGTGTAGATTTGGATTGTTTCTTAATGTTTATTTGCTGGAATTTACCAGTAAAGTTATCTGGGCCTGGATTTTTCTTTGTGAGAGGTACTACAAACCTGAATTTAGTTAATTTATGAGGATATTTAGATTATCTATTTTTCCTGAGGGGGGGCTTTGATAATTTGTGTCTTTCCAGAAATTTGTCCATTTAATCTATGTTGTGGACTTTATTGTCAAAAAGCTGTTCGAGCTTCTCATTTATCCTTTTACTGTTTCTATAATCTGTAGTGATATTACCTCTCTCAGTCCTGATCACTCTGGCTAGGCAGTTATCAATTCTATTGATCTCAATCAGTTTTTTAACTCATTAATTTTTCTCTACTGTTTTCTCTTTCTGCGTCATTGAGTTGTAATCTGATCAGTATTATTTCCTTATTCTATCTATTTGGGTTTCATTTACTCTTCTTTTACAAGTCTCTTGAGGTAAAAACTAAAGTCATTGATTTGAGACCTTTCTTCTGCTCTTACGTAGTTCGTTAGTACTTCCCTTCTAAATCCTGCTTAAATTTCATCCCACAAATTTTGATATGTTGTGCTTTCATTTTCTTCAGCTTAAAATACTCTGTAGTTTCTTTTTAAATTTCTTCTCGGACCTATAGGTTGGAATTATGCTTCTTTATTTTCTAAAAATTTGGGGGTTTTAAGAGATATGATTCTCTTGATTGCTAGTTTAAATCACTTGTGGTCAGACACCATATTTTATGTGACTCAAATTATTTTAGATATATTGAGATTTGTTATATGGTCTGTCTTGGCAAGTGTTTTCTGTGCTCTTAAAAAGAATGGAGTATTTAACTAGAGTGTTCTATAAATATTAATAGGCCAAGCTGGTTGATAGTGTTGTTCAGGTCTTCTATATTTTTACTGAATTGTGGTCTACTTATTCTAGCAATTTTTGAGAGATAGCTATTGCAACCTCTAATTATACTGTGGATTTTTCTATTTATTCTTTTTTTCTCTCCATGTCTGGATAGTTTTTATTGTTGTGCCTTCAAATTCACTACTTTTCTGTAATATCTAATCTGCTATTAATATGATCTCTGTGTTTTTCAACTTATTGTTGGTTTCATCTTAATTTGGATCTTTTTAAATATATTTCATGTCTCTCCTCAATATGTTCAATCTTTCATTTAGCCTTTTCAAAATATACCATCTAGCCATTACTGTTTTAATGTCCTTTTTTACTAATTCCATCATTTGAGTCATTTTTATTTCTATTGATAATTTTTTCAACCTATTATGGGTTTTATTTCCCTGTTTCTTTGCTGGTTTTGTTACCAGATGCTAAGTATTTACCATGTTGTTTCGCTTTGTTCTGGAGTGTAGTCAAGTTGTGTATACACTCCAGGTCTTACTTTGAGGCTTTGTTAGACAGGACCAGACCAGCATTAAAATAAAACTAATTTTGTTCTGCTACTGAGAGAAAATGCTCCTGAGTACTTCACCTCATGACCCAGGAATTACATTTTCTACCCCTCCTGGTGAAAACAGGCACTTTTCCCTGTGTGCGTGAGCCAGAGAGATTACTCCCTCTGCCTATTTTGAATGATTCTTCCCTCCTTTGTAATTGGTTTGTATATCTGCATAAGTGGATCAGTACCCAGCTGAATCCTCAAGGGGACCCTAAGCAGACCTCTGAATTTCTGTGTGCATCTCTCTCCTTTCTGGTACTCTGTCCCATGAATTCTTAACCATCTGGCCTTCCTAGACTTCTGGCTTCACCCCCTTATACTCAGGAGAATGCTGAGCTCTAGCCTGGGTTCTCCTCCCTGCACCATAATCTAGAAACCACCTCAAGACAGTAAATTTGGGGCAATTACAAGACTCATGTTGCTTGTGTATCATCTCTCAAAGATCACTGTTTTTCATTATCTAATGTCCAGGATCTTGATAATCATTATTTCTTATATTTTGTCCTGCTTTTCATTTATTTCAGACAAGAAGGCAAATCTTTTCATTATTACTCCATTATGGCCAGAAACAAAGGTCTGAAAAATAGTTAAGCATTGTAATATCAGCCAAATAGTTTTTTTTTAGTTAAGGTATTTAAAAATAAACTTAAATTACCTAAACATCTACTTTTTCCTCACTGATAGCAAATAAACAAGATTTCAATATAAGTTGTCATTCATCATGAAATTGTTCAGCTGTAAACACTGGAAAATAATGGACTTTGCACTAAGAGTTTTATAGATCTTGATGCACATTTTCAAGGAGCAACAAGAAGAGATCAATAAACAATTAACTTATTTGAGAAGTCAACCTTTTAGATGTTACCAGACTGTTGAGCTTTGAACATCTTCACTAGAGTGGGACCCAACAAACAGGAAGGAAGCCTCTGCGTGTGGCCACACACCCCTTGTGGGGAGCCTTTCAGTTTAATTCACCTATTCAAAGTATATTTACTGAGTTCCTGCTGTCTGCCAGCAACTTTTCAAGTCCATGAAGATACAGTAGGGAACAAAACAAAGGCCTAAACCTTTGTGGAACTTAGTAGATGAAACAGACAATAAACCAACATAAAATGGTTCTACTGAGAAAAAAATGTAATCAGAAAAAGGGGCTAGCGAACTTCAATTTTAGACTGAGCTGTCAGGGAAGACCTCTCTGAGAAGGTCACATTGACTTTGAATGAAGTGAGAGAGGACACCATGCAAAACTCTAGAAAATATTCTGGAGAAAGGGGACAAATGCAAATACTCTGAGGTCCAAATGAGGTGAGCTGATTGAAGGATTCTGGTAGGAGTCTGATCCGAAATTAGCACTAACAAGGAACCATTTGGTTTCGTTGAACTACGTCCATTCATTCACTTATATATGTAAACTACATATCAACTGCGTATGCATTCGCTGTATGTGTGAATGCAAGGATGAGCTGCATAAAATAAAACATAAACACTACTTAATGGGAGAGAATCTGGTACATAAACAAGAATGGTCATAATAATGGGTATAGTGAGGCTTCAAGTTTAACAGCTGGAAGGGTATACTAATTGTAAGAGATTGGCCTACTTGGCCATGTGCGATTGGCCCGCTGGGCCCTATATTCATGAAGGGATCAGAGATTTGGGGGACATGCTCTGTGTAAAGATGAGAAGCAACTATTCAAAGGGAAGTGCTATGTTAATCAGAGCAAAGGGCCTACTTGTCAGAGCCCTTTGGCCCTGCCTCTCTGGGTCCATGCTCAAGTTCTTTAGAAGAGAGGTAAAGGGCTTCATTGTCGAAATCTGTATAAGAAACCAGAGCACCAAGCCATGCTGCTTGAGGAATAGTTCATATTGAACCCCCTTCACTGGAGTAGCTGCTGGAGAAACAGGGACAGGGATGAAGCAGCCAGAACACCATGGACAGAGACCCACACCAGCCAAGGCCAAGAGTCAGAGCAGCCCCATGGGGCCACCAGTGGTAGAGGAAATGCCTTGGTAGCCAGTAGGGCTGTGCTTAAAAGCACAAGAGAAAACTCCTGAGGATTCCTTAAATTAGTCCCTGGATTTTTTTCTGATGCAAATGTGTGACCTTGGGGTTATAAATACTTTAGTTATAATCTTAAAACAGCCAATTATTAGCTGTGTTTTCTTGGGCAAATTGCTAAACATCTCTGGACCTCATTTTTTCATTGTTAAATAGGGATAATAATATCACTGTTAGGTGTTAGGATTGCTATGAGGTTTTAAGAGCATGTGGTTGGAGTGTCTGACTGGCTCAGTCAGTAGAGCAGATGATTCTTGAGCTCAGGGTCATAAGTTCAAGCCCCATGTTGGTTGTAGAGATGACTTAAACGTAATTTTTAAAATCTTAAAAAGTAAAAGTAAGTGAAAAGCATGTGGTGTTTGAACAATGGCAACTGTTTTTATTATAATTACTATTAGTATTATTATTATTAAATTTTAGGAAACCTGAAATACCCAAAAGCTGGTTAGTATAGATTAAATTAATACTACTTAAAAACTATTATTAGGATCCAGCTCTCCCCTCAAGCTCTTGTGCTCTGGGAAGCATGAGATAACATTACAAGTAAGTACACAGCTTGGGCAATTTATTTAAGTCCCTTGAGCTCACTTTCTGTGTAACGGGGTATTAGTAATACCTGCCCCTTGTCCTCATGGGGTGGTTGTGGGGTCCCCTTCCAGCAATGGGCACAGAAAACCTTTTGTAAAGAGCTGTTCAAATATCACTGATGTCCAGCTGTCGTCTTTCCCACCAGCTCTGCTTTATGAAGCTCCTGGGACAGAGAAAACTCATTTTCGGGCTATTTTCAGGTCTGTAAGATGCAGCTGCTCAGAATCAATCGCTGTACAGCCAGAAGATTCTACAAGCCACCTGTTAAGGCTGCTGGATGCAGAAGCCCTGGGACAATCTTCCCCAAGCTCCTGACTTGCATTGCTCAAGGGACCAAAGGTAAATATCTTTTTCCTACTGTTTTGCTGTATTTACTTCCTGTTGCCTGACTACTTGCCTCCAGCATCAGTAATAGCCTCCAAACCCTTGAGTATATTTCTTTTCCATCCGCTCTTTCCCTGTTAGCAACAGCATTTACGGTGCCTCTAAAGAGCCAAGTCCTGGAAATTACCGCCCAAAAAAGCACTCAAAGTAGTAGAGGGATAATTTTCTCCCTTGTGTTCTCACACACTGAACGGTATGACTCCAGTCCTCAGAGCCCAGGAAAAACTACCTTAAACCACTGGGCAAACTTTTCTTGCTCAGGTGCATATGTGCAAAAGGGGGATAATACTGATTCTCTGAGAAGAAAGTTAAATCCAACTCAAAGGTTTAAAAAAAAAGTTCAGACTTGAAATAAAATTTAAATTTAGGATTTAGGGATCCCTGGGTGGCGCAGCGGTTTGGCGCCTGCCTTTGGCTCAGGGCGCGATCCTGGAGACCCGGCATCGAATCCCACGTCGGGCTCCCGGTGCATGGAGCCTGCTTCTCCCTCTGCCTGTGTCTCTGCCTCTCTCTCTCTTTCTCTGTGTGACTATCATAAATAAATAAAAATTAAAATAAATAATAAAAATAAATTTAGGATTTAGAAGAAGGAAGATTTGAAAAAACAAAAAAAAAAAATACAAGAAAGGAGAATGTAAGACCTTAGAAATGTGAAATATGAGAGAAGGGACAATGAACCGAAAGAGATAATATGTTTACATACTAGAAGGAAACTGAAGATGATGGGTAGCTGTTTGGGAGCTTAAAAAAAATATACAACCTGGAAGAATGAGGATGATAGAAATCATAGCTCAAGGTGCTGAGAATAGCAGGATTTTACAGATTTAGGGATGGGAAGGGCAGCCTCAAAAGAAATTCTTTCCAATCGTTTGTGATATTGAAGGAAACAGCAGACAGCTGTTCTCCAGGAGAGGATGGGCTTAACCTTCAATAGGAGGGATTTAGGATAGACATTAGAAAATACCCAGGTATAAGTGTTGTGAGAAAAATGTGGAAACTCCAGCTCTGAGGATGTTAGGCATTAATAAGAGTGGCCACTGTCTTGTAGTCGTGGCTTCAGGACAAAACTGAGCTTTCAAAGGTCCCTCCATCCATATGCAACTATGACTCTCCATGAAGTTTTCTCCAGTCCAATTCCTTCTTTACCGTGTGTGGTAGAACATAGGAGATTCCTTCAGAAGTCTTTGCTGTTTTCTGAGTGTATCTGAGTCAGCTTCTAAATCTGGTCCACCTCTCTGACCTGCACCTTGAATTTTCCTTTAAAATGTTTCCCAGGGACGCTTGGGTGGCTCAGTGGTTGAGCACCTGCCTTGGGCCCAGGGCGTGACCCAGGGGTCCCAGGATCGAGTCCCGTGTCAGGCTCCCTGCATGGAGCCCGCTGCTCCCTCTGCCTCTGCCTCTGCCTCTGTGTCTCTCATGAATAAATAAATAAAATTTAAAAAAAAAAAAAAGTTTCCCATGGAACTCCAAGAGCAAGAGCCCGTATTTCTCTCTGTATCCCTGGCCCACCCTGTGCCCAGCACAGATTGTACTTGACAAAGAGCCTCAGAACAGCCTTCAACTCAGAGAAGTAAAGAAAACCACTGCAATAAAATAAAATATGGTTTGTGGAAACATCAGCGATACCAGAGAGAAATGGGTTGAGCTCCGGCCTCCGCCAGAGCAAGTTGGCTGCAGAGCCCCGACGTCCCGCTGAGGAGGGATGCCTGCGGGCCCTGAGCTCGGAGAACTGACCAGGGCCCCGTTGTCCGGTTCAGGTTGAACTTTCACCCCTGAGCAGTGCAACCCACAGGAGCTACAGGGGCAGGGAGACTGTGAGGGTCGGCGAGGGCCTGAGTGCGGGTCCAGCCACCCCGGTCCCCGGTCCCCAGTCCCCGGTCCCCGGCCAGCGCTCAGCCCTGCTCTCAGCCGCCCAGCCCAGGCCCCACGGGGACCCTGTCTCTCTCCAAAGCCAGTTGCTCACGCATCATCTTCAAGGTTTTGTCTTATCTTTATAACCCCGATTCCTCTTCTTAAGATTCATATTCATTTGCTTAACATTTGTCTTTACGTTGTCTTTAAGTAAACCTCTGAATTTCGCTTATACTACTCATATGTAATGAGAAATTAGGGCTTTATATGCTGGTCACGTTTTTTTCTTTTTTAAATTAAATCCGTAATTTTAAAAATAAAAAAGATATATGAACGTGCTCCCCAGGATTTCCCCCAGTAGTGGAAATTCTACCCAGGGTTAAAATTCAAGCTATAGCCTAGCTACTCTTCATTTTTTTCCTCCACCAAGATGTCCATGGGTGCTATTCACAAGGCCACCATCCTCCTGCATGAGCGCCTGAACTTCTAACAGAAAATCTGGAGCAACACTGTATTATTTTCTCATTCAAGGTGGTATATGAGAACACAAGAGAATGATCACAATTATAGGGATAACCATGAAATCACTAATACTTTCCTCATAGAGCTGTTGAGGGGCTAAAACGGAACAATGAGCCTTTAGCATGGTGCTTGGCACACAGTCAGTACTCAATAATTTGTTCCTGTTTTGTTAACATGAATTATTCATCAATTTTGGTGATTTCTGTTCTTTTTTCATAAAAGAAGAGTGACATGACCTCACTACTCATGGTCACTGTGTCTGAGGACCCTGGCCACCACTCACACCAGTGGGAGCTGCTCCAAGAAGATGGTGAATGCTCCACACAGAGCACTTTCTCCCAGTCTCCAGGAAATTATTTTTCTATTTTTCTATTAATTCTATTAATTCATGGACTATGGACTATGAGTCCGTATCTATTTTCTGTTTATATTACAGCTGAGAAAACTTAGGTCCTTATAGAATCTTTTCCATTTAGAACTTTATCTTATTTCTCCATGTAGCATTACTCTGGCTCTGACATACTCCTGGTTTCTAAAGAAACCCACAACCACATTATGAAGAAAAATGTGAACTTCTGTTGGAGATTTACATGGGATAAAATAGTTACCTACGTTTCTATGAACACTTATACGAAATACGGAAAGATAAACCCCAAAACTTTTATTGTAAATGAAGTCGCTAGGAGACACAAGCAAACCGTGACCAGGTATAAAATAGTCATTGTATTCCAAAGAATATCCATCTATTCTTTTGTTTATTCATTCTATTCTATACATATTTTTGGACCAGTATTTATTTATTTATTCATTCTATTTAAAATACTTTTTTCAGACCACTGTGATAAGAGATTCTTTTTGATCAAGTCACCTACAGTTCAGTAAAGAAGACAATACATGTGTAATATTTTTTTTAAGATTTTATTTTTTTATTCATGAGAGACCCAGAGAGAGGCAGAGACCCAGGCAGAGGGAGAAGCAGGCTCCGTCCAGGGAGCCCGATGCGGGACTCGATCCCGGGACCCTGGGGTCACGCCTTGGGCCAAAGGCAGACGCTCAACTGCTGAGCCCCAGGGGTCCCAATACATGTGTAATATTAAGCAACATTAGGTAAATATCTCACCATTTAGCTTCTAACCTTCCATCGTGGGGGTACCCTGCGTTTGTGTACCCCCTTGGAATTTTTACTGACTACTCTATAGCACACGCAGTTAAGTCATAGTGAGCGCCACTTAAATTTTGTCTTGGCACAAGGCATCTTCAGACATAAAGCCAACACAACTCATCTGAGATTTTTTTTTTATTATTAAATACCAAAAAGAAAAAAATTAAAGAAAACAATACAACAGGAGCACCTGGGTGGCTCAGTTGGTTGGGCGGCTGACTCTTGATTTCTACGCAGGTCATGATCTCAGGGTCATGAGATCGGGCTCCACTCTCAGTGGGGAGTCCGCTTGGGATTCTCTCCCTCCTACCCCTGACCTCCCCCCCCCCCCACATGCTCACTCTCTCTAGAAAATAAATACATTTTTTAAAAAGAAAATAATATTTTAAAGAAAAGAAAAAAGAATGTAATGGACATCTGTAACATTTTTTTGTCATATTTGCAATAGATTTCTTTTTATTTTTTTAAGATTTTATTTATTTATTCATGAGAGACACAGAGACAGAGGCAGAGACACAAGCAGAGGGAGAAGCAGGCTCCATGCAGGGAGCTCCATGTGGGACTCGATCCCGGGACTCCAGGATCACTGCCCTGGGCCAAAGGGAGGTGCTAAACCACTGAGCCACCCGAGCGTCCCCTATTTCTCTTTTTAAAAACAATTAAATAAAACATTACAGATACCATGAAAGCCCCACTCTGATCCTTCTCCATCCCTCCCTTTCTCCCCACAAGAGGTAACCAGCCTACCGCTGGGCAATAGGAATGCTTCCCATGTGTTTTTCATAGTCACGCTGCACATGTCTAAGTCTATAAACGGTCTATGCTATTGTTTTATGCTTCACTTTTTACATAAGGGATATCATACCTTACATATCATTTTGCAACTGGCTTTTTTCTCACCAGGATCTAAGTTTTGTGCATAGACCCCGGTTCATTTGTTACAATTGCTTCAGATTATTCCACCATATGAAAAATCATAGTTTATTCAGCCATTTCCCTACTGAGGGACAGCTTGTTCCACCTCCTTTTCTGTCCAAGCGTCACTCCAGGGGACATCCGTGCACTTGCCTCTGCACGCACATGTGCATGCATTCTTCTAGAGCAGCCCTGGATCACGGGTGCTGAGCTGTAGGACGTAAGCGTCTTTATATATATATATATATATATATATATAATTTATTTATTCACGAGGGACAGAGAGAGAGAGAGGAGAGGCAGAGACACAGGCAGAGGGAAAAGCAGGCTCCATGCAGGGAGCCCGATGTGGGACTCGATCCCAGGACCCCGGGGTCACGCCCTGGGCCAAGGCAGACACTCAACCGCTGAGCCCCCCGGGATCCCCGGGCTGAGCATCTTTACCGGCTGGGCCGTGGCCAGAGTCGCCGCCAGGTGACCTAGCACCTGACACTCTGCTCACGGTGTGACCGCCAATAACTGTCAGCTGCTCCCGCCGTCTCCCGTGTCCACCGTTAGCGCGGGAATTCACTGCTGTGCGTCAGTGGGTGTGAAGTACACTCTGTGGCTTTAGTTTGCCCCCCTGCTTCCTCCTGCACGTCCCTTGTGGAGCAGGCCCAGCTGGCAGCTGTGAGGCAGGAGGCCCCCCTGTCCCCCCCAAGGTGTGGGGATGCCGCAGCAGGTGCGGTGGGACCCGCAGCAGGTGGCGCAGCAGCAGCGCCCCAGGGCGCCCGCACCCCGATGGGGGGTTCAGGTCCCATTGCGCTGCCACCTGCTCTACAGTCTGAGGCAAATCACCTCTGTTCCCCCTCGCACCCCCCAAAAGAACGGCTGCCGTGGGCAGGACCCGTGTCACCTGGTTGCTGCACGACCCCACCGGGTTGACGCTGGGAAGCACTTGGACAGCGTCTACACCCCGAGTCCGCGCTCAGTAAAGGTCAGCGTCAAACCAGAGACGTCCTGTGCCTCTTGGCCAGGCCCCAAATCCATCGTGGGATCTGGCCCATTCTCTCGAAGACAGTTCCTCCCCCCACAGCCCCCCTGCCCGGGTCAGACCTGTCGTGGGTCACTTGGGGGCCACTGGGCAATGACAGTGCCACCCTGTTCTAATCCCTCTTGGGCCCAGCCCGAGACCACCTCTCTCCAGCGTCACTTGGAGCCCATTAGTCCATGCTTCGAGTTCTCGTGACTCTCGAGTAGAGTAACTCACCGCAGGCTACGACCCAGGACACCGTGGCCACCCAGCCACCCCCTGCCCCCGGGATACAACCTTCCAGCGGAGCTGTGGGTCCGCCGGTGCTGCCGCTCACCCCCTTTCTCCTGCATGGAACAGCCCCCCCGCCCCGGGCCCACTAACGAGGGACCGGGTGCCTGGGTGTCTAACCGGCCTCCACTAACCTCCTGGCCCCCAGCCTCCTGGCCAGGGGCCCGCGAGCAGCTGTTAGTCCCACCCCGTGTTTGGCAAGCTCTCCCCCTTATTACCCAACCTAAGAGGAAAACCCGTTTAACGATGCTCCTCGATTGATTCGGGCGGCGTTTCATGACCGTTGGGCGAAGCGGTCCTACCACAGGGCCTACCATAGTGTGTGAACCAGAACTCAAGACAGAAGTGACATTTTTCTTATGCCTGTTGTCCCAACACACGTTCTGTGTTGTCGTTGTTGACGACCTCAGACTCACGGGGAACTTCCTCGGGGGCTGACCACCTGCTCTTCACTCCCAAGCTAATTCCTTCAGGTTCTTACTCTGCACAAAGCTAATCTCATTACTCCTTCTGGGGTCACCTGAGAACAATGACCCAGCTTTGAGATTAGCCAAAGCAGGATGCAGGCGGCTCCACTACCGAAGGCCAGGCCTCCGCCTGCAGAGCTTAGCAGTGTCGGCCTCAGGAACCCAGCAGGAAAGCGAGGATAAAGTCGAAGAGAAACGACCCAGGCCAGAGCCAGAGCGTTGCCAGCAAGGCAGCCAAGGGGAGCGTGGGAAGTGCGCTTTACCCACCCACCCCCACACCCGGAACCACGAGGCGGGTAAGACACCAAAGCACAGTGGGCCCAGCCTCGTTCCCCCATCTCCTCCGTACCCCCCGTCTGCTCCTTGGAAGCACTGAAAAAGCTTTTTGGCAAAGTTAGCCTCAGTTTAAATGCACAGAAACACGTTTACACCAAAGTCTGCATCTCTTCATGTCCTTGAACCTGGGGTCCCCTTGGCCAGAGAGCACGGCCCACCCTCTCTCTGCCACTCCCCCCGCTACTCACCTGTCCCCCTCCAGCCTCTTCCTCCCACCTGCTCCACCTTTCCTTCCAGTTGGTATACGGTTGTTAGGTTCCGGCTACAACACAGCGACCTGGCAATCCTCCGCATTATCAAATACTCGCCACAGCACGTGTCGTCACACACAGCACGTGTCGCCACACCATGTGTGTCCACACAACGTTATCACGATGCTGTGTCCCCTGTGCCTCTCCATGGATGGAACCGGAGCTTCGTATCTCTGAGCCGCCCTCATCCACTTGACCCCTCTCCCACCCGCTTCCCTTCTGGGAACCACCAGTCCTCTGCATTTACGAGCCTGTTTCTGTTTTGTGTTTGTTCATTCATTTTGTTTTCTACATTCCACATATAAGCGAAACCATATTTTTGTCTTTCTCTGACTTAGTTCACTTATCATAATATACTCTAGTCCATCCATGTTGTTGCGAATGGCAAGATCTCATTTTCTATGGCTGAATAATATCCCCTATATCTGTGTGGGTGTGTGTGTGAGAGAGAGATATGTATATATCCCACATACATAATATCTCATGTCTCTCTCTCACATCTTCTTTATCCACGCATCTATCACTGGACACTTGAGTTCCTTCCATAACTCGGCTATTATAAACAATGTTGTGCTTAAAAATAGGGATGCATATATCCTTTTGAATTAGTATTTTTGTTTTCCCCAGGTAAATACCTAGAAGTGAAATTGCTGGATCATGTGGTACTTTTTAGTTTTCTGAGGAACCTCCATACTGCATTCTACTGTGGCTGTAGAATTCCCACAAACAGTGCACAAGGATTGACCCTTCTCCTCATCTTCCCCCACACTTGTTATTCCTTACCTTTTTTGATACTGACAGGTGGGAGGTCTCACCTCATTTTGGTTTTGATTTGCATTTCCCTGGTCATCGTTGATGATGAGCGTCTTTGCACATGTCTGGTGGCCATCTGGATATCTTCTTTGGAAAAATGTCTTTCCAGGTCCTCTACCCATTTTTTATTGTGATTGTTTCAGGGGTAGGGGGGTGTTGAATTGTATGAGTTTCAACCCTGGCCGTACATTAAAAGAACTTAAAAAAAAAAATGTCTGAGCTTCACCCCTGTAGAAGCTGCTTCATTTGGACTGGGGTCTAGACCTGGAATGTTTGGCTCGTTGGTTATAATCTCCCCAGGTGACTTCAGTGTGCATCCAAGCTTGAAAACAACAGCCTTACCTGAAACCTGGTTCTCCCCTGACCAACAAGTTTCCTTTGCCTCTTGCTGGAGAATACACATCCTCCCATGCCTGAAAACCATCAGCCAAGCCAAGCTAATCAAGCTCAGGCTCTTCGAGACCATAGTCTCCCATTCTCATGTAAGAACAAAGCAAAACCAAAAAAATCATATCTTTACTCACCCAGGCATCCCGACAGTATTTTTAATATATTTCTCATGGGGATTCCTGGGGGGCTCAGCAGTTGAGCGCCTGCCTTCGGCTCCAGGTGTGACCCCGGGGTCCTGGGATTGAATCTCACATTGGGCTCCCCACAGAGAGTCTGCTTCTCCCTCTGCCTGGGTCTCTGCCTCTCTCTCTGTGACTCTCAGGAAGGAAGAAATAAAATCTTTAAAAACATATGTTTGGTCCATCTCCTAAGGGCAATATTATTCGTCTCTAATATCTGTATGATCAGCGACCCAGAGCTTCCCTGACAATGTCATCCTATTGATGGTGGCCCTCAAAGTTGTGCATTTCCCAGATTCCTTACCTAGCGACATGGGATGTGCAGATGAAACTAAGGATATTGAGATGTGGAGAAGAGCCTGGATTATCCAGGTGGACCCAACGTAATCACAAGGGTCCCTATAAGTGGAGAGGGAGGCAGGACTCTGTGTCAGTGATACACCATGAGTTAACTTGATCATCTATTGCTGGCTTCCAAGGTAGAGGAGAAGCCAAGAAACACAGGTAGCCTCCAGGAGATGGAAGAGGTAAGGAAACAGATTTTCCCCTAGAGCCTTCAGAAGGAATCCAGCCCTGCTGACTCTCGATGTTAGCCCAGTGAAACCCACTCAGACTGATTCCACCACTAGAATTGTAAGGTCGTTTGTGTTGTTTGAAGCCATTCAATTTATGGTAATTTGTTACAGCTGCAGCAGAAAACTAACACAGTGGCGGTAAAAATGTTCCCAGAGTACACTCACACCTGCCAGGGCGTGTTTTTGGCTTCAAGTTAGTGTCACCTCTGCTACAGCTCCTGTGGAATAATCACTGAGAGTCTTGGTGATGACCTTGAGTCATGACTAGGCCTTCAGCCATAAAGGGAAGAATAAGCAATTGTAACACAGTATACGTACTTGCAGACCTACCAGGAGTGCGCGTGTTTTTTCATGGGAGACATACAATCCATGCCCCAGATGGACAATGTGATCAAGCACAAAACAAGAGCTGGGAAAAATTCATGAAATGGTTGTTAACTTTTTTTTTAAGATTTATTTATGATAAACATAGAGAGAGAGAGAGAGAAGCAGAGACACAGGAGGAGGGAGAAGCAGGCTCCATGCAGGGAGCCCGACGCGGGACTCGATCCTGGGACTCCAGGATCACGCCCTGGGCCAAAGGCAGGCGCTAAACCACTGAGCCACCCAGGGATCCCCAGTTGTTAACTTTCAATTCCAGCTACACTAGAGCAGGTCAGAGACCACAGACCTCAGGCCTCTGGCACATTGGTCCTCACTCCTTTCACTCTCCTGTGTCCCCTGCTAAGGACATCAGGTTTTGTTCTAAGGCAACGACCTTGAGGGGCAGGGCAGAGGAGAAGAGAGGACAGATGGAGGACTTCCCAGTGCTCATTCCCAGGGTAGATGGATGCAAAATAATCAGATTTGCTCCATTGTCCAAACTGATAATCCAACAGGCATCTCCTGAAGGTCATTATGCTAAACAGTGTCTGTCCCTTGTTCCAGACTGTCTGGAGGAGGAGGGAGGGGGAAGGAAGAGAAAAACCCACATATCAGCGGTGAGCTCATGCATATTTTAGAATGAATCATTAAATTTTAAAAGGGGAATTTGGGTTAACCCAAAAGTAGCCAGAAATTTTGTAGAATCAGTATTCCTCATTTTCCCAACTTCCTGACCATCAGTATCTTAGCATACAGCTTATTTTGTCTTGAAAGCCTTTTGCATTTAACTTCTGTAATGTATCATCACACCCTCCCTTCTCCCCCACGCAGTCTCAACCGATCGAGAGTCATAGGGATTAGAAAGACAAGGATCGAAATGTCGGTTTTATGACCGCTGAGCTTTTGGAGGAGAGCCCTATGTGTGGGGCAACAACAGGCTTTCTTTTAGAGCACCTCTGAGGTAAGCAAAATGACCTCCTCCGTTAAGGCCGGCTAGTGAGGGTGGCCCGACCCCAGGAGCAGAGCTGCCCACGGCCAAGGTCTCAACAAGAGTCCAGAAGGGGCTGCCACAGGCTTACCTACCTTCTCCCTACCTCAGCGACCCCAGGGAGGGTTGTCCCAGGAGCACAGGCCAAGAACACTACACTCCTCAGCTTGGGTACGTGAAGAACAGGGAGTGAACCTTCTCCACCTGATAGCTTCTGCTAAATGATCACAAATAAAACTATGCTGTAATTAAGCTAACGAAGTAATTATATCTGGAGAAATCCTGAAAGCAAAATTAGCAAGGGCTGACTGAAGATCCATCACCACAAAGCGTGCTTAGAAGCAGCAGCCTCCAACTCAGGATGACGCAGAGTTTGAGGCGTGTGGCTAGGAATAAATAAAGTCCGGACATTCACCAATGATGCCTGTGCTCTTTAGAAATCAGAACCTGTTCAAAGTTTTCCCTGTAATAGCATTTTTCCTACTCACCTTATTTCAGATCTACTTTCTGGAGTTACGGAAAAGGGGGAGTAATTACATGTAGCATTCCAGAAATGACACACAGCCCGGCCTATCTTATCTGTGAAGCCACCTGCAGGGAAGAATTTTTCCCCGTAGCATTCATAGCTGTGGCAGTTGTGCACTATTGAAATACCTGGGAGTTGGGATTTTTCTAGTTACTCCTGTTTATTTTTATTTTTATCCAGGGACAGAATTTGATTAAGAAGATAATGGAGTTAATTTTTTGTTTTTTTGTTTTTTTTCAGCATGAATATCAACACATGAGCAAGAGTGACCCCACATTTCTGGTTAATAGTGACAGATGAGCTATGGTATCACGTAAAAAGCAAACCATGTAATGAAATACGTGAAATTTTCAAGAATGGTATTAATATCGTCTTAAAAACTTAATGCACGTGACTCACATATATTAATTTAGACAGCAAAGTCGGACAGTTTTTGTTTTACTCTCCTTTTGTACATAGTTGCTTATATGGAGTTGGGGGTTCAGATTTATTTTAAATAGGATTCATTTCTAAATTAATTTGTAAAAGCCGATGAACTATATTTACTTGTATTATAAAATAATCACTTGCAAGTTTTTTAATGGCTTATTGCTCCTAAGCTTATAAAATGACTTCATGAAACTTTTAGAGACAGAGGTTCCCCCATAAAAGGCTCATGGTACATTTTCCTTTGTGTTCCCGCCACCAACTCGCCAATTTGATGAGATCTGTCCAATTCTG
Source organism: Canis lupus dingo (assembly GCF_003254725.2). Classification (NCBI taxonomy): domain Eukaryota; kingdom Metazoa; phylum Chordata; class Mammalia; order Carnivora; family Canidae; genus Canis; species Canis lupus. Next base: position 54,344,322 of record NC_064244.1, read on the forward strand.
AAAATATCGTATGTTATGCTTACAAAAACTGCCAAGAGATAGAGTAGGAGAAATGAGCACTCTCTTCTGCCCTGAAGCCAACTCGATCCTTCTACAACACTCTATCCTCTTAGGAAAGCTTTAGGTTGGCCAAGAACCAGATTTTCCCTTGACAACAAATGAGTGCTGTTGCTAGGTGATTGTGACATAGGAACGGTAACCTCCAATCAAAGAGAAGCCCCAAAAGGCTGATTGTGGCATGCCAATATAAATATGAGAGCTCCCCGCCACCACTGTTAGGCCCTTCTCCTCTCCACTCGTAACTGCCAAGGGGAACAACATCTGCAATGGCCAGATCCATCACCAGAAAAACCAGAGGACGTCAAAGCCCAATCTCCAGAAAGAAATCACATTCCAGCACCAATTTTGGCCATAGAAATTATTCACTCTATGTAAACAGGGTCCTAAAGGAAGTGGTTCCCCAGAGGGGCATATCATCTCGCACCTTGGACATCATGAACACCCTGATCAATGACATCTTTGAGCTCATTTCTATGGAAGCCTGCAGCCTGATGTGCTTCAGAAATCGCTGTACCCTCACCCCGGAAGATCTAGAGAAGGCAGTGTACTTGGTGTTGCCCACGAAACTAGCTAAGTATGCGGTGGCTTTTGGAAGTGAAGCTGTCCAAAGATATGTCCACTCCTAAACTCCATATACCAGCTTAATTAAATCTTGGGGAAAGTAAATCGAACTTACTACCCAAATAATCACTCCACTCCAGAATTCATTCTTCCTTTTTTTATATCATAGCGGTATTTCCTGGTATAACCCCCCCTACCTGTCCCCGACCCTTGTCTCTAGAGAAGAATTATTCTCTTGTGATTTTACCTTGTAACGATTTGGCTAGTTAGGTTTTTCTGACACCTGCTCCCTGCCCAAGTTCTACCCAGAACGCTTGTTTTTCCTGGGAGTGTGTAAATCTCATATAAATTCAGTGCTTGTTGTATTGGTATCGTTAACCATGTACAGGATGGCTCAAGCTGGTTATTCCAATCCCCGGGTCACACTGACTTTGAGCTTATGGGTTTATGAAGACATTTTAATCAGGAGTATGCCGGCACTGAAGATTTTTTTCATCAACAAACTGTTTTCTAAAGCAAACTATATTCAACCAATTCAGTTCCTTAACGAATCTCTCTACAGTGTGTCAGTGATTTCCTTCGTTTTGTTTCTTAGTTCCTGATTTTCAACAAGTTCTGTCCATATCCATGTACATTTTATCTTTACATTTATTTTTTTAAGATTTTATTTATTTATTCATGAGAGAGAGAGAGGCAGAGACACAGGCAGAGAGAGAAGCAGGCTCCCTCTGGGGAGCCTGATGTCGGACTCGATCCTAGGACCCCAGGATCATGACCTGTGCCAAAGGCAGATGCTCAACCACTGAGCCACCCAGGGGCCCCTTATCTTTACATTTAAAACTGATCTTCACATTTGTTCACATCTTCACATTTGTTGCTCTCCACTTGTAGCATAATAAGACCAATACCCAGGACCCTACTACTCAATTGATAAACCTTTTTTATTTCCCACAAATGTCACTGTTTTGTCTACAAAATACTGGAGGTGTTTCCAAGTCCCGTTTCCCTATCCACTGTCTTAAGTCTCATTTCTTTCCCATTCCCTTGCTTCTCTGTGTATTTTTTTGCAAATATCTCTACATAGTAAGTTGAATTTTGCTTATTTTGTAACATGAGGGTATGCGATTGGTGCTCTTCTGTGCCTGCCTCTTTCTCTTAAAGTTGTTATACCTGTTGAGATATATACATTCTTTTCACTCCTAGGCTGTATAATATTCCTTAGTGCGAATATACCAGAGTTTGTTTATCCATCCTCTCTGGATGGACATGTTTTTGTTTGTTTTCAATTTTTCCTATTACAAACAATGAATTCCAACAACAGCTAAGACTAGCAGAGCATTTGCTATACTTATGCCCAGCATTTCACATAAATTAACTTGCTGAATCCCTACAACCTTGTGATAATTAAATAATTTTCCCCTCCTACAGATGAGGACAATGAGGCACAGAGAACTAAGCTCTCCGTCTGTGGTCACACACCTGTGTAAGTGGCAGAGCTGAGATCTGACCAGGTCCATAGCACCCGCCGGGGCACAGCTGTGAGCATTCTTCTATGTGTAGCTTCCAGTACAAACACACAAGAATTTCTCTAGATAAAATAGCACACCATGGAATTGCCAGGTCATTGATGTGCTCGTATTCAACTTTGTAGATATTACCAGACTGTCTTCCAAAGTGTTTGTACCAATTTACATTTGCAGTAAGTGAGAGCGATGTAGATTCTTTTGGTTACGAGGAACATATCACTTACAGTTCTTTGAGAAAAGAGGGTTCCTTGTACATAAATACTAGGATAGGAACCGAGATTATTCTAGGTGTCTCGCTCTTAGGACCCACTGTGTTTCTCCTCAGTTGCTCCCTTCTAAATGCTTCCTTCTCAGAGTTGCCAACAGGAATCCAATGCCAACATCGGATCCCACCTAAATGAGTGCCACAGTAAGATTTTACCACAGCAGAAAATGGTTTAAACATTTTTAAGTGAGTATTTCATACACATGCATTTATATGATCAGGCTCGAAATTAGCTTATTTGATTTGAGCCCACACAGAGGTTGCCAGCCGTGCCAAAGATTGGTTGACCGTGATTACATAGTTGCCCACAACTGCCCCCCTGCTGGGGGTTGGCCCCAGAAGGACCTCAAAGGTCTACTAAGGGTCAGGAAACTACAGCCACTGGGCCAAGTCTAGAAACAGCTCTTTTTTGTATGGCCCCACAAGCTAAGAAGGTTTTTAAATTTTTATGGGGATATTTGAAGAAAAAAGTAATTATTCAACAATGTGACCCCACAAAGCCTAAAATATTTATTGTCTGGCTCTTAACAGAAAAAGTCTCCGCCTGTGGTCTATACAGTGCTGCTGCTTTTGCAGAGATTGTGATGAGGCAGGTTTTCTAAGGCTTTTCTTGGGACACGCATGTTGGTATAAAAAGCTTACTGATGTGAAAAGTTCATCGTTGGCTCTGCAAATCCTTGCAATAAGGGCAGTACCTACAAATGGTGCTCAACAATAGGGGCAGTGGAATAACCATTCACAAAAACAGTCTTATTATAAATTGAGGTGTTAAAGACGGGTTAAGGGAAGTGGAATGTTCTTTACACGTTATTCTCTCTATTTCTGTATATGTTTTTGAGATATTTTAATAGCATTTCAAAATAGGGGGCACCTCAGTGGCTCACTGGTTGAGCGTCTGCCTTCGGCCCAGGGCGTGACCCCCGGGGTCCCAGGATCGAGTCCCAGGATCGGGCATGGAGCCTGCTCCTCCCTCTGCCTGGGTCTCTGCCTCTCTCTGTGTGTCTCTCATGAATAAATAACATCTTTAAAAAAAAAAAAAAAGAATTTCTTTCAAAATAGGATCAAGATTCTTGGCCAAAACCCTCTGGCAATGGATTCAAGTCTGATTCTATAAGCGCATGTATGTAAAACTACCCACATTTTCAAAGAATTTTAACCTTTCTTTTACCGTGGTCCAAGATAAATAACATAAACCCTGCTATTTTAGCCACTTTAAAGCGCCCAGGCACAGTAAGAGCATTCACCCTGTTACGTGACCAGCGCCACCAAGCATCTCTAGTACTTTTTCATCTTCCCAAACTTCACCCCACCCGCCCCCAGCCCCTTACAAGTACCATCTGCCCTCTCCAGGAATCTGCTGACTCCAGGGACTCGGTATAAGGGGAGCACACGGGCATTTGTCCTTTTGTGACCGGTGTCTCACTTGCACGTCTTCGAGGTTCATCCATTGTAACACACGTCAGAATTATCTTTATTTTAAGAGCGAATACTATTCCAGTGTGTGTGTTTATCAGATTCCGTTTATCCATTCATCCATTTAGGGTCACTTGGGTTGCTTCTACCTTTTAGCTACTGAAAATACCACCACTCTGAACAGGGGTGTACCAACATCTCTTGGAGTCCCTGCTTTCAGTTCTTTCAGGTATATACCCAGGTGGGAAATTGCTGGATCATGTGCTAATTCTATTTTTACTTTTTTGAGAAACCACCGTGTCATTTTCCCAGAGTCTCACAAGCAATGCACAAGAGCTCCAACGTCTCCACATCCTCACCAACACTTGCTAGTTTCGGTCTTCTGTTTTATATATTGTATATTCGAGTCATCCTAATGGAGAGAAAGTGGTTTTGATTTGCATTTCCCTAATGATGAATGATGTTGAGCATCTTTTCGCATGCTCACTGGCCATTTGTACTTTATCTTTTTCTTTTTTTAGGGTTTTATTTATTTGAGAGAGACACAGCACAAGCAGGGCAGAGGCTGAGGGAGAACAAGAAGCAGACTCCCCACTGAGCCAGGAGCCTGATGACATGGGGCTCGATCCCAGGCTCCAGGATCATGACCCGACCAAAAAGCAGACACTTAACCAACCAAGCTACTCAGTTGCCCTGTACTTTTCTTTAAATGAATGTCCTTTGCTCATTTTTAAATTGGCTTTTGTTATTGCTGAGTTGAAGGAGTTCTTTTTATATTCTATATTAATTTATTCCTCGATATAAGATTTATAAATAATTTTCTCCTCTTCCATGGGTTGTCTCTTCAGCCTGTTGATAGTATCCTTTGATACACAGAAGTTCTTAATTTTTATAAAATCCAATTTGTCTACTTTTTCATTTTGTGTCCTATGCCAATTAATATTTTTATTGCTCCTTTATGAGTAAATTATTTGCAACATTAATATATTTTTTTAATTTGGGAATCAATTCCCAAAGACAACATAGCTTCTAAAATTTGCAAATAGTCTCACACTAGCCAATGCATTATCAAAATATCTCAGTGCATAATTTTGACATCAGTAGGGCCATGTAACCATTTTTTCAGTCTTGGATCCTAGTTACCTGAGACAGTTAAATGACAGGAAGACAAAAAAATAGTACACACTGCTCGTAGTCGTCTCAAATGTATTTACTCCTTCTTCTCAGAAATAGGACCCCAATTTTTAGCTGAGCTCATGGCCACCCAGGTCAAAGGCTCTCTTCCAACCCTTCCCTTGACTGGTTGTTCCACATGGCCAAGGGCCGATGAATGGGAAGGTGTTTACACCTTCTGAAAAGTTTCCTTAAATACCAGCAAAGTGCTCTTTTCCTTTTTCCTCTTTCTTACTGACTGGACTGAGGATGTGAAAGCTGGGGCTGAAGCTGGAGCAGCCACCTTCACCCAGGAGTTGAAACCTGTACACCGAGGCTGATAGAGCAGCAAAGTCAAAGGGCTCTGGTCTCTGATGACTAAACTGCCATGCGACCCAGGACTGCCGACGTGTACGTGAGAGGGAAATAAATTTCTGACTTGTTTCAGCCAGTATTATTTTGAGTTTCTCTCATTCATAGTCAAACCTAATTCTAATGTAGCCTTACAGAAGATTACTGATGGCTAAACAATGTGGTTAGTCTCAAAAATGATTGCACACTTATTAAATAAAAACATAATAATCTATAAATAGAGGATGATGAACGTTCTGTGTATTTACCAGGAGATACTTTTGTGAAATGAAATCTCGTACTACTTAGCAGCCCTTTCTCAGAGATGCATAATGCTGGAGCTTAACTGTTGTTAGTCTACCGGACACACGACAGCTCTGGAGACACTACTTAAAATACAGAAATAGTAAGAGATTCAAAGAAGATAGGAGAGAGAACTTCCAACTAAGCCAATGTGACCAACATGCCAATTCTATGGTAATTGGAAGCTAGTGATACACAGTATCATAAACGAGGTCCTGCACCACTGAGAAAGAATAGGGCCGATTTCGTAATACAAATGATCCCAAGTTAAAAAAAAAAAATCTAACAAATTTAGATTCTCTTCCTAGATTATCCTTAGATACCCTTGTCCTTAGGTGAGATATCTGAACTTATTTCTGAGTTTAGAAACCTTGTTTTGGAATTGACTAATGTAACCTCACATAAACCTATGCTGTCACCAGGACCCGTTAAGGTCTTGGTGTGCACCCTGGAGCTTGTTCCTCTACGGACTAAGTATGTTGGGAGCTGCTGGAGAACAGAAAAGTATCCCATTAAGTGTGATACCTTGCACGTGGCGTTTATAGGTCACGGAAACGCTGCCTTCGTGATAGATGCTGAGCAAAGGCAAGGTCTTGAAACGCTTAGAACCGCGTGAAGAAACGGAAAGTGGAGTAAGCTGTTGAGAGCCGCGGAGAGCCTTGAATGCCGCTGCCAGCCGGGCACTGCCCGCGCGCTCCACCGGTGCCGGCGTGACCCCAAGGCCCGGGGCGGCCACACGAGGCACTGTTCCCGTTTCACAGTCGGGCAAACCGAGGCCTCCAAGAGCAGGGAAGCCGGCCGCAGCTGGCACAGCTGGTAACGGGTTGTGCAAAGGCCGGGAGGGCGCCCAGGCCGAGCCAGGGGTCCTGCAGGGGCGACGGCCCCCCGGGTCCGGGGAGGACGAGCAAAGGCGGCGGGGGCGGAGGCGTGGATGCTCCGGAGCGGCTCGAGCCCCGGGCGGGACCCCGAGGGCACCTTCTGCGGCAGAAGCACGTGCTGTCGTTTGGCTCCAGGAAGGTCGTCTCACGGCGGGGACAGGTGCGCGGGCTGGCCCGGCGACCACGGGGGACGCGCGGGCCCCACCACCCCCACCCGGGGCCGCGGGCTGGAGGAGCGGCGGCAGTGAGCGGGCGGCGCCGGGAGGCCGGTCCCCGCGCTGGGAGGGGCTCCCCGGGGCGGCGGCCCCACACCTGGCCAAGCCCGCGCGGACCGGCCGTGGCTGTGGGGCCGTGGCTGTGGCTGCGGCCGAGCGGCAGAGCGGGGCTGCCCCGGGACTGGCAGCGGTCCACCCCCCGCCGGGTGCGCGCGCATGTGACTCCGCCGGGGCGGGGGACTCCCGGCATGGGGGGGCGGGACCCCGGGGGGGCGGGGATCCCAGGGGGGCAGGGACCCCGGGGATGGGGGGGACCCTGGGGGGCGGGGATCCCGGGGATGGGGGGCGGGGACCCCCGGGGAGGCGGAGATCTCGGGGATGGGAGGGCAGGGATCGCCGGGATGGAGGGTCGGGAATCCCAAGGGGGCAGGGACCCCGGGGGGGGGCCTGGAATCCGGGGGATGGGGGCGGGACCCCGGGGGGGCGGGGACCCCGGGGGGGGCTGGGATCCTGGGGATGGGGGACTCCGGGGATGGGGGGACCCCGGGGGGGCGGGGACCCGGAGATGGGGGGCGGGGACCCCCGGGGAGGCGGAGATCTCGGGGATGGGAGGGCGGGGATCGCGGGGATGGAGGGTCGGGGATCCCAGGGGAGCAGGGACCCCGGGGGGTGCCTGGCATCCCAGGGGTGGGGAGGTGGGGACCCCGGGGGCGGGGAACCCTGGGCGGGGCGGTGGAAGACCACCTGAGCGCCAGTGACAGGGTCCGGGACCCAGAGGTGGGCCTGGGCCGCCCCTCCTTCCCCTGCCCTGCACCTGCAGGCCCGAGCCCAGGCCGCCAAGGACCCGAGCTCCCGGGCCGCTCTGGGGGCCCTGTGAAGCCAGGCCTCTTGGGACCACCGGGGATACTGCTGCGGGGAGCTTTGGGTGAATCCCAACTAAGATTTTATTTTATTTTTTTTAAGATTTTATTTATTCATAAGACACAGAGAGAGAGAGAGAAGAGAGATGCAGAAACCCAGGCAGGGAGAAGCCCGACGTGGAGCCCGACGTGGAGCCCGACGTGGGACTCGATCCCGGGTCTCCAGGACCCCGCCCTGGGCTGAAGGCGGCGCTAAACCGCCGAGCCCCCCGGGATCCCCCACAGCTAAGTCTTTAACTGAAGAGGACTTCGGGGTTGGCCCCACACCATCCGTCCCCCAACGAGCCGGGGCTCCTGCAGCCCGAGGGCGCGAGCATCACCTGCTGTCGGGTCCCGCTCCGCCTAGGCGCACGCAGGCCCCGCTCCAGGGACCGTTTCAGGACACGGTCGCCGAAGCACGTAGTCCTGGGCCCAGTCGGACGCATTTTCATCAGGGCGACGGTATAGTTAACAGCTTTCCAGAAAAATGAACAGGACCGTGTAACCCGCAGGCTGCCTACAGGAGGGCTTCCGGCTGGCCTACTCCCGGCCCTGCGCCCCGTCTAGCCCCTCCAGGGTACATGGGGGGCGCGCTGGGTCACCACACAGGACGACGGACAGCGTGTGGCTTTCAAGCCTGCCCCATTTAGGAAAAAAAAGCAATGCCACTTCTGTATTTCCTCTTGGATGACTCGTTCTGGGGAAACCAGCCACCGGGTCGTGAGGACATCAAAGCCACCCCACGGAAAGGTGCAAGAGATGAGGAACTCAGGTCTGCTGCCAGCAGCCAGCAGCCGCTTGCCAGCCGCCTTGGAAGTGACTCTTCCAGCTGCAGTCGGGCCTGCCGAGGGCCGCAAGCCGGGCCAACATCTTAACCAAAAACGTCCAAGAGACTCTGGGTTACAACCACTCAACTGAGCTGCTCTGAATTCCTGATGCTCAAAAAATGTTATGAAATAAAAATTAGTGGGGCACCCGGGTGGCTAGGCAGTTGGGGGCTGCCTGTGGCTCAGGCCATGACCTGGGGTCCTGGGACTGAGTCCTGCATCGCGGTCCCTGCAGGAGCCTGCTTCTCCCTCTGCCTGTGTCTCTGCCTCTCTCTGTGTGTCTCTCATGAATAAATAAATAAAAATGTCTAAAAACAATAAAAGTACTATTGCTTCAAGTTCAGGATAATTTGTTAAGTGGCAATATTTAATGAACTCATATACTTAGTTTATATCCACATGAACAAGACCACGGACCAATGTAATCCCCCCAAAACACAGAGATCGCCCCATAACAGGTTTTATCTTCTACTTCTAGTCAACGAAAGTGTATTTCTGGCACTTTTCAAATTCAATCATGTTTTTGTCCTCACTTAGAGATAATAATGTTCAGAAATATTAAAGCCTAAATCCAAAACAACCATGTAGGTAGCAAGCTAGGCTCCAGAGTCTGCTAAATTAATTTCAAAAAAGCAGGCAAAAAATTAGTCTAGACAGTCTCTATGGGTAAACAACATCATTACATTCAATTATCGGACCAGAGAGAGAAGGCAAAAAATAAAATTCTGACAGTAATTTGATTTTAGGAAAAGGGAACTATGATAAAATGCTATTGTTAAGGAAAAACCAAGTGGTATATTTTCCAAAGCAAAATGCCTAGGGCAGCATGAACACATTCAAAATCTGTTATTGAGGGCAGCCCGGGTGGCTCAGCGGTTTAGTGCCACCTCAGCCCAGGGCCAGATTCTGGAGACCCAGGATTGAGTCCCACATCGGGCTCTCTGCATGGAGCCTGCTTCTCCCTTGGCCTCTCTCTCTTTCTTTCTCTCCCTCTCTCTCATCTCTCATGAATAAATAAATAAAATCTTTTTTAAAAATCTTTAAAAGAAATCTTTTAAAAAACAATCTGTTATTGACATTCCAAGGAAAATGCTGGCCTCTGCATGAGGGGAGGGGCTTGAAGAGGTCTCAGACTAGGAGCAACATTGTGAATAAATTCAAGCCAAAAAAAAAAAAAATCAAGATGTTTCAGTTGGCACAAAAAATAATAATAAGCAGAACTAGAGACAACTACTCAAGTTTGGAAGGATCTCAAAGATGAGATTGTCGGTTGTCCTAGTGCATGGCTTTGCACCGTGGCTCATGCTTTACGTATCTGTCACTTGGCCTAAAAGCACAAGCTCCTAGAACATAGGGACTCGGCATCTGTCTCAAGTCACTACCTGTAGTTAGTGTGTTAGTCTGGGTTCCCTAGAAAAGATGATTCCGAAGCAAGACTTTCTTGGCAGGTGCAATCACAGGACAGCCAGAGTGAAAGTAAAGGCAGACAAGTCAGGAGGGTGGGAAGAAGACGTGCACTGATGCACTGACCACGCTGGAGACTGGTCTATAACAAGCAGCTGCTTGGCTGGTGTTGCCATTTGGCCCTGCGGGGCACGCCTGGACAGATGCAGTGGAAAACCATGACTCAGAACAGTCTATGGTCGGGGGGAAAAAATAGAGAAAGAATTTATCTGCAAGCTCCATCCTGACTTCTACTTTTCACTAATCAAAGTTCATTCCACGAAGAGCTTATTTCCGTGAACACCCAGGTTGCGGCCCCTTCAGCCACCAGTAGGGCAACAACCAATCTGGAAAGGTCAGAGCGACCAGAGGTCCTAGGCATTCCTCTCAGGTCAGAGAAGTGCAGGGACCCACAGAGAGTCCTTCCCCACAGCGGCTACAGGGAAGATCCACAGCCCTGAGGCATTGGGGGTCAGGTGAGCTGCACAAATGCATACGGGATAGCCAATGTTAGCCAATGGTAGTGGATAGAAGCTTCTTGAATGCACAGCAATCACAACCACAAGAATACTAATATTTATCATTTTCTGAGTACCAGCTACTGTCTCAGAGTCTTCATTTACATTATTTCCTATAATTCTCACTGCCTGCAAAGGCAGTGTTATTTTTTTCCCCATTTTACAGATAAGAAAACTTCGAGGCTCAGATATTAACTAATTTGGCCAAAATTACACAGCTAGCAAGTGCACCCTTCATTCTGGACCCAGATTTCTTTCCACTGACCCAAACTCCTTGTATTGCCAAAGTACATTAAAGCTGACAAAAACAAAAAAATAAAAACCTGACAAAACCATGTTTTTTTCACACACGCACTAGCTCTTTTCATCCTAATCATGACTTACTTTCTGGATAAGGAAATTGAGGCTCAAGACGTCAGGATACCTTTTCCAGGTTCACACAGCTATGAACTGTCAGCGCTAGGAGTTGAAGCTTAGCTGGATAGTTGGTTTTTGGTTTTGTTTTTCAATCTCTGCCTCTCCCCAGAAACTACCAAATGCTTGGTTGAAACCCCGACTGTCTGTGTTCCACTCAGTGTTTGTTGATCTATCATCATGGACACGCTACCTAAATATTTGTTTCCACAAAATCCTGTTAAATTAAAAAAAAAATCACTTAAAGCAATTGGCTTCACAAGTTCCTACTCTGAATTGATGAGAAACCTCCATGTTCATTGAGATAAGTGGGATTTTATGTGCGGCCCTCGTGAGGATTGGAGAGAAGAGGGCGATGAGAGTGGAGGAAATGATGGGACCCATCCAGAGACGCTGAACGTGGGGGGATGGCAGCCCGGATCCCCAGAGCGGCTGCCGGCTTAGCAGGAGACCTGGGCGACTGTGGGAGGAGGGGAGATAGAACTCGGATGCTGGAGATGAGCAGCAATGAAACCACGCCATCCAAGCACTTGAATGGACTGAGAGGCACACAGAGAAAGTTTTCGTGAAAAGTTTGTTACTTTCTTCGAATATTTATTAGAACTGGGCTTGGCCGCATCAAACAGATCCAAACAACACTGGAAATAAGATAAAAAGTTTGCATCTCTCACGCAGCGACTAGAAATTGGCCATTCGAGGCTGGTATGGAGTCTACACGGTGTTAGAGACCCGGTAACCTCCCCGGCAGCAGCTCGGTGACTCGAGGCTTCCGTGTGCACAGGCACCTTGTGGCCTGGGCTGGCTGCTGGGGTTCCAGCCTGACACTTCAGGCCACAGGAGGAAAGAGGGGGAAGAGAAGGGTCTCCTCCCCCCCCTTCTAATGACATTTTCCAGAAATAACTCCCCACTTCCTCTCATATATCACTGAGCACAGTGGACACCTCATTGCAAAGAAGGCTGTCCTTGTGCTGAGTATATTGTCCCCACCGAAATGCAGGTTAAAGGGGCGCCTGGGGCTCAGCGGTGGAGCATCTGCCTTCCGCTCAGGGCGTGACCCCGGGGTCCCGGGATCGAGTCCCCCATCCATCGGGTTCCCCGCAGGGAGCCTGCTTCTCCCTCTGCCTGGGTCTCTGCCTCTCTCTCTCTGTGTCCCTCATGAATAAATAAATTAAATCTTTAAAAATAAATAAATAAATAAATGCAGGGTCATGTTACTGAGGAGAGAGAAGGGATCTTGAGGTGTGCAACTAGCGGATTCTGCTACAAATGAGTTAAAGGATTAGCAATAATAATAATAGTAACAACAAAAATAATAAAACTCAGCCCACCTCCCGGCCTCCTCAGACACGTCCACGACAGGACACTCCAATGCCAAACGTAAACTGGCACCACGGTACCATTTTCTATTTACAAAACCTTTAAAGTGAAATCAATTTAGATCCGTCTGAAGCAAGCTTGGTGGGGATGGATTGATTATAAAGCCAAAAGTGAGAAAACTTGAGTTTTGCATTATTCTAAAATCACAGTTTTCCTCTAATCTGGCAGTTGGCTTTTGTTCTCGGGCTGTGGTGGCTGGCAGCCTGTGATAAGAAGCCTTTTATGGTCAATGTCATCTGTATGCGTGCGTTGTTGTGCTGCCGATTGCTCGAGTCGAACTTGCAGCCGCCTTCTTTTCTACTTAACTGTATTCATATTTCAAGCCAACACAGCTCACATTTCAGGGGAAAACTCTATCAGAAATGATATTCCACCCTTCTGCATTCAAAACACTGCGGAGAAGCTGAATGCTCACCTCTTTCTAAAATGGTATAGAAATAAGCCATTAACGGGAAGGAAATTGTGGGAAAAACAAGGCATCTGATGCGTTCCTGTGCAAAATTGAATGTTCTTTTAATTTCTAATAAATGATAATAGTAGCGAGCATTTATTGAGTGGTTACTATGTGTGGAGAGCAAAGGAGAGCATGTTGCTCTATTCATTCATAAACTGTAAGAAGAGCCTCAAGTCTGTCTTCTTAAATTTTTGCTCCACAGGCTCTGCTGTTCGTTCATCCTTCCATAAACATTTGCCAGACGTTTATTATGCACCTAGCACTACGCTGGAAGATAGAGACAGAGATTTTTAAAAAACAGAATTTTTTAATTAATCTAAGGACATCTGCTTTTTTTTTCTTTTTCCAAATGAACAAAAGGAGAAATAAAAGGAATACATTTCAATCCCTGCCCGCTTGGCTTTCCCGAACAGGCCTTCGGGTTCACATCCTGACTCTGAACGCCTAGCCGAGGGGCTCGCGGCAAATCTCCTGACTTCCCCAAGTTCCCGTTTCCCCATCTGAAAAATGGGACTAGCAGAGGACCCCACGAGACCAGCCGCAGCAGCCCTAACTCCCTGCTGGGCGCGGTAGGCACCCAGTAGGTGTCCGTGGTGATGGCTCCTTAGGGTCACGGCACCCAGGGTGCTAACGGAAGGCGCGAGGCTGAGCTCGGCCACCGGGCCACGAGGCCTAACGACAACACCCAAGGCGAGGGTCTAAGACGCACACCCCAGACATCATCCTAAATTCTCAGCCCTCAGGGGGCAGCCCTGTCTCTCATGCCCAAGTCGTCCTGACGCCCGCACCCCTAAAAGCACAAAGTCTCCTCTCTCCACAGGCCGCCCCCCAGGATCGCAGCCAAAACCCGAGGCCTGGAGCTGTTTCAGAGGCCCCTGGGCCCCGCCAGACGCCCCCTCTACACGATGGCTCCACTCTGTGCAGGCCGGTCCCCTGTCCCCCGGCTGTCTCTGCTCCCCTGGCCCCGCTCCCGGCCCCAAGCAGGCACAGAGCCTCCTCCGTCGAGGCTTCAGGGCTCACCCAGGAGACGCCGTCCCTTTGAACAAGGCTCTGCTGCAACAGTGGGGAGGACCCACAGGCCGGGGCTCTGGTCTTTCCCAGTGGGGGTAGCAGCCGCTGCACCCCGTGCACAGGACCTCTCAGCACCTCTATATTCCAGCATCCAAGCTCCGTCTCCCTTTTGGTGCCAGGGAAGATGGAAAGCCTCTCTCCCCTGAGGCTGAGGCCCTTCTGTCTCCCACCTCAGGGTGGCAGGTGCATGGGCATCCAATTTCTTCAGGGTGCGTGGCCGTCCACTCAGGGTCACAGCTGCACAGTCAGGTGAACCCACAAACATTGCCCCCAAATCGACATTATCCATCTTCGCTCCTAGACAGGAGATCAGCGGTTCGGTCCATCCGGTGCTGTCTCGAGGTGATCTGGGTCCACATCACAGAGGTGGCCTCGAGACGAAAGGAGGCCCAGGCCTGCATGAACTTGGTAGCTCCTTGCCTTGTACACACGCGGCTTGGACAGCACTACACCCAACTCTACCAACACATCCCTCCAGGCAAAAAGGACACTGTAAATCCAGATTTAGGAAAATCCGCTTTCATTAATTTGCTTTACATTATTAAACAGAACATAATAGGAGCACGTGGGTGGCTCAGTCGGTTGAGCTGTCTGCCTTGTTCTTTGGGCTCAAGTCATGATCTCAGGGTTCTGGGATCGGGCCCCACGTGGGCTCCAAGCTCAACGGGGAGTCTGCTTCTCCCTCTGCCTCTCCCGCCCCCCACCCTTGTGCTCTCTCTCACTCTGTCAAATGAATAAATAAAATCTAAAAAAAAAAAAAAAAAAAAAAAAAAAGAAAGAAAGAAAAAACACAAGAGGTTACTCTGAAGGTTTTTGCATTTGGGGTTATTATCCTACTTTCTGGGCTTCCCTAAGATAAATGGATCAGTGTTTGCCTTACAGATGCATTTACTAAAAAGAATTCATTCAAGTGGTCCATCCTCAAACAAATGGAAGTCTCACCCCAAAGACAAATGTTTACCTGTCAAATGTCTCATTTCCTCAGAGCTCTGCTCACAGACAGATTTTATGTTAGGTATATTTTGCTTTTCCATAAGTGTATGCTTCAGTCGTTTAGAACAGAGATAGCCCAGAGCACTTTACAAGCAATAAAGAACTTTCTTGTTAAAAGGCATTTTAGTATTCTATTACTAGGGAACACAATATTACTTCTTGGCCAGAAACTCTTTCAGGGACATTAGGCGTATAAGGTAAAGTCCCCATCTGGAAACCAAGGAGAACCACTTTTTAAATAGTCGAGAATCATTCAGCATTTGGACACGGACCCAAAACGATTTGTATTAATATTACTCAAGCGATCGTTTAAGAGTTAGTGACTTTTACATTCCTAGAATCATTAGCTGGAGTGTATTGTGCTAGGCAAAACAGTCAGAGAAAGACAAGTACCAAATGATTTCACTCCGACATAGAAACAAAACAGATGGACATTGGGGAATGGGGGAGAGAGAGAGAGAGAGAGAGAGAGAGGTAAATCATGAGACACTCTTAAACGATAGAGAACAAAAGGAGGGTTGATGGAGGGAGGTGGGCGGGGATGGGCTAGATGGGGGATGGGAATTGAGGAGAGCGCTTGTGATGAGCCCTGGGTGTTGTACACAAGTGATGAATCACTGAATTCTACCCCAGAAACCAATATTACACTATATGCTAACTAACTAGAATTTATTTTTTTAAGATTTTATTTATTTATTCATGAGACACACAGAGAGAGGCAGAAACACAAGCAGAGGGAGAAGCAGGCTCCCTGTGGGGAGCCCGATGAGGGACTCTATCCCAGGACCCCGGGGGTCACGACCTGAGCGGAAGGCAGATGTTCAACCACTGAGCCACCCAGCTGTCCCAATTAACTAGGATTTAAATAAAGACTTGAACTCAACCATCCAACCAACCAACCAACCAACACATCTCTCCTCTGCTTTACATGGGCAAGTTTAGACAAGTTCAGACTTTCCCACCAATAAGTCAAGTTTCCTCTCTGTGGTAGGGAATTTCAGAAAATACTTTTGTTGCTATTGTTACTAAATAACTGAAATGTTAAAAATAGTTTTTGCCAGGTACTTCAATGGATTGTTGGAAAAACCAGCTGGGGTAATAGGGTGACGCGTAGAACAACTTTTAGGAAACTGTAGACCATGTATGAATTATTATCATCATTGCTTTGTTAAAATCAGAGGAAGGTGGATAAGTGTTTATTGTACACATGGCTTTAATACCCGGCCTGGGGCGCTGGAAGCAAGAGGGGCTAACTCATACGAGACCAATTCTGTAATCGCTTAGTCTGCCTTAATCCTTCATTTCTAACCTATGAATTAGATATTTCTATTTTACTAAAAAAGGAAACAGAGGACAGGAGGGGTTAAGGGACTTGTCCTATGGCCCCATGACTCATAAGAGCCTGAATGGGACTCAGACTCAAAGGGGAGGGCTCACAAAGTGTTAGCAGAAGAATAGCAAGAATGGGACTGTCTAACGTGCATCTCACTGTTGCCCGGCCCAGCCTCACCTGGTTCCCCTTGCCAGTGAGGAATGTGACCACCCTCTTCCTCCATCCCTTCCTGCTCAGCCTCAGCCCCCAAGATCACCCAACCAGGCTGGACCCTGGCCAGCCAACAGCGAGAAGAGGACACGCACATGGAGTTGCTGTGTAGAGCGGCTGGTGAACCTGCCCGGAAGCCCTGCGCATCCAGAGACCCACGGAGCTCTAGCTCTCTCCTGCCTCCACCATATTGCCCAGGTTGTAGAACTGGGATTCTTCGGGGCTTTCCACCCTTCCCATTTCCATGCTGGGGTTGCAGGCCTATCCTGAGTTTCAGGACACTAACTTCTCCCAGGGGGTTGAACTTGCCCCTTGGACTCTAAGACAAGCAGATAGGCCATCTTGAACCCATGCATTGTCCCTCATCAGATTTTTAGTATTACAACCAGGAACTCCTGTTATGCTGTCCCATCCATGAGACGATCTCCTCGGGCCAGGATTCCTGGCTACGTCACTTCTGCATTATTTGCTTTGGCTTTTGAGATGTTGCATGTTGGCTAACAGCTAACGCCTTTGGATCCAGACTAACCCCCTGCCCTTCCTTTACTCTCTGCCCAAGCTTGTGACGTCTTGGTGTGCCTCATGGCTAAGCCATCTGAGTTAGGGCAGAGCGAGGCTTTGCCTCATCACGAACGGTTTGCCGTTAAGTGAAAAATGCCTGAGCTGAAAATGGGCAACATGCCGCAACCACCCAAGAGTGTCACAATCCACCAAGACATGGCCTGACTGGAGAGTTACAGATTAAGAACAGAAGTTTGAGAAGACGTAGGCATGAGGAGTTTGCTCCACTTACTAGCTCTGCGATCTTTGGCCTCCGTCCATAGTGTCACTGTGCCTCACTTTGCTCATCTATAACATAAGGGCAAGGATACCTGTGTCACTAGGTTTTTATAAGAATTAGTTGAGATGATGTTTGTCAAGGATCAGGAACAGAGCCTGGTAATAGTAGACATGTAGCAAATGCTGTATATAATTGATCCTAAGATGCACGTTTGTTTTCACATTTTAACACTCTGAAATTGGAAGGAATCTTATATTGTGTCACAGTTTCATCAACAGATATTTTTTTTCTTCTTTTTTAATGGACATAAAATAACAGTACATCTTAGAATCAGTGGCGACTTAAGTTCAATGAAATGCGGTCCAGATGGTCCCCAACTTACCACGGCTCAACTTACAATTTTTTTTTTTTTTTTTTACTTCATCGTGGTGTGAGAGTGACATGCGCCCAGTAGAAGCTGTACTTCACATTCTGAATTTGGATCTTTTCTCCAGCTGGCAATGCGCAGTAGATACTCTCCATGATACTGGGCAGCGGATCCATCAGCCACGTATGCATGACCATGAACAACCCATACACCGACAAGCACTCTGTTTCTCACTTCCAGCACAGTATTCAATAAGTTACATCGGAGCCAAACTTAAATACGAAATAGGCTTGGGAAGCCTGGGTGGCTCAGTCAGTTGAGTGCCAGACACTTGGTTTCCGCTCAAGTCATGACCTCATGGGTCATGGGATGGAGCCTCAAGTGGAGCTCCGTGCTCAGCGGGGAGTCTCCTTGGGGTTCTCTCTCCTTCCGCCCCTTGCCCCACTATTGTGCACGCTCACTCTTGCTCTCTCTCTCAAATATAAATAAATATTTAAAATAAACAAATAAATAAAATGCACTTTGTGTTGGATGACTTGCCTAACTGTAGGCTAGCGTAAGTGTTCTGAGCACGTTTACGGCAGGCCGGGTTAAACTATGATGTTCCACCGGATACGTGTATTCAATGTATTTTCAACTTAAGATATTTTCAACTTAACGTTGGGTGTATCAGGATATAACCCCATCTTAAGTCAAGGAAGATCCGTACTATCTTTCTCTTGCCACTGTGGTCTCCAAGACCTTACTTTATTCCTTCCCAAACCTGACAAGTCACACAGCACTGTAATGGATGATGCCTTATAACCATTTAGAACAATTGAGAACAATTTTCCCTATTTCCCCTGACAATTCCACGCATAGGGCTGTGAAAGGAACACTGAGATCTTTGTGAAATAACAGGATCTTTAAAGAGGGTTCTTCATTTTTGCATTTTCCATGGACAGGCCTTGTTTTTCCAAAAAACAATAATTGCTAATTCTAGATAATGCAGCTCTGTCAGAGGAAATATGTTCTTCTTGTTTAAAAATGTTGCACTGAAAAAAAAAAAAAAATGTTGCACTGAGACCCTACTGGTTGGATCCGCCAAATCACCAAACATTTCTAAACAGATTGAATTGTTTGGGTCCAAGTCCTGGTTCTAAAACCGATTCATATGAAGACAGCCATAAGTGAATGAGCCCCACAAACACACCTACTCTCTCATCGGTCACTGGTTCCTTTCTTCCTGGAATGCCCTTTCTCCTTGCCTCTCCATCTGCTGAATTCTTATCCAAGAGCCAACTAATGAAGCAAGAAACCATAGATCCTTCGAGCTTAACTGAAGCATTCCCAGATACCCCCAACTCAGAATCAACTGCTCCTCTGTTGGGTTTCCATAATCCTTCAGCCTTATTTCCATTCCAGTACTTATCTGCCACAATTATGGTTTTAGGGAGTCTCTGTCTCTTTTCGCTTCTCCTCATTGGCTTTCAGAGTCCTGAAGGGCAGGGCCTTATCTTTGGCTTATCTGCATCCCCACAGCACCTTACAAAGTACCTGAAATACAGTCATTGTTCTAGCTTAGCTGAAATGTACTGAATTAAGCGAGACTTATGTATAAGTGCTTTTCACCAAATACAATGGACTCTGTCAGTACTGTTATAATATGGATAACATCAGAGAACCCACATAATCACAAATGAATATGGGTCCTGATTAAGGAACTGGACCTTCCCTGAAACTCGGTTGGTCTTACATGCAAGACTATTCCCAGAAAACCCTAGATCCTCCATAAATATTGAATGAAGGAACATCTACTCTGCCTTGCTTCTCACGATCATCCTATTTTTCCAAATATTCTTCTAGGGAGTTATAACATTTTCCTTTTGTCTACTCAAGCAGAAAACAGCTGCCTTTCTTTAATCTCCACATCATGACCACTGTCGCTGTGACTGTCAGAGCCTGACACCTGTCCACAGTCCTCTTTTTGTTCCCTCTCGCCCTCCAGTGCTACAGCTCCAGGCTGACACAGCTGCTTATAAATTTTGCTAATGACCCTAACCAAGCCATGTATAGATGGATGATAGATGATAGATCGATAGAGATATATGGAAAAAAGACATATATCTTTTAAAAATATTATAATAGGGATCCCTGGGTGGCTCAGCAGTTTAGCACCTCTCCTTGGCCCAGAGCATGATCCTGGGGTCCCGGGATCGAGTCCTGCATTGGGCTCCCCACAGGGAGCCTGCTTCTCCCTCTGCCTGTGTCTCTGCTTCTGTGTCTCTCATGAGTGGATAAATAAAATCTTTAAAAATAAATAATAAATAATTATAAGTAAATAAAATATTATAATAACTAGAAAAATGGAATAATAAACCCAAAAGTACAATTTTTTAAAATTATCTGTGGGAAAGGGAGAAAATGGCCTGAGACAGAGAAAAAAGTTACGTTACTCCAAATATATTTTATTTTGTATATTGGAATTTGAGGCCACATAAATATTTTATGTAACTATAAGACAAAATTAAATTTAAGGGTGCCTGGATGGCTTAGTCAATTAAACATCTGACTCTTGGTTTAGGCTCAGGTCATGATCTCAGGGTCCTGGAATTGAACCCTGTGTTGGGCTCCATGCTCAGCATGGAGTCTGCTTGAGATTCCCTCTCGCCCTCTACCCCCCCTCAACTCTCACACACGTGCGCTCTCTCTTTTTCTCTCTCTCTCTCAAATAAATAAATCTTTAAAAAAATTACATTTAAAATTCCTAAAAACAAAGACAAAATCGAAAAGTTAATTAAAAAGTATTCCAAGTGATTTCACAACAAATAATTAGACTGTACAATTCTAGTAGGATTAAATGACACAGACAACTGTAAAATCGTTTTCAGTAACTATAATGTCGGTATGATGTTGATACTGTTATTGTGCTGGGCATGTTTTGTGGGACAGAGCAAATGAGTAATGATGCTGATGTCATTGGGAAGTCATCAACTCTGGCAAGGGAGAAAAGAGATGAAGGTGATGTAAGACTGATAATGGTAAATAACAACTCTGTAATCCTGAGTTTGAATGGGAAGTTATCAGTGTGAATTCGTCATGCATTTTATCTTAAAACTTTTTTCCTGGCTCTGGCCCCTGAAAAAGACAGGAAACCCGATTGTAGTTTCAACGTGACATTTTTACTTGAAAATGCAGAGCTTCTTGGAGAAATGGTTGACTCCAGGTCTGGGGCAGAAAATGCACCAGATGAGGCTGGACGATCACATCATACCACGAGCGAGGAGGTTATAAAAGAGTAACAGGTTGTTGTCCAAAGATGCGGGACCAACTTCAAGGTTCTCCCACTGGCCAGAGAGGGGACGATTTGGGCATCAGTAAGTAATTTGATGGAAACCCATCAAATAAGTTTGAATCCAGAAATTCATAATACTTAAAAAAAAATCCTTGCTGGTCACATTTGAAGGATGCTGGCTAAACGATTCATTATTTTGAAAACAGACAAATACAGGGAAAGAAGCATCCATTTCATCTATTTTATGCAGATCATACCTCAGACTACAACAAACATCTTTTACATAAAGAAGTTTCTTCTTCTAGAAATAGTCCAGGTAATAAGTAAAGAATGATATAATTTAAATATAACCATTTCATAAAACGTCATGAAATAATGGGTCTAGAAAAAAGAGTATTAATAACTGCTAACATCACACAAAAAAGAGACATTACTCTATCCAGATGGAAGTACCTAAGAGCACTTACGAAGTAGCCACATACCCAATAATCAAACATAAATCTCTCCAGCCTTGATGTTTAAATACCAAGTTACAGGAATAGGAAGAACAGTAGAACATGTTGAACAAAGCCTAGGGATGCAAGTAGCAAAATCCAGACCATGGATAATTCTACAGGACGTAAAGACCCAATTTCTCCAACAAGTCAATTGTTAAGGAAAAAAAGGGAGGTGGGGCAATTATACATTAAAAGAGACTTGCCATACTAGCAAGCAGTATGGAGACCTTGCTTGGATGGGGATTCAAACAAATTCTAAAAAAAAAAAAAAAAAAAAAAGGAAAGAAGAAAGAAAGAAAGAAAAAAAGAAAGAAAGAAAGAAAGAAAGAAAGAAAGAAAGAAAGAAAGAAAGAAAGAAAGAAAGAAAGAAAGAAAGAAAGAAAGAAAGAAAAATTGAGACAGAGAAGTTGAAATAACTATTTTATAATGTTAAGAATTGTTGCTAAATTTTTAGGTAAAAGAATGGTACCTAATGTTTTAAAGATTCATATTGAAATATTTGCAGATAAAATGACATTGGTCTGGGATTTGTTTTAAAAGAATGTATGACAGAGGAACGTTGAGTGGAGATACAGATAAAACTCAGTAGTGAAATTATTGAAGCTGAGTAATGGGTCCATAAGGAGAGGTTCCTTAGACCATTCTCTCCACTTTCAAATAGGTCTGAAATGTTCCATAACGAGAAAAGGTTTTAATGTACCACCATAAAAAGTCATTTCACACCTCAGGTGAATGAATCCTGTAGAATCGTCAAGAAGTACTAGAGATGGCACGCGTCCATATACGTAAAGTCCTGTTTCTTCGAGGTGGTCAGATATTTCGAGACACAGGACACCATAGTCTGAACGAAGTCCACGTTTAGATCCACATAAACTCATTCAGCTCTACTTTTTATCCAAGAAAGGCATCTTTGGATGGATTTGGCTCCAAACCCACCAAATTTTTGTGCATCGTCACTTCCAGAAGATTCTATGATAAACTAACCATGTCTGGAACATCTCAGAAACCATCATGGGTCTCCTGGCACTACTAAGGTTTTTTCTGGGCATCGGTAGCCCTGTCTGGGCCTCTCAAGTTTAAACATACCCAGGTCCCTCCCAGTTGAGGCCACAAATATCCCTTACATGATCTTATAAAGAAGATAAACATCCCCGGATCCTCTTCGCCAGGATTTTGCTCATTTTTTCAAGGCTGTAGGCAAACAAAATTACTGTATTTACCTGATGGAGGCTGTTTGGCCAGCACATTGGCCCAAATTGGCAGCAGCGACGGGGACACAGCGCAGAAGCAGGGGAGCAGCCCCAGGGGTGGCCTGGGCTGAAAGGGGGGCTGTGCAGGAGGCCCCATGGGGCCCCGGGGAGGCTGGCTTGCCCCTGGCCCCTGGAGCCTGGCCGCGGTTCTGCACAAATACCAACTCTGGCCAGAGGATGAGAAGGAACTACCGGAACAGAGGCAGTACATTTGGTCAGTAAATTATTACAAAATAAGGGTTTACACATTGACACTGCAAGAAAACATGTCAAGGAGTCTTCACAATCCTTTGGAGAGTTTAGAATCTCCGTTTTAAAAACTGCTTCCACATTGCCAAGCACATAGCCACAGACTCAGACACAGAAAAGACATGTAAAGACTCAGAAATTTTAGGACATTTGACCATAAAGCATACTGCACTCATCTTACCAATTATTAATGAAGCATGATCATTTTAAAATAACTTTTTCCTGGTAGCTGAAAATGCACTGACAGAGTGCAGAAACCAGAGTTTTGAATTCTATATAAATCATGAAGCCACATTTGATTTCTTGTACAACCTCCACAAGTTACGGAAAATGTCAGAGGAAACATTAAAATACTATTGCATAAATTTACATGTAAAATTAAAGTTTAACTTACACGAAACGATTTGTATGAAGAATTAAGTATTTTGAGAAAAAAAAATTGTTCCATGGGAATTATGTGCTCTACATGTATTACAATTTTTATTTCAAAATAATTTATCAGAAATATATCTGAAATGTTGCCACAACTGGTAAAATGCTCTTAACAGCTTCCAACGACAATTGCCTCAGCAGAAGAATCCTTGTCAGAATTTAAAATGACCAAAAATTATTTGCAATCCTTCATGCCTCAAGAGCAACTGTCTCCTTCAACTGTATCAACTAAAAATAAAGTTGCTAACCATGCCTACTTTAATGATCCAGTGCGTAAATTCACAGAAAAACAAGCCACAGAATGGTGTTGACTAATCAAGATATCACATTAATAATGTGTTACTTATTGTATTGCATAAAGTCTTGACACCAAAAATATTTTTTTACTTTGTGAGTTATAGTGTAACTCATAGGTTAGATTTATAGGTAAATCACTATTACCTCTGCTGTATTTTACAAGCAAAATATTTTTATCTCTTCTTTTTGGTTGTTATAAGTAAAATACTTTTAAAGGAGAAGCTTCATATCTAATACTTTTAATGGCACTTCTTTCCTGCTTTTGCATTCTGCACCGCGCTCCTCCAACTATGAAGCTGCCCTGTTCATAAAAAGGCCTGATCTTAAAAAAAAAAAAAAAAAAAAAAAAAAAACCTGATCTTACAGGTCTCCTCTGGGGGAGCAGCTGTCGGCAGCAGGTGCCCCCGGGGCCAACGCTCGCCCAGCCCCGGGGGACAGAAGCTTCTAGGTCGGGCGGGGCCTTAGCCATCAGCAGTTCCCCTGCATGCAACCACGGCTGCAGGAGGTCCCAGGTGCGGTAGAAGCAGACCTGGAAGTCTCCAGCGCCCCCGGCGCTTCCGAAGTGTCCCCAGGGCCCGGGAATCCGCCAGCGACCGCGTCCCGAAGCTCAAAGGGAGCGGTACTAGGCAGACCCCGACCGGGACCCCCAGACCCCAGGACCCTCAACCCCAGGACCCCAGGACCTCAGGACCCCCAGACCCCAGGACCCCAGGACCCCCAACCCCAGGACCCCCAGGACCCCCAGGACCCCAGAACCCCCGGACCCCAGGACCTCAGGACCCCAGAACCTCAGGACCCCAAGACCCCTGGACCCCCAGGACCTCAGGACCCCAGGACCCCAGAACCCCAGGATCCCAGGACCCCCAGGCCTCCCCATCCTCGTCTTCCTCCTCCTCTCCGTCCTCCTCCCTGTCCCCCTCCTCCCGTCCCCCTCCTCGTCCCTGTCCGCCTCCTGTCCCCGTCCCCTTCCTCCTCCCCCTACCATCCCCATCCCCCTCCCGGTCCCCATCCCCCTCCCGGTCCCCGCCCCCCTCCCATCCCCCTCCCTGTCCCCCTTCACTTCCCCCTCCCGTCCCCATCCTCCTCCTCCTGCCCCCTATCTCCGTCCCCCTCCTTCTCCTCCTCCCCATCCCTGTCCCCCTCCCCCTTCTCCTCCCCATCCCCATCCCCCTCCTCCTTCCCCCATCCCCGTCCCCCTCCTCCTCCCCATCTCCGTCCTCAGTCCTCGTCCTCCTCCTCCCCCATCCTCATCCTCCTCCTCCTCCCCCCATCCCCCATGATGCAAATAGCATCATTCCTGATAAAGTCTTTGCCAGATCTTATTTTCATGGATCCCATAGCAGATTGCTAAAAGAAACAGATGTTTCTTTTAAGGAACAAATTTTAAGAATTTGAGGATACAGGTTTTTCTGATCCATCGCAGAATTCTTGAACTTCCTCACGGAATTATTATTATTTTGTTGTTGTTATTGTTTACGTGAGGTCCCTGTATAAGGACTTTAGTTAACCTGTTAAGTGGGCATTTTATTAAAATATTTCAATAGTATCTGGAAAGCATTTATGTAGTATCTGTGGCACGATGTACAAGCCTCTGTGGTACCTCTTTTACCATGAGGCCCTACTTTTATTACAGCAGTTATTTTAGATATCACGAAGGCATCTCATAACTAATGTATTTATTGCTTATTTGTTGTTTATTTTTAAAGAGTACCTAAGATCTTAAAACCTCTTTTTATAGCAATATTTCAAAGTAAACTATTTTAAAAGAATACTATTCTATTACTTACTATTATATTTTAGTTATTTGAAATGCCCTAGAAAAGACCATACTTTAATCGTTTGCATAATTTGAACAACTGGTAAGGAATGGTCTTTATAAGAGAGAGTGGTCTACTTGTTGTAAAGGAAGCCTGGTCTTTTTCTTTGTGGAAAGGAAAGGAAAGGAAAGGAAAGGAAAGGAAAGGAAAGGAAAGGAAAGGAAAGGAAAGGAAAGGAAAGGAAGGAAGGGAAGGGAAGGGAAGGGAAGGGAAGGGAAGGAAGGGAAGGGAAGGGAAGGGAAGGGAAGGGAAGGGAAGGGAAGGGAAGGGAAGGGAAGGGAAGGGAAGGGAAGGGAAGGGGAGGGAGAAAAGAAACATAACTTACCATCGTAACCTTCTTTAAATGGATAGTTGACTAGTCTTATGTGTATTCCCATTGTTGTGAAACAGATGCTAGAACCTTCTCATGTTGCACATCTGAGACTCTATCCCATTAAACAACAATTCCCCTTGCCCTGTCCCCCAGGGTCTGGTAGCCACCATCCCACTTTCTGTTTCTGTGAACCTGGCTACTTTAGATCTCATACGAGGGGAATCATGCGTCTTTGTCTCTTGGTGTCCGGCTTATTTCATTTAACGTAAGGTCCTCAACGTTCGTCCATGTCGTAGCATCTGATAGGATCTACTTCCCCTCAAGACTGAATAATATTCCATTGTGCGTACACACCACAGTGTGTTTATTCATTCATCCATCAGTGGACACTCGGGTTGTTTCCACCTTTTGGCTCTTGTGATTAACACAGCCATGAACATGAGGATGCAAATACCTCTCTGTGCTCCTGCTTGCAGCGCTTTGGGATATGTACCCAGAGCGGGACTGCAGGATCATATGGTAGGTCTATTTTTGATTTTCTGAGAAATCTCCATACTGTTTTCCTTAGCAATTGTACCATTTTACAATCCCACCAACAATGCACAAGGGTTTCACTTTCTACGCATTCTCACCGACACTGGTTTTTATATATACATCATTTACATATATTCTATTTTTAAATATCATATTATATATTAACTCATCAGATATACAATTTGCAAATCTTTTATCCCTTTTCACTCTGTGTTCTTTGGTGCATAGAAGTTTTCAAGTTTGATATAGGTCATTTGTCTATGTTTTCTTTTGTTTCCTGTGCTTTTTTCCTTGTGTCAGACCCAAGAAACCATTGCCAGATCCAATGTCATGAAGTTTCTCCCTGTGTTTTCTTCCAAGAGTTTTATAGTCTTAGGTCTTACAATGAAATCATTAATCCATTTTGTGTTAATTTTTGTGTATGGTTTTAGGCTTCATTCTTTTGCATGTGGATATTCAGTTTTCCCATCACCATTTGTTGAAGAGACTGTGCTTTCCTTATCGAGTGGTCTGGGCACCCTTGTTGAGTATCATTTGACCATATACATGAAGGTCTATTTCTGGCGTCTCTATTCTAGTCCATTGGTCTGCTTGCAGGTCTTCTTTTTTAGACCCATCAACAAACAGTATGGTAAGCATTTAGTATTACTTTTTATAAAGATTTTATTTATTTATTTATTCATGAGAGACACACAGAGAGAGACACACACAGGTGGAGGGAGAAGCAGGCTCTTGCAGGGAGCCTGATGTGGTACTTGATCCCAGGACTCCAGCATCACGCCCTGGGCTGAAGGCAGACGCTAAACCACTGAGCCACCCAGGGATCCTCTAGCATTTAGTTTTAGAGCAACAAAGAATATTAAGTCAGCAGTTAGTACTGGAGGGTCCAAATATTCTATTCTAAGCATGAAATTAATTATCCTCTATTGGAAAAGGGTAAGAGAGGTACCAAAATAAGAGTATGCCATTGGTGGATGACAACAGGAGAAAAAGGAAGCATCCATATTTTATAATTAGTTAATTGGCCAGCATAAAAATGCTGTTTTTCACTAGCAATATTTACTATGTATAATATGAGATTTAAAGATGATCACAGTATATGATCTGAAGGATTTTTTTATAATAAATTTATTTTTTATTGCTGTTCAATTTACCAACATACAGAATAACACCCAGTGCTCATCCATCAAGTGCCCCCCTCAGTGCCCGTCATGAAGGTTTTTTTTTTAAGATTTATTTGTTTCTTTCTGTCTGTTGTCTTTATTTGAGAAGAGATAGAAAGGAGAGAGAAAGAGAGAGAGCACACGTGCATGAGAGGGGTGGAAGGAGAGAGATAGGCAGATGCTTTGCTGGCGAGCCCTGCACAGGGCCTCATCTCACCAGCCCAAGATCATGACCTGAGCCAAACTCAAGAGTTAAACCCTTTACCAACTGAGTCACCCAGGCGTCCCTCTCTGAGGATATTTTAACTTATTTAGTTGATACCCATAATTGTTTGAGGAACTAAGCTAAGCTTTGGCTACTGAATTAAGGGATCAGCTTTTTAAAAATACTTTATTTAAACTCAATTTGCCAGCATACAGTATAACCCCCAGTACTCATCCCATCAAGTGCCCTCCTCAGGGCCCATCACCCAGTCCCCCATCTGCTCACCCTCCTCCCCTTCTGCAACCCTTGGTGTGTTTCCCAGAGTCAGGAGTCTCTGATGGTTTGTCTCCCTCCCTAATTTTTCCCCACTCAGTTCCCCCCTCTTCCCTTATATTCCTACTCCTTATATTGCACATATGAGTGAAACTATATGGTGATTGTCTTTCTCGGACTGACTTACTTCACTCAGCATGATCCCCCCCAGTTCCATCCACGTCAAAGCAAACGGTGGGGATTCGTCTTTTCTGATGCTGAGGAATATCCCATTGTCCATATAGACCACATCTTCTTGATCCAGTCATCTGTCGAAGGACATCGTGGCTCCTTAAGGGATCAGCTTTAATACACAATAGGTCTTAACAGTGCCAGGTAGGTGAGTGAAGACCTTTAGAGCATGGCCTAACTTTCTCATATTTGTACAGAAAATGAAGAGCTTATATAATCCAGAAATACGTTTAAGGACTCTGTTCTAATTATTCTACCTATGTTCAGGGAACGTTTTGCCCAGCGGAATTCTAGAACACAGTTATTTCTTGAGTGATTTTTCAAATCATGCATAGTGTAGATCTATTATGAGCCACATCAGCTATACTTTTATTGTGTGTGAGAAAATGTATGAGAGTTTAAAAAGTCCTCTTTTTGCAGTTCCATTTGCAAAGTAAATTCCTAGCCATTAAATTTGTAGGAATTGTTTCACAGAAATGAAAAGAATGTCCTGATAATGATTTTGAAGTGTCAATTACAGGTCGGGACCTCAGAAACAATTGGGATTTTTAGAAATTTTCATTATTTTAGTACTTCCAGGAAACAAGGCGACTTGTTTTTCCTGACGCCTTACGCAACGCACTGTATATCCTCAAATCTGTCTTTTGTTATCTTCT
The DNA here is from genome assembly GCF_003254725.2 of Canis lupus dingo. NCBI lineage: Eukaryota > Metazoa > Chordata > Mammalia > Carnivora > Canidae > Canis > Canis lupus. The sequence goes on from NC_064244.1 coordinate 54,372,924, forward strand.
TTTACCATCTGGCACAACCAGTCAGTTTTACTTAGGATAAAATTTCTGTTTCTTTCTTATTGAAAATCTTTCTCAGTTTTTAAACAACTTTAAAATTTTACTCTGACAGATCTGATGTTCCATAGTAAAGAGATTAATGGTAGATGAGTGACTCCCGTAGTGGCGATTAAACTGCATTTGTCCCTCTGAAAGTGTAGAAGGAGAAAAAGGAAGTATTTGGGCTTAATGTCACCATTGGAGCAGCATCAATAGACACATGTGGATAACTGTCCTGTTTCTTAGCCGGTATGGAACATTGGTTCTTTCGATGATCATTGTATTTACAATATCTACATGTATCCTTATCCGTAGTCTCCCAATTTTTAGAGGACAGTCTTTTTTAGTGATTTTTTAAACCAGTTGCCAAACACTCTATTGAGTTTCAGCTTATTTACTTCCAAAGTCTCTGGAAATGTCTAGCCACAAGTTGGATATTTTTTAGATTGGTAATTTTACATTTCAGTTTCTTTTTTATTATCAAATTTTCTATCTCTGATTTGATCCTGTTTGCAAGAGTGTAAAACACATCTCTACTTTAGCTGTGGGTTTATTCCAGGCTCTAGAATATTTCCTGAGCTCAATTTCTCATCTTTTACCTATAATCTGAAACTTTTCACCATCTTTCCATTCAAAAAATCACCTCTGAAATTATCTTACCATAGTAAATTTATTTTTATTGCTCCCTTAAGTCAGTTTTTTTAAGAGTTCATTTAACTGAATGATTTAAATCTTTTCTTTCCTATCTTTCTGCTTATTAATGATTTTTCCTATATGAGAAGCTAAGTGTTAGCCGAACAGATCTGCAGTAGAGGAAATGAAATATACAACAAAATATTAAATTCTGCAACAAACTTCTGCCTGAATTCTGAAAGTTTAAGAAAATCTTTAATTATGTTCCTTAACTTGGCTCTAGACAAAAATTCTAATTCAACTTTCTGGTCTAGAAATTTTACAATATAATTGTTCTCTCAAGAAAACCCTGAAAAATGAATAGCTCATTTAGAAGGTCAAGCTCTGCACTTTTTTAAAAAATGCAGAGTTTTCAAAAGATTAAAAAGTCTTCGAGAGAAACTGTCTTGAGTTAAAGGGGTTTTTTTGGTTTCTGTTTTGTTTTGTTTTTGCTTTCTTAAGCCTTAACATATCAGTGGAAGGAATTGACTACTGATTATTTAGTTTGGCTCCTATAATTTTTAGAGTTTCTCTTAACAATATTAATTTAGAGATTTGGACGTTTCCTGAGAAAAGTGCAAAAGTTAGATTTGCAACACTTGTTAAAGGAAATGGAATCCTTCCAGGAAGAGGATGAGACATTGGCAAGGATAAACCCATAACCCACAAGAAAGACAAGCCTTTTGGATGGTACTTTTGGACTTTTGAAGGGTTTTGGGCTCCGTAGGCAGGCAGAGACGAGCGAGAGGCTGTATAGTGGATAATCGGACAACCCCTGATGCTTGAGTATGGGCAAAACAAAGTGAGCCGCTTTCACAAACCAACAAGAAAGGGGGTAACCTCATGAAGTTTTTGTGGGGGACCCTAGAAAATGTTTGACAAACCCTTTTTTCACACCTTGATGCTGACCCAACAGACCTTTCCAATCATGAGCCCTCAACACTGACCTGCCTGACCTGGAAACTTAGCAGGCTTATGTTTCAGCTGTTCCCTTATACATTCGAAAGAAATAAACCAAGACAGAACAAAACAAAAACAAGACTTTGCACGTATAGATGAGCAGCAGCAAAAAAACAAGGCAATCAGCAGGAGAATACACAGGTTAATGGCAAAAACATTTCTCAAATGGCACACCTCCAAAGCAAAGGTCTAAGACTCTTGTACAAAGACATGGGTCTAATCATTTACCAAAGGGTGTACCTCTAAACCATGAGGTCTAATTGCCGCACACAAAGATCCAGGCCTACACAAAGACCCATCTGGTTACAAATCCTAGACTAACAAAATAAGGTTAGCAGGATGAACTCACTGAAGCTGGGAGAGACCAGATTGTTATGGAAACTGACTTACTTGAAAACATATCTGAAAAGTAAAGAGAAACTTGGCACAAGATGCCAGTGAATGCATGGGAAGGCTAGAATCCGGGATTGCCTAGAATGCCACCAAGTGAGAGTCTTCAGGATGATTGTGGTGGAACCTCCAAAAATCTCCGATGAGACCATCATGCAACACCTGAAATATAAAGGCAAAACTACCTCACTGCATGTTATGGTAAGAGGTGCCCGTCAGACACATGTACTCAAGTGGGACAAATTGCCAGTCTCAGGCAAGGTGTAGGGGGAAGCATGACGTTCGGGAGTCGGTGGAGTCCCAGCGGCATAAGTGGGTAGACGTCATCTGTAGAAGCTCGGTTATGCAAGTGAGACTATTGCGGGTTAGGTACCACTCAGAGGGGAGCCGCTGGAGTGAGTCTGTCCTTGACCGGCTGAGTTTCAGGAGACATGGACGGAGTGGTTGGCTTCTGGAACTGTGTTAACCAAGGTGAGTTGTTGTTGTTTGACCTAACAGGTTAAAAGGAGTACGGTGGTCACTTGTTACATGACTTATTGTTGTTGTTGTTGTTACATGACTTTAGAATAAGCGATCTTTTCCAACATTTGTAAGAAATTTTTTATCCTCAAGTTCAAAGATGAGATAAAAGAAGGAAGAAAAAGTAAGAGCTATATTGGAAGCTACTCATGATATCAAAAATGGTGCAATTTTCCACTGTGGAACAGGTGCTTGAGTTCAATAGTGGAGTCTGGTATGAGTGATACTTCTGTGCGTATGGTTACACTTTATATGATTGACCAGCAGAAGAAGGGAATAAGGGATGATTCTGGAAAAAAGAGTTGTGATTTCAGTCAGTACATATTAACATGATTTCAAATTTTAATTCCCTACTGTCATCAATCTTTATTGTACACAATAGTCTTCTTAATTAAATATATTTGTAAAACATACATGTAAATTTGTTGAGAGGATGTTCTGTATTTTGCTTTTGGATTCTCTTACTTGGTTTTTCTTCTTTATTTCAACATTATGGCAAGATTCTCTTCAGAGAACTTCGTAACTTCACATTTTTTTAATATTCAATATTAATATCGTAAGCCACTTCTAGTTTTAATTTATGATACCCTCTTCATTTCCCAGGCAACCGGTTATAATGTTATCTGTAATCAGAGAGAACTTGATCATAGAGGTAAACAACAGAGAAGGAAACTCTACATTTATTTTTGGAAAAGAAGAGGAAGAAAAGGCAAAATCAGTATGATTAGCAGCTTAATCTCTAGTTTCAGACAGAACTGATATAAGTCCCGACGCTTCTATTTATGAATCGTATGACCTGGGGCATATTACTCAACTTCTGCAAGCTTTGTGTTCTCATCTGTAAAATGGTGATAATAAATAACACCTACTTTGTATGGCTATTGAGAGAATTAAAAGCAGTAAATTATGTAGAGAGTTTAGCATAGTTCCTGGCACATGGTAAACATCTAACAGGTGGGATATATTAGTTTTGTAATTAATAGGGAAACACATGAAGAACCGTGCTAAAATAGATCATTTTTGTGTTTTTCTCTTCTTGTTTCAATGTTGTGTGTTTTTACAAGTAAAAATACCTTGTAGTATTTTGAAACTCTTTTTCTAACATGTACAACACAAAACCCTACTTAGATCTCCACAGCCCTTTAAGGTAAGAAATATGTTGATGACTATGTTAGGATATTGATAGTAGGAAAGAGCTTTACTCGGGTAAGGTAACAAGGGTTAGAGTATGAGGCCAAAGAAATGTATGAGTTCATTAAATGTGGCTGGCATGTCCAGGGAAGATGGTAATTTATCCTCCTAAAGAACTTTCACTCCAGCCACACTCGGCCCATATAATGATATAATAAATGGAGCCATGGGCAGCTGCAGGAGAAAATCACAGAGCGCCGGATTAGGACAGGGCCTCTGGATCCTTAGGAATGGCTCAAAGATACAGGGACAGAGAGAAGGTTTGCAAAGGCCAAGAAGAGCTCTTGTGATGTTGGTGGCTCATTCCATTGCACCCTAGGAAAACCAAAGTTCTGACCAACTCTGGTTGAATAAGTATCCATTGAAGGAATGTACTATAACACGTTTAACCATTTCCCTCGTGGAACGTGTAGTTTTCCCTCACTTTTTTTTATAATGTGAAAGAGGATGCCACAAACATCTTTATATATAGAACTTTTTTTCTTCCGCTGAAGCATCATGGTGCAGCCATTATGAGTCCAAACCTGGGAGCTTCAAATCTCAAGCTCTGCCAGTAGCCAACCATGTGATCTTAAGCAATTTGGGCATCTCTTGGTTTCCTCATCTGTAAAATAGGGAATAATAGAAGTAGCTACTCCATGGGGCTACTATGAGGACTAAGTGAGTTAATTTATGTGAAGCACTTAGAAACGTCCCTGGCACAAAATAACATTCTAGATGGTAATTAGTATTCATGGTGAGATTTTGTCTTAGGATGAATCTTTGGTTGTAAAGGCATTTATATTTTTATGCTCTCACTATTTAATGCTATGTCACTTTTCAAGAATTATGGTTATTCCATCAGTTTATACTGACAATAGGAATGTCTGCATTATTATTTTTCTACAGTCTGTTCATAGTTTTATAATTACTTCTTATACTTTAAAGTTCATTAATTGTGAGATATTACCTTATTGTTGTTTTTAATGCAAATGTATTTGCTACTGAAGGTACTTTTTTAAGTTTCTCTTGTTTGAATGTGTCAGTGCCCTTTTGTACTATTAGGGATTCAGTGTTAGGCTTTAGCTTTGACTAAAGCCTGATCTATATAACATTTTATTAGCTTATCTGTCATATTTAGCACAAGCAATTCCCTGTTTTCTTTTTTGGCTTCCTTTACAAATTTTCATTCTATAGAGATCTAAAATATTTATATAGTCATATAGATCCATCTTCTATTTTTTCATTTCTGTTTCCTCTCCTGTTTTTCTTATTTTCTTACACTTTGATTTGTTAATATTTAACTTCTTGAGTTTTCTCCCAAAAGGTAGAGACTCGGTTAGTCATCATGGTATCTACATGCCTAGCCCAGTCCCAGCACATGGTGCACAACCCTTAAATATTTGTGGACTGAATGAAGAAATGAAGGGTCATGTAAATTGGCCATAGTAGTTCACAGAACACATAAATCTAGGACTACATACTAAGGTCACATTTCCTTTAGTAGCCAAATGACAATAACCATGAACCATTTCATAGTCTGTCAGAAACCCATTCTTCTTTGGGATTTCTCTCCCACAGATCTATTACATGGTCCCCTAAATCAGTCCTCGGGATCATTTATCACCACTGTTGAAGTCCAGAGTGTCCAACCATCTGATGACCAACTTCTCCAGAATGCCCTTCTCCCCAACCAGTTTCTCTCCCAGGATGAGCTCTTATTTCTCCCTTTATTCACCAAGGGATGGCCAGGACAAGAGTCAAACAGTTAAAAAATATATATATGTTATGGATTCAGGTAAGCAATAATGATGTACAGGATAGATTATAGGCACTGCTAGAAGATGTTACTTTTAGAACACCCAGTGTGGCAGTAGCCACTCACCTCCACCCCCAACAGAAAATCTCCAGCCATTGCCACATACTGGAATACGGCACTGAGAACCCCTATGGTGGGAATGGGTGTGACTGTGTTTGTGTTCATCCATGTGTGTGTGTGCACGTGGGTATATGCACACATAAGAGAAAGAGAGATAGAGACAGAGATATTCAGTGAGAGAGAGGTCTCCGCTTCAAATCCATGCCCTGCCTTCTATGGCTGTTGTGAAGATGGAGTTAAACAAATTAAACAGTTGAAAGTGGGAATACCCACACATTCAGAGTGGGATCTGGCTCCCATGGCTCCTTCAAGGCAGTGATAAAAGTCAGTAGTGCATTTCTCAGGTCAGAGATATTCTGTTTTAAATAATACTCTGTGAAAGTCACCAGTGGTCCAAACCAAGTATTCTTGTTGACCAACTCCAGTCTGGCTGATTTCCCCTTTCATACTTTTTATCTCTAGCATAAAAAGACCAGGCCTACCCAACCTTCTTTGAATGGTCCAGTATGACAATCTCCTGTAAGGAATTAAGTGAATGAAACACCTACGCCCTATCTATTTATTTATCCATCTGCCTCTTCTAAAAAAATAAACAGTACTTTGCAAAGACAGTTCAGCCTAAACTCATATTCTGGAGCACTCTAATTTGAATGTTTGCATCTGCCCAAAATTCACATGTTGAATTCCTAATACCCAACACAATGGTATAGAGCAGGTGGGGCCTTTGGGAAAGGGCATAAATGAGAAGGTGGAGCCCTCGTGAGTGGGATTAGTACCTTATAAACAGAGGCTGCAGCGGCCTTGCTGTTGTGTAAAGATACAATGGGAGGTCTGCCCCCAGGAGGAGGGCCCTCATCAGACAAGGCTGGCACCCTGGTCTGGGACTTTCAGCCCCCAAAACCGTGAGAAATAAACTGTTATTGTTTATAAACTACCCAGTCTGGTAGTTTGTTATGGCAACCTGAACAGCCTAAGTCACCCGGCTATCATGTTTTTCCCCCCTCTGATTTCAAAAGGACATACACCAGTCAATAAAAACAATTTATGCTTCGAATTCAAACTTGTCAGCTTAGTGGTGACTTCAGTCTCCTCCAAAAGCAACAATTGAGTACTTGTTCTACATTCATGTAATTACAAGGGTCTATTTTGGTGCTTTTCTCAAAACTAAAGGAGTGTTCTCCAAGGATGAATTGATGACTCCATTTGTACAAGAAGAAAACTGGAAGCTTTTAAATAATGCCAGCTTTCAGAAACAGTAAAATCCTGATGGGCAGCCTCTTGAGGAAGGGATAAAAAGGCAGGGTGAGGTGAAGGCCTAAGATGACTTTTCTTTATATATTAATATCTGGTATTCTTACTAGCTCTTAAATCATCTCCATCATTTGGGTAGACTGAATTTATATGTTAAACATTTATATAAACTAGGTTTTCTCTTCCTTTTGATTACCCTTTCCTTCATTTTTGAACTAATACCATTTCCATTCATTTCCTTTAGAAGTTTAGTATCTACCAAATATGGTTCCTCCTTATTGTTCCTTTTTTTTTTTTTTCTTCTAGAGAGTGCTACAGTTGACCCTTGAGGGATTAGGGTCACTGACTCCCTGCACAGTTGAAAATTCACCTGTAACTTTTGGATTCCCAAAAACTCAACCACTGGTATCCTATGGTTGACTGGAAGCCTTACCCATAACATAAACAGTTGATTAACACATATTTTGTATGTTATATGTATTTTGTACTGCATTCTTACAATAAAGTAGGCTAGAGAAAAGAAAATGCTTTTAAGAAAATCGTAAGGGAGAGAGAATACATTTGCAGAACTGTACTATGTTTATTTTTTAAGTTTTTATTTAAATTCTAGTTAATTAACATATAGTATAATATTAGTTTCAGGGGTACAATATGTGTACTGTATTTGCTTATTTATTTTTTTAAAAAATCCATGTGTAAGTGGACCCATCCAGTTCAAATCTGTGTTGCTCAAAAGTTAAGGGTATTTAATAATTCTGTCCATTCATTTTACCAAAACAGTTTTGGAGTCATTTTATTGAGCTCTATAAAGTATTCTTTAGTTTTTAATGAGAATATGTTGAATATATATATTAATTTGGGAAATATCATCTCTGCTATCCCCAGTCATGGTATGTCTCTACATTCATTTGGTTTTTTGAATTCTTTCATTAAAATCTTTTTAGAGTTTACTTTTTTGTGCCTTACACTTTCCACATTAATAGCCATGTATTTTATAATTTACTGACATTCTTTATATGATCTTTCTAGTTATCTTTTCTAGTTGGTTTTTACTGATATATAACAAAGATATGTGCATTTATAAATTTATCTTCTCTTTGTCCATGTCACTGAACACTTTTAACATCTCAAATAGTTTTTTGTTTAGGGTGGGAATGGCTTAATTTAGGTCTTCTATTTATTCAAGTAATATTTGTTGCCCCTCCCCCACCCCAACAATATTTAGTTCTCATTTCTTTTTTTTCTTTTTTTTTTTTTTTTTAGTTCTCATTTCTTTTGAAGATCCTATAAAAATAATTTTCAGGAGTCCATGGCTGGGTCAGTCGGTGGAGCCACTCTTGATCTCGGGGTTATGAGTTCAAGCCCCACGTTGGGCATAGAGATTACAAAAAAAATATAGGTGTATATATATATATTTTTTTTAACATTATATTGGATGTTAATTTTTAACATTAATGTTAAAATATAATGTTAATTTTTAACATTATATTGGAAAATACTGGTGACAGAGCACCTTTGCTTTGTTCATTTTTTAAGGGAAATATTGCTGGATTTGCTCTATCATTTGTAAAATCAACACCATTTTAAATTCTTAGTTTTTCCTTTTTTATGTAAAGAAAGAACAAGGTTTTATTTCACTTTTAAGGTGTTTAAGACTGGATATTGAAATTTATCAAATACCGTTTGGGGCTTTTATTGATAAGACTTTATGGTTTTATTATTGAAATTATTGATATGTGCCTTTTGTTTTGATAATTTCCCTTTGATTGAATCATTTATTGATTCAAACAGAGTTCCTTTGATTCCTCAGTCTTGAGTAGGCTTCCATCTCTCTGTCACATTTCTCATTTTATTCTCTTCATGGCAGTTACTTCTATCTGAAATTATCTTGTTTATTTGTTTATGTATTTATCATCTGTCCCCTATGCATTGGGCCCTTACTTGTATTGTTACTTTGAAATCCCTACTGGTCACATCATCATTGCCATATTACATTGTCATATACCCTGATTTAGCATTGCAGTGAGATCATGGAGCTGATGAAATCCAAAGCTGTTTCATAAATCCTAGCTTTTCCGACAGATCTGTTTGCAAGTCATCTCTGTGTAGAAGTGGCCTTTCACTGAGCAGAGAGCGCTGCATGGAACTGATGGTTTTCCATTTCTGAGCTCAAGTTCTAAGCTGCTGTTAAGTCTTGCTGCCACTGGACACAGCAACATCAGGGATTTATATATACTTTTATTCAGAGATTGTACAAATAAGAACACATCATCCTTAAAATTTTTTAGCAAAATAAAAACCATTTCTGAGCAAGTAATAAGATCAAGATATCAACACTGGATAAGAAATAACACTTGGACTCCAGCCCAGATATTTTCATTTATTTACCATGTGACCTTGGTCAAGTTATTCATCCCCTTATATTTCTCCTCTGTAGAATGAGGGAACTGCATTAGATTTATCAATGCCTTCCAGCTGCAATTGAAAATGAATAATTTATTAGAGGGAATTTATAAAATTAATATTAATACACTACTCTTTTTATATCTAAGTAGTTAAAATAAACCTTGGTGAGACTTCAGGTACTGTCGTTCTACCAGAATATGATGGTAGCTTAGTGGGATTATTTTCCCCAAACATCAAATTACCTCTTCAAATTAAATCACATGAATCAAATGATTTAGAGAGAGACTTCTGCAGTGGAAAACTCTGAGGTACTCTCCTGGGCCCCACTGCTTCATCTAGAAACTGCTCCTCCCTCTCTTTTTCCCCCTCTCATTGCAGTGGACCCACAGCAGGGCAGCCCTTACTGTAACTCAACTCTTCTGGCCACAGTTAATTACCCATGGTCCAAGTTAGACACCTCATTCCTTAAGGACCAGTAAGCCCATCCTAATGAATTTGGGTCTTAGGGAGGAGAGAAATGGAGAGCTGGTCCCTAATGTTTGAAGGCATAAAAAGTAAAGGTTGGGTATACCAGGCAGCCATGTTCCCCATGAAAAAAGATGATTTACAGAAACGGGAGGCAAGCGGAGGATCTGACATTGCTGGTCCAAGGACAAACTATATTACGGTCCCTAGAGGAGAGGAGAGATTTAACTCTTCTTGAGAAATACCTCAGTATACATTCAATAAGTTATTTTTGCCTTCATTAGCCAAAATCTGGTTTTGAAGCCTCCCCCACCCCTCAGAAATGTAAAATAACACAATTTCTATCAGTCTCTTGTCTTCAGATAATCTCCCTGCCAAGGTTGACTACTCTTCTCATAGCCCTGTTTATCTCTGTGACTTCTATACCGTCTTGAGTGATCTGTTCATATTACTTCTTTTAAATTGAAAATCTCCATTAGCTTAACTAGTAAAAGATGTGCTTTCTAAAGTGCAGCTAAAATGACCTGTATGACTTAGAGATATTTTCACCCTGTTTCTTTCACTTCTGAGCCCTTCTCCTTCAGATTCTGTTGCACAGAGCACTACAGCTTCCTGTAAAAGACAATATGATACACACAGATCAGTAGGTGACCTCTATATCTGTCAATCTATATACTTCCCTTGCACCTTTAAGAAGCACCTTAATTTTATTTGCTCAGATCTTGATGTGAAAGAAAAAACTAAAAGACACGTGAGAAATAATCATTTGAGCAAAACAACTCAAGATGTATTAGAATCGTGATAAATCATCCAAATGGCAGTGAGATGGCATCCTGCCTCAGCAACCCAAATTCCAGCATTACATACATTTTTAACGGCGTAATTATGTACTCCGTATACTGGAACACAGTTCTGAGGAAGGAACACAAAGTATTTGAGCAGAATTATTACTAACAGGCATAGAAAAAAATGGTTAATGAGGAAATAGGAAAGGTGTTAAGGGATATAAATTAACGGCTTATCCACAACTATTATTGAAATTTTCCTTTGTTTTGATTTTTAAATGTCTTATCAGCTTATATGTTCCTCAAGATAAAATTCCTGAATGGTTTTTCTTTCTAATTTCTGTAAATATGCATCCCCTCAGAAAAATCTGATTCTAAGTTAGAAAGCTTTCCTTCTGTTTCGTCCTTAGAGACCATGAGATAGATTTTCCCCCACAGGCAACACAAGTCCTGTGAGATGGAAGTGGAGCTTTTATATCTTGAAATTCGCTTATCTGAATGTACAATCATGACCAGTGTAGGCAAAGCAAATCCAAATTACTACTTCCACTTTAGGCCAACTAGAGAAGAGATAGCCTTCATTTTAGATTTCTTTAAATTTTCCCTGACAGGAGTACGAGGAAAAGCATAACATATGGAATCACAAATTGGTCTTTTGACAAACTGCCAATCTAGTGAGTCTTAAAGGAAGGCCAACAGTGAGCACCAAGGACAAGACAAGAGTAGTAGCTGAGAGATGCAGCTGAAAATTGAACTAAAAATGCAGAGAAGGGTCGGAGCAGAAAGAAGCCAGTCCAGCCTATAAGTAACTTCAGAGCCCCAAAGGAAAACTTCATAAGGAAATCTTTTATTGCTTTAAGATTTATGAATAAATATAGCATAAAGTCCCTGTGGTTTGGTAGAATGCTTCAATATTATAACCCCAGAATTTCTGGTGCAGAAATTAAAAGTTAAAAAAAAGATTTTCCTATTTTCTGTCTCCAGGGATGATTTATTTGAAAAGATGTGCATATATATTTAGTTTGTAAGTTGTGCTATGACATTCTACATCTAAAAACATAAATCTTGGGATGCCTGGGTGGCTCAGTGGTTGAGCATCTGCCTTTGGCTCAGGGAGTGTTCCTAGGGTCCAGGATCGAGTCCCCCATCGGGCTTCCTGTGTGGAGCCTGCTTCTCCCTCTGCCTATGTCTCTGCCTCTCTCTCTCTCTCTCTCTCTGTCTCTCATGAATAAATAAAATAAAATCTTAAAAATAAAATAAAATAAAATATAAAAACATAAATCTTTCTGGACAGAATATCTTCCTTATATGAAAGGTAAGGATTCACTTGTAAATTGATTTTGTAAGGAATTTTCATGACACACAAAACATGAAAATTATAAGGTAGTTTATTTGGAATGATTTAACGTTATCCCCTGTGGGCTATAATAGAATCATAACAGGACTCCTAAGGTATCTGGAATTCAGCCTAATTTTTTTTAATACTTAATTTCTAGTTGCTAACCTAATCTACCGACTCAAATTACATGCATTGAAAATTTTAATTTCTTACTCAAAATTTAAAGTGAAACCATGTCCAGTGTATTATCTAACATTTATTTTTTAAAAGCAGGATCAGAAATTCTGGCTTAACCTGTTAGATGTATTTTTCTCTCCTCTCTTGTATGAAATCCCCTGAAAATGGCAGTAAAGGAAATTTTCTAAAAGGTGTAAATCCACGAGCACAAAGAGGGCTGCAAAGACACCACTGGCAGACAAGGAATGTTAACAAATCCGTGAAGATGGAAAGCAAGTGAAGAAGTGGAAACTGGCTTAGAAGAACAGATAAAACTGAAATCTAAGTGCCTAATGCAGAACTGAAGCCTGCTGATTCTCTCCCTGGAACCAAGCAAGGGCTCGGGAAGTGCAGGGACTGAAACAGGGGGAGACGCAGAATCCGACAACAGGAGACGGCGCTGAAGTGAACCCTGGAACCCTGCCTGTACCTGTGAAGCCAGGTAACGACTCTTGGCTTGCCTTAGAAAAATGGGAAGTCTAGTCTCTCTACTAATTGAACTAGAGAGGCCCTAGGGCAGGGATGAGGCACCAAAATGAAAATTAATCAGAGTTAGGCATAAGGACCAATGCGAGCTCCCCCTGCATCCCTGGAGCCCTTTCCAAACCGCGGAACCCCAGAAGGCCGCTTGGCCCTCCCAGTCAAGACATCAGAACTCTTGCCCACTTGAAAGTTGTCTCAATACCCATCACACAATGAAGACGCCCACTTGTCCATAATTTCTCCATCACAACAGAGCCTCCAGTGTGCTTTTCAGTGCCCTACTCTTAAACATGCTTGAAGGGTGAGCAAAGTCTCACCAGACATTTAAGGAAAGCTCCAAAATGAAAAGATGAAAGAGACAAAAATAAAAAGAATTTGGGGGCAAAGGGGAGAATGCAGGCAGTAGAAGAAAACTTCATTTTTAACCTTTGATCAAAATCCTCCAAGACAGAAGACTAGCCCAGAAGGTCTCCTGCCATGCTCTCCAAAAAGAGCTGGATTTGGGATTCCTGTAGGTGCCACTCTCCCTAAGTTCTGCCACTGTTTGCCACTATTTCTGCTTTGTTGGGACGAGGCAACCTCCCCAACTCATCTTTATCTTTAGTAGAGTATAACACAATTCCTCAAAGCATTTATCAAGACAGAGACATTTTCACAGGAAAAAAAAAAGTTTGCATCGCTCCATTATATGGTTAATAATATTAGAGCAATGAGGATTATTTTCAGTTCACTTAGCAAAAATCATTCCCTGTTCCAAGCAGTAATAATAATAATAATGAGGAGGAGGAGGAAGAGAGCTGGCACGTGTTGAGTGCTGGGCCTACTATGTGCTGTTCACAGCCCTAGGAGGTGGGCCCTGCTATTATTCTCATCCTACAGGTGCAGAAACCAAGGATCCTAAAGGTCACTCAACATCTCCAAGATGGCAAAGGATTTGAATCTACCTGCACCCGGCACTAAAGCTTTGCCTTGAACCTCCACATTCACTGCTTCTTAAAGAAGGAAGAGGAATCAAAGTTGTATCATGAGGGTGCAAAAGGAAGGGGATTACATGGTCAGTTGGTGATATATGTCATCTGATAGACGTATTCCTCAAAAGTCTTACAAGTTGGGGGCACCTGGGTGGCTCAGTCGGCTAAGTGTCTGACTTCTGCTCACGTCATGATCTCAGGGCTCTGGGAGCAAACCCTGTGTCGGCCTCCACACTCAGTAGGAAATCTGCTTCTGAATAAGCCTAAAAATGTTACAGAGGAAGCAGAGCTGTTCTCCTAGACAGGGCCTCACACAGGCCCTTTATCTTGACCGGGTATTGATAGGGTTACCATGGCCCAAAGTTAGGAGTTGTGACTGCTCTTCTAAGAAAAGGTGCCCAGCAAGGTCAGGGGTCACCTGGCAAAACTCTCAATCCAGCGGTAGGTCTGCTTCTCAGGAGCAAGCTCCCATTAACCAAATGCAGGGAGACATATGCATTAAGAATCAGAATGTCAGTGAATGTCCCAACATGCCCAGAATGGTTTTTTTTTTTCTCCATTAATCAAATTTGCGTGGAAAGCTAATTTATGATCAGAAAGTTGCTTAGGGAGCATGGAAATAAAGCCAGGGAGTTGGAGTCTCTTCACAGCTAGCTAGCTTCGGCAGGCGTTAGAAGGTAGAGGAGGTACAGCAAAGATGAGAAGGCACCTTGAGGTGGAGAAATGAAGCAAGCCCCTCCATACATCGCGTAGAGTCCTGCTCAAGGAAATTTACTCCTGGAGAGCATGATCTGCTGCTACACAGCTATTCTCTGCCAAGTTCTGACCTTAATCCACAAATTTATAGAGCAAAAGGATGTGGTTCTCTAAGGTGGCATCATCCATGTGCCAGAGGAGAGGGAGGGGAGGCTAGCTCTCCAAGTTATCCAAACAACATTAGGGAAGGTGGGAGCAAGCCGCCCTGCGTTCTGCTTGGGGCAGGCATTAACCTCCAAGGGCCTGGAACGTGCAGCCCCTCGCAGGAGGTCGTGGCAAGGACATGAGTAAGACGGAGGGCCAACGCCGGAGATGGTACTGCCAGCGCTCCTGGGCCGAGCTAGTCATCCCTTCATCCACTCGCTTAATACTGTTTATTTAGTACTTGATTTTAATGCTGAGGATGTGCTTGTTGATACGAGAGACGTCGACGTTCCTGTTCTAATGAAGTCTGCATTTTAGTGCAGAGATGGACCTCCTCGAGCAAATGCGGGGCCTGACGTTAGATACCGGTAAGCGCAATGGATGAGATTTCATGGCCAGCAGATAGAGCGCTGATGGGTTGGTTAAGAAATCTCCAGCCAGATGTTTGCGAACTGAATAGGTGAGAGAGAGACCACTGGTAGGTCCTGGGGGACAGCGAAATCCAGCGGAGAACACAGCAGGGTGGAGAGCCAGAGGCGGGGGCAGCGTGGCTGCAGTCAGGTCGGCGGGAGCGAGCCGTGGGAGCTGTGATGGATCGGGAAGCAGGCCAAGGCCAGATGGTGTAGGGTGTCGGAGCTATGGTAAGGATTCCATCCCGGGAGCTATGGAGGCCATTGGGAGGTCCCAGTAAAAATGACAGAAGGCAGTTTCTGAGAGATGCGCCTTGGAGCGGAGTGAGGGGCAAACTTGGACTTTCCTTTGGGAGTGGCGTGAGGCCTAGCCGCTAAGTTAGGCGAGTGACATGGGACGAGTGACAAAATTCTAGCTGATGATAATTGAAAGTGGTGTGTGCAGCTTTCCCAAAAGAAGGCCCTTGCACCACACCTTATTTTTTCCCTCCTTCCCAGTGGCCGGGATGTGACTGTAAATCCCTAAGGCAAAACCTGGGAGCTCACACTGGACCACGAGAAGAGAGCTTCATGCCGAGGATGGAAAAGCAGTGGGACGCAAGAGCCTCCGTCCCTGATCCTTCTGAACCTTCCAGACCAGCAGCGAACTGCTGACGGTTTACTCCAGAGACGCGTTTCTACCTTGTTGCGAGTTTTCTGTCGCTGGCTACTGACTCGAATCCGAACACACTTGGTCATCGCTTGCGTAAGACTGCAGAATGACCAGAAATCTGGGGTCAGGACACTTACAGGCGCCTTCCCAGCAACACGATGCGACACCCTGAACCCTACTCCTAGTTTATCATAGGGAGGTCGGAGCTGGACAGTGGCGCCCTGCGGCACCCAGCTGTACGGAGGGAGCACCCGGTCTGTCCAGCGTCTGCGTCTCCTTTCCGGGACCACCCGACCGAAGGCTGTGTTTCTCTGACGAAAGATAGGCAAATGCACTCTCTCTCCAACCCTAGAATTACTTTTGAATTGATGGAATTTTGCATTTTCTCTTAATGTAGGACCCCACCACGCTGACACCTAGGAAAACCATCGCCCATTTAAATTAGGAAACGTTTTGGATCCAATGGAGGAGAGAGAGAGAGAGAGAAGGCTTGAGTGGCCTTTGCCGAAGACACCCGGGGTGTAGGCCTGCTTCACTCAGTGTTCTCTGGAAATCCATCCAGGTTGGTGTGTGTGTCAATGGTCTGTTTCTTTTTATTGCTGAGAGGTATCCCGTGGTAACCGTTTGTCCACTGAAGAACATCTGCGTTGGTTCTAGTTTGGGGCTGTTACAAATAAAGCTGCTGTAAACATACAGGCTTTGTGTCAAAATAAGGTTTCATTTTTCTGGAAGAAATACTCAAAAGTGCAATTGCTGGATTGTATGGTAATTGCATGTTTAGTTTTTTTAGGAAAGTGCAAAACTATTTTCCAGGGTGGCTATTCCACTTTACATTCCTAGCAGCAACGGGTGAGTGAGTTTCTTTGAATCTTCACCAAATTTGGGTAGTGTTGCCTTCTTTTTCTTTTTTCACTGGCCATTCAGATAGGTGGATAGGGATAGCTCATCTCTTGTGGTTTAATTTGCGTTTCTCTGGTGGCTGATGATGTTGACTAGTTTTTAATTTTTGTATGTATGTTTTTAAAGATTTTATTTTTTTATTTGAGAGAGAGAGGGAGCGCGTACTCTTTGTGTCTTTTTTCTTTTCTCTCAGTCTTGCTAGAGTTTTATCAGTTTTACTGATTTTTCCCCCAAGAAGCATTTTATTTCATTGATTTTTCTGTCGTTTTTGTTTTCAATTTCAGTGACTTCTGCTCTTTATTATTTCCAGCTACTTTCAGCCTGTTCTTATTGATATATTTGAAATGAGTCTCTTGTAGACAACATATACGTGGCTCAAATTTTGATCCATTCTGTCAACCAAAATACTATGACATTTATACACCATTTATGTTTAATGTAATTATTGCTGTGTAAGGGCTTTAAGTATGTTCCTTTACCTTCTGTTTTCTGCTTGTTCTATTTTTTATTTTTGTTTTTCTGCCTTTCTATGGGTTATTTGCACAGTTTTTGAACTCCATATTGATTTATCTATGTTTTTTAGTGTATCTCTACATCACTTTTTTGACTAGTTGCCCTAGATAATACATTATATATATGTACATATATAGTTAAAGTTATATATACTCTATGTGTTATACATAATAAATATTATGAATGTATGTTATCCCAATATACTGGTAGTGTCATTTTACCAGTTCAAGTAAAGTGTAGGACCCTCAACTCCTTTTACGTCTCTTTACCTTCTCCACTTAATACTATAATTGTATTAAATATTTCCTCTTCATACATTTAGAATCACATTAGACATTATTTTTGCTTTAACTTGCATTTCCCTAAAAGCTACTTATTTTGAGCTTCTTTTACCATATTTATCATACGTAATTTGGAAAACTCAAGAGGAAAAGGAAGGGGTGCCTGGGTGGCACAGTCAGTTAAGTGCTGGACTCTTGATTTACACTCAGGTCATGATCTCAGGTCTGGGAGACTGTGCCTTGCATCCAGCCCACATGGAACTCCGAGCTCGGTAGGGAGTCTGCTTTTCTCCCTCTCCCTCCCCTGACTCGCATGCTCTTTTTCTTTCTATAAAATAAAAATAAGTCTTTAAAAAAACAGAGAAGGGAAACCTGTAATATTTACTCATATTTTTGTTTACCTTAGTCTTCCTTCCTAGTGTCCCTGTATTCTTTATTTTATAATTTCCCTTTTGTTTAGAGACCTTCCTTTAGCCATTCTTTTATGAAAAGTCAGCTAGGTACAAAAATCTTTTACTTTTCCTTCTTCTGAATATGTTATGATTTCCTTTTCAATCCCAAAGGATATTTTTGCCAGATATAGGATTCTGGGTTGATAGTTCCTTCATCTCCACACTTGAAAAACATATTGTTATTTCCTTTTGGACTCCATGATTTTTTTTTTTTACAGATTTTATTTATATGAGAGAGAGTGTGTGAGCATGAATGGGGGGGAGCTGAGGAAGAGAGAGAAGCAGACTCCCCAGTGAGGGTGGAGCCCACATGGGGCTCTAATCACAGTACCCTGAGGTCATGACCTGAATTAAAGGCAGATGCTTAACCAACTGAGCCACCCAGGTGCCCCAGGACCCCATGATTTCTGTTGTGAAATCATTGTCATTCAAATGGCTTTTCCCTTATAGGTAAAATGTCATTTCTTATTCCTTGTCTTTAAAGCTTTTTTCCTTTATTTTTAGTTTTCAGAAGTTGAACAGTGGGTCTTGCCATGGATTTCATTTGTTTATTTTTTAAAATAATAATTGCATTGAGATATAATTTATGTACTATAAAATTTGCCCATTTAAAATGTACCAGAAAGTGGTCTTCAGTATATTCACAAGCTAGAACAACCTCCACTATCTAATTTTAAACTGCTTTCATCGACTATCCACTGGAAAAAAGACAGTCTCTTCAATAAATGGTGCTGGGAAAATTGGACATCCACATGCAGAAGAATGAAACTGGACCACTCTCTTGCACCAGACACAAAGATAAACTCAAAATGGATGAAAGATCTAAATGTGAGACAAGATTCCATCAAAATCCTAGAGGAGAACACAGGTAACAACCTTTTTGAACTCGGCCACAGTAACTTCTTACAAGATACATCCATGAAGGCAAGAGAAACAAAAGCAAAAATGAACTATTGGGACTTCATCAAGATAAGAAGCTTCTGCACAGCAAAGGATACAGTCAACAAAACTAAAAGACAACCTACAGATGGGAGAGGATATTTGCAAATGACATATCAGATCAAGGGCTAGTTTCCAAAATCTATAAAGAACTTATTAAACTCAACAGCAAAGAAACAAACTATCCAGTCATGAAATGGGCAAAAGACATGAACAGAAATCTCACAGAGGAAGACATAGACATGGCCAACAAGCAAACAAGCACATGAGCAAATGCTCCGCATCACCGGCCATCAGGGAAATACACATCAAAACCACAATGAGATACCACCTCACCCCAGTGAGAAAGGGGAAAATTAACAAGGCAGGAAACCACAAATGTTGGAGAGGATGTGGAGAAAGGGGAACCCTCTGCACTGTGGGTGGGATTGTGAATTGGTGCAGCCACTCTGGAAAACTGTGTGGAGGTTCCTAAAGAGTTAAAAATAGATCTGCCCTACCACCCAGCAATTGCACTGCTGGGGATTTACCCCAAAGATACAGATGCAGGGAAACGCCGGGACACCCCACTGTTCATAGCAGCAATGTCCACAACAGCCACACTGTGGAAGGAGCCTTGTTTCCATCGACAGATGAATGGATAAAGAAGACGTGGTCTATGTATACAATGGAATATTCCTCAGCCATTAGAAACGACAAATGCCCACCATTTGTTTCGACGTGGATGGAACTGGAGGGTATTATGTGGAGTGAAATAAGTCAATCGGAGAAGGACAAACATTATATGGTCTCATTCATTTGGGGTATATAAAAAATAGTAAAAGGGAATAAAGGGGAAAGGAGAAAAATGAGTGGGAAATATCAGAAAGGGAGACAGAACATGAAAGACTCCTAACTCTGGGAAACGAACTAGGGGTGGTGGAAGGGGAGGTGGGCAAGGGGTGGGGGTGACTGGGTGATGGACACTGAGGGGGGCACTTGACGGGATGAGCACTGGGTGTTATGCTATATGTTGGCAAATTGAACACCAATAAAAAATAAATTTATTAAATAAATAAATAAATAATAAATAAATAAACTGCTTTCATCACCCCTAACAGAAAATCTATATCTATTGGTAGTCACTATTTTCTCTCTTCTATTATTTGGAAACCACACATCTACTTTCTGTCTCTGTAGATTTGCCTATTCTAGATAGATGATAGATAGATGATAGATAAATAGATAGATAGATAGATAGATAGATAGATATGGTCTTTTGTATGGATCTTTTCACTAGACATGTTTTCAAGGTAGCATGTATTGTATTAGTACTTTATTCCTTTTCAGTACCAATTGATATTCCATATATGGATATATTTCATCTATTCATTCATCCATTGATGGACATTTGAGTTGTTTCCACTTTTTGGCTCCTATAAATAATGCTACTGTGAATATTTGTGCACAAGTTTTGTGTAGATATCTGTTTTCATTTCCATTAGGAGTGGAATTGCTATGTTTAATTGTTTGAAGAAATGCCGAACTGTTTTCCATAGCAGCTGGAACATTTACATCCCCACCAGCAATGTGTGAGACTTCCAATTTCTCCACAGTTTTGGCAATACGTGGTATAAGCTGTCCCTCTTATTATAGCTACCGTAGTGGGTGTGAAGTGGTACCTCATTATTTTAACTTGCATATCCCTAAAAGCTACTTATTTTGAGCCTCTTTTCCCATATTTATCAGCCATTTGTATATCTTCTTTGGAGAAATACAGATCCTTTGCCCATTTTTTAATTTGGTTATTAATCTTTTTTATTACTGAGATGTAAAAATTCTTTACTCCAGACACAAGTCCCTTATCTGATAGATTATTTGCAAATATTTTTTTCTCATTCCGTGGATAGCCTTTTTACTTCCTTTCTTGATGGTATCCTTTGAAGCACAAACATTTTAAATTTTGACAAAGTCCAATTATCTAGTTTTTTCTTTTGCTGTATGTGCTCTTGGTGTTATATCTAACTTGTCTTTGGTTTTCCTAACTGAAGGAAATACTTACTTTCATGTTTTCTTCTAAGAATTTTACAGTTTTAGCTCTTACATTTAGTTCTATAATTCACTGTGAGTTCATTTTTGTGTATTATATGAGGTAGAGAGCCAACTTTATCCTTTTGCATGTGGATACTCACTTGTCTTAGGACTATTTGTTGAAAACTATCTTTCGGGAGGAGGGGCAAGATGGAAGAGAGTAGGGTCCCCAAATCACCTGTCTCCACCAAATTACCTAGAAAACCTTTAAATTATCCTGAAAATCTATGAATTCGGCCTGAGAATTAAAGAGAGAACACCTGGAATGCTACAGTGAGAAGAGTTTGCGCTTCTATCAAGGTAGGAAGACCGGGAAAAAGAAATAAAGAAACAAAAGGCCTCCAAGGGGGAGGGGCCCGCGAGGAGCCGGGCTGAGGCCGGGGCGAGTGTCCGCAGGACAGGAGAGCCCCGTCCCGGAGAAGCAGGAGCTGCACCGACCTTCCCGGGCGGAAAGGGGCTCGCAGGGAGTTGGAGCAGGACCCAGGAGGGCGGGAATGCCCTCGGGCTCCCTGGGACACTAACAGACACCTGCGCCCCGGGGAGAGTGCACCGAGCTCCCTAAGGGCTGCAGCGCGCACGGCGGGACCGGAGCAGCTCGGAGGGGCTCGGGCGGAGGAAGAGGCTCCGCGGAGGCGGCTGCGCGGCCGGGAGCGCGAATCCAACAGCGCAGGCCGGGAGCACAGGGCGCCGGGACACAGCCCAGGATCCAGCCTCCCCCCGGGACAGGCAGAGGCCGGGAGGGCCCAGGACAGCAAGGACGCTCCTGCCCCAAGCTGAGCAGATCAGCGGCCCCGCCCCGGAGCCTCCAGGCCCTGCAGACGGAGAGCTCGGGAGTTCCTGCGGGGGCTGAATCCAGGTTTCCAGAGCTGGCCCCGCCACTAGGGTTGTTCCTCCTGGGGCCTCACGGGGTAAACATCCCCCACTGAGCCCTGCACCAGGCAGGGGGCAGAGCAGCTCCCCCAAGTGCTAACACCTGAAAATCAGCACAACAGGCCCCTCCCCCAGAAGACCAGCTAGACGGACAATTTCCAGGGGAAGCCAAGGGACTTAAAGTATATACAGAATCAGAAGATACTCCCCCATGGTTCTTTTTTTTTCTTTTCTTTTCTTTTTTTTTTTTTTTTGTTGTTGTTTTGTTTTGTTTTGTTTTGCTTTGCTTTTTGATTTGTTTCCTTCCCCCACCCCTTTTTTCCTTTCTTTTTTTCTTCTTTTTTTCTTCCTTTTTTTTTTCTCTTTCTCTTTTTCTTTCCTTCTTTCTCTCCTCTCTTTTTCTCCTTTTCCCAATACAACTTGCTTTTGGCCACTCTGAACTGAGCAAAATGACTAGAAGGAAAACCTCACCTCAAAAGAAAGAATCAGAAACAGTCCTCTCTCCCACAGAGTTACAAAATCTGGATTACAATTCAATGTCAGAAAGCCAATTCAGAAGCACTATTATACAGCTACTGGTGGCTCTAGAAAAAAGCATAAACGACTCAAGAGACTTCATGACTGCAGAATTTAGAGCTAATCAGGCAGAAATTAAAAATCAATTGAATGAGATGCAATCCAAACTAGAAGTCCTAACGACAGAGGGTTAACGAGGTGGAAGAACGAGTGAGTGACATAGAAGACAAGTTGATAGCAAAGAGGGAAACTGAGGAAAAAAGAGACAAACAATTAAAAGACCATGAAGATAGATTAAGGGAAATAAACGACAGCCTGAGGAAGAAAAACTTACGTTTAATTGGTGTTCCCGAGGGTGCCGAAAGGGACAGAGGGCCAGAATATGTATTTGAACAAATTCTAGCTGAAAACTTTCCTAATCTGGGAAGGGAAACAAGCATTCAGATCCAGGAAATAGAGAGATCCCACCCTAAAATCAATAAAAACCGTTCAACACCTCGACATTTAATAGTGAAGCTTGCAAATTCCAAAGATAAAGAGAAGATCCTTAAAGCAGCAAGAGACAAGAAATCCCTGACTTTTATGGGGAGGAGTATTAGGGTAACAGCAGACCTCTCCACAGAGACCTGGCAGGCCAGAAAGGGCTAGCAGGATATATTCAGGGTCCTAAATGAGAAGAACATGCAACCAAGAATACTTTATCCAGCAAGGCTCTCATTCAAAATGGAAGGAGAGATAAAGAGCTTCCAAGACAGGGAGCAACTAAAAGAATATGTGACCTCCAAACCAGCTCTGCAAGAAATTTTAAGGGAGACTCTTAACATTCCCCTTTAAGAAGAAGTTCAGTGGAACATTCAACAAAAACAAGGACTGAATAGATATCATGATGACACTAAACTCATATCTCTCAATAGTAACTCTGAATGTGAACGGGCTTAATGACCCCATCAAAAGGCTCAGGGTTTCAGACTGGATAAAAAAGCAGGACCCATCTATTTGCTGTCTACAAGAGACTCATTTTAGACAGAAGGACACCTACAGCCTGAAAATAAAAGGTTGGAGAACCATTTACCATTCGAATGGTCCTCAAAAGAAAGCAGGGGTAGCCATCCTTATATCAGATAAACTAAAATTTACCCCGAAGACTGTAGCGAGAGATGAAGAGGGACACTATATCATACTTAAAGGATCTATTCAACAAGAAGACTTAACAATCCTCAATATATATGCCCCGAATGTGGGAGCTGCCAAATATATAAATCAATTATTAACCAAAATGAAGAAATACTTAGATAATAATACACTTATACTTGGTCACTTCAATCTAGCTCTTTCTATACTCGATAGGTCTTCTAAGCACAACATCCCCAAAGAAACGAGAGCTTTAAATGATACACTGGACCAGATGGATTTCACAGATATCTACAGAACTTTACATCCAAACTCAACTGAATACACATTCTTCTCAAGTGCACATGAAACTTTCTCCAGAATAGACCACATATTGGGTCACAAATCGGGTCTGAACCGATACCAAAAGATTGGGATCGTCCCCTGCATATTCTCAGACCATAATGCCTTGAAATTAGAACTAAATCACAACAAGAAGTTTGGAAGGACCTCAAACACGTGGAGGTTAAGGACCATCCTGCTAAAAGATGAAAGGGTCAACCAGGAAATTAAGGAAGAATTAAAAAGATTCATGGAAACTAATGAGAATGAAGATACAACCGTTCAAAATCTTTGGGATGCATCAAAAGCAGTCCTAAGGGGGAAATACATCGCAATACAAGCATCCATTCAAAAACTGGAAAGAACTCAAATACAAAAGCTAACCTTACACATAAAGGAGCTAGAGAAAAAACAGCAAATAGATCCTACACCCAAGAGAAGAAGGGAGTTAATAAAGATTCGAGCAGAACTCAACGAAATCGAGACCAGAAGAACTGTGGATCAACAGAACCAGGAGTTGGTTCTTTGAAAGAATTAATAAGATAGATAAACCATTAGCCAGCCTTATTAAAAAGAAGAGAGAGAAGACTCAAATTAATAAAATCATGAATGAGAAAGGAGAGATCACTACCAACACCAAGGAAATACAAACGATTTTAAAAACATATTATGAACAGCTATACGCCAATAAATTAGGCAATCTAGAAGAAATGGACGCATTCCTGGAAAGCCACAAACTACCAAAACTGGAACAGGAAGAAATAGAAAACCTTAACAGGCCAATAACCAGGGAGGAAATTGAAGCAGTCATCAAAAACCTCCCAAGACACAAGAGTCCAGGGCCAGATGGCTTCCCAGGGGAATTTTATCAGACGTTTAAAGAAGAAACCATACCTATTCTCCTAAAGCTGTTTGGAAAGATAGAAAGAGATGGAGTACTTCCAAATTCGTTCTATGAGGCCAGCATCACCTTAATTCCAAAACCAGACAAAGACCCCACCAAAAAGTAGAATTACAGACCAATATCCCTGATGAACATGGATGCAAAAATTCTCAACAAGATACTGGCCAATAGGATCCAACAGTACATTAAGAAAATTATTCACTATGACCAAGTAGGATTTATCCCCTGGACACGAGGCTGGTTCAACACCCGTAAAACAATCAATGTGATTCATCATATCAGCAAGAGAAAAACCAAGAACCATATGATCCTCTCATTGGATGCAGAGAAAGCATTTGACAAAATACAGCATCCATTCCTGATCAAAACTCTTCAGAGTGTAGGGATAGAGGGAACATTCCTCAACATCTTAAAAGCCATTTATGAAAAGCCCACAGCAAATATCATTCTCAATGGGGAAGCACTGGGAGCCTTTCCCCTGAGATCAGGAACAAGACAGGGATGTCCACTCTCACCACTGCTATTCAACATAGTACTGGAAGTCCTAGCCTCAGGAATCAGACAACCAAAAGACATTAAAGGCATTCAAATTGGCAAAGAAGAAGTCAAACTCTCCCTCTTCGCCGATGACATGATACTCTACATAGAAAACCCAAAAGCCTCCACCCCCAGATTGCTAGAACTCATACAGCAATTCGGTAGCGTGGCAGGATACAAAATCAATGCCCAGAAATCAGTGGCATTTCTATACACTAACAATGAGACTGAAGAAAGAGAAATTAAGGAGTCAATCCCATTTACAATTGCACCCAAAAGCATAAGATACCTAGGAATAAACCTAACCAAAGATGTAAAGGATCTATACCCTCAAAACTATAGAACACTTCTGAAAGAAATTGAGGAAGACACAAAGAGATGGAAAAATATTCCATGCTCATGGATTGGCAGAATTAATATTGTGAAAATGTCAATGTTACCCAGGGCAATATACACGTTTAATGCAATCCCTATCAAAATACCATGGACTTTCTTCAGAGAGTTAGAACAAATTATTTTAAGATTTGTGTGGAATCAGAAAAGACCCCGAATAGCCAGGGGAATTTTTAAAAAGAAATCCATATCTGGGGGCATCACAATGCCAGATTTCAGGTTGTACTACAAAGCTGTGGTCATCAAGACAGTGTGGTACTGGCACAAAAACAGACACATAGATCAATGGAACAGAATAGAGAACCCAGAAGTGGACCCTCAACTTTATGGTCAACTAATATTCGATAAAGGAGGAAAGACTATCCATTGGAAGAAAGACAGTCTCTTCAATAAATGGTGCTGGGAAAATTGGACATCCACATGCAGAAGAATGAAACTAGACCACTCTCTTGCACCATACACAAAGATAAACTCAAAATGGATGAAAGATCTAAATGTGAGACAAGATTCCATCAAAATCCTAGAGAAGAACACAGGCAACACCCTTTTTGAACTCGGCCACAGTAACTTCTTGCAAGATACATCCACGAAGGCAAAAGAAACAAAAGCAAAAATGAACTATTGGGACTTCATCAAGATAAGAAGCTTTTGCACAGCAAAGGATACAGTCAACAAAACTAAAAGACAACCTACAGAATGGGAGAAGATATTTGCAAATGACCTATCAGATAAAGGGCTAGTTTCCAAGATCTATAAAGAACTTCTTAAACTCAACACCAAAGAAACAATCCAATCATGAAATGGGCAAAAGACATGAAGAGAAATCTCACAGAGGAAGACATAGACATGGCCAACATGCATATGAGAAAATGCTCCGCATCACTTGCCATCAGGGAAATACAAATCAAAACCACAATGAGATACCACCTCACACCAGTGAGAATGGGGCAAATTAACAAGGCAGGAAACAACAAATGTTGGAGGGGATGCGGAGAAAAGGGAACCCTCTTACACTGTTGGTGGGAATGTGAACTGGTGCAGCCACTCTGGAAAACTGTGTGGAGGTTCCTCAAAGAGTTAAAAATAGACCTGCCCTACGACCCAGCAATTGCACTGTTGGGGATTTACCCCAAAGATTCAGATGCAATGAAACGCCGGGACACCTGCACCCCGATGTTTATAGCAGCAATGGCCACGATAGCCAAACTGTGGAAGGAGCCTCGGTGTCCAACGAAAGATGAATGGATAAAGAAGATGTGGTTTATGTATACAATGGAATAATACTCAGCTATTAGAAATGACAAATACCCACCATTTGCTTCAACGTGGATGGAACTGGAGGGTATTATGCTGAGTGAAGTAAGTCAGTCGGAGAAGGACAAACATTATATGTTCTCATTCATTTGGGGAATATAAATAATAGTGAAAGGGAATATAAGGAAAGGGAGAAGAAATGTGTGGGAAATATCAGAAAGGGAGACAGAACGTAAAGACTGCTAACTCTGGGAAACGAACTAGGGGTGGTAGAAGGGGAGGAGGGCGGGGGTGGGAGTGAATGGGTGACGGGCACTGGGGGTTATTCTGTATGTTAGTAAATTGAACACCAATAAAAAATAAATAAAAAAAAAAGAAAACTATCTTTCCCCATTTATTGTTTTGGCATCGTTGTTGGAACTCTGTTTAACTTCTCAAGTCTGTAGGTTTACGTCTTTTGTCAAATTTCTGAAGTTTTCAGCTATCATTTCTTTATTTTTTAGTGTCACCCTCTTTCTTTTCTCCTTCCAGGACTCTGAGGACATGTTTGACCTTTTGTTAATTCCATAAGACTCTATTCATTTATTTTTTCAATTTATTTTCTCTCCATTGTTAAATTGGGTCATTTCTAATGGCTCTATCTACAGTTTCACTGACTCTTTCCTATCTTCTCCATTGTGTTGTTGAACCCATCCACTCTGTTTTTTTATTTTGATTATTGTTTTAGTTCTAAAATTTGATTCAGCTATTCTTTACATCTTCTATATATTTGCTGAGACTTTCTATTTTTAACCTTTGTTTTAAGCGTTTTATTTTTGCTTTAAAGAAATGTCAGATAATTCTAACATCTCTGTTGTCTTGTTGTTTGTCATCTATCAGTTGTTTTTGTGCAGTTTGAGATCTTTTTGGTTTTTGATATGATGAGCAATTTTCAACTGAAACCTCAACATTTGGGATATTATGTTACAAGACTGGATCTTATATAAATATTCTGTTTTGGCTGTTAGAGGAAGTCGGGGTTGGGAACAGACACCACCTCATTACTGCCAGGTTGGAGAGTAGTCTAAGTTCCTCACTTGGCCTCCATTGACACGGAAGATGAAAGTCTCTCTTTCTCTCATCATTGGCCAGTGGGGATGAAAGTTTTGGCTCCCCACTTAACTTCTCTGACCCTTATAGGATGGGAGATGGGGTTGGGCACCTTGTTACAGTCTGCTGAGGGTGGAGGTCTAGGCCTTCCACTAGGCCTTTGCTGACTTGAGTGGGGGATGAGGAGAAGCAGTTACAATTTTTTCCTGTGGTTTCTGCTTTTCTTTAGTTTTATCAGTTTTGTCTAAATGGTTTGTTGCTGTTGTTGTCGGTGGTGGTTTCTGTCTGTTATACTGCCTCTTTTCTGATTCTTCAACTTAACAGAGCGGTATTTTGTTGGGGATTATTTTTTTGTCTGAACCATTGGCATTTTCAGGTTACTAGATCCTTCAGTTTCAAGTTTGGGATATAGGAGGCAAAAAAAGAAACAAAAACAAAGAACAAACAAAAACCCAGGGAACTAACTATCCTGTCATTCCTTGGATCTTGAGATCCTTGCTGGTCTGTCTTCTCTATATTTCAGGGTCTTCTTATGTTTGTTTTATATGTAATGTTTAGGGGCTTGTAATTGTACTTACTGGGAGAATAGGGAAAAGTAGGTCTACTCTATCTTCCCAGAAGTAGAAGTCTAAGTAGACTTTTTTTATAAATAGAATCATGTTTAAAAAAAAATCATGTTTTAATCACAGAGACATTAATAGTTAAAGGAACTTAGAAGTTAATCCTTTCCCAGATGATAATAACTCTCTAATTTATCCTTTTTGTATATTCAAACAGTGTGGTTTGCTTTAAATGAAAAGTATCTCTAGATTATTTACACGCTTTTAAGTATAGACAATAACTGTCCTCTTTCAAAATTTGAATTAAATTCTCCTAAATAATTACTTTTAGAAATTTTTTTCCTTAATGCCAATCTGAAGATATTTCAATGGAAGGCAATTCCTTAAATTGTTTGGTATTGAAAGTTATAATGAGAATTCCCACATCTTTCCAGAAGTATACAGTGGGACAATTTCTCAGAGGTACTCTATTTTAGAAGATTGCCTGTATTATTTCACTTCTTTTACTGTGTTTCTATATATTCACAAACAACTGCCTAATAAAAATATTTAACAATTTTTAGGTTTCCAAACCTATAATTTTTTTCAATCGCCATTTCTCCTTCTTAAACATCTGTTCTTTTATATGTATTAATACCTAGTAATACTATATTTTATTGCCCTCTGTCTGCCAGGCACTCTGCTAATGAGCTCTTAATATACTTTATCTTATTTAATCCCGTTTAAGACAAGTGAAGCTTAGAAAGGCTGAACGGGAAGCATTCATAAGAGGTAAAGCTAGCATCTGCATACAGATGCCTCCCAGTTTCATGTTTGTTTTGACAATGCTACATCTGAGCAAGTAAGCATCTTTTTCTTCCAAGGGTAAGGCTTAGAGGTATGTTTCTCTCTTAATGCTATTTTGTAATTTCTACCATTCTTTCATTTTTATCTTCTTCAATTTTTTCACCTAAGAATTAATACAGAAATTTTAAATATAGGGTATCTGTAATAGGTTTGGGGGGTTAAAATCTAAGTTATTTGCTATTTTTAACTTAGCTCTATGACATTAAAAATACTGACAAAGTTTTATTACAGGAGCTCTGCTGTTTTGTGTTTGGGTATAAAGAGAAAATATGACTGGATAGCTACTATGTCATGTGCAAACTGTGTAAAGGGTAAACAAAAACAGAAAAAGTAAAAACCAGCCATGTTAATAAATCCTTGCTAATGGTAAGAAGATCTACTGTTTAAAACATGTATTTTTAATTTAACCTAGAAGGTAGAAACAAAAAGGCTATATGTATAAGCATCTCTTCATTCAAAGCCGAACTGTTTCATACTAAATTTTTAATTCACTTTCATTTAAATTGCACAGAAGTATGGATATTAATTTGCTTAGTCTCAAATTCACAACATTTGAGAATCAATACTTTTTTATTCAAAAGATTTTGGTCAATAAATCTTCTTAGATACACCAAACAATACTTCACTTTTTAAAGTTAATTTCAATTACTATATATAATAAAATATTATTCAGGTGAATTCCTATTTGCTTTGTCAGGAGTTCTTTACATCCATCATTATTTGCTGAGCTTTTACATTTAGAAGGTATTCCTATTATTTTTCTTTAGCAAAGTAAAATACAGATACCACACATCTCCTGATTTGTACAGATCCAGGCTCCCCCGATGTCCTCAAAATGTCCCACAATGGGACTTTTCACATGCTGAAATAAGCCCTTTTTGTTATTTGGGTAAATATACAGATTCTGAACAAATGTTCTTGCAGATACACTAAACTACCATTTCAGAAGGTTTACATTAAGTGTTTTTTTTTCTTGTAATCTCTTCCTATTGGGAGACCTCGTCTTGCTGTGTGCTCCCGTATCCAAGTGCTATCAAATTAACAGTAGGAAACACCTACCAAACAGTAGTAGGTGGGTTCATAATGATGAGAATTCTAGTTATTTAAAATATTTTTCTTATTATGTTCCATTTCCTAATGATATAGTACTATACTCAAATATAAGTGAAATCAATTGTTTTGTAAAATAACTTGTTGCAAATGAACATCACTAGCAAGTTTGTTAACAGTGAAGCTATATCAATATAAATTTTCAAAACTTTGTAGTATTGGTACTATAATCTTGCTTAGAATAAGCCTGGAAGGCAACAACTGCTACACATTTTTGAAACATAATATATACAGCACCGGCCAGTAGGATAGCTGAAACTGCAGGCATTTTACACCCGCTGATCTTATGGGGAAGAGAATTCTAAGCGGCATCATCACCATAGGCTGTGATGATTACCCAGCTATGCAAATTTAAAATATTCATCGATGGTAAACTTATGGGTAAGAATAATGCGGAGAGGGGAACTGTTATTTATGATTCCTCACCATTACTATACCTGAGTATAAAAATACCTACCTCTCCCGTTGTGAATTATGTTGTTTAGAAAACAGAAGGCGTTTTAATTTGCCGCGATGGCAGCTAACGGAGAGGAGGGCCTGTTACTTCTAAGAGCAAGCAGCTGGTTCTCTGTGCCTGTACACCGGGACAGGTGCAAGGCAGCCTGAGCGGGGCTGCAGTTTTCCCAACACAGCGGATGGCGCCAGACAGGGCCCAGCTCCAGGCGGCCTCAGCGGGCGGCGTGGGAACCTGCTCCGGGGGCGCGCGGCCTGCTCGGTTCGCAGGCTCCCGGGCCGGGCTGTCACCTGGGGAACAGAGGTTCGGGAGGTAGGGGCGTCACCCCAGCAGGCCCTGCACGGCCCCCGAAGCGCCCGCACTCGCAGGGCCATTTGCGGGAGGCCCCCGGGGGCAGTGCGGGGCAGCGGGGCTCGAGCCACCGAGGTTGCGTGCTGCTGGGCGCAGGTACGCAGGCCCCGCAGGTGCGCAGGCCCGGCAAGGTCAGCAGGCCCTGGCCCTGCAGGCCCTGGCCCCGCAGGTACGCAGGCCCCGCAGGTGCGCAGGCCCGGCAAGGTCAGCAGGCCCAGCAGGTCAGCAGGCTCCGCAGGTACGCAGGCCCAGCAGGAACGCAGGCCCGGCAGGCCCAGGCCCGCAGGTCAGCAGACCCGGCAGGTACGCAGGCCGGGCAGGTCAGCAGGCCCTGCAGGTCCAGGCTTCGCAGGTCCGCAGATTGGCAGGTCAGCAGATCTGCAGGTCCCGCGGGTCCGCAGGTCCGCAGGTCTAGGCCCCGCAGGTGGGCAGGCCCCGCAGGCCCCGCAGGTCCCGCAGGTCCGCAGGTGGGCAGGTGGGCAGGTGGGCAGGTCCCCAGGCCCCGCAGGTCGGGAGGTCAGGAGGTCCGCAGGTGGGCAGGTCCGCCGGTCTAGGCCCCGCAGGTGGGCAGGCCCCGCAGGTCCCACAGGTCCGCAGGTGGGCAGGTGGGCAGGTCCCCAGGCCCGCGGCCGTCCGCGCCGCGCCGCCGTTGCTAGGCGACCTCCGCCGTCCCCGAGGCGGCCCCGCCCCCCGGCCCATCGGCCCCGCGCTCGCCGGCGCCCACCTTCCCTTTGTTCCGCAGCCATCTCGGGCCGGACGGGAGGCGGCGGCTTCGGCAGAGGGCCCGAGCGCCGGAGGCCTCTGGGATGGTGTGGGACCGGGTAGGTGGCGACGCGGAGGCGGCCCCGCGGGAGCGCGGCGGCGGCGGAGGCCCGGGCGGAGCCCCGGGGGAGACGCGCCCGACCCGCCGCCCTCCCGGCCGTTTGGAGCCCGGCGGCGGCGCGCTTCCTCGGCCAACAGCTGCGGGCGGGCCTGCGGGGCGCGGGGGGCCCCGGGGTCGGGGCCGGGTCGCGGGGGGGCGGTCAACGGGGGGGGGGGGGGCTGGGGCGCAGGGGCCCGGGGTCAGGGTTGGGGCCCAGGGGGCCCGAGGTCGGGGCTGGGGCGCAGGGGGTCCGAGGTCGGGGCTGGGGCGCAGGGGGCCCGGGGTCGGGTCGCGGGGGGCCCGGGGTCGGGGTCGGGTCGCGGGGGGCCCGGGGTCGGGGCTGGGGCGCGGGGGTCCGAGGTCGGGGCTGGGGCGCAGGGGGCCCGGGGTCGGGGCTGGGGCGCGGGGGCCCGAGGTCGGGGCTGGGGCGCGGGGGTCCGAGGTCGGGGCTGGGGCGCGGGGGGCCCGGGGTCGGGGCTGGGGCGCAGGGGGCCCGGGGTCGGGGTCGGGTCGCGGGGGGCCCGGGGTCGGGGCTGGGGCGCAGGGGCCCGGGGTCAGGGTTGGGGCCCAGGGGGCCCGAGGTCGGGGCTGGGGCGCAGGGGGTCCGAGGTCGGGGCTGGGGCGCAGGGGGCCCGGGGTCGGGTCGCGGGGGGCCCGGGGTCGGGGCTGGGGCGCGGGGGTCCGAGGTCGGGGCTGGGGCGCGGGAGGCCCGGGGTCGGGGTCGGGTCGCGGGGCGGGGGCGGGCCTGGGGTCAGGGCTGGGGCGCGGGGGGCGGCGGGGGCTCCCCGCTAGGTGAGCGGCCAGGGCCAGCACGCACCTGTTGGGCCCAGGTGCGGGCCTCCCCGGGGACCGGGCGGCGGCTCCCCACGCGCAGTTGCACGGCCGGCGCGCTCCCGGCTGCACCGCCTCCCACGCGAGCTTCCCGGGGCCGCGGCTGCGAGCCGACCGGCCAGCCCGCACTCACGCGGAAACGGCTTCCTTCCCTTAGGAGTGACCGCCTCTTGGCCTCCTGCCAGTCAGAAGCCCGCCTGGGCCGGGAGCGCTCGCAGCCTAAGTCCGTTACCCTAACCAAGCCGCGCACCGGTTGGCTCCATCAGCAGACGTAGGAATTTAAACTTGGCAGCTTGTCCACACATTGATTGTGACAGTTGTGTCATTAAGAAGCTTAACCACAATCCTGCCTAGAAACAATGATGAGTTTATAAATGGGACTTTATTTTTCAGCCTAAAAAGAAAGAAAGAAAGAAAGAAAGAAAGAAAGAAAGAAAGAAAGAAGAAAGAAAGAAAGAAAGAAAGAAAGAAAGAAAGATGCTGGTTGTTTTGTTTTGTTTCGTTTTGGGGTTTTTTCGTTTTTGCTTTTTAAAGAGGTTGTATGGTCCAACAGCTCTTTGGAAATCTGAGGTTGTAAGTCGGCTGTCCTGACCTCCTCATTTTTTTAGGATAGCAGGAGTTCCTTTTGGATTCCAAGTTTCCCTGCTACATGAGACCTTTCCTATTAGAGTGGCAAATAGGTTATGCTTAGTGAAACAGAAGTGTTTCGGTTTTGGGGGGAAGCAGTTTTGTTTTCTACTTTCACCCTCTGTCTGCGCACCGTCTTAGAGGACGGCTTCACCAGGTTGAAAACTTGCAGCGGCAAAAGGGGGAATATTACTTGGAAGGCACAGATTTTCTTTTTTACTCTTACTGCATATGTAGTAATAAATGCCTCACAGTTCAACAATCCAGTTCTTACTTCACCTAATTTAATGTTAGCCTGATGAACTATTAGTACTCCAGTTTTCTTTTTCCTAAAAGGGGCCCCCACCTTGATCATCAGCCTTGATGTGGTTATAGTTCTGCCCTAGGTTTTCAGGGACTTATTAAAATTCCTCCCACTGAACTACCTATAAAAATCTTGTAAAGTAATCAAGCTTACTACCATTGTATATTATGAGCAGGATAAGATTTTGGTAAAGATACAGATGATTCCAGTTGTAAATATTTCCATTATCAACAAGTGACACTGTATTCATTGTTTTTATGACTAGTTTTTCTTTTTTATACATAATGTTTAAAGCCTGCACATGAACTCAGTTTTCCTAAATACTGTAAATGAACTGCATTGAAATGTAAATGTACTATCTTTAGAAGAATCACTTTTATCTGTGTTGGATTCTGCAAATACTGTTTTTAAGAAACCTGGTTAATAAAGGAAGGCAAAACAAGTGACACATGTCATGAAGTTTATCAAGTGTGAACCGCAGAGAGGAGCGGACCAATAAGTGGGAGTTACTTTTATTGCTCAGGGCCTAAGTTGTGAATATTCCTTCCTGGGATTAATAAGTCGAATATATATTGGTGCCAAAAAGGTCTTGTTCCAGAGAAACCAATTTGGTTTACCAGCAAAAGGTTGAGAAAGCTGAAACAATCAAAGTGATTGATTAACTGATTATTGTTTTCAAAAACAATTGAGAATAATGCCATCTTCAAAAATAGGGATCAGAGGCGAAAAAAAATTCCCCAAATGTTGGGAAGTCTTTCTTAGTTGGCCCCATTCACCCAGTGCCATGGTAGATAGCCATTGAGAGTTGGCAGGTGAGAGGTGTCTCCTGGGTTGCAGGGTGGACTTGATGATGGAGGACGGATGTTTGTGAGGGTGGTAACTAGACTTGTAGTCATGTGGATGGGTGTCGGTGTAGGAGAGTTTCCAGAAGCCACCTTTGGTTACCTCTGGACCTCCTCACTAGAATTCTTTGAACTATTGAAAGTAGGTGTAATGACTAAGAATAGTTAAATGAGATACTGGAACTGGAAATAGGGATGCAGATTTGTCTTGGAATTTTCTAGAGTAGATACAACCCATAGAGGAATGGTGGCCATGTCTTATTCCAAAATGGCCCCTGATGGCAAAGCAAATTCTTGAATTCAGCACTGAAAGAATGCCTAAAGCTAAAAGAAAGCTGGTAGCAAGATTTGAGTTGACATATGTCTTGCTAATGGTTAAAATTGTAAAGCAAAGCAAATCATTGAATGTTGCAGTTGGGAATAGGAGCTCTCGAGCCAGACTTCTTGGATTCAAATTATGGTACCTTCTGAAATAGTGTGTGAACTTGGGCAAGTTACTTAATCTCACTGTGCCTCAGATTTTCTCATCTCATAATTCTTTGAGTTAAATGAGTTAATTGATATTAAATGATATTAAATTGATATTAAATATCAGTTTTTTGATATTGATATTAAATATATTAAATGAGTTAATATAGTATGTTTAGAATGGAGCCTGATGTAGTAAACACTCCATAAATAATAAATGCGATCATCATCATCATGATCATTGATGTTTTAGAAAACAACTCATAAAATTATAATCACTAATATCGACACTATGAGGTAACTACTGTAAACCCATTGATACATTTCCTTACGATACTTTTTCTCAGTTTATTTGATTTTTACATAGTTGAGATTTTGCTATACAAACAACTTTACATTCTGCTTTTTTCACTTAACATCATAAGCATTTTCTCATGCTATTAATTATTTGGTCAGCATCTTTTAAAATGACCACATAATGTGGCTTTCTCATAATTAAACATTTTCCTATTGGACAGTTAGCAAGTTCCTTTCTTTCTTTCTCTCTCTCTTTCTTTCTTTCTTTCTTTCTTTCTTTCTTTCTTTCTTTCTTTCTTTTTCTTTCTTTCTTTCTTTCTTTCTTTCTTTCTTTCTTTCTTTCTTTCTCTTTCTTTCTTTCTTTTTTCTTTCTTTTCAGTTCTAAGAAACACTATAGTGAACATCCTTGTAGATGAAACAACTTCTGTGTTTTGGATTATTAGGATAGATTCTCCAAAGTGGAAATATTAGGTTGGAGTATCAAAGCTCATGGTACATGTTGCCATATTGCTTTTACTTAAGGGAATTTAATAATGGGTGTAAAATAAATTGAGGAACACAGCATTTATTGCCCTTATTATTGCTCAAGATGGGAAGGAAGAAGGAGTGAATTAACATTTTTTCTGCATGATATACAAGGCATGATTTCTGGTATTTTCGTACATTGTTACTTTTACATACATTGTGCTTTTTATCATAGCCCTGTGTTCTGCATGAACCTAGATTGCCTGATAGCAAAGCTTACATCCTTATTTGTAAAATTTCATGTAATATACATGTCAGAATCTTATAATGAATGCGTATACGTCTAATAAATACAGAACCTTATAATGAATCTTATAGTTTACTGTAATTTAGTGGGTCTACTAATTGTAGATCATAGACCACATTATGAAGACAGTAAAACTTGACCAGGAAGTAATGAGTGAGTAAGTTACAGAGTTAAACCAGACAGGGCTTAAGTATCTGCATATATTTTACAAAAGGATACAATATCCTTACCTGAATGAGAGGTGATTAGTAATGAATATATAAAACTGGTTTCTAAAATGAATGCAAAAAGTATTTGTGGTAAAACCCTCTTAGTAACTACCTCAGCACAGATAGGGTAGAAAAAAAAATCCATCAAATTTGGGGGATCTGTATAAGAAGTGACAATGGCCTATTACAGAACCAAATTGAAAAGTACATTTAGTAAAACCCCTGCCAAAGTTAGCTAAGGTCTTAATAGAGAAATAACCAAAACAAACAAACAAAAAAATTAACAGATATACCAGTTAAGGAGAATAAGACTACCCACAAGCTATGGGAAATTAATTATATACTGAAAACTAAAGGAGAAAAGATTCAATTGGATTTTTTAGTTGACTTTGAAGCACTCTGAAGCCACTAGTAAAATAGTACTCGGCGGAGCCCCTTAATCCTCAGATGCAGAAGTTGCTGCCATAGATAAAAAGGGTCATCTCAGAAAGACCAAGATTTCATTGCTTTTGTCTTTACTAAGGAAGAAATTAAAGCAGAGAAATACTTCATCAAATTGTGAACATCCTAAATAGATGCAAATGAATGATTAGAAATAGATGGTATCCTACCCAAACTGTAAATAGTAAAAAAATAATATGCTGCCATTAAAAACAATGTATTTTGTATGTAAGTATTTTGAAATAAATTGTTTCATTGTTCCTCAATTTATTTAAAACAATGAAACAATGTAAGTATTTTGAAAAATACTTAAGTAAAAATAACAATAGTTTTGGCTGGAGCATAGGAAAACAGGAAAATGATGAGAAAGATGGCAAATTATGAAGAATTTATTTTAGGTGCCATTTGTTCATTCACTAAACATTAGTGCTGGAACTGACCCTTTTCATTAGGAAATGTATATACTACTAGAGAGAGAAGTAAACAAAACAGTACAACAAAGTGTAGTTACAGCTTTTACGATCTGCATCTGTGGAGCATCCAGCGGGGCTAGTAGTAGGTTCCACACAAAGAATGGGAGAAATGGCTCCAGCATTTCAGGGGATTAGGAGCAGCACTTCAGAGCTATGTCAGCAAAGATAAGGACCTACTGTGGTCCCTAATCTCCCAATAATTCAGGGGCCCTAAAAGGTACAGAGTACGGGTCCACAGAGTTTTTCTGTAAAGGATTAAGGTAGTAAACATTTTCTGCTTTGTGAGCCATACATCTCAAATGCAGTCAAAAGTAGTCCTGGACAGTATCGAAATTAAGGGGTTTGACCAATGGGACGGGTGGGCCTTAATTATCTCTAGTAGATAGTAGAGATTTGCGGGAGAGGTAACCTGCCGGGCCTAGCACGAGCCGTTGGAAGATCTGGAAACAAGAAATTTACGACATTGATTTGTGTGAATCATTACGAGTGGAATAAAATAGAAAAACAGTTTCTTTCTAAGTGCTATAAACCATTAAGAAAAGACAACTCAATTTCTTAAATGGCCAACCAATTTCACAGAAGAGGAAAGCCGACATGAAATAGTGCACTGCCCCGCCAGTAGGGAAGTGCAGAGTAAAACAGTGAAATATTGTTTCCCATCATCCTGGCAAAAGTGGAAAAGTTTTGCTAGCAAGTGTTGGCAAGGTTGTACCGAAACTCATACATTGAATAAATCAGTGGAGCCATTTTCATTTTAAAGCAAAAACCTTTTGACCCACGATTTCCATTTCTTGGAGAAGCGTGTGGGTGTACGAGGAGCCCTATGGGTCCGGGGGTGGCTGTCGGCAGACTTCCAGGTCGCCTTTCATCGCCTACACTCCAGTTCATAAAAGGGTCCATATTTGTCTTAAAAAAAAAAAAAAAGCAAAACCAAAAAACAGAGGCTCCTGGGTGGCTCAGTCAGGTAAGCGTCTGACTCTTGGTTACGACTCAGGTCGTGATCTCAGGGTCCTGAGATCGAGCCCTGTGTTGGGCTCCGCACTCAGCAGTGAGTCGGCTGGCTTGAGGATTCTTTATGTCCCTCGCCGCTGTCCCCCCTCAAATAAATAAATGAATCTTAGGCAACCAAAACCCTTCTAACTCTTCATAGCCTTCCACTGTGCCCGCTGGAATTGGCATCATCTGCAGAGTCCGACCTCAGCCTATTCGTAAACATCCCTTCACTTGCTTGCTCTCCTGGAAACCTGCCTTTTGCGCTCTTGTTTTTTTCTGTAGCTCTCCTTGTCACTCTTCCTGGAGGTGGGAAAAGCGTCTGTTGTCACCTCCTGGATGCTCTTGGACTGTTCTCCCACCGCTCCCCACCCCGCCACCCCCCACTGCCCCAAAAATCCTCAGCGTCTGTGATCCATTTGTTACCAACTAGTCCTAGCATAATTGCTACCAGGGACTTCCAGGTCATTCCTCTTCGTTCCCCGTGCTTACTTTAGCTCCAGGCCCATTGCCCCTGTCTCCAGTACTACCCCAGTCTTTATAACAGAAGGGAAGGAGGACACTAACTGATGTGTTCAGTGCCCTGGCCTCCTCGACCTTGCCTCCGGCATCCGTCTACTCCGTCTCAGGCCCTCACTCCCACAGTCCTGCCCTCTTGCAGTCCTGCTGTAGTTACAGTTTTGTGTGTTCTACTCTGTGATCTCGTTTTCTATTTTCGTAGTTCACTCCTTCCAGGATCTCAGCACCAACCATCTTTTGACCCCAGTGGAATCTCCGATGCATTGATCCTGCTCTGGTTTCCCTGCCACTGACCTTGATATTTTCACTCCCTTTCCTAACTCAGCTGAGATTTCATGGTTAATCATTTTCATCAACTCCTTTGGATCCACTTCCTTGCCCTTTGCTTGTTTGATAGAAGCACAGCCCTAGTTAAAACCAATTCTCTGCTTCATACTTGCTTTTCTGTAACTTGGTATAGCCGGGCAAACACACCCCCGTGCCTGACCACACTCCTCAAGGGGGCCTTAAGTGCTGCCTGTTGTTGTACTGTATTAATCTGTTCATCCTCCCGTTCCTGCGTGACTACTTCCTATCTTCTCTTCTTCAAACCTCTGGTATCTCTTTTCCCATCCTCACTTTTAGCTCCTGACCTTGCTGAGAAAATGGAAGCAATCAGAGAACTTCCACAGATTCCCAGCATCTTGTGTATCTCCCAGCCTCTGTGTCAACACATGCTGTCGTCCTGCTTGCTTAGGTTCACTGTTCATGTTCTTGTGTCTGCTTTTGTACTAGATCCCATCCTCTCCTGGGCTCAAGGGCATTGATTCAGCTTCTCTCCTTCCACATCATTTTTTTCCTTTATTGAATTATCTCCATCAGCAAACAGACGTGCTATTATTTTTCCCATTATTTAAAACAAAAAACTCAAATCACTTCTCATCAACTTTTCCCTGTTTTTTTGTTTTGTTTTGTTTTGTTTTTGTTTGTTTTTTTAGGTTTCCTTTTGCAGCATTATTCCTCAAAAGACTTGTCTGTACTTGGTAATGCCAAATTTTTTTCCTCCCATGTAGTGTGCTAAACCCACTGCAATCAGGCTTTTCTCTGCACCAATCCCACCAAAGCAACTCATGT
Organism: Canis lupus dingo; assembly: GCF_003254725.2. Taxonomy (NCBI): domain Eukaryota; kingdom Metazoa; phylum Chordata; class Mammalia; order Carnivora; family Canidae; genus Canis; species Canis lupus. Next base: position 54,412,667 of record NC_064244.1, read on the forward strand.
TCTCCAGTAACTTCCATCCCATCAAATGCCATATGCCATTGATTCTGTTCATCTTACTGGCCTATCAGCAGCATTTGACAGAGCTGCTTATTCCCTTATCCTTGAACCACGTCTTTGCTTTCCAGTACACCACACACCCTTGCTTATCTTCTACCTCTGTCCTGGCCTCTTGTAATTCTGTGTTCCTTTTCTCACAGTCCTTGCTTTTTGTTTTCTGTTCTTTGTTTTTCCTAACAGTACTCACTTGATAGGTAATTTTATTCAGTCTCGTGGCTTTAAATACCATCTAAATGCCAGCAGTGCCCAAATTTAGATCTTCAGCTCTTCTCCCTAATTCCAGTCTCATATGTTCAAGTGTCCACTCAACCTCTCTGCCTGAATGTCTAGTGATTTACATAAAAGTCAGCATGACCAAAACTAAACTCCTAAACTTCCTCCCCAATACCTACTCTACACATAGACTTACCCCATTTCTGTCAGTGGCAACTCCATTCTCCTAGTGGCACAGGCTAAAATCTTAAGAGTTATCCCTAACTTTGCTTTTTCTTAACAATTCCTCAAATCCATGCTTTCAGGACAACCTATTTTTTCTACACATCAAAATACATCCAGAATTATAGGGTGCCTCACCTTCTCCACTACTACCATCTTGATCCAAGCTACTACTGTCATGAATACTGTTTAAATAGGTTACTGTCTGGTCTCCTCATTCTACCCTAGTCCTTCCCAACAGTCTTTTCTCCATGTAGTAGTGAGAACTAGCCTTTTACAAATTAAGACAGTCCCTGCCACTTCTTTGTTCAGAGCACTGCATTGGCTCTCCTTTTGATTCAGGGAAAATCTAGTCCTTACAATGAGTGGCCCATTAGGCTCTATATAATGTGCCAGCCCCACTCCCCTTTCTCCTTACCTCCTTGACCTTATTTCCTACTACCATATGGAACCTCTGCTTCCCTACTACCGCCTCCCTCCTTGCTCACTGTCCTCCTTGTATCAGAAACATCAGTCATGCTCCTACTTTAGGATCTTTGCTTCAGCTAGTTCAGCTGTCTGGAATCTACTTTCCAAATATCTAGTTGGCTCACTGGCCTTACCTTCTGATCTTTGTTCAGATCTTACCTCCTCTAACCACCCTTCTTAATACTGCATCCTACCCTCTCCCATCCCCCTTATCCTGGATTCTTTTTTAATTTTTTGCATAGTGCATACCACCTTCTACAGTGCTATATCAGGGTCAGCAAGCTAGAGCCCCCACTGCCTTCTGGCCTGTTTTTGTACAGCCTGTGAGCTAAGAGCAGTTCTTACCTTTTAAAGGATTGTAAAACAAAAAGAGACAATATATAGGAGACATGTGGTCTGCAAAACATAGAATACTTACTATTTGGCTGTTTGCAGACACAGTTTGCATTGTATATTCTGTTTATTGTCTTTCTCATCCCACACAAATGTAAGCTCCAAGAGGGCAGAGATCTTTGTTTTGTTTACTGCTCTATCTGCAGCAACTAGAACTAGAATGTAGTAGGCATTCAGCAAATATTTGTTAAATGAGTGAATTGCTTGTAATGGTATAAAATTATAAATAAGTTAAGTATTCAATAACTCATACTGCAATAAATAATGAAATAGAACTATATATAATGAATAGGAAAGCTAAGGCATATTTTGAAAGAAGTTTTTTAAAAAAATTATTTTAAGTAATCTCTGTACCCAATGCAGGGCTCGAACTCATGACCCCAAGATCAAGAGTCCTATGCGCTTACCTAGTAAACCAGCCAGCCAGCCAGGCACACCTGAAAAGAGTTTTTATAAAACATTGTTTCTACAGAAACATACTATTTAAATGTAGACAAAAAAAAAAAAAAACTGCTCTATCAACTTATATATCCAATCAGTATTAGAGTACCTTTGGGGAGGAGACCAGGATTACGAGAGATACTTGAAGGGAGCTAGAATTTCATCCATATTGTTTCCTTTTTTTATACAGTGAGAAGCAGCCACATGTCACTTTTTCATTTGGGGAAAAGAAATAGGCACTAACTAAAGCAGTAAGAGGAAGTAGTAGTGGGATGTAGGGAAAGGGAAGAAAACATTGCCTTTCTTAAATACCGTATTTGGCAAGCAATCTGAATGAAGAAAAGGAGTGAGCAATATGAATATTTGAGGAAAGCAAAAGTAAAGAGTCTTAGGTGGGAATAAGCATAACATCAAGGAGCTGTGAGAAAATCAGCATGGAACACAGTGAAAAAGGATTTGAAACTGCTAGGAGATTAGTTCAGAGAGAGATGGGAGCTAAGATTAGGTACAATTTTGTAGGCTGTGCTAAGGATATGAGGTTTTATTTTAAGTGCGATGAGAAACTATTGGAAAATTTTGATGGTCAGAAGACTTGATTTAATTGCAGCTTCAATATTATCATTTTTGCTACTTCATCTCAGAGAATAGGCTGTTAGGGGAATGAAACAGAAAGGCAAGGGAACCCATTGTAGTAGACCATTGCCATGCTAGCATGTTTTATATACCTGGACTAGGGTAGGCTGGAAGGGATGAGAATTGGTCAGATTCAGAGTATGTTTTAGGATATGTTTTGATAGCACTGGCTGGTGTTTTGGATGTAGAACAGAAAGGAGGTCAAGGGTGACCCCTTAGCATTTTGCCCTGAACAACTACGTGAACCTTAGTGGCCTAGGCAATTGGAAGAGAAGCAGATAAAATGGGATGAGGAAAAGTATCAAGGGTTGTGGTTTAGCCAGCAAAGTTTAAGATGCCCATTTCACAAAGAAATGAATATGTCTTATAAAATGTTGGTGCCTGAGTCTGGAGTTCAGAGTGCTATTCAATGGCACAGACTAGATGAGATTATATAGACCGAGAAAAGAAAGGGAGCTAGGATATGTAGGGGCAGGAGAGCCAGCAGAGGAGACTGACGCAGAGCAGCCAGCGAAATAAAAAGAAAACCAGGAAGATGTGAGGCTAGAAAGGAAAAGAGTGGTTGCCTGTGTTCAGCACTCTGGAGGAATTGTGGTAAGGCCAAGAAGAAATCATTCGGTTTGGCAGCAAGGAAATCTCAGTCTCACTGGAGTGCAGTAAAGATGGGGACGTGGTGACTGTATACAACTTTCAAGATGTTTCTGTGAACGGAGGGAAGTACAGAAATTGAGTAGGGAATGGAGTCAAAGCTTTTTTTTTAAGATAATATTTTAAAATAATTTTAAACTTAGGAAGATGGTGAGAATAATTCAGACAATTCCCATATATACCTTACTTGGATTCACCAATTGTTTACATTTTGCCACATTCTTTCCACCTACTCCTACACACAGTTATATTTTTGATCATTTGAGAGTAGGTTTCCTAAGTCTTGTCTCTTTACCCCTTAAATACTTTAACATGTGTATCTTAAGAGCGAGGATATTATCTTCTGAAACCACATATAGTTATCAAATTCAGAAATTTTCTATTTTTTACAGTCAATATTATAGTTTTGTCACTCATTCAGTAACATTCTTTTTGTTAAATAAAGATTTATTTTTTTTAATTATTTTAGAACAAAAGAGCATGCATGAGCAGTGGGAGGAACAAAGGGAGAAGCAGGCTCCATGCAGGAACCCCGATGTGGGACTCAATCCTGTGTCTCCAGGATCAGGCCCTTGGCTGAAGGCGATGCTAAACCGCTGCGCCACCCGGGCTGCCCAGCAATGATCCATATAACGAAAGGATGATTGTAACTTTCTAGGCTCTGTCTTTCAAAAAAGAGTTTATTTAAGCTCCTAAAATGCTGCATGTCAGACCTTTATTAGAAAATCTTATGAGACTTAATTTTGGAAAAAAAAAAAAAAAAGCATTAAACAGTGAATCATTGAAACCAGAATAGGAAAAATCCATTGGATTTTTCTTTTTTTATTTTTATTTATTTATTTGTTTGTTTGTTTGTTTATTTGAAAGAGAGCACAAGCATGAAGGGGCAAGGGGGTAGGAGGAGGTGCAGAGGAGGATGGAGGAGGAGGGGGAAAGAATCCCAGGCAGACCCTACTCTGAGTGCGGAGCCCAGCCATCACAGGGCCATCTCATGACCCTGAGATCAGGACGTGAGCCAAAACCAAGAGTTGGAAGCCCAGCTGACTGAGCCACCTAGGCAGCCCCACTCCGTTGGATTTTTAGTTGAATAATGCTTTACATAGTTTCTCCTACACCATTCTTTAAAAAATATTTTTTATTTATTCATTTGAGACAGAGATGGGGGGGGTACGAGCTGAGGGAGGGGCAGAAGGAGAGGGAGAAACAGACCCCCCACTGAGCAGGAAGCCCTACATGAGGCTGGATCCCAGGACTCTAGGCTCATGACCTGAGCCTAAGGCAGACACACAACCATCTGAGCCCCCAGGTGCTCCTCTCTTACATAATTTTAAAGGGATAATGGGTAAAGACTTTTGTTGGATAGAAATCCAACTTATGATAAATAACGTTTTCAACTAAAGATTGTTCTTGCTCGGGATGCCTGGGCGGCTCAGCGGTTGGGTGTCTGGTTTTTGCTCAGGGCATAATCCTCGGGTCCTGGGATCAAGTCCTTCATCGGGCACCCTGCATGGAGGCCTGCTTCTCCCTCTGCCTGTGTCTCTGCCTCTCTCTCTCTGTCTCTCTCATGAATAAATAAACTCTTTAAAAAAAAAAAAAAAAAAGATTGTTCTTGCTATTGAATGCGACTTCTGTAAGAAGTGACCTAAGCCCGGCACAAGAGCTCTGCATTTGCAGAAAGAATCAAATGACGTGCAACTTAGTAGGTCCTGTAACTACATTAGAACAGTTGAATTGAATCCAAGTCACTGGAGGCTTGGAGAACTCCAGTAGCAAGTGTAAAGAGGAAAGGCTGGCTTTTGTGTGTGGAATATGACCAGACTGTTTATAATCAGCAAAATGGTTCACTTCTGGAAGCTGAGAAGACCAGGGTCGTTGGTTGCTTTATAGCTAAGGGAATGAGCCAAATGACTTAAGCAATTTGTGCAGGATTGTCAGCCGGCCAGTCTTCCTGTAGAGGAGAACTGGGACAAGCACCCCAGGTCTCTGACACTCCTTTTGTCCTGGTGCTATTTTGGCTCTTCACAACACCGAAGACTTAAAGACCCATGGTTGGAAGCAGTTTGTCCAAAAGCTCCATGAAGTTACCCGGAGTTGGTGGCACCAGAGAGGCTGTGACCGTGGTTCAAGTGTCAGGCCGCCCATCCTCCCGGATGGGGATGGATGACACTTCATCCTTCCTAAAGTCAAGGATCAAACTGGAAAAACTGTGAAGGGAAGAGGTTTTTCAGGAGTCTTGTTTTAGAGCAAATATAAGCTCAGATTCAAGAGCATGGTAGGGTGGTTGAAGAGTAAGTGTAGGAATTTGATGGGGAAGCGACCAAGCCAGTAGAGGAGTACAAGGCTGAAGCATGAAGAGGAAAAAGCTCTAATGAAAATGCCAGCTTTACTTTCCCCTTTCATCCTAGACGGCTAGAGGCTTGTGTTTTGGTGTTGGGACTTGCGGATCGTACACAGCAGGCAATTTTAAAATTATTTGTAAAACAGGACTGATAACATTCATACTCCCATGAGATCCTAGTAGAGTTTCAATTGCTTGGCAGTCAGAGCAAAATTGTGATTTCAGGTGAAATGAACATTTTCTGAATCTTGGAAATACAAACTCCTAGACATCTCAGATGTTTTCAGTCATGTTCCTCAAATGCCTCATAACACATTGAATTGTTGGCCTAAATAACATAAAGAAATCTTAGGAATTTGTGTTTGCAGTTTCCAGCTCTAAAATCCTGCATGTATCAGTGCTTAATGAATGTTTGCTTATGGATTTAATTTTTGGAGTTCCTTCCTTCTAGAGTATGTGTACTATTCCTGTAAGAAAGCATAATGAAGAGTTGACTGGAGATATGTCTTTTATGAACTGTAAACAATATGGATTAGTTGCTGTATGAAATTTTTTTAATTGAAATATTTCATGTGACTTAAAGATTTGCTTTCTTTGCATCCAACCAGACTCTAAGAAAAAAAGGTAGGAAAAGCTTTTTTTTTATAATAAATGAATTTATTTATTTTTCTAAGAATCAGTTTAGTATAATAGAAATAATGGGTGCTTTTGAGACATTTCATTAGACTCCTGTGACTACCAACTACAAGTGTTATGTTCGTGGACGATGTCTCTCTCATAAACCACATAGGTGCATAGAACTATACCATTGACTTCAAGTTAAGATGATTTATAAACATATTTGTTTTCCATCCCTTCTTAGTTATTACACTGACTTCCTTAGGCAGAACAATATATTAAGAAGATTCCACTGATGATTCTAACAATGTTTTTTTATCTTAGTTTTTATTTACTATTTTCTAAATGTTTTCATTTTAAATGATTTATGAATTATTTTCTTAAAGAGTAAAATAGTTTATGTGTCATGATTGATTAGCAAAATGAAAAGAACCAGAACTCTAACATTTATCTGTTTAGTATATATTAAATAGCAAATTTAAATTATTTGTAGTATGTGCTCATTTATTTCTGCAGTTGAAATTTTCTTAACATACATTAGTAAGTTTTGCTTTAATATTTGTACTTATGATTACTGAGAAAATCTGTAGAATGTATTGCCACAAGTCTTAACAACTATTGTAGAAGAATTATATACCCTCTTTTCTAAGCTAAAATTTATTTTAATTTGCTTTTGGCTTTTTACATTTTCATGGAATTTTTTTCTTCTCATTCTGCATAGGATTTAATCAAGCTATTTATTGATTTTTTTTTTCTTAAACGATACTTCTGGAATTATGTGCCAGTGTTTTGGAAAATTATGAACTTAATGAGAGGTGATTGAATTTTTTTTTTTTAAGTAGTCTCCAGGCCCAACATGAGGTTTGAACTCATGACCCTGAGATCAAGCATCGCATGCTCTACTGAATGAGCCAGCCAGGAGCCCTGAATTTTTTTTTTTTAAGATTTTATTTATTTATTCCTGAGAGACACAGAAAGAGAGGCAGAGACACAGGCAGTGGAAGAAGCAGGCTCCATGCAGGGAGCCTGATGTGGGACTTGATCCTGAGACTCCAGGATCACGCCCTGATCCAAAGGCAGGCGCTAAACCGCTGAGCCACCCAGGCATTCCCTTTATTTTAAACAAAATTTTGGTATTCTTGTTTTAAATTTTGTAGTAGTCTAACTTTTCTGTATATCTTTACTTAGTATTTCATTTAAACATTAAATAAATCCTAATATTAATTTGTCATCATAGCATTAATTTTTCCATGCTTATGGTAAACTATAATCTAAAAAACTAATCAAATATAGAAACTATAGTAATTCCCATTATCTAAGTAAAAGTAAAACTTCCATTCTTTCTCTGAGACTAGGTCTCTGGGAGTATAAAACACCTTCTTTGGTATGATTCTTTTGCTTTGCAGAAACTGAGTTTTTTTTCCATTGCTATAAAGATTTTTTATTTCCAGTATCCTCTTTTATATCATTGTGTTTACTCATGGCATAATCTGGGAAAAAGTTCTGCAAGTACTCCAATTTTCTATAACTAAAATTTAACCCTTTAAGTGCCATAACCTTTAAGCATTTTCACATAAAACTTTCTAACCTATATTTCACACCTTTTTAACAAGTAAAAAAGGTGTAATTTAAACTTTTTAATGATTCTGTCATTATTATGAACATTCTCAGGTATTTTTCCCTGTCCCATTTATGACTTCAAACAATTACACTTTTGGAGATTTTTATTACTTATTTTTATTTTCAGGGTAATATAACTGCAGTATTAAAAATTTTTTAAAAACCAAAATGTCCCATAATCTTAACACTAATCCAGTGCTAGCTTTTCATTGTTTCCTTCTAGTCTCTTTCATTTAACAATTCTGTCTTTATTTTATACATATGTTTTACTTCTCTGTAATTGTTCTCTACATGCAACTTTTTATCATTTTTTTCACTTTCTAACCATAAACATTTTCCATGTCATTACAGAAATTAACCATCTTTTTGAATGACTGCATAGTAACCCAGTAGTTGAATGTTTATCCATATAGTTATTGCTGTATTAGAAATAATCCCAGGTTAAAATCTTTGAGAATAACAGTTTTTTCCCCTTTACTTCGGATTCTTAGGATACAGTCTAAGAAGTGTAATCATGAGGACAAAGGGTATAAAAATGCTTATGGCTCTTGATACAGTTGCTGAGTTGGTTTCCGATGGGTTGTATTAGTTTACCTTCAGCAATTTGTTGTAGTTGATTCAAAGATATATCTTCAGCCGCATAGGGTATTATTGTTATAAAATTATCTTTGCTAATTAGTCTAAAAATATTACTTCATTGTTATATTTTTTGATTACTAATAAGGTTCAGTATTTTCCCATGTTTGCTCTTGTATTTTGTGAATTTCATTTCATGTGTTATCAATTGGTTCTAAAATAGTTTTCTAGATAATTAATATATTGCTCTCTTGTTGCATCATCTAACTTTCTATTGTTGTGATATGCTAGGAGCTCCCTTTTGTATTTGTTCAAATAAGTCATGTGTTTATCACATATTTATACATTGTGATGCCTCCTGGAAATGTGTAAGGGATATTGTAGGTTCTTTGACATGTGGACTGCCCTAGTCTGGGGAAGCCGGTATCACTTGAAAGCTAACATCATAGTAAGGGTACATCTCTCACAGGCATGAGGTGTTAGCGAAACATATTATGAGGCTTTTTTTTTCCCCTTGATGGCAGCAGAGACAGTGATTGCCAGTGTTCAAAATCAAAATGGTATAATTCGGAAAAGGCAGGGGAAAGGTAGAAGTAGGTGAGTAAAGAGGATGTACACCTGAACTGGCAGCTGGCTTTATTCTTGGTTTTCTCTCTTGTTCTACTCCATTTATTCTATACCCATTTGGGTATATTCATTATACTCCATATCCCTCAGAGACCTCCGTGTCAGTGTTCAGGTTTACTCTCGTTGTTCAGGCTAATAAGGAAGTTGATTTCCACAAAAGTCATCAGCTTCATTGTACCAGTCCTTACTGTTCCTAGAGAACTCCCTAAAAAGTTTACTTCTTGCTGCTTAAAAACAGTTTGGGAATAGTTTGTTATGATATAACACTTAACATATGTAATCTCATGATTATATGAGTCACTTAATATTTCTTTTATAATTAAGTTCTTTTGGTTCCAAGGAAGAGGAACACATTCAGATTGTCTTAAGAGAAAGGGACAGGTTTATCTTAAGTCATTTGTGGAAGTAGAAGGCCATCAGGAAGCAAGGCAGCTCCCAGGAGTAGTTGCTCTCCATCTCGTGGACCATGTAATCTTGCTCTGTGCTTCCCTGCTTCTCTCGGTGCCGTCCATTCTCCTCTCTGCTCCCTTATAATCTCTACGCCTTTGTCTTGCATGGACAATCTAATGATGACCCCCCTGCCTGCCACATCATCACATTCTAGCATCTTCTTTGAGAAATGGCAAATGGTAAATGATCCTAGTACTTTCTTTTTTTATTTTTTTTAATTGTTTTTTCTTTTTTTTTTAAGATTTATTTATTTATTTATTTATGATAGACATAGAGAGAGAGAGAGAGGCAGAGACACAGGAGGAAGGAGAAGCAGGCTCCATGCCGGGAGCCCCACGTGGGACTTGATCCCGGGACTCCAGGATCGCGCCCTGGGCCAAAGGCAGGCACTAAACCGCTGAGCCACCCAGGGATCCCCGGTCCTAGTACTTTCTATTCATATTTCTGAGAAAGGAAATCCAGTTGATTTAGCTCATTTTTTTCTTTTTTTTTTAATTTTTATTTATTTATGATAGTCACAGAGAGAGAGAGAGAGGCAGAGACATAGGCAGAGGGAGAAGCAGGCTCCATGCACTGGGAGCCCGACGTGGGATTCGATCCCGGGTCTCCAGGATCGCGCCCTGGGCCAAAGGCAGGCACTAAACCGCTGCGCCACCCAGGGATCCCAGCTCATTTTTTTCATGCCAGGATTCATCATATGGAGGGTCAGGTCACCCAAGCTTGGTGTCATCAGTTAGGAGATGCACTCACAAAGTATCGGCCTTGCCATTAGACCGAACACTGAGGCATAGGCTCTGAACTACCCAGTTCCCTGTAGAAAAAGCTTTTGGGTTTATTAGTAGAAAATTTCAGAAAATTAGTGTACTATGAAAAAACGAAAGGGGTAAAGAATTTAATAATATAGAACTGAATCTTCTGTGTTTTAAAAGTTGAAGTCAGATTCTTCCACTTAATTCATTTGTAATGTTTCTGAGTCTTGATCCCCCCCCCTTCTTTTTTTAAATAGAAGGATTGGATAGATGTTGTCTAATGTTTTCATTCTGAAGATAAGATGTTACAATTGCCATTCTCTAAGTTCAGTTAAAGTTGATGAATTCCAGTTTCATGGGCTGAAAGGGTTGAAATGGTGATAAGGACATGATAAATCAGTTGGCTAATAATTCAGTATCTCTATTTGGAAGAGGACAATGAACTTTTTGAGCCAAGATTCCATTTTAAGTGTATATTTCTTACAAGCTGAACACTTGGTACGTATAGTAGATTAGCATTATTCTTTTTGTCCAGGGAGTTCCTTACCATCTCATATTTCATTCTAGGTTTTATAGTCATTAATGTTTTTTAAAGGATATATTTTTTAAGATTTTATTTATTCATGAGCTACACACACACAGAGAAAGAGAGGCAGAGATACAGGCAGAGGGAGAAGCAGGCTCCGTGCGGGGAGCCCGACGCGGAACTCAATCTCGGGACCCCAGGACCACACCCTGGGCTGAAGGCAGGTGCTAAACCACTGAGCCACCCAGGGATCCCCATAGTCATTAATGTTTTTATGCCTCAATCTTATGCCTTGAGTCTCTTTGTCATAGTAAGAGAAAAACAGACTTGAACACTCACAAAATATATGCTGTTGTTTTTTATGCTAAATGGTTAGTTGTATTGTACCATCTGTCATACATTATTTCTTGATATTTTTTTCCATTTGTGGACTACCTCTACAGAATTTGTTTTGTGATGTTCTTTTCCCATCTCTACATACTGTGAAGACTACTCTCAGTCAACTACTTAATTTTTGCCCTTAGAAAATTTTCAGATTGATTACATTCATATCTAATTTAATTATTTAACATTTGATTTCTGATACTTTGTTCTTATTCCTTCAATATTTCTGTTTTGATTTTTATTTCTTTAGACTATCACCTCATTTAAATGGCAAGTCACGCAGCCTATTTCATTGCATATCCTTTGATCACGCAAAAATAATCTCATCTTTGGGTGCCTGGCTGGCTCAGTCAGTGGAACATGCAACTCTTGATGTCAGAGTTGTGAGTTTGGGCTCTGAGTTGGGTGTGAAGATTACTTAAAAATAAAATCTTAAAAAAATAATAATAATTTAATCCTCGTCTTAATGGTGTCTGGTGGCACTAACTGCTATCGGTAAATCTGTTTTAATGATAATTTTAATGGGAGGTGAAGTGCAAAAGGAATGAACATTACTCAGTGTTCATACTTAAGTACCTACTATTGCAGCATTTTGCATTCTCATTTAATCTTCTCTTCAGCCCGTTTCACAGACAACTAAACTGTGGCTTAGAAAGTTCAGCTACTTCTCTCAGAAAGACAATTAAGAGAACTGAGGTTTGAACTCTTGTACGTATGATTCTGGAACCCATGCTTCCTTTATCTTCCAGCTTACTAACAATAAATAGCATAGAACAGTATTCATCTTAGGAACTAAAATTGCAAAAATTGATTTCCTTTCATAAATTATTTCTCCTGTCTCTGCCTTAAATAATTGAAATCTGAATGATATGTGCCCGTTATGTATGAGAAAGATTTCAATGAACAAAGATTAGATAAAAACTAATGATTAGATCAGCCTACTAACCGCTTACCATTTATTACCTTTCTAAATTTTATTGTTGAAGGCACTCTAACCCTTTTCCAGTTAAGCCCTGGCCAGTGAGCACAGTGCTCTGTTCCTTTTTCTCTTTACACTTGAAAATGTGAAATAGTGAGCCAGTTCATTCACCATAACAATCAAGGATATAGACATGAATGAGAAAATCTTAGGGCCCTGTCACTTCAGAAGCAGTCTAACCACAGTGAAACGGTATACTTGTAGTTACCAAAATGATCTGTAATGGTTGTCCTAAGGTGCTAATTTTCCTAAAAATTATCAACTTAGATTTCTATCAATTGTACAATCAGTGTCTTACTTTATAAATACATAGATTCTAAAATACTCACACCTTGTATCGACTTTATAATTTCAGATGTGTTACACAGAAGAATGTTTGTTTGCATCATAGCCCCCCTTTTTTTTTATCAGTTCCTTAAATATAATAAATGTAGTTACAACCAGTAACTTGCCTGGTGCTAATATATTTTAAATCGTTCAATACCAGGATTTTACTGAGAGCTATCATATAGCCTTGCTAAAGTGCGTACAGGTTTTTTTCCATCTTGCATATATGTTCACACTGTTATTTAAAAACAAGCTACTCTTTTAATTATACATACTAATATTATGAGCCATGAATTAAAAGGAACAGTTTAGAGTAGAAGAAACATTGGAACAAGAATAGAAAGGCCTAGGGCAGCCCCGGTGGCGCAGCGGTTTAGCGCCGCCTGCAGCCCAAGGTGGGATTTTGGAGACCTGGGATCGAGTCCCACTTCGGCTCCCTGCATGGAGCCTGCCTCGCCCTCTGCCTGTGTCTCTGCCTGTCTCCCTCTCTCTCTGTGTGTCGCTCATGAATAAATAAATAAATAAATAAATAAATAAATAAATAAATAAATAAGAATAGGAAGGCCTCCATTCCAAACCCGGGTCTTTCTTGGGGGGCCGGGGGGGAGGAAATAGTAGTAAAATTTTCTTATCCACTTAGGTATTTAAAAAAATTTTTTAACCTATTGAGATATAATTGACGTATAGGACATTGTGGAAATTTAAGATGTACAACATAATGATTTTATATAATGTATAGATAGTAAAATGATTACCACAGTGAAGTTAGTTAACATATCCATAATCTCACATATAGTTTTTTTAAATTATTACTATTTTATGAGAATTTTTAAGATTTACTCTTTTAGTAAAACTTTCTCTTATACTCTTTTAGCAACTTTCAAATATACAATACAATATTGTAGCTATAGTCACCATTCTATACATTACATCCCAGAACTTTATCAGCTTATAACTGGAAGTTTGTTATCCTTTGACTCTCTTCATCCATTTCCCCTCCCGATTTTTACCCCAGCAACTACCAATCTCCTTTCTATGACTTTGGAATTCTCTTTATTTCTCAAATATGTGGTTCATAAAGCTTTTGTCTTTCTAATTTATTTCACTTTACATAAAGCCCCAAAGTTTTATCCATATTGTCACAAATGTCAGGATTTTCTTCTTTTTTAATAGTAAATAATATTCCATTTTATATATATATATATAAATACAGTTAACATGGAGGTTAGTCGTACTGACCACTGTGCAGTTCCAATTCCATATATAATTTTAAATCCCCTAAAACTTAATTACCAATTGCCTACTGTTGACCAGAAGCCTTACCAATTACAGAAAAAAAAATTAATACGTATTTTATATCTTATATATTACATACTTTATCCTCAAATCTAGAGAAAAGAAAGTGTTACTAAGAAAATACATTTTTAGTATTTGCATCAAAAAAAAATTTTTGCATCTAAGTGAACCCATTCAGTTCAGACCCAATGTGTTGTTTAAGGGTCAACTGTATATCACATTTTCTTTATCCATATATCTGTTGATGGACATAAATGTATTTCCATGTGTTGGCTATTCTAAGTCATGCTGCAGTGAACATGAGGCCCCAGTTATCTATTCAACATAGTGATTTAATTTCATTCTGATAAATATGCAGGAGTGGAATTGCTGGATCACATAGTAGTTCTATTTTTAAACTTTTGAGGAACTTCCATCCTGTTTTTCCATAGTGGCTGCGCCAATTTACGTTCCCATCAGTATTAGTTCCCTCTTCTCCACATCCTTGCCAGCACTTATTATCTCTGTTCTTTTTGATAATAGCCATTCTAACAGGTTTGAGGCATTATGTTATTGTGATTTTGGTTTGCGTTAGTGATGTTGGCATCTTTTTATTGGCCATTTGAATATCTTCTTTGGAAAAATGTATATTCAGGTACTTTGCCCATTTTTTGATCAAATCATTTGGGTTCTTTGCTGTTAAGATGTTATGAATTTCTTTTATCTTTTGGATATTAACTGCTTGGTAGATAATGGTTTGTAAAACGTTCTCCCATTCTGTAGCTTGCTTTTTCATTTTGATGGCAATCTCCTTTGCTGTGTGGAAGTTGTGCAGTTTGATGTAGTCCCACTGTTTATATTTGTTTTTGGTGCTTGTGCTTTTGTTGTCATACCCATGAGATCATTGCCAAGACCAATGTCAAGAAGCTTTTTCCCTGTTTTTTCTTCTAGGAGTTCCTTGGTTTCAGGTCTTACGTCCAAGTCTTTCTTTGATCCTTAATGAGTTAATTTTTTAGTAGTGTAAGATAGGGGGCCAATATCAGTCTTTTGCTTGTAAATACCCAGTTATCCCAACACCATTTATTAAAGAGACTGTCTTTTACCTATTGAGTATTCTTGACCTCCTTGTCAAATATTAGTTGACTGTACATGGGTAGGTTTGTTCCTAGGCTCTCAGTTCTGTTCCAAAAGTCTGTGTTTCTGCCAGCTCCATACTGTTTGGATTGCTATAGCTTGGTAGTATAGTTTGAAATCAGGAAGCATGATACTTCTAGCTTGTTCTTTTTTCTTAGGATTGCTTTGACTATTCAAAGTCTTTTTGATTCCATACAAATTTTAGGATTCATTTTTCTATTTCTGTAAAAAAAATGCCATTAGAATCTTGATAGGGATTGCATCATCTCTGGATTGCTTTGGGTGGCATAACACCTTAGTAATATCAATTCTCCCAATCCATAAACTTAGGATATCTTCCCATTTGTTTATGTCTTCTTCAGTTTTGTTCATCAGTGTCTTCGGGCGCATCAGGGTTCTTTTCAGAGTACAGATTTTTCACTTAATTAAGTTTATTCCTAATTTTATTCTTTTTGATGTTGTAAAAGGAATTGTTAATTTCTTTTTCAGATGATTTAGTGTTCTTGTATAGAAATACAGCTGTTTTTTGTATTTTGATTTTATATCCTGCAACTTTCCTGAATTCATTTATTAGTTTTTTTAACAAAGTTTTTAGGATTTTTTTTAAGTATAAGATTATGTCTTCTGTGAATAGAGACTATTTTACTTCTTCCACTCTGACTTGGATGTATTTTATTTTATTTTATTTTATTTTATTTTATTTTATTTTATTTTATTTTATTTTATTTTATTTTATTTTATTTTAATTTATTTTATTTCCCGATTGCTTTAGCTAAGACTTCCAGTACTGTGTTTAATAGGAATGGTGAGAATGATTGCCCCGATTTTGTTCCTGATTTTTTTTTAATCTTTTTGTTTTGTTTTGTATTCATTCATAGAGACACAGAGAGAGAGGGAGGCAGAGGCACAGGCAGAGGGAGACGCAGGCTCCATGCAGGGAGCCTGACGTGGGACTCATCCAGGGTCCCCAGGATCACACCCTAGGCTGCAGGCGGCGCTAAACCACTACGCCACGGGGGCTGCCCTTGTTCCTGATTTTCTTTTTAATTTTTTTTTTAATTTTTATTTATTTATGATAGTCACAGAGAGAGAGAGAGAGAGAGAGGCAGAGACACAGGCAGAGGGAGAAGCAGGCTCCATGCACCGGGAACCCGATGTGGGACTCGATCCCAGGTCTCCAGGATCGCGCCCTGGGCCAAAGGCAAGCGCCAAACTGCTGCGCCACCCAGGGATCCCCTGTTCCTGATTTTTTAAAGGAAAACCTTTCAACCATTCACCATTCAGTGTGATGTTACATGTAGGTTTGTCATACCTTTATTATATTGAGGTATGTTCCTTCTTTTTTTTTTTTTTTTTTGGTATGTTCCTTCTAACACCAAATTTGTTGAGAGTTATCATGAATGGAAATTGAATTTTGTCAAATGGTTTTTCTGCATGTCTTGAGATCATATGACTTGTATCTTTCACTCTATTAATATGTTATATCACACTGACTCATTTGTGTGTGTTGAATTGTCCTTGCATCACAGAGATTAATGCCTCTTGATAATAGTGTCAGATTTTTTAATATGCTGTTGAATTCATTGTGCTAGTAATTGGTTGAGAATGTTTACATCTATAGCATCAGTGGTAAAGGCCTGTGGTTTTCTTCTAGTGTCCTTATGTGACTTCACTATCAGAATTGCTGGCCTTGTAAAATGGGTTTGAAAGTGTTCCCTTCTCTTCAATTTTTTGTTAAGATTTTGAGAAGAATTGATGTTAATTTTTCTTTAAATGTCTGATAGACTTCACTAGTGAAACCATCTGGTCCTAAGCTTTTCTTTATTGGAATTTAACTTGATTTCATCCTTACTCACTATTAAGTCTGTGTAGATTTTCTTTCTTCATGATTCAATTTGGTAGGTTTATATTTTCTAGGGATTTATCCATTACTTCCAGCTTGTCCAGCTTGTTGGTATAGAATATTCATGGTAGTCTCTTATGATGCTTTGAATTTCTGGAGTATTGGTTGTAATACCTCCTCTTTCATTTATAGTTTTATTTATTTGGTTCCTCTATTTTTTTTCCTTACTCTAGTTAAGGGTTTGTCAGTTTTCTCTTTCCAAAGAATCCACTCTTAGTTTTGTTGGTTTTTCTATTGTTTTCTTAATCTCTATTTCATTTATTTCTGCTTTCCTCTTTATTATTTCCTTCCTTTTTCTAACTTTGGCCTTACTTTGTTCTTTTTCTACTTCTTTGAAGTATAAAGTTACGTTGTTTGTATATTTTCTTGATAGATGAGTGTGCTTATGGCTATAAACTTTCCTCTTAGAACTGCTTTTGCTGCATTCTGTAACTTTTGAGATATTATATTTCCCTTTTCATTTGTCTTAAGATATTTTTTATTTCTCTTTTGCTTTCTTCTTTGATCCATTGGTTATTCAGGTGTGTGTTGCTTTAATTTCCATGGACTTGTGAATTTTCCATCTTTCTTCCTATTACTAATTTCTAGTTTCACCATTGTGGTCAGAAAAGGTACTTGATAAAATTTCTATCTTGAATTTGTTGAGACATTTCATTTCACTAACACATTATCTGTCATAGAAAGTTTTCAGTGTGTTCTTGAGAAAATGTGTATTCTGTTCTGTTGGATGAAATGTGTGTTGGGTCCATTTGCTTTATCGTATTGTTCAAGTCCACTGCTTCCTTATTGATTTTCTGTCTGGATGATCTATCCATTGTTGGGAATGGGATGTTAACAGTCCCCAACTATTTTTGTATTGCTGTTCATTTCTCCTTCTACTTCTGTTAGTATTTACATTATATATTTAAGTGCTTTTGATGTTGGATGCATAAATATTTACAGTAAATATGTAACTTCTTAATGGATTGGCCTTTTTATATTAATATAGTGAACTTCTTGGTCTGTTTAGACCATTTTTAGTTTAAAGTCTATTTTGTCTGATCTAAGTATTGCTACCCTGCTTTGTTTTTGTTACCGTTTACTTGAAATACCCTTTGCGGTCTCCCTTCGATCTCAATCTGTGTGTGTCCTTAAAGCTAAAGTGAATCTCTAATAGGCACCGTATTGTTGGATCTTGTTTCTTACTCTCTTCTCCCATTGTCTTTTGATTAGAGAATGTAATCCATTTATATTTAAATTAATTACTGATAGGTAAGGACATATTATTGCCATTTCAATATTTTTTTGACTGGTTTAAGGTTGTTTTTTTCTTCTCATCTTGCTATCTTCCTTTATGATTTGATGGCTTTTTGTATTGGTATGCTTTAATTCCTTTCTCATAATCTTATCAGATTTTTCCTCTATGGTTACCATGAGTCTCACATAAAATATAACATCCTATCTTAAGCTGATGAAAATAATGTGACCAAAAGTTAAGGGAATGTATGGAAAGTATTACTGCTGTCTTTTATTTGATTGAAATGAAAAGTTTAAACTCTCTGGGGTGACTCACTGGCTCATTTGGAAGAGTGTCTAACTTGATCTCATATGATTATGAGTTCAAGCCCCATGCTGGGTTTAGAGACTACTTAAATAAATGAAACTTTAAAAAATAAGAAAAGTTTAAACTCTGAAAAGCAAGGTGCAGTTATCACACCAGAACTGAAGAAAGCAGATACTCATCAAGAGAGCTTTTGAAATTTTGGTCATGCATGGAATAGAGAGGAAAAGAAGTCTACTCAAGAAGTCTACCCAAGAGTTCTGTTAATGGTTAGTCACATGTTCATGAAAGTGGCACAATGAGAATAATACAACAGCATGGTTCAGTGGACAGGCTCTGAAGTCAGGTACATCTGGGCTTAGGTCCTGCCTTTGTTCATTATGACCTCTGTGACTTTGGACACACTACTTGTTTTAAGGCTGTTTCTCTTCTATAAAATAATAATAGTCCCTACTCATGGAATTCAGTGATCTCATGCATTTAAAGCACTTAGTGTAGTAACTGGCACATAGAAGTACTCCGTAAATGATAACAGGGTTGCTGTTATTACTAGGCACAGTCCAGACTCTGAAATCACACAGATTTGGTTTTGAGTGCCCCATCTGCCCCCACACTGGCCAGGAAAGTACTTAACCTCTCTCAACCTCAGTTAATATAAAATAGAGTTAATATCTACCTCATACTGCTGCACTGAATATTAAATGAGCTGTAGTATATGGGAAGTACCTGGTTGTAGTTGGATTGGGTTGTGAAATCAACTTTTCCTTCTTAAAACCTGCTCACTTTGGGGCACCTGGGTGGCTCAGTGGTTGAGCATCTGCCTTCAGTTCAGATCATGATCCTGGGGTCCTGGCATCACATCCCACGTCAGGTCTCCTACAGGGAACCTGCTTCTCCTTCTGCCTATGTTTCTGCCTCTCTCTCTGTGTCTCTCATGAATAAATAAGTAAAATCTTTTTAAAAAGACAAAACTGCTCACTTTGATACTAGACTCTCTTTTTTAAAAATTTTTTTGAATATTTCTATACTTGAGTATTTGAGTCACATAGGCCTAGTCATCTTTGAAGGTCCTCCTGGAAGAGCACTGAAAGAATATATTTATTTAAATTTTCCTTAGTCCCTTTTTCCATTTTCTTTTTGTTGTTGTTGTTAATCTTTTTTGCTTTTAGATATTAATAAATTGTAATGCCTAAGGATTATAATTTTAACCTCTTAGCATAATTCTTCCAAGTGGTGAACTAAATCATTCACCCTAATCAATCAATCAGAGATTGATTGATCACCTATCATGTGCCTCGCACCTTGTAACAGCAGAGGGTTCATATGCTGTGATCCCTCCCCTTTAATCTATTTGAGCTCTGTTCAAGTAGGTTGAGCTGAACAGTTGGGTTTTGCTTTTCCTACTTTTTGTTCTTGAGCCTTAATCTCTGATTACTTTATAGAATCTCTTAAAGGACTTTCCAGTTTCACTGATAGCTATAATTTAACAAGCCTGTTGACATTTTGATTCTTTGACATTAAAATACCTCATTTTTTTAAGTTCTTAATAATCAGCTACCTTTAAACCTTGCCTTTTTTCTTTTCATTCTATTTCTCATCAAACTGAACTTTGATTCAATTTCTCCTAAAAGTTTTATTAAGTAACTTTAAAAGACATAAGAATCTCTTTTTAGCCCTTCGTGTAGCTCTGATTTTTTTTCTTCCCTGTTCATCATAGCATCTTTTTGTAAAAAGCCAGTATAAGAGACATTGACTTTGAGAGTCTACAAATCTGATTCACATTCAGCAAATGACAAAAGCCGTATTTTGTTTTATCTGTTTGTCAAATGAAGATAATACTTGCCACCTAGTTTCAACAAGGAATGCTATAAAGATTCAATTTTGAATGTCTTGAATGCATGTACTCAGAGCTATTGAAATATCTCATTTTTATATGTTCCCAGTATACATACTGCTTTATTTTACAATAGTGAAATTTGATTTTTACTTTGTTACCTCACTATAAAGGTAACAAATACTTATTTCTTTAAAATACAAATGGTCTTATTTATGATTAGTTTCCCAGTTTACAGACATTGATATTTCTGTGAAAAAAGCAGTATATCAGAGGCTTAGAGGTTGGACTCTGGAGCCATATTAGTTGGATTTGAATCAGGGCTTTGTTTATTATGTTATGTAAGTAAACTTGTGCAAGCAACTTCACTGCCTGGTGCCTCAATATACTTATCTGCAAAATATAGATTATTTTATTATTTATTTGTTTATTTGAGAGAGAGAGAGAGAGAGAGATAGGGAGAGAAAGAGATAGAGCATGAGCCGGAGGGCGAGGGAGAAACAGGCTCCCCGTTGAGACAGGCAGGAGCCTGATGCGGGGCTCCATCCCAGGACTCTGGGATCATGACCTGAGATGAAGGCAGACACTTAACTGACTGACTGAGCCACCCAGGTGCCCCAATATAGGTAATCTTAATACATCATAGAGTTTTGAGGAATAAATTAGTTAGCCTGTATAAGTGCTTAGGACACTGCCTGGGACTCAAAAACATTAGCTATTGTTACTATTGACAAATAATAGATGTGTTTATCCCTTTAATATTTAAGTACCAGATGTTTTTTATAGTATTTTGGCTGTCTGTGAAAGACGACAGGCTTTCCCCTAACTGGAACTCCATTTTATTTTAAGTTTATTTATTAAAGTAGTCTCTGCACCCAATGTGGGGCTCTAACTCACAACTCTGAAATTTTAACTCCATTTTATCTATCTATAGAGAGGGAGAGAGCTCGACTGGGGAGGAGGAGGGGCAGAAGGAGGGGATAGAGAGAATCTTAAGCAGGCTCCACACCTAGCATGGGGCCTGATGCAGGGCTTGATCTCTTGACCCGAGCCAAAATCAAGAGTCAGCTGAGCCACCCAGGCTTCTAGAACTCCATTTTAAATTCAGAATGCACAGTTAGGTCTTCTGTGCCCTCCTGCCCCTCCACTGATTTCCCACATTGCAGTCTGATGGGTTTTATGTATAAATCATTTTTTTGTTATGAAAATATTATGCTTGTTGTGAAAATTAACATAATACTGAACAGCACAATATTCTCTCCTTTCTCATTTCTGCTTCCTAGGAAGAGTAAGTCTCTTCCATACTTTTATTTGATCATGTCCTCTATTAGTTTATAACCCCTTCCACAAGCTTTCTGTGACCCTCAGGATGCATTCCAACAGGGTCTGCGGGGTCCTCCTAGCCGCTGCACTCCTCTCGCTTCCGCTTTTTGGTAATTGCTGTTAGATTCTCAGGTAAAGAGTCACTTCTTCAAGGAGGTTCTTTCCTGACCTCCTAGATGGGTAAGTTTAATGTCCCCCCAGCCCTTGTACTTGTTCTACCATAGTGCTGCTATCTGGACCCGGGTGGGGGGGCGCTAGAATTGGCGAAGTGCTCTTGGCATTTAGTGGGCGGGGCTGAGGGGTTCTGGGTGGTCACCGGTAAGAATCATCTTAAGCCCTGAGTGACTTTTGATGGTCACATGGGTGAAAAAATGTCAGCTAGAGCCTAACATGATTTTACACATGCACATGGAATTTTTTGCAGGATTTTAATTAAATGTTGAGTTTTCCAGGAATAAAACTGCTATTGAAGGAAGAGTATGCCTTGTTTTGTTTGGAGTGGTTCACCATTTGGGGAAACCCTGTCAAGCAAGGCAACATTTTTCACATCAAAGTAACTTACTTTTATAGGTGGAAACAGCTGACTGCTCAGTAAATTTTTTTTTTAATGTAATTGAAATTAGAAGGGGAAGAAAAAGCTCTGAACCAAAGAGGGATAAAGCACTTTTCTCTTTCCTGGCAGAGTATATTCGTGTTCCTCTCCCCTCCTATCGCACCTTTTTCATATTCTTCATTCATAGACCGCGCATCTGTCTCTCTCATTAAAGGAGAGCTTAGTGGGGGCAAGAACAATATTTTACTTATCTTTGAATCTTTGTTGCTCATTGAGCACATGGTAGTTGCTCAGTTCAATATTCAGTTGAATTAATGGCAGCAGCAATAATATTTATTCAACAAATATTTATTGAATCAGACTCTGCTAGGCAAAGAAGGCAGAAAGACACTGTCTTCTCAGGGAACACGATATATTGCTAAGAGCTGGAAATAATTATAATATGATAGTTTCCGAAATGAAAATATCTATAAACTTTAGATTTGTAATGAAAAAAAAAAACATTTAAGTCTTGTAGGGATAAAAAAAAAAAGTCTTGTGGGGATATCATGGAAGAAAAATAGTATCCAGTATCAAAAATGATGCCAAAGAAGACTCTCAATAAATATTTAGAAATTGAATCTATGAGCGTAGCTCTGAAGAGTGAGGAGTTTGCCAAAGGGTCACATGTAGAGAACCTTCCAGTCAGGAAATCCTATTCAGAGGCTCAGTCGGTATTGGTGGAGCATAAAGTTTGAGGTTAAATCACAAGAGCTGTTTCTAGAGGTGATGGACCAGGTCGTGAATGGCCTCTTCCTTGAAAAAGAAGTTAGATTGTATCTTGCAGGCAGTAGGAAACCAATAATGTGACAATTAAAACTACTACATTTCCAACCATACCATATGCCAGGCAGGTACAGCAGCTCTCCTACCACAGAGCTGATACGGTCTCATTTTATAGTCGAGAAACTGAAGCTCAGTGAGATGAATTAACTTGTCCAGGTTTTCATAGCTACCAAGTGGAAGAATTAGGACTTAAACTTAGGTTGGTTGAGTCCAGACCTCCCATCTGCTTTTTAAACAATATTACAATCCCTCCAACAGGGAAGAAACTAGATTTATTTTTACTTTTTTCAACTAGTGTCTTTACCTCACACGATTTTTAACTCTGGCAAATTCGAACTTTTTATGGACATGCAAAATCTTAACAGTTTGGAACTCTTCAGTTTGCTGAAGGCCCCAAATGGTACCGTACGGTAACTTAGCAGGCAACTTTTTATCCTGGTGTCATCTTCTATTCAGCGAGTTCACATTAACTGTCTTGGCTGATGAAATGCCTTTGGTTGAGGGGTGTTCACCATGGAATGCCATGGACCAACCAGCATGATTTGCATACTCTAAAAGAGAAAAACTTGAAGTACTACTTTCCTTTTTTGAAACATTTAGATCTGAGTCTTCCACATGTAAAAAGAATAGTAATTACTTCAAGAACATCCAGTGTCAATCTTGATATTCTATTTATTATAGATGTAGTTTACTATTTAAATAATGAGTCCCGCCTCGGAATTCTGGTGTTTTTGGTTAGCTTGCAGTACTTCAGATGTTATCTAAATAACCCTGTGGTCCCTCTGGCTACCCTAGCAGAAGATTCCTCCTAATTTTAATGGCTGTTAAAATGTGGTAAGTTCTGGAGAAGTGGGATGGTGGTGATTGCACAATGAGGATGTACTGAAATGCCATTAAACTGTACACTTGAAATGGTTAAAATGCTAAATTTTATATTATGTATATTTTACCACAGTAAGAAAAAAACGGCATTTAGAAGTTCAGAATGACCTGACATCTCTTAGCTAGCAGTTACCAAATATTTTTGAGAATCTGTTCCCAACAACCTGAGTGAGGTCTAAGGGAATGGTTTATCTTTGTTCTATCTATCCCATCATCATAGGCTAATCAAATTAAATGTTCTTAATACTAAACTTTGGGGAAAAAAATTCTACTTACTTGGGTCCAGGGATAGAAGTGTGATAATGATATTATGGGGCACTCCTCATCAGGACAGGTGTGTTGAAGATGTCTTTGGGACTGACCGCTATTGGCACCAACTTCACTTTATTCAAGAGGGCAGCTAAGGAGTTAAGTAGGTTATCCAGATGGCACTTCCACTGGTGTGATGTGCATGGTAGCAGCTCCAACTCGTAACTAAAGTTCAGATTTTTGGGTTCTCTCCTGTTAACCACCCATGTCCCCTACTCTTGTATTAGGAGCAATTAAATTTTTACCCATTAGAGTCACAAAAATTAAAAGAATATGCTGGCAAAGGAAACATTCATATTGTTGGTGAGTGTGAATTGCGTAACTGTTTTTAGAAAGTAATTTGGTAATAACTGTTAGAAAGTTTTAAGCGCGCATACTTTTGGCCTAATAATCCCACTGGGTTGCTACTACTTTGTAGACACATTAGTCACATTAGTGCAAGAATGTTTTTCTGTGACCTGTTCGTTGTGGTAAAAAAAAAAAAGAAAGAAAAGTGGAAGCATCCCAGAAGCCCATCAAGAAGTGGTTGAACAAACTATGTTTTATCCATTCTAATGATGGATATGCGACTATTGAAAAGTGATTTAAATACATATGTTAGCTGGGAATGATGGTCTATTATGTGTTTACAGGTTGTAGCATTAACAGAGTGTAGCTTATAGTATGATCTTAAACAAAACCAAACCAGAACTATATGTATGTTTGAGAATAGAGAAAGGTGTAGCAAGATTCTTATCAAATTTAAAACATTCTGTGATGGACATAAGCTTGGAGGTAGGATTGAATTAACTCTATGTGTACAACCATGTTGTTTGGTTTGTTACAACTTTTGTAATTTTAGACAAGTTTCCGAAGTACTAAGAGGGAATGAGAGATCTGTAATGATAGATATTAATAAGAGGGATTACTTTGGATAACTGAGAAGTGGTTACAGTGGAAACCTTGGTGTACTGGTAATGATTTGTATTTTGGTGCGGGCACTGGTTACAGAGGCATCTTCGGTTTGTGAAAATCCATTTAGTCGCATGCATATGATTTGTACAGGTTGTGTATATGTCAAAGTGTATTTAAATTCTGTCACAGCAGTACAAGAGAAGATTATCCTGTTTTTAAAAAACACTTTCAATAAATAATGATACCTGAAGTTGGGCAAAAAAACAGGACAATCCCATTATTATAAAATATAGTGTACATATGAGCACACAGAACGAAGAGTGGAATAAAAACGCTACAATATTAACAGATACGTCTAGCTAATTATTGGTGGGGGGGGCGGTGGTATTCACTTTGGGTCATTTAGGAAGTAAGAGGTGGTGAGCAAAGCTGCGTTACAGGGTATTACCCAGAAAACAAGGTGGAAGAAGGAGAGAGGAAAGGTTTAAAAATAAGGAAAGAAAGAAAAACAGTGCTAACTAGAGACATGCGGTAAGGTCAGGTAATTTTAACCCCTGCTAGGAAGTGCCTCCTACTAGGAAGGGACTAATTTCATCTGTCAAACCATCAGGTAGGAATAAAGCCATGTGTAATATCCTGTCTTTCATCGTACTCAATTTGATCTTTACAAATAATTCATGCTTGATACTGAAGTTGTGTTTTCAGCCACTAGTTCTATTGAAACTGTGTCATTGGTAGAATAGTTTGAACTGATTGTAGCCGACGCAGCTCTTCGTAGCCTGAGAAACCTGCGCTGGGCCCAGCCTTGGCTAATTAACGGTGGTAATTTGCTCCGATCTTTCTGAGCCCTGGTTGACACATGGGGGCCGGTAACACCTGCCCAGGTTGGGGGCCTGGAGGGAAATCAGGAGAGGTCTGTGACAGCGCTTTAATAGAATTCAGCACGATCCACTTACAAAATCACGTTTTTCTTGCTTTTCCTTCACCCCAAAGTCTTCAGTTGTGAGATGTGGTATTTCAGACGGAATCTATTTCACTTACAAGTTCAGGAGTCAGGAGTGTATACGAGAACGCAGTTTTTTTTTTCAGTCCCGTTGTGCAGACGTAAATGCAACCTTTCGTGTTTATTGCGGTGTGGACTGTGATTGAAATACATTTAAGATAGTGGAGACTAAATATTGGAGCTATGCATCTAAAACTGAAAAGTAAACTTTATGATTTTTTTCCCCCTAGTATGGAGCTGTCAGGGAATGATCAGGCTTTCCCCCTCCCCATGTCAGTGGTTCTATCTAAAACTGAAATGTAAACTTTATCATTTTTTTCTCCCTAGTATGGAGCTGTGGGGGGGGGGGGGAGTGATCAGCCCTCCCCCACCCCCCATGTCAGTGGTTCTATCTAAAACTGAAATGTAAACTTTATGATTTTTTTTTCCCCCTAGTATGGAGCTGTCGGGGGTAGTGATCAGGCCTTCCCCCGCCCCCCCCCCATGTCAGTGGTTCTCCACTGCTCGCCCTGGGGACTCGGAGTGACTAGTGCCCCGAGTCCGACCTCTGCAGGTGTCCCGCGGGGGGGGGGGGCCGGGGGGGCGGGGGGGGCCGAGCAGCCGGGCCTGGCCCCGCGCCCTTGCGTCGCTGGGCGGCGGGCGGGCGGGCGGGCGGAAGCCGCGCGGCACTAGGACCCAGGGGGCTCCCGGGAGCGGATCTAGGGGCCAGATTGCAAATTCGCGGTGACTCAGTCTGGTCGGCTCCTGCTCGGCGGCCGCGGCGGCAGCGGACGCGGACGTTGGCGGCCGAGCTGCGAGGGCCCGTCCCCGGCCGAGCTGCGAGGGCCCGTCCCCGGCCTTCGCCGTCCGAGGCTCCCCGGGCGCCCCCGGCAGGTGCGCGGCGGCGGGGCGCGGCGGGGTCGCGGCGGGGCGGGGGCGCGGGGGGGCGCGGGGCCTGCGCGCGGGACTCACGGCCGCCGGCGCTTCCTGTCTGGCTTTCTTTGCAGCAAACCAAGATGGAGTACGAGTGGAAGCCCGACGAGCAGGGGCTGCAGCAGATCCTGCAGCTGCTCAAGGAGTCGCAGTCCCCGGACACCACCATCCAGAGGACCGTGCAACAAGTATCCTTCGCGAGGCCTCCCCGCCGCCGCCGCCCCGCGCGGGCCCCGCCGCCCGGCCGCCGCCCCTCCCCCCGCCCTCCCGCCGCCCTCCCGCCGCCGCCGCCGCGCCCGGATCCCTCCGCCCTCCGCGCACGCGGCCCGTCGGCCCGCCCGCGCCCCGCGCCCCGCGCCCCCGCCGGCCCGCCCGCGCCCCCGCGCCCCCGCCGCCCCCGCGCCCCCCGCCGCACGTGCGCCCGCCGGCCTGCCCCGGGGCGGGGGGGGGGGCGGCCTGGGGCTCCCGGGGTGGAGCCGGCCCCGCGCCGCCCCCGCCCGGTCCCGGAGGCCCCCGAGGTCCCCGGGGCCCCGGCGGCGCGGAGGCGGGGGGCCCGGCCTCGCACCTGTTGCGGCGCGGGCGGCAGGACACGCGCCCTCCCGGCCCCCGCGCCCCGGCTACAGAAATTTAAGACAAAAACAAGACACTTAACGCCTGCGGTTTTTCGCAGAGACCCCTGTGGTCTCTATTGTTAGCCCCCAGCGACCCCGCGGAGCCGGTAGGTAGGAGCCGGGCAGCCCGCGGAGCCGCCGAGGAAGAGGAGGAGGGGGGGGCGGGGAGCGCGGCCCGGCCCTGCTGCACCCCGGCCCGGGGCGGAGGCACGTGGCCGCTCGGCTCGCCCCGCGCGGGCAATTCCGGGGGGCAGGACCCCGGGGGCAAGACCTGGGGGGAGAGCAGGACCCCGGGGGCAAGACCTGGGGGGGGCAGGACCCCGGGGGCAAGACCTGGGGGGGGAGCAGGACCCCGGGGGCAAGACCTGGGGGGGCAGGACCCCGGGGGCAAGACCTGGGGGGGGAGCAGGACCCCGGGGGCAAGACCTGGGGGGGGCAGGACCTCGGCGTGCAGGACCTGAG
This sequence comes from Canis lupus dingo, assembly GCF_003254725.2. Taxonomy (NCBI): domain Eukaryota; kingdom Metazoa; phylum Chordata; class Mammalia; order Carnivora; family Canidae; genus Canis; species Canis lupus. Next base: position 54,440,396 of record NC_064244.1, read on the forward strand.
GGTGCAAGACCTCGGGGGCAGGCAGGACCACGGGGTGCAGAACTTCGGGGGGCAGCACCCTGGGGGCAGGACCTCGGAGCGGGGGCGAGGAGCTCCGAGCGTCCTCCGAGCCCGCGGGGTGCAGGCCCCAGCGCCCGGCTGCGACCCGGCCTCGCCCGCGGTGGCTGTGGCCGAGGGGATGAGACCAGTTGATGGTACTTAGTGGACTCGCAGGTGATCGTACGGCACAGTTAATTCTCCACTTAGCCAAGCCCGTGACCAACCTTGCAGTCCCATCCGTAGCGCTATAGAGGATTATTCCCTGTTTCGGTACGTGTTTATTAAATACCTTTTACACGCCTCGTACTGCGCTGGGGCAGACCATCCATGTTTGCAGTCCGTTCTGTGTGCCTGGAGCATAAGGAACAAATTAAAATTAAACTTCAGTAGGCAAACCGTATTTAAAAAAAAATAATAAGCATTGCTTTATATTCTCAAAGTGCCTGGTGATGGATGACCTTGTTCTTTTGTGTGTCCTAAGGAAAGCGTTTATTGCATTGTCGTTTTTGTATGGGCTTGAGACTTAATAATAAGGGTAGATCCAGCCCAAGTTGCAAGAAGGTAAATCTTACGAGGAGATGTTGATGAAAAATTAGCGCATCGGCTTTTCGATCTTGGCCATTCACTAAAGAAAGAGACCGCTGGGTTTTACTTGAGCAAGGAAAGACTTCGGAAATTTTTTAGAGACCACCTTTTAACTAGTTAATTTACCTTCTCACCACTAACTATTGAGGGTATTCTAGTGAGCAATAGCTGATACCTAAGAGTTTTGCACCATGGTTTTAATTTCAGAACAAAACAACTTAGATCTGAGTAAAGACATTTGAATACTTCTGTCTAGTAAAACCCAATTACGAGTATTATTAAGAAGAGTATTAGAGGTTAAGAGGCCGTGAAGAAAGATATGATACAACATCTACGTCACTGTTGACTGCCAACAGAATGAAATACCTGCAGACTTAAGTCCCTAGAAATGTTAGATCTTGGGGAGGGGGGACAATTGTAGAACTATTGCAGTTCAGTAATTTCATACTGACCTTATGTAATAGGACTTGATACACAGACTTGTGTATAAGTGACATTTTATATTCAGTTTAAGTTTAAAAAGTCATTTTATAAAGTTGATTTCCCTAAGTAATTTTTAAAGACCTGTTTTCATTTCTTTGGAATGCTTTTCATTTTTGTCATCATTTTTGTATCTAAGTACCTTTCTGATTAAGGTTTTTAAAGTTCAAATCACAAATTCTGTTTTGATCATTTTTTTGCTATGTTGAGCCTTCTGAAGGTGAAACTTATGTTTTATTGAATATAATTATATTTATATTATATTTATATCAATATAAATATTGATATATTGATCAATATAATTATTGATACTAAGTTTACTCTTTCAGTCATAAAGCACCTAAGAGATTTAACATAACCATTAGTGTGTTCTTGGAATAATGTATTGATGGTTTTAATAACTTTATTCTTCTGAAGAAGAAAGTGCAAGGTTAAAAATGACACAAAAGAAGATTCTTGATTTTACATTAAAAACGCTTGATTTTTTTTCCTTAGATTACAATGAGAAGTTTCCTTAACTACTGTTTGTTTTAGAAACTGGAACAACTCAATCAATATCCAGATTTTAACAACTACTTGATTTTTGTTCTTACAAAATTAAAGTCTGAAGGTAAGTAAGGTTTGTATTGATTAAAAACTACTTGGAAAGATCTTCAAGACCTGTTAAAATAGGCTGAGTGATACTCATATCAAAGGCTTGCATTTTGTAGTAACCACTGCTTTACATTGTGGAATGAGCAAAGTATTCAGATGTTTAATAAGCATTAGGTTGTTAGGTGGGTGTTTTTATAATAAGTTCCCTCGTATTTTGTGAATGAAAAGGGTGTTGCAAAGTTGGCTTTGGTATTTTAGCTTGAATTCTTGTACATGAATGTCATAACTTTAATATACCAATTGAATGTAGGATTTGCTAAAAACCGAATGTATGTGGATTCCTAGAAAACCATCGAAAGTTCATATAACCAAAATGACTTACAGTCCTATCACCCAGAGAGATTTATTATATTACTCTTGATTAATCCTACAGTCTTCTATGGCTGTATACTATTTTTAAAATCTAACTAAAACTGGAGTCATTCTCTTCATAAACTTTTGTGACTTAACTTTCTAACCGTATACTGAACAGTATAATGAAAACAACAGAGTCAAAAAAAAAAAAAAAAAAGAAAACAACAGAGTCAAGTTTAAATTACTTTTATGGCAATTCAGAGCCTGAAAACTAGTTTTATTTTATTTATTTTTAAATCAGTTTTATTTTTTTAAATGATAATGGTCATTTGATTGTTTCTGATACAGGTCATGTGTCCCAGTAGACTTTATTCGTTTCACAAATACCATTGAGTACCACTTCGTGTCCAGGCTTAGGGACAATAAAAGTAAACAAAATAAGAGTCTTTGCCCTCATGGAACTTATATTGTAGTGAGAGGTGTTCTTCATAGTATTATTTGAGTATTGAAGATTCCCTTCCTGGAACATTGTCAAACACCCAAAAGGCACAAAAATACGATTGAGCAATTGATTGGACTCTAAATGAAAACACTATACCCTGTTCAGTGATGGGTGTTTTAGAAGCCATGGGGCAATTAGTTTTGTTTGTTTGTTTGTTTGGTTTTTTGTTTGTTTGGTTTTTTTTTTTAGAAGAAGAAAAAAAAAATCAGGGCACTTGGGAGTTGGGAAGTAAGTCTTAGACACAGATGCTGATTCAACTGTCTTGCTTTTTTTCAGCTACATAATGCCTGCATTAGACTACCAGACCATCGTAAGGGTTCAACTCCAAGGCTCTAGGGGGTTAATGGCCTTCATGTGTAGTAAAATCACACTAATTTTTTTTTAAGATTATTTTGTTTATTTTAGAGACTGTAGGCGCATGAGTGGAGGGAGGGGCAAATGGGAGGGGGAAAGAGAATCCTTAAGGAGGCTCTCAGCTGACCACCCAGGGCTCTATTCCAGGACCCTGAGATAATGACCCGAGCCAAAATCAAGAGTCAGCAGCTCAACTGAGTGAACCACCCAGGCGCCCCTCACTGATCTTGTATTTATTCAGATTTTGGTGATTTATACAGTACTGTGATTTGTTTTTAATTTTTAAAATTCTAGTTAATTTTAGGGATTTTAATTTTTGATGACGGGATTAAACCTAAATCTAGGTTTTAAGAAACGAGGAGTTTCTTCAGTATATATTTAAATTGAGCAATTACTATTCCTTGTTTGTTAAATATACTTGATACTTTGTTTCTTAATACGGAGATTATTTTTCCTACATACTAGTTTATAATCAAATTAGTGTTTACTCCTTTTTTTAAAAATTTTGATATTTAGTAAATGAGTTTTTCTAACCTAATTGTTTGACTTGGAAATTTTAAACTTACTTCCACCAAACCATCTATTCTGTGGTCAGTGTGCACATCCTAAGTTCCAAATGTTAAAGATTGTTAAACTGCTTTATTCTTTCTTAAAGCGTTTTGGGAATGTCAGAGTAAGTCAGAAGTATTTTTGAATTCAAATAGCAAGAGGTTGGGTGTAACTACCTCTAAGGCATTAGTCATTATTTCTCAAAGGACATAGTAGGAGCTTAGCATTAGTATGAGAGTTAATATTTATTCTTGTGTCTTATTTGGAACACAAATTTACTGTGTCTAGTTTTCTATTAAAACTGGCATTGGGGTCATCATATTAGTGTGGGAACATAAAGGACATCTTTAGATGGAAATGCTTATTTAGTAATATCTTCGCCATCCCCTCTTAGGAATTTGTTTACACTGAATCATGGAATAAAATTTTAGATCTGGAAGAGATCTCAGAGATAAGCTCATCTAATAGCAAATTGAGGTCCAATAAAGTAAATTAGCCTTAACCTTTTTTTAAAAAAAGAAATGGTGGACTGGTGGCTTCTTGGATTTACGGCAGGATATTTCTTAACTACAACAAATATTTTAATATAAAATAATTGATATTTTTTATTTTAAGCCACTTTTGTATTGTGACTTATTAAAAGTCTTCATCTCATAGCATTTATTGTAAAAAGTGTGTATCTTTTAAACACGTACCATTTAAAATAAAATTGTATGAGTGAATTAGTAAAGGCTAACTTAAGAAAATAGGATTATTACTTAAATAACTGGTTACTTATTTTATGGTAGTTTTAAACTTGGAAGAGAACTTAGAACTGTTTTTGTTTCATTTTAAGTTACTCATTGGGATGGGTTGTAATTGAAACCGTTTTTAGACAGTGACAAAAGATTTTAGGGTATGTTGTTGTGGTGGCCCCAGTAGGGTTTATGTACAGAGAAACTTTGGTATCCTCTTGTGTCTCTGTATGTTTCACCCTTAAATGATTCAGTACCAATCAGATTCTGGGAACATACTGCAAACTACAGCAGGCTGGTAGTATCTTTTTTTTTTTTTTTTTTTTTTAAATAGGGTTTGTAAAACCAGTAGTGCTATAAAGCCTATTCCATTCACCGCTCCAGCTCTTCATGTCTTCTAGTCCTTTGTGGAAGGTGGCAATACTATAGAATGCACCAAGTGTAGGCTTGAGCCAGACTCCTGAGGTTCATATTTTGGCTTCCCCACTTAATAGCCTTGTGTGACTTTGGCAGACCCGTCGGTTTGTTCATTTGTGCAGTGGGGATAATAACTCCTGTCTCAAGAGGTTGTGAAGATTAAAAGCACACTAGTTAGAATGCACTTAGCAGTGTTCAGTACCTAATAAACATTCAGAAGATATTAACTGTTGTTATATTGGTGGTGATATCAATCGGTAAAGCATCAGTTACATTCTACTGGTATTAAAGTTCTTCTTAAAAATTAGTTAACACCCGTCTGTGGACTGAATTTTTTTATGTAAATTCTGTTTTTCTGGAAATTTAAAAATTGTTTTACCCTTTTTTTTTTTTTTTTAGCTCAGAGTCAAGTGAAAAACATGATATAAATGAACGCCATTTATTTTTATATGAAGGTGATCCCGTATATTCTTTGTCCACCTAATTTTTTAATAGGATACTTTTAGTCACTAATACTTTCAGATCTGTAATTTGATGTATATATCAGGTTCCAATAAAGCTTGAGTACAGTGGCCATATATAAACTAAATTAACTCTTAAACTAAGTCAGTGGTTCTCAACCAGGTGCAATTTGGCCCCCCTCCCCTTGCCAGCCGCCCCACCCCTCCAGCAATCCGGACACTATCTAGAAACATTTTTGTTGTCACAACTTGGGAAGGTGATACTGGCATCTATGGCCAGGGGTACTACTAAACATCTTAGGGCGCGCACAGAACAATACCCAACAGAATTATCTGACCTAAAATGTCAGTAAAGCCAAGGTTGAGAAACCCTGAACTACAAATCATGGAGCTAATCTTTTGATAATCATTTGTGATACTTTTTTTTTTCCTGGTTATCGCAAAATTACTGGAATGTTGCAATCAATTTTTTGATAGAAGTATTTGAAACATTAACTACACTTTGAAATGAAAACTACTTTAAAACTCAGTAGTATTATTTTATTACAGATGAACCCACAAGATCATTGAGTGGTCTCATATTGAAGAATAACGTGAAAGCACATTTTCAGAACTTCCCAAATGGTGTAACAGACTTCATTAAGAGTGAATGTTTAAACAATATTGGCGACTCCTCTCCTCTGATTAGAGCCACTGTAGGTAAGTTACAGTGTTAGAGTGGTATGGCTTATCCTGTTTTTAACTGGGTGGTTTTTTGAGATGATAGATTATTCTCCTAGGAACTTTTGTCATCCCTTTCATGTTGGATTTTGAAGGGGGGACTTTTTCATTGCCACTTTTAAATAAATGCTTTGGAAATAACACTCGTTATTGTAGTGAAATCCCTTAATTAGTGAGTCTAGAGTCACTGATAGTAGCTTAATCAAAGTTTATTAAAGTGGGGCATTAACAGATGATATTAATTTAGGACTACTGCCTTTTCTTTGAGTTCCTCATTATCTGACTTCCTTGTGTAATGCATGGGATATAATTTTCCAGTTTCACTTTCTTTACGTGGAAAGAAAACTTTGTAAAACAACTGGAGAATAGGATCTTAGGTTTCACTATCTCCTACCCTTGTTTTTAATATTTGCCTTGTCTATATCTAATTACAGCAAGTTTTGAGACTTTTCAGTGTTCAACTTGAGTAAAAACTACTATCGGTTTATGTAATATTGAATTAAAATGGTTAATTATGATAGCTGGTATAAATAGCTTTGGGAGTCAACACAACTGACTGTTGCTAATTTCTCTTTGTGGAAGCAGAGATAGGCAGTTGGAATCAAGTGGCCTACGAATGGACAGCCTTCAGTACACCATGGGACTTTATGCAGCTAAATTTTATGGAGACCCAGAACACTTGTGTTAATCTGGCAGGCTGGTTGAGTGGAAGTCAGTTAAGAACATCCATAAGGATTCAGTCATTTTCATTGAGAGTTCCTCACTTCTATATTTTTCTGTCTCATGGAGGGCATGTAAAGGCTCTATGACATCTCTCAAAATACACAGGTCTTAAACTGCCGTTACTAACACTGATTTATTTTTTTTTTAAGATTTTATTTACTTACTCCTGAGAGATACACAGAGAGAGTCAAAGACACAGGTGGAGGGAGAAGCAGGCTCGATGCAGGAAACCCAACGTGGGACTCGGTCCCGGGTCCCCAGGATCATGCCCCAAGCTGAAGGCGGCGCTAAACCACTGAGCCACCCGCGCTGCCCACTAACATCAATTTTAAATGGGATGAACGGAGGGGAGGTCATTTGTGATTTAAGGAAAGGGAATTATTCCTGGTTCATTCTGATGAACCTGCACATACCTTCCTAATGCGCTGCCAATCTTGACAGTGGGGAGAAAGAATGGTGAATGTGTGCCAGACACATCGATATAAATTTTTAATCTTACCTGTACATATTAGGGAGTTTATTTGAAAAGACTACATTTCCTTGACTGTGTGGTAAGCCATTAGACAAATTCTCCTGTTGAAGAATATATGGTCGGTTTGTAATTTTACTATTTGTGACTATCCTTTATGTGTGTTTATATAATAAGGGAAAGCTGCTGTGGAATTCCTAGAAGTGACATTACTGGGTCAGAGTGTTATGTTTAAATATTTAAAATTTTAGTGGGTATTGCTGAGCACACTGATTTTTCACTCTCATCTTTGTTGTGTACACAGAATTACAATTTTTCACTTTTTGCAGGTATATTAGGTAGTCGAAAGTCTTTGGGGAGGGGCACCTGGGAGGCTCAGTTGGTTAAGCATCTGACTCTTGATTTCAGTTCAGATTTTGATCTCAGGGTTGTGAGCTCCCTGGACATGGAGCCTACCTTTTAAAAAAAAAGAAAAAAAGGGATCCCTGGGTGGCTCAGCGGTTTAGCGCCTGCCTTTGGCCCAGGGCGTGATCCTGGAGTCCCAGGATCCAGTCCCACATCGGGCTCCTCTGCCTGTGTTTCTGCCTCTCTCTCTGTCTCTCTCCCTCTCTCTTCTGTCTCTTGAATAAATAAAATCTTAAATTTTTTTGGAGTGGATGAAATTATATGGGACAGTTACATTTGAATTTGTTGGTCTATTAACATTCTCTAGTGCTCTTCGGAAGAATATCAGTCTGTTAGTGACAAATTATAGCTTGGCATTTAATTTTTATTACTGCTTATTTTAAGACATTCTTTGTTTTCTTTAGGTAGTCCAGACCTTTCTTCCCCGCCTCCACCCCCAATTCTTAGAAATTTTAACTTTAGGAAAGAATAATTAGCAGGAAGGAGTAGCTCTACCTTTAGCATCAGTGCTTTTTTATCTTACTAGAAGACTGTTTTAAGTGGTATATCTTAAAAATGCTATCAGTCCATTGACCCTTACCATATAGTTAAGATTTTTTTCTAGTGCATAGTACACATTGGCCAACAACTTTACATTTTTTTAGTTCTTTGCCACTGGGAGCAACTTTCTCAAAACTAACTATGGAAAATTCTAAGGTAATTTATACATAAGCAGGATTCGCTGCTTAGTAATAATCATTGATTATTTACTGTATAGTATATGCCAAGCATTGTGTTTGGATATCTCACAATTCTCAAAATAAGAGAACACTTTTTTTCCCCGCTTTTACAAATTAGTATTTTAGAGTACATATAATTTGCCTACTATATAAGAGTTTATATAGATCTTAATTACGGTACTAAATGATCTGTAATCATCAAACTGTTTTATTTTACTCATGTTGAATTTGCTAAGGCAGAGGAAAATATTAACACAAACCCTTTGCGTTATTACTGTTTGTATAAACGCAAAACTTTTGTGTTATGTATTCATACATTAGCAAATTCATTAACTGCCACAACTCAGCTACACAACACACTTGAAACAATCCAGTGGGAGTGTGACATGATCAGTGAGCATGTGCCCCTCAGCCTCTTGGATCCAAGATCACCTTGCCAGTGATTCATCCTTGATCCTGTCAGTGGGAACTGGTGGAGGAGTTGTGTGGGTCTTTCCACCACCACCACCACCACCACCAGAAGGATTGTTGCACACGGAATTATCATCAGATAATGGCTCATTTGCTTTCACTCTCCCTGCCATGGTTTTGGCGGTGATCCTAGCTTAGGTCAGACAGCTGATTTTAGCTTTATGTATTTTTGTTAGCAACTGACAGACTCCTACTCATCCCCCAGTGGTAAGCACTGTTAATGTTTTGGTCCATTTTCTTTCTTCTCTTCTGTATACGACACTTCTGACCCTTGAACCGTGTGGGTCTGCTTATATAACATTTTCTTTAGCTTTACTGTAAAAACCATATAAATATAATACATAAAGTGTACGTTAATCGAAAATATGTTTATCGGCCATGTTATCCCTAAGATTTCCAGTCAGCTATTAAGTTTTGAGGAGTCGGGGTCCCTGGGTGGCGCAGTGGTTTGGCGCCTGTCTTTGGCCCAGGGCGCGATCCTGGAGACCCGGGATCGAATCCCACATCGGGCTCCCGGTGCATGGAGCCTGCTTCTCCCTCTGCCTATGTCTCTGCTTCTCTCTCTCTCTCTCTTTCTCTCTCTCTCTCTCTCTCTCTCTCATTAAAAAAAAAAAAAAAAGTTTTGAGGAGTCAACAGTTAACATGTGGATTTTCAACTGAGGTGGGGCCAGCCTCTATATGCCCCCTCCCCATTATTCAAGGGTCAGCTATAATTTTAATGAATGGGACTATTGTTATTATTGTTGTTGGGAAAGAGCAAGTTGTAGTCTTTGTAAACAGATAATTGTTAAAAATACAACATTTCTAAAATGTTGGAAAACAAGATTAGAAACCTGATTTATGCTGTGGTTTTTTCAACAAATGTGCTATGGCCAAAAGGGGGTCCTTGGTGAATGTTTTTATTTACATGTTTTGGAGGTCCTGGGCTGATTTGTTGGACCATTTAAATGAATGTGTGTGCACGCACGTGTGTGCATTCCTGTGATAGTTTCTAACATAAGATTTCCTAAAGATAACGTGTTTTCTTTCAAGGTATTTTGATTACAACCATAGCCTCCAAGGGAGAATTGCAGAATTGGCCTGACCTCCTACCAAAACTCTGTAGCCTATTGGATTCTGAAGATTACAACACTTGTGAGGTAAAGAAATTTGCTTCTTTAACATACTTCCTCTTCTCTATTTTTCTCATCATGTTGTATATTTGTAACCTTCCAAAATATAATTCCTCTGAGACCTACAACTTAAAAACTTAGAAGCAGAAGCCTCAAGTCCTTCTTATTTACATTAGTGACCATTTTTCTTCCCTGTTTTCTATAAGGATTGTTAATTCATAAAACCTCTTTACTATAATTGCTACAAAGAATTATAATCAGTTAATCCATTAATGTGGTATTTTTCGAAGATAGGCTTAAATTTACCAACGATGAGTACTTTTTTGCCTTCCCTAAATTGTTTTTGTTCCTCATACTTTATGACATGGCTAAAGTATATGTAATCTAGTTTTAATCATGTAGTAATTATGATCTTCTGTTTGCCACTGATAAGTGGTGACCTTTCCATGTGGAAAAGGGAGTCTGTATGGAGTTCTCACTTGCTACTGAGTATTTTTAAGAATCTCTTTGATTAGCAGGCCTCTAGTTTGTTTAGAAATCTGTTTTGAATGGAAACCATTTTAGTATTTTTTGCCTCTTTAAAGAAATAACCTAACAAAAAAAATCAGATGGGTCTTTTTCTTTTCTTTTCTTTTCTTTTTTTTTTAAGATTTTATTTATTCATGAGAGAGACAGAGAGGGTCAGAGACACAAGCAGAGGGAGAAGCAGGCTCCATGCAGGGAGCCTGATGCGGGACTTGATCCCGGGTCTCCAGGATCAGGACCCGGGCCGAAGGCAGCACTAAACCACTGGGCCACCCAGGCTGCCCCAAAAGTAGTCTTTAAAATCACACTTCTCGGGCAGCCCCGGTGGCGCAGCGGTTTAGCGCCGCCTGCAGCCCAGGGCGTGATCCTGGAGACCCTGGATCAAGTCCCACCCTTCCTGCATGGAGCCTGCTTCTCCCTCTGCCTTGTCTCTCTGCCTCTCTCTCTCTCTCTCTCTCTCTCTCTGTGTGTGTCTCTATGAATAAATAAATAATCTTTTAAAAAAAAACAAAAATAAATAAAAAAATAAAATCACACTTCTCCTTCCCTAAAAAAAAAATCTTATTTTCTCATATATACATTTTCCAATAATGCCTTTAGAAATACACTAAGATTACAGAAAAACTAAAATAATCTGTTCGGCCATCAAGTAAGAATTGAATAAAATTTAAATTGTGCTTTGGTATAGTGGTAATAACATGAAAGGAGGTCAAAATTTTTTTAAAAAAACAAGCATTTATCAAGAATTACAAAAAATTAAAACTGCAGTAAACATGAAATTATGGAGCTTCTAATAAGTTATATCTTAAAGTATTCTTCAGCTAACTGTACCATGAAAATAAGCCCTAGGTTTCTGCTGCTGATGGAATTATAAACAGTAAATTAGATGTTTGAGGTAATTAGTAGGTTGCATATTATATATAGGAGCTCTGGGTTGGCCCCTTTGGTGTAAAAATGGTTGTAGGGAAGTAGTTGGTAATTTGAATTTTCTGCCCTTCTTACGGATTTTGTCACCATTATCCAGCTAATGTTTTACATATAAGGAATTTTTTTTTTCTATTTTTTAAAGATTTTATTTATTTATTCATGAGAGACACAGGGAGAGAGAGAGAGAGGCAGAGACACAGGCAGAGGGAGAAGCAGGCTCCACTCAGGGAGCCCGATGTGGGACTCGATCCTGGGTCTCCAGGATCAGGCCCTGGGTTGAAGGTGGCGCTAAACCACTGGGCCACCCGGGCTGCCCTATAAGGAATTTTTTAAATGATTTTAAGATTTCTTTCTGACTTAAAATTGATAAGAATATTTCAGGAGAAGTTAACTTTTTGAATTAGATAATATTTATTGCAGTCTCTGCCAACCAGAATATTCTCTAATTTTAAGCCATTAAATGCTAAAAATGTACTAATATATATAAACTGAGATTTTAGATAACTCAGTGGCATAATGATTTCTGTCTTAAAATTGATGACTAAATTTATGGACTTTATGAGGCAGTATTTTATGTGGGCTGGGAACATTAATTCATACAAATGAGTCAATATTTCCTCAATTTCCTTTTAAAATGGTTTCTTTTTTAATTAATCCTAATAATATAAATGTCTTCCACAGGGAGCGTTTGGTGCCCTTCAGAAGATCTGTGAAGATTCTGCTGAGATTTTAGATAGTGATGTGTTAGATCGTCCTCTCAACATCATGATCCCCAAATTTTTGCAGTTCTTCAAGCACAGTAGTCCAAAAATAAGGTATCTATGTAGCCAATATTAAATTAATTTGTAAACTCTAAGCCTGACCACTTTAGTTTGCATTACCTAATACATTTGTGATTGGCAAAAGATAATGATATTCTACAAAGGTGAACTTCAGTAGTTGAAATTTATTCTTTTCATAGCAAAACCATGAAACATTAACTTTTTCTGATGAAATTTTCATTGTATACAGTAGTTCTCTACCTTCTAGATGGTTAATGACATTTGTTAATGATTAACAGGCATGCGTTTCAGGTCCTTTATGTAACAAGGCTGAAATTCATAGTGTTTTGTGGTGGTTGTGTTGTTTTTAATTTATGGATCTTGCCATGTACAGGTACCTTCATTTGCAACTGTGTTAAAAATTGCTCCAGTATGACATCTGGATTATTTAGTAATTGTAGATGAAGAGGTTTTTGTTTTTGTTTAAGATTTTATTTATTAAAAAAAAAAGATTTTATTTATTTATGCCTGAGAGAGAGAGAGAGAGGCAGAAGCAGAGACACAGGCAGAGGGAGAAGCAGGCTCCATGCAGGGAGCCCAATGCGGGACCTGATCCCGGGACCCCAGGATCACGCCATGGGCTGAAGGTGGTGCTAAACTGCTGAGCCACCAGGGCTGCCCTAGATTAAGAGTCTTACATCTAGTTAATGTTTTGAGCATGAAGGTGGACGATTTTTGAATACACTCTGAAACCAGTAGGCCTGCTTGGCCAGAAATTAACCATGGCCTGTTTTGTTTTCCTCTATATTTATAGTTTATTGCATAGTGCCTAGCATATAGTTGTTAAAATATTTAAATATTTAAATATTAACCTTTGGCCAATTTGATTATCATCTATTATCCTATCAAGCTATAATTACGATGATGCTTTCGCACTATCAAAGTATGTAAGACTCCTGTTACTTCACCAGAGGTTCCCCCAACTGTGCCGTATGTTTTTTCCCTCCTCTCCAATTAACATATTTTAATCTAACTTGTCTTTTTTGTTTGTTATTGTGTAAGAGTCATTGCTCTTTTGTTTTTTTTGAGTCATTGCTCTTGATTGTTGCTTTGATTTTGTTGTTTCCAGTTGTCAGTGCTTCGTGCTTTTGTGTAGAATAATCAAAAACCATATTACTATTTAAAATAGAAGTTGTGCAGAATCCTAGAGGCAGTTATTTAAGGATAGCCAACAGCAGGAACCTAAATGCATACGCCATTAACTGTTAGTTTAGATGTCCTTTGGAGCTTACTCCCAGATTCCAAGCTGTATTCAAAGGATTATGTTTTCAAAAGTGTGAACAGAGGGTAATCAAGAATCTTTTTCTTGCTTAAATCCTCTTTAGTTCTTTTTTTTTTTTCTCAATTTTATTTCAGTTACTTTTTATCTTAGGTGGTACTTAATACAGTGTGGTTCTCAGAGAAGGAACTTAATAGCTGGTCATTTATGGTAGTGTCATTGAAGTAAATAGTAACATTCCCAAAATAAAATGTTACTCTTTCCAAAATAGTTAACTAGATAGAGTTCATGTTCCCTAGGAAGTTGTTATTTAATCTTTGAATTAAGGTGATGAAAGAAAGTGTAATTTGCATACTTCTAGGAAACTCAATTTTTGGTGACCAGTTCTTAGCATTAAAAGTAAACATGTTCTTTCATCTCAAAATCACTACTGAACTTTTTTTTTTTATTGGAGTTCAATTTGCCAACATTTAGCATGACACCCAGTGCTTATCCCGCCAAGTGCCCCCCTCAGTGCCCATCACCCAGTCACCCCAACCCCCCTGCCCACCTCCCCTTTCACTACCCCTTGTTCGTTTCCCAGAGTTAGGAGTCTCTCATGTTTTGTCACCCTCACTGATATTTTCACTCATTTTTCTCTCCTTTCCCTTTAATCCCTTTCACTAATTTTTATATTCCCCAAATGAATGAGACATATGATGTTTGTCTCTTTCCGATTGACTTATTTCACTCCACATAATACCCTCCAAGTCCATCAACGTCGAAGCAAATGGTGGGGATTTGTCGTTTCTAATGGCTGGGGAATATTCCATTGTATACATAGACCACAGCTTCTTTACCCATCATCTGTCAATGGGCACCGAGGCTCCTTCCACAGTTTGGCTATTGTGGACATTGCTGCTATAAACATCGGGGTGCAGGTGTCCCGGCGTTTCCCTGCATCTGTATCTTTGGGGTAAATCCCCAGCAGTGCAATTGCTGGGTCGTAGGGCAGATCTATTTTTAACTCTTTGAGGAACCTCCACACAGTTTTCCAGAGTGGCTGCACCACTTCACATTCCCACCAACAGTGCAAGGGGTTCTCCTTTCTCCACATCCTCTCCAACATTTGTGGTTTCCTGCCTTGTTAATTTTCCCCATTCTCACTGGGGTGAGGTGGTATCTCATTGTGGTTTTGATGTGTATTTCCCTGTTGGCCAGTGATGCGAAGCATGTTCTCCTGTGCTTGTTGGCCATGTCTCTGTCTTCCTCTGAGATTTCTGTTCATGTCTTCTGCCCCATTTCATGATTGGGTTGTTTGTTTCTTTGCTGTTGAGTTTAATAAGTTCTTTATAGATCTTGGAAACTAGCCGTTTATCTGATACGTCATTTGCAAATATCATCTCCCATCTGTAGGTTGTCTTTTAGTTTTGTTGACTGTTTCTTTTGCTGTCCAGAAGCTTTTGATCCTGATGAAGTCCCAGTAGTTCATTTTTGCTTTTGTTTCGCTTGCCTTCCTGGATGTATCTTGCAAGAAATTGCTGTGGCCAAGTTCAAAAAGGGTGTTGCCTGTGTTCTCCTCTAGGATTTTGATGGAATCTTGTCTCACATTTAGATCTTTCATCCATTTTGAGTGTATCTTTGTGTCTGGTGTAAGAGAATGGTCTAGTTTCATTCTTCTGCATGTGGATGTCCATTTTTCCCAGCACCATTTATTGAAGAGACTGTCCTTTTTCCAGTGGATAGTCTTTCCTGCTTTGTCGAATATTAGTTGACCATAGAGTTGAGGGCCCATTTCTGGATTCTCTGTTCTGTTCCATTGATCTCTGTGTCTGTTTCTGTGCCAGGACCACACTGTCTTGATGACCACAGCTTTGTAGTACAACCTGAAATCTGGCATTGTGATGCACCCTGATATGGTTTTCTTTTTTAATATTCCCCTGGCTATTCAGGGTCTTTTCTGATTCCACACAAATCTTAAGATGATTTGTTCCAACTCTCTGAAGAAAGTCCATGGTATTTTGATAGGGATTGCATTAAACGTGTAAATTGCCCTGGGTAGCATTGACATTTTCACAATATTAATTCTTCCAATCCATGAGCATGGAATATTTTTCCATCTCTTTGTGTCTTCCTCCATTTCTTTCACAAGTGTTCTGTAGTTTTTAGGGTATAGATCCTTTACCTCTTTGGTTAGGTTTATTCCTGGGTATCTTATGCTTTTGGGTCCAATTGTAAATGGGATTGACTCCTTAATTTCTCTTTCTTGTTAGTGTATAGAAATGCCCCTGATTTCTGGGCATTGATTTTGTATCCTGCCACACGGCTGAATTGCTGTATGAGTTCTAGCAATCTTGGGGTGGAGTCTTTTGGGTTTTCTATGTACAGTGTCATGTCATCTGCAAAGAGGGAGAGTTCGACTTCTTCTTTGCCAATTTGAATGCCTTTTATTTCTTTTTGTTGCCTGATTGCTGAGGCTAGGACTTCTAATACTATGTTGAATAGCTCACTACTGAATTTTAAGAATATAGAATGAGGCAAAGGAATGAGCTATTGAAAAATCAGAACTATTTTATTTTTTAAATCGTACCACAGGTACGCAAAGTTGGGTTATGATTTTTATTTTTTATTTTTTTAAAGATTTTATTACTTATTCATGAGAGTACACAGAGAGGAGACAGAGAGACAGAGGCAAAGGTGGAGGGAGAAGCAGGCTGCATGCAGGGAGCCCGGCGTAAGACTTGATCCGGGGTTACCAGGGTCATGCCCTGGGATGAAGGCAGGCGCTAAACCGTTGAGCCACCCAGGCTGCCTGGGTTATGATTTTTAGCTCATAACATTGTCATCATGGCCCACTTCCATTTAGTCTTCAATTACTTATTATTTTTAACAATAAGCACTCAAATCTGCCACCCTGAACAAGAGCTGAGGTCTTGAGGACCATAACCCACATCTAATCCCAACTTTTTCCTTCTCTTACATTGCTAAAAAATAAGTTTACTGCGTATAGATATAAAGGGTATGTAGGTCTTTGTTTTTAACTTTATAAAAATATTGTACTGAATTTGATCTGACTTCTTAAATTTAATATTATGTTGCTAAGATTCATCCATATTTTGTCGTTATAGCTCATTTGTTTTGACTATGGTATACTACTAGGCATGACGATTACACTATTTACTCATGCTCTTTCCTCAACCCTCCTCTCCGCTTCTGGCCTTTGGGTGGCTTCCAGGTATTTGCTGTTGTGGATAGTGGTGCTGAAAGCATTTATTTGGTTGTCTCCTTTGGTCTATTTGCAAGAGTTTCTCTAGGAAGACCTAAAATTTTGGGGGAGGAGCTTCTGGGACATAAGGCAAATAACAAGGAGAGAACCACCAGAATTGTCCAGAGCGGTTGCATCAAATAGTACTATTAACAAAGCACAAGATTCTCGGGATGCACACATTCAGCCTTTAGTATTGTCATATATTTTAGTTTTTGCCAGTCAAATAGATTAAAAATTGTGTTTTGTTATTAAGTCAGTGGTTTAATTCTCTGTCATTAGTCATGTTGAACATCTTGTCATAGGTTTATTGGCTGGCTGTGGTACCTTTTTGTCTTTTTCTCTTGGGTTATCAGAAGAGGCAAACAGGACAGACGATAAAATTCCATGATGAATACTGTGGAAAAGTAATGAGACTAAGGGGTTAGACTGTGATTCACAGGTATCGTACATACGTTTTCTGTAAAGGTAGCATGTGCAGAGACTCTGAACAAAGTAAAGTAGCAAATCTTCGAAAGGTCAAGGAGAAGGACATTTAAAACAGGGAACAGCAAGTGTAAAGGCTCTGGAGTTGGGGACAAGCCTTTTACAGTGACAAAAGAAGAAAGCTTTGTGTAGTACAGTAAGAAATGAAGTTTAGGAGAGCAGAGTAACCACATTATAATGGAATGTCTAGGTCTGTAGTCCGCAAACTGTGACCCATGGGGCCAAATTCAGCCCATAATAGGAGCTAAGAGTGATTTTATATTTTAAAAGGTTGTGTTTGGGGAATGGGGGATGAAGTGCCACAGAGGTCTTAGAATATTTGCCATCTGAGTTTCTGTAGGAAAAGTAGATTATGGTGGGGTTTTTTTATTTGTTTTTTGGAGTAATCTGAACAACGGTGTGATGTGATATTCATGTGTATCTAAAAGGTTGTGGTAGGGTTTGGTATAGCAGAAGTTAGCCAGTTAGAGCCCGTTGGAGTAATCCTGGTAGGAAATTATGGCTTGGACTAGGGAAGAAGTGAGGTTGGTAAGAAGTGATTGGATTATGGGTGTGTTTTTAAAGGTGGTGCCATTAGGAATTGCTGTGGAGTTGAATTGGCTAGATCTAAACATAAAGATCGGAGAGTTTTTCTCATTTTTAGTTTTAAAAGGAATAAATATAAACTCACTATTTTAAAATCTGTACGTATATAAAATAAATTTCCATTATGTTTCCATCCGCCTTCCCACTCTTCAGAGGTATCCACTATTAAAAATGTGCAGTGTCCTTTCTGACACATTGTACTTTCAGAGAAGTACTAACAATGTTCTAGAACCTGTGTTTTTCACTTAATATTCATATTCTGTGTTGAATATACAAAGTTTATTCTTTTAAGAGTATGTATTTGTGTATATATGTACATATGTATGAATACATATATTTATAGCTATATGTACACCATAATTATTTTATGGAGGAATATTTTAAGTTCCTGTCAGTCTTCTGTAAATAGAAAAAAGCTGCAGTGTGCATGTGTTAAATTTTAAATTTTGTTTCTAGGTCTCATGCTGTTGCATGTGTCAATCAGTTTATCATCAGTAGGACTCAAGCTCTGATGTTGCACATTGATTCTTTTATTGAGGTAAGATTTGTCTCCCTCTCCCCCCCACCCCCTTTGGTTTTAGCAAAGTTAGATGTTAAATTATTTCTGGTAGTATTAAAATTGGATATAGTGTAGACTTTGTGACTTTTGTTGACTTATATTAAAGCATTTTCCTTCTGTTAAACTTTTTAATGTACAATACAAACATTGATTATGGTATGTGGGTGTTTAATATCTTGACTAGAGATTTTTTTATTTGAATATACTATTCAAATTCCAAATATAAATTGAATCTCCCAGTTCACTTTAGTATTTGAAATATAAAACATCAGTGAATCTGAATAATCTTAACAAAGAATTTGAAGGCACAGACTAAACCATTGTAGAATTAGAGGTGTCAGGAAAAAATTGACTCTTAAATCTCAGCAAGTGTTTCTAAAGACCCTTTTATACCTTATACTTTATACCTAAAAGCAGAAAGACAACGTAAGCATGTTTTTCTGGCCATAAACCCTAAGCAGTAGAATTCTTCAGAACTACTACTACTTGGTAACAGCAATCGTAAACAGGTTGGTTTTGTTGTTGTTGTTTAAGATTTTATTTATTCATGAGAGAGACAGAGAGGCAGAGCCATAGGCAGAGGGAGAGCAGTCTCTATGCAGGGAGCCTGATGTGGGACTTGATCACAGGACCCCGGGGTCACGCCCTGAACTGAAGGCAGACGCTCAACCACTGAGCCACCCAGGCGTCCTGTGAACAAGTCATTAAAATTCTCTAAGCACTTCACTTATATTTTCATTAAATGAAAGTCTATTCCTTCAGCTTTTTTTTTTTCTTTTAAGACTTATCTATTTATTTTTAGAGAGCCAGCTTGGGTTGGAGGAGGGGGCAAGAATCTCAAGCAAACTTCCTCTGAGTTGCTTTGGTTGTCTCCTTTGGTCTATTTGCAAGAGTTTCTCTAGGAAGACATAAAATTTTGGGGGAGGAGCTTCTGGGACATAAGGCAAATAACAAGGAGAGAACCACCAGAATTGTCCAGAGCGGTTGCATCAAATAGTACTATTAACAAAGCACAAGATTCTCGGGATGCACACATTCAGCCTTTAGTATTGTCATATATTTTAGTTTTTGCCAGTCAAATAGATTAAAAATTGTGTTTTGTTATTAAGTCAGTGGTTTACTTCTCTGTCATTAGTCATGTTGAACATCTTGTCATAGGTTTAGAGAGCCAGCTTGGGTTGGAGGAGGGAGCAAACTTCTCAAGCAAACTTCCTCTGAGTGTGGAGCCCAATGTAGGGCTTGATCTTACACCCATGAGATGATGACATGAGCCAGAATCAATAGTCTCACTGACTAAGCCATCCTAGGCACACACTCCCCACTCCCCAGCCCCAGTTCTTAAAAATTTTGGAGGCCATCCTGCTAGTATTCTTGTTGGGACAATTAAGAGAAAAGGGGGGGAATACTGTCATAATTTTTCCTCAAAACTTAAATTGACCAGCTTCTTTCTGATCATTTCTTACTGGTAGACTAGGAGTAGTAGCCATAAAGATCCTCTCGCCATTTAAAAGCTGAAACTAAAACATGAGTCTTCAGTATATTTACTGAGTCATACTCTGAATCAGACTCTGTGCTTGGTGCTAGGGATACATAAATTTTATGCCTACACTTTGGTGTAGAGGGTAGTGGATAATGTTAGAGGTCTTAGAATAAGACTACCTGAGTTCAAATAAAGCTCAGCCCTACAGCCGTTAACCTTGGGCACATAATTTAACTGATGTTTTCAGTTTCATCATCTGTAAAATGAGGCTAATAATAGATCTACCTCTTGGATTGTTAAAAAGATATTTGCTGTAACTAAATTAGAACAATGCCTGCTACAGAATAAGCAAGCGTACAGGTTAGCTACAGCTATTATTATTTTTAGAATTCGTAATTTTAGTAGTAGCTCTTCTTAGTATTTCACAGCTTAAAAAGGGAACAAGGATAGATATACCAAAATCTTACACAGAAATATAATTTAGAATAAAAGAAATAAAATTCTCTTCTGAAAGCT
The DNA here is from genome assembly GCF_003254725.2 of Canis lupus dingo. NCBI lineage: Eukaryota > Metazoa > Chordata > Mammalia > Carnivora > Canidae > Canis > Canis lupus. Next base: position 54,460,446 of record NC_064244.1, read on the forward strand.
TTTGCATTCCACATGAACTTTAGCACTTAGCAAGTGGAGCAGAAACGTTTACCAACATTTTAAAATATTCCCATTGGTGTTAAATACCATGTTAACATTTCTTTGCTTCTTGGTAATCCTAAAAGATTCGAGCAGTTTTCCATCCTATAGGAGGAGTAAACCACCAGACACATCGTAGGCCCTCAAACCATTTGCTAAAAGAATCGTTTATTTCTTATTTTTTTTTCCTCAGGGGCAAATATTAAGTCTACTGAGTCTGACAATATTGAATGAAAAGTGTATTGGTTACTAACAGTGGCTAAGACCTACCTTGGCAAAGATAGATATTGTACTTAAGACAAAGATATCAGATTAAATAAAGAATGTGCATGTAAAACATTTAAAAAGGAAGTACAGAGTGTCAAATGCAGAGGCAGGACTTGGGGAAGTGAAGTTTTTAAAATTTTGCCACAATACTTCACATGCTGTCACATTTGATACTTGAATTTCTCCATTGTCTTACCCCCCTTGTAATAAGATTTCAGGTTCATCTATTTGGAGATGTGTCTGTGATTTTTGAGAAAAGATGGGACACATTGGATTTTTCCTGTCTTTTTAATGATCTTTTTACTACTTTGAAGTCTGTGCAGTTAAAGAAAAATTCAGGAATGAGAGGGGGAAGGCTGTTTTTTCTTCTCACATGTCCATTTTGCAACCCGTACAAAAGACAACTTGTTCTCCTAGTGGAGGCTGGTTGGTACAGTGAAATGAGTGTGGACCTAAAATTCCATGAAAACCATATTCAGATTCCCCCTGCCTAGCAAGTTACATAACTTCTAAACTTTTACTTTATCTGTAAAATTGAATAATAATGTCTTGAAGATGAAATGAAATAGCCTGTTGTTTATTCAGGCTTTTTTCCCCCATAACCTTGGTGACAAGCTTGTTAAGAACAGCTTGAGACCAGTGGCTGCTTTTGCTGTTTCCTCAGTAGTTGACTTGGTGAGCAGCAGCAGTTTGGGGTTAAGGCTATTTCTCCATTGTTGATGCTTGTTAAGAACTTATACCTGTTACTACCTTAAGACTCAGGATTGGTAGAAATAATCTCTTGACAGACAGTACCTCTGAAGGAAAATCAAATTGTGTCTTAAAGATTATCCTCTGGGTGAGCTAGATGAATGCCCCGTGTCCTAATGATACGATTTTATTCTCACAAACTAAAAGTTAACTTAAAACACAGCCAATCATTGTTTCCAAAAGAATGGCGTTAGATCATTTTATCAAAATCACAGTTTCTGGCAATTACCATCCTACATTTAATTAATTGTTTTTACAACTTAATATTGCAGTTCAGTTGATTCAGTCTTTATTTGTACCTTACCTTAGAGTTTCTTTAAATGTTACTTACAGATGACTGGTTGTTATGTATAAACCTTTCTAATATATTGGATGCTTAACTAGAAAACGATGTTTCTTATGCAATAGAATCTCTTTGCTTTGGCTGGTGATGAAGAACCAGAGGTACGGAAAAATGTGTGCCGGGCACTTGTGATGTTGCTTGAAGTTCGAATGGATCGCCTGCTTCCTCACATGCATAACATAGTTGAGGTAATACAGGGGACTTAAAAGCTCATTCCTCCATTTCCCCCCCCCCCCCCAGAAAAACCTTGGGAACAAAATGTATAATGTTAGATTTATTTAAGACATTTGCTGGCGAATAACTGAAAAACACTTCATGATGGTCTTAAAAATATCTTATGGTGATTTTCGTGAGATTAAAGAGGTTTATAAAGAGAGAAATTTACTTAAAGGAAAAGAGCTGTTAACCAGAAGAACACAAAATAATTTAAATATTTCTATGTTAATTAGATATGTGTTAGACCAAATGATCACTAAAACTGTTAAATTAAGTGGCACATTCTTATGTCTTTGGAGTTTGGAATTAAAGTTAAGTGTTTGCTTTCCATCCATTGCTGGTAGTATTGATCTGACCCACTTAACGATTTATGGTAAAAGTGAAATTTCTGAGACAAAAATACATAATTGTTATAGTTAGTTGCAGCAAACCATTTAGATATTAAAAGACTATTTCAATCCCTCTGCAATTAAAATAATTTTACTAGGAAATTCTGAGTATACGTTGATCAAGAGTTAACCATATTTAAAGGAAGTAATACATAGTAACAAAATAAAATTATTATTAGAACAAAACTTGTTTGGACAATAGTCCTGCTAGAATCAAATTGTATGACCTAATTTTTATATTACTGGCTATAGTTGTACATTAGTATATAGCTTGCAAGTGTATTAAATAATATGGTGTTTGTTTTTTTTAAGATTTTATTTATGAGAGAGAGAGCACGAGCAGGGTGAGAGGCAGAGGGAGAAGCAAGCTCCCCACTAAGCGGGGAGCCCAATGTGGGGCTTGATCCTGGGACTCGGGATCATGACCTGAGCTGAAGGGAGACACTTAACCAACTGAGACACCCAGGAGCCCCTAAATAAGGTGTAGATCCTCTTTTCACTTCCAGAGATATGGTATGCAGAAGGAAGATCTTTTTTTAAAGAATGGGGGTCTAACAGTTGTAAGAAAAAGGCCAGCATCTACAGCGTACAGCAACTCCTTTTCCAAAACCTAAGGAAAGATCATTGTAGAGGTAAAGATAGGCAGCAGGATTAGGTGGGAATAAGTGATGAACCTGTTCTCCCTGAAGTGCTTAGAAAGAATCAGGTTGAATTGGTTGAAAGTTCAGTGTAAGTCGGAGCTAACCAGAAAGTTTTAGCATTTGCTGGGGTCGAGTCACAGCTGGGAGCCTAACTTACAGGGCCACAGTTAGTTAGCAATACTCAGCTAGGTAGTAGGACACCATGTGGAATGTAATAGCGGCTGGCCTATCACGACTGTTGTGTTGCCACGTTTTGCCACATGAGATGTTCTAATCAGGCAAAGGATAAATACAAAGACTTCATGCAACACTTGACCTCATTTCCAGGCTTGGGTACATTGGAAAAACATATGTGTGCCTTTGATTAGATTTATTTTGTTTTAACACGTAAAGTTTGTTTTTGTTTTTTTTTTTAAGAGGGGTAGGCGCTGCCTTTGGGTAAATTTAAGATCAGTTATTCCTACAATTAAGAGTGAATTTGGTTTGGCGTTGGAAACTACAGTTGCACTAGGAAATGTCCCTACTTCTTTCTAAATATTAAAAAATTTACTTTTGTATTTGTATAGTATATCACTTTACATATGTGAAAATATATACAAGAGACAGCTTGAGTTATGATGTTATTAAAAGATTTTTCATTTTAAAGAAAGATACAATGGAGTTTTTTATTTTGATCTAAGAAGACAATTTTTAATACAGGTTTAAAATCTCAAGGGTTTCATAAAATACACCTGTATAGAAGCAGATACACCATTCGTGATTTGAACACTTTTCATTAGGCAGCATTCTAAAGTGGTGGTTAAGTTTGGCTGCATTTTCGAGTTGACTCGGAAACTTTTTGAAAAATCCAAACCCTGGGTTGAGAATCACTGTAAAGTTAAGGCAGTAGCAGAGGACCTTTAATTTGCTAAAAAAATAATTAGGTTTATTTTAGTTTTATAATTTAAATTGATTAACATTAATGCTTTGTTTTCAGTACATGCTACAGAGGACGCAAGATCAAGATGAAAATGTGGCTTTAGAAGCTTGTGAATTCTGGCTCACTTTGGCTGAGCAACCCATATGCAAAGATGTACTTGTCAGGCATCTTCCTAAGTAAGTGTTCCTTCTTTTGCATGCTACCTTGTTCTTAAAATTAACAGTAATTCGGGGATCCCTGGGTGGCGCAGCGGTTTGGCGCCTGCCTTTGGCCCAGGGCGCGATCCCGGAGACCCGGGATCGAATCCCACATCGGGCTCCCGATGCATGGAGCCTGCTTCTCCCTCTGCCTCTCTCTCTCTCTCTCTGTAGCTATCATAAATAAATAAAAATTAAAAAAATATATTAAAAAAAATTAACAGTAATTCCTCATTTTTACATTTTTTAGATGACATTCTTCTGCCATCAGGGAATGAAGTTCTAAAAAGTCAGACTTAATTTTACTTGGCATAACTTGGTTATAACTAAAGAGATTTTTCAGGAAGCCATTGTTTTTTGTTTTCAGTTTTTTTTTTTTTTTTTTTTTAACTACATGGTTTATTCTAAATCATAATTTTGGATAATTCATGGCACAGTTCTTTTTTAATTATTTCAATTTGACTGGACTCTGATGGGGTTTTTTTTTTTTCCCCTCAAAAACTGATTTTCCAATAGTTATAGATGCTTTCTAGTTTTTTTATTAGCCTGTTATTAAGCCCATTTGTAATGCTGTTACATCAGGTTTTTAAAAATACTTTTTTCCAATTTTATTGAGATATAATTGACATAAAATATTGTGTTGGTTTTAGGTGTACAACATAATGATTTGATACATATATTAAAATTACTTCTAAAAGTAATGCTTTTTTCTTTTTAAAATAAATACAGCCTCGTAGAAAAACATTAAAATTGGAAATTTTCAGGAGTACCCAGGTGGCTGAGTTGTTTCAGTGTCTGCTTTTAGCTCACTCAGGTCATGACCCTGGGATTGAGCCCCATGGCAGCCTGTTCAGTGGGCAGTCTGCTTCTCCCTCTGTCCCCACTGTGCTCTCTCTCAAATAAATAAAATCTTTAAAAAATAATAATAATAATTTTCACCACCCTGAGTAATCAGTAAGAGTAGTTTTGATATGTTGTCTTTGATTTTTTTTTTTCTGTGTTAGTACCATACACCAAATACTATTTATTCAGAGTATTGGGGAGGGAATTAAATGTATTAGTCTGTAAAAAGTACTTCATGTGGTGTCTAGCTATATTTAGTGCTTAAAATTTTGATTATACTATTTTTTTTATTCTTTTCAGTTCTGTTATATGCAATTTCCTCTGTATCATCATTTTTTAAATTTTGAGTACTTTTCCCTCATGGTGTGTATACTATGTATGTATATTTAATTGACTCTTCTGTTATTGAATATTTAAATTGTTTGCCCTTTTTTTAAAATCATAAATAATGGCCGAGTCAGCATCTTTCTTTGTCCATAAGTGGTTACTTCTTCCAGGTAGAAATCTTTTATTAGAGAGGAAGAGGGATCCCTGGGTGGCGCAGCGGTTTAGCGCCTGCCTTTGGCCTAGGGCGCGATCCTGGAGACCCGGGATCGAATCCCACATCGGGCTCCCGGTGTATGGAGCCTGCTTCTCCCTCTGCCTATGTCTCTGCCTCTCTCTCTCTGTGACTATCATAAATAAATAAAAAATTAAAAAAAAAAAATAGAGAGGAAGAAAGAGAAAGACAGTGGGGAAGGGCAGAGGGAGAGGGAGAGACTCTGAGGCTGACTTCATGGCCCGCGTGGAGCCTGACCCGGGGCTCAACCTCACAACCCTGAGACCATGACCACCCAGGTGCCCCTCAGGTAGAAAGCTTTACAAGTGAATTTTACCAAGGTCATAGGGGCATAAATACTTCAAACTGTTGTGTGGTAAAGTCAGCACCAGTGTCCCAGCCTATTGCATGCAGTCTTAGCAATCTGGATGAGCAAAAACCAAAGCCACTTGTTTAGTTTGTTACAATATTGGTGGGGTCACATTTTTCCAGATGTTTACATTGCTTGGATGATCTCATTTTCATGTCCATAAAGTTCTTTCTCAGTAAATCCTTTTTCCACCCAGAAAGCAGCAGTTGCACCTCTATTTTGTTCTACTCTCTGGAGTTTATTTGGGAATAAAGTGCCAGGTGTTGTGCTAAATGGATTTTCTCTCTTTAGGAAATCCATATATTAATGTTTTTTCTCCCTACTTATGATGCCACTTTTATAATATGCTGGATATCTATCCACAAGAGAGCACAGCGGTGGAGAGGGAGAAGCAGGCTTGCCCATCGAGCAGGGAGCCCAATGCAGGACTCGACCCCAGGACCCTGGGATCATGCATGACCTGAGCTAAGGGCAGCCGCTTAACTGACTGAGCCATCCAGGCACCCCTATATGCTGGATTCTTACTATAGGACTGTATGACTCCAAAAGTCATATAAACATTGATTCACATAAACTGAAGAAATTCTGTTAATTTAAACCCAAGCTATAACATTAGGAAGTACTTGATAATGTGCAATTTTAGCTTCATGCTCCTACTCGGTCATTATACTAATAAAACCTAAATATCTTTAAAGCAGGCAAGAACTTGGTAGCAGGTTATAAGAGCAGAACTCAATCATTTTGCTGTGCTAATTACTGCTGATATTAAATAACCCAAGTCCGTGATAACTGGCTTTTATTTATACATCTTCCAAACCATTGGTTTGGGATCCATTTTTATATTAAACAAGGCTTTTATTTTTCATTTGAATAATATATTTTGAGAACTGGAGAATATCAACATTGATCTGATGCTGAGATAGAAAATATAATAAAAGATACTAGTTTTTCCTAGCATTGTTAACTAGACTCGTTTTTATTATGAGCAAAAACTATTTGCTTAGGAGTAAAAATTGTATATGTAGTGAGAACTCTCTTATTAGTGTGAACTCACAAAGCACCAAAGTGACAAGGGATGACGGTAAGTTTTATCTGGGGGCACCTCGATGGCACAGCAGTTGAATGTCTGCCTTCGGCTCAGGGCACAATCCTGGCATCCCAGCATTGGGCTCCCTGCAGGGAGCCTGCTTGCTTCTCCCTCTGCCTGTGTCTCTGCCTCTCTCTCTGTCTCATAAATAAATGAATAAAATCTTTTAAAAAATTTTTTTTTACTTGTTTTTGGGCTCTTGGTCTTTTCTTTTTTTTTTCTTTTTTAGCCACTATTCTCTTTTGATTATTAAATATTTAATCATATATATTTTCCTATCTGGTAGAGCAAGTCTTCATTTCTTTTTTTATCCCAGTTATTTTGGCTTTTCCTCGCCTTTATTCTTATGCAGTAATATCTCCTGACACTGTTAAATGGATTAATCCACATAAAACAAGTAACCTAATGCCTAGTCCATATTTTAGGTCTCAGGATACATTCATGGTTGCAGTTAACATTATTGCCTTCCCATGATGTTGCATTAAAAGTTCTCTTTCTGTTGGGACTCCTACCTGGCTCATTTGGTAAAACATGCGACCCTTGATCTCAGGGTTGTGAGTTCAAGCCCCATGTTGGGCATAGAGCTTACTTTTATTTATTTATTTTTTTAAGATTTATCTATTTATTCATGAGAGGCACACAGAGAGAGGCAGAGACACAGGCAGAGGGAGAAGCAGGCTCCATGCAGGGAGCCCGCCATGGGACTCAATCCCAGGACTCCAGGATCACACCCTGGGCTGAAGGTGGCGCTAAACCGCTGAGCCACCTGGGCTGTCCTAGAGCTTACTTTTAAAAAGAAAGGGAAAAAATTTCTTTTTTTCCCATTGGTTACATGAGGCAATTAGACCTAAAAATAATAAACTGCCATACAAGATTGGAATTCATCAGACACGTGGCACATTGCCGCATGGTCAGAGTTAATTTCCATATCTCAGTTTCCAGCTTCATTTTCTTGACCAGCTTAGCATTCCCTTATTTCCTGCACATTTTTTCGTTCTTTCTTTCTCTGGCACAGACATCATAATCCACAGGTCAACTCTACTGACCATAAACCTCCAGCTACCCTGCATCTCCCCTGCTCTGCTCTAAAAACTGTCTTTGCTTCTTGTCTTGTGTTTTTGGGAAAATTACACCACCAGGAGAATTGATGGCTATAGAAATCCATGGTTTTTACTGTCACGTGGACTCTTCATGCTGCCAACTTTTCTTTTTTCAGATCCTCTTTTATCTTCCATTCACTAGAACAACTGTTCAAACCTTCATTGTTCTTCTGAATTCTCTTCTTTCATCCTGAGCACTTCTGCTTTATAGGGAAAATAAATGACCCTTCATCTTGCCCCACAACTTAAAGATAGATTTTCACATAGGTTGTCTTCACCTAACCAGTCTTTCTCCTGATGGTCTTGGATAGCATAATCTTTTCTTCAGGGACCTCACTCTATCAAATATAGATACATTCTCTCTTTGAACGTGATCTTTTACTTCTTTCTCCATAACTTTACCATTTTTTCCATCTTAAAAAGAATAAAGGGTGAGGCGCCTGGGTGGCTCAGTGTTAAGTGTCTGCCTTTGTCTCAGGGTATGACCCCGGGGTCCCGGGATCAAGTCTCACATCAGGCTCCCTGCATGGAGCCTGCTTCTCCCTCTGCCTGTGTCTCTGCCTCTCTCTGTGTGTCTCTTGTGAATAAATAAAATAAAAATCTTAAAAAGGGGCGGAGGGCCTCACTGTCTTTATAGTCTGCCATCTGTCCTCCCTATTTCCCCGAAGTTCCAAAGATGATTTTTTCTTTAAAGATTTTAGGTAGGTATTCATGAGAAACAGGCAGAGGGAGAAGCAGGCTCCCTGCAGGGAGGCCGATGCAGGACTCCATCCCAGGACCCCGGGGCCACTTCCTGAGCTGAAGGCAGACGCTCAACCGCTGAGCCACCCAGGCGTCCCAAAGATGAATGATTTTTTTGTATTGGTGATGGAAATGAATCTGACTCAGCTGCAAAATGCCTATAGCTTATGAAATTGGGTTTTATTATAAATTTTATATAGTCATGTTATATTAGCTATAATGTTAAATTACTATTAATCTGTATTTTAGAATTTAGAAGGACTTTAAACAAAGTGTGGCTGTCCCCCCTCCCCCTTTTTTATGTATATATCTCTAGGGAATTTTAAACCCCACTGCTTTCTTTTCCCTATTACTATTCCTTTAGTTAACAAGGGTTTATAATATTCTCTCCTTGATGACAGAGTTGTACTCACAGTTGGTATTGCACATATATTTATTTAATTGACATTAAAGGAGTTAATTCTTTGAATAAAGCCTCTACAAAGGCCTAACACATGAATGTAGAGAGTGAGCGTTTCTTATGTCTGGTATGGGGGAAGAAAATTACTTTTGGTGTTAGGCCAGCCTGATTTTGAATTCTGACTTTCCCATTATTTAAAATTAATGACCTTGTGAAAATAATGTAACCTCTCTAAGCATTAGTTGACTCCTCTGTAAAATGGTGATCATAATACCTTTCTCAATAGGTTTTAAGGGAAGTGCTTATTAATAAGCCCACTGCTGGTGGTCATGAGTATGAACTTCTTTTATCTATTCACACTTCGCAAGCCACCACGAACAGTGAAAGGTAGAATTCAGAAGCCAGAGAACTGTGGACTTTGTTTTTTAAGATTTTATTTATTTTGAGAGAGCGCACATGTGAGCACATATGTACCCTCGGAGGCAGGGTAGAAGCGTGGGAGAGAAAAGAATCCCAAGCATACTCAGGTTGAGCACTGAGCACAGAGGTGTACATGGACTTGATCTCCTGGCCCTGAGATCATAAACTGAGCCTGAACCAAGAATTGGACATTCAACTGACTGAGCCACCCAAGCGTCCCTAGAACTGTGAACTTTTTAAATGCTTCCCAAGTGTTTTCATAACTTTTTATCCCCAGTAGACCCCTTTTTTTTTTTTTTTTTTAATTTTTATTTATTCATGATAGGCACACAGTGAGAGAGAGAGAGGCAGAGACACAGGCAGAGGGAGAAGCAGGCTCCATGCACCGGGAGCCTGACGTGGGATTTGATCCCAGATCTCCAGGATCGCGCCCTGGGCCAAAGGCAGGCACCAAACCGCTGCGCCACCCAGGGATCCCCCCAGTAGACTCTTAAGTGTGTGACGGGCCAGTAAGAAAGGAAATCATCAAAACTTAAGAAACTAGTCAGGGGCAGCCCCGGTGGCACAGCGGTTTAGCGCCGCCTTCGGCCCAGGACGTATGATCCTGGAGACCCAGGATCGAGTCCCACGTCAGGCTCCCTGCATGGAGTCTGCTTCTCCCTCTGCCTCTCTCTGTGTGTCTTCCATGAATAAATAAATAAAATCTTTAAAAAAGAAAAAAAAAAAAACTAGTCAAAGCTTAAAATTCTCATAGCTACAAAAGGAATCGAAGTTAGTATTTTGACCTTTTCTTACATGAACTGGTAAATTTTTTTAACTATCCCAGATACCTGGGATCCCACGTTTACAGACATCTTGATTGTGTCTTAATCACTACATTAATACTTCAGATTGGATATGATATCCCAATTTCAATAATTTTTTATTGGAAATTTAAGTTCTTCATTTCTTAATGTATTAAAATTTCCTATGTTCTTTAGTGAAGACTATAATAACCTTTGTTGATAAAGCTCTTTCATTTTTGCATTATTATTTAGGATAAATTACTTTAGACCTAATATATTTTGCATTTTAAACACTATCATCTCTCATTAAAAGGAGTGCAAATACTGAATGTAGGCTCATTGTAAAAATGTCACAATATTTAGAAATACATGATTAATTTTATCCCTTTTTTGCCTATTCAGTTCTCTCCCCAAAAATACCTTTTTTTGTGTGCATTTTTTGTGTATCATTCCTATATAGTCTGTTTATACAAGTAATGACATGGGTAATCTCATGTTTAACTCCAATTGAACCGTGCTATATGTGTTTCATTTTTAACCTATTTCTAACGAAGCCCTAAATGATGGATATTCATATTGTTTCCAGTTTTGTTACAAGGAACATTATTAATCTTTAAGAATTGGGAATGTGTGTTAGCATATTCAGGATAAATTCTTAGAGGAGAAATTGTAAATTTTTTGCTACTGGTTTTATTTCTAAGTGTTGACAAGCTACTAAGATTCCAACAGTAGATCCCATGCATGAGCATGTAAAAGGCCTCAGCTTTGTATTAGGAATACTCGTCATTTGAGAAGGGCAGACATTACACGGTATGGTCTAAGACCAGATTAGCAGTGGTGGTTGTCTCTTTGGTGTTAGTAGTATACGTAAGGTCATTAAGACTTTTTAATAATTCTTAGGAAATCTTTAAATATATATTTCATGGTTTTATTTTTTTTATAGATTGATTCCTGTATTAGTGAATGGCATGAAGTACTCAGATATAGATATTATCCTACTTAAGGTAAGGAAACTATATTCTGGTGAATAGGCAAGGTTGTTTTTTAGACTTTAGAGAATCTTTGATTAACAGAATATTCATTTAAAATAGACCCTGTGTAAGTAAGGTTTTTATTTATATGTGTGTGTGTGTGTGTGTGTGTGTGTATAAAAAATATGCTACAGAGTTCAAAGATAGAAGTACACAATGAATTTGGGTGCTAGTGTATTCTAACTTCATTGGAACCAGCTGGTGACACTGGCAGAGTTAGCATCAATTTCCTGTTGATTCAAATAATTTATAGTTTATTTTAAAATTTATTAAATATAGTCTGAATTTTATTCAGGTACTCTGGGTTATACTAGCTGATGGGAGGCCATATAACACAGTCAAAAGGCCTGATACCTACCATGGGTTACAGAATAGTTTCTTCTCCTCTTAATAAAGAACTGTTTTCTGCAGAGGGGAGTGGTTCTTAATGAAGAGGTGTATATACCTTCATCTGCATGGCATCATCTCTCAGTATTTGGATTCTTTTATTCATGTATATATTATTATAACATTTTAATACCATCAAAACTTTTCTTTAAAAAAAAAAAACACAATAGGGTGATGTTGAAGAAGATGAAACAATTCCTGATAGCGAACAGGATATAAGGCCACGTTTTCATCGATCAAGGACAGTGGCTCAGCAGCATGATGAAGATGGAATTGAAGAGGAAGATGATGACGACGATGAAATTGATGATGATGATACAATTTCTGACTGGAATCTAAGTAAGTCAAAAGGAAAAATACGGTTGCCTGCTTTATTGAGAGCTAACTCACATATCATGTAGTACCCTCGTGAAACGGCACAAATCAGTAGTTTTTCATATATTCATAGTTACACGCAACCATCACCACAATAAAATTTGGAACATTTCATCACCTTAAGAAGAAATCCTGTTTTTATTAGCGGTCACTCCCCATTTTCTTCCGATCCCTCAGCCCAAAGCAACTACCAATATCTGTTCTGTCTCTCTGGATTTGCCTATTCTGGACATTACCTGTACATGGAGTCCTTCAATATCTGGTCCTTCATGACTCTGTTGTTTCACTTAGCAGGTTTTCAGTGTTTGTCCAGGTTACGGTATATTATCAATATTTCATTTCTTTGTAGTGTGGAAAAATTATCCATTATATGGGTATCCCACACGTTTTTTATCCGTTCATCAGTTGGTGAACAATTTGTTTCTCTCTTTTGGCTGTTGTGAGTGATGATGCTTTGAACATTTATGTAACGTTTGTGTGTGGACATAGGTTTCACTTCTCTTGGAGATAAAACAGGAGTAGGATATGATAAGTCTTTGTTTAAACTTTTGAGGAACTGTTTAGGCTGTTTTCCAAAGTGGCCCCACCATTTACGTTCTTACGACACTGTCTTAGGGTTCCAGTTTCTCCATATGCCTGCCAACTTCTGTTATCTTATTATAGCAGTTCTAGTAGATACAATTATCTTTTTGTGGTTTTGGTTTGCATTTTCCTGGTGGACCTGTTCTTATATTTAATGTTCATTCTATTGCTTAAAGAATTCTTACCTCAAACTGCCATTTCTCAAAAGGCCATACATTTTATTTGGCATTATGAAACAGGAACACTGGACACAGGCTACCCCTGTTTTCTTAACATAAACTTATTTTTCATGATAATTTGCATGAGTGTTAGTTGATCATCAAGGATAAATCTAAAATAACATAAATTGTTTTGTCATACTCAAAAGCTTTTAGAAATGTCTTGTTTTCAACCTTAGCTGCAAATCATATCTGTTGAACTGGCATTCTAGGCCACAGTCTAACGAGATGAGGAACTGAGACGCGTGTTTTGTTTTTGTTTGTGTGCTGATTTTTAAAGCTTTGCTGCTCTATTTAGGGTTTCTCAACCTTCAACAGTTGACCTTTTGCTACATAATTCTATGTTGTGGTGGCTGTCATGTACATTGTAGGATGTTGAGCAGCAGCCATGACTCTATAGTAGCTGCCAGCAGCACCATACACACACACACACACACACACACACACACACACACACACACACACACACAGTTGTGACAACCAGCAGTGTTTTCAGACATGGCCTGTTGTCCCCTGGGAAACAGAATTCCCCTAGTTAACTGATAAAGCAGTTAGGGACATGAATCATCAGGCCGGACTGTGTAATTCATTTGGTTAAACGTTAATTCCTCTTGCCCCTTTAGTTTCCTGTAACAGTTCCTTAGAGTGCCCAGTGTGCCTAGCACTAAGCCAAGGACTTGGCATGCACCTCCCATTTAATCTTTACAACAGCCTTAGGTTGGTAAGGAAGCTGCAGAAAGAGAAACTTGCCCAAGGTTGGTTACCATGGCTAGTACTGATGGCACACTTAACTTTGGATCCCAGCTCTCTCACAGTAAGAGAACCCTAGTTCTTCACTGCTATCACAGAGCCAGCCCCCTGTTATCTGCAGACAGTGGGTACCTGAAATCACACACAGTACCAAACCCCGTATATATGGTTTTTTTCTTACACATACATACCTATGATAAAATTTAATGTATAAACTAGGTACCGTAAGAGATTAACAATAACTAATAATAAAGTAGAGCATTGAACATACCATAGTAAACATTATGTAATGTGGTCTCTCAGGATTTCTTCCTGTGCAACATTCACCCTTCTTGTGGTGCTATGAGATAATAAATGTCTGCATGATGAGCTCGGGGGGCAGTATGAGATAGACATGATGAGAACATTAGGCTACTATTAGCCTTCGGGTGGTGTATCAGGAGGATCATCCATTCCAGACTGCACTTAACCAAAGGTAACTAAAGCCATCAAAAGCAAAACTGCGCTGTGTGGGGCTACTGGACCTTCTCCCAGGGTGTCCCTACTTTGAGGCTGGAGACAGGATGGGTTAAGATTACAGTACAGGGAGCGCCCAGACGGCCCCGTGGTTTAGTGTCTGCCTTGGGCTCAGGTCATGATCCTGCGGTCCTGGGATCAAGCCTCTGTGTCATTGGGCTCCCTGCTGGACGGGGAGTCTGGTTCTCCCTCTGCCTCTCCCCTCCCCCTCCTGCTCTGTCTCTCTCTCTCTCAAATATATCTTTTTTTTAAAAAAGATAATAACATATAGTTAACTTTACACAAGCTATATAACATATGTTGAATTGGGGAAGGGAACTACTACTTCACATCCCATTTTTATATCTTTCCAGAAGTTTCTCTATGAACATGCAGGGGGAAAAAAACCCTTGTTTTTATTTTATTGGAGAAAAGACTGACTTTCTAGAGATTAAATGTACTTATTGGTTGTTTTCCATATATCATGTAACTCATTTCTGTATTAGTACATAAAGATTTCTTTCTCTTGGGGATCCTTGGGTGGCGCAGCGGTTTAGCGCCTGCCTTTGGCCCAGGATCGAATCCCACATCAGGCTCCCGGTGCATGGAGCCTGCTTCTCCCTCTGCCTCTCTCTCTCTCTCTCTGTGACTATCATAAATAAATTAATTAATTTTTTAAAAAATTTAAAAATTAAAAAAAAAAGATTTCTTTCTCTTTTGTGGTGATGTAATACTCATTTGTATGGATTTACCATGCAGTACAACAAAGACCCTTCTTTGAGTAAGGTGTCACTTCTAGTTTAACAGCCTTTTTTCAAAAAGGATTTTTTTAAATATGAATTTTAATACTGTGGAACAATTCATGACCAACTATTCAGTATGCCTAATCACATTGGGGAAAATTTTTATACTTAACTATATTTTTGGTTTTATTTATTTATTTATTTTATTAAATGCAATCTGAATTGATACCTAGTTCCATGGCTAATAGGTTCCTTTGTCTGGAAAGAATATTTTCTGGCATATTTTATGCTTCACGTGTTGGTGACTTGGTGAGATTTATTTGCTTAACTTCCTCCTGAATCATTATGTATTTGATCCTGAATGATCTACCACTAAGAAATATTAAGTAGAAATAATAAATGTACACATTTTGCTGCAGATTTGTAGAATTGGACATCATATTGTAGAAGCATGAAATTGAGTGGAACAGTATTTGTTTTGGTTTTTCTGGATAGATAAATCCTGTGTGGCAGTCATATACAGAATAGAAGATCTTCGTAATTAGTTTGCTAATTCTTGGTCATAAAAAAGTATTTCTTGTTAATAGAGACAGACTACCTGCTATTTAATTATTTTAAACTTTAGATGTATGATTAAGGCGGTACACATATAATAAATACTCATGATAATAGAGTTTAATCTAATATTCCTGAATTAAATGTTTCTTTAGGAAAATGTTCTGCTGCTGCCCTAGACGTTCTTGCAAATGTGTATCGTGATGAGCTTTTGCCACATATTTTGCCCCTTTTGAAAGAGTTGCTTTTTCATCACGAATGGGTTGTTAAAGAATCCGGCATCTTGGTTTTAGGAGCAATTGCTGAAGGTAAGTCTTAAGTCAAAATTAAACTGTGAACTCCTTGATGGACCCTAATGCAGATGGGCCGCTTTGAGGAGTAGTTATTCTGATAAGCAAAGACCATTCAGTCTGGAATTCACATACTTTTTTTGCTCTCTTGGTGTTGCTGATGTGGAATAAAGGACACCATGATCTACACTAACCTTAAAAAAAGATATTTGAATCCAAAAGCTATCTTAGGATAAGCTTTTACCTTCAACCAGTTAACTCTTATTAAACAGCTATAGGCTTAACTTATAACCCCTCCCAGATATTTTACAAATGCTCCTGTTACAATAAAGGGAACAGAATGAGAGGACTGATGTCAGAAGCATCCCCATTGCTAGAAAAATAATTTTCTCCCTTGCTAAGTATAAAAGCCTGGTAGGAGAGTCTCATCATCCTCTATAGAGGGTTAATGTGTCTTGACTGTTAGGCTTGTATACACAAGAAATCGAAGTATTTGGTAGGTACTTTTGAAAGCCATTATTTGTGTAACAGATGTAAAGTGAACTTTGTTAACCCTACTAGAAGATACTTAGGAGCAGTTAGCTTGTTTTGTTTTGTTTTTAACTTGGAGCAGATTATTGTACTATATTGCAGTGGAGATGACTGGATATTTTTTATGGATATGTTTATTTAGTATTCAGCTGAAATAATTTTGTTTTAACCGAATTTTAGTACTTTCTGAGAGATTTGTTACCTTTTTTCCAGGTTGTATGCAAGGCATGATTCCATACCTGCCTGAGCTCATTCCTCACCTTATTCAGTGCCTCTCTGATAAAAAGGCTCTTGTGCGTTCCATAACGTGCTGGACTCTTAGCCGCTATGCACACTGGGTAGTCAGCCAGCCCCCCGATACGTACCTGAAGCCATTAATGACAGAGTTGCTAAAGCGAATCCTGGACAGCAACAAGAGAGTACAAGAAGCTGCCTGCAGGTGGGACAAATCCATAACATTGTTAATTGTGGCGGGGAAGGGAGGGGACATTTTCCGTGAGAAATTAATTTTCAGCTTTGTGGAGGAATGTTGGTATTAAACCATTAATGGAGCTTTTATTACCTGTATTTTTTAATCTGATGATTCTGTAAATCAAAATGTGAGTCAACTATGCATCAGTGTTTGCTGTTCCTTCAACTCATTTCTTTTTTTCTCAGTGGCTATGGTAACAATAGAATTCTCTTCCACCCTAATTCTTGCAGACATCGGGAGTGGTGACGTGACGGTGGACGTCTCGCTTTTGAAGGGATAACAAAGTTTGAGCAGATTCACATCATTAGTGTAAAAACCAGCTACCACAACTCCATTAGAAAGCCCTACAGTACTTGTCCTCCGTCACTTAGTGAATCTGCTCCAGCAGCTGTTCTGTCATTTGGGTTTGCTGCTGTGTTTTTGTATCAGATCAGCAGTTAGTTTCATTACTATAAATATTCCAGTTTTCTGGAACAAACCTTTCTGTTTTGAAAAGTCCTGACACACTTACAGCTCTTAACTTTCTAACGAGAATTGCTTTATGGTTGACTTTGTTAATAAGAAATAGTTGAAAAAGAGGAGAATAAATTTAAGTGGAATTGTACTTTACCAGATGTGAAGCAAAAATACCTAGATGCATTCTCATTCTTAATAAAAGAAAGTTGAACTAAAGGGGCTCTGGTGATTAATAGTACTACCTTTTGTTGTTGTTCTTTTTTTTTTTAACGAGAGAAGGATACAGACTATGTTTGGTTTCCTGCAAATTTGTTGTTGGTTTTTGTTTTTGTTTTTCTAAACTCTCTATTAGTTGTTAGGGATATATTAAGTGCTGAGTTTACAGTCCCTGCCATCTTTAAACTTTGAGGCTAGTATAGAATACCAAACATCCATATAATTATAATTCATGGCAAGTGCTGTAAAGGAAATAGTTTATAATTTAAGGTAGGGTTTTCACTAACAAATAGCTTAAGCCTATCATTTTAGAAAATTCCTGAGTGGTTAGAATAGAAAATAATACAAACCTTCATTTTAGAAATGAAGAGCCAGGTACACCTTAGAGTCCGGATAAATTTAGGTCTAGATTGAAGTTAACTCCTCAGACCCGGGAGTGTTTGCCTTTCATATATATTTGTCTTAATAGATAAGCCATAAATGAGGCAGATTTGTCCTCACAAACACACTGTGCATTCTAATGTATAGTG
This sequence comes from Canis lupus dingo, assembly GCF_003254725.2. Classification (NCBI taxonomy): domain Eukaryota; kingdom Metazoa; phylum Chordata; class Mammalia; order Carnivora; family Canidae; genus Canis; species Canis lupus. The sequence goes on from NC_064244.1 coordinate 54,478,122, forward strand.
TAGGACTCAGACCAACATTTTTTAACCTTTACCAAGGAAAAACTGACAAAAATAATCCATATATTTAAAGTGTACTACGCGATGACTTGCTAAACATGCACATTATGGAACAATTGGCAAGATCAGGATAACACATCCATTACCTCACAGAGTTGACATAAGTCTTCTTTGTGTGGTGAAAATGGTTAAGGTCTACTCTCAGCAACTTTCAAGTATACAACACTATTATTATTTATAATCACCGTGCTGTACATTAGATCCTCAGAATTTATTCTTGTAACTGAAAACTTGTGCCCTTTGACCACCTGCATCATCCCATTCCCCCCTCCTGCTAACAAACATTTAGGAGGTCATGATACTGTGTTTGATACACAATTAAACACAATTAAAACACAATTAAATTGTGTTTAAACACAATTAAAAATGTTTCTGTGTCCTTTTGTGACCCTTAGAGTGTAATCTGAATGGTGATTAGAAGTTAAAGTTTTAATTCTGTTTTCATTAATTTGGAACAGCCACTAGAATTTAAGCTCCCTTTAAGCTTGTTTCACTCATTGCTATAGCCCCAGCACTAAGTGACTAAATAAAAAGTAAATACCAAATAAATGAATTGAATGACTGACATAAGAACCAACAGCACTTTCAGATTTTACTTTTGCCGTGAAGCAAATGCCCATAGGTTCCAGCATTTTTGAAAGAAGTGTTAGGAAATGGGGAAGAAATAATAAAAATAAGCCTCTGGTATGGTGAAGTAAAGTGATAGGCACGGAAAGTGTAAATAAATGTTCTATAAACTATAGACTTAGTTTTCTATCTCTATTATATAAACTACAACAGTAATAATCTCTTTCTCTCTCTCTCTTTTTTTTTTTTTTTTTTTTTAACTGTAGTGCCTTTGCTACCTTAGAAGAGGAGGCTTGTACGGAACTTGTTCCTTACCTTGCTTATATACTTGATACCTTGGTCTTCGCATTTAGTAAATACCAGCATAAGAACTTGCTCATTCTTTATGATGCCATAGGAACTTTAGCAGATTCAGTAGGACATCATTTAAACAAACCAGTGAGTATCTGTGATTATTTAAAAAAAAAGTAAATATGTACCACAGTTAAAATCAATACATTAACATATATCTGGAAATGAAATTGGGGAGATGTGAACAGTTAGTGTTGTACTTTAAGAATGTATCTGAAGAAGGCAGCAAGTATATTTACTTTCTAGATGGTATTAAAAGTAAATAGGTGGGCAGCCCAGGTGGCCCAGTGGTTTAGCGCCGCCTTCAGCCCGGGATGTGATCCTGGAGACCTGGGATCGAGTCCCACGTTGGGCTCCCTGCATGGAGCCTGCTTCTCTCCCTCTGCCTGTGTCTCTGCCTCTCTCTCTCTCTCTCTCTCATGAATAAATAAATAAAATCTTAAAAAATAAATAAATAATAAAAGTAAATACGTTCTTGGTGTGAAAATCCTATCATATCACATGAGTGCACCAACACTATCTAGGAAAGGATTGAGGTCTTACACTGTGGCTTTCAGCTTTTACTTAATTCCAAGTATTTTTATATCTACCACTTCATAAATATTGAAGCTTTAGAATACCACATCTAGACATACTTGTTTTCTCACTGGAATGTACAGGCATGGGGAACATATACTAAGATAAAACAATTAGAAATCGGGATAATAAGTTAAAAATGCTAAATAGTGGTATGGAAGAAGTATGTATGGCTAAAGATTCAAATTCTGTTTCCTGTAGGGTTAAGAGGAGGATAGAATTGCATTTGTCTAAATAGGACTTAAATAATAGAATTTCAGTATAGTTCGAAATTCCCAACAGAAGAATAGATACATATTTGTGATTGCTATATGAAAATTCTTAAGAAATTGTGTTTATAAGTTATACTTAAAACTTGGTACAGGACATTTGGTTTGTGGGTTTGCTTTGATGTTAGTTGGTTTTGTATTGTGTGCAGGGGAGTGAGGAGTGTTTCTGAATGTCTTAGACCCTTTGGAATCTGTGCCTCTTGTTTACACAACTATTATTTAGTATATTGTGGATTTTAAAATTTAAATAAAAACACTTAAATGATTGTGAATCTTCTGTAAATGTCTCTTTAAATTTATCTGTCATTTATAACATTCTAGAGCAAGGGCCATGCTACATGTTATAAGCCCCAGGACAGAAAAAAATCAGAGTAAAACTTAAGCAAATTATCCCTGATTATGACCAAATAATTTTTGTGTAGTGGTACATTTGTATACATTTTATTTCAAAAAAGGGTATAAGATGACTTAAAAATAGAACAAGGTTATATAAATGAAAAGCAGAAAAAAAATTTTTTAAGGTGTTAAGTGGAGCAGACTGAGACTTAAAATGCATTCCATAATGATTTTACACAATTACTTTAAACGGATTTTAATTTTCATAGACCCAAAATGGAATTATTTACATATGATAGTGGAGCTTTATGTGTTTTTTCATCATTATAAATAGGAATATATTCAGATGCTAATGCCTCCGCTGATCCAGAAATGGAACATGTTAAAGGATGAAGATAAAGATCTCTTCCCTTTACTTGAGGTATGCTAATCTGGTAACCTTTAATTAATCTAATAGTGTGTTTAATCAGAAACACCTGTGTAAGTATAAAATGTGGGTATATGTGATAAGTAAAATATTAATAGATGTACATTTTGAACCATTCCTGTTAAAATGCTGAATAAGTATGTTAACTGCCCTTCCTTATTTATGGGACATGCAGGGATGCCTGGGTGGCTCAGCAGTTGGGCATCCGCCTTTGACTCAGGTTGTGACCCCGGGGTCCTGGGATCTAGTCCCACATCAGGCTCCCCACAGGGAGCCTGCTTCTCCCTCTGCCTGTGTCTCTGCCTCTCTCTCTGTGTCTCTCATGAATAAATAAATAAAATCTTTTTTAAAAATATAATTATGGTACATCCATACTAAGAAATACTGTAAAATAGAAAAACCATAATGGATGTGTTAGGTTGGGTTTGTATTTTTAAGGTCATCAAAGGATTATATTACATGTTTTCTTGATTGCTTTGCTTCACTGGTAATCAAATATCTTGGAGATCTTTCTGTATTAGCCTATTAATATCCTATATTTAATTGCATTTCTTTATATGGAAACATAACTACGCCACAATAATTAATATAGTTCAAATTATTTTATGTGTTACATACCTATTGTGTAGATACACACATATAGTCAAATGTGAAGTAGCATCAAGCCTTGGTGCTAATAAAGAGGGACTTACCCTTTTTTGTCCAGGTTGAGGCTTGATATTTGATAAGTTATTCAAATAACTGAACGTAATTCAGTTACGTTATTACATAATCAAATGTAATAACTTAAATGAATTGGTGTTGGTAGAGCCATTTCAGTCATTATCATTCTTCTTTCCCCTGTCATTTCAGTGGTCACCACTTATGCCATGGTTTGTCCGTAGCCAAAGTAAAAACTTCCATAACTAAGAGCTTTGGCTAATTCTGGGCCCAACAAAACAAGGATCATTCTGATTAAATAGATTTATTTTCAGGCAGGGCTCAGAAGGTGCCCATTAAAGTCCGCCTACATCATTGAGCAGGTTGAGAGTATAAACAAATACCTCTTATATTTGAGGGAAAAAAATAGGAATACATAATACTTAGTCTGGTTCTCTAAGGATAATATTCATTACAGAAACTTTTTTTTTCTTGGAGGAAATCTCCCCTTACCAGCAGCAAACTAAACAACAGTGAGTCGCATCCAAAGAGGAGAGGTTTGCAAAGATGACCTATTATAGAATAGTAGAATGAACTCATAAATGACCAGAATTTTACTGAGTACGCTCTTAAGCATTTATCATCATTTTAAGTATAACCAGAAATTTACATTTGTACCTGATTTTTTTTTTCTAGTGCCTATCTTCAGTTGCCACAGCCCTGCAGTCTGGTTTCCTTCCATACTGTGAACCTGTGTACCAGCGCTGCGTAAACCTAGTACAGAAGACTCTTGCACAAGCCATGGTATTTTTAAAGACTATTTATACCTGCCCTCCTTGGCATCATAAACATTTTTCTAAGGATAGACATAATGTATACAAATCTTTTCACTTAACTGATCAAAGTAAGTTTTTTTAAACCCTTTGTCTAATTTCAGCTGAACAATGCTCAACCAGATCAATATGAGGCTCCTGATAAAGATTTTATGATAGTGGCTCTTGATTTACTGAGTGGCCTGGCTGAAGGACTTGGAGGCAACATCGAACAGCTAGTAGCCCGAAGTAACATTCTAACACTAATGTATCAGTGCATGCAGGTGAGACTTGTTAAATTAAAATGTATTAAAACGGGATTCTCTGTGTCACATTGGGTTAATTTCTTCTTATTCCTTGTAGGATAAAATGCCAGAAGTTCGACAGAGTTCCTTCGCCCTGTTAGGTGACCTGACGAAAGCTTGCTTTCAGCATGTTAAGCCTTGTATAGGTATGAGTATTTACTACTGCCATGATGCGCTTTTTTAAATTAGTTTTACATCAATTATATTTCTGTATCCTTAGACTGAAATGTCCTGGAACCCAACATTTATAAATGTACATTTTACTACTTAAAGCTGCTCCGAGTGAAGCAGGTAGGACGGGAACCCCCTTGCTCTGCTGAATTCATTATCACTCCAGCAGCTCATTAGGCACTCACTCATGTGACTGGAGAAAAGCTGGAAAAGTAGTACTTTAGTGTGAAGGACAAGCCACCTATCAAACCTTGGTACCTTTATGCTAGTTTCCTGGTAATTTTTGAGTAGCCTCTTTTTGGGGGGTTAGAGGTACCCAGAAGTAATAATAGTCTTTCTAATGATAAACCAGTGTGCTTCTTCAGCCATCATAGGAAACTCTTCAAACAGTTTAATGATTTGTTTTTGTTCTAATAGTATAGCATTTGTCTTAGCCTTTTGTGACGATACTAAGGGATTCCTTGAATAACATAAACTGAATTGCTATCAGAATCATGGATTTAAATGGGTTTTTGTTTTCTTTCACTTCTATATCCCAATGTTTTGGATGATAGTTTCTTACAGTACACAGTTTAGTGGACCATGGTTTAAAACACGGACCTGAAATGGTTTTTTCATTTGATAGAGGTATACTCTGGGTGTTTTAGCTTTCCCTCCCTGCCCCCAGTTTTATTGAGATATGATTGACATACAACATTGTGTAAGTTTTGGGTGTATGACATAATAATTTTATATAGGTATCTATTGCAAAATGACAGTAAGTTTAGTTAACATTCATCAATTCATGTACTTAAAAGAATTTTTTTTCCTTATTAAGAGAACTTTTAAGATCTCTCTTAGCAACTTTCAAACATAAAATGTCGTTAACTACAATCATCATGTCGTACAGTGCATCTCCAAAACTTATAATTGGAAGTTTGTACCCTTTGACCAACTTTGACCAACTTCACCCAGTTCTCAGTTAACAAGTGTATTTCTGAACTTTGGATAATAACATTAATTATGCTATATTAAACCCTCATGTTTAAATGTACTACTATGAGTGAAACTAATGAATTCTTATGAATAGCTACTTTACAAATATTTACCACATGATTTAGTTTTTATGAATTTAAACTTGTATGAAGGGATTTTTTTTTTTTTTAAGACTTCATAAACCATGTGTATCTTTTTCAGGAGGTACACTATCTAGTTACCTCTCTCTCTCTCTCTCTCTCTCTCTCTCTCTTTCTTTGTTATCAACCATGGTTATTATTTTCTAGATCAGAGTTTCTCAACCAGGGACAATTTTGATACCTTCAACCCCAAACAATTGGTAGTGTCTGGAGACATTTTACTTAACCCTGGGGATGTGTTACTCATATTTAGTAGGTGGAGGCAAAGAATGTTGCTAAACATCAATGAGTGATAAAGTACCCTCCCCTCTCTATATGCCCCCCTTTCCCCATGGCAGAACGATCTAGACCAAATTATTAGTATTGCTGAGATATAGAAACCCTGGCTTAAGTCTATTAACATTGGGGGTTTTTTAAAAACGATAATTCTTGACTTAACAGTGAGAATACATACATAAAGACTTTTCTCATACCAGTATTATTACCGTGAGGTACAAACCATATAGGGGAGGCAGGATAATTACTTGATTCTTTCTCTTTGTTTACCAGTTTTCAAAATAATGAAATGATACCCAGCATCTTCCACAGGTATCTATATTGTGTTTCAGAGTTTAGTTTTTTTGTGTGTTTGGTTCTTTTTGAGTGTCAGTATGAATTCACGATGCTCAAATTGTCCTACCACTGGCAGTGGGAGCTTAAGCCAATTGGCTCCTTGGTCCTTCCTGGTATGACAAAATAGTCCAGGCTTGTTTTGTACATTTCCTGCTTTGAGCCTGCAATGAGACATTTCTCTGAAAGCCCTCATTCCTTTTAAGTGGAAAATGATATTTAGAGACCACCATCTGAGCACTAAGGTAAAAGTCACTTTAAAAGCCAAAATCATGGATTTATTTTTTTTTTAAGAAATTTGTGTGTGTGAAAAACTAGCTTTGAAGAAAGTTGTATCATGTTTTCCTCATTTTTAATTTAAATTTTCTCCATCTGATAAACAAGAGTAATTACTCTGACCAACTCGTTTTAATGATACCTAAAATAGACCAAAGCTGATGTTTCCTGGTCTACTTCATAAAAAGTTCAGTGGCCAGATATTGGCCTCTTTCACTTTCTTAAATATTATGAAAACCTTTTAAAAATTGCTATTTCTTGCCTAGATTTCAGTTTCTACCTAGTAGATTTCCTTTAAAGCACAATACACTGCTGTTGAAAAGTTTACTACATAGTTGTTAAAAAATTTTTTTTCTAGCTGATTTCATGCCTATATTGGGAACCAACCTAAATCCAGAGTTCATTTCAGTCTGCAATAATGCCACATGGGCAATTGGAGAAATCTCCATTCAAATGGGTAAGATCTTTTTCCCCTTTAAATGCACTGTAGTTTTTTAGACTCCTTAGTATTTTTGTAATTGCTTTTTCTTTTTAATTTAAATGAGTTATTTACATATGTTTATAAACTTATATCACAGTTAATAAAGGCAACAAAAGTATTTTATGTTGATATATTTTAACATTGAAATTTTTCTTTCTTTGTTTTCTCTTTTGGGGGTGATTTAGGTATAGAGATGCAGCCTTATATTCCTATGGTGTTGCACCAGCTTGTAGAAATCATTAACAGACCCAACACACCAAAGACGTTGTTAGAGAATACAGGTACCACATGACTGAACTGTTATGGTGAAGAGAAAACTATTTGCCTTTTAAGTTTAAGATGCGTAGAGAAACCAAAGCAAAGCTAGCTATAGAAACACAGCTTATTATTAACGGCTGTTTGAGATTCTCAGTAATGATATGTACTGTTTTAACTGTATTGCATTACCAATTGTCAGAGACTTTCAAAAAACACTGTTCCTCTATTCTATGTGTTTTAATACTCCCTAGAATGGACCCCAGCTAAAATAACTATTGAGCAATATGAATTTTAATTTTATGTTAATTCAGAGAGTAACTGGCAGCTGGGAAGTAATTTTTTTAATCTATAAAAATGTGACCAAAAATAGACATCAGTATAGGGGCTATAATTGGTTAACAATGCATGTGTATTTCATATTTTACTGTATATTTTCCTTCAAATTGAGAACTTAGGCAGTATTTTGTGGGATTTTTATTCAGGAGGCTTGTTTCTCTTTTGCATTTATAGAGAGCATGTTGATATTAAAGAGTACCTTCCATACTATAGAACACATTTCAGGGTGATTTCTTCCCACCCTCCCTGAATTTTGTTAATAAGGATAAAAGATGTGAATTTTGTTTTCAAATCAGGCACATCCTTTTCTTTATGTAACTAAGAGAATTCCAGTAAATATAGTCAGGGATTTACTGAAATACTGGATAAAGTTTAAAATAAGATTTCTTAAATAAGAAAATTTGTTTTCAAAGCCATTTTAATTTTATATTTTTTGAATATAGAAAGTTTTTTAATGTGATTAAAGTTGATATGTTTATTGGTATGGAAGGAAATCTTTGAATTAAAAAACAGTTTTATAGCTGTTTGGCTGTATGGGTACTGTTTATATCATAAAGTGAATTAGATTGTCTTGCTGAAAAGTACAAAAATTTGTGTATTAGGATGGTTATGAAATCTTGTCAGGTTTTTATCTCTTTAGAATGCAGTACCTATACATGACATTCAGATTTGGAACACTTGCCATTATAAAATTACTGTTGAACCTAAAGAAACTTCCTATTTATTTTTAAATGTGAATGCATAACTGCAAATAAATGTTGAATGTAATGTATATTAAAGTTTCTTGTGGGATATCAGCTTGTGAATTTGTTATAGTTCCTTTAACAAATTGGCTTTATTTATAAGTTTATATTCTAAGTATGATTTTACTCTAAATCAAAAGTAGTTGATAACGCCCATCAGGTTGACAGATTAAATTGATATGATTGAAAAAACACTTGGGATTCACTGGATTAATCTTATCACAAGTGGCTGCAGAAAATGTTTCCATTTTTCCTTATCCAAAAGGCGGGGTGGGTGTTAATTACTAAAATAAGATCATTGTCAGAGGCTAATGTCTGTAGATTTTAGCAGCTCTACATTTTCTTAATATTTCATAAAGCCAATTCCTTAGTGTATGCGGTTATTTGCTCTTTTTCCAATTAGTATATCCTACACTGAACTTTCTCAATGGACCATCATCTGCTTTATCGCATGTTTCATTGGATTGTTCATACTTGCCTGTTTAATGAGAATGTTGCATAGTTTGTGTCTTTTGAACATAGGTTTTCTTTCTCTTGCTTCATATGAATCTGCTGGATTTTAGTATTATCTGTGTAGTTTGCTTCAAGTAATCCTTAAAACATTTTTCTTTACCCCTCCCCCCCACCCTTTTTTTATGAAAGGTTAACCTGTAAGTTTTTGAGAGAACACCATTAAAGCACCTTATGGTTTGTTTTCTGTTTGTATTTTTTTTCCCGTTGTGTATAAATGTATTTATATGTATGTACCTTTGAATTGCAGAATGCAGTTCTGAGTTGCAACTTCTTTTAGCTCTTCGTAAGTTTAAAAACTTGCTGAATTTTGATGGTGAATATGTTTTAAGTAATTCCCACTTCGAAATTCTTTTTAAGTAAAGTACTAGCATGTGATCAGTATAATGTCTTATTATCTATTTTGTGCTATGCCTTTTATAGCAAAGACAGATTATTTGTTCCGTCCACATATCACGTCATTACAGTGGACTGTAAATTTCCTTCATGTCAAATACGGTTTGAAATTAGTGGGCTATTTGAGTTGTTACCATTGGTCATCACCATCAGAGGTTTATTGGAACGGAATTTGACACAGCATCAAATGATTGACCAATTGATTTATTCAGTGTATACTGCAACACCTAAAATTTGATGGTTGATTTTTCTATCAGGCAACAGATAGTCCACTGGTTTGTTTTAGAAATGTTAACAAACAAACAAAACAACCTAAATTGGGATTAAATTCCTAGATGATTTTAAAAGATTGAAAATCACTTATTTAAAAAGACATAGAGAAGCAAAGAAATTTTAACTTTTAACTTCTGAGAATTGTGTTTGAGTAAACAATTCAGAAATGTAATCATTCACATTTACTAATATTTCTTGGGGGAAAAACATAGATTTCATTATTAAATTCTGAAAATTCAACTGGTTCTGAATGGAAAATCTCTAAATCCATGCATTTAATCGCTCATCTTTTTAATAACAGAGTATCTTCATATTAGATTGAGCGAGAAAAGCAATTCATCATGGTTTTTGGTGTTCTCTCAATCTTTAAAGTTTTTTTAATTCCTTTTGTTTTCCTTTTTCCAAGAGTATGCCATATATGTTGCTGCCCCTTATTTTAGGGGGTGGTAATAAACAGCACTGGTGAAATCTTATGTTTATTATCATACACAAATTCTGTTGGTTTCTGTTTCTGAGTTATTTGTTGTTTTTTCTTTATTTTTTCTCCTTCCCCCTCATTTGCTCATGTCTTGGTTGGCGTTTGGTGGTGTATAACCGTGATTGCGTTACCTTAGCAATAACAATTGGTCGTCTTGGTTACGTTTGTCCTCAAGAGGTGGCCCCCATGCTACAGCAGTTTATAAGACCCTGGTGTGTATTATTCAATCTTTTTTTTTTAATTCATTTTTCTTCACTCTTTCTTTCTCTTTCTATCTCACTTTTAGATATATTTTCAGTTGGTTACAAAAATCACAATCCTTAATCATTGCCAACCATGTGACTAATCTTGTCCTATCAGGTTTGTGAGGTTTTTCAGTAGCATCGTCATGTATATTTATTTTATGTTGTGGCTAACGACTAATTGATGCATGGGATAAGATTGTCACATGCTTGCTGTGTTAAAAAGCTTGATTATACATGAAAAGCATTTAAATATCCACCAGTAAAATAAAGATGCATGCAAATTCTATAAATTTAGGTTTTTGCATTCTTTTTTAGAATTAATTTGAAAACTTGGATTGCATTAAGAAATACATGTTTAAATTACGTTATGTATAAAAACCTTATTTGCTTGTTAATGTAAAGTTAAACATCTACACCATAAGTTGTATAACAGTAGTTTATATTGTGGCAGTATATCCTATGTTTTGCTTCTTTCAATTGATAATCTTTCAATTCAAGTCATTTTTAGTAGTGTTTAATGGAATACAAGTCATAATACAGTTTTAAAAATTCATAATTTACTCTTGGCTCAGCCTCATTAACAGTTTAAATAGATTAAAATCAGCTGTCCATTTTATAGATGCAATCTTTCTATAATAAGAAAATGTGAATTTCAAGGCTTCCACTACATTGAGATTAGATGGGCCAGACATGCAGGAAGAATGAGAAATGTGAACTTGATGAAAAATTCCTTGACTCTAAACATTATCTATACTGTGGTGCTTATTCCATTAAATACTGTCCATTAGTATTGTGATTGAACCTGCTTTTTACTTAAATGCTAAACTCAGTTCTATAATTTAATAGGTGCACCTCTCTCAGAAACATAAGGGACAATGAGGAAAAGGATTCAGCATTTCGTGGGATTTGTACCATGATCAGTGTGAATCCCAGTGGAGTAATCCAAGTAAGATGTCACAAAGATTTTCTAACTTTTAATGTTATAATTAATGAAATTTTAAAGTGTGAACTTTTAAACACTTTAATTAGGAAAATGTCACATATATTACATATTTTTTCAAAGATACCAAAAACATTAAGTTCTTAAAAAGTTGTATATTTTCTAATAGTTTGAGATGATAATGCTTGTTTATGATTTCCTGAAACTTTTTGTCATGAAATAAATAGCACTGGGATACTAAAGTTATTATTCTTGTCTCAAATTAAACCAGAGCATATTTCATCCCCATTATCTTTGCACACGCCTCCTTCCATTGAATATTAGTTTGTTGAATTTGCAGATATCTACACTAAAGAGAGTGACCCAAGTAGTTAGGTTACTTTCTGTTACTTAGAAATTCATTAGTGCACAAAATAGAATACTGAATTAGCCATTGAAACTGTTTTAACTTGGAGAGCTTACGATTTATTCCTCGTTTCTTAGTTCATATAATATCTAGACATTTTTAGCGTTTCAAAAAGTTATTTGGCAAAAGTATCAGATACGAAATTTGCAAGACACACAAAACAGAGGAACATTTGATTGGCGCCATGTGTACGAGATCAACAAAATAAAATGCAGGCCGTGGAACTCTAGGTTAAAGTATCCCAGGTTGCTCAGCAGATGAATTGCAAGGAAAAGAAAGTATGGGAGGTGTTTCCAGCAAAATAGCCTTTAATTTCCAAGACAAACATCTTTTAATTAATACCTTTGATACCTTCCCTCTTCTGTTAATGTGACTGTGTTGTTTGTTAATTCAGGTTTAGAAACATTATTAATTACTGGCTTGTAAGATTCAAATTAATGTGGTGTTAGGCATTGAAAACTTATAAATCAGAAGTGGAAAAAAATCTTTTGACTGATTTCACATTTGTAAAACAATAACTTAGTATTAAACCAGAACTATCTTTGGAAATAGTCCCTAGTTGCAAAAATCCCGTTCCTGGCATTAAGTTTTCTGGTTTTTTTCAATACTCAAGAACTTTTTGTCATCTTAAATGTTTTTTTTTAGAGTTGTCTGATACAATGTATACTATATTAAGAAGAATCCTTTTCCCATCAGGATTTTATTATTTTGTTTGTTTTTGAATTAACATTAAGACTGTGAAAGGAGGGATCCCTGGGTGGCGCAGCGGTTTGGCGCCTGCCTTTGGCCCAGGGCGCGATCCTGGAGACCCGGGATCGAATCCCACGTCGGGCTCTCAGTGCATGGAGCCTGCTTCTCCCTCTGCCTATGTCTCTGCCTCTCTCTCTCTCTCTCTCTCTGTGACTATCATAAATAAAAAAAAAAAAAAAAAAAAAAAAAAGACTGTGAAAGGAACACATAATAGGTGTGGTCATTAAATCACTACCAACTTAAAGAGTTGGTTAGAAATCCCTGCTTTTTATATATTTTTATTTGAATGTGGTTAAAAGAAAATATCTTGGGATCCCTGGGTGGCGCAGCGGTTTAGCGCCTGCCTTTGGCCCAGGGTGCGATCCTGGAGACCCAGGATCGAATCCCACGTTGGGCTCCCGGTGCATGGAGCCTGCTTCTCCCTCTGCCTGTGTCTCTGCCTCTCTCTCTCTGTGACTATCATAAATAAATAAAAATAAAAAATATATATATATCTTCAGTTTTATTAGTTACGTTTTTAATCACAAATTATAGATGTATGTGTACACATGTTAAATTTTTAACATCAGACTTTGATGTTTGAAAGACAATCATAATTCAAATGAACCATGAACTTCAGGCACATGGAATTTTATTTGCTTCAATATTTTATGCACATACTTCAGTCACTAAATTTCAAAATTAAGAAAGCGCTTTGACATTTGTAAAATCTTAAGTAGTTGACATCAGAACATAAGCAATGTCTTCAATGCTCTATTGATCTGTTTCAGTATGATAGTCAAGATTGAAAAATACTGGGATCCCTGGGTGGCGCAGCGGTTTGGCGCCTGCCTTTGGCCCAGGGCGCGATCCTGGAGACCCGGGATCGAGTCCCACATCGGGCTCCCGGTGCCTGGAACCTGCTTCTCCCTCTGCCTGTGTCTCTGCCTCTCTCTCTCTCACTGTGTGCCTATCATAAAAAAAAAAAAAAAAAAAAGATTGAAAAATACTTAAACGAAACATTTAAAGCATATACCTGTTGTCTCCTTGTTCTTGTAGTGAGAATAACCCAATTTATTCTACTAATTGAACATTGGATTTTTTGTTCCTGTTTGTTTGCACTGGGTTGGGTTGAATTAGGTATTATTTATAACTACATAATTAATCTTTCTTCTAAGTTTTTTTCCTTTTAAGTTTCCATTTGAAATTTAGATCTGTTCATTCCCATAGTTCAGATCAAGCTTATTTGGAATATACTTAGGTAGCTTTAAATTATTTCTAGGCCAGTCAGAACTGTGAGATTATTGAATTTATGTGTTCAATATATGAAGGGTTTTTAAGTTGGTTGCTCATTTGATAGTTTCAGTCCGTTGCTGGTGTGCTACATGCTTACGAGATGGGCATTTTGTGATGTAAAAAGAAATACAAAAGGGCATTAAATTCCAATATAAACTGAATGAGTAGAGGTTCCTTGATGGTGGAACAATGAAGACAACCGTTATTTTAAAATTCCTTAAGCATAGTTGATTTTTTTTTTTTTTTAAGTTTGTTTGAGGCAGGATTCGGTCATGAATTCATTCGTTTTGCTGTGTTTGACAAATAACAACCTAAGGTGTGTTTCCTGCTTGTTACAGGATTTTATATTTTTTTGTGATGCTGTTGCATCGTGGATTAACCCAAAAGATGATCTGAGAGACATGTTCTGTAAGGTAAGGTAACTAGAAAGTCTTTATGATGAACATATTGGGACTATTACAATCCTAGTTGGAAAGTGTAAATTATTTTTAAAGCTCATATGAAACTTAGACTCTCCAAATCAATATTGGTAGACTATATAACCTTTGTTTTTGGCAAAGAAGTTGGCTTGATCTTAAGGTACGGCAGTGACTCAGTATCGGCAGCACACACACCTCAAAAATCTTTTCTCGGGCAATACCACGGATTCGTGTGGTCCCATTATCACACCTTAGACAAAATAGCACATATTTTCAATGACAGCTGACTCAGATTTGGAGTATAATGTAAACTGTTGAACAAAGTAAATCTGAAGTGGTTTCCACAGGGATTAAATCTGTTTAGTTCTTTGTTTTAGTCACGTCCCTTTGGATTAACTCCAACCAGGACTCAGCTATCACAAAATAAGAAATCAAGTGAATCACTTGAATGCTCTGATACTGAAGTTAGTCAGCTGTGGTTGCAGACATGCACCTAAAGCTTTGTATATTTCTAATTTGAAAAAACTTAATGTGGCATGGAAGTTTTATGCCTTGGATGAATTCTGTAGTGTTTTATTCATTGTTCATTACTATTAGGTCAGAGTTTGCTTAGCATACATCTGTTAGTGGGACCCTTGCTGAATTCTAAACTTTTCAAAGCAAAGCTTAGAATATATTATGAGGTGCTTTTAGGCAAGACACAGACAGAATGTTATAGAATCCAACAACGTTTGAGAATCATTGTTTCAAAAGGGATAAACTTTAGAAAAAGAAAGTCAATAAGTAGTGTTTTACTTAAGAAGCAATGCAAATTGTTGTTTTTCTCTTGTTACTGATAAATTAACGATTTTTTCTTTTTACTTTTTGCAGATCCTTCATGGATTTAAAAATCAAGTTGGGGATGAAAATTGGAGGCGTTTCTCTGACCAGTTTCCGCTTCCCTTAAAAGAGCGTCTTGCAGCTTTTTATGGTGTTTAATGTCATACACTTAAGCTGCAGTCCCATAATTAGGGGTAAGTTGCAAGAAGTTTGTGGAGTTTTTCAGGGTGAAGAGATTTAGGTCTACAATCTAAAATCACTGAGCAGCATAAAAGCTATGTGTTTTCCACAGATATTAAATATATCTCATGCTATATTAGACTTGAAATTTGAAATTACTTAAGGCTAGAGAATTTTTTTAGAAACTAAACAAACTAGTCCTTTTTTTTTTTTTTTTTTTTTCCTCCTGTAAGATTTCACCCAAACTCACTGGCGGGATAAAAATTATTTTGAAGCATGAAAAATTTATAGTCCCTGATATATCAAGGACTTCTGTGTTGTGAGCTTTAGGGAAGAGCCCACTAGTATTGTTACACTTTGGGGCTCAGTAGATAGGAATATTTAATACTCATTTTTTTTTTCAGTTTTTCTGTTATTGAGCACCTACCATGCGGCCAGCACAGTATTTTAAAATTGGACAGTGGATGAGTCTTTTTGGATTTGGGGTGGTAGAGGGGTAAGTCCGTATGGACTCTTGTTCCTTCAGTTCTTCTGTACTGAAGTCGAACTAACAGTCCTGATCTCTTAGCTTCACTTCCTTCTTTGAGCTATTTTGTAAATAGTGAACTATATGTGATGCCAGAATTTAGCATATTGCTAAATTTATTTTACTAAATTGAGCTTAGTAAAGTAAGCTCAATAAACGTTAGTTAGGAATACGGATCAGTACAGTGAACAGGGATACACTTCTGTAGGTCCTGAACATGAGCTGAGACATACTTGACTGGAGGGCCAGAGAGTGTACTCGGTGTGCATCCAGAAGATGTCCCCCAAACTTAATTATCTTCTCAGTTGGAATTTTTGTTGGCTCTGCCTTGCTTGTTTACTTAGAGCTAGTTTTTAACCCTGGAAAGAGTTCCCCATCCAGGCTGTGTAACCTACAAGGCCGTGGGAATGGACTTGCAGCCTCTGGACTATCTCAGAGCCCTGAATGTGTTTTTTTCCCTGTAGTTTTGAGTCTTTGTGGCTTTGGCGTTTGGGAATAGTGCTTCATTGTCTTTATGTTAAATCATGAAAGT
Source organism: Canis lupus dingo (assembly GCF_003254725.2). Lineage (NCBI taxonomy): Eukaryota > Metazoa > Chordata > Mammalia > Carnivora > Canidae > Canis > Canis lupus. The sequence goes on from NC_064244.1 coordinate 54,494,199, forward strand.
GGAATAGATGAGAATGACTCAACATCAAGGCCTGAAAGATAGAACAGTGAGTGGAATCTTCAATTAGCACTTTCAGATTTATTATCTTCCGTGATCTGTACCAAGTTGATCATGTTCTAAGACAAAGTATAAAATAATTACCAGTTTGCTAATTAGAGATAAAAGTGGATCAGTATCTTCTCTTCCTTTTTTTATACTCTTTTTTTCAGAGGCAGAGAAAAGTTGCTGCTTGCACTTTTCCACAGATGGGCTAATCGTCCTCTGTGAATTCATATCAGTCTTCATAAATGTCCATTGTTTGGCATGAGTGGTTAGTAGATTTTTGTTGTGAAAGGACCACTATCGGGCACTGATTACAATATCCTAGTAATCTTATTTCTTAATGTGTTTCTTACCATTAAAACTGCTAGTGTTGAAAAAGTCCTCAACAGGAAAATCGGGTCTGAGAGCATAGGAAATGGCTGACTAGGATAGGATCCGAAGAATTATTAATAAATATCAAGAAGGCAGGTGTTAAAATTCACTTTTTGCTGAATGTAGTGACCTTAGTGCAGTGTGAACACCTTTAGTGCCTCCTAAGCTAGAACTCAGACAGCCAACACACAGTAATGCTCCTTTATTTTTTGATGAATTAGATTCTTTGTTTGCTTAATATTGGGCATATTGTGAACCCCCCCCCCCAAAAGGTAATGTTTTCATTCTCACCAAGTAAAGGATTATTTTAAAAAAGAAAACATTCTTTGATTTTGATAAAAGTACGGCAACTTGTTAAATAAGTGAGGAATAACCAATTCTATTCGGGGCTCCTCATGCAAAGGGGGAAAAAAAACGAGATGGATAGCATCCTACAAGGCATCCACCGGAATTGCATCTATATGATGTAGAGCTCCACACCTCTCTCTGCATGTCCCTAGCGTGGTGTCACTTTTCATATCTGATGCCATGGCCATTGAAAACCATAGGGGAGGGCAGCCCGGGTGGCTCAGTGGTTTGGTGCCACCTTCGACCCAGGGCATGATCCTGGAGACCCGGGATCAAGTCCCATGTCGGGCTCCCTGCATGGAGCCTGCTTCTCCCTCTGCCTGTGTCTCTGCCTCTCTCTCTTTCTCTGTGTTTCTCATGAATAAATAAATAAAATATTTTTTTAAAAAAGGGGGGAAGAAAAGAAAACCATAGGGGAAGGTACCAAATGGGTTATCAGTGACTGCCAGCATGATCTTAGGCAGTTTGTCCCGTTTCTCATTTTCTTTAGTTAGAGATAGCATTCTTAATTAGTCTTCTGTTTCACTGGCTTTAAGAGAAACAAATGTTAAAATATAAAATTGTTTTGTTTTCTTACAGGTCCTTCAGTCTTGGAGACTATGAGGGAGCCTCTGCACCCAGGGAAAATGTTACCCTTTACAGGGGGGAAGGGTAAACCAGTAGGGAATACAGTACAATCCCAACCCTACTGGGAGGGGCGGGAGGGAGGTGTTGCCGTCACTGTATTAAGTCGATGTTGGGAAATGTTTTAACATCTGGAGCCTTTGTGGGTGGAAATCTGTCTCCAATTACAACTCCACACTGGATGTGAAGAAGCAAAAAACAAAACAAAAACAAAAAAAAACAAAACCTATTCAGTCTACTCACAAAACAGTACATCCTGCAATATTATGGGGAATTGTACCAAAACAAGAACCACATAAATGATGCATAGGGATGAGAAAGAGGAAAAATTCTATAGCGCACAATAAAGGAAACCTAAGAATGGGGGTTACAAACAGTAAAGAAGCTTTTTTTATTATTATTATTTAAAAATTTTTATAAATTTTCCCACATGTTGGGGCCTTGTTTTTGCATGCTGATGAAGAACTACACAAATGAAGCTAATAGAATTAAAATCAGCTTGCCTACCCATAGCAGAAGCAGGTTCTTGGAAGTTACAATTTAAGGTACCCCAAAAAAGTTGGAAATAAAACAAAACAAATTGAAACAATGAAGCACCCTGTGAAATGCCAAATGAGTCACTCCTTTTACCTTTGTGGGGTGGGCAGGGAGGAGGGAATAAATGGGGTTGGGCGTATCAGACTAAAGATCGACATCTTGATTTTGCATTAAAACATTAATGTAGTGGATATAATTTGATGGTTGTACTTCATTAGATTTAATTTCTAGGCCAAGATGTTCTTTTTTAAAGTGCAGTTTAAGGTTCAGGCATGCATTCTGGCTCATAGTGATTGAAAGTACTTTAAATTAGTGGGAAAGTAGCATGCTTGCATCACATAGAGTGAGATTGGTATTCATTTACCTCTGTTGCGCCAGTTTGTGTTGCGGTTTACCAATTCAATATAGCCCTGCATTTAAAATTCCTTTTTAAGATTTGTGGATTTTTTATTTTTATTAAGAATATAGATATAAAGTACTGTAGTTTACAGCTAGGCCTTGAAATATCTTTTTAGGATCTTGTTAGGAGTAAGATTGATATTGTATTGTGTGTAACCCGCACAATGTGGAAAGCTGATATACCTGTGCAAAATCCTTGCCTCTGTGCTGTCAGTGTGATGTGCTTTCTGCATGGTTATATACTAGTGATTTTATCGAAACTTCTAAACCTTAAAATACATGGTAAAAGATCTGTAAGAGGCTGCATAAATGTTAGTTGGCACATAAAGACAATTGTAGAAGTTGAAGACATGATTGCTCTATTTCAATGTTTATTCCCACTCAACATATTGCCTTCTAAGCTTTCTTTTTTTTGTTCAAAGCATGATCTTAAAGATATGTTTAAGTTAATGGATGTAATGCAGGGTTCCTACACTGTATTGGCGCATGTTGGTGGCCCTCTGTGCCCTAGATATATATGCACACAGGGTGCAAGTAAAAAGCTACAGAGTGAAAGTTGGTTTGGATCCTCTTCATTTCATTTGTTTAGCTTTTCTGTTATTTTTCTCTACTTACATGTATTCCTGTGAATAAATCCTTGTTAAGTTAACCCTTTACTTTTCCTTCCATGTGTATTTTCTTATATACTGTGAATGTGAAAACCTAACTGGTACACTTGATCTTGTGTCCATATGAAAGTGCAAGTCTTTATTAATTTGGATTGCCTGAACAGTGTATCCCATGATGATGAAGGAAAATGGAGAGATTTTTCTTTTTAACTCTGCTGGTCAGAGATGAAGCCACACCTTTCCATTTTTCAATGCTGCATATTTAATCTGCAACAAAAATGTTAAGCCATAACAACCTTTTTATATTTTAGTTTGTCACCTTTGCATTGCAGAATAAATCCTGAATAACCATTTTTATAAGCAGTTGCTCCTCTTTGCATGGTTCTGTTCTTCTAAAGGTGTTGAATGATACAGCCATTGCACCGAAGTTTGAGCTGTATGCGTGTGAATTTTAAAATACCGTTTCAAAAAAATTTCAGATGCATGGTAGCATGCAGAAAAGGTTTTTGTTATTGTGTGTGTGTGTGTATATATGTGTGTGTATTTTTTTAAACATGTTCTTTCACTTTTTTTCCTCTACTTTGGCTTTGCAAATTTCAGTCTGTAGAGCCTGAAATCAAATCCTATTTTATAATGTCCAATTTTTTTTTTAATTATAAGTTGGATCCAAAGGGTATGTAGCATTTTGCTTTCTAGTACCTTGCTTCACTGGGAGCTCAAAATTTGCTTCATAGTCTTGAAAACCTGATGAGAGTAGCTGTTTTATCCTTAAATCCTAGTGATATGCTGTAGTTTTTCAAATATTTTTTAGAATTTAACATGAGAGATATCTTAGTATTCTGGAATAAGTAAAATTTAAGTTGAAAGAAATGGCAAAAGTCTTCTCTAAACACTTGACTAAGACAAACATAAAAACAACCTTCAATAAAGGTATCTGGACCTGTGATTGACCATTTTATATTGACTGAAAAGCAATTTGTCACCTATTCGGTTAAGAACTGGTTTCCAATTAAGCAGATATGTAACACAAGAATGTGCCCATTTTTGTCCCTTAACCTGTTTTTAAATTAAAAGGAATTTAATTTAAAAATAGACGGTAAAACTAATAAGTAAATACGACTGGCAACCTAATTGGGGTTGGATGTTTTGTGTTTCTCCCCTCACCCTCCCCCCAGGTTATTGTTTCTTCCTAATTTATATTTCAGATGCATAGTATAGCATAGGAATTTGCAGAAGCCATTTGAGTTATCTTTTGAGGTAAGCTCTGATTTAGCGTTTATTATTCTGATAAAACTAAATACATCATGGGATATATATATAAAGCAACTTAATTCTTGTGGTGTAGTCTTACTAGTTTTGAATGTTGACTGAATGTCTATGAACTTGTGTTTGTCTTTGTTACATTCCAGTGTTTTCTGCCTCTTGGCATGCTTAAAGCACGGCTTACTTCATCTGCTCCTTACACACTAAAGTGCTGTTAGTGTGCTCAACTACAGAAATAGCCGCTGCTAAGTGATGTAGATTTTCTACTTGAATATTTTTATGTTGTAGGAACCTCAGGAGGTCAGTGTTTACTGTTTTATATATGCCTTCTTTTTCCTGTTCGAGCTTCTCTCTTTGAAGGATTCTAACAGAACAAAAGCTGCTGATCAACCTAAGTTGGAAACAGAAAGTGTATTTAATATAATTTAAATGCATGTTTGGCAGTTCAGTGTTGTAGTCAGTCCATTAGCACGTGACACAGAATTCATTTATTCAGGAAAGAATTTTGCTTTTTGTATTGTCTAATCTCTTTAATAACTTCATACTGTGTAAAAAAAAAAATCACTTTTTTATATTTTTAAGTTGGTTATTTCCCAAATAATCAACATGTAAATAATCTTTAAGAGCCAGTTCTGATGCTTTACATTATTGCTACTTGATTTTGTGACGCAAGTTAGGTTTCAGAAGAATAGATTTTAAGACACTTAACCAAGCCATTACATCTTAAAAATGAAATAAGTAGCATACATTTTGTAATTAACATATTGATAAACACTGTGATTTTTTGTTAAGACTTTTTCATTGATCTGAATTGCTTAAATTGCATATATTGTAAAATAGGATCAGATGTATATTTTAAAATAATTTCAACTGACTTTCCTCTATTGAAATGCTTTGTCTACTCAGTTATGGAATATTCAGATACAAGTTTTATCTCAGGTGAATACTCTTGTATCCTTTTTGCTTTGGTGACATATGCTTATAAGGGGTCGTCATCCTTTGTTTCTTAGTGTATTTCATGAAGAATCTTTGCATTTAGTCAGATTTTCCAGTTCTTATCTAGCAGACTAGGGTGATACAGACCCCTCCTGGCAAGCCTTTTGCATGCAGGTTTACCTTGAAAGTGAGCTCAATTTGGTCCTCCTTTTCTCCAAACCTTTAAGATAGGGAAATGGATTTTTTTTTTTGTCCTGTATTAAATCACCCTGCATAGCTGAAATGCCAGAATTAAACTAATTATCTCTTAAGCCCTTTAGTCTAAATTTAACTTAAGCCCTTTGCCATAAGAAAAAAAAAGTGGGTTTTTTGCTTCATATAATTAATCTATATTATTCATATTGAATGTATTAACAGATAACGGTGCAAAAGACACTCTTCCCAAGAGAAGAGTGTGCCATGCATAACTGCAACTTAAATCCTTCTTTAGTAGTACTTTAAATAAAACACACAGCTTTGCTTATTGAGTTTTTGTTTTTGTCTTTTGCAAATATTACAAGGGGGAAAACACTAACTTGCTACTAGTACTGTTACTGAAGTGTAGGCATTGGAATCTTAAAACTGTGGTCTTCAGATTAAGGGATAATCTAGATGAAAAATCAGATCAGTAAAGCGCTGTGTAACAATATCATCTAGTAATTATGCCGTGCAAGAGCATTGTATACCTGCTTAGTACATTTCATACTGTATTAAATACGGAGATATTTCTAATGCCTCTGAAATTTTGCATAAAAGTTTCATTCACTTGTACACTTTCCAGGTGACTTGTGACTAATTTTTTCAGTCTAAAGTAGACCTTTCCCCCATTGGTATTACTTATATGTAGAGGATTCTTTATCTTTATGCCTAATTATTATACATGTTAATTTTAAGATATACATTTAAATTATAGCAACTGTTTATTGTGATTTGTATCCCAGAATGTATTGTGTTAAAAAAAAAAAACCTGTATGCATGATTTTGAGGGAAGTTAAAATGGTGATTTTTTTTTTCACCTCTTGTACATTTTAAAACCATACCAAATCTATTTGCCAAGCATTGTATCGCTAATTAGGAAAATAGTATTTTCCCTCTCATTACAATTTTTGTTCATCTACCTTAGAGTCCCCTTTTACTATGGCTTGGTATTACGCAGAATTATCTACTTTGCAAATCTAATTATCTTCCTCAAAGCCTACTATAACATGGTTAGCCTATAAGGCAGTGTTTGTCCCCTCCTAATAATACCAGCCTCCTGAAGGGGTTTTGCTCTACTTTCCCCGTATTACCTTATTGATGTTTTCCTATGTGGATATATAACCAAATTAAGATTGGATGATTTTTATGGAGATAATAATTAGACAATACTGTGTAATTAATTTTACTTAATAGATTATCATCTGTGAGAAGAGATGTTTAAACGTGGTTAATGACTTCACTTCATATTATTAAAGCAGTTTTACAATTAATATTCATGTTAACATTGGGTGCAATAATTTAGTAGTTTTAGCTTTAGTTATAAATAACTGGATCTTTCTGCTGACAACTTAGGTTGTATGAGTTATGCTTAAAAGCTTTAAATCTGATGTTTCCTGTACCTGCCACACTATGTTAGAATGTGTCCTTCAAATATATCCTCCTGCAACTTCTCAAACTGTACTAAATTGATATTTCTTGAAGTCTAACTCTGTGCTAACAGATCTTCATTTTAAATAGAATATGGTTTTAATTTTTGATAAGCTGCTGAATTTTAAAGAGAGTTTTTTGGGGCCACCAAATATTTTGGATCATGCAGAGAATATATATTGTACTGTAGTAATTTTGTATTTACATTTGTATGATGTGACATAATAGATGTGAATGTTAATCACTGCTTGACTATGTTAATAAAGTTGTTTAACTATAGATGTTTCACTCTGATTTTTAATGAAAGGAAATGAGCTTTCTTTTCCTCCCCCCACTTTGGGTCCTGATAAGTCTTGTTGTGTTGTTCTTGGGGTTTGGGGTTTTTGTTTGAGGGGTTTTTTTTCTTTTCCTTAGCTTACACATAGAACGCTCTTGTTTGACAACCATTTTTAAATTATTTTTTTATTTGTATAATTTAGTAAAAAAAGAAAAAAAAGAAGGAACATTTGCCCATGTTTTACTTTAACTGCTTTCGGTGGTGTGTTTCCTAAACAGCTGATTGTAGGTTCATTTCTTGGTGGGCAAGGAGGGAAAAATACTGCTCTGTAAAAGGAATTGAAAGACGAAGTCCTGAATAAATAAAACCACGTACGGATAGATTGCATGAATGTGTATGAATGTGTGTCCTATTAAGGCTCCCTATTTATCCTTCAAAAAAATTCAGGCTTGTGAATTTGGAAGTTAATATGACCGTCTTCTCTTCAGGTTGTAATCCAGTTATTACGGTTGCATGTGACTAATTCAAATTAAACATATTAATACATTTCAGGGGAAATGTGTGCACAGCTGTTGAGTGGTCTTTTTTGAGATTTTAGGACATCTCAGAACAAGGGAGGAACCTGAAATTAGATGAGTGCAACAACAACAACAAAAAAAAACGTTAAGGGAAATGAGGCTCCTCCGATTTCTTTCCTTTTGTTACCTGCTCATGGAATATTAGAATCTCCGTCGTGTTGCAGAGAAGAAGAAAAAAGAAAAACAGCTTTGCAATTTGGGTGGTATCTTACTCTAAAATACAAACCACATCTTCAAGAAAGATTCCGGAATCTAGGACGTGGGTTGTGGGCGAAGATGCCCCGAAGCCGCCGAATTATTTCTCAGGATCCCCATTTTTGCGGCAATCAATCGCAAAAGAAGTTGTACCCGAAGCTGAAAAAAAAAAAACAAAAAGCAAAACCTTTTTTTGGTAAGTCTCTAACATTTTAGGGAAACTGAAATACAGTCGATGTTTTCACTCTGTGCACAGGTCGTGGGCCGCGGGCGCGCCCCCGCCCCCCCCCCCCCCCCCCCCGGGTTCGCGTCGCCTCCTGGGAGCCGCTGGCCTGGGCGCCAGGACGACGCACACCGGGCGCGGCCGGGCAGCCACCTGCTGCGGGACATCGGGTCCCCGGGGCTTCCGGGGCACCTGCGGGGCCGGGGGCCGAGGGCAGCGCCCTCCGTGCGCTGGGGGCTGCGGGGTGACGCGAGGGCCACAGGGTGACGCGGGGCTGAGGTGTGACGCGGGGCCGCGGGGTGACGCGGGGCCGAGGTGTGACGCGGGGCCGCGGGGTGACGCGGGGCCGCGGGGTGACGCGGGACTGAGGTGTGACGTGGGGGCCGAGGTGTGACGCGGGGCTGAGGTGTGACGCGGGGCCGTGGGGTGACGCGGGGCTGAGGTGTGACGCGGGGCCGCGGGGTGACGCGGGGCTGAGGTGTGACGCGGGGCCGCGGGGTGACGCGGGGCTGAGGTGTGACGCGGGGCCGCGGGGTGACGCGGGACTGAGGTGTGACGCAGGGGCCGCGGGGTGACGCGGGGCTGAGGTGTGACGCGGGGCCGCGGGGTGACGCGGGGCTGAGGTGTGACGCGGGGCCGCGGGGTGACGCGGGACTGAGGTGTGACGCGGGGCCGCGGGGTGACGCGGGGCTGAGGTGTGACGCGGGGCCGCGGGGTGACGCGGGACTGAGGTGTGACGCGGGGCCGCGGGGTGACGCGGGACTGAGGTGTGACGTGGGGGCCGAGGTGTGACGCGGGACTGAGGTGTGACGCGGGGGCCGAGGTGTGACGCGGGGCTGAGGTGTGACGCGGGGCCGTGGGGTGACGCGGGGCTGAGGTGTGACGCGGGGCCGCGGGGTGACGCGGGACTGAGGTGTGACGTGGGGGCCGAGGTGTGACGCGGGGTGACGCGGGATCCGGGGGGATGATGCGGGGTCCGAGGTGTGACGCGGGGCCGCGGGGTGACGCGGGGCTGAGGTGTGATGCGGGGCCCGGGGGGTGACTCGGGGACCGAGGTGTGACGCGGGGCCGAGGTGTGACGCGGGGGCCGTGGGGTGACGCGGGGGCCGCGGGGTGACGCGGGACTGAGGTGTGACGCGGGGCCGCGGGGCTGAGGTGTGACGCGGGGCCGCGCGGTGACGCGGGGCTGAGGTGTGACGCGGGGCTGAGGTGTGACGCGGGGTGACGCGGGATCCGGGGGGATGATGCGGGGTCCGAGGTGTGACGCGGGGCCGCGGGGTGACACGGGGCTGAGGTGTGATGCGAGGCCCGGGGGGTGACTCGGGGACCGAGGTGTGACGCGGGGACGAGGTGTGACGCGGGGGCCGCGGGGTGACGCGGGGCCGAGGTGTGTCGCGGGGGCCGCGGGGTGACGCGGGGCCGAGCTGTGACACGGGGGCCAGGAGGTGACGCGGGGCCGAGGTGTGACGCGGGGCCGTGGTGTGACGCGGGACTGAGGTGTGACGCGGGGGCCGCGGGGTGACGCGGGGGCCGGGGGTATGATGCGGAGTCCGAGGTGTGACGCGGGGCTGAGGTGTGACGCGGGGGCCGCGGGGTGTCGCGGGGACCGAGGTGTGACGCGGGGGCCGCGGGGTGACGCGGGGGCCGCGGGGTGACGCGGGGCCGAGGTGTGACGCGGGGCCGCGGGGTGACGCGGGGCCGAGGGGTGACGTGGGGCCGAGGGGTGACGCGGGGCCGCGGGGTGACGCGGGGGCCGCGGGGTGACGCGGGGGCCGGGGGGATGATGCGGGGTCCGAGGTGTGACGTGGGGCTGCGGGGTGACGCGGGGCTGAGGTGTGACGCGGGTACCGAGGTGTGACGCGGGGCTGAGGTGTGACGCGGGGGCCGCGGGGTGACGCGGGGCCGGGGGGTGACGCGGGGCTGAGGGGTGACGCGGGGCCGAGGTGTGACGTGGGGCCGCGGGGTGACGCGGGGCCGAGGGGTGACGCGGGGCCGAGGTGTGACGCGGGGGCCGCGGGGTGACGCGGGGCTGAGGTGTGACGCGGTGACGCGGGGCGGCGGGGTGACTCAGGACCACGGGGTGACGCCCGCTCCCTCGCTCGGTGTCCAGCCCGCCCTGCCGTGTGTCCCGCGCCCCGGCTGCCGAGGGCGCCGCAGGCTCCTTCCGTGCAGGTGCCCGTGGGGGGCGGCCGGGGGGCGGCCGCGGCGGCAGGGAGGACAGTGCAGACGGTGGCTGTGGAGCCCGAGCCTGGAGGAGGAGCCCGTGGCGCTCCGCCGAGCGCAAGCCAAGGGAAGCGGCAGCCGGGCCTCGGCGGTCGGGGCACGTGGAGGGCGACTGTCCCCGCGACGTCGCCAGGCCGGGCACAGGCCCCAGGGACCGCCGGGGCTCCTAGAGGTGCCTTAGGGGAGGGGTCGGACCGGCCGCGGACGGGGGGCGGGCGGGGGGAGCTCCTCCACCGGGTTGGGTTTGGGGAACTCAGGCCTGTGGACGCGAGGCTGGGGGCGGGAGTGGAGGGCAGGCCCCTGGGGTCCGGGAGGCGACCTGGCCGCAGGCGCAGAGCTGGCAGCGATGACCCCAGACCCCCACGCCGAGGTCCTCCGTGGTGGAGCGGGAGCGCCCTGGGCCGCCCTGGTCCCCGAGCAGCTGCGCTTCTTGGAACCTGATGTCGTTCACGGATCGTGGGAGCTTTCCAAGAGCAGAGAGGTAACAGGGCTTCCCCGACGATGAAACTGGCCCAAAAGACGAGCAGCGGGTGTTTGTCTCAAGGCAGGAGCGTCCCAGGGCTGCTGTGAAGGAGCAGGAGGTGCCAGCAAGGCCAGGCCGTGCCAGGAGGCTGGGCCGTCCCAAGCCGCTCACTTCTTTTTTTTAATGACACCTGCAGAGGTGGAACTTCAAGGACGGCGGCTCAGGCCTCGCTGCCGAGTGGCTCAGGGGTTAAGCGTCTGCCTTCACCTTCAGGTCAGGATCCTAGGGTCCCGGGATCAAGTCCTGCGTCAGGCTCCAGGCTCAGGGGGAGCCTGCTTCTCCCTCTGCCGCAGCTCGTGCGCTCTCTCACTCTCTCAAATAAGACCTTTAAAAAATAGCTCAAAAGAACCAAATCTGGAAACCTCTAAATACACATGAAACTAGTATATGACACTTAAGTGAAAAAAAAAAAAAAAAAAGATGGATTATTTGACAACTGTTGAGCAAAACTGGGTAGACATTTGCAAAAAAAAAATCCTTCCTCAAATTGAGTAAGAAAATTCTAGATAGCTCTACATTAAAAACACTAATAAGAAAACAGAGACTAACAACTATATATAGTCTTAGTGTGGGAAGGCGTTTGTAGGTCGGACTCCCTAAAAGTCTCAAAGATTAGTTTAAAAAGCCTTAAAGTCTCTACATGACAAAGTAAAAACTTGGAAGAAACTTTGCAGCTCCTTCCACAGAAAAAAAAGGTTTTCTTAAATTCTAAAGACCCATCAGGCAGTGCCAGCGGGGAAGCAGGCGGAGGGCGGTAGGCGTCCACGGGATGAACCAGCTGCAGACGGGCTCCACACGGCACCTGGCGCTCACCGTGCAGGTGCGCTCACGTGGGTGAGTGTGGGGCCACGGCTGCCCCGCGCCCTCCCTGGGGATGCGAGCCCAGCTCCGGACACCGCCAGTGGGAAGGGCAACCTGGGAATGTCAGAAAAGGGGATCCCGGGGGGCTCAGCAGTGGAGCACCTGCCTTCGGCCCAGGGCGTGACCCTGGGGTCCCGGGATGGAGTCCCATGTTGGGCTCCCTGCGTGGAGCCTGCTTCTCCCTCTGCCTGTGTCTCTGCCTCTCTTTCTCTCTCTGTGTCTGTCATGAATAAATAAATAAAATCTTTTTTTAAAAAATAAAAACATAAAAAAGAGGGCACCTGGGTAGCTCACTGCTTAAGCATCTGCTTTTGGCTCAGGCCGTGACCCCGGGGTCCCGGGATCGAGTCCCGCATCGGGCTCCCTGCATGGAATGTGCTTCTCCATCTGCCTGTGTCTTTGCCTCTGTCTCTGTCTCTCATGAATAAATAAATAAAATCTTTAATAAATAATAAAACCTAAAAAAAAAAAAAAAAAGTCCTGAACACAGGAAGCCAGTTGCAGTAGGACACCTGCAGAAAAACCATCTCCATACAACTCAGAAACAGCCAACATTTGTTACAGGAGCACAGGAACACAGGTGCACAGGAGCACAGATGCACAGAAGCACAGGTGCACAGGAGCACAGGAGCACAGGTGCACAGGAGCACGGGTCCCAGAGAGCCACGGCAGGTGCCAGGAGGCCAGGTCGGGGGCTGCTCTCCAGGGGGCCCGGGGATGAGGCTCAGGGACACGTCCCAGGCCACCCACCACGCGTCCTCCTCTTAGAGCAGAAACAGACCGGCACTGAGGAAGCAGCCACGTGTCCGGCAGCGCTTCAGGGGCACTTGGAGCCGTGGCCTTAGGGACCGAAGAGCTGTGAGGACTGGCGGCCTGGCCCCGGCGCCCTCACATCTTCTACGAGGCCAGGTCAGCATCCCCCGGCCCGGACACGGGGCCCGCTAGTTGGCGGTCTCCTACCGCGACCCCCTTGCCGCAGCTGGACCCCACGCAAACCCTGCCCCCCCTTCCAAGGCCCACTGTGGACACGAGGGGCGGAAGGAGTTAATGTGGTTCTTTTTTTTTTTTTTCTTGAACTTTAGGATTTTAGGAGAATTTCTTTTTGTTAGGCCTCCTCCTCCTTTGGTCAATCCTTGTGCATTCTCTTGAAGGTTCTGGACACACACTTCGATGCTCTTGAGGTCCCTTTAGGCCTGAAGTGCGTCGGAGGAGGCTTGAGGCTGAGGTTGCCAGCAGGTGGGGCCGCGCCTGGCCGTGCTAGGCCGGTGGCACAGGAGCAGCTTTCCGCCCCTGCGGTTCACCCCCAGTCCTCCTCCAGGGAGAGAATCTGGAAGGCTGCCTGCCCTTCCTGAGCGCGAGCTTGTGAGCGGCAGCATTCCCATGTCGGGCCACACGGAGCCGCCCGACGGGGCCTGGGTGCAGAGTCCACAAGCCAGGGAACCCACCTCACGGCCCAGAGGCTGCGGAGCCCCCTGTGCTCCGGGAAGGCCCCCCACGCAAGGCGTGCTCCCCCCTCGCTCGGCCGTGTGCTGCTACCCGCACGGACCCCCAGACGCTCATCCATTCTCCGGGGCCCAGCCCAGTGCCACCGTCGCTTGTTGCTCAGATTGTTCCAGCTTTGACGTCCGGGAACTCTGCCAGCTTGGTGTCTGTACGCTTTGACAGGTGTCCCCCATCCTTTCTTGTTTCTGTCCTTAGCCCTTGCTCCCGTCTGGCCCTAAGTGATGCTCCGGGCTCACCTTGTGTTTTCCTGCTCCCGCCAGGCTCAGCTGGTTCCCCAAGGAGCCCCCCCCCTTTTATTGGCGATTGGGACTTCAGCCCCCAGGTCCGGGTGCGGGGCGTGCTGAGTGCCCTGCGTCCTCTCCCTGGGCAGGGCAAGGAACCCACGGATACGCACTAGCCCACGCATACGCGCCTACCTGCATTTATTTCCGTGCCAGTATGTAAAAATCAACAATTTTTTTTAAAGATTATATTTATTTATTCCTGAGAAACACACAGAGAGAGAGAACCAGAGACCGAGGCAGAGGAAGATGCAGGCTCCTGCGGGGGGCCCAACACGGGACTCGATCCCGGGGCCCCGGGGTCACGCCCTGGGCCCAAGGCACACGCTCCCCTCAGCCCCCCAGGGGCCCCTAAACCAACACAGGTGTATAGGGGTCCCTCCAACTCTAATCCGATCCAGCCCCCGCCTGCGCTTGCACCCCTGCCTCGCTCACCTCGCACCTGCTGCCCTGAGAGCCCGAACCTCACGGCCCACGCAGGCCGCACTCACTGGCTCCCTCACCTCCAGTGACCCCGTAAAGTGGTTCCAGGATCCGTAACCCGAACTGCTGACCACGGCGAGAAACCAGCTCGCACTCCCTGCCCCGCTCTCCGGGCTCAGCCTTGGGCTCGGCGGGAGCCCATGTCCTCACCCCACCCGAGCTTTCCTGGTGCTCACCCTACTGCTTAGACATGGAGGCCCACGTGTGTCCGTCTGCACCTGGGAGCCCATCTGCGTCCCCCCAACTTCTTGGTTGATTTCTTTTTTAAAAAACCTGCCTCCAGGGGGGCGTCTGGGGGGCTCAGTGGTTGAGCATCTGCCTTGGGCCCAGGCCGTGACCCCGGGGTCCCGGGATCGAGTCCCGCATCGGGCTCCCCGCAGGGAACCTGCTTCTCCCTCTACCTGGGTCTCTGCCTCTCTCTCTCTCTCCTGAATAAATAAGTAAATGTCTTAAAAAAAAAAAACTGCCTCCAGTAAACATCCTATGGATTTTGACAAATGTAGCACATCATTTCTCTGCCACCCTGTACTATGCGGGACAGGACAGTTCAATACCCCAAAAACTGTCCCTGTGAACAGCTACACTCTGTCGCTTCAGGCCTTGGCCGCCTCCGGTGTTTTCCATCCTTACAGTCTTGCCTCTTCGGCACCATCCTATAAATGAGTCATGCAGTGGAGAGCTCTTGAGTCTGGCTTCTTTTACTTTGGATAAATGCTTCTAGGATTTATCCACACTGCATGAATCGGGGGCTCATTTCTTGTTGTTTTAGGGGTTATTCCGCTGTATGAATGTGCGACAGCTTACTTTTTCCTTCCCTTGTCGAGGAACATCTTGGTCATTTCCAATTTTTGGAAATGACGAATGAGGCTGCTCTAAACCTGCACATACAGGTTTTTGTGTGAACATAAGGTACTCCGTTGGGGAAATATTGTTGTTTGGGGTCTTTAGGTGCAGGGGTAATTGGTTACACAGCGATGGTAACTGGTACTTTCTTTCTCCCCTGAACCACTTGAGAGTAAGTTGCAGGTGTCGCCTTATCTGTCCATACTTCAGCAGGTATTCCATAAAATACGCTCTTGCCTGAGCGTACTTTTACACAAAAGTAACCAAAATTAGATTCTAATTTGCATGCTGATTCCAGTTTTACCCATGGTCCCAATAATGTCATTTATAACAAAATAAAATGTCTGTATCCCTCCTTATAGTCAGGCAGGTGTGTGTCTCTTTTTAATCGAGAACCACTCCACAGTCATGGTCTTTCATGATATTGACATTTTTGAAGAGGATAAACCAATTATTTTATAAAATGTCCCACAATTTGGGTTTATTTACTGCTTCCTTACTACTGGACTCAGAAATATGCATTTTTGGCAGATGCCAGTTTGTGCTGCTATTAGTGATGTCAACTTTGATCTCTCTCTCTCTCTCTCTCTTTTTAGAGAACACACAAACTCATTCAAGGAAACTTACAGATTTGCTTAAACGATGCTTTCAGATTTGGGACTTTTAGCATTAGGGTGCTTTTATATATATCACTGGTGGCCGACAAAATTGTACTATCTATATCTATCTATCTATCTATCTATCTATCTATTTATATTTTAGAGAGAGAGAGGGAGTGGAGACAGGGGGTGGGTGGGGTGGGGCAGAGGGAGAGAGAGACTCTGAAGCCGGCTCCATGCTAGGCGACCAGGGGCTCGACCCCACAACCCTGAGGCCATGGCCTGAGGTGAAATCAAGAGTCCCATGGTTAATCGACTGAGCCACCCAGGGGCACCAACTTTGATCTCTTAATTAAGGTGATGTTTGCTCTATTTCTCAACCATCAAGTCACTATTTTTCCCTTTGTAACTGATAAATATCTTGTGGGCCGATAGCCCGAAATTATGCACATATTCTGTTTTAATGAGAATTCACTCCTTCATCTCAGCATTTATTGATTATTCTTTTTTTTTTTAAGACTTTATTTATTCACGAGAGACACACAGAGGCAGAGGCAGAGACACAGGCAGAGGGAGAAGCAGATGCCCCGGGCCGAAGGCAGACGCCTACTGCTGAGCCACCCAGGTGTCCCATTTTATTGATTTTTTAAAAAATATTTTATTTATTTATTTATTTGAGATAGTGAGAGGGAGCCAGTGGGGAGAGAAGGGGAGAAGCAGGCTGTCCCCTGAGCAGGAGGCCCAATGTGGGACTTGATTCTGGGACTCCGGGGTCACCCCCTGGGCTGAAGGCAGATGCCCAACAGCTGAGCCCCCCAGGCGTCTCCCGAGTGGATTTCTGAACAGATTTTTTTCTCTTACCCCCAGTGTCATCCATACCTGCTGTCTTGCATCCTGAGGTCGGAAGTAACCGCTGCTACTGTGTCCTGGGTCCACGAGCCGCAGAAGAGGGGGGCAGGTGGGGCCCTACACTCGGCACATCAATAAGGAGACCAGGAGGAGCCGGGCCGCCCCGTCCGTCCCCCTTCAGCGACCTGGTGCCCTCCTCATGGAGTGAAGTCCCCCCAGCTCCACCCTCCTGTTCCCCTTGGGGACAGTCCCGCAGCCCCACACTCCTGTGCCCGTGGGGACGGTCCCCCAGCCCCGCTCGCCTGTGCCCGTGGGGACGGTCCCCCATCCCTGCCCGCCTGTGCCCGTGGGGACGGTCCCCCAGCCCCGCCTTCCTGTGCCTGCAGCGGCGGTCCACCAGCCCCACTCGCCTGTGCCCGCGGGGACAGTCCCCCAGCAGCCGGGTGCCCCCAGGGCAGCGCTCCTGGTTCCCAGGTTCCGGGCTCCGTGGACCTGGATGTCCCCTCCCCAGACGCTGTCGCACGGATGGCGGCGGATCGCGCCCGGCTCAGAAGCTGCTGTCACCCCGACCTCCTCCTCCTAGGCCCGCAGGCAAAGGAGGGACACGATGTCCCCAGTAGGCCCGACGGTCCGAAGCAGCGCCCCGGGAGCAGGGAGCGACCCCGGCCCAGGCCCCCTGAGTGCTGCTGCCGCCCTCCGGTGCGCGTCTGGGAGCTTGCCCGGGTCACAGCCCCGGGGACCGTGGCTCCTGCGATGGCCGCTGGCCTCCTGGGGCTCCTACGGCTCAGCCGGCGGTGCTGCCCCACGTCGGAGAAAGGCCCTTAGGTCCTTAGGTCCTGTCAATCATACACCGTCAGGATTGCCCGGGGCATTAAAATGTTATGATTTTAACGAATTAATAAATTACGATTGACTTAATTGTTAAATAAACAAGTAAATACACTTACTTATTAATTACATTTCTTTTGGCTTGTATGGCTTGATGTATATTTTCCATCTTTTTTCTTCTTATGTTTCTTTTTTGTTTATTTTATTTATTTTTTTAAAGATTTTATTTATTTATTCATGAGAGACACACAGAGACAAAGACCCAGGCGGAGGATCACACCCTGAGCCAAAGGCAGACGCTCAATCGCTGAGCCACGAAGGCATCCCACTTCTTTTGTTTATCTTTTCTTTATCTTTATATGAACCACTTGAAAATGGCAATTGAGGGACGCCTGGTGGCTCAGTGGTTGAGCGTCAGCCCAGGTTGTGACCCCAGGTCCTGGGATCGAGCATGGAACCTGCTTCTCCCTCTGCCTGGGTCTCTGTCTCTCTCTCTGTCTCTCTCTCTCATGAATAAATAAATAAAACCTTAAAAAAAAAGGGGGGGGGGAAGAAAATGGCAATCTGAAAGCATATTGGATTTGCTTTTAAAATCCAGTCTGACAGTTTTCGTCTCATGAGAGTTTAATCCTTTTGCATATATTATGATTACTGCTGTGTGTGGATTTATCTCTATATCTGTCTCAACTCTTTCTCTCCTTGACTTTTTTTTTTTTTGGGGGGGGAATGATTAGACATTTTTCTTCTTTCTTTAATCCCTTTTTTCCCTATTAGTTTGAAAGTTGCATTCTTTTACGGTGATTTCAGCTATTTTAATGTGCATACCTAATATGTCATCCAAGGCTGTCTATAATTAACTAGTATTTTTGAGGTGGAGGGGAACAGTGCCAGGATCTTAGGATCTTGCCCACTCTGGCCCTCACCATCTCCCACTTATGTGCAATTATTGAATATTACTTAAGCTCTTGCTCTTTTAAAAAAAAAAACTCTATAAAGTATACATTATATTTACTTTTATATTTTACTTTTCTTTGGGTTTATCATCTTTCCTTATCATTTCCAATCTTTTGCCTAAAGTCAGTTTTTACATGCCTGAAGTATATATTTTAGAATTTCCTTTAGTTGTAGTAGCTCTATTTTTGCTTGTCTGAAAAAAAAAAAAAAAGACAAAAAACCTCTTAATTTTGTTTTTTTTTCTTGAAGGATATTTTGGCCTGGTAGATAATTATAGACTGACATTTATTTCCTCTTCGTACATTGAAGGTATTTTTTCACCCTCTTGAGCCTTACATTGTTGCTGTTAAAACATGAATCTTCAGTATAAATTGCCTTTGAGGCAAAGGGGTGGTGGGCTAGGTGATCTATTCCTGTTTTTAAGGTCTTTTTTTGTCTTTGGTGCCTCCTTTCACCATGATGAATCTGCACATGGAAATATTTTTAATGAATCCTGCTCGTAATGCACTGGACTTGCTAGGTCTGAAGATAAATATCTACTAATAATTTTTATCCATTCTCTTTGTTAAAACGAATGACTTTATTATATTTTTATTGAAGTAGAGCTGGCACACAATGTGCAACATGGTGGTTCAGATTCCCTATATGCTATGCCGTGCTCTCCCCACGTGCAGCGGCCATCCGTCCCCACACAACACTATTCTCCTACCTTCGACTCTCTTCCCTATGCTGAGGATTTCACCCTCCTGACTTAGTCATTCCATAACTGGAAATGTAGGTCTCCCAGTCCCCTTCACCCACGTTGCCCATTCACCCACCTCCAATCCATTCTCTTAAAATTATTGAAACTTCACTTTCATTTTTTAAAGCTCTTATTCACTTCTGGAACTGCCATTAAATGTTTGTCAGAGGGAACCCTGGGTGGCACAGCAGTTTAGCGCCTGCCTTTGGCCCAGGGCGCAATCCTGGAGACCCGGGATCAAATCCCACGTCAGGCTCCCGGTGCATGGAGCCTGCTTCTCCCTCTGCCTGTGTCTCTGCCTCTCTCTCTCTCTGTGTGTGTGACTATCATAAATAAATAAAAATTTAAATTAAAAAAAATAAATAAATGTTTGTCAGAACGTACTCCATCATCTATATCGTTTAATATTCTTTTACGATTTTAGCTCTTTCTCAATGTCTTCAGAGCTTTAGCTTTCAATTCACTAATTCTACCTTTGGTTCTGTCTAATTGGCCATTTAATTCTCCCATTGATATTTTTCTAAAATATTTTTAAAGGTTTAATTTATTTATTTTAGAGAGAGAGAAAGAGAGAGAAAGAGCACATACATGAAGATGGGAGGGGGCAAGACTCCAGGCTGAGCGTGGAACCCGAAGTGAGGCTCCACCTCATGACCCTGACACCATGACCTCAGCCAAAACCAAGAGTTGGATGCTCAGCTGAGTGAGCCACCAGGCGCCCGCCCCAGCCTCCAATTGAGTTTTAAGCTTTAATAATTATAGCATTGACCAAAATTCTACTTGACTCTTTTTCAAATCTGGTCATTTCACATAGTCTCTAATTCCTTGCTCATTATTTTCAATCATTTTTTGTTGTTGTTTTTGCCTTTCAACATACTCATTTCACTGTCCGATCATTTCGATATCTGAATGTATTGTGTGTCTGACTCTGGTATCTCTGATATCTCTCACTGCGGGTGCCTGGTTGGCTTGTGTTCTGTGATGTTCACCCTTGCTCTCATATTCCTTGAAATTTTATTCACAGAAATTCTTGAGCTGGGGTTTAAAGGACTGTCCTCCAGAGAGGATTTTTATTTCCCTCCACTACTTACTTGCCATATGAGTAGCCCAGGGCCCCTGAAATAAGTGTTCTGCTGGAGGTGTTTGTTTGCTTGCTTTTTCAAGTAGCATGAATCCAGAGGACAAGTTCATGTAAGTGCTAGCTTGTGTTTATTTTAGCAGATTTACCTTCTCCATCCAGTGTGAAGTTCAGGATTAGCAAGTTTCTTCATTCTTCCCTTCTTCACAGTAGGTTTGTTTCTAGTTCACCTTCACCTTGATGGCATTGCCTTTGATGTCTTAAATTATGACAAAGGTGACATTGTAAATCAATAACAGAATGACTCTACGCTTTTTTTTTTTTAAATAAGTAGGCTCCATGCCCAGCTTGGAGCCCAACTCGAGGCTTGAACTCAGGACCCTGACATGGAGAACTCAGCGGAGATCAAGAGCCCCACGCTTAACCGACTGAGCCACTCAGGCATCCCTCAATAACAGAATGAAAAGTTGGTAAACACTTGTGTGATAACCTGAAGAAAATTCAGTTAGATCCCTGTATCGTGCCTTAAGATGTATTCTTGAGAGATTAAAGACTTCAAGGTGAAAAGTGAAATCGGGGAAAGATTATAAATATACTCTTTATATTCTTTTTCTTCTGACGCAACTCAAGGATTTGGCGGAAATGGGACAAACTTGGTCACTCTAGGGCTCTTGGGGCAAGTCCCACTGATGAGCCTGTTGTTTTGGATTTTATGGAGTCAAGCAGGTGGCATCCAGGAGTGTAGCTACTGCTGCAAAACAAACCACTTCAGAAACCTGGTGGCTTAAAACAACAGCCCTTTATTATGCTCATCAATCTGCAGTTTGGGTGGGTCTAAGAAGGGAAGCCCATCTCTACTCAACATTTCATTGGCTGGTGGGACCTGCCTGAGGACTGGAGGATCCACTTTCAAGATGTGTCATCATAGGACTGGCAAGTTGGTCCTGGCTGTCGGCTGGCCTCTCAGCTGAGGATGTGTTCCCTGGGTTTCAGTTTCTGGCTGTACGGACCTCCCCACAGGCTGTGGGCTTCCTCACAGTGTGATGGTTTGGTTTCAAGGTGTGGTGTCCCAAGATAACCAGATGGACATTGTGTTGCTTTTTTATGAACTAGCATCCAAAGTCACATGGTATGATGACACCGAGGTCACAATCCTGCCCAGGTTCAAGGAAAGAAAACATAGGCCTCTCCCTGCCACACCTTTAAATTGCAAGAGTGTCAGAGGCACATTATAGCAGAGCATATGGGATGGGAGATGCTGTTTTGCCCATTTTTGGAAAATACATTCTCTCACAAGGAGATAAGCTGGCTGTAAACCTGCCTCTGTAACGTGACCCGGGAGGTAGCCGCTGAGCTCATGGATGAGCCTGTGCACCCGAGGACCTGAAACTACTGCTACCCGATTATTTGATGGGGCTTTGGGAGTTTGCCATTGACAGGAAGCGACTGCGTACCTTAGGCACACACCCACCTGGAATCTACCACCAGCACTGACTCACGACAACCCTCACAATACTTCCCAGTTTGGAATACTGCCTCAACCACTTAAAGACCGTGTGACCTTTCTGTGTCTCAGTTGCTCCATCTGTAGACTTGGGATAATAATGATGCCTGCTTTAGAAGGTTGTCATGATGATTAAGTTAATTGACTCGTGTAAAGGCTTAGAATAGTGTCTGCCATATAGTTAACCTGAAGGAGAGTCTACTCCAGGGACAAACTCACTGGGTCCTGTGCTCCCGCCCCCCCATGTTTCCAGGATGGAGTAAATTTCCTCCTGGCTGGAGAGGCTCTTCCAAGTGTCATGGTCCCAGTTGTGTCAACCAAAGAATTGCATGTAGGGGATCTGGGGTTGACCGCCTTCTACTAGTTTCTGAAAAAATCTGAGTAGTTATCTCATTTGGTCCGTGAGGGTGGAAAATGCTGGTCTGTGAGCGTGGAAGAGACTCACCTGGATCCTTCTGCTTTGGCCATCGTGGGCCGCTCACCGTGTCCACCCCGTAGGGGGGCACCTGCTGGGCTGCTGCCCTCTGGCCAGTGAGGCTCTGGAGCGCAGCAGGTGTCCCCATCGGGAGCCCACGGGGAGAGGCAGAGAGCCCGTCAGCCACCAGGCTTCCCAGCAACCTCCCAGCGGCCAGCTCGAGCCTCCGGGCCTGGGCAGGACAATGAGCCCACAGGAAGGCCAGCGGTCACAGGAGGACAATCAGCCTTTGAGAAATAAGAGGAAGTGACTTCTAATGAAAACAAGTCAAGACATGAAACAGGAGAACTTCTGCTTTGCCGCCCCTTCTCCAAATCCCCATAAACAGCAAAGAAATAGAAAAACAAATTCAAGGCGGCGCAGGAAAGCCAGAAAGGCCATGTTGTAAGGAAAGCGATAAAGGAAATGAGGATCGGCCGCCAGACCAACCTAGCGGAGCAGAACCTGAACCCCTTCCCGAGCCGGGGCCCCGGAGCAGTTAACGAAACAAGGCAGCGGTTGAGCCCAGCTGCTCCGGCCTGGAGGCCTCCGCCGCGCCCAGCGGGGTGCGCTCCACAAGGCCAAGGGCCTGGTCCCAGGAAGTCTGCTCTGTCGGCTGGCCGCTCTCCCAGGCTTGGGGGCCGGTGTGCACGTCTTTCCGACGCACCCCCCAAGTGAGGTGCTGCTGGCCTGACAGGGCCCGGGGAGGCCTGATATGGGCCCAGGGAGGCACCAGGACACAGCGATCAGCAGCTGCTGCAAACCCAGGCGGGCTCCCCTCCTCCCAGAGCCGCGGTTAAACATTTACCAGCAGATGACAGTGTGTGTGTGTGGGGGGACTAAGGTCACAGAGAAAGGACAATGCCCCGGCGGTCAGGGAGACTGAGGGAAAAAGAGAACTTACCTACTTAGCCTCTCCCATGAGGCCGATTCCTGTAACCAAACATGCATTCGCTGCCATGTAAACAGTTCTTCTTTTTCTTTTTATTCTTCTTTTTTAAGATTTTATTTATTTATTCATGAGAAACAGAGAGAGAGAGGCAGAGACACAGGCAGAGGGAGAAGCAGGCTCCTTCAGGGAACCCAATGTTGGACTTGATCCCGGGACTCCAAGATCACGCCCTGGGCCAGAGGCAGGTGCTAAACCGCTGAGCCACCCAGGGATCCCCTGAAGAAAATTTTAAAATGATTGCTAAACCTAATAATTGCAGCGAATATGCAACAAATGAGTTGGAAAACTGAGTTGAGAAAATTCTCCTGGGATGCCTGGTTGGCTCAGTGGTTGGGTGTCTGCCTTTGGCTCGGGTCCTGATCCTGTGGTCCGGGATTGAGTCCCACATCAGGGCTCCTTGTGGGGACCCTGCTTCTCCTTCTGCCTGTGTCTCTGCCTCTCTCTGTGTGTGTCTCTCATGAATAAATAAATAAAATCTTTATTAAAAAGAGAGAAAATTCTTCCAAAATGGTATGGTAAGAAAAGACAAAGGAGAAGGAGAAAAAAAAGAAGAAAAAAGAAGAAAGAGAGAGGGAGAAAAGGAGGGAAGGATGGGATGGAGAGAAAGGAAAAGAAAGAAAGAAAGAAAGAAAGAAAGAAAGAAAGAAAGAAAGAAAGAAAGAAGAAAGAAAGAAGAAAGAAAGAAAGAAAGAAAGAAAGAAAGAAAGAAAGAGAAAGAAAGGAAGAAAGAAAGAAAGAAGAGAGGGAGAAAGAAAGAAGAGAGGGAGAAAGAAGGAGAAAAGAAAAAAATAATGTTAAAAGACATGGAAGATAAATACAACAAAAACTATAGGTATAGGACTGTGAGAATTAAAAGGAAGAAATTAAAAAAAATTAAAAAATAAATAAATAAAAGGAAGAAATTATCAAAGAAATAAGAAAAGAACATTTCCTGGAACTAAAGAGGGACATGGACAGAAGGGGCCTATTCAATGCCAGGCAGAGTAAAAGCAATATTATCTTCTGAAGGTATCTGCGTATTAACCTGACAAAGAAAAGTTAAGTCATTCCCTGTCTCTGATTTTAGAAACCACCCATGAGTAATGCAAAGAATGAGAAGCAGTAACGCCAACTCCATATCTGATGAAACTAGAAGGCATCTGTAGCTAAAATAGGAAGGAATCATGCCAGCCTGGCAAAGGTCAGACGGACGCAGGGGAGCATGGGGCCCAGAGCTGCAGAGCTGAGAACAGGCCGGTGGGGACCATCCCTCCAAAGTAGAGAGCTTGGCTTAAGGGGACAATTGGTAGTCCCTCCTTTGCAACAATGTAATGAAGAGGTGGGAACTTCTCTGGCATCAGTTTGTTCCTGAGAAAAAGCTAAGGAAGTTGACTTAAGCAAAAAATATCATAGAGTAATCATATTTTCCAGGAAGCCGTCTGTTGTTGAGGGAGGGGGGAGAGGGAGAGAGACTGCCTTGGGTCACCCCTTTGAGGCCGACGCTGGTGGGCTACGGAGGAGCAAAATCTAAAGGAACTGATACACACGCATCACCATGTGCTGTGAGGAGAGTTTCTTCTGACCTTGAATGGCGTCTTGGCCTTTGTCACACGGAATTCCAGTAAATGGCTATCCAAATAGCTTATTTAAAGCTGAATAAGTAAAAAAAAAAAAAAAAAAAGAGAGAGAGAGAGAAAGAAAGAAAGAAAAGGAAAATAAAAAAGCTAAATAAGTAAAAAAAGAAAAAAGTGCTATCATAGGAGCAATAGAAAGAGAGAAGAAAGAATGCTGATGGGGGGTGGAGGGGCAGGCAAACCAAATGACAGATGAAGAAGTCTCACCGTGAAGCAGATAAAAACTGAGACAAAACAAGTTGTCATTAAGTTTTAAATTTTTATCTCTATTAAATTGATCTGTGTAAAATAAGAGCACAAAGCAGAAATATTTAAAGGAATGTAATAACATGTAATAACATGAAGACATGTGTTTCTTTGTGTTGTGACACAAGATAGTTGGGCTCAGGGAGAAATGGAAAGAAAAGAAAAAAATTGTTGAGGGGCACCTGGCTGGCTCGGTCGGTAGAGCATGTGACGGTTAATCTCAGAGTCCTGAGTTTGAGCTCCAGGTTGGGCGTAGAGATCACATTTTAAAAAGCTTTCTAGAAAAGGGCAGCCCAGGTGGCTTCAACCCGGGGCATAACCCTGGGGTCCTGGGACCGAGTCCCGCATTGGGGTCCCTGCATGGAGCCTGCTCCTCCCTCTGCCTGGGTCTCTGCCTCTCTCTCTCCTCTGTGTTTCTCATGAATGAATAAGTAAATAAAATCTTTCAAAAAAAAAAAAAAGCTAGAAAAAACATTTGCAGATAGGAACCTGACATGAGAGGCAGCACAATGGAAAATAGGTGTTGCTGAAAGCACAATGAGGTAGGCACACAAAGGAGAAGAGGACTTAAAAAAAAAAGAAACAGAACAAAAAGAAAAAACAAAATTATCATTTTTGGAAAACAAGGAAAAGAAAACCTATATATGTACGATTGGTGTCTGTCAGTTTACACACTGAAATAAACTAGTGAAGGTATCATTCAAATGAACATTTAGGAAGTATTTAAGATATAATTCAAGAGAATATTCCAGTAACAAAAGACTTATCCTAACGGATTGAAGAGACACAACGTATCGTTGGCCAAATCTACTTGCCAGCTACCAAAATTTGTTTTCCCCTTCTTCCAAAGAGCCAGGCATCCGGCTGGACTCCCTGCATCCCTATGTGAAGAAGAGCCGTCCTATGATCTACTTCCCCTCTTCGGACATAATCACAAAGGCTTCTGGGTCTTTTGGCTCAGACTAAATGCAAAGACAAGCCTAGGTACCAGTTTCTTATATATGCTTCCCAAGATAGGATGTAAACGCGTAAGAAAATACACTATACATAAATTGTGTGTGTGTGTATATATATGTATAAAATGTCTATGTGAAAAAAAAAGGCTATGTGTATATATATATATATATATATACATGTGAGCATATACGTTTGCATATGTGTACACATATACAGTATCCTTTTTTTAAGATCTTATTTTTAAGCAATCTGTACACCCAATGTGGGGCCTGAACTTATAACCCCGAGATCAAGAGTCGCTTGCTCTGCTGACTGAGTCAGCCTGGTGCTCCCACAGTTTTCTTCTTTTCATGCAAATGGGACATGCCATACGTTTTGCTGTGCACCTTGCTTGCTTCTGTTTATTCACACACCTTGAACACCATGGTAGTATATCTGGAGAGGTGTGGTGGTGAACAGTTAGCACCACATTGTCTTGCCCCTGTGTAGCTTGTTCTAGCAGCCAGCGTGCTCTTGCTGGGTCGTGATCCTCCTCTGCTGAAGGCCCTGTGATGGCCTCTTAGGATTCTCCCAACAACACCTGAAGTTGTTCTGTGGCCTACGAGGCTCTGGGTGACCTGGTCTCTGGTTTTTCCTCGTTTTCTACGGCTCCTACCTGCTTGTTCTGCTTAAGCCACACCACCTTCATTGCTTTATGCACCCCCTTTTCCTTCTTCCTGGAGGGACTATGCCCCCAGACAGCCGGTGACTCCACTCACCTTCTCAGAGAGGCCTTCCTCCAACATTCTCCCTGAAATAGTGCCCCCGTCACCCCTGGGCCTCTTAATAACATGCACAGCTTGCATTTATCACGTTTCCTATATGCCGGACACTATTCTAAGTATTTTCCATGTTTTAAAGAATTAAGTCCTTACAGCAACTCTCTGGGGCAGGTGCTAGTATTATCTGCACTTTACAGACGTGCGGTTGGGTCGCACAAGTAGTTGAGTAGCTTCCCCGAGATCAGAGAGCTCACGAGTATCAGCGTCAGGATTAAAATCTTAGTTCCAGAGCCATATTTTATTTAGTCGCTCAATTGCTTTTTTTTTTTTTTTTTTTTAAGATTTTATCTATTTATTTGAGAGAGAGAGCAAAGGGCACAAGCAGGGGGAGCAGCAGGGGGAGAAGGAGAAGCAGGCTCCCTTTGGGGAGCCTCGATCCCAGGACCTTGGCTCACAACCTGAGCTGAAGGCAGACGCTCAACCCACGGAGCCACCCAGGTCCCTCTCTCATCTGCTATTTTAAAATAAAATATTAGGGCAGCCTGGGTGCTCGGCGGTTTAGCAAAATCTTCAGCCCAGGGCCTGACCCTAGAGACCTGGGATCGAGTCCCACATTGGGCTCCCTGCCTGGAGCCTGCTTCTCCCTCTGCCTGTGTCTCTGCCTCTCTCTCCCTCTCTCTGTGTCTCTCATGAATAAATAAATAAATAAATAAATAAATAAATAAATAAATAAATAAAATCTTTTTTTTTTAATAAATAAAATCTTTAAAAAATATATAAAACATAAAATACTTTATGGCCCTTGATCTCTCTTATTTCTTTTTGTCTTATTTTTTTAATGTAATACTTATCACTAGACTATGTGTCTCCTAACATAGTGCAGACATTATACTCTATATTTACTTACATATTTTATTTTATTTTTGCCTGGCATTCCTACTGTGCTGTAAGATTTCTGAGAGCAGGATTTACCTGTTCTCTTCATTACCGTGTGTCATACACGTAAAACAGTACCAACACGCAACACACAATTGTTGAATGAGTGAATGGGGATGTGTACTTGTAGATATATCCACACCCCCAATGTGGGAGCCCATATGGAAACATCGAGAAATAGGAGATGATGTGTTTTCAAGAGTGAACAAAGAAGGACGAATCCCCACAACCACCAATACAAGCACATGCACCTGCAAAAAAAAAAAGAGAAAAAGAAAAACAATAATTATGCCACATAGAACAGCATAGAGCTGTTTGTGTCAAGATAAAAACTACTTAATAATCTAGAGACACCCGGGTGGCTCAGCGGTTGCGCGTCTGCCTTTGACTCAGGTTGTGACCCTGGGGTCCTGGGATCGAGACCTGCATCAGGCTCCCCACATGGAGCCTGCTTCTCCCTCTGCTTGTGTCTCTCCCTCTTTCTCTCTCATGAATAAATAAATAAAAATCTTAAAAATAAATAAACAAATAAAATCTTAAAAAAAACCTTAATCTAAAGGCTATATGTGTAAATACATGGGGAAAACAAGAAATATAAGTGAGATTACCCAGAAGGTAATGGCTTGGCAGTTTCTTTTTTTGGAGGAGTTATCCTTGAAGACAGCTTGAAGAAAGAAGTGGTTTTAGCTAGTATGTGGGAAGTGGGAAGAAAAAAAATAACATACATCTTCTGGACCTAAATGAAAAGAAAAATAACTAATTGGTGACAGTTTGTTCTTGAAACAATATTAAAAAAGCATATGAAGGGATCCCTGGGTGGCGCAGCAGTTTGGCGCCTGCCTTTGGCCCAGGGCGCGATCCTGGAGACCTGGGATCGAATCCCACGTCGGGCTCCCGGTGCCTGGAGCCTGCTTCTCCCTCTGCCTATGTCTCTGCCTCTCTCTCTCTCTCTGTGACTATCATAAATAAATAAAAATTTAAAAAAAAAAAAAAAAAAAAAAAAAAAAAAAAAAAAAAAAAAAAAAAAGCATATGAAGGCAGATGTCATCCAGTGGACTTGTAAAACTAGACATGAAGCTTTATTGGGTCATCTTTGGATCTGGCCAGTTTGGCCCAGACCAGCTGCCTCCCTGCAAGCTCATCAGAATTCCCGGGTCTTAAGGATTTGATAGGGAACATCGCAGTCCTGCCTACAGATGGACTTGGTTGTTTGTTCCCTCTGCTTGTCAGAAGTGACTGGTTTCTAGTACAATGACCAGACATCCTGTTTAGGGTGGGACAGCCCTAGATTTTGATTGGAATCTGAGTTTTGGACAATTACATTTTTTGCGTGTTTCAGAATTGACGGTGTGGAGAGAAAAGACTTAATTATTTATTTTAAGATTTAATTTAATTTATTTATTTGAGAGGGCGAGAGCTGAGTAAGAGAGAGCATGAGCACAGGGAGGAGGAGGCGCACAGGGAGAGAAAGAAGCAGCCTCCCCACCCAGCAGGGAACCAGACACGGGGCTCAATCCCAAGACCCCGGGATCAGGACCTGAGCTGAACGCAGACGCTTAACCCCCTGAGCCACCCAGGAGCCCTGAGGAAAGACTTAGTAAAATAGAAAGATGTTGGGATCCCTGGGTGGCTCAGCGGTTTGGCGCCTGGCTTCAGCCCAGGTCATGATCCTGGTGTCCTGGGATCGAGTCCCGCATTGGGCTCCCTGCAGGGAGCCTGCTTCTCCCTCTGCCTTTGTCTCTGCCTCTCTCTCTCTGTGTCTTTCATGCTTTCATGGATAAATAAATAAAATCTTTAAAAAAAAAAAGAGTAAGATGTAAATACATTTGTTGGAAATTTTTATGGGATCCTCATTAGTTCACATTCACGTTCACTCAGAGCACCTAGGTTCGAAGGAGCTGTCGAATGAACACCAGGCCATGAGTTAAAAAGAAAAAAAAACAAACATAAATAAAAGCCCTGGGTGGATGAATTTAACGTTCACCCTTGATCCGTTATATATATATATATATTTTTTTTTTTTTTTTTTAACCTGTTTCTTGAGGACTTGCCCACCTTTCTTCATAATACTTGGGTCACGCGTTTACCACTGTTAGTAAGTCTACCACAAGCCAGCAGTAGTTTGCCATCCGTTAGTCGTTTGACCTTGGCAACTTATTTAATCTTCTGGAGCATCAGTAAGCCTGGGATCCTAACAGTGTGGCCTCAAAGGGTCAGTGTGGGGACTCGGGGAGGTCACACACGGAGGGGACGCTGCCCGTGCAGAAGTACAATTGCGCGATGCAATTAGGACGACTTTTTCCAACTATGTGATCACAATCCTTATTGGCCATAAAGCTAGAAGCACCCTCCTGAAGCTCCAACTTTGCTCTGGATTCCACGTCCTTTCTTCTGACTCAAGGACCCCGTTTCTACAATTATCTCCCCCTTCCATCTCTGGCTCATCCCCTCTGGCGTCCAAGCTCATCTTCAGGCTCTCCCCCTTCCGTCCCTGCTCCTTTCAGGAGCCGCCTACCTCGCCCTCCCCTTTCACAGCAAAACTTTTCGAACAAGTTGGCTTTCCTGGTGGTCTTTGCTTCCCCTTCCCTCTTCCACCCACTGGAATCACAGTCACACAGCCGCGGAGAAGGCGGCGTGTGCAGACCCGTCCCTCGCTCCGGCTGACTGCGGTGGGCATTTCCCCGTGTTTGTCACCCACTGACCAGTCCTACAACCTTCTCTTGGCTTCAGCGTTACCCCTTGGTCCTGACCCTTCTACTTTGCTACTCTTCCTTAATCTCTTTGCTGGCTCAGCTCCTCCCTTTTTATTCAGGTCCCCCCTCCTCTCCTGTCTCTCTCTGTGGTCTCATCTGTATTTGTCCATGACCCTGAAAGGTGCGGCATCTGTCCAGCCTCTGTCCTGAGCTCCAGAACCACACGCCCAGTTGCCTGGTAGTCGTTGCCACTTGGACTTCCAGCGGGCAGGCACCTGGAACCCAACCCGGCCAATCAGAGGCCTTGGGTCTTCCTCCCTTTCTCCGGAACAGCTGCTTTTTGAGTCTTTTCCATCGGTACCATCTTACCTCTGGTATCATCCTGGATTTCTTGCTTCCCCGCGTGCCCCATACCCCGCCAGCAGCACATCCCGTCCGCTTCACAATCCAAGCGCATCTGGGGGTGGCTGCTGCGTCCCTATCCCCTCCATTGCCCGCAGGAGCCTGCTGCTCTCCTCTCCCGCCCTGACTGTTGCATCCCTCCTGCAGGTGCCTCCGAGTCACCAGCCACGACCCTCCCTCCTCATCCCTTGGCACGGCGCGGTCCATGCGATCTTTCACAGCATAAAGCAGGCATCTCTGAGGCCGTAAGCCCTCCCCTGGCTTCCTAGGCCCCTTGGGCTACGCGCTGGCCTCTCTACCCTCGGGTCTGCTTTCCTCTCCGGCTTCATCTCCCGTCTTCCCCCGTTGGCCTGCTGCTCCTGCCCTGCGGCCTCCTTTCCACTCCTTCGGACGCAGGGAGCTCACTGCTAACTCTGGGCCTTCACGTGGTTGGATCCTTGGAGGGGCCTCTGGGCAGATGTTGGCATGGCTGTTGCCTTTGGTTCACTCAGGTCCTGGCTCAAACGTCACTTCCTTAGAGATGCTACGGTGGGTGAAGAGGTCACCCTCCCTCCCACAGTCCATCCCAAGTGAATCACTATGCTAGAGGATCTCATCCTTAGGGACTGTCTTCCCACACTTAGTGGGAAGGAGTGAATTATGTGGACCTCCCAGTGTGTAGAAGAGGGTCTAGCTTAATATAGGTGTTCGCGAAACGTCTGTTACACAAACGGAGGGGTGCGGCGCCCTGCTTCCCCTCCCTGGACGCAGAGCCCACCCTTCTCCCGGGCGCACTGCTGCCCCTGAAATCCAGTGCCACGGGGCGTGTACAACGGGCTCCGGCTCTCTGCTCAGGCTGCAGCAAATCTTCAAGGGAGACCAGGCCCACTCCTTCTATTCGGAGCTGATCAAAGATGCCTCTTCCCGTGGGTTCCTATGGTTATAATCCCTAGGGCTCTGTCCTTCCAGGCCCCATATACCGTTAGCCCCTAGGAGGCTAGCCCAACCCAGAAGCGCAGAGTTTTAAAAGTTGCTCTGGATCCCACTGCCCCAGGGACTAGAGACCTCTGGGCTAATGGAAGAAAGCCCCTGTGAATCCAGGGCAATTTCCTGTCACTTTCTTAAAAAGAGGGAGAGGGATCCCTGGGTGGCTCAGCGGTTTAGCACCTGCCCTTGGTCCAGGGTGCGATCCTGGAGTCCCGGGATCGAGTCCCACGTTGGGTCCCCAGCATGGAGCCTGCTTCTCCCTCTGCCTGTGTCTCTGTCTCTGTCTCTCTCTATGTCTATCATGAATAAATAAATAAATCTTAAAAAAAAAAAGAAAGAAAAGAAGGAGAGAGAGAAAGAGAGAGAGGTGGGGAGGGAGAAAAACAAAAGGGGACAAATTGAATTTCTTTGAGGTTATCCTTCTGAACAAACAGTGACTTGTTCATTTTGTTCATTTTTCATTTAATAAATGTTTATTGCCAACTGTACACCAGGCACTCTTCTGGGCACATTGTTTTGGATTGTCATTGTCTCCATTGTCTTATTTCTTATGAGTCTATGTCAGATTGTGAATTTTTTTTTAAGATTTTATTTATTTATTCATGAAAGACACAGAGAGAGAGAGGCAGAGACACAGGCAGAGGGAGAAGCAGGCTCCATGCAGGGAGCCCAACATGGGACTCGATCCCGGGTCTCCAGGATCACACCCTGGGCTGAAGGCGGTGCTAAACCGCTGAGCCACCTGGGCTGCCCAGATTGTGAATTTTGTAAGAGCAGAGAGTCTTTTCATTGTGTTAAGTGCCCAATAATTGTTCATTGTTTGAATGACTGAGAGGAGAGAGTTAATGAAAGACCTAGGAAGATATGGCCCAGTGACATTTATTTTTATTTATTTTTTATTTTTTTTGGCCCAGTGACATTTATACTCAAATCAAAACAAAGGACAGTGATTGCTCTTTATATCCTACTTTAGAATACATTTTAGGTGTTTAGTAATTGTCACAATCTCAACACCTGAACGCATACATTTTCCATTTTCTTTTGATTTTGTCCATTTATATGCATATTTGTACACTCATCATTTTAATGTATCTTCCTTATCATCTTCTCTTTCCACTTAACATTTTTGTATGTGTCTACAGTATTGTACCTTTTTGACTTTCTGTAATTCGTACATTTTTGACTTTCTGTAATTGAGCAAATTCTCCTTTCTTACCTGTTTTTTAAAGATTGTATTTATTTATTCTGAGAGAGACACACACACACACAGAGGCAGAGACACAGGCAGAGGGAGAAGCAGGCTCCATGCTCCCCGATGCAGGACTCGATCCCAGGACCCCGAGGTCATGCCCTGAGCCGAAGGCAGGTGCTCAACCATTGAGCCACCCAGGTGTCTCTCCTTTCTTACTTTAAAAAAAAAAAAAAAAAAAAATTTAGGTCATCTCAGTGCCCCTCATAACGTGGGGCTGGAACTCATGATCTTGAGATCAAGAGTTGCGTGCTCCGCCGGCCAAATCAGGCAGGTGCCCCTATCTTTTTCTTTTTTTTTTCCACTTTTGAAACTTGTGTTGGGTTTCCTGTGGTCAGCAGCACTGTAAACCCCTGAACAACCTGTCAGGTGTTCTGTGTTTGTTTCACAGCATGATGATAGAGTCCATCAGAAAGCACATCTCATTCTGGATTTAGAGAGGACGCCACACCGAAGAACAGCCAGTGAACCCCGGGTGCACTCAGGACAGAAGCCGGGTGTGCCCAGAAGCTGCTCTGACACAGACCAGCGCGTGGAGGATGATATTTAGCTCCAGTCTGCACTTTGATGAGCGTGTCTGTGTCTCCCCGCCCTTGCAGAGCAGTCTGGCTGCACACCATCTGTTAAGCTTTTGCTTTTCTCTCTGTTTTGCGTAAAGCTCTGGCTTTCGATATGCTGTTGTTGAGTGGGGACAAACAGGAGAGCGCCAGACTCCAGGGATCTGCCTCTTTCTCTTCTTTCAATGGAGCTTAGTTCTTTTGCCCCCTGTTCTCGCCCAGTACAAGATGCGGGTTGCATACAGGGTCTACTGCATCCCGCACTGGATGCTGCCCTTGAAGAGATCAGCAGGATGTAGGAGAGGGTTAGCGCAGCTTCTCCTCTTCCACTCTCATCTTGGAAACACATAGAAGCACCTTTGCAAAATTGTATTGAAAATAAATGGGAAAAAATGTGTTTTATTTTGTAGCCTACTCTCCGGGAATAGAACTGGTTTCGAATGAAGTAATGAGGAAATGGCCTTTGTAACTGAATGTTGATTAAGGAGGTGTGAGCTGTGACCTCAAGATGGGAAGTACAAGATCAAACTAAGGAATGAAAACGGATATCTTGTCCTCAAATCTGGGAGACAAGCCATATTTTGTAAAACCAGAGAATGTAGATTTAGGTAATTTTGTGTTAATTTCTCCTCTCTTATTTGCTACCACTTGTCAAGTCGTGGGTGTTTTGTTACCGCGTTAGTAGTAACGCACATGCTTGGGGCAGAGTTTAGTGGGGACCAGCAGCAACCCCTGGAAGCCAGTTTTTGAATATTATTATCTCAATTTTTATTACAAAAGGCAGCTTATCCTTTAAGAAGCGTACTCAAGCTGGGGTGCCTGGGTGGCTCTGTAGGTTAGGTGGCTAACTCTTGATTTTGGCTCAGGTCATCATGATCTCAGGCTTCTGGGGTCAGGCTCTGTGCTCAGTGGGGAGTCTGCTTGAGAATTCTCTCTGTACCTCCATCTGCTCTCTCTCTCTCTCTCTCTCTCTCTCTCTCTCTCGCAAATAAATAACCCTTAAAAAAAGTATATTCAAA
This sequence comes from Canis lupus dingo, assembly GCF_003254725.2. Taxonomy (NCBI): domain Eukaryota; kingdom Metazoa; phylum Chordata; class Mammalia; order Carnivora; family Canidae; genus Canis; species Canis lupus. Next base: position 54,528,342 of record NC_064244.1, read on the forward strand.
GGATGTCTGGGTGGCTCAGTGGTTGAGTGTCTGTCTTTGACTTAGGGCATGATCCCAGGGTCTGGGATCGAGTCCCCTATCAGGCTCCTGCAGAGAACCTGCCTCTCCGTCTGCCTATGTCTCTGCCTCTCTCTCTTTCTCTCTCTCTCTGTATCTCATGAATAAATAAATAACATTTAAGAAATTAAAAAAAAGTATATTCAAGCCCCAAAGAATTCTTTCGAAAAAATCAATGTGAGAAAATTATATCAAGTAGAATGTAAATAATGCCATTTTTTTATAAAACTCTAAGACCTAGCACCAAGGGTATGAGTAAAAGAATGGAGTCACTGCATAATCAAAATCTCATCCACCGTGACATTTCTATGATAGGTGCAGTCATTCATCCACTGTCTCACCGCATGTTTATTGAGTGACTATTAAGTACCAGGTGTTATAGGCAGTGAGTGGAACAGTGTTGTTATGTGTGTCAGTTCTTAGTAATTTCAAAATGTGTTTGGATAAGCAAGGGCTAAGTGTGTGGGTCACAAATACTTAATGGCACAAAAGTGAGCTACCCTCTGGTGGCCTTATCTATGCTCTGCCAGCATGTCTGTGCACCCCAGCAAACCTCACTTGAGAGAACAGAATGCGCTGGACACAACCCACATTCTTCTTCTATTTGGCTGAAATTTACACCTTAATCAGTGTTTACCCTAAATTCCCACAATTTAAATATCAGGCAATTACAGAATATGGGGTTTCAGCCCTACTGAGTCTTGTAAATCCCCAAAGTACGCGGAATACTGGTCTTTCTGGTAACCCCGCCTCTGATATATTGATGAGACCACAGGTATGAGTACAAGTGGAATGCTCCCTGTGCAGTTATTTGAGTGCCAGGCTAAACTGTCAGTGTTAGAACACTAAAAAAAGGAGAGTCTGTGCTTGACACCACTTTGTTATGCAAAACAGCACTTTGTTATGCAAGAATCTATTGCATTCCTGCTGGGGGGAAAAATTGGACGAGTTAACTTGCTTAAGCACTTCTGCTGCTCAGACACTGCTGACCCTCAAGGAGGCTGTCTCTGATGTGGGCAGCTCTCCCACCCACCGCTCTCTCTGCACTTGGAGTTACACCTTTTGTTCTGAAGACAGAGGTCAAGAGCTAATGAAGAAGTCTTTCCCAGGGGCCTGACTGGGGTTGGTCATGGGAGAGGGTACATACAGTTATGGGCCAGAGTTCAGCATCAGATCCGGATCTACCTGAGACATCTACCTGTCTTTTTTTTTTTTTTTTAATAAATTAATGTGTTTGTAACATGTGAGGTCCTGTTAAGCGTGAGTCTAGGATAAGGCTTCTCCTCCCTACGTCTCAGCTGGGTGATACTAGGATTTTAATGCCAACCTTATTTGCAGAGAGATCTAGATGGCTGTATTTTTTTAAGTTTTTTTTTTTTTTTCAGGATGAAGAAAGCGCTAGACTAATGGTTCAGAGAACTGTAGCAGATTGAGCCTTCCCCCGACACTTGGTGTAAATGACAGTGTTATGAAGACTTTTTAGAGAAAAGGAAGTATCAAGCATACACAAAGGGAGTGTAGTACTGTACCCAGGTTTCCATAACCCAGCTCCCAACAATCACTAGCTCATAGTCAGTCCTACCATGCCCCTACTCATTGTTCCTCTGCCCGGGGGGCGGGGGGGGGGGTTATTTTAAAGCAAATTGTTACAGCCTATATATTTCTAAAAGACATTCTTTTTTTTTTTTTTTTTTTTTTCTAAAAGATATTAAGGACGGCCCTGGTGGCTCAGAGGTATAGCATGTGCCTTCAGCCCAGGGCCTGATCTTGGAATCCCAGGATCGAGTCCCACATCAGGCTCCCTACATGGAATCTGCTTCTCCCTCTGCCTCTCTTTTTCTGTGTCTCATGAATACATAAATAAAATCTTAAAAAAAAAAAAGATATTTTTAAGAAAAGGAAAAAAATCACACCACCAGTATCCACTTACTCCCCATTCAACAAACCCTTTACAGCCCCATGCACGTGCGAGGCACTGTGTGGTTTTTGCTTTTGAGGACCAAAATCATTTTCCCCAAGAAGCAAACGCTCATTCCGTTTGGAGTCACGAGACCTGAGCAGGCGCGACGCGCGTGTCGGGGGAGCGGCCCGGAGGCTCGCGGCTCGGTTGCAAGCGCTGCAGACTGCGCATGGAGCTGAGCTGCTGGCCGCGACCTTGAGGCGGGTCTCTACGGGGACTGAACATTGTTCCCCCCTCCCAACCTCTGGAAAAGTGGGCGGGGGGTTTCCTTTACGTTGTGCCAGGATGTGTCTGTTTTTCCAAAATGTACAAGTCGCCACGAGAGCTAGGGGCTTCAACGAACAAGCCCTGGAAAAGACTATTTTATTATTTTATTTATTTTTTATTTTATTTTATTTTGTTTTAATTTAATTTTTATTTTCATTTATTTTATTTTTATTTATTTATATTTATTTTATTATTTAATTTATTTTTAGTTAATTTATATTTATTTATATATTATTTAATTATTCTATTTATTTTTATTTTTGTTTTTCTTATTTTTATTTTATTTTTATTTTATAATTTTTATATTTTAATTTTAATTTTAATTTTGTTTCCCAAGGCGCCGGGTCCGGGAGGGCGGTCCCGGGGTGGGTCCCGCCGCGCGGCCGGGCCTGGGCCTGGGCCTGCGCGTGCCCGGGGCGCGGGGCTGGGGCCGGGGGCCCTGGGGGCGCGCCCCTCGTCGTCCGGAGCGTCGCCCCGAGCTGAGCCGGGTTCCCCGGGCCCCCCCGCGCCGCCCGGCCCTCCCGCGGCAGCCGGGGGCCTGCGCGCGCCGCCGTGACCCCCGGGGCGACCCCGCCCGGGCGCGGCCGCGGGGCGCATGCGCAGCGCGGCCCGGCCCCGGCGCGCCCGCCGCGGCCGCTAGGTGGCGCATGCGCCCTGGAGGGTGCGGGTGCGGGCCGGCGTCCGGGAGGCCGGCGGCGGCGGGGGAGGCGGGGGCGCCCGGGGGCCGGGCCCGTGTTTACCCGGCGGCGGGCGGGCGCGGACGCGGAGCCTGGCGCGGCGGCGGCGGCGGCGGGATGGTCATGGCGCGTTTCGTCGAGGATTTCTGGGTAAGGCCGGGGGTTGGGGGCGCCGAGCCTCCCGCGCCGGGCGGCGGCCTGCGGGCGGCGGGGGGGCTCCGCGGGCGGGCGGGTCCTCGCGCCGCCGCCGCCGCCCCGGGCCCCGCGGACCCCCTCCCCCCCCCCCCCCGGGCGGCGGCTGTCAGCGCGGCCCCGAGCCCGCCCGCGGCCAGGACGCCGGGACAAAGCGGGGGGCGGGGGCTCGGGGGGCTCCGGGGGGGCGCGGGGGCGGGGCGGGGGCTCCGCGGGCTCCCCTCCCCCTTCCCCCCTCCCCCCTCCCCGCCCCCCGCCCGGCCCGCGCTTCCTCCCCGCCTCGCCGCCCGGGACTTGGCCTCCGGGCCTGTTGACAAAGCGCAGGACGCGGCGGGCCGGGCTGGGCTCCGGGCTCCGGGCTCCGGGCTCCTGCGCGGGCGGCCCCGACCCCCCGCGACCCCGCCCCCGCCCCCCGCGCCCGCCGCTCGTCGCGGGGGTGGAGGGCCCTTCGGGGACCGGGCCGCGCACTCCCCGCCGACCCCCGTCCGCGCGCGGTCGGCCGCTGGTCCACAATCTTTTATTTTCTCCCCGCCCCCTCCCCCCCGCCCCCCCCCGCAAGGGGCACAAATAGGAGACACGAGCTTTGTTTTGTTTTGTTTTGTTTTTTGAAAAAAAAAAAAAAAAAAAAACAGCTCTGTGGGGCCGCCCCGGGGCTCAGCGGGGGAGCGCCTGCCTTCGGCCCAGGGTGGGACCCCGGGGTCCCGGGTTCGAGTTCCGCTTCAGGACCCCTGCTTCTCTCTCTCTGTGACTCTCATGAATAAATAAATACAATATATTTTTTAAAAAAATCATACAAACTTGGACACCTGCGGGGCTCACCGTTGGGCACCTGCCTTGGGCCCAGGGCGTGATCCTGGAGACCCCGGATCGAGTCCCCTCTCGGGCTCCCTGCAGGGAGCCTGCTCCTCCCTCTGCCTGGGTCTCTGCCTCTCTCTCTGTGTCTCTCGTGAATAAGTAAATAAAATCTTAAATAAAAATGAACAGCTTTGTTAAGCCACGGTTCACGCACTATATAGTACACACTCATTTAAGCATACAGCTTAGGGGTCTTTCTGCGTTCCTTTGCATGCATCCCTGCGGCCGTTGTAGAACAGGGTCATCAGCAAAGAATCCCTGTACCACCAGCAGCTGTGACCCCTGTCGCCCCTAGGTCAGCCTAGGCCGGTGAGGCATCTGCAGGCTCCCGCCCCTATAGTTCTGTGTCTTGAGGTCTTGCGGCCTCAGTGGGATCGTCTGCGTTGCGCTTTGCATGGGCTTCCTTCCCTTCGCATGTATCCCCGGTTAATCCCTGAGGTGCGTGCATCAGCGCTTAATTACATTTTATGGCCGAACCTGCCACTGTCCTGTCTACTCATGAGTGACGGACGGTTTGGTGGGTCCCACTTTTTGGCTATCGTGAGTAATACCGCTGTGAACATTTTTTGTACAAATCGTTGTGGGGAAGTATGTTTTCATTCCTTTTGGGAATGGAATTCCCGGGTTATATTGTTACTCTTTAACGTTTTGAAAAACTGCCGAACTTTCCCAAAGTGACTGTCTGGTGTACCGTCCCACTGGCAATGTCTGATGTTCCAAGTTTTCTACATCCTGGTCAATCCTTGTTATCGGTCTTTTTTATTACAGTGGATGGGTGTGAAGTATTATCTTATTGTGCGTTTTTTTTTTTTTTAAGATTTTATTTATTTATTCATGAGAGACACAGAGAGGTAGAGACACAGCAGAGGGAGAAGCAGGCTCCATGCAGGGAGCCGGATGTGGGACTCGATCCCAGGACCCGGGTCACGACCTGGGCTGAAGGCAGGTGCCCAACCACTGAGCCACCCAGGCGTTCCTCATTGCGGGTTTGATTTCCATTTCTCTGATGGCTGATGCACCTGTTCATGTGCTTATTTATATATTTTCTTTGGAGAAATACCTTTTTAGATTCACTGCCCATTTTTAGATTAGGTTATTTGTTTTTATTACTGAATTGTAACAGGTTTTTTTTTTTTTTTTTTAATTCTGGGTAGTCTTTTACCAGATATATAATTTTGTAACATTCTCTCCTGTTTTGTGGGCTGTTGTTTTCATTCTCTTGATGGTGTCCGTATAAAAAATATATTTCTTATATTCTGTTTTTAAAAATTATTTTTAATTGAAGTATACTTGACACACAGTGTAGTCTCAGGTGAATGATATTCCACAATTACATATATTATGAAATGTTCACCAGTGTGCCATTACTGTCTTACATTATTATGGTATTAGTGACTCTTTCTATGCTTGTACTTTTCATCTTCATGACTTACTTATAATAGTATGTTTGAACCTCTTAAGCGCCTATTTCACCTATCTCCATCCCCTCCTCCCCTGGCAGCCACTACTTTTTTCTCTATATTTGTGAGTGTTTCTGTTTTTCTTTGTTGTTGTTGTTCATTTGTTTTTTTAGATTCCATATATAAGTGAAATAATGGTATTTGTCTTTCTCTGACTTGTCTTACCATAATACACTCTAGGTCCATCCATGTCAGATGGCAAGATTTCATTCTTCTTTATGGCTGAGTAATAGTCCATTGTGTATGTATACATCTCCTTTATTCATCTATGGATGGACACTTAGGTTGCTTTCACATCTTGGGTATTGTAAATAATGCTGCAGTGAACACAGGGGTTCATAAATCTTTTTGAATTCATGTTTTCGTTTTCTTCAAGCACATACCCAGAGGGGGAATTACTGGATTGTATGATACTTCTATTTTTTTTTTTTTTGATACTTCTATTTTTGATTTTTTGAGGAACCTTCATGTTATTTTCCATAGTGGTCGCATGAATTTACATTCCCACCAACAGTGTGCGACTGTTCCCTCTTCTCCACAACCTTACGGACACTTGTTACTTCTTTTTGATAGTAGCCATTCCAACTGGTGTGACGTAATTTGATATTCTCCTTTGATGCGTCAGTTTTTAATTTTGATGAAGTCTAGTTTATTACTTATGCTTTTGTTTTATTAAGAAGTTTGTCCTAACCCATGGCCACAGAGATTTACTTGTTTTCTTCTATGGGTTTTATAGTTTTAGCTCTTCTGTTTAGGCCTAGGATCCATTTGAAGTCAGTATTTGTGTGTGGTGCCAGAAGGAGGTTCAGCTTCATTCTTTTGCGTGGATATCTGGTCTCAGTACCTTTGTTGAAAGGCTCTTCCTTTCTCTGTTAAAAAATCTTGGCACTCTTGTCAAAAATCAGTTGGCCATATGTTTATGGGTTTACTCCTTAATTTTCAGTTGTATTTCATTGTCTATCCTTAACACTGTTTTGATTACCATGGCTTTGCAGTAAGTTTGGAATCAGGAAGTGAGAGTCTTCCAGGTTTGGTTGTCTTTTTCAAGATTGTTTTTGCCTATTCTTGGATTCCTTTCGTTTCTGTGTGAATTTTAGGTTTAGTCTGTCAATCTAATTAATTATTAATATATAACCTATCAACTTCAGACTTTAGATTTTAGGCAACTTATAAGACTATTATGAGGATTTAAAATTGGCATCCCAAAATGTTTTCTTTTTAAAAAAAGTTGATTTAAGTAGTCTCTATACCACCCCCCCCCGAACCAGCATGCTCTTGTGACTAAGGCAGCCAGCTGCCTCTTGCACGTTTTTTGATAGATGAAAGTGTTTTTGAAGCTTGCTAATAACTTAATTCCAAAATGTATATTAAGATTTTTTTTTTAAAATTGAAGTATAGTTTACTACAAATTGTACAGTAACATTTTAAAGTTCTCTTTTGTCTCAGTTAATTGAGCTTTGAACATAGCCTCGTCTATTGTTTTTGGCTATTATGACTAATGCTTTCTATGAACATTCTTTGTACTAGTTTTTGGGTGCCCCTTGTTTGTCCCTCTTAAGGGACAGACAGGACTAAATTTGGATATCTGAAATCTGGAGAGAATTCCCAGTCTAATTTGTTTTTGTCTTTGCCTTCACTTTCTCACTATTGAATACAGTTAAAATAGATTGCATTTTATTTACTTCCAAGCCTGGAATTGGGACTGAAAGCTCTAAATTGGAGCTTTATAAAAAGTTCCAAAGGAGGACTAAATGAACTAGGAAAGACCAGAAACAGGAACTAAATAACTTCTGAGAATCTGATAGTTGTCTAAGACAACTTAAAAATTTACATATTTTAGGATCATTTATAACTTCTTGAAACAGAGAAATTACAATATTAATTTCACTTTTCTCCCCTAATATTTAAAGTGGCACTGCCAAAACAAATAAAGCTTGTCAAAGTGAAGTAATGGGAAACTTTTAAGTTTCTAACCAAACAACCTATTAATTGTTGTTTTCCCCACGTATAGAAAGACAAACTTTTGTTGTGGCGTTTGTTAGAGGAAAGTTTGAATCATGCAAACTATTTTCAAGTCCTTTTGAAAGTAGCACATCCTGCCTTTTTCTTTAAAGTGTAGTTTTTCTTAACTAAAACAGTATGCTGTGTTACAAATTACTTAATATTATACTTTGAAGAGAAAAATGTATTTAAAACTTCCTACAGAACAGGTGTTTTGTTGCTGATAAGTCATTTTTTGCCACAAAGTATAGTGCCTTTGATAATCGAGTTGAAAATGTTCTTCTTTTCCATTAACATTGGTTAGCAAAATTAATTTTGATAGCAGAAATCCACACCATTGCCTTAATATTTAAAAACAGTTGTTAGTCCTCCAAAAGATAATGTAACTTTAAAAAGATATTTACAGGTACAGCAAGGAAGTGTCTCTGTATACTGGTTCTTTCTCAGAGTAGGATACTAATTTATAATGTTCTTGATTGTGTCAACATTGCACTATACTAATTAGAATGGCTTTATATATGTATATTTTTAAAGATGTTGTTTATTTTTTCATGACAGACACACAGAGAGAGGCAGAGACACAGGCAGAGGGAGAAGCAGGCTCCCTGCGGGGAACCCGATGCGGGACTCGATCCTGGGACCAGGATCACATCTGGAGCCGAATGCAGATGCTCAACTGCTGAGCTGCCCAGGCATCCCTAAGATGGCTTTATATTTTTATATAAACCCAGATTATTTAATTGAAGAGTTAAATTTTTAAAAAATTTTCTTTTTAGATTCCAGTATAATTAAGATACAATGTTATATTAGTTCCAGGTGTACAATATAGTGATTCAGTAATTCTGTACATTACTCAATGCTTACCATGGTTAAGTATGCTCTTTATCCCCAATCACCTATTTCCCCCATTCCCAAACTCAACTCCCCTCTGGTAACCATCAGTTTGTTCTTTATAATTCAGAGTCTGTTTTTTTGGTTTGTCTCTTTTTTTCTTTGTCTTGTTTCTTAAATTCCATATATGAGTGAAATCATATCGTATTTGTCTTTGAGTTATTTTGCTTGGCATTAGCCTCTGTAGATCCCTCCACGTTGTTATACGTGGCAAGGTTTCATTCTTTTTTTATGGCTGAGTAATATTCCATTGTGTGTGTGTGTGTGTGTGTGTGTGTATACACACTACATTTTTTATATATTCATCTGTATAGATGGACCTTTGAGTTCCTTATGTATTTTAGCTATTATAAATAATGCTGCAGTAAACATATGGCTGCATATATCTTTTTGAATTAGTGTTTTTGTATTCTTTGGGTAAATACCCAGTAGTGGAATTGTTGGACCATACAGTAATTCCTTTTTAGTTTTTTTGAGGAATCTCTGTACAGTTTTCCACAGTGGCTGCACCAGATTGCATTCCCATCAACAATGCATGAGGGTTCCTTTCTCTCCACATGTTTGCCAACACTTATTTCTTGTGTTTTTGATTTTAGCCATTCAGAAGGGTGTGAGGTGATAACTCATTGTGTGTGTGTTTTTTTAAGATTTTATTTATTTGAGCGAGAGAGGGCGAGCATGAGCAGGGGGAGGGGCAGAAGGTGAGGGTGCCCAAGCACTGCCTAAGCACCTGGAGCCTTACGGAGGGCTCGATCCCAGGACACTGAGACCATGACCTGAGCAGAAATCAGGAGTCAGATGCTCAACTGACTGAGCCACCCAGGCGCCTCTCTCTTGGTTTTGATCTTCATTTCCCTTATGATGAGTGATGTTGAGCATTTTTTCGTGTGTCTGTGGCCGTCTGTATATTTCTCTGGAGAACTATGTCTTCTGGTTTTTTAATTGGATTATTTGTGTTTTTGGTGTGAAGTTCTAGAAGTTCTTTATGTATTTTGGATACTATAAATTTTTTTTTTTTTTAAGGAATGGATTTCATTGGTGATAATTTTTTTTTAAAGATTTTATTTATTTATTCATGAGGGACACACAGAGAGGCAGAGACACAGGCAGAGGGAGAAGCAGGCTCCCTGCAGGGAGCCCGCTGCGGAACTCGATCCCGGGACCCCGGGGTCACGCCCTGGGTCGAAGGCAGACGCTCAACTGCTGAGTCACCCAGATGCCCTAGTGATAATTATTTGAAGGGAAAAAAATACAATGTAGCTGATTTAAATACCTTATAAATCTCATTTTGCGTAGTAGTCCTGATCTCTATAAAATATGAAGCATTCTCCCAAAGACTTCAAGTATTTTTTTTTTTTTTTTTTTTTTTACTTCAAGTATTCTTTAGCATATATAACATTGTATTGAACTGACATTTTTAGTTTAGGTGACCTTTTCCAAAGATTATTTCCAGTCAGCACATCAAGAATGAAATAATTAGGGGCACTTGGGCTTAGTGGTTGAGTGTCTGCCTTCAGCTCAGGGCGTGACCCCAGGGTCCAGGGATCTAGTCCCGCGTTGGGCTCCCTGCAGAAAGCCTGCTTCTCCCTCTGCCTGTGTCTCTGCCTCTCTCTCTCTTTCTGTGTCTCTCAGGAATAAATAAATACAATCTTTAAAAAATAGAATGAAATAATTATCTTGGGTGTTTTTTATCCTGAAGTACTTCTGTGTTTCTTGTCCTTATTTTTTTAATTGTTTAACCAGTACAGAAGTCTCTTTCCAGTCTGTTGATTTCACTGGTATTGTCATGTTTTACTTCTTAAATTTTTTAAAAATATTTTTAATTTATTTATGATAGTCACACAGAGAGAGAGAGAGGCAGAGACACAGGCAGAGGGAGAAGCAGGCTCCATGCACCGGGAGCCCGATGTGGGATTCGATCCCTGGTCTCCAGGATCGCGCCCTGGGCCAAAGGCAGGCGCCAAACCGCTGCGCCACCCAGGGATCCCTGTCATGTTTTACTTCTAAATAAATTTGGAGCACTTGGTTATATACCCAAAAGTTGATCTATTATTTACATGGATAAATTGAGAGGATTAAAATTTTTTTAAAGTGTGGAATTGCTAGTAATAGGACTTTGGAATGTGGAACATTATATTTCTGCTTGATTTTTTTTTTTTTAAGATTTTTATTTTTTTGAGAGAGAGAGAGACACAAACAACAGGGAAGGGCAGAGGGAGAAGCAGGCTTCCCACTAAGCAGAGAGCCCTATGCAGGACTGTATCCCAGGGCCCTGGGATTATGACCAGAGCAGAAGGTAGAGGGTTAATGGACTGAGCCACCAGGTGTACCCTTTGCTTGATTTTCTCAATCTAAATTTAGTATTCTAGATGAGAGACTTAAATGCATACACACAAATATTCTTGGGGATATATCCATATGCAAATTTAAATATATATATTTTTAGAAAATTAGTTGAGGTGATTATAGAAACCCAGAATATAGACTTTTTTTTTATTACTTGAAAATTTCTTTTTTTTTTTGTTATCTTTTTAATTTTTTAAAAAATTTTTATTTATTTATGATAGAGAGAGAGAGAGAGAGGCAGAGACATAGGCAGAGGGAGAAGCAGGCTCCATGCACCGGGAGCCTGACGTGGGATTCAATCCCGGGTCTCCAGGATCACGCCCCGGGGCAAAGGCAGGCGCTAAACCACTGCGCCACCTAGGGATCCCTACTTGAAAATTTCAAATACTGCTTATATATCCCATTGGGTGGTCTGCTGAAATTTAAAAAGTCTACGTGTATGTATATTTACATATACATTAATTAACAGATTTGCAAAATTTACATGGTTCAGTATTCAAAAAGTGCCTAGGGAATACAGTATAAAATCCTTTTTTATTTTTATTTTTTTGTACCCCAGCCATTAAGATCTCCATCAAGGCCATAACTGTTACCAATTTCTTATATAGCTTTCCAGAGATGATCTCTGCATACACAAGCAAATTATATAAACTAAATGAAAATGTGATCTTGTATAATTGTTAGCCAGTTAGCCATGCCCAAATTATTTTCAGCTGCAACAAGCTAGGAACGTGCAAACTACCACATTCATCTAAGTTGGTTCAAGTAGACTTGACAGGTAGACATTATAAATCATAGTCTTTTAGATGGCAATAAATTTTATTGTGAGGTCCTTAAAATTTTCAGGGAGTGGAATGGTGATTTGTTTTGTATTTTTGCACCTGTAGGAGAAATTTGAAAGTGAGAAATTGATACCGATTGAGTCTGCTTAAGTTCAACTCGGGGGAAAGACTTTAACATTGACATGGAACGGATAAAAATTTGCTGTCTGGATTCTTTTCTACCCTACACACTAAATCCTGAATGCTCTAATCCTTTCAGAACTACTTAAATTATTTAGGCAAAGGCATAGGAGAAGGTATTCTTCATATTGTCCTGTACATTTGGTTAGCATAACTCTTTGGAAGTACTTTTTTTAGTCCATTTTTTTTTTAGATTATCCTTCCTGGTTTTACAATTCTAAAACATTTAACAGAAGCACCCTAAGAAATCCATATAGAAATATGGTGCCATGGAGATGTAGAGGGAATGAGTTTGGTTTTTCCAGTTTATCTAGTGTGGAAAAATGAAAGAATACTAGAGTGGGAAGAATGTAGCAATTGGTCCACAGAGATGAGCATAAACTGGTCAGATGTGGGTGATAAACGAAAACAGTACAACAGCAACTGAGACCTAAAATGGTAACTGTTGGTGAAGTTGCTAGAGGATTTTGCTGGTGGTCGGATTCAGAGGATTAAATTGAGAAGTGATTGGTGGACCGTGTGATGAAGTTAAGACACCCGAGTCCATCAGTTCTATCAGGGACAAGCTCCTTGATGGAACAGCAGAAATAAAGGTCACAGAAGATGTGACAAGCATGTTCGGTTGCCTGTAGGGAAAAGATAGGAAGGTGTGGTGTAAGTACAGCAAATTGGTGATGCTGGACCTTAATCCTAAGAAGTATTAGTTTAATTAATTGTTTGAAATGAGCCAGTGAAGATGGTTTTCCTATTTAATTATAACCATTGTTATGTGATAGATAGAGCATAGAAGAGTACAGAAGAAAATTAAAATTATATATAGCTTTTCCATGTGTCCTCTAAGATCTTTAGAAATACAAGATTCACAGTGTGTTCTGCTGATTTTTCTAAAGCTTGGTATTTTCAAATGATATTACCATCAAGCATTTTTGTCATATGATTAAGTATTCTTTGAAAATATTTTGCAGTGACTTGCATTGGTTTCCATGGAATGAAGAGGTAATTTTTAAAACTATGCCCTGTTTGAATATTTAGGTTATTTTCAGTTTTTTTTAAATTTATGAATTAGGAGGAGATTTAACTATTATGAACAAGATGTCAGTTTAAGAAGGTAGTCTTTGACTTTAAATGCACAGATTGAAGAGTTTTGGAGAAAGCTGATGTTGTATTTATTTTTTTTCCATTTTGAGATTAATGAACATTCATTATAGAATATTACAGAAAATTTAAAAGTTATGAAACAAATTATCTCCTAACTCTTTGCTTCTGCTATTTTTGTTGAATCCATATCACTCTATTTGATGGCTTAAAGGATTTAACTAACTGAAGAGATTAGAGAATATATCTGAGAGGTTAGAAAATATAGTAAGATTTCTTCCCATTAGTCAACCGACAAATGTGTTTGAGTGACTTTTGTACCTGTATCAAGTAGTTCTGACTGCTGAGCAGTGCTCATTTTACATCTTTAATTATTGTTTTCTGCTTTAAAAACATCTTGCCAATGGTTCTGTAGTATAGTTTTGATGATCATGTATGAAAATTTCAATGTATAAATAGAAGGTTGACAAGAAGAGATTGTAACTTGTGGTTAGGTTAAATGTGCTATTCACTTATAGAAAAACTGCTTACATAAGAGCTAGAGCAAAAGGAAAATGTAGAGTGGTAGGAAGTGATGATATTTATTTATTACCTTTGAGGCGGTTTGAGGTTGAGAGGAAGGTTAGGCATGTTATTTGCTGTTCACATGATACCACCTTCTGACTCTTTGATCCCCTTCCAAAAATTCTTTTAAAATTTTTAAAAGGAGGGGCGCCTGGGTGGCTCAGTCAGGTAAGCGTCTGACTTCAGCTCCGGTCCTGGGATGGAGCCCTGCATTGGGCTCCCTGCTCAGCAGAGAGTCTGCTTCTCCCTCTGCCCCTCTCTCTTTGATCTTTCTTGTTCTTACTGTCTCTCAAATAAAATCTTTTTTTTTTTTTTTTTTTAAAGATTTTATTTATTTATTCATGATAGTCACAGAGAGAGAGAGAGGCAGAGAGACACAGGCAGAGGGAGAAGCAGGCTCCATGCACTGGGAGCCCGATGTGGGATTCGATCCCGGGTCTCCAGGATCGCGCCCTGGGCCAAAGGCAGGCGCCAAACCGCTGCGCCACCCAGGGATCCCTCAAATAAAATCTTTAAAAAATTTTTTTAAAAAGAACAAGGTAAAAATCAACTTTTCAGTTTTGGTCTGATTGTATAGTCTACCCTATCCTCTGCCTGTTTTTCAGATCTTGGAATCATCAAAAGTGAACGATATCTAGGCTTTTTTTTCTTTTTTTAAGATTTTATTATTTATTCATGAGAGAGACAGAGAGGCAGAGACACAGGCAGAGGGAGAAGCAGGCTCCCTGCAGGGATCCCAACGTGGGGACTCGATCCCAGAACTCCGGGATCACGCCCTGAGCCAAAGGGAGATGCTCAACCACTGAGTCACCCAAGTGCACCTCAGGCTTTTTGTTTTTAGTATTTAGTTTACTGTTGCTCTTAAAAAGTTCTTTGAAGGAGAAGTTCCAGGCCATTAGCCAAACTCGCTGGGATTTATAGCTTTGTGCTTTTCCACTATTACTATTCATGGATCTTAAAAACCGAGGTATGTTATATCTAGATTTTTTTCACAGCTTTGTTAATAGAGGTGCATTTTTTCTTCAAGTGAAAAGATATTGGGTTGTATTTTATATTTATTTTAAAAAGATTTAAGTATAAAGGGATGTTATAAAATCAACCAGAAGAAGATACCTTTGAGTTTCCAAAATAGGTATGATGATGTATTCAGACTTTTTAACTTGAAATTTCAAGTATGTCTTACTTGTGGATTCTAAATTACAGTAGAAAAAAAATCTGAATGTTTCCAATGACTTTGTGACCTTACTTATAACTTAATTATCTTTTTAGCTAAATTTCAGTTTAATTGATAATTATAATGCAAAACTATGCATAGTGTGATCTCATTTTCATAATAAAAAATTAACATGTTACTATATGTATGGGAAAAGGAATCTGGATTGATAAACATCAAATTGTTAAGTGTAGTCAAATTAGAGTGGTAAGTATGGGAAACCATACATCCTGAGAAGTTTGTGGTTTTTCTTTTTTTTTTTTTTTAATATTTTATTTATTTGAGGGAACGGGAGACTGAGAGAGAGTGAGTATAGGAGCAGCGGGAGGGGCGAAGGGAGAAGGAAAAGTAGACTCCTGGTTGAGCAGGGAGCCCCAGGTGGGGCTCAGTCCCAGGACCCTGGGTTCATGACGTGAGCTGAAGGCAGACGCTTAATCGACTGAGCCACCCAGGCGCCTGAAGTTAGTGTTTTCTTAAAGGACTTGTACAGTTCTGTACTGAACATCTTCAAAGGATGATAAGATTTTTTTTCCTACTTCATATTAGGAATTATTTCAAAGATTTTTAAGACTTGTTTATATCAGATTATAACAAGATTTTGTTTGCCCCAGGCCACAGTCATTGGACTTTTATGTAAGTGTCAATGCTCTTTGCAAAGTGCATTGAGACCAGCCCATAAAAAATCCTATCTTAGTGTAAATCTTCAAAATAATTGTCTTCCTTGTATCAGCAATGGTGTTAATAGCTGCTTTTGTCAGTTAATACTGCATATTTCTCTGCAAAAGTTTATTGATTGAAATGGATAAAAATATCTGCTTACACCTTTGACAAATTTATTGTGATAGATTTTACATATTATGCAGTTCACTTAAAGTGTACAGTTCAGTGGTTTTGCATAATAGCGATATTTGCATCCATCATCATAGTCAGTTTTAAAACTTTTTCATTATCTCAAAAAGAAAACCTGTACCTTTTGTCACAACCCCTCTCCCTAGCAACCCACTCATCTACTTTCTATCTCAGCATATTTGCTTATTCTGGACATTTCATATAAATGGAATTCTACAGGATGTGGTCTCTTGTGTCTGACTTCTTTAACTTCGTGAAATGTTTATGATGTTAAGTCTCATGCATCAGTGTTCGTTTATATTGCTGAATTATATTCCATTTTATGGGTATACCCCGTTTTGTCTTTTTAGTTACTGGTTGATGGACATTTAAATTGTTCCTAACAGGGACAGCCTGGTGGCTCAGCAGTTTAGCACCGCCTTTTTAATCAATGGAAAAAAGCAAGACACAATTACCATGACAGCCAAAAATAATCTAATGTTAGGAACAATTTTTTTTAAAGATTTTTTTTGTATTTATTTATTCATGAGAGACAGAGAGGCAGAGACACAGGCAGAGGGAGAAGCAGGCTCCAGGCAGGGAAGCCCGACGTGGTACTCGATCCCTGGGTCTCCAGGATCACACCCTGGCCGAAGGCGGCGCTAAATTGCTGAGCCACCTGGGCTGCCCTGTTAGTGCCTTTGGAGGCAGGCTTCTTCTGTATCACATCCTTATTAGAATGAGTTTTCCTTGTCTTTCCAAATGAAGACCTGAAAGATGGAATAGCTAGTACTGTTTCCTAGGGTGTATTATTGCTGCTGTAGTACTGTTGTTGTATTGTACTAAATAAATAATCCTCATTTCCTTATTGTATTGTATGAAATAAATAATCCTCCAGAACTAATGTGTTCTTTGGATATCTGAAGTTCTCTAATAAAGAGCTTACTCCTGCAAAGACTTCTTAATTTCTGAATATAATTTAACCTTTTCTTACTTGTTTAATGTTTCTGATACTGTAACAGTGAAGCAGAAACACTTAGGACTTTATTGCCCGAATTACTAGATGGTCTCAAAGTTCTTACCTCCTTTAAAAAAAAATATTTTTTTTCTTTCTCTTGTAAGCCTGGTAAATAGTATTTTTAATAGTCCCTGTGCCTGTTTGAATAGTCCTTTACTCCCACCTTATTTCTAATTTGAATATGCATAATGCATATTGGGAACCCAGGTAGCCTGACTTGTTAGATTTTTTTTTTAAGAAGATTTTTATTTATTTATTTGAGAGAGCACAAGAGCATGAGTGGGTGGTGGAGAAGGAGACTCCCTGCTGAGTAGGGAGCCGGGATGTGGGGCTTTATCCCAGGACCCTGAGATCAGAACCTGAGCTGAAGGCAGATACTTGAACAACTCAGCCACCCAGGTGCCCCCCTGATTGTTAGATTTATGTGCAAATGAGAACTAGTAGATGTCCAGTAAGAATTTTGGGGTGTGAGAGCTTCAGACTTTGATTTTATGGTTTTAGTATTTAGATTAGATTTTTTTTTTTTTTTTTAGGGTTCAGGGCTATACTGGGAATTGGTGGATAGTCTAATTATGTGTAAATTTATGTATTATATTCAAGTAATAAAATTCATCCCTTTGAGGATTCAGGCCCTTTATTATTTTATCTGCAGCTTTACATACTAATCTGCATGATCATGTATTTTTGCTTGCTTATATAAACTAGTAATAATGGTTACCTCAGAGAATAGTCTTCTTTTGGCTAGGATAAATTTCCATGAAAAACCTACAGATAGAAGAAAAGCAAAGTTAGATAATAAATTTTTGATCTTAAAAATGAAAAATAGTAGGAGCCAAATGGATATGTTTGGATTCATTAGTCTGTGTTTTTATGTTGTATTCTTATTGGTAAATAGAAATGGATGTTCAAAATGCTGAGTATATTGTCTATATTATCTCATTACAAATACCACATTTTAATTTATTGTATATATGGCAAAATAATTACTATTTCTATATTAGTTTACAAGTTTGTTAAGGAGTTCTTAAAATAGGTTTCCTGTTTTTGGTGAACTATAAAAAAATTAGGTTTCATATTGTGTAATTCTTGCCTATTGTATTGCTATTTCCAACAAATACATTGAATTCATTATTTTATTTTCATGGAAGAAAAACTACTAATTGTAAAGAGAGTTTAGTTTAGCTTAGTTTATTAATAGTCTTATTTCATTTATAAAATTGATATTTCTGTCTTCTTCCCTATGACTTACTAATTTAGCATTTATTGGAAAAAATGGCAGTAAAGGTTTTCTAGGATTGTGTAGTGGTCTTGTTCTGTTAATTTCTCATTAGTTGAGGACTAACCAATGACTGTTACTGCTCTTTTGTTAAAATTTTATCTCCTTTCTCACTTCTCAAGTTGTTTAAGTTTACTAAAAGATTTATGTTAGCTATTATAAAGCATTTTGTGGTATTGAATGCTTAAGTGACTAATAATACGCTCTTGTGACTCAGAAGTCAATAATCAGGAATCCCTTAATGTGTATTAAAGGAATTGAAATGGGCTTTGGTCATGTATTTAAAAAGATCTATGGTTCTCTTTTCTAAATTATACTGCATGTTATTTTTTTAAAATTTCAGACCTAATTCCATTAATATAGTCATAAGTGATTATAGAATGTGTTCATGTATGTTTAATGTGTGTATATGTATATATAGTAAATTGTAAAGTTTGTCAAACTGTGTAGTATTTCTTTGATACAGTTTAAAGTCATACAATGAGCAACAGTGGTTCAATTAAAGAGAAGTAGTTCACCTGCATATTAGAATTGCATATTGGTTAGTGTAGGGTTATTCTTAAGTCATTTTAATCTTTTTTTGTTGTCATCAAACTAAAAATCTTTTTCAATTTTAGGGGGAAAAAAATAGTGGCTTTGATGTCCTGTACCATAATATGAAACATGGACAGATATCAACAAAAGAACTAGCAGATTTTGTGAGAGAAAGGTATGTATTTTTTAAATAAGTAATTTAACAATTCATCTAGTTAAATTTTAGAATATAAATGAGAAAAAACATTTTTTTTGAGAGAGACAGGGGTGCTCTAGTGAGCACGGGGTTAGGGAGAGAATCTTAAGCAGGCTCCCAGCATGGAGCCAGAGGTGGAACTCAATCCCAAGACCCTGGGATCACAACCTGAGCTAAAATCAAGAATCAGACACTTAGCCAACTGAGCTGTCCAGGATATTTTAGTTAGATCTGGCTTAAAATTATCAAGTACACTCTTGAAAAGTACATTATTATAGTTACATTTTAAAGTAGTGTGGTTATCTGGTGTCTATACATTTACGTGATAGTTCCAAGTAGTATTGCTGAACTCCTGGTTTGTATTCACTGTTTGAAAATTTCTACATATTTTTCATTGAATTTATTATTACTAGCAAGGTGATACAATAGAAAAATGGAGGAATTTTGTAGGATAAAATACTCCATTTTATTTTATTTTTTTCAAGTTTTGGGATACATCTATAATTTTATTACAAAAGCATCCTTTTGGCATTAGTTGGTTACAGTGAAAGCAAGATACTGTAAGTGTGGCATAGCAGCTCTAATGTAACAGTTGCGTTCCCTGCTTCCTGAACCCAAATTTAAGTTGCCTTATATCTGTTATATACAAGTTACCTGCATTCATTAATGCTGCAAATAGGGAGGAGCTGATGCTAAGGGATTAGAGTAAATGTTGATAAGACTTTTTTTTTTTTTTAAAGATTTTATTTATTTATTCATGAGAGACAGAGAGAGAGAGAGAAAGAGAGAGAGAGAGGCAGAGACACAGGCAGAGGGAGAAGCAGGCTCCATGCAGGGAGCCTGATGTGGGACTCCATCCCGGGTCTCCAGGATCAGGCCCTGGGCTAATGGCGTCGCTAAACCGCTGAGCCCCCTGGGCTGCCCCTTGATAAGACTTTAAAAGTTTCTTCATGGGAAGGAACTTCCCTCCCTCCCCACAATTTACCTTACTTTAAAATAATCAGTTGCTAGTCTGAATAGCAGCAGCACCCAGGGAGCATCACGCTTAGTTCTTGTTAAACAGCAATACCTGTGCAATGCACGTTTTACAGCACAGGCAAAGGGAATGATCGCTTTTTTTTTTAATTTTAATTTTTATTTATTTATGATAGTCACAGAGAGAGAGAGAGAGAGAGAGAGAGAGAGGCAGAGACACAGGCAGAGGGAGAAGCGGGCTCCATGCACCGGGAATCCGACGTGGGATTCGATCCCGGGTCTCCAGGATCACGCCCTGGGCCAAAGGCAGGCGCCAAACCGCTGCGCCACTCGGGGATCCCGGGAATGATCACTTTAAACTCCTGCATTAGAGTCTCTTAAAAAAATAAAAGCATTCCATTGAGTTCTTCCAGATGGTGTTATTGCTGTACATTTGTTGGTGGGTTACTCTGTGCTGTGTTTGCTTTGAAGGGATCTTCCAGTATATCTCCAATATTCCTTTCTTATAGAGTCCTTTTCTTTAGCTAGAATTTCACACAACTCTAATGCTTTATTGAGATTGTTCTCCTTGTCACATTAGTTTTCTAGCATGTCTTCATAGATGTCCATGAGAAAGGCAATCAGGTAGGGGAAACTATGACTTGGTTGCAAATCAAATCACTGGTTTAACGATTGGGATATTTGGAAAGACCAGGATCCTGTACAATCCCTTTCAAATAGTTGTGTGCACTCTCATTATGTGGTACTGGTTTGATCATTTCCAGAGTGTACTGGACTTCCCTCTCCAGCATAGCACTATCATTGTAGCCAGTGGTGTTAGAAATTGTGACGTAGGGGATCCCTGGGTGGCTCAACGGTTTGGCGCCTGCGTTTGGCCCAGGGTGTGATCCTGGAGTCCCGGGATCGAGTCCCACGTCGGGCTCCGTGCGTGGAACCTGCTTCTCTCTCTGCCTCTCTCTCCCTCTCTCTGTATCTCATGAATAAATAAATAAAATCTTTAAAAAAAATTATGAAATATATTTGGTTCCAGACAGAGTTATTACATCCTCTTTAAGAACCTGGTCTACAGGGGTGCCTCGGTGGCTCAGCAGTTAAGCGTCTGCCTTCAGCTCAGGCCGTGACCCCGGGGTCCTGGGATTGAGTCCCACATCAGGCTCCCCACAGGGAGCCTGCTTCTCCCTCTGCCTGTGTCTTTGCCTCTCTCTCTCTGTGTCTCTCATGAATAAGTAAATAAAATCTTAAAAAAAAAAAAAAAAAGGAACCTGGTCTATGTACTGCAGCTTATTATCCCAAAGTTTAAATTCCTGGATAACCCATTGTCGATGTTGCCAGGCTTGGTAATTCTTTGCATTCTGATAAGAATATCAGCAATAAACTCAAGCTCCTGAGATGGATCTTGTAGCCATTCCATTAATACTCGCCTCTGATGCCAAACTTGATAGTTTTGGGGCTGTTTCTCAATTACTGCAGTGATGTAGTTCATTTCTTCATTTAGATGATTTTGAAGTGACTTCAAGAGAACTTTCCGAAAATGCCACACTGTATAATTGGCTGCATTTAACTCAGTAGCATCTCTGCTGACTTTAAAAGCTCGTTCACTTCTTTCATCACACTGCAGAATGATCCGGAAATAATCATACACGTCTCTAAATTTTTCACTATAAATGATCCGGACCCCTGGATTGGGGCCATCGTTCTGCAGCACTGTATCTCTATCAGCCCATTCTGTTCTGGGCCTGTACAGGACATAGGTGGGCGAGTCCAGGCTCAGGAACGCGTCATCCATGGGGGACGCCACCGCTTCTCCCAGCTCAGCTGCATGGCTTCTTCCTGCGGCTGGGGCTCCAGCTCTGGCTCCCGGCAGGACTTGCTGCCCTGCACAGCCTCCCCCACCCTCTCCGTGGCCACCATCTGCAAAATATTACCATTTTAAACAAACATCATGAAACATGCTAAAATAATTTGAAAAGCCTAAGGTTTTTGAATTTGTAGTTTAATTATGATTGATTGATTGATTTAGATTTTAAGTGGGCTCCACACCCAATGTGGGGCTTGAACTTACAACCCTGAGATCAACAGTTGCATGCTCTATCAGCTGAGCCAGGCATGTGCCCCTCTGAGTTTTATTTTAAAGAAGTATAAGTATGTATTTTGAAAATCTGCAAATTTCTAAAATGTGTTGTCTTTAAGACTGAGAATATGGGATGCCTGGATGGCTCAACAGTTAAGCGCCTGCCTTCGGTTCAGGGCATGATCCTGGAGTCCCGGGATCGAGTCCCATATCGGGCTCCCTGCATGGAGCCTGATTCTCCCTCTGCCTGTGTCTCTGCCTCTCTCTCTCTCTCCCTCTCTGTGTGTCTCATGAATAAATAAAATCTTTAAAAAAAAATCTTTAAAAAAAAAAATCAAGGTAATTTGATTTGGATAAAGCTATTTTGTGGCTAGGCCTGCTTGGTAATTTGGGTTATTTCTAGTTTTTGCTATTACAAGTAACTTTGCTTTGAATATTCTTGCACATGGGTCTTGCCACACATATTTATATTAGGTATATGCCCTAGAGTAGAATTGCCAGGTCATAGAGTTATGTATGTGTAACTGTTGTAGGTAATGCCAAAGAATTTTCCAGGGTGGTTGTACCAGTTTACACCAGCAGCAACCTTGTTTCAGAGTTCTAGTCATTCCATGTCCTCATTGCCACTTGGTATGGCTCGTCTTTTTTTTTTTTTTTTGGCTCGTCTTTTAATTTGAATCATTCTGATAAGTAGTACTACATGTTTCCCTCACTTTTCAGAGGTTTGTGTTATGTCATTTTGCTCTTAGGAAATATCGACATTAGTGCCTTTTTTTGCTAACCGGGAAAAATCTGAAGAGGATTTGGGTTTTTGCAAAATATCGAAATGAGAAAATAGCATTTGGCGTTTGTTTTGCAGTGAGCCCTTCTGGAGGCAGTGCACACAGTGAAAGTGCCACTGCCAGGCTTCTTCCTTTCGAACTGTGCTCAGCATCTCAGCATCAAGCTGCTGTAGTTTTGAACTGTGTGAGCATCTGTGCCTTACCTCAGTTTATTTTGTGTATCTGTTAGCAAGATGTGTCCTGCGGTATCAGAAAAGCCTAAGAGGGGTATTTTTTGGGTCCAGTAAAGCTCAGAAATTTTTCCATATAAATTAACGGTAATTGCTTCTTTGCTTTATGCCATTTGGCTTTTGAAAGGTTTCATGGGAAGGCTGAACTTCTAGATGGTGAGGGATACCTGTATCTCATTATGATTTTATTTTATTTAATTAATTTTTTTAAAGATTTTATTTATTCATAGAGACACAGGAAGAGAGAGAGGCAGAGACACAGGCAGAGGGAGAAGTAGGCTCCATGTAGGGACCCTGCTCATTGTGATTTTAATTTGCATTTTCTTGATCGATAATGAGCTTGAGCATCCTTTCATATGTTTATTGGTCATTTGCATTTCCTGTTTTATGAAGTACCTCTTTATCTCTTTTTTTAATAAAGTATTTATTTGAGAGAGGGAGAGAGAGTGGGCACACACACGCATGCAGTGTGGGAAAGAGCAAGAGGGATAGACTCCTCAAGCAGACTCCCTGCTGAGTGTGGATCCAGTGCAGGGCTGGATCCCAGGATCCATGAGATCATGACCTGAGCTGGAAGCAAGAGTGGGACATTCAACCAACTGAGTCACCCGGACGCCCCCGTTCATTTCTGGTGTTTTTTTTTCTTGTTCTCCTCCCCCTCTTTAAAGAATAAATTGAAGGAGCTCTTTAGATATTTTGGATGAAAGCATTTTGTTGGTACGGTGTTGCAAATTCATTTTTTTTTTTTTAAAGATCTTATTTATTCATGAGAGACACAGAGAAAGAGAGGGAAAGACTCAGACAGAGGGAGAAGCAGGTTCCATATAGGGAGCCCGATGTGGGACTCGATCCCAGGTCTCCAGGGTCCCGTCCTGGGCCAAAGGTGGTGCCAAACCACTGAGCCACCTGGGCTGCCCGGTGTTGCAAATTTATATATAAATGTACTTGATTTTTATATATTGACTTTGTGCCCAGCAATCTGTTAGTCTTTGCTTATTCTGACAGTTTATCTGTAGATTGTTTGGGATTTTCTGTATGTATAATCATCTTGTACAAAATGACAGTTTTGTATATCCCTTTGCAGTCCTCATACCTTTTGGTTTTTCTTGACTTACCATACTGGCTAATACCTCAGGTATAATGCTGAATAGAAATGATGATGGCAGGCGTCTGGTCCTGTTCCTAGTCTCATATTTATTTCACTATTTTTTTTTTTTTTAAGGATTTTATTTGTTTATTTGAGAGAAACAGAGCATGAGCAGGAAGAGGGGCAGAGGAGGAGGAAGAAGCAGACTCCCCTCTGAGCAGGGAGCCCAATATGGAGCTCAATCCCAGGACCCTGAGATCATGACCCGAGCCAAAGGGAGATCCCCAACCAACCGAGCCACCCAGTTGCCCCCACTCTTTTTTTTTTTTTTTTTTTTTTAATAGGCTTCATGTGGAGCCCAACACGGGGCTTGAACTCATAACCCTGAGATCAAGACCTGAGCTGAGATCAAGAGTCAAACACTTAACCGACTGAGCCACCCAGGTGCCCCTTACGTTTCACTCTTAAATATGATATATTTATTCTAGTTTTTTCCTTACTGTTAATCAGATAATGGAAATTCCCATTTGTTTACTGTTTTCTACTTTTTTAAAAAAATTATGAATGGTTGTTGACTTTGATCAAATGCTTTTCATGTATCTATTAAGATTTTTTTCTTTTTTTCCTCCTTGTTAAAAGCTGAATTTTTTTTTTTTAAGATTTTATTTATTCATAAGAAACAGAGAGAGGTAGAGACACAGGCAGAGGGAGAAATAGGCTCCATGTAGGGAGCCGGACGTGGGACTCGATCCTGGGACCGTGGGATCATGCCCTAAGCCAAAGGCAGACGCTCAACCACTGAGCCACCCAGGCATCTCGTTAAGAACTGAATTACACTGAAGTTTGAATGTTAGACTGACTTCTTATTCCTGATATAAACTCAACTTGGTGGAGCTATATTATCATTTTTAAAGATTTTACTTATTCATTAATGAGACACACAGAGAGAGAGAGAGAGAGAGAGAGACAGAGACAGAGACACAGGCAGAGGGAGAAGCAGGCTCCATGCAAGGAGCCTGATGCGGGACTCGATCCCGGGACTCCAGGATCAGGCCATGAGCCGAAGGCGGTGCGAAACTGCTGAGCTACCCGGGCTGCCCTTATATATTATCATTTTTGTATATTAGTGGGTCACTTTGATGTTTTATTTAGGATTTTAGCATCTATATTTGTGATAGATAGTGGCCTGAAAAATTCCTTTATCTAACTCTTATTAGGTTTTGGTATCCAGATTAGTTGGTCTTATACAATGAATTGGGAGTATACCTCATTTTTTTATTCTTTGAAAATATTTGTGGAATATTATAGTTTCTTCTTTATGTATTTCATAGATTTTGCTGGTAGAATCATCTTTCTAGGAATGTTTCAAATTACATACTTAATTTCTTCAGTTCTTACAGGATTACTCAGATATTCCAGTTTTTCAATGAGTTTGATAAGTTTTACATATATACACTTAAAGATTTATTTATTTTAGGGAAAATGTGTGCACGCATGAATGAGGGGAGGGATGGAGGGAGAAGGAGCAAAGTGGACTCTCTGCTGAGTGTGTATGTAGGGTGGCTGGCTCCATCCTATAATCCTGAGACCATGACCTGAGCCAAAATCAAGAGTCTGCTGTTCAACTGACTGAGCCACCTGGGCACCGTGATAAGTTATATTTTTAAGGAATTATTTCATCTACATTTTCTTTCTTTTTTTTTAAGATTTTATTTATTTATTCATGAGAGAGACAGACAGAGAGAGAGGCAGAGACAGAGGCAGAGGGAGAAGCAGGCTCCACGGAGGGAGCCCGATGTGGGACTCGATCCCGGGTCTCCAGGATCACGCCCTGGGCTGAAGGCAGGCACTAAAACACTGAGCCACCCAGGCTGCCCTCATCTACATTAAAAAAAAAATTTTTTTTTTCATTTTTATTTTAAATAGGCTACATGCCCAAAATGGGTCTTGAACCCATGATCCTGAGATCAAGAGTTGCATGATCTACTGACTGAGCCAGCCAGGTATCCCTCATCTACATTTTCAGATTTGTTAGAAAAAACTTACTCTTAATGTCCTCTTATGGACTTTTATTTTTATTTATTTTATTTTATTTTTATTTTTTAAAGATTTTATTTATTTATTCATGAGAGACACAGAGAGAGCGAGAGGCAGAGACATAGGCAGAGGGAGAAGCAGGCACCATGCAGGGAGCCTGATGTGGGACTCGATCCCGGGACTCCAGGATCACATCCTGGGCCAAAGGCAGGCTCCAAACCGCTGAACCACCCAGGGATCCCCGGACTTTTATTTTTATTTATTTATTTGTCTATTTATTTTTTATTTTATTTTATTTTATTTTGTCTATTTATTTTTAAGTAGGTTCTGTGCCCAACATGAGGCTTGAAACTCATGACCTTGAGATAGAGAGTTGCGCGCGCTGACTGAACCAGCCAGGTGCTCCCTTTTATGAACTTTTTAAATGTGCGCTGGATCTGTACTAGATGTCCCCTTTTCATTCCTGATTTTGGTTATTTGTGCCTTCTCTATATTTTATGATCAGTTTCATTTGTTGCTTGTTGGTTTAATAATTTGTATAAAAAAGTAACTTTTGGCTTTGCTGACCCTTTTTGTATATTTATTTTCTATTTCATTAACTTTCTGTTCCTTATTTCCTTTTACTTTGTGTTCAATTTGCTGTTTTTCTAATTTTGAGATGGATGTTTGACAATGATTTTAAGCCTTTTTTCATCTTTCATTTTTTTTTAAGATTTTATTTTTTAAAAGATTTTATTTATTCATGAGAGACACACAGAGAGGCAGAGACATAGGTAGAGGGAGAAATAGGCTCCACGCAGGGAGCCCAGTGCAGGACTCGATCCCGGGACTCCAGGATCATGCCCTGGGCCAAAGGCTCAACTGCTGAGCCATCCAGATATCCCAAAGATTTTATTGTTTTAAGTAATCTCTATACCCAACGTGGGACTCAAACTCACAACCCCGAGATCAAGAGTTGCACACTTCACCAACTGAGCCAGTCAGGCATCCCAACCTTTTTTCATTTCTTTTTTTTAAAAGATCTTATCTATTTATTCATGAGAGACACAGAGAGAGAGGCAGAGACACAGGCAGAGGGAGAAGCAGGCTCCATGCAGGGAGCCCGACACCGGACTCGATCCCGGGTCTCCAGGATCACACTCTGCAGGCGGCGCCAAACCGCTGTGCCACCGGGGCTGCCCCCTGTTTTCATTTTTGATATATTCATTAAAGTCTGTAAATCTCCCTCAAACATTGCTTTGTTGTGCCTCACTAGTTTTAGATACTCTAAGTTTCCTTGTGCTTTTTTCCTTGCCTCTCTGGGTTATTTCGAAGTATATTTCTAAAATTCCAAATATGTGATTTTTAAAGGTATATATTTGTTTATGCTTAATTACATGTAGTTAGAGAACATACTCTGTATGATTTCAGTGTTTTGAAATTTGTTGACACTTAGGTTACAGACCAGGATAGAGTCAATTTTGGCAAATACCTGCATGTACCTGAAAAGGCTATATTTTGCATTTGTTGCCTATATGTATTTAAGTTTGTGCATTCTGTTGTTCAGTTCTAATCTATCTCTACTGGTTTTTGTTTTATTTTAATCCCACCCATTTTATTGGTTCCCAAGAGAGTTATATTGAAAATCTTTCATTTTGATTGTGATTTTTCTACTTATCCATGTACTTCTGTCAATTTTTGCTTTATATATTCGAACCCATGTTAGTAGGTGGATACAGATTCTTTTTTTAAATTGAAGTGTGGTTCACACATATGTTTACATTAGTTTCAGGTGTACAACATAGTGATTGGACAGCTGTACATGCTGTGCTCACCACAGTGTAGCTACTGTCTTTTACCATATGGTGCTCTCACAGTACTTTTGACCCTATTCCCTCTGTATGCTTCATTCATATGACTTACTCATTCCATAAGTGGAAGCCTATATACCCTTTCCCCTCTCCTTAACCCATATTGTCCCTGCCCCCTCATCCCTTCTCTTACCTCTCCTTCGACAATCACCAGTTTGTTCTCTGTATCTATAGGTCTGTTTATGTTTTTTTGTGTTGTTTGATCATTTGTTTTTTAGATTTCACATAAGTGGAATACTTTATGGTATTTGTCAGACTTACTTCACTTAGTGTAATGGGCCATATTTGGCTGATGGTGCTGTAGGTTGCCAGACTCTATGTTATTTTAGTATTTGTTATCTATGTATCCTATTTATGTTTTATTTTTTCCTCTTCTTTCTTGCTTTTTGGCCTTTTAAAAAATTATCTTTTCTTCTATTAGCTTAGAAGTAATACCCTCTTTTACTTTTTCTTTTAGTGGTTATCCTAGGTTTACAACAAAATTGAGAGGAAGATATGGAGATTTCCCATTTATC
The DNA here is from genome assembly GCF_003254725.2 of Canis lupus dingo. NCBI lineage: Eukaryota > Metazoa > Chordata > Mammalia > Carnivora > Canidae > Canis > Canis lupus. The sequence goes on from NC_064244.1 coordinate 54,556,281, forward strand.
TCTGCTCCTACACATGCATAGCCTCCCCTATTTTGAACATCCTATTCATGAGAGGGAAGCCTAATGTGTGGGCCTCAATCCTAGGATTGAGATCTGGGATCACGCCCTGAGCCAAAGGCAGACACTCAAGCACGGAGCTACCCAGGTGCCCCCCCCCCCCCAATTCTGTACTTTTCATACCTATAATTTATTTATTGTGTACTGGAAGTTTTTTTTTTTTAATTTTTTTAAATTTTTATTTATGATAGTCACAGAGAGAGAGAGAGAGAGAGAGAGAGGCAGAGACATAGGCAGAGGGAGAAGCAGGCTCCATGCACTGGGAGCCTGACGTGGGATTCGATCCCGGGTCTCCAGGATCGTGCCCTGGGCCAAAGGCAGGCGCTAAACTGCTGCGCCACCCAGGGATCCCCTGTACTGGAAGTTTGTATCTCTTAATCCCCTTCACCTATTTTGTCCATCTTCCCACCCCTCTGGAGTATGGTACATTTTTTTTTTTTTTTTTTTTTTTTTTACCAAGGATGAACCTACATTGGCACATTATAATCACCCAAAGTCCATTGTTTTCCCTTGGGATTCACCCTTAGTATTGTACATTATGTGGTTTGGACAAATAATGATATGTATCCATTGTTCCAGTATTACATAGAGTATTTTCACTGTCTTAGGAATTGTTTGTGTTATTTTTCACTGTTTTCATAGTTTTGCCTTTTCCAAATGTCATATAGTTGAAATTATACAGTATGTAATAGACTTTTCAGATTGGTTTCTTTCACTTAGTAATATGCATTTAAGGTGCCTTAATATCTTTTCATGCCTTGGTGACCCATTTCTTTTAGTATTGAATAATATTCTATTGTTTGTATGTACCAGTTTATCCATTTACCTATCGAACAGTATGTTGGCTGCTTCCAAGTTTTGGTAGCAATGAATAAAGGTGTCCTAAGTATTTGTGGATTTTTGTGTGGACATAACTTTCCAACTCTTTTGGGTAGATACCAAAGAATTCCTTTGCTGGATTATACAGTAAGAATATGTTTAGTTTTGTAAGTAACTGCCAAAATGACTGTATCATTTTGCATTTCTGTCAGCCATGAATGAGAATTTCTTTGCTCCACATCCTTGATAGTATTTGATTTTCTCAGTGGTTTAGACTTTGGTCCTTCTAATGGGTATGTAGTTGTATCTTGTTTTAATTTACATTTCCTTGATGACATATAATGTGTAGCATCTTTTCATATGCTTATTTGCCACCTGTATATCTTTTTTTTAAATTTTTTTTTGTGAGCTATCTTTTGAGGTCATTGGCCCATTTTTTAATCAGGTTGTTGTCTTATTGTTCAATTTAAAGAGTTCTTTGTATATTTGGAGGTAATAATACTTTTTCAGATGTATCATTTGTAGTAGTTTCTCCCAGTCTATGGCTTTTCATTTTCTTGACATTGTTTTTCACAGAGCAGAAATTTTTAATTATAATGAAGTCCAACTTATTATTGATTTCTGTCATAGATTTTTACCTTTGTTGTTCATCTGAAAAGACATCACCATACCCAGGGTCTTCTGGGTCTTCTCTCTTACGTTATCTTCTAGGATTTTCACAGTTTTGCATTTCACTGCATTTTAAAAAAATTAATTCTAGCATCTACTGTTGGGATGTTAGCTATGAGTAATTTTTGCTTCTTTAAAGGTAACATTTGGTGGTAGGAAGGGTTTAGCTGCTTTTAATATTTTCTTTTAGCCTTTCATTTTCAGCAGTTTTCACCTGTGTGTAAACATATGTTACCTAGGAATAGACATAGCTTTACTATTTGATGAAGTATAGATTTCTTTTTATTTATCCTCTTAGGGTTTGTTGGGCTACTTGGATCTGTTGTTTGATATCTTTTGTCAGCTTTGGAAAATGGTCCGTCATTATCTCTGGAAATGTTTTTTCCCTTTACACATTAGATTTTTTTACTTTGTCCTTTCTGTGTTTTCCATTCTTCCATTTCTCTTCTCTCTTTTCCACTCTTTGTCTTTTTTTTTTTTTTTTTAAGATTTTTATCTATTTATTCATGAAAGACACAGAGAGAGAGAGGCAGAGACACAGGCAGAGGGAGAAGCAGGCTCCATGCAGGGAGCCCGATGTGGGTTTCAATCCCGGGACTCCAGGATCACACCCTGGGCCAAAGGCAGATGCCAAACTGCTCAGCCACCCAGGGATCCCTCTTTTGTCACTCTGAGCTTTATACCAGGATGGAGTCTTCTCACTTCTCTTCCTGTTTATTAATTCTTACCATAGTGTATTGAATCTGCTATTTAACTCCATGAGTTGAGATAATTTTTTTTTTAAGATTTTATTTATTTGAGAGACAATGTAAGAGAGAGATCACGAGCAGGAGGGAGGGAGTAGAGGAAGAAGCAGACTCCCTGCTAAACAGGGAGCCCAATACAGGGCTTTTATCCCAGGACCCTGGGATCCTGACCTGAGCTGAAGAGCTGAAGGTAGATGCTTAACTGACTGAGCCACCCAGGTGCCCAAGATAATAATTTTTGATATTGTATTTTTCAGATACAGAATTTGTGTCTCTTTTCAAATTTGCTCTGCTTTTACTTCACTTTTGAAAAATGACTTCCATTTCTTGACTGAAATTCTTTATTTATATTTTATTCATTATTTATATTTTATATCTATCTATCTATACACCTGTACACTCTGCACCCAATGTGGGGCTTGAATTCAGGATCCTGAGATCCAGAGTCACATGTTCTACTGACTGAGCCAGCCAGGTTCCCCTGAAATTCTTGATTTAATGTACTGTCTCCTTAAAGATAATATGTAAACTCATAAAATCTCAGCTTTACATTCTCAGCATTTGGAACGTTGCTAATTTGTTCCTCCTGGGTTTTGTTCATTTGTCTTATTTGCTTATGTCTGAAGGTTTTATGAGTGTGTATATGACATCCATACAGGATCCAGTATCAGGGTTTGAAAAGGTACTGTTGGTAGTCCCTTTGAGAGCTTGCCTACTTATGTGTTTTTTACTCCTTGAGTCTCAGAGGACATGAGATTTCCCATGCTTCTCATCTTTGGTAAGTCTGAATCTAGTTTTGTCTCCCTTACCCTGTGAAGCATTGAAAAACTCTGCTCCCTTCTTAGTCTCAGCTGCTGCTTCTAGATGCCCCCCAGGGAAAAGCTAATCAGCTGGTATCTGACTTCTCTAGATATCCTTCCTGTAGATCTATCCTTCTCATTCTTACTTGCTTCCTGAGCTCTCTGATGCCTTATAGTTTAGTCCCTTTTTCTCCATAGTTTTCGGTTTTTCCTCATCAGAAAGAAAAAAACCACCAGGTTTTTTTTTTTTTTTTTTTTTTTTGTTTTAAATCAGTTTACTGTTATAGATTAAGCCACTTTTTTTGCTGTTAAACTTACCTATTGAGATACTAATTTTTTTCTGTATTAACTTTTTTTTAGCTGATCAAAGTACCACCTTTGTGATACGATATATTAAAAAGCCATCAGAGGTTTAAAGGTGCAAAAAAAGGCACAGTTCCATCAGAGAGAGGCAGTTACTGTTAATAGTTCATTTTTGTTAGAGCTGGGTTTTGTGGGCATGGGATTGCGGATGAGTTTGAAGATAAGTGTGGTTTGAATATTCTGAGTTTGAGGGGCTTAAGATCCCTACCGAGTTACGTTTGAGGCATTTAGATACTAAACTGATGATTTGATGTAAGAACAGTGTAGAGATCTGGATTTGGATGTTTAAAGCAAAAAGGTAGTTGGACCTACCAAAGTAGATGGAAGGGCCATGGTGGTTTGTAGACCATTTCTGTTATGGGTAGCCCATATTGAGAAGGGACAGGGTAGTAATGGTAGAATTACGATAGAACCTAACTTTTCTTGTGTTAAGAGGTTCAGAAAAAATCTCATGTTTTGTATTTGAGATTATGTGTCTATGGGAAAAATTTTTTTCTTGCATATTTAATTGTTTTGGTTGATTTTTTTTAAGCTTAAAATCCTACGTGCTAAATAGTAGCTATATAAAACACAGTATTCTAGTGTGAAATATTTGTATTTTCAGTCTAATCACAAAATAGGTTAAACCTTGAATTCAGGACCTCAGACTTGCTAATAATTTTATTTGGTTTTGGCCAAATGACAATCCTCAGTTTTTTTGTTCTCTTAAATATGCATAATAAGTGAAATCACAGTATTAAAGAATAATAAAACTATTAAGTACACTAAGAAGTATTAAATGCAAATGACATTCGCACTGAATTAGTTTACAGAGAAACGGAATATAAGAAGCGGTGTTCTCGTACTTGTTCACATAACCACTGGTATATTAAAAATAGAGTAATGATTTTAAGTATTTTTGTTGGTACAAATTTTTTTTAGTTCTATACCAGATTAGTTCTTTAAATAGATGTGCACAATGGGCATTTAAGGATAGGCCAGGGATCCCTGGGTGGCGCAGCGGTTTGGCGCCTGCCTTTGGCCCAGGGCGCGATCCTGGAGACCCGGGATCGAATCCCACGTCGGGCTCCCAGTGCATGGAGCCTGCTTCTCCCTCTGCCTGTGTTTCTGCCCCTCTCTCTCTCTGTGACTATCATAAATAAATAAAAATTAAAAAAAAAAAAGATAGGCCAGAAATTCATGACCACATACCTACTTTTTTTTAAAAAAAGTAAGCTCTATACCCAACATAGGGCTTGAACTCATGACCCTGAGATGAAGAGTTGAATGATCTACTGACTGAGTTAACTGGGCACCCTAGTAACTGCTTGTGTTTAATATATAATTTGGGTTTTTTGTTTCTATAGTTTTAATTATATTTTGATAATTTTTCTATGTGTTTAAGAGCTCTTATCATATGGAAATTTGATTTAACAGAGCTACAATAGAAGAGGCATACTCCAGGTCAATGACAAAACTAGCAAAATCCGCAAGCAATTATTCACAACTTGGGTGAGTTAATTTCTTTGAAAAACTCTTTTTTAATGTTGACATAGGCATAGTTCTTGAGAATATTAGGTTCTTGCTGAAGACATAATGGTTCATAAGTATAATTATATGTAATTTACTTATTTAAAATGTACCTACATATGAATTCTTGATAGAAAATATAACTGAACTTGGTGAATATCAGTTAATGCAGTCAAAGTAAATGAAACCTATTTTTTCCCATTATTAAGCTAGATAGTCATTCGATAGTATAACTTTGAGGTTATAAATGTGTGTTATGCATGGTATTGTAGTTTTCTATAAGTTCACTTAAAATCTGTTGAACAATGATCTTTAGAAACTCAAACTTTATTGAAATGATTACAGTGCATTAAAAATGTCTATGATTTTATAGATTTACTAAATCCTTCTCTTGAAAATTTGCAGTGAGAAAATGTGTTCTTTGAAAAATGAATATTAAAATAAGATATACTTAAAGTAAGATAGCTACATGCATGGCTTTAATAATTTGGGAAAGAAATATTGTATGATTTAAACCACAACAGCTCTAGGAGGAATATTTAATATTTTTTAATTATCTACAATTTGGGGAAAGGATATGTTTTAAATAACATGCTAAAATAATTTAATGTTTATAAAGATTTTTATAGTGATAGTAACACATTTCTTTGTATCTGGGATTCTGATGAATCTTTGAATCCCCTGAATTTTTACATTCATATTCATGTTTCTGACAATGAGGGTTTATACTGATTATTAGATTCACATATGGTTCTGTGAACTAAAATACTGGTTAAGAATGCCTTTTATGAAAGTATTCTCTGGTGTGGTTGGATGAATTTAAATAAAAATCTCACTAAGAGCAGCCCGGGTGGCTCAGGGGTTTAGTGCCTGCCTTCGGCCCGGGGCATGATCCTGGAGACCTGGGATTGAGCCCCGTATCAGGCTCCCTGCATGGAGTCTGCCCCCCCCCCTTCTCTTTCTGTCTCTCTCATGAATAAATAAAAATAAAATCTTTAAAAAAATAAACTCACTAAATTGTGGCCCAGATAAAGAGGAGTCCATTATAAAACACACTGTCCATTATATTAAGTGCTGACAATTGCAGCTGAGAGGACCTTCTATCGCTCTGTACTATGGCTAGGAACGTTGGGAGCTTCCACCGTTTTTACCTAGAGGGCAGTGGGGACTGTTATATGATGGCCATCTATTGCTGTTTTTTTTTTTTTTTTTTCCAGTTGTCTTCTCATTCTTTCTGTCCTTCTGCTCCTTCAATATAATCTCATTCTTCATTCTTTTTCCATCTCTCCCCTTTTTTTCTGGCAATTTCCTTTTTCTGAAGCCTCTATGTATATACACCTCTTCTAAAACATAATTTCTTGTTTATTTATTACCACAGTAGGAGGGCCAGAAGGTAACTGGAATAGCAGAAGCTGGCTTTAAACAATCGACTGTGGTTTTATTATAGGAAATTCTCATTATTTTTAGTTATCAGGTGGGAGATAGAAAAAACATGGATTGACTTCAACTGTATTTCCTGATAATAAAGATGTTGGCAGGGATCCCTGGGTGGCGCAGCGGTTTAGCGCCTGCCTTTGGCCCAGGGCATGATCCTGGAGACCCAGGATCAAATCCCACGTCGGGCTCCCGGTGCATGGAGCCTGCTTCTCCCTCTGCCTGTGTCTCTGCCTCTCTCTCTCTCTCTCTCTCTCTCTCTCTCTCTCTCTCTGTGTATGACTATCATAAATAAATAAAAATTTAAAAAAAAAAAATAAAGATGTTGGCAATGTTTCTCTTTGGAATGCATGTTTCTCATAAATATTTTATGTGTTACTGTCGTCACTTAAGACAAAGATTTTAAATATTAATGTTTTACTGATGTATATTTAGTTAAATTGAATTTCCTCTTTCTGTATTTTTTTGTTTAAACATAACTTCAGACTTGTCAATTTTCTTTCTTATTACTTAGTATACATTAATGTGTATTGCTTGACCAGAAAAAAGTTGTGTATATCAAACTTTTAAAAATGTAATGATTTTTGACCTTCCTTCAAGAAACCTGTGCTTAGGGCAGCCCGGGTTGCTCAGTGGTTTAGCGCCGCCTTCAGCCTAGGGCGTGATCTTGGAGGCCCAAGATCGAATCCCGCGTCGGGCTTCCAGCATGGAGCCTGGTTCTCCCTCTCCCTCTGCCTGTGTCTCTGCCTCTCTCTCTGTGTCTCTCATGAATAAATAAATAAAATCTTTTTAAAAAAGAAAGAAACCTGTCCTTAAAGAAGTCTCATGTTGAATCTCTTTATGGTGTAAAGAATCTTTTGGTAAAGGGACACTCACATCTTCCTGCTTTGTGAAACCCACACTATCATGTATCAGGCTTACATGAAGTAATGTATTTTGGTGCTATAGTGAGTGGATATTTTGTAGTTATCTTTTTTTTTACTCCCAAAGTTTTCCGTGTAACTCCTTGCCAGATTTGATGCTGATTAGATTTTAAAGTGCGAGGTGAGATCTAATCAGAACAGCTCTAAGTATCTTAACTTTCTTCTTTAAACTTTTTACTTTTGCTTAAAATGATCACTGTGACTTAGCATTCTTACTGGATAGGAAATGTAGTAATTGGGACAGACTGCATATTAGGATAAATAATTTTCTCCACCTTTTGCTTCATGCTATTTGGTTTTTAGTGGAAGTCTGGTCCTGGAGCGAAACAGGTGCTTTGAAATTATCTTAGGTAGTACCCCAGGAAAACACAGGATAAAATTACCCTAAGATTATTCCCTGTTGACCAGATTGAGTTCATTGACATCCTAAGTATTATCCAGGAGATAATCATGTAGCAATTCTTGGATATACTTGCACCTGCTGAAAATACTAAATTCTCAATATTGAGAAAAAGTGGTAGGAAAGTATGCCATGCATTATGCACCATGTACTAAGAATTGTCTTAGTGTTAAAGTACACAGATAAAGTGACCTGAAACAAGATTTCAAATAACAGTTTTAAAATAATTCTCAAATGATTATTAATAATGAAGATTCTTATAAAATCATGTGTGCATTTGACTTTTGTATGTTTGAATTCAGGGGAACTTTTATTTTGTGATGAAGTGTTTTAAATGAGCACTAAATAGTCAAAAATTAAAATTGGTAACGAGTTAATTTTTAACAATAGACAGTGATCAGAAAGGCTTCTGATACAAGTCTAAATAACCAAATCAGGGCAGCCCGGATGGCTCAGCAGCAGTTCAGCGCCGCCTTCAGCCCAGGGCCTGATCCTGGGGTCCCGGGATTGAGTCCCACATCGGGCTCCCTGCATGGAGCCTGCTTCTCCCTCTGCCTGTGTCTCTGCCTCTCTCTCTTTTTCTCTCTCTCTGTTTCTCATTAATAAATAAAATTAAAAAAAAAAAAAAAAAACAAAAAACCCAACCAAATCAACTCAGAAAATAGTATGATAAAATTAAGACAGGGCCATAGCCAAATCTTTGGTAAATATTTAACTGGATTTCTGTGTACTTAAGGTTCAAAAATATTTTAATTAACCAAGGATTAAAAATCAATGTCAACCTGTCAGTCATTTCATTTGTGATTTATTTTAATTTTTATTTTGTCTAATTAAAATTGCTGAATATCACATTGTTTCTGTTGATTTTATTTTAGAGTCTTCAACTTTTCTTTTATTAAATAATTCCTGCATTTTCTTTCCCTCAGAACATTTGCACCAGTGTGGGATGTGTTCAAAACATCTACAGAGAAATTAGCAAATTGTCACTTGGATCTTGTTAGAAAATTACAAGAATTAATAAAGGAAGTTCAGAAGTATGGAGAAGAACAAGTAAAATCTCATAAAAAGGTATCTGTTTTTTCCTGCTAAAGGATTAGTTGATCAGAGATTTGAGTGTTTTGCAGTTCAGTCATTTTGATGAATCATTTTGTACCATTCAGACTAAAGAAGAAGTTGCAGGAACTCTGGAAGCTGTTCAAACCATTCAAAGCATAACTCAGGCCCTCCAGAAATCCAAGGAAAATTACAATGCCAAGTGTGTAGAGCAGGAACGTTTGAAAAAGGAAGGAGCTACACAAAGAGAAATAGAAAAGGTAATTGTAATAAAAGTAGTATCTCTGGAGTTTCAAAGCACTTTCAAACATAAGACTGTATTTAATACACACTCCAGAATGATCTGATATTAAAGATGAAGACGCTGTGCCTCTGAGTATTCATGGTTTACCTAAGTGAAACGGAACTAGGTTTGTGGAATATGTTTTGTGTGTGGTAAAAACATTGATTAGCAAATACCTAAAAAGAAGTAATTTCTTCATGCTGTTGACATTTGCAGGCTATTTTTATAGTAAGATACTTGATAGGGATACTGGTTGGTGTCAGGTTTAACGTGAGATAAAAATTTTTTGAGGCAAGATTGGTATATTTAGGAAGGCATAGATACGTGAAGATAAGCTTTAAAATATGTGTTGTGGGTGATTTATTGCTGACTTTGAAGACATTTATGTAGTATTGCGGTAAACCACAGCCCTTTCCCCTAGTCGCGTTTCAATTGAAAGTAGATTTTTCCCCCTTTCAAAACAGTTTAACCATTCACTTGTTTGATGTGTTATATCTCTTTTAGGAATGAGGCATAGGGAGTGATAATTTCGAAAGCTTTCTAAATTATGTGAAATATCCTGTAAAAAAAAGGAAAACCAAATTATAACTGCATTATAGCAATTACAATAATTATAGAAGTATATATACATGGGAAGAAACTAGAAGAGAATATTGAAAAATCAAAACAGTTGATGGATTTTGGCATAATAGATTTCCTTCAATGTTTGTACAATAAATAAAAATTGGAAGGGAGAAAAAGATAAGGCACAATAAGTTTATTATTTTAAAACACCATTCCAGACACAGCATTTGTGAATAAAATAGAAGAAGGGAAAACAAAACAAAATAAAAGCGTCCAAAAAAATAGAATATTAGCTTGATGAATCAGAAACAGAACAGAAACCCAAAGTAGTGTGTCGAGATTGATTTTGCAGGTTTGTTGGCTCAAAGTCCAAAATTAGGCTGTGGAATTTAAGCTCTTGTGTGGTAAAAGGGACTAAGTGTTTCCTACTTGAGATAAAGCACAAGAAGCCCCACCCACCATGTGAAGCAAGATAGGTAGGAAAAAAGACTGGGGTGCTGACTAGGGCTAAAGCTTTATTGGAAGATGGGGGCTTACTGACACAGTTTTGACATGAATCAAGCTAAGGAACCATTTAATGACTATTTTGGCCATATCCCCAGTATTCTTCTAGGGACACAATTAAAAACTACCTTTATAAGATTGATACTAAATTGAGGACTTTGGGGGCTGGCAGGAGATAACCTGAAAACTGCTAGGTGGGGATAGGTGACCACAAAGGATAGAACATAACAAGTTCTAGGTAATAACACTTACTTTGCCTTCAGTGGAGCTATCCCAAAGCACTGATGGAGGGACAAAGAAGAAAAGGCGAAAAGATAAGAAGCCTCCTGTTTGAAATGAGTGAACAACCAAAATTGTAGAGTACCTCTAAGAAATCTAAGATACAGTAAATTTAATAATGGAAAAAGAATTAACTCCAGATAAAATTTAAATTTATAAAACAGATGAACAAAAAATTTTGTGTGAGGATGGTCAAAGAGATAAATGAAAATATAAACTATAAATAAAGAAGATTAAGAAATTAAAAGAGGCATAATGAAGTAAGATCTACTAGATAGGAAAACAGCTAATTAGAAAACTTGAAAAATATGGCTATTGAGAAAAAAGAAATAGAGAATACAAATTTTAGACTTGATGTGGTCAAAGGCTGAGTTTGGAAGGGAAGTCACCCAGAACATAGTACAAAGAAATAAAAGTTACTGGGGTGCCTGAGTATCTCAGTCGGTTAAGCATCTGCCTTTGGCTCAGGTCATGGTCCCAGGGTCCTGGGATTCAGCACGCATTGGGCTCCCTGCTCAGTGGGGAGTCTGCTTCTCCCTCTCCCTCTGCCCCTCCCTCCACTCATGCACTTAGTCTCTCTTTCCCTCTCACAAATAAATAAAATCTTTTTTTAAAAAAATAAAGGTTCACAACATTCCAGAAGAACATGGAGAGAGTGGTGGTCTCCTAATATTTAAAGAGTTCAGAAGTTCAGAAGTTTTCAGACCTGAAGAAATTCAGTAGTGCGCAAATTAATTTGTATTTTAACTGGAATTAACATAAAAACTTTAAATATGCATTTGTAAATAGAATAGAATCTCCAGATTGAAAGTACATTCTTGATTATTAATCAGGTTACATAAAGATAAATTCAGACCTAGATGCCAGAGAAAAAAAGAATATTAAAAGCTACCAGATAATTCTTTTTTTCTCACATTTTTGAAATCAGAATGCATCTTCAGCTGATGATACTATATAATCACTGTTGGTTAGGTAGCTGTTGTGTGTAGTTTTAGTGTCTGTGAACTTGGTGATTCTATCTGGTGATGTGATTGGACAACTGCAGCACTTTGACGTATTAGATAACAGACCATCTTAAGACCGTTTGAGGAAGGAATTGTTCTGATACTCGTCTGGAAACCTTTTTTTCGGTAAGATCAAGAAAATGTGAGCACTGGTGTTTAGAAGAAAACTGGGAAATAATAATAGAGCATTTTTAAGAAGTACTGTATTAGTAATGGTCTTGATGACATTGAGGATAATATTGTGTGAGGAAAAAACAGACCTTAGCAATCTTTGTTTTTTTTTTAATATTTTATTTATTTATTCATGAGAGACAGAGAGAGAGAGAGAGAGAGAGGCAGAGACACAGGCAGAGGGAGAAGCAGGCTCCATGCACGAAGCCCGATGTGGGACTCGATCCCAGGACTCCAGGATCACACCCTGGGCCAAAGGCAGGCACTAAACCGCTGAGCTACCCAGGGATCCTGCAGTCTTTGAATTGGAAAGAATTGAGAAGGGTCAAATCTGAATATAAGGAAGATACAGGAAGGAGTATGTCAAACAAATCATTTTGCTTTCCTTTTTATTCTGTATCACATAGAAATGGTAATAGAATAAAAATCTACTTCTAAGTAAGTCCAAAAGAGATCTTTTTAAAGTACTAAATTAGAATTTTAAGGATAAGGCATTATTTTATACTTCAGGTGCTAGCATTATTCTATTTTAATGGTACACAAGATAATGGTGTCCTTTATAAATTAATGGTATGTCAGAATTAGTAATCAAGTATGTTCATTAAGCATAACTTCTAAAAGAATAGAAATCTATTCTAAGTCTTTTAAATAAGCAAAAAGAAAATAAGATATTAAAATTTATTGATAAGAGAGGAAGGAGAAAGTAGAGAAAAAAAGAATGGTAGACAGAAGGCTCAAAGTAAGCTGGAAGAAGTAAGTTCAAAGATACCAAAGCCATAATATGTATAAGTGAATTAGACTCCCCAAATAATAAGTTGGTTGCCAAATGGAAAAAAATCTTACTATCTAAAACATCCTTAATGTTTAGCAACAGAAGATTGTTTCATATAATGGTACCATTCAGGAGTTCAAATAAATTTTATAGGGTAAAATGTTAGATCTGAGATTTAAAATACCAGAGCAAAAAAAAAAATATTGGAGGAGGAGGCATCTAAGGAATCTTGAAGTTACATGATGAGTTAATGGGGTTTTTATTATACTTTTTTCGTGTGCTCTAAAATGTTTTCTATAAAAGAAAAAAAAAAACTAGAATGACATGAATTATTTATTTTTTAAAGATTTTATTTATTTATTCATCATAGACACACACACACACACAGAGAGCGAGAGAGAGAGAGAGAGAGAGAGAGGCAGAGACACACAGGCAGAGGGAGAAGCAGGCTCCATGCAGGGAACCCGACATGGGACTTGATCCTGGGACTCCAGGATCATGCCCTGGGCCAAAGGCAGGCACTAAACCACTGAGCCACCCAGGGATCCCCAGAATGACATGAATTAAAATTGACATGGATAAATATGAAAAGCATAACGTTGAGCACGAAAAGCAAAGTTCCAGAAGAATGTGTAGATTTTGATGCCTTTCACATAATCTTTAATTTTCTGCAAAAAAAAAAACAAAAAAAACTTTTAAAGTATACTAACTGTATTAGGGACAATAAACACCAAGTTACATAATGGGAGTTATCTTTGCAGATCAAGGGGGGAATGGCACTGGTAAGGACCTGGGCCTTCCCCACTTTGCCTATATAATAGTTAAATTTTTTCCAAAAAATGGAAAAGCTAGGAACAAATATAGATAAGGCCAACTATATTTCAGAATAAGAGATTTTTTATGTGTGAGCTCTAGGAACAGTTCCTATAGGTCAGTAAGCTATAGGTCAATAAATTAGTATGAATTCCATATCATTAAGGCAAAAGTGTTAAAGTATTCCTAGGCTAAATATTGCTCTTTTTTTTTTTTTTTTTTTGTGAAACACAATCGGTTTGATTTAGTACCTAGTATGTAGTAACTACTTGAAAAATACATGATAACTAGAGATTATGCTTAAAGAAATGATTGAGTCTTTTGATATAAACCAAGAAAAATTTAATATAAGGTATAATGATTTAGATGAAATTAAAGAATTTCCTTTTGATTAACATAGTAGACAGAGCTATAGCATATGGTTGTGTCTGAGGGTTATGAGTTGATCTGTGCTTCACTTACCTTGTGGTGCTGTGGACAGCTTAGAGAAAGGGGTGCTTTTTTTGTCTTTTTTTAAAAGATTAAAAAGAATTATATGGGAAAGAGAAAGCACAAGGCAAGGAGAGGCAATGGAGAGGGAGAGAGAAACTTAAGCAGACTCGTGATGCGGGCTCCATCTCATGACCCTGAGATGAAACCAAGTGTAGGACGCCTCACTAATAAGTGAGCCACTCAGGCAATTATAAGCTCTTTTTTTTTTTTTTAAAGATTTATTTATTTATTCATTCAGAGAGAGCGAAGAGAGAGGCAGAGACACAGGCAGAGGGAGAAGCAGGCTCCGTGCAGGAAGCCTGATGTGGGACTCGATCCTGGGTCTCCAGGATCACACCCCGGGCTGCAGGCGGTGCTAAACCGCTGCGCCACCGGGGCTACCCTCTTTTTTTTTTTTTTTTTTTTAATTATAAGCACTTAAACAGAAATATTTTTCATAGTATATTAGTAAATTTATTTAAAATGCTAAAGAAATGAGTAAAATGTGGGATTTATATTTATTGTCAATAGGTAATCTGTTAAAGCCAATCTTTTTTTTTTTGTGAGAAGAAATGTAGCTGTTTTTTTTAAAAGCATAATTTCCTCATTTAAGAACAAATGCTCCAAGCTTCCCTTTTTAATAATGACTTTATGAAAGTAGTCAAATTCATTACTACTAGGATATTCAGTTTTTATAATCACACCCTAGAATTTACAGTATCTGTAAATACATGTATTATTTAGAAAGTTGTTTTGACTTAATTGAGTATTGCCATTCCGTTGTTTCCTCTGAGGGCTCTTTCCTGCTTTAAAAAAAATACAGATGTTCCAATACAATTACATTCTAAAGTTGCTTGTACATTTTTTTATATGATATACTATTTTCCTTCAAATTTGTTTTTCTCATTACTCAAAATACTTTGTGAGTTAATAATATTTTTTCATTTTATTTCTTTATGATTAAGTACTCCTTTTATTAGTTTTCCAAGATACCACTTTAAGTTGGTATGTAATTTCCTTAAGATTCTGGCCTATAATTTTTACCTTTGAAGAGTAAGGGCTGATGTAAAAAATGTAAGTTAGAACTTTAAATGGTATTTTCTTTCTTCCTTTACGCTTCCAAATAAGAGAAGTGAAATTTTACCCAGCTTCCTGGTATCAGAAAGTACGCTCCAAAAAACCTAACCCGTTTATCTTCTGAGTTAGAGCCTACTCTGAACTTTTTTTTTTTTTTTTTTTTTTTTTGGTTTTATTTATTTATTCATGATAGTCACAGAGAGAGAGAGAGAGAGGCAGAGACACAGGCAGAGGGAGAAGCAGGCTCCATGCACCGGGAGCCCGATGTGGGATTCGATCCCGGGTCTCCAGGATCGCACCCTGGGCCAAAGGCAGGCGCCAAACCGCTGCGCCACCCAGGGATCCCTACTCTGAACTTTTGAGATGAAGACAATTTTATGGTTAGAAATAGTGGACAGATAAGTTTGTGCAGAGTTGCATAGCCAGACCAAGTTCTACAGTGGGAATATTCTGGGAGGAAAAAGGAAAGTTAAGAAAAGTATGCTGTTTTACTTTTATTTTTTAAGATTTTATTTATTTATTCATTAGGGACCCAGAGAGAGAGGAAGAGACACAGGCAGAGGGAGAACCAGGCTCCATACAGGGAGCCCAATGTGGGACTCTATCCCGGGACCCCAGGATCATGCCCTGGGCTTGAATGCAGGTGCTAAACCGCTGAGCCACCCAGGGAATCCCCAAGTATGCTGTTTTAAATTTTAAAATTAATTAATTCTAACCCTGTTGATTCAGCAAAAATTTGAGTACCAAAACTAGTTTGAATTCTAGAGACTGAGTATAGGAAGAAGAAATGATACTTCAGGAACTTCTTTGCAGGGAAAGAAGAACTTCTTTGCCTGGGTGGTTCAGTGGTTGAGCAACTGCCTTGGGCCCAGGGCGTGATCCTGGGGTCCTGGGTTCAAGTTCCACATTGGGCTCCCTGCGTGGAGCCTGCTTCCCTCTCTGCCTGTGTGTCTGCCTCTGTGTGTGTGTGTGTCTCATGAATAAATAAATAAAATATTAAAAAAAAACCAAACTTCTTTGCATCTCTTGAAGTCCCATAACTTTAAAATGTAATGTAATGTTAAATGTAAAATAATTACTTTGTTTACATTATAGAAATATATCATAGGTCTTCTAAAATGAGTAATGGCCCTCCAGGCAGTTATCTGTTAATTCCTATTAGATTGTAAATTCCTTGTGAGTGAGAAACTGTCATTGTATTGTCTACAACACAGCATATATGTTTACTTGGAAAAATAGTCATTAGCAAAATGTTATTTGAATTTTTCCTGTTTGTTAATATAATAAAAATTAAGAGTTTATTTTACTTTAAATATAGGCTACAGACTAGATTCTTGGTTTTTTAAATGTCTTATTCATGTATTTTTCTGATCACTGGATTATGAAGTGATAATTTATATGAAGTAGAAAGCTTTAATTCCTACCATGTGCTTGTCATTATATGCTGGATGTTATGAAGGTTATTACAGGCTAAAATACATATTCTCCCCTAATGTATTTATGAAGTTTCCTTCTTTTTGGGGAGCAGAACAAGAGTTTAGAGAGAGGTTTTAATGGTAAGTTCACAAGGGAGGTATCCTATTTTGCACAGAACCTGTAAAAAGAATACAGGGAAGATCTCATAAAATAATTTACTTTAAAAAGTATAGATACGGGATCCTTGGGTGGCGCAGCGGTTTGGCGCCTGCCTTTGGCCCAGGGCGCGATCCTGGAGACCCGGGATCGAATCCCACATTGGGCTCCCGGTGCATGGAGCCTGCTTCTCCCTCTGCCTGTGTCTCTGCGCCTCTCTCTCTCTCTCTCTGTGACTATCATAAATAAATTAAAAAAAAATAAAATAAAAAGTATAGATACAATCATTATAGTTCTATTTGGGGAGAATTTTCCATTTTTATGAAATTTTTTCAAGTTACAAATATCTCTAGGAGTGAACACAACTCAAGTCTTCATTAATAGCTAACATATAGGCACCCTGGGTGGCTCGGCGGTTTAGTGCCGCCTTCAGCCCAGGGCATGATCCTGGAGACCCAGGATCGAGTCCCACATCAGGCTCCCTGCATGGAGCCTGCTTCTCCCTCTGCCTGTCTCTCTCTCTTTCTCTCTCTCTTTCTCTCGCTCGCTCGCTCTGTGTCTCTCATGAATAAATAAATAAAATCTTAAAAAAAAATAGCTAACATATAAATTATTGGGCAGCAGTAAAAAAAAGAGTGGGTGTTAGGATAAGGACCAAGCAAAGAGGAAGGGGCTCCTAGTGAGACTATGTTATTTTGCTAGGGTCTGTCATTGAAAATCACTCCATGGACTGTGAGTTGCTGATCATTCTTGCACAGACTGAAAATAACAGGGAGTTGGAAGAAGAAACTGAAGTCTCTTGGTGTTAAAAAAAAAACAAAACCAAAAACCCCAGATAACCAAAGGGAACCAATAACCAAACCATTAAATTTTTTTCCTCACATCTATATATTTGTTATCTGGGTTTCCTGTGAATTTACTTAGTAATTGTTACGTGTTTGAGCAAGGCCAGGATATCAGAGGAAGGTATACTAACAGTAGTAGAAATAATGTCAAAAGGCCAGAAACAATGGGAAAAGAGTTTAAAAAAAATCCATAGGAGTAAATTTCAAAATTATTATGTTTTAACCACTTACGTTAGTGATGGAGAACTCAGTACAACTTTAGATATAATAGCAAAATACAAGTATATATCTTCCTGATGGTGTTACTTTTAGAAACCATAGTAATAGCAGATACCATTTATTTTGTAGATTTAACTATATGACAGATCCTGTCCCAATCATTTTACCTAAGTTACATTTCATCTCTGCTAAAGCTTTAAATAATAAGTGGTATTCTTCCCATTTTAAGAATGAGAGAACTATGTAAAGCTAAAGCTCCAAGACCCAGTTTTCTTTACATTACAAGATAAAGTCGCATCCTGTATTACTTAAGAATGCCAGGAAGGACCCTTGGGTGGCTCAGCAGTTGGGCGTCTGCCTTTGGCTCAGGTCATGATCCTGGAATCCAAGATTGAGTCCCACATTGGGCTCCTCCTGGGGAACCTAGTTCTCCCTCTGCCTGTGTCTCTGCCTCTCTCTGTGTGTGTGTGCGTGTGATGAATAAATAAATAAAAGCTTTAAGAAAAAGAATTCCAGGAAAACATGGAGCATATATGTTTAATATACTGTATGTCATTATATTTTAAGCAGCATTCAGAGGGACCTTTTTAGAGAGTAGGACTGTCTACATCTCTTGCCAATCCCAAACTTCCAGGTAAACCCAACTTTCTATTTCTAATTCTTATTTTTAGACTCCTGAACATACCTGGAGATAATTATATTTTGTTTCCGATTGGGTCTCCACAATTTTCATGTTTTCCAGCTTTATTTAGCCCTCATTGGCTCTTAGTAGTACTTTTATTCATCTAGCTGTTACCTGTTGTATCTTTTACAACCTGGCTTGAAATGTTTTTCATTCCTGTGAAACTCCTAGCTCTACCCTACTCTTCTTCACTCTTAGCAGACTAACTCATCAAGAAAATGGAGATACTTGTATCTTGAAATTTGTATCTTCTTTTTTTTGATCTTCTTTAAACTCTTTTTTTTTTTTAAGATTTTATTTATTTGAGACAAAGAGGGAGCACACGAAACGGGGGAAGGGCAGAAGAGAAGGGAGAAGCAGATTCTCCGCAGAACGGGATGAGGCTTGATCCCAGAACCCTGAGATTATGACCTGAGCCAAAGGCAGACGCTTAACCAACTGAGCCACCCAGGCACCTCAATCTTTAAACTCTTATTTACATCAGCACTCTTTACCCCCAAGCCTCCCATGTCCAAATTGATCAGTCCTTTGAGAATTGATCAGTCAGTCCTTTGAGAATTGATTAGTCCTTTGAGAATAGTCAAGTTTCTTGATAACCATTATGTCTGCTTCAACCTCCACATTACATGTAATCTTTCTTCTGAATGTCTGTCTTCCTTAGAATTTATCTTTACTTCTGTGGCTTTGTTGCTTTTTACTGATTTCTAGGTAAAAATAGGAAAAGATTCCTGTATAATTTATTTTCATATTCCTCACTGCCTAATATTTATTTATTTATTTATTTATTTATTTATTTATTTATTTATTTATAAAATTTTATTTATTCATGAGAGAGAGAAAGATATAGGCAGAGGGAGAAGCAGGCTCCATGCAGGGAGCCTGATGCGGCACTCGATCCCAGGACTCCAGGATCACTGCCCTGGGCTGAAGGCAGGCGCCAAAACTACTGAGCCATCCAGGAATCCTCACTGCCTAATATTTAATATATTGTTTTTTTTCGCTTTTTTTAAAGATTTTATTTATTCATGAGAGAGAGAGAGAGAGAGAGAGAGAGAGAGAGAGAGAGAGAGAGGCAGAGACACAGGCAGAGGGAGAAGCAGGCTCCATACAGGGAGCCTGATGCGGGACTTGATCCCGGGACTCCAGGATCACACCCTGGGCCCAAAGGCAGGCGCTAAACCACTGAGCCACCCAGGGATCCCCTAATATATTGTTTTAATTGAATAAGTAACTTTGATAAAACTAGAGCTGTAACATGGCAATAACAATTTTTAAGTAATAGTAATCTTGAAAAAAATAGGCAATAATAAAAACAAATTTATAGGTTTATTGGAGCATATGGAAACAGAAACTTCAAAGAAAATGATTTTCTCAACTTTTGAGCTGCCTTTATATTTATTAGTCAGACATTAAACGGAACATGTATATGTTGTAGGAGGAAGGAAGACTTGTAGGTGTGGAGTTTCAAGCATATTTTGATGGTATTACATTTTTGTTGATTGAATTCTTAGTAACACCAAGTAACTTTTCAAAGCACATTCCATCAGACAGAAATGAGACTTGACATTTAGTTTCTGCATTATTCTGTGACTATAACAAAAAATCTTACTAATGAAGACTTTAAAAAGGATATTAAAGTTAGTTTATGTCATATTGAACTCCCCATGGGCCTCATCCCTTATAATGCACTTAAGTAGTTATTTCAAGTGAACTTATATCAGGAAAGAAAACAGATCATTATATACTTAAAATGTTTTTGTTTTTTAAAAAAATGTTTTTGTTTTGCAACAGGCAGCTGTTAAATCTAAGAAAGCTACAGATACCTATAAACTTTATGTGGAGAAGTATGCATTAGCAAAAGCTGATTTTGAACAGAAGATGACAGAAACAGCTCAGGTTGGTATTTTTAAGCTTTAAATCTAAAACAGGATATTTGTTTTACTGATAAAAAGAATATAATTCTTGTATCAAATAATTTTTTAGTATTAAAAATGTTAAAATACACAATCTGTGTTTTATTGATGCTGTTTTAAAGATACACATCTTATTTTGGAGATTGAGGACCAAGATGCAATAACTGACAATATAAGGGACTAAAGAGAATTGGGGAAAGTGAGGATGTTGATAGATGGTGAACAGAGCTAATTGTTAAAATTGACTTCTGCTTTAGAAGAAAACTGAAAATGATGCACTGCTAAGAATATAGCCATTAACAAATAATCAAGAACTGCCTTCATAGAACTTCTATTTGAGTTAGGGAAGACATAATAAAGTCTGTCTTCCATAAACTTGGGATAATTTATATCCCATTCAATGTTTTTAGAGCCTTATTTAAAGGCCTAGGTTTAAGATAGGTGTCTTTTATGGATCATGCCTAAAACTTCTACCCCCACCTTCTTACACATTTTTCTTGTTTTTTTCCTTAGCACCTATTATCATCTAATATGCCATGAATTGTATTCACTGTATCAGTTAGAATAGGCTGGGTTTGCTGAGGTGACAAAGAAACCCCCAGATCTCAGTGGCTTACAATAGTAGGGGTTTATTTGTTATGTTCCTATTTATCATGGCTTGGCTGTAACTGTCCTTCATCTTCACTCTGGTATTGAGGCTGGTGAAGGAACCTTTTCCTAGAATATTATTCTTAGTCATTATATTTGAATGTACTAAAGCACAGTGGTTCTTCTACCCATAATTCTTTATTGTCTGTCTTCCTCCACCAAAATATAAGTTGTGTTATAAGAGGGATTGATTTATTATTTCCCCAGCACTTTTAAAATAACTCCCAGCACATGGTAGGCATTCAATAAGTTTGAAGAAGGACTTTATATATCTGCCTTTTTGGATTCTAGAGTGTTCCTGTGAATCGTTCACATCTCAGAAATGAAAAGGCTTTCATGCTTCCTTGCAGGCATATATGGCATCCGTCTTTACTTGCCATGTTGCAAACACTGTCAGAAAATGTTTGTCCTTCAGTCATTTAATTTGGAAAAATTAGAATTTACTAGAGTCAGAGTTTTTCATTAATTTATATTATTTCATCAAAGTGTTCTTTTTTAAAAAAATTTTTAAAAATTTTTATTTATTTATGATAGTCACAGAGAGAGAGAGAGAGAGGCAGAGACATAGGCAGAGGGAGAAGCAGGCTCCATGCACCGGGAGCCCGACGTGGGATTCGATCCCTGGTCTCCAGGATCGCGCCCTGGGCCAAAGGCAGGCGCTAAACCGCTGCGCCACCCAGGGATCCCAAGTGTTCTTTTTTAAAAAGATTTTATTTATTTATTCATGAGAGAGACAGAGAGAGAGGCAGAGACCCAGGTAGAGGGAGAAGCAGGCTCCATGCGGGGAGCCCGATGTGAGACTCTATCCCAGGACCCCGAGATCACGACCTGAGCTGAAGGCAGATGCTCAACCACTGAGCCACCCAAGCATCCCTCATCAAAGTGTTCTGAAGGAATTTTCAGCACTCATCTTTCTCTCATTATTTTTCCTTTTTTCCAAATTGACATTTTGTTTATCCTGCTACTTCCAAGATGGGAATATTAATATATTTGAGCAGTTGTATAACCATGCTGCTTTTAAGTAAAGGTGATAGTATACAGTGCTAGTGTGTGTGTGTGTGTGTATTCTCTCACATGCCCTCTTTGAGTAAGTAAATAAAATCTTAAAAAAAAAAAATTGTCTACCCACCATTTGCTTCGACGTGGATGGAACTGGAGGGTATTATGCTGAGTGAAATAAGTCAATTGGAGAAAGACAAACATTATATGGTCTCATTCATTTGGGGAATATAAAAAATAATGACAGGGAATAAAGGGGAAAGGAGAAAAAATGAATGGGAAATATCAGGGAGGGAGACAGAACATGAGAGACTCCTAACTCTGGGAAATGAACTAGGGGTGGGGGAAGGGGAGGTGGGCAGGGGGTGGGGGTGATTGGGTGACGGGCACTGAGGGGGGCACTTGATGGTATGAGCACTGGGTGTTATTCTATATGTTGGCAAATTGAACACCAATAAAAAATAAATTTACAAAAAAAATTTGTCAACTGGAGGGTATTATGCTGAGTGAAGTAAGTCAGTCGGAGAAGGACAAACATATGTTCTCATTCATTTGGGGAATATAAATAATAGTGAAAGGGAATATAAGGGAAGGGAGAAGAAATGTGCGGGAAATATCAGAAAGGGAGACAGAACGTAAAGACTGCTAACTCTGGGAAACGAACTAGGGGTGGTAGAAGGGGAGAAGGGCGGGGGGTGGGAGTGAATGGGTGACGGGCACTGGGGGTTATTCTGTATGTTAGTAAACTGAACACCAATAAAAAATAAATTAAAAAAAATTTGTCAAGACAAGACATTTTAACTCCACTATTTCTCTTGAATAAAATTGATTTAAGTTTTTGGACCATTGTTGCATTATTGCCAAAACCATAATTTCACCATTTTTGATTGTTTTAAAAAAGTTCAGACCCTTTGCATAAATATGAATATAATCATTTAGCTTAGTGATTTTCTGATCATGTAACTCAGTGTTGAAGAAAATTGTATATTAAATATGAGGTGAAGGAAATTAATTTTGATAAACTAGCCAGAAAAGATAACAAGGCATTTAGGCTTATTCCTTAGGACTGATTTAATTTGGGGAAAAACATGGGTAATCAGGTTTGTGCAGTTGAAATGACAAATGTATTTTGTTTGAAAATAGCTAATTCAGCATTTCCCAAATCCTGTTTTGAGGAATATCATTGTTGTGTGAAATATTAATAGGTACTTAGAGAAGAAGAAAAACAAAAAGGGTTTCATGATCAAAGAAATTTGGAAAATACTGGGTTAAGCAAAATGAAACATGTTTTATTTCAGTATTTCTCAGGGTTCTTATTTTGTTTATTGGAAGCCAACTCAACAGTGGTTTTCTTCTTGGAGAATAAATACCAGAATGACCTGGGAATTTTTCAAACAACATTCTCATCTTTTTCCACTCCCATCTCCAGGGAATAGTAGAGGATCTTTGTGTTCTATAGTTTGAAAACATTTTCTAAGTGATTGGATATATCCCCACCTTAGGTTGAGAACTGCTGAGATCGAGTTTACAGGCATTTCCTCATTTCTTTGACCATAGATTACCTCTTTTGAAGGCTGTGTATGTATTAACATTTCAAGGATTAGAAAGACACTTTGAGAGTCCTCGGGCTAGATTATAAAGTCTTCAGAAGTAAACAGTAGTTTCTGCTCTGTCAACTAATTGCTCTTCAATTTGAAACACTTCTACCTTAATTTTTGTGACACTTCTCATTTGGGTCTCGTTCCAATTTTCTGAATGTGATTATAGATTTTAATATATGGCGTTTTCAAACTCTGAACAAGTTCATATATGCCTAAAAAATGGCATAACAAAAAGTTAACATAATACAAAGTTAAACATTTCAGTATTTTTACTGGACCCATTTGTCTAGAAGTATTATTAAACATTACATAATAATGTTAACTCACTAAATTTGGTTAGATGTATTGAAATGATTTAAAAGGTCTTTTGATTGCAGGGACACCTCTCTGGCCCAGTTGGTAGAGGATGTGGCTCTTGATCTCAAGGTCGAGTTTAAGTCCCATGTTGGTTGTAGAGATTACCTAAAAAAAAATACATAATAATAAAAAAGTTTTGATTTCAGAGTGTATTTCTTTTATGTATATATGTAACTTTTCATTTTTGTTATCCAGAAGTTTCAAGATATTGAAGAAGCCCATCTCATTCACATAAAGGAAATTATAGAATCCTTGTCAAATGCTATAAAGGAAATTCATTTGCAAATAGGCCAGGTAAGTTTTTCTTTTGTTGAACTGATTCATGAAAATTTTATGTTGATTTATGACTTTTTAAAAATCCAGAACTCCATATGATACCGGATTATTTCAGATAAAGAATATATATTTACATGTATTAAGTATAAAATAAACTGAGTGTTTTGATTGGCCACCAAGGATGATAATTCAAACCAGTTGTTAAAAAGTAACCATAGCTCATTCCTTTTACTTTAAAATTCTGAAGTTCATCAATTTTTTAATATTTAAAAATTTTTTTTGCTGTTTTATAATTTAGAACAGCAGTAAGTTATAGAACTTGTGCTTAGAGGGGAGCCTGGGTGGCTCGGTCAGTTAAGTGTCTAATTTCGGCTCAGGTTATGATCTTAGAGTCCTGGGATTGAGTCCCGTATTGGGCTCCCCACTTGGCGGGGAATCTGCTTCTCTCTCTCCCTTTGTTCCTCCCTGCTTGTGCTTGCTCACTCTCTCAAATAAATAAATAAAATGTTTAAAAAAATTGAGAGAAGAAAAGAACTTGTGCTTAGAAATTTCCAAAAATAGGAATTCATGGCAGGCTTAGTTGGTGGAACATGTGATTCTTGATCTTGGCATTTAGAGTTCAAGCCCCACATTGGGTATAGAAATTACTTAAAAAAAAAAAAACCTTTAAGAAAACATTTTTCCCCAAAAAATATAAAAGCAGTTTGTTTATTAAGATTTTATTTATTTATTCATAAGAGACACAGAGGCAGAGACATAGGCAGAGGGAGAAGCAGGCTCCACGCAGGGAACCCGACATGGGACTCGATCCCGCCCTGAGCCAAAGGCAGATGCTCAACTGCTGAGCCCCCCAGGCGTCCCTAAAAGCAGTTTAATTATGACAATTGGAGTGCATTGAGATAGAGTAGAGAAAGATGAGGTCTATTGTTTTTTATTATTAAGGATCCAAAGATTGTTAGAGATCTGTGTAAGTTTTAATTTATATAAGAATTATGTGTCTAAAACATTCAAAGATGAGGACAGGAAACTGCCTTGACTTCTAAGGCTGAGGGGCTGTATCTTCATGTAAAACAGTGGTTGGTACCCACAGAGTAACAGCATGTTAGGTAAATGAAAGTTCTCAAAGGTTTTGGGTCAAAGCCACATATTTTGGTGTAACAAATTTTAATTGCTTTGTCCAAGTTATGTCTGAAATATAGTAAGAATTTTTAATGGAAAAAGAAAAAATATCTTTATTTCATTTTAATAGGTCCATGAAGAATTTATAAATAACATGGCTAATACTACAGTTGAAAGCTTAATACAGAAATTTGCTGAGTCAAAAGGCACTGGGAAGGAAAGACCTGGTAAGATGATAAACTGTCAGGAAATGTATACAAATTTCTCATCCAGCAACAAATATATTTGCTTTTAAATTCCCAAACTGCAAAATGGAGCCTGGGAGATATGTAAAAATCTGTGTAAAATATCAAATATCATTTACTTTGTATCTGATAATATGTTAAATTAATATTTTTATTTTGGCCTTTAGTGGTTAATAATTTAATATTAAAGTAGTTATAACCTTTAGTAAATTAATATGTTGCTTATTTACATTTTTCAAAGAGTTAACAAAAGTGCAGTTTATTTTTATTTTTATTTTTAAATTTTTAAGAAATTTTTTTTTTTTTATTTTAAAATTTTTTTATTTTTAAAGAGAGGGAGAGCTCACACAAGCAGGGGTGGGGGATTGGGGTGGGGACAGAGGGAGAGGAAGAGAGAATCCTAAGTAGGCTCCATGCCCAGCACAGAGCCCTATGTGGAGCTCTAAGAAATTTTTTGAGTATATGGACACACTGACACAATGTTACATTAGTTTCACATGTGTATCATGGTGATTCATCTTTCTAAGGGTTATGCTATGCTCACCAGAAGTATAGCTACTATCTATCACCATACAACGTGATTGCAGTATCATTATCTACATTCATTTATCTATATTCACTATGAACAGAAGGAAAAGTGGGAGAGAATATTGAGCTCTCAGAGCATTGAGGCCAACAGAGAACCTTTCATAAAACTTAACAACTTTTTAAATTTTCGTATTGACATATGTATTCAACAAATATATTTGTTGCATGCTAAAAAGTATTTCAGATGGTGTTTGAGACACTGGAGATATATAGGAATCCTGGTTCCTGTTTTATGAACAAACAATGACAATATTCTGAATCTTACGTTTAATAAGCATATTATGATATATCACATATACTAAGTAGCCTATTCTTTTGCCCTGCTCAGCATAGAGTCTTCCAGATTTCTTGATTTTGTATATTGGTTACTATACCATATTCTTGTAAGATACTTGTTTCATTCTACAGGTAAAAATAATTCAGTCTAGTAAAGAAATTAAAATATCCAATTCAAATAAAAATTTGAAATTCAGGAAAATGGGTAAGTGATTTTTGGGAAGTTGGGGAGCCATTTTTCTTTAGTGCAGTTCCCAGAACTAAGACTTGTAACCTAAATCTTCACTTTTTCTTTTCAGATTTTATTGACTTTCAGATCATTGGTTCACTTATGTATTTTTCCCTTCAGATCTTCTTTTCATGCTTTCTCTACCTACCTGATCAATTGCAGCGGTAGGTTTCTGAGTATTGGCACTTCTCTAACCTATTTTACATGTTACAGCACATTCATATTTTGAGTATACAGTTGTGAACTTATCATTGCAGTACTCATAAATCTTTGACTTCTCATTATAGACAGAATGATTAGGCTCTGGATTTGGATTTAAAGCTTCTCAGTCTCTGACTAGTCTTTAGTCTTACCCTCACTGTCGCCGACTGGAACTGCTTACTATTTCCTATACCTGCCCCCTTTACCCTGGGGTACCTTGGGTGCCCTTATGTTCTTATTCTAGGAAATGCTGTATTGTACTTCATTTCTGCCTCATGTCTCTTCCCGTTTATTTGTTACGCACATAAACTCTTAAATACCTGGGTCATTTGCTACTTCCTCCATTGAAAGTGCCAGAGAACTTTAACTTTTTTTTTCTCCTTTATTATTAGTGCTGTCTACCTTAGATTTTAATAATTGTGCAGATATGAAGGAAAGTTCTGTATTTGATTCATCTGTTTATGTGTAAAGAGTACATTTTTGTTGAGTGAATGAACAAATGGACGTATAATAGTAAAGTTAGAATGTTAGAGAGGTTGCAGTGGATGGATTTGCTATTCGAAGAGTCTTGGTGAGGAATAGTAATTCTGGTTAAAGTTTAGTGAGACACTCTCTGCCATGTACTGTGCCAACCATTTTGCAGGCAAACTTTGATCTTCAGCAACTGTTTGAAATAGGTACTGTTACTCTCATAATAAAGATGAGGGAAATGGTGAGAGGTTAAATGATTGGCCTAAGGTAGTAGATGGCAGAGCAGATAGTAAAATGCCAGGGTTCTTGACCCCAGGGCCTATGCTTTGGAGAAATTAGAATAGAACTGAGTAAGTTTACATATATCAAGAGAATGAGATATGTAACTACAGAAAAGTATGAAACCCTAAAATACCCTGTAAAGAGATTAAATTATGGGGTGCCTGGGCGGTGTGCAGTTGGTTAAACGTCTGACTCTTCATTTTGGCTCAGGTCATGGTCTCAGGGTCATGAGAGCAAGCTCCATGTTGGACTTCTTGCTGGGCGTGGAGCCTGCTTAGGATTCTCTTTTTACCCCCTCTGTCCCTCACCCCCTGCACTTGCTGTCTCTTTCTCAAAAAAAGATTAAATTATAAGTGAAGACCAGTTAAGAGAGATGAAAACAGTTGGAGAACAAATACAGATTTTATATAGAGTAGTTAGAAGGGTTGATCAATAAAAGCAAGGACATATGGAAAAAGTGACTTACAACACTAAACAAGATCTGCAGATTATATTATTATCGGTATCCTGTTTGTGACATTATATTGTAGTTTTGCAAAATGTTATCATATCAGGAAGTTGGGCAAAATGTACAAGGAATCTCCCTGTATTTTTTTCTTTACAGCTGTATGTGAATTAGCTCGATAAAAATTTCAGTTATTTTAGGGGTGCCTGGGTGGTGCCAACTCGGTTGAGTGTCCAGCTGGTGATTTCGCCTAGGCTTGTGATCTCATGGGGCCTGGGATTGAGCCCCATGTCCAGCTCCATGCTCAGCATGGAGTTTGCTTGGGATTTTCTGCTTCTCCTTCTGCCCCTCCCTTAGCCCGGGCTCAAGCTCTCTCTCTAAAATAAATAAAATCTTTAAAAAAAATTTAAGTTATTTTCTTATCTGTTGTAATACTTAGCCCTATAGTTCGTAGTGTTATTTACTAGCTGTGAAATTTTTAAGCTTCATTACCTTTATCTGTAGAGTGGGGATAATAATAGTATTTGCTTCGTGGAGTTATTATGAGGGTTATATGAGATAATTTAACATTTATTGAGTATTTAATAAGTGTTATGTTAAAAAAGTAATACATTTCTGATTAATGGGCAGCTACTGATAGATATTGTTTCTTTATAAATTTAAACTTACTGGCCTCAAGATAAACTGTGACATGTAGAAAATCCCTGTAGCTAAATGGTAAGCTGTAGGACAGAGGCCAGGAGTGGTGATGACATGGGCTTTCCTAGAATAATCACTAAATCCAGAATCAGGTGACTGTTCTAGGGTGACTGTTGACACTGTGAGTATAAATGACTGATTTCCAAAAAAAGTGGTCCTAGAACTAACTTTAAAAAGAAAGAATGGTGCCAGAGTGGAGGAGGTAGAATATTACTTCTCTAGTTGGCTTGTGGTGGGTAATGAGTTATAGCTCCGTGTTTGTTTGGCTTATGGGCACCTGAACAGATGAGTCTGGGGGCCTATTTCAGTGATGAAAATTTTGTGTTTCTTGTAAAAGTAATATAATCAAAATTTTGCATTTGATTATATAATGGAATTCACAGACTTAAAGGATTTTGTTTTGTGAAATGTAGTCTAACCTTTAATTGTATATACTGCTGATTGCTGTTAACATTTTATTTCTCCTGTTTTGTAAGGGCCCCCTCTGGTGGATGAATTCCTTCTTAAACTAATTTTTGTCCTTTGGGATTTATATTTTAAAAATAAAACAAGAGGCCCAGTTCGTTAAAAAATTGGTATATCTTAAAATCTATTTTTCGTTAGTTATCTGTTCAAAGCTACCACCTCTAATTTTATGTCCAATTTTCTTGTGTAAATCAAACACTTTGAGAGCATTAAAACTTTTTTTCCTATTCATTGAGACTATTTTATACAACTTATTATATGAAGTGGCTTTTTTGTCATTACTTTTTAAAGAATAAGATGGGGTACCTGTGTGGCTAGGTCAGTTAAGTGTCTAACTCTTGGTTTCGGCTTGGGTCGTGATCTCAGGGTTGTGAGATTGAGCCTCGTATTGGGCTCCACTTAGAGTATCCTTGTCCCTCTCCCTCTGCCCCTCTCTCCACTCGTGAACACGTGTGTGCGTGCACTCTCTTCAAATAAAGGGATAGATAATAAAAATCTTTTAAAAATTAGGATATCATTGACATATAGTGTTGTGTTTTAGATGTACAACGTAATGATTTGATGTATGCATATGAGAAATGATTACCAAAGTAAGTTTGGGTACTTGGGCCTACATGGTTACAGTTTTTTTTTCTTGTGATGAGAACTTTTAAGAATTAGTTTCTTAGCTTTTGAGTACAGTATTATAAACTATAGTCACCATGCTGTATATTCTATCTCCAGGACTGACTTATCTCATAATAGAAGTTTGTACCTTTTGACCATCTTTAACCATCTCACCACCCCTCACCCCCCCCAACCCCACTCTTGATAACAACCAGTCTCTTGACTATCTTTGAGTTTGGTTTTCTTTAGATTCCACATAGAAGTGAGATCATACAGTATTTGTCTTTTTCTGACTTAATTCACTTAGCATAATGTCTTCAAGATCCATTCATATTGTTGCAAATGTCAGGATCTCTTTCTTTTTTTAATGGCTGCATGATATTCCATTGTATACTCACAGCACATTTCCTTTACCCAGTCAGTGGATGCTTATGTGGCTTATAAGGCTGCAGTGAACATGGGAGTGTACATATCTTTTTGAGAGAATGATAAATAGCTACAAGAGGAGTTGCTGGATCATATGGTAGTTTTGTTCTTAAGTTTTTGAGGAACCTCCATACTCTTCTTGTCATTATTTTTTAAGTACTGCCTGGCTCTTCTGGAATTTGAGTCAGTATAAGTAGATGCTTTGAATATCAAAGTGCCTGTGGTCTGAAGGGTTATGAATAAACAAGTGTTTTCTAATTGTGAATATCCTTCTGTGTTCTAAGGACATTCTAATATTCCTGCCCATTCTCAGGTATTTTAATTGTCAGAGGGGATTAAAACCATATTTTGGGGAGTTTTCTATTTTATAGTCATTCTGGTAATTTTGCTGTATGCTTTTTATAATTCAGAAAGTTAAGCAAGTTTCCATTTATCAGAAACAAAAGGATAAATAACCTAAAAAGTTGGTAGACCAGTGTATATAAATATGGTTAATTGGAAGATTTTGCTGAAAAACTTACCTGTATTTTCATTATATGATGATATAGGTTTATAGCTCTCATTTGAGAACTTCCAGGGATTAAACTGTGTTCAAGATAAAAATATGAAAATCCTGTGAAAGGTACACATGAGAAACAATCAGCCACAAAGGAAAAAGGAGAAATTATATTCCTGTGGTCATACTACCTAAATGAAATTGATTGATTGAGGTATTTGGAGAATTTTAGCTTCTACATTATGTTTATTATTTTATTTACTTTTTAAAAAGGTTTATTTTATTTTTTTAAAAAGATTTTATATTAAAAAAAAAAGATTTTATATTTTATTTGAGAGAGAGAGGGAGCACACCCAAGTTGGGGGGAGGAACAGACGAAGAGGGAGAAGCAGATTCCTTGCTGAGCCGGGAGCCTGATGCAGGGCTCCATCTCAGGACTCCAGAATCATGACTCCTGCTGAAGGCAGATGCTTATTAACCAACTGAGCTAGCTACTCAGGTGCCCCAGACTTATTTATTTTAGAGAGAGAGCATGTGTGTGTGTGTGAGTGAACAAGCAGTGTGGGGAGGGGCAGAGAGAGAGGGAGTGAGAGAATCTTAAGCAGACTCCCTGCTGAGCGTGGAGCTGAAGGTGGTGGGGCAGGGCTATATCCCAGGACCCTGAGCTGAAATTGAGAGCCAGACACTTGACCAACTAAGCCACCCAGGCACCCGCTATGTTTATTATTTTAACGTATAGGGTAAAGCAAATATTTTTTTAAAAGTCTAAGATCATCTTTCTAGAGCTCTCAGGATTTGCAAGAATGTCAAATGTACAAATAACTTCTAAGTCAGAGAAGCAGAAACCCTTATGTAGAAAGCAAAATTAAAAATAGCTAAGAAGAGGGGCATCTGGGTGGCTCAGTGGTTGAGCATCTGCCTTTGGCTCAGGTTGTGATCTCAGGGTCCTGGGATCAAGTCCTGAGTCAGGCTCCCTGCATGGAGCCTGCTTCTCCCTCTGCCTGTGTCTTTGCCTCTCTCTCTCTGTCTCTCTCTCTCTGTGTCTCTCATGAATAAACAAATAAAATCTTAAAAAAATTAATATAAGTTAAAAAAAAAGAAAATATACTTTTTAAAAAATTTTTATTTATTTATGATAAATAAATATATTTATTTATTTATGATAGTCACAGAGAGAGAGAGAGAGAGGCAGAGACACAGGCAGAGGGAGAAGCAGGCTCCATGCACCGGGAGCCCGACGTGGGATTCGATCCTGGGTCTCGAGGATCGTGCCCTGGGCCAAAGGCAGGCGCTAAACCGCTGCGCCACCCACGGATCCCGAAAATATACTTTTTAAGTAGCATAGTAGCAGGAATGATCTCATTAGAATTGTGTACCTCACAGTAGTACATAATTCTTTTTCCTTTTTTTAAAGCTTTTAAAAATTTTTTAAAAAAGATTTTATTAAAAAAAAAGATTTTATTTATTTATTCATGAGAGACAGAGACAGAGAGAGAGGCAGAGACACAGGCAGAGGGAGAAGCAGGCTCCATGCAGGGAGCCCGATAGGGGACTGGATCCCAGGCCTTCAGGATCATGCTCTGGGCTGAAGGCAGACGCTGAACTGCTGAGCCACCCAGGATCCCCATAATCTTTTTTCAAAAGCTGATTCTGCTCTTCTTTTTGGGCTCAGAAATACTTTATTCTGACACCTTGTACTAACTACATCTGCAGTTATAGCATAGTAATTGATTCTTATAATAATGATAATCCTGAATTGTGAATAAAGATTAAAATGTTTTGAGCAGACTTTGTTTAATAAAAGCTTATTTCATTAATTTGAAGTAGCCACTAAAAACGTTAAATGTATAAACACTGGCAACAACATAGAAGTAAAAAGTAAGGTAAGCTGATTACAAATTTTACATGTGCATAATAACAAGGACAGAGTTTTCATTCTTTTTGCAGTATGTTAAAGAAGCTAGCTTAAACACTTTGAATTTAAAAGAAAATTTACTGGAAAGAGAGATATCCTAAGGATCCAAAGTCAGGAATATAGCCAGGCTGCAAAAGGAAACCCAAACCTGTAGGAACACGGGGTATCATATTTCATTCATTCGACCTCTGTATTTCTACTGCTTTATTTTTTTCTTTGCACAGTGGCTTTCTTTGTTTTTCCAGGCACGTGACATAAGGTGACCTCTCTGTAATTTCTAGGTATTTCTACTTGTTCTTTAATTGCAGCCACAGCTCAGAATTAACCCAGGTTTTAGTCCCTTTACAGATTTCTGGGAGAAAGAAACTGGTCCAGGTAATCTTGGATCAAGTAATTCTTCTATGTTAGTTCATTCTGACTAGGTCATGTAGTATAGACGTGGCTTCTGCACCACTTGTGTGTAGAAGGGGTAAGTTCTGGGGGGAGGGGTGGAGAGATTTAGTGAGCTCAGTATAATCACCCAAGGTTTTATCAGTATCACAGAGGATGGAGACATGACTCAGTCTAGGAGTATGGAGGTATTGTCAGACTTTGAACGTAGGAGATTATATTTTACGTTAAGATTCTGTGTTTGGAGAACTAGATGAAATTTTCCTTTTCATTTTTCTCTTCTTTACATCTTTACTTCCATCTATCCTTCCTTTCTCTTTCTTTTTCTCTTTCCCCTTTCCTTTCCCTCTCCCTCCCTCCCCCATCTCTTTTTTAAAAAAATGCACAGACAGTTCACTGCCCTGGAAATTCTGATTTCAGGGGTCTAGGGCAGGACCTTGATACTATTACATTTTAAAATTCCTCATTTGGGGCTCCCGGGTGGCTCAGTGGCTGAGCATCTGCTTTGGGCTCAGGGCGTGACCCCAGGGTCTTGGGATCGAATCCCACATCAGGCTCCCCACAGGGAGCCTGCTTCTCCCTCTGCCTATGTGTCTCTCTCTGTGTGTCTCTCATGAATAAATAAATAAAATCTTTAAAGTAAGAAAAAAGTCTGTATGTGTGTATGGGTATATGTAGAGAATGGGAAAACAAATATGGTAGAAGGTTATATTCTTCAGTAGCATTTGTAAAATTGATACGACCTAGGGGGGGTTGCCCGGGTGGCTCAGTTAAGCGTCCGACTCTTGATTTTGGCTCAGGTCATGATCTCTGGGTCGAGGGATCGAGCCCTATGTTGGGCTCGGGCTCAGTGCTCAGCAGGAAGTCTGCCTGGGATTCTCTTTTCCTCTGCCTCTCCCCGGCTCATGCTCTCAATCTCTCTTGCTCTCTTAAAAAAAAAAGAAATGATACGACCTAGGTTCAAGTAGAGTAACTAGTTTAAGGTAATTAGCCGGCAGGCAGGTGGCAGAACCAGAACTTGAGCTCCATGCCCTTTGTACTTCTCCACAAGCTGGAGTTTGATGTTGTTTTCGTGCCTGAGTTCGCCCTCCCGGCATCTAGGAATGTGGCTGTGCTGGGTTCCACAGGCCCAGGAGGAAGCTTGAAAATTTAGGCGTGGACTTCCATTGTTATGACTCATGATCCCACCCCCATCCCCTCCCCTCTTTCCCTCCCTCTCTCCTGTGTCTTGGTTCCCTCCTCACCCCCTATTATCATCATTCTTATTATTAGACTTTGGGATCTGGGCATGTTCATATACATTGTTTTGACTTCTAGTTAGAACCAAGTGTTTTGTGGTTTGAGTTGGGCCTATGCAGAAGTATGCTTGACTTGCATAGACCAGCCTTACTATTTCAGTTTTCGGGCCAGTTATTAACTAGACAGACTTGTAAATTTGTCCTGTTGGTGGCCTGAGATTTAGAATTGATTTCAAAACAATGGGAACTAGTAAATGTTTTACTTTTTAAAATACTGTACCTCATCCACAAAATGTTTGTGTTGATTAAAGATTGCTGTTAAATTGTCTTTTCTCCTGTAACATTTCTTAAAAATTTCAATTCAAATTAGAATTAGATGAAGTCTTTAGGTGGTTGACTCCCTCCCTCCTTTCTCTCTCTCCTTCCTTCCTTCCTTCCTTCCTTCCTTCCTTCCTTCCTTCCTTCCTTCCTTCCTTCCTTCCTTCCCTTTTTAGCAATAATTTATTGCTATCTGATGATTAAAGAAAAATCCTCTCTAAGAATTGTTTTACTTTATTGTCGACCTTTTGGAGGTCTGCCTTTAATTGAACTCATGATGGCATTTTTATATAATGTGTAAAAGAGCATCAGGAGATAGAGCCAAAATGGTCTTACTTGCTTTTATACAAATTAAATTGCCCTTGTGGCCCAGTATAAAATCTAAGCACTAGGAGCAGTTATTTATTTTGACAACAGAATTAATTGACCCTAAAACAGTTGAAATTCCAGTTGTAGCAAACTATTCTTTCTGACTCTCACTCTGGCTTTGGGACTGTCAAAAAAAGTAACTCGTCTTATGATTAAATAGCAGAATGATGGGCAGTGGACTGCATTTGAGGGAGATGCTGAATAAACTTTCTACTTGTGAAACATTTCAGAAGTGACATGCTACAAGGGGGGTCAGAATGTGCACTGATATCCAGCTGAGCTGTCAACTGGCACAGAGCCAGGCACGCAAAGCTTTGCCGTGTGAAGCAGCATGTGGAGCATATGCCACTTAAAAAAGAAAATCTTTTTCATGCACGAGTTGACGTTTTTTTTTAAAGGTATATTTAGTTTTATTATACCAGAAACCGTTCGTGTTTCTGTCTTTAATAGAAAAGTTTATGTGCTGAAGGTACTCAGTTTAGAATTTTTATATATATTTTACAATTCGAAAGGATCTGACACTTTATATTTCAAAAATGTTTGTGATTCTGAATAGTTTATTTTTATTGAACATTTCCCTATTCCAAATGGATTTTAAAGGGATATTTAGAAAAGATAAAGGGAAAAGCAATCAGGATATGTCTGGTATAGGAAAAAGGTTTCATGAGGAAAAAAATGTAAAATTTTGTTGGAGGGAATTTTGGTAGAGTTAAGGGATGCCTTTGCTATTTTCACATATATGAAGGCATCCAAAGATGTTAAAAGAATATATATATCTTATTTGCTAAGGTAATGTCATAGAAGTCTTTTTAGGTTCTCTTTTAAAATATTTGTAAATAACGCAATTTGTTTGGCATTGACGTTTTGTTTTTCCTCTCAGGCATAAGCCCATAGCCTGAATATTTGAGATTTTGTAAATTGTTAAGGGCACAGTAGGAGCCCTCAGATTTATTTGACAGGTGAACATAGTCTCTTAAGGTTTATTAGTAAGTGATAAAGCTAATCATACATAATAAACTGTTGATAATTTAGGTAGAGATTTTTCATAATTTTTACATCAACTAGTTGCCAATTATCAGATGGACATACTACGGTTCTTTACTTTTATTGATCTTTCAGTTTCATCTATTTGTAAACTGTTAACTTAGCTCTTAATGGATTCTAACAGTAAGCTCATTACCCTTTCATTTAATGAATTCTTAGCTTTCAGATTTGCAGAGTGAACTTGGAGCCTTTAAATTTTTAATTGGACCATGTTCTGATTGTAAGGCTTTTTTTTGGGGGGGGGTAACGGAAGTAGTGAATGTATTTCTAATATTAGTCACATGATATATATGATAAGAATACTTTAGTAAGAAAGGTATATCTAATTATTTGATTAGGACGTTGTTTATCAACTCACTTTTATGAGTTTTTAAAAGTTATTTTGCTTATCCCTAAATGCTAATGTTTGATGATCCCTAAATGCTTCTATTTGAATAGAAACCAGAAGCAAAGAAGTGGATCTCAGATTTGGGGTTAAGAAGGACATTTTAGCCAATATGTTTAGATGTTCCTACTTGTAGAGAAATCTTTCTTGTTAATCAGTGGCTTTCTTTTATAATGGAGTGATTAGTGAGAACTCTGATTATGAACTTATACATATAGTTTTACAGTTAAGCTTAACATCTCAGAAGAACCAGTAATGAAGTCTTCCATTTTCCACTCCTCATGCTCTGTTTTTAAATTTTTTGAAATAATATGTTGAATCTATTACCATTAATAAGTTATTTCAAAAAAAGTAAGTTATTTCACAAAAATACTAGACTTACATGAATTTAGTATTAAAAAATAGGGCTAAAATGACAGTTTAATAGAAGATAATTTTTTAGTCTGATACTTAGAGCTTTGCAGATATTTCAGTAGAACAGTGATACAAGCTTTTGCTAACTTTCTGTACTACCTAAATAATTTAGTATTCCACATATATGAAATTATATGGCACTTATGGCTAGTCTTAGTAGATCTATCTATCATTTGAAGGCTATTTAAATTGTTTTTCAACTGGTTTCTATTTTATCATCTTCCTCTCTCTCTACTCTATCCCTGATAACCAGTGCTAAATTAATTTTCTTATAAGACCACTTTGCAGGGGCATTTGTGTATCTCCTCACATGAAAAGTCTCCACCTGCAAACTACAAGTTCACATTCTTGACCCCACTGTACAGTTAGAACATCGCCACTTTGCTACTATGTAATTAGTGCATTTACTTGGTCAGCAGATATTTGTTAAAGACCTATTATTTGCCAGTTCACAGTGGTCTGTGAGACAAATTCCCAAGCTTGCATTCTAGTAGTATTTACTATGTTGGCCCCCCTGTCCTCCCCATGAACACAATGAAAGATTCAGCAACTGCCTTTTATTCTTGTTTTCTCTCAAGTATCCCGCAAGCTCCTTGAAAGCGGAAATGACAGATTAGGTTTGTGTCTCCAGTTCTATAGTATTATATATAAAAGCTTTTCAGTAAATTGTGATCATAATAATAGGCTAGTCTCAATTTTTGTCACTGTTAGGATTATTTGAATTTTAAAATTATTACTGATATTTCAATTAATGCTATCAGATAACATGAGAACACATCACGTCAGTTAAAAAGATGTAAAGGGGTGTGAGCTGATTGTTTTCCATCAGCTTTTTTTTTTTTTTTTAACTTTTACTAACTTTGTTCATCTTTTGTTTCTTTGCTTGTTTAGGCCTTATTGAATTTGAAGAATGTGACCCTGCTAGTGCAGTTGAAGGTAAGCTGACTACTTGTAATACATGGTAACTAGCTAATATCTTCTGTTTATTGAATAAATCAAGACTATTATTTAGTGTTGTCAACATGTCTGTGGAGTGATACAAAAAATCTGAAGAACCCATAATGAAATTTGGTTTGAAGCCCTACAGATACTATTCTTCACTTAATAAATAAACAATAGGCTTGCCCAAAGGAATATTGAGTGTGTTAGAATATAAATCTTAAAAGATTAAATATAACATGTATTTATTTTCAAATCTACATTGAGATTGTTTTTTTATTGACATCCATTTTTAAACATTCTCATGTCACTAATGTGAAAAATCATTAAAACACATTAATGTATAAGACTTTTTTTACATTGATTTTTTATTTAAATTCAATTAATTAATATATAGTGTATTATTAGTTTCCAAGGTAGAGTTCAGTGATTCATCAGTCTTAAATAATACCCGGTGCTCATTACATCATGTTCCCTTTATAATGCCCGTCATCCAGTTACCCCATTGCCTCACTCCACTCCCCTCCAGCAACCCTCAGTTTGTTTCCTATGATTAAGAGTCTCTATGGTTTGTCTCCCTCTCAGATTTCATCTTGTTTTATTTTTCCCTCCCTTCCTCTATGATCCTCTGTTTTGTTTCTTAAATTCTATATATGAGTGAGATTAAAGGATAATTGTTTTTCTCTGATTGACTTTTTTCACTTAGCATAATACCTTCTAGTTCCATCCACATTGTTGCAAATGGCAAGATTTTGTTTTTTTTTTTTTTGATGGCTGAGTAGTATTCTGTTATATACATATATATATTATACATCCTATTATACATATATATGTATATGTGTGTGTATATATATATATATACACACACACACACCACGTCTTTATCCATTCATCTGTCAATGGACATCTGGGCTCTTTATTCATAGTTTGGTTATTGGGGACATAGCTGCTATAAATATTGGAGTGTAGGTGCCCCTTTGGATCACTATATTTCATCTTTGGGATAAATACCCAGTGGTGCAGTTGATGGGTCATAGGGTAGCTCTACTTTCAACTTCTTGAGGACCCTCCACACTGTTTTCCAGAGTGTCCGCACCAGCTTGCATTCTCACCTACAGTATAAGAGGGTTTCTCTTTAAAGGGCTTATTCTAAAGTGAGAAACATTTCAGTAATTAATGAGGTTATATATTAATGTTATTATTACTTTCATTCAAAATGAGTGATAATATGACTTGGAGGAAGGGTTCACAACCCTTCCTGTCTGTTTAAAGATTTTATATCCATAGTGGAGCTTGAATTTACAACCCCAAGATCAAGAGTTGGCATGCTTCTCTGACTGAGCCAGCCAGGTGCCCCCTTCCTGTTTATATGGATTATTTTCATAGTATGAAACCAATAAATGTCTGCTAATTTTGTCATATTTTACATATCTCACTTTGTAAGCTACTAGAAATAATTTGAAAAGAATTTTGTATTTTTCTTTCTCCCAACATTTCTGTAAGAATTTGGAGAAAATTGATGTGTGTAAGGTTTTCATTGGAGGAGTCAGGGACTCCAGTGCCTAGGCTTTTTTTTTTTTTTTTTTTTTTTTTAATTTTTTTTTAATTTTTTTTTTTTTTTTTTAGAGCTGGGGTGGGGCAAAGCGGGTCAGAGGAAGAAAGAATCTTTATCTTTCAAGATTTAAAAAAATTTTTAAAAATATTTTAATTTTTATTTTTAAAAAATATTTTATTTATTTATTCATTAGAGACACAGAGAGAGAGAGAGAGAGAGAGGCACAGGCAGAGGGAGAAACAGGCTCCATGTAGGGAGCCACCCTGATGTGGGACTAGATCCCAGGACTCCAGGATCATGCCCTGGGCCGGAGGCAGGTGCTAAACCACTGAGCCACCCAGGGACCCCCCAGGATTTTATTTAAATTGAAGTTCACGTATAGTATAATATTAGTTTCAGGGGTAGAATTTAGTAATTCACCATTTGCATATAATACCCAGTGCTTATTCCATCATGTGCCCTCCTTAATGCCCATCGCCGAGTTACCCTATCCCCCCACCCACCTCCCCTCCAGCAACCCTCAGTTTGTTCCCTGTATTTTAGAGTCTTATGGTTTGCTTCCCTCTCTGTCTTTATTTTATTTTCCTTCCCTTCCCCTACGTTCATCTGTTTTGTTTATAAAATTCCACATATGAGTGAAATCATAGGTATTTATCTTTCTGTGACCGACCTGTTTCACTTAGCATAATACACTAGTTTTGGAAGAGAGAGAATCTTAAGCAGGCCAGTGCAGAGCCTATGCTGGGCTAGATCTCATGACTGCGATCATGACCTGGGCTGAAGTCAAGAGTTGAACACTTAACCAACTGAGCCACTCAGGTGTCTACACTTCTTATAGTTACTAGCTGTTTGAGAGCAATTAATTAAGTTCTTTGTACTTCAGCTTTTAGTATGAGCGCCTGGGTGGCACCTCAGGTCATGATCTCAGGGTCTTGAGTTGGAGCTCTGCTTAGGCTCCGTGCTCAGGTTGACATTCCCTCCCGCTCCATCCCCTGGTTTGCATTTTTAGTCTTTCTTGCTCTTTCTCTCAGATAAATAAATAAATATACTCTTTTAAAAAATATGGATAGTAAATAATACTCTGTGAGAATAAAAATGTATTTGTTCTTTAAAATATTACAACATACTATACATTTGTATGGTTTAAGGAGTTCATTTTGCATGAAAGCAAGTACCCTGTTCTAAAACATCTGGATTCTAATCCTGGCTGTGCTATTTAGTAGCTGTATAACACTGAGTTAAAAAATAAAAATAAAAAAAAAACTACTCTTGAGTTTTCTCATCTATATGGTGAGGAGTTGTCTTAGATATACTGTGGTTGTCAGAGTAAACAGCTAAACGTTAAATGTTGAATTCTGTCGATGATTAATAGCATGACTGATCTCTAACAAATAAATTTGTCATGCAAGAGAGGAAGGAAGAACTTCTATATTAGGCAAACAAAGATGACCTTTGTTTTTCATTCCTGGTAGGATCAACTTACAACATTGTTTATATTAAAGATAATATATGGGCAAAAGAATGCTATGTTTTCTGTTTATACTATTAATGGGTCTGTTGTGTCATCTTTTTAAAAAACAACATATTTATATATTTTGCGACCTTTCAGACAGGAAACATGACTTGACCTGCATTTATAACAGAATCTAATGTGGTAAATAATGTACTTTCTTTGAAGTTTTAAGATATCTCCAAATGCTTATTTTGTCTGAGGTAATTTAGGGGAGACTTAGAAGAAAAGAGAATTATATTGATCAAGTGAATATTCTAGAATCTTTTGGTGCATAATAGGCTATATTAAGAAAATTCTAAATGGATTGCAACTCTGATTTAAATATTAGCATTTAGCAGGTGATACTTTTGATTTTTTTCATAAAAATTTAGTATTGATATGAGCAAATTAGGTGTCAAGATACAAGAGATTCATAAGTTTAACATATTTATCAACTAACAACTATATTTTTGTAACAATATGCATTTTTTTAAAGGTATAAAACCAAGGAAAAGAAAGACTTTTGGCTTGCCAGGGATAATTAAAAAGGAAAAGGATGCAGAGTCTGTGTAAGTATATTTCATATTGTCAAAATCCTTTGTTATTAAGTAATTAAGAATAAGACTGGTGTTTTGAATTTGGGAAGAAAAAATTTCTTAAGAAACAACTCTGTATGTCCAAAGTGTGAAAACTACACTTTTCTAAGTACATTTGCTAGCTCATCTGGCTTTAGATAAAAGTATTAACTTTTCTTATTTTAGAATTTTAAGGTCTTTAAGGTGAAAATTTTAGTGTCTTAAAATTGAAACTTTAAAGATACTCTTTTTATAAATGATACATACATACTTTAGAAAACAAAAGTCCAGAGGAAACTAAAAATTCCTCTAAGTCTTCTTAACGCCTAAGAAAAAAACCCACGGTCAACTATTTGATGACAATCCTTCTAGACAACTCTATAAACATTTAGGCACACAGCAATATATGTACACATAAATAGAAAATGGAGGAGAACAAAAGCCCTAACATGTTTTAAACATTTATACTAGGTCATCAATTTTATTTTATTTTATTTTATTTTATTTTATTTATTTATTTTTTTTTTAGGTCATCAATTTTAGATGGGAGATGGAGTATAAATATACTTTTTTTTTTTAAATTAAGAAGTTAGGTTACAAGGAATATATAATTTGCATATAATAAATTCAATGAGTAAGTGAAGTTTTCTTTTTCTTACATTGGCTACACATTAGAGTACATGGAAAATTAAAATACATGTATCTGCCAGGCTCTGCCTCAGACCAGCTAAACCAGATTCTCAGGATGTGAGGTTGAGCATAATTTTTGTTTGGTTTGCTTTTAAGCAGCCTGTATGATTCCTAACATATACCTGGGGTTGAGAATCTCTAAGATCTGTGGCTTACCAGAGACAAACTGGAATTAAATGAATCCTTTTTTCTGTAATTACCTCAACGTTAAATAGATTGATAAGATGGTAATCAGATCTTAAATGCTTTGCTGACTCAGTAACACTGGCTAAAAATGTGTTTAAAATCCCTACTTCTCTAGCAGAGCTCTGCTGGGCACTCATATTTTCAGGGTAAGAGAACAGTTTGTGCTTTGGGTATTATTACCTCCTAACTAGTTAGATTCTTTTTATCTGAGTTTCTCAGAGTGCCTACCATTTTATTATTTTTTTTATTATTTTATTTTTATTTTTTTTTTGTGCCTACCATTTTAAATGTCTGTTTCTTCCTCGCCCCCAAGTTTTTTTTTTCCCCCCAAGTTTTATTTGCTTTAACAAATAAAGACCAATTGCAAAGTGGTTTATATCTGTAGTTAACCATCTCATCTGCGAATGTTTTTTCAGCATTTATGAAAGCTGTCTTTTGCTAAGGAGATGGAATACAATTGGTTTCTATAACATTGTAAATACTTACATAAGTCTAAACAATGGATTTGTAAGTGAAATTATAAAAGTAGTCAGGTCGTCTGTTAATATATTATAAAGAGTAAAGAGTAAAGTATAAGAGTTAATATATTATAAAGAGTAAAGTATATTATTATATAATATAATACATGGTTTTCTCAGCTGTCCATTCAGGGAGCTTAGAATATTTTTGTATAATTTGTGTTTTTAAAATAGTTTTTCGGGGATCCCTGGGTGGCGCAGCGGTTTAGCGCCTGCCTTTGGCCCAGGGCGCGATCCTGGAGACCCGGGATCGAATCCCACGTCGGGCTCCCGGTGCATGGAGCCTGCTTCTCCCTCTGCCTATGTCTCTGCCTCTCTCTCTCTCTCTCTCTCTCTCTCTCTCTGTGTGACTATCATTCATAAATAAAAATTTAAAAAAAATAAAATAGTTTTTCATGGTCAGTAACTTCCTAGTACCATCATTAGGCCACTTGGATATTGGAATATTTTTTTACCACTGAGAAGACCAGGGCTGAAAACCAGTCCTTAAACAACTGCATCATGATTGCCTTCTTTCAACACTTGTAGGCAGGAAAGATGTTAGAAACTGCTTTGTTTGAAATGCCGGAGGCTCTTGGCATGCTTCTGTGCATAGCCTGAAGGCTTTGAAATGCCAGTATTGTAGAAGAGGGGTCCTGCTCAGAGCTTGCTCTCTGCCTGGGGCTTCATCTGCAGGGCTCATTACGGCCCACTGTGAAAGCAAACAGATGAGTGCTTCACCACAAGGACTGGAGAGCTCTGGCTGAAAGCCAGAGAATAAACTGTTTGGAACTTTGACACTTATATTTAAACTGTATCTTCTAAAAAAAAAAAAAAAGAAGAAGAAGAAAGTAGGAGTGCTCTAATATCTTAAATGATTTGATTCTGTAGAAGAATTGAATTTATTATTGTTACAGTACCTTTTCTGGAACATTTCCTCAGAGTATGCATAGGAATATACCAGTAATAAGAAAGCTGTTTTTCAAAATTTTCGATTTTAAGTGATGATTAACTGGCTAGAAAGACATAAGAGGCTTGCATTTATTCTCTTTGGTGCTTCTATTTGGATTAAGAGCAGGGTAGTCATCTCCCTCTTTTTTCATTATTTTTA
Source organism: Canis lupus dingo (assembly GCF_003254725.2). Classification (NCBI taxonomy): domain Eukaryota; kingdom Metazoa; phylum Chordata; class Mammalia; order Carnivora; family Canidae; genus Canis; species Canis lupus. The sequence continues at coordinate 54,599,770 of NC_064244.1, forward strand.
TTATTTTTTCATTATCTGTTCTATCCTCTCTTCCTTTAACAAAATTCTTCAATTTGTAGATTTTTTGGTTTGTGCTTAGTCTTTGGGTAGAGATGACCCATTTATCCTATATATTAATTTAATACATTTTCATTATTGCTCATTGGGCTCTCAAGGTATACCTAATACATATGTTTTCATTCTGTTATTTAAGTGGCAGATTCTGATATTACATGCATTAACTGTCTCAAGCCACTGAATATGTAACTAATCCAAATGCCTTTTAAATGTGCACTCTAGAGGCACCTGGGTGGCTCAATCAGTTAAGCATCTGCCTTTGGCTCAGGTCATGATCCCGGGGTCCTAGGTTGGAGCCCCATGTTGGGCTCCCTGCTCAGTGGGGAGTCTGCTTTTCCCTCTTCCTCCCCCTGCTCATTACTTTCTCTCTCGCTCACTCTCTCTCAAATAATAAATACATAAAATCTTTTAAAAAATGAAGTGCATTCTGATTTTTGTTAGTGAAATTCTTCTAGAATATATTCATAGAAATTCTTCTAACTTTATTCCTCGTGGTCTCAATGTCTTTATGGATTTAAGTGTTTGAGAATGTTGGTCTTTATTGTTTTAGTTTTATGTTTAAAATACTTTCTTGCTGGTTTATATCCGAATTACTATTTATCAGTTAAATGATAAAATACCAATTTTCAACAGCTTATTGTATTAAACCAGAAAGCTTTTTCAAGCAGAATTCTAACTACACATTTAACATATTTAGAGAAAAATGCTTTTGACTTCTATGTATGTGCTAGTTATGGAAAGTACTTCAAATGAAACTGAAGTTTTAATAAGAATATATTGTAAAATGTTATTTATAATTTATCAATTAATGTAGACTTTTTTTTTTTTTTAAGCCAAGCTTTCTTCTCAAAGAGAATTTCTTTGAGAGAACTTTCTCAACCAGAAGAATTAAAAGCCACTAGAAATCCTTCTAGGACTGACAGCTTCCTTTATGTGATTCATGTGTATATTCATGGAAAAGAAGTACTTTTGAAGTACAAGTTTTTATTATTTATTTGTTTTTCTTAAAGATTTTATTTATTCATGAGAGACAGGCAGGGACATAGGCAGAGGGAGAAGCAGGCTCCCTGCGGGGAACTCATGCAAGACTGGATCCAGGGACTCCAGGATCACACCCTGAGCCAAAGGCAACTGCTCAACCACTGAGCCACCCAGGCATCCCTCTTTTGAATTTTAAGATCATTTGGTGTATTTTAATCTTCATGATTTGATTTTTCTAAATGTTTTTGTAAAGTTTAAGTTATGTTTAACAAGTAAACACTTTCAATATACTATATTTATCAGATAGTTCTAATAGTTGACTATTTTTTAATATTTTGTTTATTTTAATAGGGAATGTCCTGATGCAGATTCACTTGTAAGTAGTTTTACTTTGATATAAGCCATGTAAATTAGCTGTTTCCATTAGGAAATAATCAGCATATTTGGGTTGAGTTCATAAGAAAAATAGTAACCAGCTTATTGTAAATTCACTGTTAAAATTATTTTAGAGATGCAGCTTTGGCTTTATTTTACTAGATGCTTTTGTATTAAATAGAAGGTAGCTCTACCTATCTTTGAAAAGTGGACATTTTACTTTGAAAATTTGAATGGTACCATACCATATTGCTTTTTCTTGGGAAATATGCCAGATCTCAGATCTGCTTACTTTATTTTAAAATGTGATGCTCTTACTAAAGTATTCCTGATTATTAAAATATTATTTTTTCTCTTCAGGTGTTTGAATTTTAAGAGCTTATCAGTACAGAAAAGATAGCAATAATAATCATTGTCAGTATTTTTCTCTGCTTTTTGTTTTGAAGAGTTTGTTTATATTTCTTATTTAAATATATTTCTTTGTCTATAATTGAAGAAGACAATAAGTGGAGTTCCCCGTGGTTACAGTGGGAGAGTATTACCAAATGGTGTAAGTAATGTGTAGACAGACATATTTTTCAAATTGTTCATTAGACACTGGTCATGTTGCTAAGTGTAGTAGAATCAAACTGTCTGTCTCCTTTGCTTATTGTTCTTGCTTGCATAATTACTGTATCTTTTGGCCCCAAGTCATTTTGATCTTTTACAGCATAATGGTGTACCAAGATAAAGATACTTTTGGAACACTATGTTTTATGTAACTTAAATAAAAACTTTTTATGTTTCATCTTTAAAATAAGAAAATTATGATTTGTTAGTAAATGTATAGTAAAAATAAATAGATTTCTAGTGAGCTCTAAGGTTAAAATCCTCAGAGTGTTTTAGAACTATATTTATTTACTTTACCAGTTGTTTGTTTTGATATGCTTGGTTTACTAATTAATGAAAAAGTTAGCAGATGTGTTGACATTAACCTGAAGATTCATCAGGCATTTCATGTTGGAATTATTTATGTGTAGCATTTATTTCATGATTGCAACATTGAATTAAATGCTTTAATAACTTCGTGTTTTATATAAACTCCCTTAAAACATTTCTAATCCTCTCAGCTCATTGATACTGTTCTATAATGATCAGTATTAACCACTTTTGAACTTCAATCAGTACTTGTCTGGAATTAGGAAAGGGCTTTTAAAGAGGACGCATAAGTATAATGCCATAAAGGAAAGGATTGATAAATTTGTATAGAAAGAAAACATCTAAAATTACAAAAAATACGTCATAGAAGAATTTGAATCCGCAAAGTTGGCAGAGTATACTTGTAAGACGTAACAAGGGCTACTTTCCTTTGTAAAGCTTATACAAATCATTGTTAAAGGTGAGCAGTGTCCCAACAGGAAAAGGGCATTATGAGAAAAACAGGCTATTTTCATAAAAAGAAACAAGGTGGTAAATGACCATTATAATGTTCAGAATAGTAGTCTCATTCTGATGCAAATTAGAATGAAATTCCTGTATTTATATATGATATTGGCAAAGTTTTGGTTAATTCATATAACTGGTAGGAGTATAAATTGGTACAGTCTGTCTTATGGATAGTTTGGCAGTGTCTTCTCAAATAAGAAATGCATGTTTTTTTGACTGTCCAGTCCTGCTTGAGGTTTATTGTTCTGGCTGTATTCACAAACTCCATGTACTTGCTTCATCAAGATACATACATACAGTAGTTCCCCCCCCCCCGCCCCGCCCACTTCCCCTCACCTTCTCTGAGGTTTTGCTTTCCACGGTTGAAGTTACGCATGGTTGATCAGTTGCTGTGCCTGCTGATAGGGAAAGAGCTTACTAAAGGGAAGCAAGTATGATTTTTAAGTAATTGCTGTTTAAAAAATATAAATGGGTAGATATTTTTGTTCTTTTTGTTTGTGTTACCCAACACTTAATTGTGGTTACCTTTAGGGAGCATGATTACAGTGGTGGTCAGCAGGGAGAAAAGGCTTTCATTTTTTTGTTTTATTTATGGCCTATTATTATTATAGCCTATTTATGACTTTTCTATGGCTTTTTTTAAAGTAGGCCCCACACGCAACATGGTGCTTGAATTCACAACCCTGAGATCAAGAGTTGCATGCTCTACTCACTGAGTTAGCCAGGCTCCCCCTATAGCTAGTTTTAATAACCATTTAAACATCCATAACCTGCCTTGTTAAGGAAATTATCGTTTAATTTCTGTTCCTTTTTTAAATGGTCTGTGTAATTAAAAAATTATTTTGAGGGACTATATTTTTTAAAGGTTGCCCAAGTAAGTGTGAATTGTCTTTTTCTTTTGGTTTCAGCCAGTCTCCCTATCTAAACAGATTGAGGAATATTTCATTGACTGAAGAGTTCTGTCCCAGTATATATTTTTAAATCACTACCACAACTACTATCCAAACCTGCCTTTAAGATTATTGAGTGAAGTTACCTGCTCTTTTCTTCACAGTGCTTTGGCCTAATGTTTTGCTCCAGCAGTGTAGGGCCTTTAAATAGAAATCATGGACTGAGTGGACAAAGGTATAAACTGGTATTGGGCAAGTTTTTATTAATATCAAGTTTCTATGAACAGTTTAGCATTCCAAACCTGATATACCGAGAATTATTATTTATTTTGAAGTAATCAATTTACAGCAAGTTGCAAAGATAGTACAGAGCAGTCCCGTATACCTTTCATCCACTTTCTCCTGATAATTTTTTAAAAATATTTATTCATAGAGACGAGAGAGAGAGAGACAGAGACAGAGACACAGGCAGAGGGAGAAGCAGGCTCCATGCAGGGAGCCCGATGAGGAACTCCATCCCGGGTCTCCAGGATCAGGCCCTGGGCTGCAGGCGGCGCTAAAGCGCTGCGCCCCCGGGGGCTGCCCTCCTGGTAATTTCTTGCAGAAATACAGTATCACAGCTAGGATACTGACACCTAAAACAGTCAAAGCAGAACATTTCCATTACCACAAAGGTCTTTTTTGTTGGTTGCCTTTTACTGCCACTTCTCTTCCATCACCACCCTCCTTGGCTTCTTGCAATCACTAATCTTTTCTCTATTTCTCTAATTTTGTCATTTTAAGAATGTTATTTAAATGGAGTCCTATTATAACCTTTCAGATGGGCTTTTTTCTTCCAGCATAATTCTCTGGAGTTTCTTCTAGGTTTTTGCATATATGGTATATGAATAGTTTTTTGTTGGTTGAATAGTATTCCATGATATAGAAGCACTAAAGTTTGTTCTAACCATTCACCTATCATAGGGCATTTAGTTGTTTCTAGTTTTCAGCTATTAGAAAAAAGTTGCTTTGAACAATTGTATATAGATTCTTGTGGGTACCATGTCCCACTCTGACCCTGGTTATTTGCTTTCTGAAATCTGTTTTACCTAACAAGAAGTCATTCATTTGCCCCTCCCTCCCTTTTTAATGTTTACATGGTATTTTTCCATTCTTTTACCTTCAACCTACATATGTTGTTATACATGAAGTAAGTTTCTTACAGATAGCCTCTAGTTGGGGCATGTATTTTAATCTCTTCTGCCAATCTGCCTTTTATTACATTTGGACACTTTATATTTAACATAATTATAGACGTATCAGAGCTAAGTATGTCATTTTTTTGTTTGTTTGTTTTCTGTTTCTGGTTTTTTGGTTTTCACTTTGTTTCTTTTCCTGCCTTCCTTGTGGGTTATTTGAACCTTTTTTACGACTCCATTATGATCTATTTATAGTTTTTGAGCATATAATTTTGTAGACTTCTTAAATGGTTGCTCTAGTTCACTCTCCAGTACCTTCAGATAGTTTTTTTTTGACCAGAGTTTATAGTTGTAATCTTCAAGAGGTTGGTCTTACCCTATAAAAAACAGCTCAGTATTATTTTAAATTATTACATCATACTGTATTATAGCAAATCCTTAGAACTTCTAGGAGATTAAATATCTGGTATGTTTCTAGGATACTAGGAATAAGAATAAAGTATTTTATAAAAACTTTATCTTTTACTTTTTTAAAGATTTTATTTATTCATGAGAGAGACACACAGAGAGAGAGAGGCAGAGACACAGGCAGAGGGAGAAGCAGGCTTCATGCAAAGAGCCTGATGTGGGTCTTGATCGTGGGACTCCAGGATCACGGCCTGAGCCAAAGGCAGACACTCAACCACTGAGCCACCCAGGTGTCCCTATAAAAACTTTAATTCTGATTTCTAATCAACCTCAACCTACATTTGGTAAAGTTTATTTTTAAAAGTATTTTAAAATATTATTTGCATATTAGCAAGCAATATGTAGAATTCAAAGTGCTCTACTTCTAGGGTTATATCACTTGACATCTTTTTTGTATATGTAATCTGCTCTTTACTCTGTATTAGATTTTTCATTTCTAGATTTTAATCCAGTCTCTTAACTCACTGCTGGGTACAGTAAACTTTTTATTCAAATTGGAAGCTATAGCTATGTAAATTTTGCTCTTAGTTCTCCTTGATCTTGTGCTATGCCTGTGAGATTACCCTTCATATTCCTTTTGCTGAGCTTTAGCAAGTGAATGGAGGAAGAAAAGAAACTTTACCAGTAGAAGAATTTTAGCTCTCCAACTGATCACTTGACATTTCTTGATTATCTTTTTTTTTCTTCTAAAAAAGTTTTTGGAATTGTTTTATTCTTGTATTTTTTGTAAGTTAGAACTTATTTCCAAATAAAAGCACTTTGAGTACCCCTAACTTATTATTATTATTATTATTTTAAGATTTTATTTATTCATAGAGACACAGAGAGAGAGAGGCAGAGACACAGGCAGAGGGAGAAGCAGGCTCCATGCAGAGAGCCCGACATGGGACTCGATCCAGGGTCTCCAGGATCATGCCCTGGGCTGCAGGCAGCGCTAAACTGCTGCGCCACCGGGGCTGCTCCCTAACTTTTTATTATATTTTCCTTAACAGTTGTATTCCTACATGCATGTGTTTATGTGTGTGTATATAATTTTTTTTGATCCATTTTAGCATAAATTCTATACATGGTGGCCCTCATCCCTAAACTGCTTAAATGTATATTTCCTAAAAATAGGAATATTCTCTCCACATAGCATACATAGAGAAGTGGTCCTCCATCCTTTATCCCTTCTATTCATCACTTTCCCTTGGAGGTAACCAACTTTATTCTGATTTCTCCTTACAGGGGTTTTTCTCCCTGTAAAGATAAGCAGATACCTGTGTTTTAAAATTTTCCCATCTTTCTTACAGGCTTTTTTTTTTTTTTTTTTCTCATTTAGCAGTATTTCCTCAAAGTCATTCCATATGAGTTCATAGAAACTTCCCATTTTTAAAAAATAATTGTAGACTACTCTGTTTACTATGTGTACTATAGTTTATTAAACTATGCTTGGACATTTAGGTGCTTTCCATCAGTTTTGAGTTACAGATAATCTTTGATGAATACACTTGTTGTATATGTATTTTTAAATTGTTGAGGGTGTATTTTCAGGGTAAATTCCTAGAAATTCAATTCCTGGGTGGAAGAGTAAATACTTAACTATTTTTGTTAGATAACGCTAAATTTCTCTCTATAGGGATTTACTAGTTTGTATTTATACCAGCAGAATATAAGAGTACCTTTTCCCACAGTTTTGCCAACAGAGTGTATTTTCAAGCTTTTGGATTTTTGCCTGTCTCATGTATAAGAGATGCTATTTTAATGTAGTTTTAATTTTCTTGGTTATCTTTCATTTGTTTTCTTTTGTTAAATATTTTTGATAAGTATTTCCATTTATTTAACTTGTCAGCCCTCTGATTTCATCATGTCTCATTCCAGACACATACAGTCTTGTGCTTTTACTTCTTCCCTTTCAAGATTTGGGTGAACATTTGCTTATTACAGAACTGCTGGTATTCCTGCCTGAACCCCTGTTCTCTTCCTTATAGAGTGTTTCTCCTATTTCATTTTTCAGTGCCTTTCCGTTTCAGATGCTAAAGCATAGAATGTGATCTGGAGCTAACTTAACCAAAATGATAGAACTTTGCCAGTGTTGATAATTTTATGAACCTACATCATTGATAAATGATGTAGCCACTGCAATAGGTAAAGCTGTTTTGCTAATCTTTTGTATCTATGTAGTTGGAGCCATAATTACAATGAAGTTTTTTTCTTCTTCTTCCCATAGAACATTCCTGATGTAGATGAAGAAGGTTATAGTATAAAACCAGAAGCAAATCAGAATGATATCCTTTCATCATCTAGATATTTCTATGGATTGTGTTGGCATCTAAGTAGACAGTTAAAACAGAATAATCTGTTGTTTAATAAAGACTTCAGTTTTTAATTATAATAAAATGTGATTCCATAGTCTTCACTTAACATGTTTTTATTAATGAAAGTTAGTACTATTTCTGTTAAAGTCTATCTTATCTCTTAAAGGTTTATATCCTTTTTATAAATGTATGAAAAACTGTTTATATGTTAAGATAGTTTAAAAACTAAATTCTTTAACTGATACTCACATACCAAAGAGAACCATTTCTACTCGTCTAGTGATTCTGATTCTGAAGATGAAGAACCAAAGAAGTATCGGATAGAGATCAAACCCATGCACCCAAATAACTCCCATCACACAATGGCTTCCTTGGATGAATTAAAAGTATCTATAGGAAATATCACACTCTCCCCAGCAATATCTGTAAGTAAGAAATGAGCAAGTTCATACTCTATATAGAAGCCTTTGGTTGTTTTTTTTACCTTGTCTACTTGCATCTGGTTAATTTTAGCAATAGTTAATTAAGCACATCGAATAAGGGAACATTTAGTAATTTTTCTTCTGTTTTATTGAGGCATACAGTTTATGATTGTTATATAGGCACATAAACCCGAGTTTGGCTTAGTTTTGCTTCCTTTTGAGGTGTTTTATAAAGAAACAAAAATGTAGAAAATCTATTTCTGCCGTGTATTTTATTTTATAAACAGTTTCTATGTTTCAGAAGTTTGAAATGGCAGTATTAATCGTTTCCTCATCCAGTTTTAAATATTTTGTCCATATTTTATGAACCTTATCTGAAAGGGAATTCTTTCTTTAACAAGGGATTTAAAGATTAAGTTCTATGTCTGCATGTTAACTACAGCATTTGTTATTTCATACTTTTTATATAAAAAAGACACATAGAAGAATTCATAGTGTTAGTGGATAATTCCTCAATTCTCAGATACCATAAACAGCTTTTGAGGGAAGAAAAAAAAAAAGTAATTGCCATAACTAATCTTTCCGTTGATGTCAAACTCTAATTTCAGGAATGTTAAACTATGGGGAAAAAAGCATGTCTTAGAATGACAATTTAGTTATCTGTACATACTTAACATAATTGATATTAAATCAGTTCTCCTTGATAATGGAGAATAAAAGTTCTTCCCACTTCATATTGTCATTTAATTATGTATTTTAAATAGTCTCTGTGTATTTGGGAATAAATGTTTTTCAGTCATGTGCTTATAGCGTTTAATTTTTTTCTACCAAAAAGACTGATTTCTTAAGTGAGGTTTTATCCTACCATTGCTATTTAACATTAAGATTAATGCCCAGATTAAATTATATATATATATATTATGATAGATATATGTAATATATACGTATGAAGTTAGAAGTTATGAAACCATTAAAAATTTTTATTGTGAAAGAGCCTGACTAATTAAAAAATATATTTATGTAAAGAAAATCCTAGGGAAATATATACCAAAACATTAAGCACCTAATTCTGAGTAGTGAGATCATTAATGATTTAAAATTTTCTCCTTTGTACTTTCCTCTTCAATTTTTTAAAAAAGGTGAGCATATTAATTTCATACTGAGAAAATAAATAATGAGAACATTTTAATAGTTAATATTGGATCTGAAAAGATGTGTTGAATATATTTGGCTGGCCACTTTGCTTATCTAGCCTATGTCCCCTACCCCAACGATGTTCTGCATGTGTTCTAAGGTGAGAAGATTTTAGGTATGATTCAGAAGTGAATAGACAAATTATGAGACCAAGAAAATAAGATATTTTAAATTCTAAATTGTACACTATACCTTTCTTTTTCTTTCCATGCACTACTAGAGACACAGCCCAGTAAGTGCAAAATTTTATATTCTTACCTACTAACTTAAAATCCTTTTAATATTTGAACATTGATCTTCAAAATACTTGTGTTAAGCTTTTTAAATTTGCAGATCATAGTATCTTGCTGTAGGTACTAACATTTTGATATTTTAAAAGCATTTTATTGAGTTAAAGGTATGTGTATTATCTTTTACTATAAGAACTGAGAGTTTGTTTTTTTGTTTGTAGTTTATAATTGAGTAAATATACTAAGAACAACTTAAAATTAGGTCCCCATTAATATCTCACGAAGTAGAGATGCCTGGCTGGCTCAGTTGGCATTCAGCTCTTGATCTCAGTATCATAAGAGTTCAAGCACTGTGTTGCGCATGGAACCTACTTAAAAAATATACCAAAATTTTTTTTTACTAAATATTTCATTACCAAATTATTTGTTTAATGACTCTTAGTGTTTGCATTTCTGTTTTAGGTGCAGATGAATCGGAATTCATCAAGTAAGTGTGACACTTAAAGTGGTTATTTTGTGTCTATTAAAATTTATCAGGTAGTTTGCTCAGCTTATTGTAGCCTTTCATATGTAGTTAGAAGAATAAATGGTTTGTTTTCATCATAACTGTTAACAACAGACTAGAAGGATACTTTAAACAGAAGACAATTTTATGTATATTATTTCTTTTAGCGTTTATACACACCTTCAAGTTTAATACTTGGCTACAGCATTTTTCAGAAGTCAAAAAACCAAAGAGTACCTTCTTTTTTTTTTTTTAATTTTTATTTATTTATGATAGTCACACAGAGAGAGAGAGGCAGAGACACAGGCAGAGGGAGAAGCAGGCTCCATGCCGGGAGCCTGACGCGGGACTCGATCCCCGGACTCCAGGATCGTGCCCTGGGCCAAACGCAGGCGCCAAACCGCTGAGCCACCCAGGGATCCCAAAGAGTAGCTTCTTTTTAACAATGTTAAATTACTTAACTGGCGTAACTCTGCCTTATGAGCCAGAAGGCTTTATGAAAGGTGAGTAAGCTTTAGCTTTTCTGATTTTTAAGTCCTATCACAATTGCAATTTTGTAATCTATAGTTTTAGTATAGTAACTCTAAAAAAATGGGGGGGAGGAGTGTTAACATCTGCAGAATTCATGCATTAAAAATAACAAAGTTGGGAAAAAATAGAGTTGAGGCAGCCAACTCAAGTTGTGCATTTTTGTAAACACAAGGCTTAATAAAAACCATAAGTAAGTAACATTAATCCTATTAAAAATTCTAGCACAATTACAAAGACCTATTAAATGCATAATAAATATCAAACTAAAAGTAAGATTTTACTTTTAAAAAAGAGTGAGTAGCTTGAATGATAGGGGATACAAGGAAAGTGAGGATAAAAGTGGGTTGTTTTTATGGAGTTAATAGGCATAAGGGCAAATTGCAGGAAGATGGAGAAGAACACCACAGTGAGTACTTTGAGGTCAAACAGGACCAGACTGAGCCAAATGGAACAGTGTGGTATGAAGGGGCATCACATACACTGTGGTATTCCTCGGACTTTGCTGCAGTTACCCATGTTGGTGTATTCTGCATTCATCTGGTGTTGGGTGGTAATCTAAGACATTAAGATACAGGGAAATTTTCTTATGAACTGACATGACTTCTGCATGTTACTTATACTATTTTCTTTGTGTACCAGTTGCTAATGAAATGATTAATGTTACTAATGGAAAAGGTAGCAAAACAGCCTGTCTTATAAAGACTGTTATTCTAGGTTGCTCTAAAAATTTTAGTTTTTCAAGATACAACATCCTTCAAGAATAACTATTTTTGGTCAATGTAATAATATTCTTAGAACCTGAAAGATGCTTTCATGATTCATCAGTTATAATTCTTGACTGATAGATACTTAAGTCTTTCAACATATGTGTTCTAATTTTTAAAGTTCTAGCCCATATTTTTCTTGTCTGAACAGTTTTATTTTCATGAATAGGATAGTTCATTGACTTAAGCAATTTCTTATCAAAGATGTTAGAAGAAGAAGACAGCAGAAATTCAGCTATTATTTTGATATTCTTAAATGATAGTCTTAGCATGTTAGAAAACTTGACTTTTTTCCTTCATAATTAAAAAAATTCTATTTATGTTATCAGTTCCACAATTTTTTAAAATTTTTATTTATTTATGATAGTCACACAGAGAGAGAGAGAGAGAGGCAGAGACACAGGCAGAGGGAGAAGCAGGCTCCATGCCCTGGGAGCCTGACGTGGGATTCGATCCCGGGTCTCCAGGATTGTGCCCTGGGCCAAAGGCAGGCGCTAAACCGCTGCACCACCCAGGGATCCCCACAATTTTTTTTTTTATTCATGGGAGACACACACAGAGAGGCAGAGACCTAGGCAGAGGGAGAAGCAGGCTCTGTGCAGGGACCCCAATTCAGGACTCTATCTAGGACCCCGGGATCACGACCTGAGCCAAAGGCAGACGCTCAACTGCTAAGCTACCCAGGCGTCCCAGTTCCACAATTTTTAAATTGTTTGTAGTATTGAGTTATATGTCCAGTGTTTCTCTTACCATTTAAATATTTCATTACTCAGATTATGAATTTCTTGATGTTTCAATTTTTTAATTAGGTGAGGAGCTGACAAAATCAAAGCCATGTGCTGCATCCAATGAGTAAGTTTCACAGTTAAGTTTTATTTATTTATTTTATTTTATTTATTTATTTATTTTTTAATTTTTTATTGGTGTTCAATTTACTAACATACAAAATAACCCCCAGTGCCCGTCACCCATTCACTCCCACCCCCCGCCCTCCTCCCCTTCTACCACCCCTAGTTCGTTTCCCAGAGTTAGCAGTCTTTACGTTCTGTTTCCCTTTCTGATATTTCCCACACATTTCTTCTCCCTTCCCTTATATTCCCTTTCACTATTATTTATATTCCCCAAATGAATGAGAACATATAATGTTTGTCCTTCTCCGACTGACTTACTTCACTCAGCATAATACCCTCCAGTTCCATCCACGTTGAAGCAAATGGTGGGTATTTGTCATTTCTAATAGCTGAGTAATATTCCATTGTATACATAAACCACATCTTCTTTATCCATTCATCTTTGGTTGGACACCGAGGCTCCTTCCACAGTTTGGCTATCGTGGCCATTGCTGCTATAAACATCGGGGTGCAGGTGTCCTGGCGTTTCACTGCATCTGTATCTTTGGGGTAAATCCCAATAGTGCAATTGCTGGGTCGTAGGGCAGGTCTATTTTTAACTCTTTGAGGAACCTCCACATAGTTTTCCAGAGTGGCTGCACCAGTTCACATTCCCACCAACAGTGCAAGAGGGTTCCCTTTTCTCCGCATCCCCTCCAACATTTGTTGTTTCCTGCCTTGTTAATTTGCCCCATTCTCACCGGTGTGAGGTGGTATCTCATTATGGTTTTGATTTGTATTTCCCTAATGGCAAGTGATGCGGAGCATTTTCTCATATGCATGTTGGCCATGTCTATGTCTTCCTCTGTGAGATTTCTGTTCATGTCTTTTGCCCATTTCATGATTGGATTGTTTGTTTCTTTGGTGTTGAGTTTAAGAAGTTCTTTATAGATCTTGGAAACTAGCCCTTTATCTGATATGTCATTTGCAAATATCTTCTCCCATTCTGTAGGTTGTCTTTGAGTTTTGTTGACTGTATCCTTTGCTGTGCAAAAGCTTCTTATCTTGATGAAGTCCCAATAGTTCATTTTTGCTTTTGTTTCTTTTGCCTTCGTGGATGTATCTTGCAAGAAGTTACTGTGGCCGAGTTCAAAAAGGGTGTTGCCTGTGTTCTTCTCTAGGATTTTGATGGAATCTTGTCTCACATTTAGATCTTTCATCCATTTTGAGTTTATCTTTGTGTATGGTGAAAGAGAGTGGTCTAGTTTCATTCTTCTGCATGTGGATGTCCAATTTTCCCAGCACCATTTATTGAAGAGACTGTCTTTCTTCCAATGGATAGTCTTTCCTCCTTTATCGAATATTAGTTGACCATAAAGTTCAGGGTCCACTTCTGGGTTCTCTATTCTGTTCCACTGATCTATGTGTCTGTTTTTGTGCCAGTACCACACTGTCTTGATGACCACAGCTTTGTAGTACAACCTGAAATCTGGCATTGTGATGCCCCCAGATATGGTTTTCTTTTTTAAAATTCCCCTGGCTATTCGGGGTCTTTTCTGATTCCACACAAATCTTAAAATAATTTGTTCTAACTCTCTGAAGAAAGTCCATGGTATTTTGATAGGGATTGCATTAAACGTGTATATTGCCCTGGGTAACATTGACATTTTCACAATATTAATTCTGCCAATCCATGAGCATGGAATATTTTTCCATCTCTTTGTGTCTTCCTCAATTTCTTTCAGAAGTGTTCTATAGTTTTGAGGGTATATAAGTTTTATTTTTAAGTAAGAGTCTTTTTAGAGCAGTTTTAGGTTCATAGCAAAATTGAGGGGAGGATATAGAGATTTTGCATATATTTTCTCTGCCCCCACATATGCCCAGCCTCCTTCATGATCAGAACCCCCTACTAGGATAACACACTTCTTGGAATTGATGAACCTACACTAACATTATTGTCACCCAAAGTCTGTGGTTTACATGAGAATTCGCTCATTCTTGTATAGCCTATGAGTTTTGACAAATGGGTAAGGACATGTAACTCTACTATTATGGTATATAGAATAGTTTATACTGAAAATCCTGGGTCCTCCACCTGTTCATCCTTCCCTCTTTACTATGTTTAAATTTTCTTTTGTCCTTTTTTTTCTAGACAGTTTTATTATCTTTGCAGTTTCAGTTCCAGTAGAGTGTTAGCAATCATCCTCTTTTCTAAGCTGTGAAACGCTCTGTGGAGTTTCTGGTTGTTTTAAATTCTTATTTGACACTATAATTTTTAAAAGAATCCTTATTCAACTATATTTGGCCTTGGTGACTTCACTGCTTCTAAATAAATGCTAGTGTCCGAAGTTCATATATGTATTTCATCTAGTCATTCTCATTGACATATTCTCACTTTTTTCCTTCAGTTTGGGCTGTGACTGTTTAAGATAGACTGTACTTTTCATGAACTTTGAAACAAGGAAATGTCGCAAGTTAAAAAGGCTAGAAACCATGTTGCTAGATTGATTGATTGATTGATTTGTAAAGATTTTATTTATTTATTCGTGAGAGACACAGAGAGAGAGGCAGAGACATAGGCAGAGGGAGAAGCAGACGCCCTGGGGGGGGGAGCCCGATGCAGGACTTGATCCCAGGATCCCTAGGTCACGTCCTGAGCCAAAGGCAGATGCTCAACCGCTGAGCCACCCAGGCACCTGCTAGCTCTTTTTATTTTTTTATGTATTTTTTTAAAAGATTTTATTTATTCATGAGAGACACAGAGAGAGAGAGGCAGAGACACAGGCAGAGGGAGAAGCAGGCTCCATGCAGGGAGCCCGATGTGGGACTCGATCCCGGGTCTCCAGCATCACACCCTGAGCTGAAGGTGGTGGCGCTAAACCGCTGAGCCACCAGGGCTGCCCTGCTAGCTCTTTTTAAAAAGAAAGAAATATTTGAAGCCAGTGTTTCATGGGTCCTTTTTCATTTCCATATCTGTCAATAAGAATACAGTCTTATAATGTTTTTTTTTTGCATAAGTAAAAGTGTAGGCTTCATTAAATGGATAGCTTAAAATAACTTGATCGTATTTTTTTTTAAAGATTTATTTATTTATTTATTTATGATAGACATAGAGTGAGAGAGAGGAAGAGACACAGAGGGAAGGAGAAACAGGTTCCATGCCAGGAACCTGACGCGGGACTCGATCCCAGGACTCCAGGATCGCGCCCTGGGCCAAAGGCAGGCGCTAAACCGCTGAGCCATCCAGGGATCCCCTAACTTGATCCTATTAAAGCTAGGCACTAATCTAATTGAGCACAGTGGTGGTATTCATTTATCATTTTTAAAGATAAGTTCAGTGTTTTAAAATTTTGCTTTTAGTAATTTATGCAATTGTGATTCTAGGTTTTATATACAAAATTTAGTTTGCTTCCATGTAGGTGCATGTTGTGATACTAGATACATGCTTATAGATAATTGAACCATTTTCATTGTAATGAGCCTGTTTTCTAAGATTTAAAAATATTGTATTAAATAGTGGCAATTTGATACATTAAAGTATTGTTTTAATGGGGTTGATTTTTATTTTGCACCTTAACTATATATAAGGTGTCACTTTTCATAGCTCACTAAAGCTGGAAACATCTTTTAAAAAGAGGTGGTGGCAAAATTTAGGTACTTCAGGATCTTAGAGATTAGACATCTTAAAAGACATGTGACTAAAATGAAAAAGAACCATTCATTTAAAAGTTTTTATTAAAGAGCTGGAAGTTGAACCTAAAAATAACTAGTCCAGTGGATTCCAAGGGGTCAGTGAAGGGTTATATGGTCTGTTGAGATTTTTGAAACTTGAAAGTTGATGCTCTTGATGATTTTGTCCATAGTTTTGGTTACCTCTCCTAAGACATGACGGGTCCATACATTTCTCTAGACTACCTCAGTGGCTCGGACTATCGGTTGCCCAGGGAGAAGTCCTGCGCTTGTATGATCTACTACAGTAATCAGAACTTTGAAATTTATATCAACCTGTTGGGCTTACTTCTGTACATGACAATTTCAAAGATGAAGAAAAAAGATAAAATAATATTTTGAGTACTTAAGTATGACCTTATAAAATTTCTGCCTGATTTCTTATCACTTGAAGAAATTTCCTGTGCATGACTTGGTTCTAGGTGTGAATCAGCAAACCTGATTTCTTCATTTGTAAAGCTGAAATGATTTCTGTTCTTGGAGCCCCAAAGATTGTTAGAATATAACAAGGTGTGATTGGTGTGCATTAATCTCCTCTACTGCCCCCTACCAACTTTATGTACTGTTACTGGACGTTCTGCTTAGAACAGTTAACAAATACTGGTTTAAATTAAAAATTTTGGTTCAGTTTTTTCACACATTCCATCGGCAGAATACCCAGCTTTTAAATCATATATTTAGCTATTCCAATTCTAGGAAATAAAAATAAGTGACTAGGTTTTATACGAATGAAGTGTTCCTTGGTTAAAATATTTATTTTTAAATATTATGGCAGGAAAGGGACCAGCGACTTACTTGCTTGGGATCCCCTGTTTGGACCATCTCTTGATTCATCATCTTCAGCTTCACTGAATTCGTCATCATCATCAGGTAGTGTGTGTATGTGTGTGTGTATTTATTATTTAAAAGATTTTATTTATTTATTCATGAGAGACACACAGAGAGAGGCAGAGACACAGGCAGAGAAAGAAGCAGGCTTCATGCAGGGAGCCCGACGCGGGACTCGATCCGGGACTCCATCATGCCTTGGGCCAAATTCAGGCGCTAAACTGCTGAGCCTCCCAGGTGTCCCAATATGCGTGTGTATTTAAACTGAGGAATTCACGAGTTACTTTTTTCCTGATTTATTCATCACTTTTGTGTTATACTTAATGGTCAAAAATATTTTTAACTTATCCTCTCATATTGCCAGATAAAGTGATTTTATACTGATTTTGTTAACTTGGCTGAAAGACCCTATGCCTTAAACAAAAATTTATCAAAAACCAATTTTTTTCATTGATGTATTCATTTCAATATATCATTCCCTTATCAATGCCCAGATAATTCTGTTTTTAGATCATTCCACTACATAGATGTGCATTAATGTAACCAGTCCATTGTTACCAGACATTTGAGCTGCAGCTAGCTTTCTTGTTTTATGAACATCCACAGATAAATTATTACAAAGATATTATGAAAATTCTATCAGTACAACATGTGAGTTTCAAGATATACCCATTGATATTTATTGCCAAACTGCTTTCCAGAAAGGCTTTAGCACTTCCCAAGCAATGTATGAAACAGCTTGGTGAATGCTTTTTAGTTGTTTTGGCAAGAATGCGTTTTCTTTTATTCAAAATAGTAAATTCCACTAGCCAACAGTCAAAGTAGGCCTCAAAATGCTTGTTTAATAGAACGCTGCTTGTTCAAAATAAGAAACTAAAATCCACTGTAAATTGATCTTCAGCCTTCTTTGGGATTTCGGGATTGCTGTTCAGTATTTGGGGTTAGGAGAGTGGTGGGGAGAGAACTTGAACTGATTGAGTTCCTGCCATGCTGCTCTGTTAGAAGCTACACTGTTTAATTTCACTTCATTAACTGCTCCATGAAGTCCATTTTATTGTCCCAATTTTGTAGATGAAAAAAAGTAAAGCTCAGAGATGATTTGGAACTTCTCTGAGATCATTTCATAGGAAATGAAGCAACAATTCAAACCTGGATCTTACTAATTCTAAAGTTCTGTTCATTGTACTCTAACATACCTACCAAACGTATGACATTCTGAAACATAAATGGATTTTAGGCAACCTTAACTCCAATTTGCAATTTTGAAGGGATGATGATCTATATTTAATACTTATAAAACAGCAAGAAACAATGAAAGATAGTTGAACATATTCTGAAGTAGCATTATAGCCTTCCTCAGTGGACATGTTATTATTTACTTTTATAAAACTAAATAGATTATATAAGGAAAGTAATTGTACAGGAAAAACTGAAGTTATCATTAAGGTCTCCTTTTTGTTCAGTGAAAATGTAAGAATGGTATTTTATGAATTATTTTTCAAAATACCACATAAAATTTTTCACATTGGTATCACACAGGATTTAGTTACATAGAAATTTTTTCCTAGCCCTACCCTTAGTCTCTTACTCTTTTTTTCAGCACAGTCTCTTCCTTTTCAAAAAAGTCCTCATTTTTCAAAACTCTTGCTGTCTCAAGTATGTTTCACCCCTGTCACTTTTAACTTCAGATAAAAAATGATTCATTTTTGTTCAGTGGCCATTTGATGTGTAGTAGCCAGGAAATAAAACATTTATTAACCCTTTGTTACTTTTTAAGTTCACTTTTGTATGCATTTTTTTTGTATGCATTTTTAAACTTTCCTATATAGTCTGAAAAATGATGTCAAATTATTTTACCTTTCAAAGAATGTTAGTCATGATGAAAAGAGATGATGTTAAAAACCTAAAAATATTTGAGAAGGTATAAAGGGGCGGGGGGGGGAACGCCTGGGTGGCTCAGTGGTTGAGCATTGGCCTTTAGCTCAGGGCGTGATCCTAGTCCTGGATCGAGTCCCACGTCGGGCTCCCTGTGAGGAGCCTGCTTCTCTCTCTGCCTGTGTCTCTCATGAATAAATAAATAAAATCTTAAAAAAAAAAAAAAAAAAGAGAAAGCACAAAGGTGATAGTGCTACGTTACTCAGCAGTGTGCCTGACTGGCTAGTGATGGGAGCAATGTTGGAGTTAAAAACCAGCCTAGTATTTTTGAAAAGATAATTTTAAGGAATTTTTATAGATCTGATGTGCTCAGTTAATTCATGAAGAGAAAAGAAATGCTCTACATTAAGACTTCTGGGAGGGTTTTGCTTGTATATCAGTGTTTACACTTTTACCAACTGTTAGAGTTACATGTTGCTCCTCTGAAAAAACAGAATAATTATGGCTTCAGTTTTACCCCTATGTTTTTTAAATCTCGTATGCTCTCATACCTATTTTCCTTAATAGAAAGTTTGGACTTATGCTTTTGTTTGAAAATGTATTACTATATTGGCGCAGCGGTTTGGCGCCTGCCTTTGGCCCAGGGCGCGATCCTGGAGACCCGGGATCGAGTCCCACATCGGGCTCCCGGTGCATGGAGCCTGCTTCTCCCTCTGCCTGTGTCTCTGCCTCTCTCTCTCTCACTGTGTGCCTATCATAAATTAAAAAAAAAAAAAAAATGTTTAAAAAAAAATGGGATCCCTGGGTGGCGCAGCGGTTTGGCGCCTGCCTTTGGCCCAGGGCGCGATCCTGGAGACCCGGGATCGAGTCCCACATCGGGCTCCCGGTGCATGGAGCCTGCTTCTCCCTCTGCCTGTGTCTCTGCCTCTCTCTCTCTCACTGTGTGCCTATCATAAATTAAAAAAAAAAAAAAAAATGTTTATTTTTCTAGTTTTGAATGATTAACATAACATTAACCTGAACCAAGAAAACTATTTGGCTATGTAGATTCATATATTTTTTTTTAAGATTCATATTTTATTCGAGAATTTCCCTGTTGCTTCTGGTTTTTCAACTGCTTTCCCCTCGTTCAGCTTAAGGAACTTAAGGACTATAGCAGAAACTCTTTGTCTCCCATGGATTTGTTTGAGTGTTTAGTAATTGAGTCTTTTCATGAAAGCAGCCTGTATTTTGAATTGGAAAAAGTGACTTGTGATTATTTGAAAGAGCTGAACCTTAACACTTCTACCAGGCTTGGTTTGTTTTGAGTTGGACAGGCTGTTTGTCTGGCAGTAATGAAGCTCAGGGGTACGTCTCTGTGACGTGAAGCTCTCACAAGCTTGAAATAACTTGTCAGTGTTGGTTTCATTGATAATGGGCTTCTCTTGCAAGTCACTACGTCGTAGCACAGGGAAATGTTATGGTTCTCAGGCTGGTACATATTTCTTCCAGTGCACAGCTTCAAGTAGGGGTGCAACGTGACAGAAGTGGGGCTCGCTGGGAGAAGGCAGTGGCCTTAGAATCTGCACAGAGTTTCTTAGCAGGGTTTTACGGTTTTCTTCAAGCATCGGAGATCTTCCTCAATGATTCCATACCCCTCGTGCATTGACTTTCACTCCTTTGTGACTCCCTTTTGCTTTAGGTCCTTTCCTGTCACCTGCATTCCCCTTCCTTTCATATATGTGTTCCCTTATCAATGACCACCGGTCCTCAGCCTTACTGTTTGTTTCTCCATAGATGTACTTAGGCCTATTCATATGTTTTTTTTTTTTCCCAAAGATTTTACTTATTTATTCATGAGAGACACAGAGAAGAGAGAGAGAGAGGCAGAGACACAGGCAGAGGGAGAAGCGGGCTCCATGCAGGAGGCCTGACGCGGGACCCGATCCCGGGTGCCCAGGGTCAGGCCCTGGGCTGAAGGTGGCGCTAAACTGATGAGTCACCTGGGCTGCCCAACTATTCATATGTTTTTAACCCGCACATCTGCAAACTTAAAGAACGTAATGATTTCTATTTCCTCCCATCCATATTCTTCAGTCTGAATTATAGCCCCACCTTTTACAATAAACTAAAGGGATTTGAAAATACTTTAGAATACTATACAGATGATTTAAACATATTTGCTCTCATTCTTCAATCTTGTTTAGATTTTGCTAATATATTTATGACTTTTGATGATTTACACTTGGATTTCATTAATTTATACCAGAATTGAGTAATTTTTAGTGAGGAATACTTAGGTTAGTATCTCTGATTTATAAAGTAGCAAAATTTGTAAATGGTGTTGAAAAACAACATTAAATTTATGTAGGATTCTATCATAAAAAAAAAAAAAAAAGGTATCCCTGGGTGGCACAGGGGCTTGGCACCTGCCTTTGGCCCAGGGCACGATCCTGGAGACCCGGGATCGAATCCCACGTCGGGCTCCCGGTGCATGGAGCCTGCTTCTCCCTCTGCCTATGTCTCTGCCTCTCTCTCTCTCTCTCTGTGTGTGACTATCATAAATTAAAAAAAAAAAAAATTATGTAGGATTTAGGAACAGTGAACTCTATAGGATTTCTGTAAGTATTTTCTTACCAAAAATTAATTATAGTGATTTGGGGGAATTTTTTCCATAAATAATGTATTTTTGATACTTTTAATTATCATCAGAAACTTTACAATGTAATTCAACTTGTAATTTGACTTTTAATTAAGGTAAGTGTTTTATTTAGAGTTCAGGTGACTACTAAAAAGGTGTTGCTTCAAAGGCTTGGTCTTGCATTACTGTCTGTAAGTAGATGTACTGGCAATAAATTAAAGACCTTCAGCCTTTAACTGGTTTATTTTCACTAGCCAGTTTGTCAGAATTTGTTTTTTTTTAATATGTATAAAGAATTGAGGGGCAGCCCGGGAGGCTTAGTGGTTTAGCGCCGTCTTCAGCCCAGGGCCTGATCCTGGAGACCCAGGATCCAGTCCCACGTCGGGCTCCCTGCATGGAGCCTGCTTCTCTCTCTGCCTGTGTCTCTGCCTCTCTCTCTCCCTCTCTCTCTCTCTCTCTGGTCTCTCATGAATAAATAAATAAAATCTTTAAAAAAAAAAAAGAATTGAAATGGGAATACAGTTGTGTGTGTTAGTTCTACTGAGCAGTTAACTTTTTTTATTTTCAGGAATATTGTTAGCTTCAAGAAAAGCCCATTTGATAGATTCCCAGTATTTCAACAATTATGGATAATTTTATACATATATATGTATATATATAATTTTACACATACAAATATATATATCAAAAACTGGAAAATGAGCTTTGAGTACTGAGAGTTCTTCTATAATAGAATGTTTTTATGTAAGAATTACTACATACTACTAATGATTTTCTTCAAATTCTCTTTTTCCCCCCTACCAGCCAGGCCCACAACTCCTCTTTCTGTAGGCACCATTGTCCCACCTCCAAGGCCTGCTTCCAGACCAAAGCTTACTTCAGGCAAACTCAGTGGGATTAATGAAATAGTATGTACTCAGGTTTTTTTTTTTTTTTTTTTAATTATAATTGTTTGATTTAAGATGCAAATGTATTTTTCCTATATGCACCTTTAACAGTTAATTGCTTGGAATTATCTAATTGAATCTTCAAATTATAGAAGAGCTTTTCCAGCCAACATATCCTTTACTCCCTCATATTATTTCAGTGATCATACCTATGGAACAAGACATTGTTCAGGAGGAAAAGAGATGCCTGCGAAAGTTGGCACATCATAAAAATACCATTCAGTACCTATTCTTTCACAATTAAGAAACAGTATTCATGTAATTCTGCTTTAAGTAAAATATTAAGGAAGAAATGGTGGCCTGTTCTTAGGGCTTAGAAGTTTACTGCCAGGAGAATCCTGGAGGGCATCTAGTCCAGCTTTTAAAACATAAACTGGAGTTCAGGTCGCTTAACTGACTTGTCAAAGTACCATGTTGCTTAAGGAAAAAAAAAATATTGGCCTACAAAAGTTGTCAGGTAACTAAAGAAAATCTACAAGGTATATCCAGAGTGAGGTTCTCCCAAACCAGTCTTCTTGCCTCTCATCTCTTCTACTTTGCTTCATGTTTTAGACTAATTGCCAGTATTAAATTTCTAATAGTCAAACTTAATCATCTTATTCTCCATATAGACGTCTCCAGTGGTTCCCCATAATCCACGTGTTTGAATGTTTTAACTGAATGTATGAGGCTCTTTATAAAGTTGCCTCAACAGCCTATGTTATTACCATACTAACTGTCCAGCTTTCTCCTCTTTGCAACCTGTGTTCAGCCCTTTCAACTCTCTGCCATTCGCCAACCACATCATGCTCTTTTATGCATCCATGTCTTATTTTGCTCCCATTACTGAAGTGCCCCTCAATTGTCTGTGTAGGAAAATGATCTCTTTTTTAAGATGCAGCTAAATATCATCTAGCTATTTGATCATTTCTCCTCCCCAAGTGGATTTAATCACTCTTCCTTATAACCATATACTTTACCCTTATTTCTTATAGTGCACAAATTATATTGTGTATACTTCCTTGTGTGTTCCCTTCACGGGACTGTGCCTTAGCCAGTTTCATACTTTGCATAATGCCTGTTACATAATAGATATTTCATGAATAAATGAAAAGGCTTGAGCACCAAGTATTGAAATGGTGACATCTTTCTCTTCTTATTCTAATGAACAGAGTTAAGGAAGTGCACTCAAAGACTAGGTACAGGCTGCCAAGGAGATGATGTTATTTGAGTAATATAAAAATGACTGCCTCTAAATAACATAAGATTTCTTCCTGATTACAAAAGCATTGTAAGATCATGTAAAATTTGGGAAATAAAACAGAAAAATTAAAATCCCTTCCATATTTTATGACCCAGAGATAGCCAGTATATATATGTGTGTGTGTTTGTATCTCCTTTCATTAATTTTTGAGTGCTTATTTATTCAGATGCAGTAAAACATAGTTGTTAAAGGCACAAGCTTATTAGTCACTAATTAGTCACTGAGCAGCATTAGATAAGTTATGTGTTTGGAGTCTGTTTCCTTAGGTGTAAATGAGTATAAAGAGAATGGCTGGTGTGAGACTGAAATGAGTTACTATGTGTAAAATACTTGCAACATTACCCAGTGCAAGTAAATATGCAAAAAAAAAAAAAGTTACTGTGCATGATAAATCAAAGGTCATAGTTTACATATTTTTTATTCTTCACTTGAAAATATTTTGGGGATATCTTTCTATTTCATGAATTATTCCATGGGCTTTAAGCTCCTTCCAAGCAGCAGAATTCTTTGTCAAATGATCTGAAGTTCCAAGTCTGTTATTAAATAACTAAAAGTTGGACTTTTATACTTGAATCTTGGACCTTTTACTCCCTGTCCCAGCCTTGAGAACCTTCTAGAAACCACCCTCTGAGGGCTTCTAGGAGCACCTTTGGAAATGGTTCTAGAGCATAAATGCTCTATCTTGTAAGACCACCATCAACATTAAATTTCCCAGAGGTTTTTAGAAATGTGATTAGTTTAAACATTTAGTTTATTTCCAAGTTTTCATTATTCAAAACTGGCTTAATTATTTCTTTATGAACAATTTCTTAATATCCTTTTGTTTACTTCTTAGCAGACATTATTTCCTTACTAAAAAATTTTAAGGTGAAATTCATGAACTAAAGGGTATGCATGTTTTTAAGACTCTTGATGATTATTATTGCTGTATTGCCCACCAGAAATTTGTATTTGAATTTTCTCCAGCTGTACATCTGAGTGTTCTTTTCCTTGTATGCTTATATGTGCACTTTTCCGGGGAGAAGGGCTCTCTACCTTTCACCAGATGCCCAAAAGAGTCACTAATCACACCCTTCTCACATTCCTATAGTAAATGCCTCATTGTTCTAGAACAGTGGTTTTCAAAGTTTGGTCCCCAGATCAGCAGCAGCATTACCATCACCAAAGATCTTGATAGAAATGCGGTTTCTCTGGGTCTGCACCAGACAAATCAAAAATTCTTCTGAGAAGTGGCCCTCTGAGTGATTCTAATGCATGTTTATATTTAAGAACTGCTGTTTTGAAGTAGTGCTGTTCAATAGAAATATCATGTAGCAACAAATATTAAAGTATTCTAGTAGCCACAGTAAAAAAAGTAAAAACACTGAAATTGACATTTTATTTTACTCATTATATGAAAAAAATCATTTTACAATGTAATCAGTATAAAGATTGAGAGGTTATTTTTTTGTTTGTGTCTGCTAAGTCTTCAAAATCTGTATATTTTATACTTAATTTGAACCAGCCACATTTAAAGTGCTAGTGGCTACTGTACTGGACAGTGCCATTCTAAAATAAGACAAAAACCACTTGAGAAAATAGATATTGTGTTTTTCTAAAAAATTATAAAATACACATTCTAAATTGTAAATTATAAAAATGTAGCCATGTGATATTGGTCATGAAGCCATGTTGCTATAGGAGAAATTTCTCCCATGGTTGGTTGATCAAGACTTTTTTCTGAGTTTGCAAGTTTCAGATTAGCTGCTGAATTGAATGTTTGGCCTCATACCCTGCACTATTTCCATCTGTGTACATAGGGAGTTGCAGTTTTATACTTTGCTGCATTTTTTTTAATCTGTCTTCATTATCAGTCATCAAAAAGCCATTCTCTGGAACTAATAAATTGAATACTATTTAATTGTGGAAGTGAGGGTTTACTTAGTGTAAAACACTTGGATGGTATCTAATTTTCATGTAAGTGTGTATCTGTAAATGTATATTCATGGAATCAAGAGTTGACTAATTTTAGTTGTATGAATGCTTATAAAGGGTTTTGTTTTTGCCATTTGTTTTCATGTCCCTCAAATAATTGAGGACAGAAACAATGTCTTTGTTATTCACTGCTTGGTTTCTAGTACCCAACCCATGGCCTGACGCATAGTAGGCACTAAATGAGTATTGTTTTCAGTTTATATTTTTATAAGCAGGAAAAGGTTATTTTTAATTAAGCTAATAAATATGCCTTATGTTAAAAAATGAAATTTCTCAGCAAGTGTTGATCATCTCTTATTGGGACTCTTAGGAATGTGGAAGGAAAAAAATCCATTCACCCAGGTAAAAGATATGAAATATTTTTCGTATTTTTTTTGTTTAGAAAAGTGGGAAGGCAGTAGAATTGATTTTCTCAAACCTCCTTTAGGGGTTAAACTGTCTCAAACAGGAAGCATTACAAGGAATTATAAAAGGAAAACGGACACATTTGTAAACAGTGAAAATAAAGCCAAGCAACATATAGGGACAAAGTGTTTGCAGCATGTAAAGCAGAGGGGTTAGTGAAAGCTCAGGTAATACTAAGCCCTCCTGAAACTAAATCAGAGAAAGCTAACAAAGAAAATTCATAAAAGGCAAAATGCCAACTTTATTTTTATCAATTTAAAAATTATTTTTCCTTCTTCTGAGTCTCATCCATTCATTGCTGACAAGGGTACAGAGAAATATTCTCTTATATTTATAGGCAGTAAAGTGAATAATCCTTTTGGGAAGCAGTTTGGCAGTATGTTTGAAAAACCTTCATACAGTTTGAACTAATAGTTTAACTTCTGAGAATCTGTCTTAAACATACTTTTTGAAATAGAGAAAATGTCGTATGAATAAAGGTTCTCTTGACAGCATTATTTTGAAATAGCCTTCCTAGCCTTTAATCTACACTTGAAAATTATTCGACCTGTGGCATCTCTATTTTTGGTTATAAGAAAATCAATTTATATTAAAATTAATCTTACCTGGTAACTAAAAATCTGTTCTTATAAGGAGCAGTTGTTTTAGCACTTTGGTAAATAACTTTTTGTTTTTAAGCCCAGGCCATTCAGCCCACCTGTAACTTCCAATACCAGCCCACCTCCTGCAGCTCCATTAGCACGGGCAGAAAGTTCTTCTTCTATCTCATCTTCAGCTTCATTGAGTGCTGCCAATACTCCAACAGTAGGTAAGTGATTATTATAGATGACATGTGATAGTTAGCATCCCCAGTATGGCCAGGCTGAATTTTGTTTTTTAATGAGCTCACGAATTTAACATTAGAAATTTTGGTTTTCTGGAAATACAGTTGGCATTATCAAATGTGCCGCATTTTCCTTTTCTGTTACACAGTTTATATTATCTGAATAGGAGAAATTTTTAGCACTGTTGAGAGTGCATCAAATTTATCAACTACTGACTAATATAAATAGTTGAAGGCAAAATACAACACAGTCCTTTCTAATGTGAAATGATACTTAGATTCCTTAGAGTTTTTATTTCATTTTTTTTTTTTAGAGTTTTTATTTCAATAATGATTCAACTTAAGAAAGTTTTGTGCTTACAATGAAGTACTCCTACAAGAATTTAAAAAATAAAGATCTAAAAGTAAATATAGGCATATAAGCCTAAACCCCACCAAATCCAGTATTTTATTACATCTAGTTTTTTTTTTTTTTTTCTTTAAAGATTTCATTTATTTATTCATGAGAATACACAGAGGAGAGAGAGAGAGGCAGAGACACAGGCAGAGGGAGAAGCAGGCTCCATGCAGGGAGCCTGACATGGGACTCGATCCAGGGTCTCCAGGATCAGGCCCTGGGCTGAAGGTGGCGCTAAACCGCTGAGCCACCCGGGCTGCCCTACATCTAGGTTTTAAGACATTTTTCTATCTTCACTTATAACTAATTTTTTTCTACAAATTCTTACTACGTTTCTTGCCAGCTGTTGATATAATAAAGCACAAAGCCACTTTAAAGCTGTTGTGTTGTAGGAGTGGCAGCTTTTCATTAAAATTAGAACTGTCCTTGTTGCTGCTTCTAAGCAGTAAGAGTTCATCTTTGACAGTCCCATTCACTGATGCACACTAACTGAACATAATTCAGTAGTGCTCTTTTTTTTTTAATTTTTAAGAAATTTTTATTTATTTATGATAGTCACACAGAGAGAGAGTGAGAGAGGCAGAGACACACACAGGCAGAGGGAGACGCAGGCTCCATGCACCAGGAGCCCAACGTAGGATTCAGTCCCGGGTCTCCAGGATCGCTCCCTGGGCCAAAGGCGGGCGCCAAACCACTGTGCCACCCAGGGATCCCCAGTAGTGCTCTTTTTTTTTTTTTAAAGATTTTATTTATTTATTCATGAAAGACACACATACACACAGAGGCAAAGAGAGAAGCAGGCTCCGTGCAGAGAGCCGACATGGGACTCGATCCCGGGACTCCAGGATCATGCCCCGGGCCAAAGGCAGGCGCTAAGCCGCTGAGCCACCCAAGGATTTCCCCCAGTAGTGCTCTTAAGTGTGATCCTGTACCATCTGTCTGCATCACCTGAGAACTTACTAGAAACAGAGACCTTTTAAATCCCAAGCTCAGTATGGGGTTAGCAATTTTGAACAGGCCTTCCAGGTGATTGTGAAGCATGGTAAGTTTGAGAATGACAGCCCTATTTAATTATATCCGATTTGTGAAAACTCAGAAAAGAGAAATGCATTTTCTAAGTTTGGACATTATAAAATGACATAATAAGAGGCTAATATAAGATTAAAAGTAATTTCATATTTACATGTCCGAACATGATGTTATCATCTTATTTTATACACCTTTACGAACATACCGCTTTTCCAGTCTTTTAATTTCAGGTAAACTATATTTAATAAGTTTTTCTATTTGTTGTATCAGCACTTTATTCTTACCTTTTCTTTTTTTGTATATGTGATTTTGTTAATTTTGGTTTTTACAGACTGTTTTTGTCATAAAAAACATAGATGGGTCCTTTAAGAAGTCAGATGGGTGGGCTAGGTGCCAAAATTAGCTTTACTTCTCTATTTTCCCTTGATTATTTAGAAGGATTTCAGTTTGTGATGAAACTATTTTTGATTGAGTAGGTACGTATTTGCTTTTAGTTTGGGTCAGTGTTGGCAGTAGAAGAACCACAGGGTAGATGATAGCGATGATCTAGGCAGGCAGGATATAATGTGGATTTTGTACAACAAAGGTACTTTAAATCTACCATAAAAGTTCACTTTTAGAAATTATAATGCTTATTCAGCTAAGTTTTTGATTCTTCTTGAAAATATTTTATTTTCCTGCAATATTTTGTTTTATTTAAATATGATAGAAGATGATAATTTGATTGGGACACTCTCTGAAATTGAAAAGCAGTGTGAGACTTCACAAGGTATTGTATCAAAAGCAATGTATGTGTTGACTAATGATCCTAAAATGTATCTAAAATACTTTGTTACCTCATTTTTCCTTTTTCAGCAATCTATGGTGTCTCAGAAGTCAAGAATAACTCTAAGGTTTTACATTTGTACTAATTATGTCCAGTTGCTATATATAGGATCTATTGATCTCAAATCCCCAATTATAAAAACATACAGAATTTTTGCATTGTCTTCCATCTCTCTGCTTTTCTTTCCTCTTCCACATTAAGAAATGTCCATAAATCTTACTGCTAATGTTGTCAGTCAGAGAAAAAGTCAGAAAAGAAGCAGCAGTACGATGTCAGTTTAAAAAAAAAAAAAAAGTAATACCTCAACTACCAGAGCAAAGGCTGTCCTAGGAGGACTGTCCATCTAGTGAGGTGAGGTCAGAGGTATAAAGTTAGCAAATAGTTGGGAGTGGTTTTTACTCCTGAGTGGAAAGAAATTCCACAAAAATATCCATTGATTGTTACAGGAAAATACTTCATACTTCAACTTTATAAGTTTTCTGCATTTTTGAAGCATATAGTTTAAAAGTAGAACAATGAAACCAAGATTAGAACACATAATATTCTTCTAAAGAATACAGGGGATTTTTTATTTCTAAGAAATTATTTATTCTGAATAGTGTATTATAAATTTACACTTTTATACTATTTTAAGAACTTGATTACTTATTTCCTATGTCAATTTTTTTAACTATGCATGTGCAATATGATCTTGAAAGGAAAACAAGAATAGAAAATACTAAAGCGGATATACCAAAATGTTAAGTAGATTTTGAGTTTTCCCCGTACTGCTCAGTGCTAGACACATTATAAGTTAGTAAATAGTAGCTGTTTTGATTTTTTCAGATTTTTATATTATTGGATTTTTAATTTTCATATGAAATTTTAAGTTTTTTTACAGTCAGGAGATGGAGGGAGTTACTTTTTCCATTGGCCTAGAAGCAGTTCTTGTATTGATTTTTAATCCCTGAGCTATTTTTCTAACTATGAAAAACCTTCTGAGTCAAAATTCTTTCAAAATTTTAAATACCACAAAGTCTTCGTGGCCATTAAAGCTAACAAAACATCTTTCTAATTGTAGAATCTCAGGGTCACTTGTGAGACAGAGCATTAGTACTGATTTTTGTCAGAATTAGTATTTTAGGTATTTCAAAAGAACTCCACCTTTCACTATGGTACACTGTACTCTTCTCTGAAATAAAAATACCTGGTGGCTATGAACATTGACATTTATAGAACAAAAATATATATTCAAATTTCAGAGATACATGTTGACCCAGATTATTCATTCTTAGAAAAACTGAATATATTATTGGCTTATTTTTCATAAAATTTCATCATTTATTGTATTACATAAAATGCTCCACTTTCCAATCGGTAGCAATAGTGGTAAGGTGTAAAGAGGAAGGGTGCATTTGTCAAGAAAGGTAGTCAACTATTTTTTTTTTGAAAGATTTTATTTATTTATTCATGAAAGACACAGAGGAGAGAGGCAGAGACACAGGCAGAGGGAGAAGCAGGCTCCATGCAGGGAGCCCAATGCGGGACTCGATCATGGGACCCTGGGGTCATGCCCTGGGCCGAAGGCAGGCACAAAATCACTGAGCCACCCAGAGATTCCCGGTAGTCAACTATTTTGAGGAATTTTCCTTTATGAAATAAGCCAAAAATTTTGTTTAGGTTAAAAAAAAAAGCACACACAAAAACCCTGAACATATGCATATATTAAATTTCTTTACATTTTATTATTTAAAAAAACTGATCTTTATATGATTTGACTCTAAAGGTGTATTATGTAAGTGAACTTTATGTCAGGAATGTTATAAAAAATAACAATATAGTTCTATCAAGGTAAGGAAATGTAATGTAAGGACCAAAAAAGTAAAAAAATTATAATGAGTAGCGCGTGTAACATTATATTGTTCATTTAGAAGTAGCTGAAATACAAAAATCCAGTTTAGTGCCCTGAAGTGTGTGATTGGTAGAACCTGAAACAGTTTAGTATCTGAAGGGTTATGAAGAAATGTTTTGGAAATTTCAGTTCTTTAGGGGAGGGTCTTTTTCCTTCTGATATTCCTTAACCCATGCGTTCAATGTCATTTCATATAAAAGAAAAGTCAGTGTGACATATTTTTCTGATTCTTTTTCTTGTCTTCTGTATTATGTTCCAGTTGGTTTTATGCTGTTTCTTAACCTCCAGATTTATACATTGGCCAACAGTGGAACCGGTAGTAGTCATTTGTGATAAGCTAATAACATTGTGAATTTACCTGTCTTGATATCTTATAAATGTCTTTTCTGTATGATTTGACAAATGAATTACATGTATTCTAGGTGTGTCACGAGGTCCCAGCCCTGTCAGCCTTGGAAACCAGGACACCTTACCTGTGGCAGTTGCCCTTACAGAATCTGTTAATGCCTATTTTAAAGGAGCAGATCCCACCAAGTTAGTTTTAAAAAGATGTGTGTGTGTGTGTGTGTGTGGGGGGGGTGTTCATGTGCACACACATGCATGTTTGGTGGGGAGAAAGCTTAGTGGTAAATTTTAAGAGTTATATTTTGATTCTGTTATAGGTGAGAGTTTTCTGTTATTTATTTATCTGCCTTTTTTGTTATCAAATATAGCCATTTAGCAATTACCTTTCTTAAAAAATCACTATAATCAGCAATGGTAATGGCTTTTTCCCCCCACTTTATTTATATTCTTGACCAGGCTGTAGGACCATTATGACCCATCTGTTTAACATATCTGTAGAGCAGGATGATGGCAGCTGACCTAGAAGGGAATAGAACTCTGAACCTTGGCTAAGTGTGTATCATTGGTGAAAGTGTTCTGTTTGAAAGAGAGACCTAGAATATAGGTTTCGTTCGTGAGACGCTGGTCAAGGAATTGTTTTAACCTTCTTTTAAGAAATGTTTTGGTGAATGACCACTCCTACTTTCCATGTACTCATTCAACATACATTGACCAAATATTTGAGCGTTTACTGTGTGTAAGACATGGTTATAAGCTTGTATTATCATGCAAGAAGCAGCTTTTTAGTTTTCTTAATTTATGATAAAAAACAAATAAAAGGTTTGTATTATTTTTTAAAAGATTTTATTTATTTATTCATGAGAGAGGCAGAGACACAGGCAGAGGGAGAAGCAGGCTCCATGCAGGGAGCCTGATGTGGGACTCGATCCTGGGACTTGATCCCAGGACTCTTTAAGATCACGCTCTGGGCTGAAGGCAGGCGCTAAACCGCTGAGCCACCCAGGGATCCCCAAAGCAAACCTTTGAGAGAAGAACTTTGTTTAGTCTATTAACGTATCCTCCACACTTGAGTATTTGATGGATGATTGTGTGCTGAATAACATGAAAGGGAGTGGAATTGATATATGCTATGAAGAAAAATAAACTAGGGTAAGAGGAGATAGAATTACATAGAGGGCTTTTTTTTTTTTTTTTTTTTAGATAAGATGATCAGAAAACCTTTTTGATGTTAAATTTGAGCAGATGTTTCAAAGACATTGAGGAACAAACCATGCAGATGTCTGAGAAAAGAGCATTCCAGTGAGTGTAAAAGACTGAGGTAGAAGCATACGTGGCCTGTTTAATGAACAGGAAAGAGAACTATGTCACTAAGTTAGAGTTAGGTTGGAGAGGAGTCGTCCCTCCTTAGGGGGAGCAGATCATGTTGGGAATTGTAGACCATGGTAAGTAGTTTAGAGTTTATTTTGAGCAAGATGGGAAGCCAGCGAAGGCTTTTGAACAGAGAAATGAAACATAGGTTTCGTTTGTTTTGAACAGAGAAAAGAAACAGAGGTTTCTTATGTTTTTGAGGGAGCACTCTGGTTGCCACATGGAGAATAAACTAGAAGGAGCCAGAGTACAAGCAGAGAGAGGAGGTTAACTGCAGCAGTCCAGGTGAGAGATGATGGTGGCTTATATAAGGGTATTAGCTGAGGAAATCATGAGTAATAGATACTGAATTCATTTTGAAAACAGAGTTGTCAAGATTTGTAAGAGAGTAGACTGGTTAAGTTTTGAAGTACTTACTAAGACAACTGGATACATGATTCTGGAGTTCAGGGAGTAGGTCATAGGCTAAGATAACATATTCAGTAGTCAATACTGAAAGCCACCAGCCTCAGGGACTAGAGATCTGTTGAGAACTGTGGCTCCCTTCCATGTTTTAAAAACAGGAAGACAGCAATGATTTGGTAATGGAGTTTGATACAGCACATGGCAAGAAAGGTGAGGAGAGAACCAGTAGAACAGTGTCCCAGAAATGAAGTGAATAAAACTCTTCTGTGAAGGATAGTGTGAAGCTGTATCTGATAGGTCAGGAAAAATTGACTTTTGACATTACAGAGATGATTGGTGATGATTTTAGTTGAGTTTTGGATGAAAGCATGCTTGGAGGATGTTCAAGAGCAAGAGATGATGCAGATACAACTATATTTGAATAAAGCAAGTATAGAAAACTTTCAGGTTGTTTGCTCTAAGTGGAAGCAGAGAGGTGGAGTGGTAGCAGCAGAGAAATGATAGAAGCAAAGAGTTTTATTAATTTCAGTTTATGTTTTTTAGAGATGATAAACATTTTAGCATGTCTGTACACTAATGGGAAAGTTCCAATATTTTTGGAAAAAATTGAACTTGTAGGAAAGGATACGATTGCATGAGTTAAGTACTTTGATGTGTAAGAGGAAATGACCTTCGTGCAGAAGCAGTGAGATTGGCATTAGGGGTATAGACTGATCATCTGTTGAAAAAGGAGGCAAGGTATGGATACAGAGTCAAGCAGGAGTTCAGTTGTGAGCCTGTGAGGAAGTTTTTCCCTGATTTCATTTCTTCAGTAAAATTTAAAGTCAAGTCAATGACTGTGAGTAGAGGGGAAGGAATATTGTAGGTTGGAGGAAAAAGAAGGCATGAGAAGAGGTAGTGTTGCATAATGATGGACTAGGAAATCCCAAGAGAGGAGGAAATAAGGATCTGAAGAAACGAATGTAAAGGTAGTAGGAACAATAGATTGTGGAGGCTTTGGTGGGGTTGGAGACTGATTGGAGATGTGGTACTAGACAGAATGAGGCGGGCAAAGAGGAAGTGACCATTAGAGGAATGAGGAGGCTGAAATGTGGCTGAAGTAGGCTGGAAGACAGGACCACTGGAGGTAAGGGGCTGAGATCTAGGTGACCAGAATATTAGTAGGGTTATCTGTGTGGATATTAAAGTCACTAAAAATTATGGTAGGAGTAGTGGTACACAGAAAGACTGACAGTGGGCCAAGAACTAAAATTGTCAGGAAAATGAAAGGGATGGAATAGCAAGTAGTATAGTCTAATGGTTTGGGTTATAAGACACTGGAGGTTTTTAGGAAGGAAGTAGTAATATAGAGTTGGAAGAGGCAGTGAAGAGCAAGGAAGACATCTCCCACTGCCACTGTCAGGCCCAGGACTTTGGGCGGGGGCAGGGGTGGGAGGGTCAGGGAAAAATAGCTACAACTGGAGATGCTGTTACAGGAAAGCATTGTCCCCTGTAGGACAGCCAGAGGATGGTCTCCGCAAACAAGCAAAGGAATATGATCTTTATGCTTGCATTTGTGTTTGAGTTTAATTCTAAGCAAAGATGATGATACATGCTTCATGCACATTTTTTAATTGAAAAAATAGTTCATCTGTAATTATGATGAAAGATTTTTTGTGTCCTTTTTAAACCAAGTATGTTTTAAATGGATATTAAAATGCCTTATTTGTACCACTTAAAATTTTCAAAATCTCTAATTTCAGGTGTATTGTGAAGATCACTGGTGACATGACAATATCATTCCCGAGTGGAGTTATTAAAGTCTTCACTAGCAATCCATCTCCAGCTGTGCTGTGCTTCAGGGTGAAAAATATCAGCAGACTAGAGCAAATTCTTCCAAATGCACAACTTGTGTTCAGGTTTGTGTACTTTTGTTTTGAAGGTGAAATTTCTTTAAGAAACTTTTCCTTCTTCAATGGAGCAATAATAATTGAGTTGAATGACAATACCAAAATTTATCATTATTAAACAGCCTTCTCCAGCCTGTGTTTTTGGTGGTGGTGGTGGTAGTTGTTAAATCTTCTGTTCTGTTCATTATCTCATTGTTCAAGTTTCTGCTATGTTCTATTTTTTATCTGCCTAACTTTAGTTATTCCTACTAGTCTTCCCCAGGTCACCAAATGATGATACAGAGGCAAAGATAAAGCTAAGTCAAAATAACAAAAATATTTCTTGTGCTTACAGTGATCCATCACAGTGTGATTCTAACACAAAAGATTTTTGGATGAACATGCAAGCTGTTACTGTCTACCTCAAGAAGCTATCAGAGCAAAATCCAGCTGCTTCTTACTATAATGTAGATGTATTAAAGTATCAGGTGAGTGTCTTATCCTTGTAAACATCTTAAAATATTAACAGATAGAATCCCACAGATTAAACGAGTAATAAGTTATGGCCAAGAGAGGTTTATTCCAGGAATTCAAGGATATGTCAAAATAAGACTATCTGGGGGTGCCTCAGTGGCTCAGTTGGTTAAGCATCTGTCAGGTCATGATCTCAGGGTCCTGGGATTGAGCCCTATATTGGGCTCCTTGCTCAGCTTGGAGTCTGCTTCTTCCTCTACCACTGCCTCTCTCCCCCATGCTTTTTCTCTCTCCCTCTCTGTATCAAATAAATGAAACCTTAAAAAATTAAGCCAAAGGAAACTGATGATCAAACTCACCATGTACTCTTGATTAAAAAGCTGAGTAAATTTAAATACATGAATTTGTCCTTAAGCTGAAAAGATCAGCAACATCAGTCTTAATAATGAAACACATAAAGCACTTAAATTCTGGAATGGCAAAGACACCTATTCTTGTTAATAGTATCAGAATTTTCTGGATGTATTAGTACAGCTAGACAAGAAAATTAAGTAAGCAGTAATACTGGAAGGAGGAACCCAAATATTATTACTTATAAGTGATGTTCCATTCCTGGAAAACTCAAAGTAATCAACTGAGAAAAGCTATTTGCTAATAGGAGCTTCTAGTAAAGTGGTGAGTTTAATGAAAAATTAGTAGCTTTCTAAATAACCAGTTAGGAATTCTAATGTAGAAAAAATATTGATGATAAAAAAAACTAATTAGAGTTAGAGAGGTAGTAGAAGATGGCAATATAGGAAGATCTTGAGTGTTCCTCCTTTAATGGACACACCAAATCTGCAGCTGTGTCTGGAACAATTTCCTCTTAAAAAAAAAAAAAAAAGATCTGAAAACTACCTGAACAACTCCTTCACATTAGTAAATAAGACAAGGGTCACATGGAAGCATGCAGGAGAGGCTAAGACCCAGACTCCCCCCAAACCCCCCTCCTACGGCACTGCAGCCAACAATCAAAGGGAACTCATAAACCTAGAGCCCCTTCCTGAATGAAAGGTTCATACCCCATCATTAGGCATCTAACTTTTCCTGAGAGAAGAGTCCCCAAAATATCTGGCTTTGGAAAGCAACAGAGCTCATACCCGTGATAACCAGAGCTATAGTGATCTGAGAAACACCTTTTGGAGGGCTCTCACACATACTCACCCTAGGTTACCACGGCAGAAGCAGTCATTCAAAAGGTACCCAGACTTTGGGTGAAAGAGATTCATTTGCTAATCATGAAACATGAGCCAGTGAGGCAGGGGCCTATTGGGATACTCACCAGGGATAGATGGGCTAATGGGCAGGATTTTAGTGCTGACTAGTGAAAGCTAGCAGGTGCCATATATATACATTCTTTTATTTCAAACTGTTTTTTTTTTTTTTTTCCTTTTTACCTGTTGCCATCTTTACCATCCAGGGAACATAGGCAGAACAATGTCATTTTTGCCCTCTCCCTCTGCCTTACTACAGCTTGTTGATATCTCCCACAAAAGAGCTTATACACTTGTCTGGAGACCCAGGTTTTTCAACTGTTGCCTAGCAGACTCCTGTAGATTGCATGGTCTGGTGGTCATCGGGTCTTAGGCTTGTGGTCTTACAAAACTGTGTATATTTGTTTTTTTAAAAAGCTGCTGCCTAATGGTTTGGCTTCCTTCCAGTCAGTCTCAGTGTAGGTGCTGAGATTACTTCCTTTAGGACACTGACAGGTCTTGGCACATCCTCAACAATTGGGAGCTATTAAAATAGGAAATAGGCTGCTTGGATAATCACCAAGTTTCAAGAGACAAGTAACAGCTAGGGTGAGGTTGAATGTTAAGGTTCATCTACGTGAGGCTACTCTGTCAAGACTGGGAGAGGTGGCTATTTCAGCTCATAACACAGAAACAAAGAGCCAAGCAAAATAAAGAAACAAGAGAATATGTTCCTAATAAAAGAACAAAATAAAACCTCAGAAAAAAAGCCTTACTGAAATGGAGGTAGGTAATTTGCGTGATAAAAATTCAAAGTAATGGTGATAAAGATGCTCATTGAACTTGGGATAAGAATGGATGGACACAGTGAGAACTTAAAATATAAGAAAGTATCAAGTACTAAATGTAAGTCACAGTACTGAAAAATATTTGACAGCAGACCAGATGAAGCAGAAGGGAACAATAAACTTGAAGACAAGACAGTGCAACTTACCCAATTAGAGCAGCAAAAAGAATGAAAAACGTGAGGATAGTTCAAGGGTCTTAAAGGGGCAATATCAAGCAGACTAACATTGACATTATAGGTGTCCCAGAAGGAGGAGATAGTAGTACAGTAGGGGAATTTAATGCCCCATTTACATCACCTAGACGAATTATTAGTTTTTTTTTTTAATTTTTTCACTTCAATTTTTAATTTTTATTTTTTTACATATTTTTTTTAATTGGAGTTCAATTTGCCAACATATAGCATAACACCCAGTGCTCATCCCATCAAGTGCCCCCCTCAGTGCCTGTCACCCAGTCACCCCCATCCTCCTCCCACCTCCCTTTCCCCCACCCCGTTGTTCGTTTCCCAGAGTTAGGAGTCTCTCATGGTCTGTCTCCCTTTCTGATATTTCCCACTCATTTTTTCTCCTTTCCCCTTTATTCCCTTTCACTATTTTTTATATTCCCCAAATGAATGTTTTATATTCCCCATATAATGTTTGTCCTTCTCCGATTGACTCATTTCACTCAGCATAATACCCTCCAGTTCCATCCACGTTGAAGCAAATGGTGGGTATTTGTCGTTTCTAATGGCTGAGGAATATTCCATTGTATACATAAACCACATCTTCTTTATCCATTCATCTTTCGATGGACACCGAGGCTCCTTCCATAGTTTGGCTATTGTGGTCAACTAATATTCGACAAAGGAGGAAAGACTATCCACTGGAAAAAAGACAGTCTCTTCAATAAATGGCGCTGGGAACATTGGACATCCGCATGCAGAAGAATGAAACTGGACCATTCTCTTACACCATACGCAAAGATAAACTCAAAATGGATGAAAGATCTAAATGTGAGACACGATTCCATCAAAATCCTAGAGGAGAACACAGGCAACACCCTTTTTGAACTTGGCCACAGCAACTTCTTGTAAGATACATCCAGGAAGGCAAGGGAAACAAAAGCAAAAATGAACTATTGGGACTTCATTAGGATCAAAAGCTTCTGCACAGCAAAAGAAACAGTCAACAAAACTATAAGACAACCTACAGATGGAAGAAGATATTTGCAAATGACCTGTCAGATAAAGGGCTGGTATCCAAGATCTATAAAGAACTTATCAAACTCAACAGCAAAGAAACAATCCAATCATGAAATGGGCCAAAGACATGAACAGAAATCTCATAGAGGAAGACATAGACATGGCCAACAAGCACATGAGAAAATGTTCTGCGTCACTTGCCATCAGGGAAATACAAATCAAAACCACAATGAGATACCACCTCACCCCAGTGAGAATGGGGAAAATTAACTAGACGAATTATTAGTAAGGAAACACTGTTCTTAAAAGATAGGTTAGGCCAGATAGACTTAAAAGCTATATATAGAACATTCCATCCAAAAGCCATAATACACATTTTTCTCAAGTGCACATAGAACATTCTCCAGGGTAGATCATATATTACACCACAAACAAGTCAATAAATTTTAAAAGACTGAAGTCATATCAAGCATCTTTTCTGACCATAATGATATGAAACTAGAAATCAATTACAGGAAGAAGACTGGAAAATTCACAAATACATAGAGTTTAAACAATATGCTTTGGAACAACCATTGGGTTGATGAATAAATCAAGATAGAAATTACAACTTCTCTTGAGACCAATGAAAATGGAAATACAATACAAAAATTTATTGAAATGCAGCCAAAGCAGTTCTAAGAAGGAAGTTCCTATCAATAAATGCCTACCTGAGAAACAAAAAATCTCTAACTTTACACCTCAGAGAACTAGAAAATGAAGCCCAAAGTTGTTGGAACAACAGAAGTAACAAAGAGCAGAAATGAAATACAGATTAAAAATACAGCAAAGAAAACTAAGCTGGTTCTTTTAAAAGATAAACAAAATGGATAAACTTTTAGTTTGACTCACCAGAAAGGAAAGTGGGCTCAAAATCAGAAATAAAAGAGGAGACCTTACAGCTGATACCACAGAAATATAAAGGGTCATGAGAGATCACCATCAACAATTTTATGCCAAGAAGTTGGACAACCTGGAAGCAATAGATAAATTTTTAGAAACATACAGCCTTCTAAAGCTAGATCCTGATGAAGTAGAAAACTGAACAAACCAGTTTCTAGTAAAGACACTATATCAGTAATCAAAAACCTCTGGCACCAAAAGTCCAGGAGTACACTGCCCCACTGGTGAATTCTACCAAACATTCAAAGAAGAATTAATACCAGTCCTTCCCTAACTGTTCACCACCACCCCCCCCAAAAAAAAAGAAAAGGCAGCTGTTCCATTTTATGAAGCCAGCATTGAAACCAAAGCCAGACAGGGACATCACAAGAAAAGAAAATTATAGGCCAATTTTGCCAAAAATTTAGGACTAAACTACAATCAAGTGGGATTTATTCTAGAGGTATAAGGATGATGGTTTAACTTCCACAAATCAACATGGTACACCACTAACAAAATGAAGTGTAAAAATTATGTGATCTCAGTAGATGCAAAAACCATTTGACAGAATTCAACATCCATTTATGATAACTCCAAACAAACTGAATGCAGAGTAAATGTATCTCAGGAGAATAAAGGCCATATATGGCAAACCCAAAGTAACATCATACTCAAGATCAGAAATAAGAAAAGGATGCCTACTGCCACCACTTTAATTCAACATAGTATTTTAAGTCCTAACCAGAGCCTAGGCAAGAAAAAGAAAACACTTCCAAATCGGAAAAGAAGAAGTAAAATTGTCACTACAGATGGTGTGATAAATAGAAAACCCCGAAGATTCCACCAAAAAAACCTGAGAATAAACAAATTCAGTAGAGTTGCAGGATATAAAATCCATATCCAAAAGCCTTGTTCGTTACTGCTGTACAAAAATGAAGACAATCCCATTTACAAATACATCAAAAGAATGAAATGCGTAGTAATAAATTTAACCAAGGAGGTGAAAGACCTTTACACTGAAAACTGTAAGACAGTGGTGAAAGAATTTGAAGATGACACAAATAAATGGAAAGATATTACATGCTCATGGATTGAAGAATTAATATTGTTAAAATATCCAAAATACCTAGAGCTATCTAGAGATTCAGTGCAGTCCCTGAAGTTCCAAAGCCATTTTTCACAGAAATAGAACAGACAGTACTAAAATTTGTGTGGAACCACAAAAGATCCTGAATAGCTAAAGAAATCTTGAGAAAAAAAGAACAAAGCTGGAGGTATCACCCTCCTGGATTTCAAACTGTATTGTAAAACTCTACTAGTCAAAACAGTATGATGTGGTCACAAAAATAGACACATAGATCAATAGAATTGAATAGAGTCCAGAAATGAATCAGTGCATACATGTTCAATTAATTTGCAACAAAGATGCCAAGAGTATACTATGGGGAAAGGATAGCTCTGCAATAAGTGTGCCAGAAAAATTGGACAGCTCTAGACCCCTGTCTTATGCCATACTCAAACTCAAAATGTACTTTAAGATCTGGAGCCATAAAACTCCTAGAAGAATAAAAAAGTAGCTAAGTTCCTTGACAGTGGCCTTGGCAGTGATTTTTTGAGTCAGACTCACAACAGCAAAGGCAACAAGAGGAAAAATAAGTGACAGTATCTCAAGTTAGAAAGCTTCTGCACAGCAAAGGAAATGATCAGAAAAAGTTAAAGGCAACCTACATAATGGAAGCAGGTATTTACAAATCAACCTGATAGGGGTTAACATTCAAAATATATAAAGAATTCGTACAACTCAATAGCCAACGATCTGATATAAATTGGATAGAAGGTATGCATAGACATTTTTCCAAAGAAAACACAGATGGCCAGCAGATACGTGAAAAGATGGTCAACATCACTAGTCAAGAAAATGCAAGTCAAAACCACAATGAGGTATCACTTCACATGTGTTAGAATTGCTATTATCAAAAAGACAAGAATTTACAAGTTTTGGAGAGGATATGGAGAAAAAGGAATTTTTATGTACTGTTGGTGGGGATGTACATTAGTGCAGCCACGATGGAAAACAGTATGGAGTTTTTAAAAAAAAATTCAAAAAGAACTATCATATGATTTAGCAGTTGGACTTCTAGATATCTGTCTAAAGAAAACAAAAACACTAACTCCTAAGTTTATTTTCACTCCCATGTTTACTGCAGCATTATTTACAGTAGTCTAGATATGGAGAGAACCCAAGTGTCCACCAATAGACAAAAGCATAAATAAGATGTGGTGTGTGTATATATATATATATATATATATACACACACACATACACACACACACACACACACAGTGGAATATTACTTGGTCATAATAAAGAAGAAATCTTGCCAGTTGCAGCGTCATGGGTGGACCTTGAGGGCGTTATGCTAAGTGAAGTAAGTCCGACCAACAAAGACAAATACCATATAATCCCACTTATATAGGGAACTTAAAAAAAAAAAAGCCAAGCTCAGAGATGACAGAGAACAGATTGTTGGCTGCCAGATAGAGGGTTTGGATGAGGGTGGGGAGGTAGGCAAAATGGGTGAAGAGATTCAGAAGTACAAACTTCCAGTTATAAAATAAGTCATACAGATGGAAAATACAGTGTCCTGACCAAGGCCAGTAAAACTGTATTGCATATTTCAAAGCTGCTATGAGAGTAGATTTTTTTTTTTTTTTTTTTAGGATTTTATTTATTCATGAGAGACACAGAGACACAGGCTGAGGGAGAAGCAGGCTCCATGCAGGGAGCCTGACCTGGGACTTGATCCCAGGTCTCCAGGATCAGGCCCCGGGCTGAAGGTGGCACTTAAACCGATGAGTCACCCGGGCTGCCCAAGAGTAGGTCTTAATCATCCTAAGAAAAAATAATTGCTGTGATTATTTTGTGGTGTATACACAAATATTGAGTCTTTATGTTGTCCACTGGAAATTCATGTCAGTATTCCACAATAAAAATTCTTTAAAAAAAAATTTAACACCATCCTTTGCTGTAGGCACAGTGGACACACAACAGTAAAAACTAATTAGGAAGAAACCTAACACAGTCTCTACTGAGTTGAATTATAAAGGAATACTCTGTTCATCTGAAGAGTCCAGTTGTAAAAAGCTTAGATGTTTCTGGATTAATTTATAAATTTAATGTAATTCTCATCCAAAACCCAGTAGAAGTGTGTATGTATTGGTGTTTGGAAGCTTGACAGTCATTTTCTTTTTTTTTAAAGATTTTATTTATTTATTCATGAGACACACAGAGACACAGGCAGAGGGAGAAGCAGGCTCCATGCAGGGAGCCTGACGTGGGACTCAATTCTGGGTCTCCAGGATCAGGCCCTGGGCTGAAGGTGGTGCTAAACCACTGGGCCACCCGGGACTCCCTGACAGCATTTTCAAATTCTCTGGGAGAAAAAATGTGGAGTAATCAGTTAAATGTTTTAAATGGTAATGTGGAGTAATGTTTGAGTTTTAATGGGAAAACTTTTTGTAAGGGTATTTACAGTAGTTTGGAACTAGCAGATGGCCAGATCAAAGGAACAGTATATCCAGAAATGGGTCTAAGAATAAATCAAAAACTAATTATTTGACAAATTAGCATTTCAAGGCAATGAGGACATAGTGAATTTTTCAGTAAATGGTACTGGAGCATCAAGCTGGAGATTTAGGGAAAAATTTGCTGACTCCCTAACTCCTACCTTAACCAAAATTCAGTCTGCATGTATCAAAGATATAATAATAGTAACAGATGAAACCATAAAGTTATTAAAATAAATCACTTAAATAGAAGTCTTTTGGTATATGTGCAGGTGTGTGTATAAATTATCTATATTTTACATATTTTGATCTTGAAATATCAAGACCTAAGTATAATAAAAAGCTCAGAAGCCATGAAATAAGAGAGTGAGATCTTTGACAACTGTGTATAAACTCTTTTTGTTAAATTCTTAATCTGTATTTAATTTGAGGGAAGAGTATTCATAATATATAAAATAGACTGAAAGAACTACTGCAAACCTTATAAATTATAAAGTAGAAGGTGATTAACTCAACAGATAGGTAAATTATGGAAGATGTTCCATCCATAGCAGTAGTAATCAGAGCAATGAATATTAAGACAACAGTGGATATCAGTCTTAGCCCATTAACTGACAAAAATGGGCAAGATTGCTCTATTAAGAGAGGTGTGATTGCTTGTTAGTAGGTATACAAGTTAATCAAGCTGATTAGAAAGCAGTTCTGTTAGATTGTCAGATTGCTGAGTAGTTGAATCTTTAAAACTTTTTTATTAGAGAGAGAGAGAACACGAGCACACAAGCAGGAGGGGCAGAGGGAAAGGAAGAGAAAATCTCAAGCCGACTGTGCCCTGAGCACAGAGCCCAACACAGGACTCGCTCTCAAGACCGTGAGGTCACGACCTGAGCTGAAACCAAGAGTCCAACACCTAACTGACTTTGCCACCCAGGTGCCCCTAAGTAGTTGTACCTTTAATTCCACAATTCCACCTCAAGAAAGCAGTTCTTCAAGTATCACACAAACGGGCAAAAAAAGAAGATAAGGTACAAAGGGTACTCACTGCAGCACTGTACACAGAGCACTGCGGTACGCATCCACAGAAGAGATTCATTAAATTAATTACTACAGTCGTTAAAAAGAGTGAGATCCGTGTGTGCGTGCCTGCAAGGTGGGTAAGGCTGTGTCCCACAGTGTTAACAACTGGGAGTAAGAATGTCAAGTATATTTCTTACACTTACTGTATACTTTCTTATTAATATACTTATTTCATATACTTCTCTACTACCTGAATTTTTAAAAGATTTATTTATTTGAGAAAGAGAATGCGTGCACAAGTGGGGGTGAGGGGGTGGGACAGAGGGAGAGGGAGAAGCAGGCGCCCCGTTGAGCAGGGAGCACAACTCGGGGGCTCGATCCCTGGGGTCATGACCTGAGCAGAGGCTTAACCCACTGAGCCATCCAGGCACCCCCATACTATCTGATTTTTTAATAGAGTAATTGTATTAAAACGGCTTGTGTTTCTAGGAAACACTTTAAAAAGTACTGCCACTTAAGTAGGCTCAAAATTTATACCAAGTACTCATTATTCTTGTGTACTTTTTTATTATTTAGTGCTTGCTATTTACCAGGAATAGCATGAGAGACAGTATATATATATAGTACGTAGATAGTAACTTGTAATCAAGAAAGGGCAAAGTGCAGAATAAGGAAGAATGAAAATGTGTAAATTTAGACAGGGTGA
Organism: Canis lupus dingo; assembly: GCF_003254725.2. Taxonomy (NCBI): domain Eukaryota; kingdom Metazoa; phylum Chordata; class Mammalia; order Carnivora; family Canidae; genus Canis; species Canis lupus. Next base: position 54,644,436 of record NC_064244.1, read on the forward strand.
TCAGGGTAGGTTTCATTAAAAAGGAGTTACTTGAGCAAAGAACTGAAGAATGGTAAAGAATTGCACCATTTACTGTGGGTCATGTGATTAATATTGAACCCTGGAAGTTGGAAGTATTCTATTTCTAGGCTTGCAGTATTATAGGATGATTTTTTTTTTAAATTTGAATTCTTTTAGTTCATAATTCTAGTTCTGTGTTGGATGTTGAGAGGTACTCACAAGTTACATGCATAAATGAGAATCACCTGATAATATACTTATTTCTGGATCTTGCACCTAACCTGCTGAGTCAGATTTTCTGCATTTGAACCTACAACAATGTGTATTTTACGCAAGTGTCTCGGACATTATGACGTATGTAGTCCTAGACCCACACTTTGAGAGTGATTCTTACTTTGAGATGAGCTTGCTTTATTTTGCCTAGCAATATTGCCATCATTATTTTTGATTCCAAGACCTCTTGTGTTCATGTAAACATCGTTAGCATGACTTGTTTACTTTTTGGGAAAAAAAAAAAAAATCACTTTTTTTTTCCCCCCCGCTTTAAAGGTATCATCAAATGGCATTCAGTCCACTCCTCTAAACCTTGCAACATACTGGAAATGTAGTGCTGGCACCACAGATCTTAGAGTGGATTACAAGTATAACCCAGAAGCTATGGTGGCACCCAGTGTGCTTTCCAACATACAGGTGGTGGTACCAGTGGATGGAGGAGTCACCAACATGCAGTCCCTTCCCCCTGCTATATGGTAAATTTTCGGTTTCTGAATTCTTGCTAAATTTTTGCTTCAAGTCCCAACTTTTAGAACCTAAGTTCTCAAAGTTGTCTTGTAAATTTGAAAAGATACAGTGCATTTTACCATGGAAACCATGGCCATGGTATGTATGAAAGACGCTGTTTATCCTATTAGTCAAATCACAGTAGCCTCAATCCAAAATGTAGGCTTGCTGTCACCGCCCAGACTTGAATAATTCAGTACAACCTCACCCTGAGGCAAATTGGCCTCTGTAAACTTCTTCTTAAATAAAGATAACTCTTTTGCAGGGTTAAATATAGCATCTAGCAAATCTTTAAGAATACTTGTCTTAGTAACTCTTGTCTCTTCCTCTTTTGTTCCCATTATTAATGATGAGTGGAGATTCTAACACTCTTCCTATTTGCTTCACTCTTTAGTAAAATTTTGTTCTCCTTTAGTAATGAAGGTACTCAACCACCTACCTATACAGTTTTCTTTGACCAGTTTATGTAATTTAGTAAATTTCCATTAATTAAGATGTAGCATTCTATTATATCATAAATACATCTTCACCAGGTGATACTGAAAGTAAATTTAGCCATGTAGTTCTGGTGAACTATATATAAGGAACTATATTAGACACTTTGTTCTTCTAGGAATGCAGAACAAATGAAAGCCTTTTGGAAACTGTCTGGTATTTCAGAAAAATCAGAAAATGGAGGTAAGCATGCATATGCTTTTTTGTTTGTAATGCAGTGTCCTTGAAAATGGATTTTAGGCATTTTTATGGAAAGCGTTCTCTTGGATTTTCATGCCTTCAGTTCTAGAATTGACCACTAGGTGGAAGTTAATACCTTAAGTAAGAGTGGACCTGTTGAGATCAGAATGCATTTTTCCCCCTCTAGGTTGAATATGCTTGCTCTTTAAGAAAATCATTTGGTTTGCTGGAACTTTATAAATAGTGTGTAGATGCTTATGTATTTTGAAGTAGAACTATCCAGTTGAGCAACCTAATAACTAATTAAAATTCATGGGCAAAAAATAAAAATATAAATAAAAAAAATAAAAAAATTCATGGGCAGCCCGGGTGGCTCAGCGGTTTAGCGCCGCCTTCAGCCCAGGGCGTGATCCTGGAGACCGGGGATCGAGTCCCATGTCGGGCTCCCTGCATGGAGCCTGCTTCTCCCTCTGCCTGTGTCTCTGCCTCTCTCTCTCTCTCTGTCTCTCATGAATAAATAAATAAAATCTTAAAATAAAATAAAACAAAATTCATTTAACACACCCTTTAGCTCATTCTGTTATTACCGTCCTTCTGGCCTCCCAGAAATCCTGTAGAAGCTTCCAGGCTTTAAAAACCCCCTTTCTTTGCCTACCCCCCCTTCCTAAGAGAACTTGTCCTAGTCATATCACTATAGTAAAACTAACCATCAACAGCTTTTACTTCTCTGCTTTTCATTTTAAGGAGAAACAAGTTAATTGTCTACTCCCACCAAATCTGCGTCTGTGTTCATAATGCAAAGGAAAAGTGTCTGCTAGCTGCTCACTAGTGTCTTCCCTGACTCAATTTAAAGTATAATTTCCAGGACCATCAGGTCTCTAATTATTATCATTTTCTCTTAATCAAAGAATTCTCCTGCTGTCTTTTGAATGCCTGATTAACCTTCAGTAAATTTTCTTAAGTTGTTGGTTTTTGTTTTGTTTTGTTTTAGCTTTTCCAGTTTTGCTTAGCTTTTTCTCTTTGAGCGTTTTAAGCATAATGTGATAAAAAAAAATCATACCAGTTTTTCTCACTTATTTCTGTATCAAGGACGAGGAACATACCCATCGTGGCTGTTTATTTATACATGCCATGCTGAATCAGACTTTTACTAGAGAATCACCTATTTGGTGAAATAACCAAGCTGGTCTATGGTTCCTCCTTTTTTGTTTGGTACTTGAAAGTTGCCTATTTTCAGGTGCAATGGTGCTTTTATTCAAGTTGTGTGGCTTCTGGGAGGACAAATTTGAAATTCCTAGTTAAAACTAGAAGTAAACCAAAAATCCTGTTTGAATTGAGGGCTTACAACAAATTAGCAGGCAAGAAAGGACATACAGTTTTCCCCTATTTAATGAAACTATACTATTTTAAGTACTAACAAAAGAAATTGTTCCTCAAAAATAAGATACAAATTTTTTTTTCAAAGATTTATTTATTTATGAGACACACACACACACACACACACAGAGAGAGGCGACGCACAGGCAGAGGGAGAAGTAGGCTCCATGCAGGGAGCCGGACGTGGGACTCGATCCCGGGACCCTGGGGTCTCGCCCTGGGCCGAAGGTGGTGCTAAACTGCTGAGCCACCCGGGCTGCCAAGATACAAATTTTCTAACCAGATATTTTAATAGTTTCCCCCGGCTCTCCAGGTATCAGAGTGTGTGAGGAAACGGAAAAATGTGTTAAATGTGCTTCTATTGGGTTAGTCAGCCTTTAGAAAGAAATACCCCAATTAGAATACTGTAAAGTAGGAATATGTTTCTATTCTGGCTCTAGGCCCAGAAGAGCGACAGGAAGTAATTCTCCAGCTTAAAGATTGCCAAGGTGGCTGCTCTTGGCCTGCTGTAGAACTTCTACAGTTCTCTTGATAGTTCAATTCTGTGCAAGCATACGGCGGGCTTAAGGCGTTAGCAGGCAGGCAGCAGCACACCCCCAGCCGCTCTGTGCCATCAGGCCCGTGCGGTGGACAGAGCGGCGGGACCGTTCTCGTCCTCCAGACTTCCCTCTGTGCTGGGAGCCTCTGCGTAGGGAATCCAGGAATGTCGCTCCAGCTACCAGCAGTTGCACCTGTTCTCCTTGACCAGAAGCCTAGGCACACTCTAGACTCCCCCTCCTTTCCCCTTTCTTGATTCCAACTCTGAAATACCTTCCAAATGCGTTCACTTCTCTCCCTTCCCTCAGCCTAGTTGAGATCCTTTATTTAATAAGCTGTCACCCAGAGTCCTGCACTATTTTAGTGACTCAGTTGGTTTCCCTGCCTTGCATCTTGTACGTCTTTCCCCTTTTGAGATACTAACCTGAAATTGTTTTGTCTTCCTTATCTTTAGTGTTCCTTATTTCTTATCATGGCTTATAACGAGCTTTGGGACTTTTCTTTCCTACCTCCCTAGTCTTTTGCACACTCATATCCTGTTCTCTGGCTCTTCTGTTATGTATGCAGGTCCCTTAACGGCATTGTGCAGGTCTCCCCTCCCTGTCCCTGTAGTGACCTCTGCCTGCAATTTGCATTGTCCTCTTCACCATCATTTTTTGTGCTTTTTGCTCATAGTTCTTGAGAGCTTTTTGTAGCATTTATCATATTCATCATAATTATGTGGTTTACAGTTTCTGGCATACTATTAGACTGAGGTATGTTGAATAAGTGTTTTTTGTTTTGTTTTTTTTAAAGAAAGCATCTCAGAACTACCTAGTTTGACCCTTGACCAATGCAGGGGTTAGGAGTGCTGAACCCTCCACACCCCACCCGTATAGTCATAAATCCACAAAGAACTTTGAATTCCCCCCCACCCCAAAACTTAGTTCATAAGAGTCTACTGTTGACCAGAAGCTCTACTGGCAACAAGCAGCTGATGAACAGTTGTATGTTCTGTTTTGATAGCGCTTTCCCAGTCCTTGCTGCCTCTCCCTCTTTCCCTCTCCCAGCCCCGTAATATGGCAGTTGGCTGTCATTTCCTGCTCCTGCTCCTCAGGCCTCCCTCTGAACTGTCCTCATTGACTTCCTTTTTTTCTTTTGACTTACTTCAGCATGTGTCTGTAGCACGGTGAAGCTCCATACACAACTACAGGGGTGTTTACTATTGAATAAAGTCTGATTTGGAAACAGGACAATGATTTGTTTACTGTATACATTTTATGAATTTGACATAGGACATAGTTTATCTTATTCATTTGTTTCTGTGTGTGTGTGAATTTTATGTTGCCCTGTTTAAAGTTCTGCATTCTTTGCCTTGTAGGTTCTGGGTCCCTCAGAGCAAAATTTGATCTTTCGGAAGGACCTAGTAAACCCACAACACTTGCCGTGCAATTCCTCAGCGAGGGGAATACCCTCTCAGGAGTAGATATTGAACTTGTAGGCACTGGCTATAGGCTTTCCTTAGTGAAGAAGCGGTTTGCCACTGGTAAGTTGGGAGATTTTAAGTTTGTATATTACCTGGGAAACATTTCTATTCGACAGTAAGTTACTAAGCAACTGTTTATTAAACTGTCAAGCAGTTTATAATCTAAAGTCATGGAAAATTTCTTCTTTGACCTTTGTACCAAAATGCCAGATAGAGACACACCTTGGAGAGAGTAATAATGGTCCGTATAGCTGGACACCTGGGATCGGATGCAGTGTATTGTAAACAGCAGGTGGGAACTGGGGTTGTGTATCTGTCCTCACAGTGAAAATGTCCTCCTTTGAGTTCATTTGAAAGTGTAATCGCAAGGGTCTGCTTGGTGTTTTTCAGGACGATACCTGGCAGATTATTGATGGACCTGGGAAACTGGTTGGCTTGAGAGAGAAGTACAGGCCTGCCCTCCTGTGTTGTCTATTCTTTCCAACACTATTTTAGCTTGTATTATGTCTTTGAACTTACACATATTTGAGAATGTTAATTACAAACATTAAATTGCACTTTTGAAGTGAGTCATCAAAAGCAATAGCACTGAAATGATTTTTCAACACTGTTAATGATCAACTGCCATGTTCTGGAAGCACATTTGCTGAAATTCTCAGTATAATGAAGTTTTCTTAGGCTGAAATTTTACATTACTTTCAGTGTCTATGTTGAGTTATAGTGTATTATCAGGCCTAAAATTTCAGGAGAGCAAGCACAAAATAATTCAGCTTTCCATAAATTTTTAGAGTCAGAGATAGCCTTGAAATTTCCTAAGTTTAATATTGAACAGAGACACACACAACATGAATTCTAAGTTTTGGATAATGTTAATTTAGAATACTCAATCAAATTGAGTTATGTGCCATAAAATAATCAGACCAGAGTCCCAAGGTGTGCACAAAACAATGTATAATTTGATTCTCATATAAACATTATTAAAGTGTAAATGGTGTTTTGTATGATTTTTCTAATTCTCAAGTGCAATGTGTTTTAAAATAAGCTTGCAAAAGACAGCAGAGAAATTTACTTCTGCAGTTAGTTAACTTTATAGAATTTGTGATTGTTTTTAAGAATTAATGCTGTAGATTTAATTTATTTTTATATGGATTACAGAATGTGTGCCTTTTAAAACAATAACAAAAGCCAGAAATGTGCCTGTCCAGTCTGTGTTCATTAATGTGCCTCACTGTTGTCCCCTCACAGTCTGGATCTTCTCTTCATCCTAGGGTGGTCAAGCATTTTTACAAGATAATAGCCATTTCTGTAAATACCTTTGGCCTCAGTTGGGAAGGGAATTCAGAGTAACTCAAGGATAATTTGTACTTCAAAACCCTGGCTCACTTCTTTAGTGATACACTGTAGCCACTAGAAAAAGAAATACACCTAATGGCCTATGTTTACAGAGGGAAAACAGTTGACCTTCACTTGTTCCACCTAAGTATGTAAATCGTAAAACAAACATTGAAAACCTCCTGGTCAATTGGTTTATTTCTAGTTTATTTCTAGTTTATTTCTCCACTTGGCCCTTCCCTTCTTTCTGTTCATCTTTGGAAATTTATATACACTGAATGAATGTGTCGGAAGCATGAGTTTTGTGTTTTGTGAGGAACACATTTAAGCAATATTATTGGCATTGGAGACGTACTGCCAGTTGTTTTCATTTCAACGATTGGAAAAATTACCAATTATTTAATTGCCACCTGCTAGAAATGGGGAGATTACCTGAAGTGATGGATTGGGCTAAGCATTTCTTGAACTACTAATATTAAATAGTAAAAAAAACCTAACTTTATAGCAAATCCTAATTGAAGGACTTAAAATATTTTGGACAGTTTCATAATTAAAAATGGGAATTTTATTTATAAGGATAAATGACAGTGTCCTGCATTTTACGTAGAAGTGATAAATTGTGTTATATATGATAATTTATATAAAACCACTAATTATTCTGTTAAGCTTTACAGAACATAAAACCCCTATTACTAGACATTTATGTAACATCTTGCTCTACTAAATGCAGCAGAAAATCTACTTATTAGCAATACATATAACACAGTACGTGCTTTTTAAATATATTCAGTGTTAGCCCAATTCTAAATTTAGATTTGACTAAAGCAACACATTAAAACAATACACTGAAATATTCATCTTTACTAAATAGTGAGCGAAATGAGAATTTCTAACTCTTGTGCTCTTTTAAATGCCAATTACAGTCCCTTACTGGAATCTTAAATGTAACTGCTTTGCGATTGGTGTGCTTTTAAATGGGCAGTTAATACTTTATTCTTGGACTTCAGACACCATTACACTCACCATGTTTATTTTTAATCAAGTATTACCTGAAAATGTACAAATTAGTGAAATGGTTAAACTTCTGCACTTTCTTCATTACCACAGTCTTCATACCAAGTGTTGATACCTACATTTGTATTAGGTGCAGGTTACAATTTTGAAGCCATATGAGTTTATATTGATTTTGTTTTTCATTTAAAAATCCACTAATGGTGTAAAAAAGACCAGTAGATTTTTCAATGGGAGATGTATTTAGCAAGCTGGTTCTTGCTTATGTATAGTGATAAACTCTGTAGCTGCCTCTTTAACCCAGATTTGTAAACACAGAACTCTAACAAATGTGAGTTTTTAAGAAATGTTATTTACTACTTTGAGTTGTAATTAGAACAATGCAAATCTATCTTACACAATTTTGTAAATATTTTTGATTTTTTCATAAAATGTAAATTTTACATAAAAGTTTTCCCTTAATAAACATGTAATATATAATTTATCTGTTGGTTTATGTGTCTTTGTACCCCTACTGATAGGACAAGGCAAGCTAGGTAAAGAGTAATTGGTTTTGAACTTGGTATAACCATTTACACAGACATACAGATTGATCTGTTAATTTTAATTGGTTATATAGGAAAACTTGATTTACACTATAACCCAAAAATGGAGAAATGGCTTAAGAAGAGATTTTTAAATATACTTAAGCATATTTTCCAATGTATATTTAAATGATGTTAAGCTCTAGCAAAGACTCTGCTCCTGACCAGTTGCTTAGAAATGTTGTCTTAACACAATTTAAGATCCTACTCTATCTGTTGCCGGTATGGGTCAGAACAGGGATTTCTTGGCCTTTTCCTCTGGTTGCCATATGGCTGCCACAGGTCGAGTGTATGTTTACACTGAAAGCTGGGAGAAGGAGCAGTGCCTGGTGTATCTGTCCTTCCTGTTAGGAGAGTAGAAACTTTTCCAGAACCTTCCACCACATTTGTCCTTATATCCTATTGCCCATTATTGTGTAAGAGAAGCAGAGTAAGCAAGTAGCCTTTATAATGAAAATGGCCAAAGGAGAAGAGGCTGGCAGTGGCCCAAGGCGAGCTGGCCAATAGGTCAGCCACAGAATTCCTGGCTGGTATAGGGGTATTTCCTTACAGCCTATTGCCAATTGAATCTTTGCATTATTTCAATCAAATTTAAAAAAAAAATTTTAAGATAAACTCAGCAATGGGCAGAGCAAACTTGAAAATCTGTTTTTATTTTTAGGAAGAGTCTACGAGTATGACCTTTGTATAGGGTAATTTGAAACCAAAGCCTTTAACACTGGTAACTATACTGGAAAAAAAAAAAGGGAAGAGAAACCAAAGCCTTTAAAAAAGTTTCTGTATGAGGTTTAAACTAGTAATTCACCACTTTGGGGAGTGTATCCTAACAAAATAATCAGGGAAATAACCAAAGATGCATATGCAAAGATGTTTATTGGTACGTTGTTCATAATACAAAAAACTGGGGGGACTGGTTAAATGGATTACTCACGTATAGTGAAATACTAGGTAAGTATTAAAAACAATCTTCAAGATTTACAGTTATTGATATGAAAATGTCATTGATATGAAAATAATGCCACTATTAGGTAATAAAAGGCAATATAGTCTTTTTACAATGCATTCATCTATAGCAAGTCTTACAAAAATACGTGACCCATTGTAATCTCTGGGGGATGGGATTTTTACTTTCCATAAAATGTTTGATGTCTAAGTTTGTTTTCTTTTTTTAAGATTTTATTTATTTATTTATTTATTATTTATTTATTTATTTTTAAAGATTTTATTTATTTATTCATGAGAGACACACAGAGAGAGAGGCAGAGACACAGGAGGAGGGAGAAGCAGGCTCCATGCGGAGAGCCCGACGTGGGACTCGATCCCGGGTCTCCAGGATCACGCCCTGGACCAAAGACAGGCGCCAAACCCCTGAGCCACCCAGGGTTCCCAAGATTTTATTTATTTATTCATGAGAGACAGAGAGAGGCAGGCTCCATGGAGGGAGCCCAATGTGGGACTCGATTCTGGGACCCAGGATCACGCCCTGGGCCGAAGGCGGCGCTAAACCGCTGGGCCACCCAGGGATCCCCATGTCTAAATTTCATCTCTGTGCTCATCAGTAGATGTTAATTATACTTGTACCCCAAACTTTATTTCAAAAAAGAGTTTTAGAAATCAAATTCAAGTTGAACTTGATGTCAGTGTAAACAGTGCACAGGATTTCTGCAGTAGGGCTTTCCTCCTTTTACCCCTGCCTGAGCCTCCCGCTGGGTCCTGCAGTGTAGTCACTGCATTTGTCTTGCACTGCTTGTTCCCACATGGAGGTGAATCTCTGCTCTTTTGCGCAGGGGTGGCAGTCGGCGGGGGGGGGGGGGGGGGGGGGGGGGGGAGTGTCTTCAAACCTAAGTGCCCTGATTTACCTAAGTGACTATGAGATCAATTTCTTTTCCGACCAAATTAATCTCTAAGAAAAGTTATTATCCAGAGAAAGGACAGAGGAAATATTTATTACTTTCATGAGAAAGGTTGCCTTCTGGGGAGCTTTCGGCAAAATTAAGGACATGTTTAAGGTTAGAAACCTGTTGTTATTACTTGTTTCACCCCCAATAAGTCAGCTCTAATCTTTTAGCACATTCACTCTAATCTTTCCTCTATTCGTTCTAGCAATATCCCAACACTTCATACATAAAAGCAGTGAAGTGTATCAGGACCCCTCAGCCAGGGCTTTTTCTGCCTGGTAGTAGCAGATCTGTCAGTACCAACCGGACGACGACCCGTTCAGCACTCATTCATTGCTGGCCACCTACTAGGCCTTTGTCTTGTTTTTCTTGTACTTAGGCCGCTCACCAGCTTAATGGAAAATAGTCTTCTAAAATAAACAGTCTCTGTGATCTAGTACTTCGGTCTTCTAAACCAGAAAAGTAGAAAAACCTTTCCCTAGGACATCAAGAAAAAAGTTCCAACTGTACCATCAGTACCCAAAGCAGAAATTCTGAACTCCTCCCTGAAAGTTGCGAGTGAAGAGTGAAACGCTGTCATGTGCGTGTTGAATTCTAGACTAATCCGCTGCTTTGTGCATTAAACGGCCTCCCTCATTAAGACGTTAGGATATCATATGTGATACAAAGTACGTGTGATCATACATGATACAAAGTAGAGCTGTTATTTGCCCGATACATAAAATTCTCTTTTGTAAACTACTAGATACGATTGATCTTCTGTTGGATATTACTGATGGCACACGTCCCCATCAAGTCAAGTGAACCCTAGTTCCCCACGTGTATCAGAACCAACCATTTTCCTTAGTCACCAAACTGAGAAAGCAGTGACCCCTTCACAAACGTGCCCCTCTTCTTGCTCTGGGCCCATAACATGAAGGTTTGGGGACATGACCCCTACCTGGCATCTGGCTCTTACTTCAGGACCTTCCTACCTAGAAGTACCCACTCCTCCCCCTCTTGTAGTTGAGATTGTATTAAATACTATTTACTATCTCAACCACCGTAAGGTATTATTTAGTCCATGCTCTCAGGATATAGAGAATTTTACACATTTTATCAAATAAAATTTGAGGAAACACCCCTTCCCCCACCGAAGACAAACTGTATTTATTAACAATCTTGCCAACTTCCCCAAAACAAGGTTGAAATAAAACGAATAACCCTACTTTCCCGCATCCTATAATAAACATGTAAATCACAAATTAAACATTAGACATATTTTAGCCAAGATCCTTAATTAAATGAAAACTTCGGGCAGCCCAGGTGGCTCAGCAGTTTAACGCTGACTTCGGCCCAGGGTGTGATCCTGGAGACCCAGGATCGAGTCCCACGTCGGGCTCCCCGCTTGGAGCCTGCTTCTCCCTCTGCCTGTGTCTCTGCCTCTCTCTGTGTCTCTCTCATGAATAAATAAAATCTTTAAAAAAAAATTAAATGAAAACTTCAAACTTTTTAAGTCTATGGACCAGAAAATTTTACCCCCATAGTTTAATACCAACATACCTGTTTAATTCAGAGTGTCAGTGGACAGTGATCCCCAGGTCTAATTCGCTAGTGCAGCCTAGTAAAGCAGAGACTGCAAACGCCTAAGCCTACTAACTCCATAAACACATGCATTTGGTCCTATTCTATTAATTCTTAATAAAGTTCTGCAAGTATCCACATCCCTCATCCACATCCACTAATGATCGCAAGGAACAGGCATAACGCCAACTAAAAAGTAGTTTATGATACCTTGCTTAACCACACACACCCTCAGGGCAAACAGCAGTGATAAACAGCCATAAACCTAAGTTTGTCTAAATTGTATTAACTTAACTAGGGCGGGTGAGCTTTGAGCCAGCTGCTGAAGTCCTACAATTAACCCCAAATAAATGAAATTTTCAGTGTGATGTTAAAGATACCCTCACAATAAAGATTAAATTAAGAGAGAGAGTGGGGGAAGCCGGGGCAGGAGGGGAGGGAGAGGGAGAGGCTCACGCTGACCATCGAGGGCACAGTCAGCTGCAGGCTCCCTCCCACAAGCCTGAGATCCTGACCTGAGCAGAAATCAGTCTGCTGCTTAGCCGACTGAGCCACCCAGGTGCCCCAAAATATTTTAGGTTTTTTTTTTTTTTAAGATTTTATTTTATTTATTCATGAGGGACACAGAGAGAGAGAGAGGCAGAGACACAGGCAGAGGGAGCAGCAGGCTCCATGCAGGGAGCCCCACATGGGACTCGATCCCGGGACCCCGAGGCCACAACGTGAGCTGAAGGCAGGCACCCAACCGCTGGGCCACCGAGGCATCCCTAGTTTTTTAAGTGCTCTCTAACCCAGCGCGGGACTCAAACTCAAGACCCCAAGATCAAGAGTCAAATGCTCTATCAACTGAGCCGGCCGGGCACCCCTCTCGCCAGAAACTTAAATTTTAATTAGGCTATAAAATGCCATAGCTGAAATAAAAGTAAACCATGAAAGTGACTTTAACATTCCCAATTACGTGATGGCTAAGACTCCGCCTAGGGTTCAGTACCCCACTATGCTTAGCGCTAAACCCAAATGATTATTAGAGCCGAATTCTTAACTAAAGTACAGAAAGAATAACCTCCAACTTAACCAGGTTGGCATTTTATTGGCCTTCTCTGGAGCCTACATCGTCCTAGAGAAGCCCAGTCCGTCAGCGACAAGCCCCAGGGAACCTTACCGACCCTGCAAACCCTAAGAAGCAAGTGCAGCGCCGCAAACCTGAAAGCATTAGGTTGAAGTGTGGCTTATGGGGTAGAAATAAAAAAGATTGCCTTTTCTATTTGAAGATTTCATTGCACATAAACATATGAAATTGAAAACAAAAGGAGGACCTAGTAGTGAATTAGGAACACCGAGCTGCGCTGCGTTGGGCTGAGAAGCCGCGCACACAGCTCGCCCGCCCTCAGAGCCAGGCCCAGGTGAACGGCGCTCCCCGTGGCCGCGGCCGCGCAACGTCTAGGAGACCAGCCGAGTGGGAAGGGGGCTCGCGTGGATCTCCGTGTGGCTTCCCTAGGACTCCTAGTGGACACCCAGCGGATGTCATCTTAAGTGACTGTGTGCAACTGAAGCTAGCCCAGGCCGCAGCCTCAGCCCACCAGTTAGAGACCCAGAGGGCAGCACGGACGGCCCCGAACTCACTTCCCTGATGCCAGAGAGCAACCCCCCAAGGCCAGCGGCTGCCCAACAGCTTCCGCCCAGCAGAGGGGACAGCCCGCCTGGAGAAGGGCAGGCCAAACGGACATGGCAGACGGAGATGCCCAATGACGCCAACCCCCCCCAACACCATGACCTGCAGTAGGTGTGGGTGGCACCCAGGGGCCCGTGTGCAGATTCAGGACCCGAGGCTCAGTCACAAGGCAGGGTTCTCCGGGGTGAGCAGGCTGGGGATGAAGGAATCTAAGCCTGGAGCATCCGAACAGCAGGGCAGCTGGGGGGCTCTGGGCAAGACTCTATGGGAGCAGCAGCCAATTCTAAGAAATAAACCACCTCCACATGCTACTAAACAGTGAATATGTCAAACAAGACATCAGAGAGAGGAAATAAAAAAAAATACCCGGAGACCAATGAGAAAATCTTCCAAAATTCCAAAATCGTCCAAAAATCTTCGGGATGCAGCAAAAACAGCTCTAAGAGGGACATTTGTAGCAATACAGGGTGACCTCCAGAAACAAGGAAAACCTCAAGTAAACATCTGACCTTATAACTAAGGGAACTAGATAAAGAACAAAGCCCCAAATTAGAAGAAGGAAAGAAATCATAAAGATCGGAGTGGAAATAAATAAAAAGGAGACTCTTAAAAAAAAAAAAAGCAGGAGACAAGATCAGCAAGACTAGGAGCTGACTCTTGGGGAAGGTAAAAATGATAAACCTCGGGGCACGTGGCTGCCTCAGTCAGAGGAGCGTGGGACTCTCAGTCTTGGGATCCTGAGCTCAAGCCCCTTGTTGGGTACAGAGACTACTTAAATAAAGATTAAAAAAAAAAACAAAACATCTTTACCCAGACTAATTAAGAAAAACAGAGAAGGCCCAGATAAGTAGTATCCGAAATTAAAGAGAAGTTGCAATGAACTCCAAAGAAATACAAAATATTTTTTTAAGTCATTCCAAAAAAAAAAAAAAGGTCTACTAACAGGTTGGACACCTTAGAAGACATGGATAAATTTCTAGCAATAAACAATCTTGCAAGACTGAATCAAGAAGAAATAGGAATCTGAACAGACTGATAACCAGTAAATGAAATGACTTATCAAAAAACTCCCAGTAAACCGAAGTCCAGGACCAAACAGCTTCACAGTTAAATTCTATCAATAAAGAAGAGTTGATACTTGTTCTTGTCAAACTCTTCCAAAGAACTGAAGAGGGGACGCCCGGGTGGCTCAGTGGTTTAGCACCTGCCTTTGGCCCAGGGCGTGACCCTGGAGTCCCGGGATCGAGTCCCGCGTCGGGCTCTCCGCATGGAGCCTGCTTCTCCCTCTGCCTGGGTCTCTGCCTCTCTCTCTGTGTCTCTCATGAATAAATAAATAAAATCTTTAAAAAAAAAATCAAAAACAAAAACAACCCCAAAGAACTGAAGAGGAAGGAATGTCTCAAATTCATCCTATGAGGCTAGGATTACTCTAATACCAAAACCAGACAAAGACATCACAGAGAGAGAGAGAGAGAGAGAGAGAAAATCACACCCGGTATCTGTGAACACAGATGCCACAATCCTCAACAAAATACAGCACACCACATTCACCAACCCACTGCAATGACCATTCCCGACAATCAGGCAGGCTCTACTCCAGGGATGCCAGGATGGTTTAACAGACACGAAATCAACTCAATATAGCACATGAGCAAAATGAGAACTAAAAATCATATGCTCATCGCAAAAGATGTGGAGGAAGCCCCTGACTAAATTCAACCACCACATTCATGACAAAAACTCAACAAAGTGGGCAGAGAACAAGTATCCTTCATATAATAAAGGCCATAAATGGCGGAAGCTCTGGTCAGCAGGAGAAAGGCGGAAAGCTTTCTGCCAAGACCATGGACGAGATAAGGATGTGCACCCTCACCGGAGAGCTCTGAGCCCTAGTCACAGCAGTCACAAGGGAAAGGAAGCGAAAGGCACCCAAATTCGTACTGCACTTGATCTTAGCAAAAGGCCGAGAAGCCAGCTGGCATCCAAAGTGGTAAGGAAGAAAGAAAACTCACCAGTTGCAGATTACAGGATACGGAATATGGGAAACCCTAAACACTCCACCAAAAAAACCTATCAGGACTAAAAAAAATTTCAGTAAGGTAGTAGGATACAAAAATACACAGAAATCAGTTGCATTTCTATATACTAATAGGAAAATAACAAAGAGGGAAATTAAGGAAACCGAATCCCATTTACAATTACGTCAAACAGCGTAAAATGCAGCTACGGAGATAAAAGGCTTATGCTCTGAAGATTGTCAGACATCGAGGAGACCAGTAGATGACGACACGAGCAAATGGAAACATATACATGCTCGTGAGTTAGAAGAATATTGTTCAAACGTCCGTTCAACCCACAGCAGTGTGCAGTCGACGCGATCGCCATCAAAATGCCACTAGTACTTTCCCGTGTATTAGAACAACAACAACAAAAATCTCTAAAGTTTGAGGGGTTTTGTTTTGTTTTTAGATTTTTTTTGAGTAAGTAACCTCTGCACCCAATGTGGGACTTGAACTCATAACCCTGAGATCAAGAGTCACATGTGCTACCGATGGAGCCAGCCAGGTGCCCCCTTAAAAACCTCAAATTCTTAGGGGACGACAAACGACCCCACTAGCCCAAGCAATCTTGAGAAAGGAGGACGAAGCTGGCGCTGTTGAAACCCCGGGCTTCACCACAAAGCCGTCGTCACCAAAACCAGTACAGAGTTGGCACAAAAACAGAAAGGACCAACGACATAGAAACCCAGGACCCAGAAATAGGTCGGCGCCTGTGTGGCCAATTGGTCTGCGGCAAGGGAGGCAGGACCGTGCGGCGGGGAGACGGGCTCGTCCCTGAAGGTGTGGGGAAGGCCCACGGCCACGCGCGGGGCGATGCGACCGCTGCCTGCTCGTCCCCGACGGGGAAGCTCCAAGCGGGTTAAAGAGCCGAGCGCATTAAACTCCTTGCAGCCCCCGGGGCGGCCAGCTCCTGCCCGCGGCCTCCGCAGTCTCCCGACGGGCTTCCCCGGGGAGAGGAGCCAAAGCCAAAGTGCCCAACGGCCACTGCGTGAGAGTGAAGCGTCTGCATAGCAAGAGGGCAGCGGGGATGAGCCACTGACGGCGACACAGCTGCGAAGGACCCCGCGTCGAAAGCAACTACGGGGCCTTTTCGACTTGACGCCAAGAAGGCAGAGTGTTGCTGAGAAAGTGGGGCTTTTCCTAAAGAAGACGTGCACACGGCTGACACACAAGGCAGTGCTCGTGTTCCCCGCGGTCGCCGAGACGCCGTCGGGACCCAACGAGGGGCCACCCGGGCTCGTGGGAGCGGCCAGATGAAGAACCACGGGACCCAGTGGGCGGAATGTAGAGAAGGGGACCCTCATCGCTGTTGGCTGGGGCGCGGCCCGTGCAGCCGCTGCAGATGACCACGCGGAGGTTCCCAAAAAATAAAAATAAAAATGAAAAGCCCTTGAGATAGAAGCACCACTCGACTCAGTAACTCCACGTCTGGATATTTCCCCGAGGACGAGGAGAGCCGCGATGTGAAAAGACACAGGCCCCTGTGCTGGCCGCTCCCGAGGGCCGGGAGGGAGAGCAGGCCGCAGGCCTGCAGAGAGGCGAGTGGGGCGCAATGCTCGGGTTAGGGGTGGGGGGCGGGGGTGAAATCTTGTTATTTGGAACAATTTGGATGGGCCTGGAGGGTAGGCCTACGAGAAGCAAGTCAGAGAGCAAGACAAATAGTGGATTATTTCACTTCTACCTGGATTCCAAGAGACAGAAACAATGAAATGAGCACCAGACACAGAGCCCCAAGGACAGGGAGAAGCCGGTGGCCACCGGTGCAGAGGGGCGCAGGAAGGGCACAGGAAGGTGTTGGAGGTAAAGGGCGCCGAGGGGTCGCCGCTGGCACCTTGGACGTCAGGAGGCCGCGGAGATGAAGGTGCAGCAGAGGGGACGTGGTGCAGACCCTGGGGGGGGGGGGGCTCCACAAGCAGCGGCGTGGCCAGCAAGGGACGGGGCTCTCCAGCCCCACATCACATGGCCGCCGGGCCTAGCAGCAGCCGTACCTAAAACCTGGGGGGACGCCTGGGGGGCTCAGCGGTTGGGCTTCTGCCTTCAGCCCAGGGCGTGACCCCAGGGTCCTGGGATCGAGTCCCGAGTCGGGCTCCCTGCGTGGAGCCTGCTTCTCCCTCTGCCTGGGTCTCTGCCTCTGTCTGTGTCACGTGAATAAATAATAAAACCTTTAAAAAATAATAATTTTAAATATGCGAATGCAAAACCAAAAAAAAAAAACCAGGGAAAAATATTGGCATATATATAAATATATATATATTTATAAGTCAAATAAAATATTTACAAATAAAAGTATAGGAGCAAGAAATTCTAACTGGTGCTGTAGAGAAAGTCCCGCAAGGGAATGATGAACACGACTCACCCCACCTGTGGCATTAATGATTTAACTCCAACAATCCCACAGGGGAATTTAAGTTAAACACCCTGAAACCAGAGGCGTTTCTGTCCGTCATCAGTTTCTGAAAACAAGCTTGTCGGTCTAAGTGAAATAATGAGGTTTGTAGGTGCAAGTGAGACGCCTTGGGAGCCCGGTAGCAGCTGGAACAGAGTCAGAGTTAAAGCAAAACTCGGAGTTTACCTAAAAAAACAATAACTCTAACATGGATTTAAATATGACTCCTGAGCGTTAGCAGAAGATGCGGGACATGAGCTTCCCAGGAGAACGGGGCGCAGGCAGGACGAGAAGCAGCATGGAAGCGTCCACGCCGCCCAACAGGGCTTGGTGGCAAAGTGAGTGGCCACCTAGCGCTGGACCCACCGACGGGGCGGCGCTGCCCCTGAGTCACGGGGGCCATCCCCCGCACACGCTTGTGTCAGGGCCGGGCGATCACCCACAGTTAACCATAAAGAAAAAAAAACAAGGGCAGCCTGGGGAGCTCAGCGGCTGAGCATCTGCCCTCAGCCCAGGGCGTGACCCCGGGGTCCCGGGATCGAGTCCCGAGTTGGAGTCCTCGCAGGGAGCCTGCTTCTCTCTCTGCCTGTGTCTCTGCCTCTCTGTGTGTCTCATGAATAAATAAATAAATTAAAAAAAAAAAAACCCAAACCTTAATTGTTTCCAAGCCTGCGTGTTAAGGGCTGTGCTGGGGGATGCAGGAGGGGCAGGGGCCTGGTGAGTATGAGCCCCCGTCCTGGTTGCCAAGGCCACAGCATTGGTCCCTTCCCAACGGGGACTCCGCGCCCGGCCAGGGGGACCTCCTGTCTCTTCCTTTTTGTCAGCGAGATGGACGCTCCCGTGAAGACGGGGGTGACAGATGGGAACGCAGCGCAGCGGGGGGTTAATCGGCCCCCAAGCCCCGGACCTCAGCAGCACAGCGCGGGGACTAAGGACCTCGGCCAGTACAAGCCCCTGAAACCCAGACGGGTGGGTCCGGCTGTGGGTCCTCTACCCCCCCAAGAACCTGTCCACAGACCTGGGTGCGCCGGGCCCGGGCCCGATCCCATTGTAGAGTTCACCCGCACAAGGTGGGGGGCGGCCCTGGCTCCACTGGTGGTTCCTTGGGGTTGCGGCCCCACGTGAGCTGAGCTCGGACCGAGCATCCCGGCCGCCTTCCACCTGCTTCTCCCAGCGCCAAAGGGCCGGAGGCCTTGGCCCCTTCACATCAAGCCCCTGCGAGCTGCTGGAGGACACGGTCCCCCCTGCCACCCACCCTGCTCCAGGACACAGCGTGTAGGGAGCCACAGGCCCCGGAACACGTTCCCTTTGCTGGCTGGAGGGCCCATTCCTCTCCTTCACCATATTTAGCACTGACCTGTCCCATCAGTCCCCTCTGCACGGCCCGGCCCTGCTCATACTATGTGAGTCAGAAGTACAGGGCTATGTCCCACCCCACGCGGGCGGGCTGGCATCAGACCTCCGGGACCGCTCCACACCGTGGCCAAGGCCATCACTACAGGTGTTCAAGACCCGTCACCCCCCAATATCATCATTAACAGGTTAGTGGCACATTGCGCCTATCTCAGCCCTCGCTTTGGCCCCAACATGAGTCCTGTCACCCAAACCGTATCCGTCGATGGATGGAAACCGGGGTGCACTGTTCCTATCAGCCGTTTGGAGCCCAGCCACGCGTCCTATCTTCTGGTGGGGATGAACCTCACGTTCAAAATACGCATGTGTCGCGGGGAGAAGCCCCAGTGCACGAGCAGCTGCTGTTCCCGCCCGCGCTTCCCTAGGGCTTCGCAGAACAGGGCCCTCTTTGGGTGGGCAGCCGGCGGCTTGCTCCGCGTCTCACCCATAGTCACAAACCACTGATCACTGTCAACAGTGTCAACACTGTGTCAACACTGAAAAGTGTCGTCGCTGGCACTGCAGCTGGACTTTAGGTGCTGGCTGGAGCCTTTCTACTCAAACCAGGTCAACCTGGCGCGACACCGGGGTGACCAGATCTACCGTGCATGCAGTTGACTGCCTGGACATGCTTAGTGACCCCCGGCCCCGAGTCAGACCTAGTAGAACTGGAGGGTTGAAAACAGGCTAGTCCTACTAGTACTCGGAGCCCCAATTTTGCATCCCCCCCGCACCGATACGTAAGTTTGGGAGGTCTTCCCCCATCGTTTCCACTGCTACAAACGCCACGGACCCCTTTCTCCTGGCCATCCAGCTCCCATGGGAGCTTCTGTTGACCGAACCCACTTTTTCCTCCTCCACGCAGCAGGTGGGAACCCAATTTTAGGCGCTATTGACTTTTCTACTCCAATGATCACTGTACGACCTCCGGCTAGATCTCAGCCGCAAACAGCACTATTTGTTGGACGTATCCTAGTAACCGCCCGCCTCGTACTACCACCCAGGACAGTCCCCATAGTCGGGATCCTCAACACTCCACCATCTCAACACCGCTTCCTCTGGTCCCGCAGGGGGGCAGCAGTCCAACTTAGCGTCCACCTTGTTGGGAGGCCTTGGCCACATGGAAGCTTCTGTCTTCTTTATTACCTGGCTTTGGGATACATTTTTATATCCTCATGTATTATTTAGGGGGAAAAACCCCAATCTCTTGGGTATATAGGAATAGTCTGAGCCGTAGTAGCTATCCGCTTCCTGTGCTGTGTCACTCATGATCCTCCCCACGCGTGCACAGGAGGGAAGGACTTAAGCTATGCTCAAGTATCTACACCAGCTGCTCCAACAACCGCCATCCCCATGGGAATAGAGGGATTTCGTCGACCAGCAACCCTCCGTGGCGGCAACATTGTGTGATCACCACATTAGGAGACTCAGCTTTTCTTTTCTTATTTACGCTGAGGGGCTCACCAGAGACGCCCCCGCTAAATCTGCCTCTGTCGTGCTCCATGTTGTGCACCGCATGGCCGCACATTTTCACCGGGTCCGATCGACAGGAGCAAGTGCTCACCATCGTTCCCGAGATGCCTCATTACGTGCGTCACTGCTCAGCACAGACAACCCCCCCCACCCCAGGGCAAAAGTCTGTTGTACAACTATGTCGGTGTGAGTAGAACTCTCTCTACACAGCACTTCCTTGGCCTTCCGGCGATACCGGGACTTCTACTGTGACTCACCCAGGTGCGCACACACCACGAACACCGTCCCTTCGATAGGTTCGGGCATTAATGGCAACGCAGTTGCTGTAATTTGAGAAGCCCTTGCAGGCCCACAAGGTGCGTCCGTGGAGTGAACAGCTGCCAACCTAGCAGGGCTGCACGGCTGCCCTCCACCTTATCAAACCTTCGAAAGATCTACTTCTGTCGATGTGGAATAAGGAACTGAACCAGCTCGCACTGGGTCTTTCTCAGTAAGTTAAGACGTTAGTATCAATCCTGCGACGTCGTCAAAGTTAAATTATAGGTCCGGAAACCCCTTGCATCTTCCTGGCACATTCATTCCCTCCAAGCAGCAGCAGCTGCTAGGGAACTTTTACATTGTCAGGACCACACACTAGAGATCGTTTCCCTAATTAGTTCTTTTTTTTCTTTTCTTTTTTTTTTTTTTTTAACATTTTTTTTATTCATGAGAGACGCACAGAAAGAAGCAGAGACCCAGGCAGAGGAGAAGCAGGCTCCATGCAGGGAGCCCGACGTGGGACTCGATCCTGGGTCTCCAGGATCACGCCCTGGCTGAAGGCAGACGCTCAACTACTGAGCCACCCAGGCATCCCCCCTAATTCGTTCTTTAGTCCTTCACGTCATTTCATGAGCAACTAACTCACGTAAGTGCAACAGACACACATAAAGTACATTCACCTGCTACTATCCTAATTCTAATTGCTCACCATTATCACAAATTCTTTCTAACAAAGGGTAGTATCCTTTCCTGACTATGAAAACTACAGGTCACCAATGATGACGAAGCTACGAATGTACAGGTGACAAAGATGAGGCGCCGATTCTATCTAATTCCTTCCACGGAGCTGCCGCAGCAGCCCGTCACGCTGTCCCACCTGTGGAAATAACAATCCGGAGCCTCATTTCCTCTGAAGACATCTTACAGTCATGAGCCATCGTCCCCTCCTTTGGGCTAAAGACAGATGCCACTCCAGGGGACCTGAATCAAATAACCCAACGTCCACATGACCAGACAGGCACTATGGACAAGGTTTGGAAATTTGTGGTTCAGAGGATGGCTTCCTTCTTGACACCCTTGAGTTAGTTTCATCAGTTATCTCAAAACAATGACGCGCGTCTCTATTATGAAATCATTAAGAAGTTAAGTAGCGTTAAGCCTTCCAGGTTC
Source organism: Canis lupus dingo (assembly GCF_003254725.2). NCBI lineage: Eukaryota > Metazoa > Chordata > Mammalia > Carnivora > Canidae > Canis > Canis lupus. Next base: position 54,666,069 of record NC_064244.1, read on the forward strand.
AAGACAAAGTTTCGCCTTTTCCCGGACGGTCAGCCACAACTGGAGGAGTCAACATGATGGCTATACTGCGGTAGCTCTGGTCCTATTCACTGTGTTTCAGTTAAAAATTCCAGCACATTCTTATCCTTCCTTTCGGAGCTAAAAACATGAAAACCCTGTACCCCTTAGGAAACAAAAGGAACAGAGACTTATTCACAACCTTGACATGTGATTACCTGCTATTATTCCAATTATTTTATTTCCAGGTATTTGGAAGCTCCCTAACTGCTTAATTTCTATCCGAAAATGATGAATTCAGCTTATGCCAAAACAAAATCACAGCCATTCAAAATCATAAATGACAGAACCGACGCCCAGAACGGAGCCTGTTGTACCTACCGGCTGCGGGGCCTCTGCCCCTGCTACACGGCTCTCAGTCCATGTAAGGATGCTCGTTCCACAAGTGGGGACGATGATTTTCCTGGTTTCCTCCACAAAACAGCATTTTGGCCCCTTTCCTGCCCAAAGGGACACCACCCCACTTCTCCTCTGTTAGCAACATTGCCACCATTAGCCTATTCAAGAGCCCAGTAGTCTCGGGATAGACGGGGAGCCACACACGGGTCTCCAGCTGCCAGTGCCCTCCTGGGGGGCCAGGGTGGGCTGGTGGCGGTGGGGGGGGGGGCGCGGTCCTCAGGCTCCCAAAGGCTTGAATTCAGGCATCCTGTTCAGGCCACTCGCAGGTGCTTATTCACAGCAACAGCATAATGACCCCTGCTGTTCCTGGTCCTCCCTTTCCCTGCGGACCCCACTTTCCCTGTCGCTGGGGTCAGGCCCACTGCCTCTTGCTGACCACCTTCCCGGTCCCCTCTTTCCCTGTGGACCCCACTTTTTCCATCACTGGGGGTCGGGCCCACTGCCTCTTGCTGACCACCTGCGCCTCCTCCTACCTCTCTGCTCACACGGCTCACCTCTGTTCCGGCCCGACTCGGCCCCAAGTCCGGCACCTTCATGTCAGGGAGCCCTCTGGGCGCTTCTAACTTATCTTGTTTTGGCTTCATGGTGCCCCAGACGGGGGGGTGGGGGGTGGTGGTGGAGGGCGCCCTCGGGCCCTGTGGGGCCTGACCCCGGGGCAGGTGGATCCCGCCCACTGGTGCTCTGGAGTCCACGCGGGATGCCTGCGGGGGCCGGGGTTAGGGTCCCCAGAGCCCCTCCGTCGCCCCCGTGACCTGCACGGCTGGTGCCTGCGGTCCCTCCTTCGCACAGGTGCCCGGGCTCCGGGTGCAACGGTGGTCCCTGCGGAAAAGGCCGGCGACCTCCGGTGACCTGGCCAGTGGCCCGAGCTCGCAGGCTCCCGTCGCCCTTGGCGCCCCCAACCTTCTCGTCTTCGGTTCCCTCCCGGGGGAGCAGACAGGGGAGCCGCGCACCGTCACCCCCCTTGTAGGAGAGGAAACTGAGGCACGGAGCGAGGAAAGTGCTCAGCTCTGCTCGGAGCCAGGCCCCGGCCTGCCGCCCCCGCCCAGCTGGTAGCCCTCACGGGGCTTCCGCACGCCCTGGACTGGGGTGGGGGCTGGAGAGACCTGAGGGGGGGGGAGGGGGGGCAGGGGGGGCAGGACGGGGCGTGCGGGGGGGTGGGGGTAGGTGGGGGGAGAAGGGGGGCGGAGAAGGGGGGGAGAAAGGGGGGACATCCCCAGCGGGGTGGGGGGGCTGCTTCGGGCCAGGGGGGAGGGGCCACACGGGGGAGGGGCCACGTGGAGGAGGGGCCACGTGGGGAGGGGCCACGTGGGGGAGGGGCCACGTGGGGAGGGGCCACGCGGGGGAGGGGCCACATGGGGAGGGGCCACGCGGGGGAGGGGCCACACGGGAAGGGGCCACGCGGGGAGGGGCCACGTGGGGGAGGGGCCACACGGGAAGGGGCCACGAGGGGGAGGGGCCACACGGGAAGGGGCCACGCGGGGGAGGGGCCACACGGGAAGGGGCCACGCGGGGGAGAGGCCACACGGGAAGGGGCCACGCGGGGGAGGGGCCACACGGGAAGGGGCCACGCGGGGGAGAGGCCACACGGGAAGGGGCCACGCGGGGGAGGGGCCACACGGGAAGGGGCCACGCGGGGGAGAGGCCACACGGGAAGGGGCCACGCGGGGGAGGGGCCACGCGGGGGAGGGTCCACACGGGGAGGGGCCACGCGGGGGAGAGGCCACGCGGGGAGGGGCCACGCGCGGGGGGCCACACGGGAAGGGGCCACGCGGGGGAGGGTCCACACGGGGAGGGGCCACGAGGGGGAGGGGCCACGCGGGGGAGGGTCACCCATCAGCTCTGGTCACCCTGGAGGGCTCACGCGGGTGCGGCTCATGCCGCCGTCCTGCCAGGGGCCGTGCTCCCCACCGCCATCACACCTTCGCTCCTCCTCGCCCTCAGAGCCGGCTCCTGGGCCACCGACACCCGCACGCACACCCGCACGCACACCCGCACAGCCCCGCACACGCAGTTCCCCACGTGCCGCTGTCGGCTGGCCTCCTGCTCACGGTGCAGGGCCTCTGGGCTCCCCCCTCGGCCTCACGTGGTCCCGTGGTCACACCTACACTTGGTGGCGACGCCTGCAGCCTCTCCACGGTCTCAGTGGGGTTAGAGGTCTCATCCCGCCCTCCGGCCACCCTTTCTGTCCTTCCAGATCATTCCGTCTGCGGCCCGCGGGTCTCACCAGCACTTACTGAGCCCTGCTCCCCGCCCCACTGCCTGGTTGCCCCCGAGCCGGGGTCTCCCCCGTAACCACACCTGGCGCCCCTACCGGGTGGGGGACCCGGAGGTCTCGTGGGGACCCTGCCCTCCCGCCGCCCTGACCTGCCCCCGCCGCCCCGCAGACGCCACTGCCCGCCCTCCGCAGCCCCTGCTCGCTCTCCGGGATGACCGCTCCGCACCGCCGCCTCCCCTCCTCCCCTGCCCTGGGTGCCCGGCCTCCCCCTCCGCGGCTCGTCCTGGGCCTGTTCCCCCTCTCCTCCCCCCTCCTCCCCCTCCCCCTCCTCCCCCTCCCCCCTCCCCGGCTGGTCCTGGACCCCATCCCCCCCCCACCCACCAGGCTCTGTGCGCCTCGCTCGCTCCCTGCACGTGGACGTCTGTCCAAGCGACCTCCCCAGGGAATCCTGTGCAGCCCACGGCCTGAAAGAGCGCAGCCAGCGACCTGTGGGCCCTAAGGGCTCGGTTGTTCCCCAGCACCCCTCTGCCAGAAACTGCCTCCTTACCTGTTGGCTTGTTGGTGCTCTGTCCCCCAATCTAGAACCTTTGCGGCCTAAGGGCAGGACTGGTCTCCTGCACCTTGGCATCCTAAGCGCCTAGAAAGGGCCCCACAGGCAGTGACCAAAAGTATTCATCAACAGTGAGGGCGTTAAAAACCGCTCAATGGGAAAAGCGTCTTTCTTGTTCATGTAACCTTTTTTTATTCCTTTAAAAAATTTTTGTATTCCTTTTTAAAAATTTTTATGTATTTATTCCTGAGAGACAGAGAGAGAGAGAGAGGCAGAGACCCAGGCAGAGGAAGAAGCAGGCTCCACGCAGGGAGGCCAACACAGGACTCGATCCCGGGACCCTGGGTCAGGCCTGGGCCGTAGGCAGGTGCTCCACCGCCGAGCCCCCCGGGGAACCCCATACCCTGAGACCTTCCGTCCCAGGTGCTAGGAGCCACGGCCGGGACTCCAAAGCGCCAAAGGACCTGAGAGCGGATCTTCCATTGGAGTAACGGCCGAAGGCTGGGTGAGAACCCAAGTCCTGCCACTGCTCTGGGGGGTCACAGGAGGTCGGGCTTGCTCGTGGTCGGGATGTCTGCAGTCATTTCCCAGGGGCTTTCCCCTCTCTGTCCTCCTGGCTGGGGGCCGCAGCCTGGGAGGCGGGTCAGCGAGCAGGTGCCTCCCGCAGCCCTCTTACTCTCCACCTGACCAGGTGTCCTCGCTGAGCCAGCTGCTGCCCAGGCCGCCAGAGCCGTGGGGCCTCGGGGAGCTTGTCGCCATGGCCCAGGCCCCGGCCCCCTGGTTCCCTGGCCCCCCAGCCCCCAGGCCTTGAGGGACCACGCGGATTGCCGCGTGGGGCTGACTGCCTGGGAGGCTGCAAAGGCTGCAGCTGCTACGTTCCCCGATGTTCTGGAGCGGAGAAACGCACAGGCTTCCCGACAGCTCCCCGGCCAAGCCCTGAGCACCGAGGACAACCGATGGCCGCGTGGCTGGTGGCTGAAGCTGTAGCTCAGCATCCCAGGACGAGCAGGAAGGGAGGGCTGGCAGCTTCCCCGGACCTGTCCCTTCCCTCTGTGCCCTCCTGGGCACTCTCCTCTGTAAGGGATGAGAAAGACGACAAAACCCACCGTTTGGGCCTGCTGGGACCTGGAATCGGGTAGAGGAGGGAGGCCGGGCTCCAGGCCAGCTTGGTATTTGTGACGTCACTTTATCTAGTTCCCTATCCGTTCCCCAGCTGAAATGTTCTGGGCCACATAGTGTGTGGCTACATTGGTGGCAGCGAGACAGCGAGCACGGGGTAGTCGGTTCGCAGCAGCTCCCTTCTAAAGGGAGACAGCCGTGCTCTGTGCTGCGCGGCGCCCGCTCCCCCCACTCGCCCATGAGCTGTGCCTTCGAGGATTCCCTGTGTGAGAACTTGCAATGGGTCCCCTTGGACCATAGAATTGGGTAAAAAACCCCTCAGTCTGACACTGAAGAATCCCAAAAGCATCATCCCTCTGACTTTTCCAGGTGTATTTCTCTCCTATTTCTTCAGGCCTCGTTCAATATTTTAGCCAAACCAGTCTGATCATTGGCCCCAAAGCACTCTTCAAACCTCTGACCTTTGCCCACCATGGAGTCCAATGCATCCTGGAACGTCCGCCTCTCTGCCTTGACTCCATCTTTGACATTCAACATCTGACCCAAGGAACTCCCACTTTATTTCCTAAATTTCTATTTAAATCCCAGTTAGTTAACCTACAGCACAATGTTAGTCTCAGGTGTACGGGATGGCGCTCCAACGCTTCCAGACACCACCTACTGCTCCTCACATGTGTACTCCTTCCTCCCCACCATCCATTTCACCCATCTCTCCACCCGCTAGGAGACCCTCCCTTTAAAACAGAGTAAAAATAATGCTGCTCTATTCCCACCTTCAAAATTCTCTGGGAAACGAACAAGGGGTGGTAGAAAGGGAAGTGGGCAGGAGGTGGGGGTGACTGGGTGACGGGCACTGAGGGGGCACTTGATGGATGAGCACTGGGTGTTATTCTATATGTTGGCAAATTGAACACCAATAAAAAATAAAAAATAAAAAAAATTAGTAAAAAAAAACAAACAAAAAAGCCCAAAATTGTCCCCAAACAGTGACAATGGGAAACAGAAATGCAAATTCCCCTTTGACAAAGGGGACTTCTACATCTCAAAATCACAGACCACGATGCTGATGCCCGATGCTGAGCTGTCGGGGCAATGGCACTCCAACAGACTAGATGGCGGGAGGACCCGAGGCTGGAGTGAGTGAAGGCTTGCTGCCTCATTAACGGGGGACAGCAAGCACCTCAAATGGAAAGGGTACCCGTGGGAATGGAGGAGCGAGTCCTGAACAAAACTGATATTACATGGTTCTCCAAAAGTTGGTGACCATTCTGAGGGATAAAACCAAAAACCTGTTTAGCAAGGAAAAGAAGCAAGTGCCCTGGTAGCAGGTGATGCGCAGGAGATGCCTGACGTGTCTCTGAGATAATGCAGGAGATGAAGGACCATATGCAGAAGTGCGTGTTTAACCACCATGTGGTCCATCTGAGGAGCCCTAGAGCTGCAATCCTGGTTGGCCTGGGAGAAGAAAGATCTAAAAGAACTAACTCACGGGATCCCTGGGTGGCGCAGCGGTTTGGCGCCTGCCTTGGGCCCAGGGCGTGATCCTGGAGACCCGGGATCGAATCCCATGTCGGGCTCCCGGTGCATGGAACCTGCTTCTCCCTCTGCCTATGTCTCTGCCTCTCTTTCTCTCTCTCTCTCTCTGTGACTATCATAAATAAATAAAAATTAAAAAAAAAAAAAAAAAAAAGAACTAACTCACACACCTAACCTCGTGTCATAGAAGGATTCCTGTAGTGGCTGGGATGCAGGCCTGGCCTCTCCCCACACGTAACTCCTAAAAATATCTTGACCATGAAGCATTGACCTTATCCAAAGAAGGATCATAATTAAAAAAATATATATATTGTATATGTATGTACATACAGATTATATATAAGCATATATAATGTCATATGTATACACATAATCATACAAAATCTATCTATACTGTATAATAATAGTTAAACAAAAAGGAGAAAGAACAAACCATTGAGAAACGTGACAGGAAAGGCAAGTGGCCGATGAAGTATACCCACCAGAAATCTCTTTCCATGGAGCAGATGCAAAATGAGACCAAATACAAAAGCATAGATTTTTAAATTCCGTGAAGTAATTACCTCCAGAAAACAAGAGCGTACTGGAGACAGTCAAAAGCTCGTGGTAAGTCTAGGAAGAAAGTAGGAACTGAAAGATGAGCTGGCCAAGCTAAAGAGAGAATCCGAACGAGTCAGAGTCATCGTGGAGAATGTTGAGGCCCTGCAGCAGCCCCGAGGGGCAAATGGAATTACTGGCGCGCCTGGGGGGGCTCTGCGGTTGCGCGTCTGCCTTTGGCCCAGGCCGTGACCCCGGGGACCCAGGATCGAGTCCCACGTCGGGCTCCCTGCATGGAGGGAGCCTGCTTCCCCCTCTGCCTGTGACTCTGCCTCTCTCTCATGGATAAATAAATAAAACCTTTAAACAAATAAAAATAAAACAAAATTATTATTTATGTCATAGGTCAGTCACCTAAATTCCTACGTCGTGAGCCCCCAGGACGCGCTTCCCTGGGGTCCTGCCCGGCTGTTCTGTGTCTTGTGTCCTCAGACACTTGGGTCCCGTCTCACTCCCTCTCCTGTCGCTGACCATCGGCCGAGTGCCTCTTGGGTTTTGATGGCGAGTATCTTCGGGTTCGGCTTGGTTTCCATCGCTCAGCTTTTCACGTCACCTCGTCGTTCAGCAAATATGCAGTGAGCCCCTTCCGGGCCGGCTCCCGCGGCCCCGCTGCCCTGGCGCAGACCCAGAGCAGGTGCAGAGCGGGCGCAGAGCTCGGCAGGACAGACGCGGCTGGAGGCGGCGCTGATGAAGTGAGGCCTCATTTCGGTTCAGAGAAGCTGCTACGGTACCAGGGCTTCCACGAGTCAGGGGATAAAGCACATCCCGAGGGCAGAGCGCCTTCATTTTGGAAGAACCTCCCGAGGGACCTCGCCCGGGTCCTCACCAAAGGCCAGGAGCACCCTGTGCCCGGGAAGGTGTCGCGGGCTCCTGGCTGGGGCGTGAAGGCCGTTCCCCCAGCCTGCGGGGTGCAGAGCCCGGGGCCCTGGGGCGACCCGGGGCTGTCCCACCGCAGCGAGCTCCGTCGAGAGTCTCCTCCGAGGGGACTTAGAAAAACTACCCTCCTGCTCGTTTGGAAGTCAGCGTGAACAATACATGAAAAAACAAAGAAAGTTGACATTTAAAACTTTCCGCATACGTTTCAGCAGAGAGGACATGTGTTTACGGCGTGTTATAAATATTGACATCTTAAAATAAAATGGCTGTCACTTCTTTTCTTAAGATTTTATTTATTTATTCATGATAGACACAGAGAGAGAGGCAGAGACCCAGGCAGAGGGAGAAGCAGGCTCCATGCAGGGAGCCCAACACGGGACTCGATCCCAGGACTCCGGGGTCACTGCCTGGGCCAAAGGTGGATGCCCAACCGCTGAGCTGCCCGGGTGTCCCTCATGTGTCATTTCTAAAGCTGCCTAATGGGGAATGAACAGTTCCACGCACTGACACTCACCGCGAGACGTGTGTACTTGACTTTGAAATGCCACAGCTGAAGTGGGGGATCGTGCTGCTTAAGCTACGCTGGCCCCAGTCTGGAGGCGGGAGACCAGCTGCTGGGCCTTCCCGGCCACCCCCAGCTGCTGCTCAGCCCCCGGGGCCGGGGACGCAGCACCCTGGAGCCGCCCAGCTGCAGGCTACCTCTGCGCCAGGGGTGCTACTTAAGGCCCCACGGGGTGGGGGTGGGGGTGGGTGCTACCCCTTGCCCTCCTAGGAACTCAGAGCAGCGCCAGCCGCCCCCCCCTCGGAGGGCACCCTTGGCTCACCTCATCCCCTCACAGGCCAGCCCGCGGCCGCGCACCTGTAGCCCGTCGAGCACCTACAGCCCGTCGAGCACCTGGACCCCGTCGAGTCCCCGGGGAGCCCGGCTCTGGATGTCACGGTGCTGATGCCAGCGCGGTCGTCAAGCTTGTGCAGCCGCATGAACTGCTTCGTGCCTGTTAGTAAGTGTTTAATAACTGTCTGCACGTCTAGTAGAGTTGATCTGAGACCCTAGGACGTTTGCCTTCACCTGCCGGCGGGGCTGTGTGGGGGCAGCTCACCTTCGGTTCATCCCGACCCCTTTGGTAGCTGCCGAGAACGGCCTGGGCAGTGGGGAGGGATTAAGTGGCCTCAGCTCAGTTCATGACATAACCACAGCCTTTTTTTTTTTTTTTTTTAATTAGCCAGCTTTAAAAAATGGGAATACATCTTACACATTTTTATTATAAATGTTTATTTCCACATCCTTCCTCCCCGGAGAATTTTACCCTGATGTCATGTTTTTAGGCAAGAGCATTTCCTATGAACCACCTCATCCCAGTGCTTTGAGGCACCTGTGCTTCGCTTTGCAAGGAAACACACACACACACACACACACACACACACACACACACACACACACACAGCTTGTTTTAGCCTCCTTCCACCATAAGCGTTAAGATGATTTGGGGCTGGGTTATCGGTACAGGTATCATTAGCGCTAATTGATCAGCTATGCATATATTAGACATATTGGTGATCGTTAAATATAAGAGCAAACTATTACCGGAAATAGCAGCTGCACCTTGAATCTGACAGTTTGGGGAAGGGGTTCATCCTGCAAAAAAAGTGAGAGAAAGAATCTGAACTATCCAAAAAAGGGCTGCTTGTGGCCCCCAAGGGCTGTGGACTGGGGCGGGGTGAGCTCAGTGCCGGGGGTCACCGTCAGCGTGCCCCGGTCCAGGCTCACCGGGTGAACCCAGGGAGAGTAGGACACGGTCAACGCCTATGGGACCCATCTGGCTGCCCCCTAGTTTTGTGTGGCTCACGAACTAAGCATGATGCTAATACTTCACATGGTTGAACAGAATTTTAAAGGCCACTCTGTGACACTTGGAAGCCCCGAGACGGTCATGTTTCAGGGTGCGTCAGCGCAGTGCTGTGAGAATGCGGGTGCGCCCCTTTGGTTCCGTGCCGCCCGTGTCCCAGGCTGCCCTCCCTCCCTGCAGAGCTGGGCACCTGCCATGGAGACCCAACGTCCTGCAAGCCCGAAAGTGCTTGCTCCCCGGCACTGCACAGAAGCCGTTCAGCAGCCTTGGAAGGTGGCGGGATGTGAGCCCCCAGCTCCTGCCACGTTGCACAGCGACCGCGGTGAGCTGTGGGCTCCAAGAACAGCAAACGCAGAGGTTTTCTGTGAGCTCGCCTTGCCCGCCTGGAGTCAGGTTCTCCCAAAGGATCTCAGTTGTCGTAAGTCCCCTGGCTGGGGTGGGGGTGGGGTGGGGTGGGGTGTTCCCTGAACCAGGGAGCAACACCTCTCACCACAGGACAGCAGGCTGGAAGTTGACCCAGAAGTCGATGCCATGCCCAGACTTTGTTGCACAGTATCGTACTTTCCATCTGTTCTTCTAAGGAAAAGAGAACAATCCTTTCCTAAAAATCACTTACCCTCCCTAAGAGGCCACCATCCTTCAGCTCGTTTCCCTAGTAAGATGGTGTTAGGCCTGAATTCTAGGCCACCTTGGGGAGCCGCTCATTTTCCCGCGGGTATCTCGCAGGGGCGGGGGGGGGGTGCATATCTGCATCAGTAAGCTCTGTCCCTTATTAAAAGGTCTCATTTGAGAATCCAGAAGGGTAGAAGACAATTCTCTTCTGTCTCCTACATCTTGCGCGTGGACGGCGGTGGTTCTGACTTAGGCCCTTGGCGAGAAGTAGTGGAGAAACCTCTAGAAAGAGGGAGCCTGCAACGGTGCCTTGGGTCCAAGGTCGGGGCAAAGCCAAGGTGAGAGGGAAACGGGCTTCGGCTCGGCGGGAGGCCCAGGCGTGAAGCCGCCTGACGAGGCTTAGGAGCCACGGTGCTTTGGGAGTAAAGCTCCCGAGAGAGAAATTAGAGAGCTGTCGGCCCGGGACCCGAGCCAGGGGCGTGAGGGGCGAGGCACGCCTGACCAAGGGCTGATTTCCCTCCCAGAACCGCGGGGGCCATGCAGGGAAGGGCCCACCCATGGGTCAGGCAGGGAAGGGGCCACCCGTGGGCCAGGCAGGGAAGGGGCCACCCGCCAGGTGACAGGGCTCACCAGGCTCCGGGCCACCTGCCAAGACAGTCGTAGGGAAGTGAGCCCGGGAGCCAAGCAGGGTTGGGCTGCCGGCAGGACGGAGGCCCCGTCAGAGCGGGGACCCTGATGCACGCAGGCCGAGGTTGACCCCGAGGTCACGTGTTTTACCAGCAGCGCCCATGGCCAGAGAGGGCCCCGCTGAGCCAGAGGAGCAAAGCCGGCTGGCCAGGTGGGTTGATGGGAAGACGTGGGTGTGGACATGCTGGGAACCGGCCCGTGTGGAACCGGCGCCCTGGAATCCACACTGCACAAGAGACGTGAAGAGGGCGGGTGCCCGGGTGGCTCAGGCCGTGACCCTGGGGTCCCAGGATCGAGTCCCGCATTGGGCTCCCGGCACGGAGCCTGCTGCTCCCTCTGCCTGTGTCTCTGCCTCTCATGAATAAACAGATTATAAAAAAAAAAAAAAAGGTAAGAAAGACGTGAAGAGAGGGGAGGGGAAGGTGTGGGCCGCAGTCAGCCGAGGGCCTGGGGGTAGGGACAGCGCAGCAGCAGGACGTGGGAGGGGAGGAGCGGGGGGCCTGTGAGCCCCGGGTCACCTCTGGGAGCTGGGGCGCCCAGGATTAAGGCAGAATCTAAAAGGGAAGGGGCCTGAGCAGCAGGTGGCTTTACCTGAGCTGGCTGGGGGCGGGGGTCAGGAAGAGCAGAGGTGACAGGGCGGGGCAGCGAGGGGCGGAGGGGCACTCCCAGGGGGACTGTCACTTCCCTTTGAGGCAGGTGCCCGGGATGGAAACCACTCGGGACTGTGCAGAAACACCCGAGGTGTCGCGCAGCAGGCAGATGCAGACTGGGGGTCTCTCCGGGAAAAGGACTTTTTTGTTTTGTTTTTTTTTTATGATGTTTTAATTTATTCATTCATGAGAAACAGAGAGAGAGAGAGGCAGAGACAGAGGCAGAGGGAGATGCAGGCTCCCTATGGGGAGCCCGACGCAGGACTCGATCCCAAGATCCAGGATTATGCCCCAAGCCAAAGACAGATGCTCAACCGCTGAGCCCCCAGGCGTCCCGGAAAAGGGCTTTTGAATGGGAGTTGGTGAGCTGCCCTTGGCGGGAAAGGACGCTGGGCCAGGGCGGCCGCCCCCGGGGAGGGACCCGCCCCGACGCAGCCGGGCAGCCGCAGGCACAGCGGTCATTCCCCGAGAGGACGGGCTTCCTGGGCGGCAGCCTGCGCTGTCCCTGTGTCCGCGGAGTCCTTGCAGTAACCCCGAGATAAGGGAAGAAATAACCCAGAGGCCAGTTCCCTTTCCTGGTCTCTGATCAGTGCTGCCTCCGGCCCCGCCTGCGTTCTGGGGCTGCGAGGGGCCTTCTGTGGAACTCTGGGGCGCTGGGGAGGCGGCTTCCCGCCAGGCCGCCCTCTGAGTGCCCGGTGCCCGCTCTCAGGCACTCACGCTCCTGCCGCCAGCATGCTGTTGGGGGCCGCGCCCACGGGCAGGGGTGCGACGGCGGGGGCACCGCCTGGGAGGGCTGCGCCGTGCGGGTCAGGTGGCCACGGGGTCTGGGCCGTTCTGAGGGGCACCACCACGTGCCATGTGGGGTCCTAAAACAGCTGGGTCGGCTGCGAGCAACGGGCTGTCCGAATGGGGCTCGGGGCCCGGCTAACCTTTGCTTCTTCCGTCCCTCACTGGCTCTCACGGCCGCTTCACGTGGCCTCGTCCCCGGCGCCGCGGTCCGGCCTGACTCTCTTTCGGGGTCACGGTAACCAGCAGGAAGTGGAGGGCCAGACCCCGGGGGGGGGGGTAGAGGGGCTGAGACGCGCAGGTGGATTGGGGCGGGGGGCTGGCAGGGAGGGCCCGGCGCCCACCGGGTCCCCATGTACCCCTCCAGGGCCGCCTGCAGCCCCAGGCCCCTTCCGGAAGCGCTGGGCGGGGGCCAGGGAGGAGCAGGGACAAAAGGACGGGCAGACAGGGTGACCCTGGACGGCTAGGGTGGAGACCACGTGCCACACACGCCCCGAGGGCTCCTGGAAACAACTGGGACAATGTGCTGCGGCCGGGTGACGCCGGGACTCATTGTGCTGCCGGGGAGCACCCCGATCTCCCTCGTCGTCGTCCATCGTCTACCTTCCCCAGGGCCCGGTCAGCTCGGCCCGCGGCAGAGGGCGGCCGGGAGGAGCCGCGGCGGCGAGGAGGCGTCGGGCTGGACGGGCCTCGACTGCTGGCCCGTCACGTGCCAGGAATCTGTTCTCCAAGACGGACTCGGAGGTAGGCGCGCTCGTTCCCACATCACAGAGGAGGATGCGGAGGCACGGAAAGCTCGTTGACCGCCCCACGGTCCCGCAGGTGGCAAAGCCAGCCTCCAGATGAGGTCCACTCATGCCCCTTTTATCCTCGCTGCGGGGACAGGCTTTGTGCTTTGCAGCCTGGGCAGCGCCAGGTGTGTGACGGCAGCCGTGCAAGCTGCCAGGAGCCCAGACACGACACGTCGGGCGACTCCTGCCGCCTCCCCCAGCCGGCTCCACCCCGTGCTCTGGAGCCTCCGCCCAGGCCGCGGCCAGTCCAACGTCTCTGAAACTCGCATCCCGTTCCCCCCCACCCCCCGCCCGAGTGGAATCCGCAGTCCTGTTCCCTCAAGAAAGTGACCCTGCAGGACGTCCGCGCTTGCACCAGCGGCTAAGGGGCCCGACACGAAGCCCCCACCCCAGCCCCAGCCCGCCCAGGTGGCGAGGCCCAGCCATCAGGCCCGGCCTGAGTCCCACCCGGGGCTGTGACCGAGTGACCAGCCCTGGACCCTGAGCTGCTCGGGCCGCTGCAGCCTCCGCGAGGTCAGAGGCATCTCGGGGGCACCCGGGGCCCGCGATCGAGCCCTGCACGGCCAATCCCTGCACGCCGGCCTCAGCAGAGTGGTGGGAAACATCAGGAACCCGAGACAGGAATGCACGCTCCTGGGGGCAGAACCAGAGGAGGCCAAAAAGGGACAGGGGAACGGGAGGGTGGCACGCTGGGTGGCTGAGCTGTCTTCCTGCCTTCCGGGCCCCACAGGCCGACCTGCAGCGCCCCCAAGCCACTGCTCAGCCTGGCAGGTGCGCCAGAGAGTGTCCGGCAGGTGTCATCCTGGTCCTGTGGGAGTGGAGGACACACGGGTGCTCCTGAGGCCCCTGCACCAGCAGGAACTCACCCCCCTCAACGCCCCCGCCCCAGCCACCCGCAGACATCAGAAATCCTGCATTCCTGAACGTGGGCCTGGACGGAGCGCAGGACTCGGTTCCCCCACAGCTCCCCCACCGGCCGTCTCACACCACCAGTCCAAGCTTCTTGTCCTGCCCCCTCCCCGTCCTGAATAATACTGGGATCATCCTTCTGGCTCCTCGGGCCCAAAACCCACATGCGGCCCAAGGGCTCCCTCTTGGAGATGTAGGAGGTCAGCTGCACTCTCACCTCCAGACACAAGCGCAGCCGTGTCCCTCCTGGGTCACCCTGGTCACCCCAACAGCCTCCTACATGCCTCCTGCCACCCTCGCCCCTCCTCACACCATTCTCACCTGGAGGCCACTGTTGCCTTAAAAAAAAATAAGTCAGACCATATTTAGCTAAAAAAACAAACACAAAAAACAAACAACCCTCCAAAGACTCCTCCTCGCACCCAGTACTTACGATGGCCCACGAACCTCCAGGCCATCTGGTGCACAGAGCCACACACAGGCGCCTTTCCTCTCTGACCTCCTCCCCATCCCTCCTCCCCTGCTCACCCAGTCATTCTGGCCGCTTAGTCTCCCTTGAAGAGGCCCTCCCTGCTTCTGCCTGAGGGCCTTTGCACTTGCTTTCTCCTGTGTCTGAGCCCTTCCTTTCTTCAACCCAACTGTCACTGTGATAGTTTTACGATACGATCCATACGATCGATCGCCGGTTCTTGGAGAGCTGCCCCGCCGCGGCCTCCTAGATAACCAGCAGGCTGGCTTTCCCACCCCTCAGCTCCGCGTGGCCTGGGGGACACGGAGCGGGACCTCCCCGACGCCTCCCACGATTCCCCACGGCGCCCGCTGCCTTCTCCACGTTTCCTTCACGGCCTCTCTCCTCCTCCTCGGACTCGAAGTTCCGCGAGGGCAGAGGATGCCGGGGCCCGCTGGTTGGCACAGGGCCGGCCTCCGTGAACGTCTGCCCACGAATCAATGAACGCACGCCGCGGCTCCGTCCGTGTTCCCGCCTCAGTTCACACCCGCCCGTTTTTCAGAGCTTGTTCTGATGCTATTTCTCTCGGCCACATGGGCTAGGAGAGGCCACTCGGTTTTCCATACTGAGGGGTCCCTCGGCCTCGCGCCTGGAGGGAGGTGTGCCCCCGGGATGAGCGCCGGGAAGGCCGCCGGCTATGCCTTCCACACCTGGCCCACGACCGGGTTCCAGGGATTTTAACTTAGTCAAACAGGCCCCGCAAGGCCACCCGTCCAGGCCACAGATATGCCAAGCGGAGGCTAATTTGATCGTCCTTGGTGCCAGCACATTCAAGTCCGTCACGTGTGGCCAGCCTCCAGTCATGTGGCACCACGGGGGCAGCTGTATCAACAGGCCCCTGGGGGACCCGCGCGCGTGACGCGGCCGAGAGATTGAGTTTCAAACTTGGGAGAAGGAAAGCGTGAGTGTGAAGGGAGACGGGAGCCCTCTGGTACAAGAGTTGTTAGCAGGCCTGTGTGGGGAGCACACGTCCTCTACTCAGGGCCTGTGTTCTTAGAAAGCTCGCTGTCCCCTGCTGTTGTGCAATCACTGCTGCTGGTGACCCGTGCGTCAGCCAGGTGTACCTTGAGGTCCACCCTCATCTCACTGACACTTGACCAGGGTATCTCCACGTAGACGCACAACATCCTCGGGATGCAGTATCTATATTGTTATAATGATGAAAAAGCCCCCTAATAGGGGCGCCTGGGTGGCTCCGTGGGTGCCGTATCCGACTCTTGGTCTCGGCCCAGGTCGTGAGGATCCCAGGGTCACGGGGATCTCAGGGTGCCACGCGGTGCCTGCTTCAGATTCTCTCTCCTTGTCCCTCTGCCCCTGCCCTGTTCTTACACAATTACTCTCTCTGTCTCTTTAAAAAAAAAAAAAAAAAAGCCATATGATTAAAAAGTCGTTTTCTGAGTTTGTGGCAGCACGCGTCCTCTGGGTGACAGGTGTATCTGGGCGGAGCGATGGGTTCAGGCCCCTGCTCCACGGTAATCAGCTGTGAGGTCAATTTTTGCCTTTGGGCCTCAGTTTCCTCTCCTGAAAACTGCCTGGTTTTGAGCCTCCCCCTTCTCCCATCTTCTTCTGTCTCCCGCCTTCTCTGGGCTGCTGGGAACACGCAGAAGAACCAAGGGTGTAGGGAACATGGTACCACAGAGGCCGGCACAGAGTGAGGGTGTCAGTGTGGTCCACTAGGGCGACAATCAGCAGCAGCGAGGGCAGAGGTGGTCAGAGCCTGGGCTGTGGCTGGTGGGAAAGTCCACATGCGGCCTCTGGGACCAGCGCCCCACTAAGTCCCATGCAGGACACCCCCCCCAAGCCCAGGCTCGACCCCCGCCCCCCCCCCCCCCCCAGTGCTCAGAGCCCCAGGGACGTCCCTGTCGCCTCCCTGACCCGGAGAGCGGCTCCTCTCCCCTGGGGAGAATGAGCAGCTCGTTCTTTACCTGTAGTGAGGCCCACGGGAGCACCTGCTGAATGAACCGGGGGGGGGGGGCGGGGGGGGGGGGGGGGGGCGCAAGGTGCTCGCACTTCATGACGCTCAAAGTGATGGGCATTAAGTGGTGAGCGGTGCGCGGAGCTGCCGGGAGGCGCGTGAGGCCGGCGGCAAGTGGGCGGGCACGTCCCCGGGGCCCCGCACAGGTGCACCCGGGCTGGGCCTGACTCACCTCCAGTGCGCCCCGACCTCTGCTGCGGCGGGCACGTCCCCGGCACCCCCCCCCCCCGCCGCGCAGGTGCACCTGGGCTGGGCCCCCACTCACCTCCAGTGCGCCCCGACCTCTGCTGCGGGCCGGCAGGTTCCCGGTTCACCGCGCCCCCCCCCCCCCCCCGCGCAGGTGCACCGGGCTGGGCCCCGACTCCCCGCCACGGCGCCCCGACCTCTGCTGCGGGCCGGCAGGTTCCAGGTAACGCGGCGCCAGGTGAGCCCATCCCAAGGCTCCGGGCTCCGGGAAGGGGAGCCGCGGCCGGCTGGGCTGTGCGGGCACCCGGGGGCCGCAGGGGGGCCCGGCGCGGAGAGGGGGGCGGCCCCGCGAGGGCCTGCGGCGGCGCTGGAGCCGGCCTGCCCCGGGCTCGGCCGCGGGGTCCCCGGGGCCGCAGGAGGGCCCCACCCGCCCGGTCGCCGGGCCCCAGCGGGCGCTGCGCCCCCCGCACCCGGGTCGGGCGCCCAGAGGGACCGGCTGAGCCCTCGCGCGCACCCCGGAGCCCCTCGCCGCCGCCCCCCACGTCCCAAGGCTGCGCGCCCAGGAGGGCGGGCGCTCCTTCTCCCCGGATTCCGGGCGCGCTCGGTCCCCGAGGCGGCCAGGTCGGGCTCCCTCCCCGTCCTTCCCTCCCTCCCTCCCCGCTCCCTCCCTCCCCGCTCCCTCTCTCCCCGCTCCCTCCCTCCCACTCCCTCCCTCCCGCTCCCTCCCTCCCCGCTCCCCCCTCCCCGCTCCCTCTCTCCCCGCTCCCCCCTCCCCGCTCCCTCCCTCCCCGCTCCCCGCTCCCCCCTCCCCATCCCTTCCTTCCCCCATCCCCTCCCTCCCCGCT
This sequence comes from Canis lupus dingo, assembly GCF_003254725.2. Lineage (NCBI taxonomy): Eukaryota > Metazoa > Chordata > Mammalia > Carnivora > Canidae > Canis > Canis lupus. The sequence continues at coordinate 54,683,214 of NC_064244.1, forward strand.
CCCCCTCCCCATTCCTTCCCTCCTCCCTCCCGCCCCTTCCCTCCCTCCCTGCTCCCCCCTCCCCACTCCTTCCTTCCCCCCTCCCGCCCCGCTCCCCCTCCCCATTCCTTCCCTCCCCCCTCCCGCCCCTTCCCTCCCTCCCTGCTCCCCCTCCACTCCTTCCCTCCCTACCTCTCCGCTCCCTCCCTCCTCCTCCCCACTCCTTCCTTTCCCCCTCCCGCCCTTTCCCTCCCTCCCCGCTCCCCCCTCCCTGCCCCCCCTCCCCGCTCCTTCCCTCCCCGCTCTTCCCTCCCCGCTCCCCCCTCCTTCCCTCCCCGCTCCTTCCCTCCCTCCCGCCCCGCCCTGCCCTCCCGGCGCCGCCTCCGCCGGCCAGTCCGGGGCCCGCCCTCCGCGGCCCGACGCGCAGGTGGGAGCGTGCGGTGAGGGCCGCCGCCCCGAGGCCGCCCCGCCCGGGGCCCAGGTCGCGCAGGCCGCAGCCCAGGTGAGCGCTGGGTCCCCGCGGGCCGGGCTGCGGGCGGGGGCCGGGCGGGGAGCCCCGCGGAGGACCGAGCCGAACCTGCGGAGCCGGCGCGCCGAGCCCGGTCCGGGGAGACTTCTGGGCCCCCCTGTACCCCAAGGCAGCAGAGCCTCGGGCAGGTGAGCTGTGCGGGTTCGGGACACGGTGCTGCGGAGCGGGCCCTGGCCTGGGGAGAGCAAACGTAGGTCGGTATTCGGCAAAGCCTGGACTTGGCACCTGTGGAGGGTGCGCCCTGGGACACGGACACACGGACAGACCCACAGGCCACTTGGACGAGGGAGCCGCACGTGTGGCCACCGTCCAGGCCGCTTGTCCATGGAAAAGAGCTCCAGGTCCAGTTTTAGGCTTCTTCTTACTTTACCAGTATTTGGGGAATTTGCCTTAAGATACTGGAAGCCAGGCAGCCCCGGTGGCTCAGTGGTTTGGTACTGCCTTTGGCTCAGGGCGTGACCCTGGGGTCCTGGGATCCAGTCCCACCAGCGCCGGGCTCCCTGCGTGGAGCCTGCTGCTCCCTCTGCCTGGGTCTCTGCCTCTCTCTGTCTCCTCTCTGTGTGTTCTCATGAATTCTCCTCTCATAAATAACCTCTCAGAAATAAAATCTTAAAAAAAATAAAGACATTGGAACTCGCTTCAGAGTTGAAGGTACCAGGAATTCAATGAATTCCTGATAGGACTTTGTAGTGGAGAATCACCCTTATCTGTGGAACCAGTAACAGAGATTACAGGACTCAGATTTCTGGTTTTTAAATTAGTGCAGTATTTTAAGTGTCTGTCTCAGCTTTATCCCATCTTTTTTTTTTTTTAAGATTTTTATTTATTCATAAGAGGCAGAGACACAGGCAGAGGGAGAAGCAGGTTCCCTGCAGAGAGCCTGATGCAGGACTTGATCCCTGGATCCCGGGATCACGCCCTGAGCCGAAGGCAGAGGCTCCACCACCTACCCCCAGGCACTCTTATCCCATCTTACACACAGTCTGTCCAGGTTTAACCTGGAAGCTCATTTCCCTCCTATATTTCCTTCTTCTCCAACTTCCTTCTGATACCATTACACTTTTTCCTGGAAAAGTACTTCCTGGTCTACAACCAGCCATTTGTTCTCTTTACTTAAACCAACCCTCCTCGGACATGGTCGGGGTTTGCTGGGGGGGCCTTGGCTTTACAGCCTCAACCTTGAGCTCCTGCATATGATGACGGATACAAAAGACGGAATATTATAAGTTTTCTTCCCTTGAGCAAGTCAAATGGTCTTCACACACGAGTTGTCTTTTCCAGTGCCCCAACTTGAAGGGTCCTGGTGAAATATCCCACCATCAGGGTAAGACAGGTTACCTAAGGTGATAAAGGCAACCTGCAGAAACTAGACAACTGGTAACCACCGATTTGGGTTCCTGTGATTATATGGTGACAGCAGCGGAGCCTTGGGTGATCTCATGGGAGGGGCCTCCCCACTGGATTTCACTTATACTCTGCCTTCAAAGTCAAGTTCTGTTGTGTTTAGTGCTTTTAACTGGTGATTTGATCGGCTGCTTACTTTTAACTGAGCCTAAATGTTTTTGTGGAAGTGCGAGGCCCCGTTGCAGGAGGGTACGTGAGAGGTGACCCACACACAGAGGCTGCGCCTGACCCGCGGTGCCAGGCTCCCCAGGGTCCCCCCGGGCCAGTCAGATTTCAGACCCCGGGCAGCCCCAGCACCTGTGTGAGAACTCAAGAGTCACATTTTGACAGAGTTAACTTAAAACCCACCAAGCCCACTGTGTCGTGTTCCCGAACCGCCCTCCCCTTCCGTGGAAAGGGCTGGACTTGGGCCTCCGGCGGGTGTCCCAGCCTTAGAAGAAAACAGGGAATGGAAAGCTGCCACAGCCTGAAGCAGGAAACGGGAAGTTAGCTACTGAACCGAGATTTATCGATTTGGAAATAGAGCAGCTGTGATGAAACATGGGACGTCCGTAAATCAGAAATAATCCCTGCAGTTCTTCCCTCACACTCTCCATTGCTTTGTGGGGTTTTTTGTTTTGTTTTGTTTGCCCAGGGAAGTGAGTTTGTAAGACTCATAACAGGAAAAGCCACACCCAGCTACTTTTGTTGTATGGGCTTTGTTGTCATTGCTTTTTTTTTTTTTTTTAAAAGACACTCTTAGGTGCCTGGTAATTGCATTTCCTCTTCTTAAATATCTTCGTAAAATGGCATATTCAGGAGTTTCTGAATGCCAGTGCTTCTGACTCATGGACCAACTCATTGTATCATTTGCATGGAGTTCTGCTCCCTGTGATTTCATCCCAGTGTGATTTCTGAAATGGCCAGGGCGGGTCAGGACACCTGTGCCCACCTTAATTTGGTGTCTGGTTATATTTTCAGAGCTGGTGAGACCCCCGGAGGGAAGGCAGTCTGTCCCGCCTGTTCTGGGCAAGGGGCCGTCTGGCCATGTCACCCGTGGCTGCTGCTGAGCCGGACGGGGCCCAGCGCAACAGGTGCGTCAGCAAGCTCATCTTCTTCCTTTTTGTCTTTGGTGCCATGCTGCTGTGTGTGGGGGTGCTGCTGTCCATCTTTGGGTTCCAGGCATGCCAGTACAGAATCTTCCAGGACTGCAGCGTGGTGCTGAAGGTCGCTGGGCCGGCCTGTGCCGCGGTAGGGCTGGGGGCTGTGATCCTGGCCCGCTCCCGGGCCCGGCTTCAGCTCCGGGAGAGCCGCCTGCGGGGCAGTCCGGCGGACCCCGACCGAGACTTCCTCTGTGGGGAGAGCCGCCAGTTTGTCCAGTGCCTCATCTTTGGGTTTCTGTTCCTGACAAGTGGCATGCTCATCAGCATCCTGGGCATTTGGGTCCCCGGCTGTGGCTCAGACTGGGCGCAGGAAGCGCTGAACGAGACGGACTCTGCCGACACAGAGCCGCAGATGTGTGGATTCCTGTCCCTGCAGATCATGGGGCCCCTGATTGTACTCATGGGGTTGTGTTTCTTTGTGGTGGCCCACGTGAAGAGAAACAACCTGCACGAGGGCCAGGATGCCTCCGAAAATGAGGACCCGCAGATCCGGAGCTTGGAGCCTGTCCAGGTCACCGTAGGTACGTGGCTGTTGGTCCTGTGCTCGCACGTATCACGGTGGCGGTTGCATCAGGGCTTCACTGGGTGGCCCTCGCTCTGGCCCACTTTCTCTCTTCTCTCCGTCCCTCTCACACACACATGCACGCAGGCACACACATGTGTGCGTGCGCAGCGCTGCCGCCGTGAGAAGCCGCAGGAGAACCCTAGTGCGTGCTCATCATCTCCTTCTAGCACTTCCTTATTAATTACTTGAGCAAGAGCTTTGGGACATGAAGTCATGACCTTGACTGAGGTCACAGAGCAAATGAAGAGGAACATGAGAGAAAGTACTAGGATAGCCTGGGAGCCTTCGGCCACCTAGGAGGCCTGCCAAGTGCCATTGGTACCTAGGGTGCGTCGTATTGGACGTGTGGGGTCCCGTCCCAGGATGTCCCTGGCTGGCTGTCCTTCCTAAGTCTGTAACCTCTTATGGCTTTGGTTTCTGTGGCTGTAAGATGAGCATTGCAACGATTCCTGGCAGCGCTAGCGTTCTAGGATTCTGTATCCCCAAGTCGGCCCATCTTCTGTGTTTTGGGGGCGAGGGCTATCTGCACCGTTTCCCACAATGTTCATTTTCTATGACGTTATCCTTGGCCTCGGGGTGGAGGCGAAGCTTGGAAACGGTGGCACAGAGAAAGAGGAAATGTGATCGCACCTGTCTCTTCTTTCACCCACGGAATGTCGAGAATTGACTTCTGTGTTCTCTGGGTTCTGCAGAAGAGTGGGTCACTGTTGCCCCAGCGGCCTTGGCCTCAGTTTCACACAAAGGAGAAACCCCATTGCTGCTCATTTTTGAAAAAACACCCCCCCCCAATCTCCTACTTCTGCAAGGGAAGAGCTCTGAAGCTATAGCCTTGGCCTCTAAAGGGCTAGGCCGGGAGCTCTAGGGGCAGAGGCCACGCAGGCACCAGAGGAGCGTGGTGAGCGAGACGTCTGGTCCAGGCTGCCTGCTGCAGGAAGCGGGGCTCACGTGGGAGCTCCTGGCCTGCCAGCCTCACGTGGCACTGGCCTTGGACCTTGGAGCACGAGGGCAGATGGATTCACAGACAAATCCTGGGGCCGGGGTTGAATCTCCCAGCCGACTGCATATTTATATATTTGTGGTGACCACAGCAATATTGGTTATACATTAATAACGGCTAACACAGACCGATGGGTCCCTCTGGGACCAAATACCCATCCAAGTGCTCCTTGGGGTCTGCTGCTTCCCAGTTTTTCACACCCACGGCAACCCAGTGAGGCAGGTACCCTCAGTACGTCCATGTTAGAGATGAAGGGACCCAGGCGCAGGGATGTCACGTAACTTGCCAGGGTCACAGACCAGCAAGTGGCAGAGCCAGGATCCAAACCCAGGCAGGTGGGCACACAGGTACTATGGCCCCACGTAGCACCGGCCAGGGCCCCCGGGCCCCGGGCTGTAACTGTTTCCACTGGTTTCATCCTTCGCCCAGTGTTGCGGGGAGCTGTTACGTGACTTTAGGGCTCACCCCATGGTGTAGATGTGCTCAGTCCTCTTTGGGGAACACAGGGGGTGGAGGGGACAAGTAAATACGCTCACTGATGCTCACGGTGTTCTGAGTTGGGAGCATTTCGATGTGTGCCCTTTGGGGTGGCGATCAGGGGATCGTGGGGTCCAGCCTCCCTCCTGATGGCTGGAATTGGGGGCAGCAGAAAGCAGGGACACAGTGACTCCCGGGGGGTTTCCTCCCGAGGTTGGCGCTCCATCACGCAAAATCTTTTCCGTTTAACCCTGTAAGTTCCATCAAACCTGGCAGCCTAACTCCTCGTCTTGGTCTCCTTTGATATAGTTCGGGGTAGGCTTTACATTTTCAGAAGTCCTGCCTCTAGCCTAATGGATAAGAATCTAGGCGTTGTCCCTCGACGGTCGGCCCTCCCTTGCGAGGGACTGGAGGATAGAGGCGATTCTGGGCTCAGTCCCAGGGTCCAGCTGCTCCCAGAGGGGGTGCGCCTCCTCCGCAGACACAGGATCCACCCACTGTGGGCGCGCTGGGCGCTGAGTCCCGGGTCCAGGTGCAGGGGTGTGAGGTGGCCCTTCCTGGAGGACGTCTGCTGTCAACCCAGGGGGCCTCCAGTACTGCAGGACATAGTGAAGGGGCGCCCCAGGGGATGGGACTGCTCTCAGGGAGAGCGGGCTGCAGGGCCTGGCGGCGGGAGCTGATGGGCAGAGGCTCCGACGGGCCTCCTGGACTGCGGGCAAGGGGCGGGGGGCCTGGGGCTTGGGTGTTGGCGGGGGAGGTGACCGGCCTGCTCTGGAGGTTCACTGCCAGCCTGGGCCTGTGAACAGAATGAACCCCCACAACCACTGAAGACAGCTGGCTTTAGGTTGGCGTGTGCATTGGAGACTCTAGTCGGCCGTTCAGGGGTGCCTGGGGTGCCGGGGTGCCGGTGTATGGGGGTGCCAGGGTGCAGGGGTGTCGGTGGTAAGGGGGTGTGGGGGTGCCTGTGTTCAGGTGGGTGGGGGTGGGAGGGGGTGCCAGGGTGCAGGTTTGTTGGTGTGGGGCATGAGTGTGGTGCAGGGGTGCGGGGATGCGGGCGTTCAGGGAGTGCAGGGGTGTAGGTTTGTCGGTGCACAGGGGCGCAGGTGGTGGTGCAGGGGTGCGGGGATGTGGGCGTGCGGCGGGGGGTGCAGGGGTACCTTTGTTTGGGTGGGCAGGGGTGCTGGGGTGCGGGGTGGGCAGGGAGCAGGGGTGCCCCGACGTCTGCAGGAGCCCCTCCTCGAGCAGCACCGTCCCCAGCAGCACCCGAGTCTCCGCTTCTGCGGCAGGTGCACTTAGGGATGGCGGGCAGGGCAGGTGCGGCAGGTGGGGCCCGGGGATGGGGGGGTCACGGTGCCTGCTCGGGCGGGAACCCGGGAGCGGTAAAGCGGCCTGTGCGCCCCTGTGCAGACGCTTCCCCCAGCGCTGATGACCGTCGTCTGTCCCTCATGTTTCCTGAGCTGTCCTGTGGTGCCGCCGGCCGAAGAGAGGTACCCTCAAACCTCCGCGTACTGGGGCTGCCACACGTCTAGAATGTTCTGGGCAGCCCCCGTGGCGGGGTCTGTATGGGGACCTGAGTGCAAGTTAGAGCTTGCACGTGGAGTCTGTGTCTCCTGTGCAAAGGGTGTCTTATGTCTGGAGGGAACCGTGGCCACAGAAAGGCCGAGGGCCCAGCCCACCCGCCAAAGGCAAACAAGCTTCCCTTGAGAGCGCCTGTTGCCTGTACCGCGTGGTGACCCGGGTGGGAAGAGCCCCGGAGGCGCACCTGCTGGGCGGCAGTGACCTGGGGGCCTCAGCTCCTCCCCGGGGGGCTCCCACCGCCCGGAGAACCGCACTTCCTCCAACTGCCAAGCGGTGATGACTTAAAATCTTAAGTTGAGGATGAGGAAAGCTTTGGAGCAGGAGGCGCCCGGAGGACGCGGGCACTTCACCGAGGGGTCTAGCTCAGGCCCATCAGGAAATACTGGTTTGGGATCCCTGGGTGGCGCAGCGGTTTGGCCCCTGCCTTTGGCCCAGGGCGCAATCCTGGAGACCCGGGATCAAATCCTACGTCGGGCTCCCGGTGCATGGAGCCTGCTTCTCCCTCTGCCTGTGTCTCTGCCTCTGTCTCTCTCTCTGTGTGACTATCATAAATAAATAAAAAATTAAAAAAATATTAAAAATATCTTCATCATAACAACATAATTATTAAAAAAGAAAAAGGAAATACTAGTTTGCTGCTGGAAGGAACTGTGGTGCCGTCAACGTAACATAAAATACACCATTTTAAGCATTTTTCAGTGTACAGTGACATTAAGCACCTTCCCAGTGTTTGCAACCATCACCACTATCAAGTTCTAGAAGCTTCTTTTTTCTTTTTATTTATTTTTTAAAGATTGTTTTTATTTATTCATGAGAGACACAGAGAGAGAGGCAGAGACCCAGGCAGAGGGAGAAGCAGGCTCCATGCAGGGACCTGATGCGGGACTCGATCCCGGGACCCTGGGGTCACGCACTGGGCCAGAGGCAGACGCTCACCACTGAGCCCCCGGGTGCCCCTAGAAGCTTCTCTTCGCCAGGGAGGAAGTGCCCCATTGAACACTCACTCCAGTGCCCCCATCGCCCCGCCCTGGACCACCTTCACTTTCCGCCCCTGCGCATTCGATGGGCGCACGTTTAAATTCCGGAGGTAGCCTAGGTGTTTTGACCTTTTATATTCACGGACCCAATGCATCATTCACCCGCTTGCTCCTGCTGCTGTGCACCTGCTCCTCGGCCGTGCTCACTGGAATGCTGTTTCCCTAGGTGACGCCGTGATCCTATTCCCGCCGCCGCCACCGCCCTACTTTCCCGAGTCCTCGGCTCCTGCGGCGACTCGAAGTCCTGGGGCTGACGGTTTGCGTCTAGATGAAAATCCACCTTCGTATTACAGTATTTTTAACTATGGGTAAGACTTCTGCATTTGAACTTCACGAGTAGGCGCGTTTCACGTGTTCAGGCCTGAGCCCAGGCCAGGTGAGGTCTGTAAGGCTGCAGGCGCAGACATCAGAGGCCGGGGGCTCTGTCGGAGGACGGCCTTCGCAGAAGAGCGCCCTTCAGGAAACTCTGGGGCAGCGCATACATTAAAAATGACAACAGCGATTGCACCGGGTGGAGCGTGAAGCCCTGTGCGGGCATCTTGAGGTCCTCCTGGCTGCGCTGATCCTCCACGTGTTGAGCCCCCGAGCCGGGCCTTGGGGCGCCCCGGGCCATGTTGGGCTTTGCCACGTTAGGTCACGGGGAGACGTACGTGGGGGTCATGGGAAGAAGCAGGCTCCATGCAGGGAGCCCGACGCGGGACTCAATCCTGGGACCCCGGGGTCACGGCCTGGGTCCAAGGCAGAGGCTCCACCGCGGACCCCCCCCGCCCCGGGTGCCCTGGGAGTAGGACCCGGGCAGGGCTGGGGTGGCAGCCACCTCACCCGCCCCTCCACGTCTGAAGGCCCGCATTCCTCTTGCACGACAAACGGGGGGTTGGGCTGCAGGGGCACAGATGGGATCGTCCTGCCTGGACGGTGGACGGAGGCTCTGCACGGCTGCGTGATCCTCTTGGGGGATTTTTATGTTCTTTTCTCCGACCATGAGCTTCCCCCAAGCCCTCGGTGAAGGCCTGTTAGCCTACCCACGGCCCTGGTCCCCGCCGCCGTGTGATTTCTGTCACTGCAGTAGGGGGAGCGGGGCCCACCGCAGGTGCACAAGGGGCTCGGGGGCTAGGACCTTGGTCCAGGTGGTGTGTTCTGGAAGCTCCCGCCCGGACCTGGCCTCCTGACCCATTTGCCTTGGCCTCCGTCTGCCTCCCGCGGCCCCACAGTAGCCTGCGGAGACCAGGCCTGAACCCAGGCCAGACGAGGCTCCCCGCAGACTCCCCCATGACAAGGGCAGCAGTGGGGTGAGGTCTCTAATGTGACCCGAAGGGCGGGGGGGGGGAGGGCACCCAGGTGTGCGTGTCACCGTGGCCCCAGAGGCGCACAAGCCGCCACTGGCCGAGAGCGCCGCTCTCAGGTGCGTCCTGGGGCCCGACCTGTCCCCCCTTCTCCCTCCTTTTCAGTCGGACCCCAGCTCCTGGGCGCCAGGGCGCGGCCCCCGAGGCGCATGGCGAATCCATATACACCATTTCCGGGGCTGCTGCGGCCCCCGACACCCTCCCACCCCCCGAGCTGCCTCCCAGGTACGAGGAGAAGGAAACGGCGGCCGCCTCGACGCCGACCCTGGGCTCCGGGCCTGCCGCGCCGTGAGCCGTGCACTCCGCTTCCGTTTTCTGGAAAACTGATGGCTATTTTATTTAATTTGTTTTTTAATAAAAAGAAAAAAAAATACCACGGCACTGGCTCCATCCTGATTTCCCTGGGACTGTGGCATCAGCCCCAAGGGAAGGTTCTGGAAGAGGCTGTGCTCAGGCCGTGGCCTGGCCCACCCGCAGCCTGTTCCCTCGTTTGAGTCGGTGGATGAAGAAGTCACGGCTCTGACGCTGCATAACTCGTGTCCCAAGGGCACTGCCGCCAAACTGTGGGACCGGCTTTTGAAACCCTCTGGCTGGTGCTGTCCCCCCGCCGTCCTCCCGCTGTCCCCTGCTGTCCTCCCACTGTCCCCTTGCCGTCCCCCCGCTGTCCCCCCACCATCCTCCTGCCACCTCCCGCTGCCCCTGCTGTCCCCCTCCGACCCCACCGTCACCCCCGCCGCCCCACGCTGTGCTCCCAGGCCCCGTCTGGCCTTCCCCACCCTCTCTTTTGTCCTCCCCCCATCCCCTTTCTTTCTTCCGTCGTGCATGTGCAGTGACACTTTCAGAAGATGAATTTCTTCTTTTTTGTATTTAAAATTGTATTTCTTTTTGACACAGAGAGAGCGAGCAGGAGCAGGGGAGGGGCACAGAGAGGGGGAGAAGCAGCCCCCCTGCTGAGCAGGGGACCCCAATAGGACGTGGGGCTGGAACCCAGGAGCCCGGGGTCATGACCTGAGCCAAGGGCAGCCGGTAACCATCGCGGGGCGGCGGGCAGGCGCCCCCAGGGTGGGATGTGTGGGCCCCTGGGATAACTGGACTCCCGGGAGGGGGCGCGGGAAGGACGCGCCTCTGCTGCAGTGTCCTGGGCCCGGCTGCCCAACTGCCACCCACCCACCGGCAGAGGCCTGGGTGCCGGTGGGCGCCGGCCAGGGCTTAGGTCCCACCCGCAGCAGAGGGAGCTGCGCTGGCGGTTCTGCGGGACAAGCTGACTTGCAGGAAATGCGCACTGGTAGCGGGCACGTGGGGGTGGCCCTGCCGGGGCAGCGCAGGTGGCACCTCCGGATGCCTCTCCGTGGCCCAGCGGGCAGGGGCCTGAGGGCGGGACCCGGGCGCGAACGCTCCAGTCTGGCCTCCGGTGACCACGTCCCTGGGAATCGCCCGCGGTAAGTGGGGGGCGGCCTCTGCTGCTGCCGTCCGCCCCTGGATGGCAACACTTACTGGGTTCAACTGCTCTTAAGGTTCGGCTGCTTTTTTTTTTTTTTTTTTCCTTTCCTGGAAGGTTAATTATTCACATTTTAAAATTAGAACCCCGGGTAGATGATTACCACTTCCTTCTGCTGTTATTTGTTTGAAATGATTAAGCTGAAATTTCTAGGTAGACTGACTCCGTTTTGGACCAAGACCTTCCAGAGGCTTGGGCGGGGCGGGGGAGGGGGGGCCTGTAACCGAGGGCTTTTACCTTACAAGCCCATGAAATGAAAATGCAACCAGAAGTCCGTGGGCGCCGGTCTGCCCTTGGGGAAAGGACGGCTGTTGGGCCAGGGAGCAGGGTGGAGGGGGCAGCAGGGTGGTGGGTGCAGGAGGGTGGTGGGCGCAGGAGGGTGGTGGAGGCAGCAGGGTGGTGGGTGCAGGAGGGTGGTGGGTGCAGGAGGGTGGTGGGCACAGGAGGGTGGTGGAGGCAGCAGGGTGGTGGGCGCAGGAGGGTGGTGGGCGCAAGAGGGTGGTGGAGGCAGCAGGGTGGTGGGCGCAGGAGGGTGGTGGGCGACGGAGGGTGGTGGGCGCAGGAGGGTGGTGGGCGCAGGAGGGTGGTGGCCACAGCAGGGTGGTGGGCACAGGAGGGTGGTGGAGACAGCAGGGTGGTGGGTGCAGGAGGGTGGTGGGCGCAGGAGGGTGGTGGGCGCAGGAGGGTGGTGGGCGAAGGAGGGTGGTGGGCACAGGAGGGTGGTGGGCGCAGGAGGGTGGTGGCCACAGCAGGGTGGTGGGCACAGGAGGGTGGTGGAGGCAGCAGGGTGGTGGGTGCAGGAGGGTGGTGGGCGCAGGATGAGGCCACGTTACGCCCGACGGCACGACAAGTTATCGCAGCCCTGGGTGCCCTCGGCAGAGCCCAACATCACCACCCCCCCGCCCCAAGGTCTGTGTCCTGGGAAGGGGCCGGTGTGCCCTCACACGTGCCTGGGGCAGCCCCCCACTCCGTCCCCCTGGCCTGTTTCTGGGGTGCCCCCTTCAGCCCCGGAAAGGACCTAGGACCACGCTCCAGCGCCGAGAGGTGGCCGCTCCTCCCGCAGCAGGTTGCTGGCTGGGGCTCCTTCTTCCTTCCAACTGCACTTCAGTTCTACTACCGCTATCAAAATGACGGAACGATGTAAAAGAGTTTTTGGAGCCTTTTAAATCCTTAAAAAATGTGTATTTCATTAAGCCCAAACGTAAACTTAGGGTCATGCATCAGAGGTCACTGAAACAATTATTTTTCTTCCTGTTGCTAATCTGATACACGATTGGGGTCATTTATCCCCATTTATATTTAATATTAAAATTAATTTTGCTTCTGGATTTAATTTATTTTTTTTTTAATATTTACCATGACCTGAACCAAGATCAAAAGTAGGATGCCCAACCAGCTGAGCCACCCAGGCACCCCAATTTAATTTTATTTCTGAACACATAAAACATATACTATATTAAAAGGTGGACATGGAGAGACCCTGGTTCCATCCGTGACTCGTCTCCTCCATCCCACCTACCCCTCCAACTCATCATGCCTTTTATTAGTTTCTGTTTTGATGCACATGCTCTTTTTCGATATGCATATATTTCACAATACTTATATATAATGCATAATGTCTTATGTATGAAAAGTAATATACGTTGCAATGTGGGTGCAGTATAGAGGATAGGATATAGTACTTTATGGGCGCATGTACATGCACGCACACATGCAAATACACGCTGCCCTGCCCTTTGCTTTTCTCACCTAATGATCCTTCTCCATAACGACCCTGGGGACGGAGATCTGCCTAATTTGGCGGTATCGCTATGTAGTACCCCATTGTGCGAATACTCCCTAGTTTCTTCAACTATTCTTCTAATTCTGCACATTTACGTTGTTTCTGGTCTTTTAATATCGTAAGTAATGTCATAGCAAAGACCCTTGAATTCCATGGGCTTTGAGACTACTACCGAAAGGCGACACTTCAGGATTAGGGTGACCGCGCTAACTCTAGACCTGTCTCAACAACGCTTAAAAGTAGGTCTTCAAAGATTCAGGTTGATCCACATACAAACTCACTCAAAACTCAACAATCTTTGAAACAAGGATAAATGCCTTTGACTTTTTAGACCAAGTTTATCAAGACCTTCACTCATGAATGGATTTTGAGATTTGTAAAATGCTTTTTTCTGAATCCTTTTCTACATCATACTTTTTGGTAAATGACTGAATATTCCCCCCCGCCCCCCGACACACACACAAGCTCAGACTCAAGGCAGGGAGTTCTCTGTCACCGTTTCTAGCCAACGTTCTGCAGTGGTCCTAACCATTGCCAAGAGTCAGGGGGAAAAGGGCGCATGCATTGGAAAGGAAGAACTAAATCATGGTTGCAAACATAGAAAATCCTCAGGAAAAAAAAAAAAAAGAAAATCCTCAGGATTCCACAGAAAAGCTAGTGACACCCAAAAGGGAGACCTAGTAAGGATGGAGGACACAAGGTCAACATACAGTGATCACTTATATGTCCCATATTTCAGCACAAACAATTATTTTATTATTTGTTTTTTTAGCACAATTATGAGATGAAATATTATTTACAAGGTCAAAAGATTAATGTTTCAGATAAGTGTATATATAGGTATCTGTGTATATGTGAAAATGATAAAACTGTTGAAATTAAACATGCTCCAAGTGAATGGACATATTTTCCATGTTCATGCATTGAAAGAATCAATATTGTCAAAATGGCAGTTTTCCCCGTGGATTTATTGATTCAAAGCAGTCCCAATCCCAATCTCAACAGGCATTTAAAAAAATAAAAATTGGGAAGCTTATTACAAAATTCACGTGAAAATGTGAAGGACCAGAAGACTCAAAAGAATTCTGGAAAAGAAGAACCAATGTGGAGGACTTACACACTGATTTCAAGAGCTACTATGATATCTTGGTAATCTTTGTGATCTTAGCAGAGGATACACCATGGACTAGATAGAATAGAGTCCAGAAGTAGACCCACGTATCTATCTATGGTCTATTTTTTTAAGGTAATCCAATGGGAGGCAAACAGTTTTCAACAAATGATGCTACAACAACTGGATATATGTATGAAAAAAACCTTAACTCCCATTTGACACTATATATAAAAATGAACTGTAAACGGACTAGGGATCTAGATATAAAAGCTAAAACTACAACACTTCTAAAAAAAACATAAAAGAAAATCTATCTTAGGGTAGGCAAAGATTTCTTAGGATACAAAAAAACACCAATCTTGAAAGAAAATATTGATAAATTGGATTTTATTGGAATTAAAAATTTCTCCTCAAAAGATACCGCTAAGAAAGTGAGAAGTCAAGTCACTGGAGGGAATTATAATGCATAAATCTGGCAAAAAGATTCATAGGTGCAAGTCAACAACAAATAATAACCCAAGTTTTAAAAGGGCAAATATTTGAAGAGACAGATCACGAAAAGAATATATAGTTGATCCTTGTTTATTTTTTTTAGATTATTTATTTATTTATTCATGAGAAACACAGAGAGGAGAGAGAGAGAGGCAGGGACACAGGTAGAGGGAGAAGCAGGCTCCATGCAGGGAGCCTGACGCGGGACTTGATCCCGGGTCTCCAGGATCACGCCCTGGGTTGAAGGCGGCGCTAAACCGCTGAGCCACCCGGGGCTGCCATATATTTGATCTTTGAACGGGATGGGCTGGGCTCCCAATCCCCAGTGCAGTCAAAAATCTGTGTATAACTTTTGACTCCCCCACAATTTAAACTACTAACAGTTTACTGTTGACTAGAAGCCTTAACCAATAACATAAGCAGTCCATTCACACATATTTTGTATATTATATGTAGTATGTATTCTTATAATACAGTAATCTAGAGAAAGGAAAATGTTAGGAAAATTATAAGGAAGGGAAAATATCTTTACCGTGCTGTAAAAAAATCCGCATATAAGTGGACCTGCACGATTCAAATCCATGTTGTTCAAGGGCCACCTGCATGTAAGTCGGCAATGAACACGTGCAAGGACGTATAACTTCTCTGGTTATTTGGGACATACAAATTAAAACCACACTGAGATACCACTACACACCCAGTAAAATGGCAAGAAGCAAAACGATTTTTATTTTTATTTATTTATTTTTTAAAAAGATTTTATTTATTTATTTATTTATTTATTTATTTATTTATTTATGATAGAGAAAGGGAGAGAGACAGGCAGAGACACAGGCAGAGGGAGAAGCAGGCCCCATGCTGGGAGCCCGACGCGGGACTCGATCCCGGGACTCCAGGATCGTGCCCTGGGCCAAAGGCAGGCACCAAACCGCTGAGCCACCCAGGGATCCCCACGATTTTTAAATATTGAGCATTGGTGAGGCTGTGGAGAAACTAGAACTCTCAAATATTCCTGGTAAGAGGGTGACATGTCCTAAAAACACTTTGGGAAACCATCTGGCGGCTTCTTACAAAGTTAAACATACACTAACTATATGATCCACCAATGCTAATTCTAGATTTTCACCAAAGAGAAATGAAAACATATGTCTACACAATGACTTGTACATGAATTTTCATAGTAGCTTTAATCATAATAGCTTAAGATGGAAAATAATCCAGATGTTCACCAATGAGTGAATGGATAAACACACTGGTGCATTCCTACAACGGCATGTTACTCTGCGACACAAAGGAACAAGCTGCTTGTATACACAACAACATGGATGAATCTCAAAAATATTATGCTGAGCAAAGGAAACCAGACACCGAAGAATATAAGCTATATTACTGGATTTCTGAATTTCTTGCCCAGGTAGAGCTGTCTATGGTGATAAAAATCAGGATCAGTGGTTGCCTGGGGAAGGGGGTGGTGAATGGGTGATTGGTTGCAAAAGTGGCCCGAGGGAACGCTTTCTATATTTTGATGGGAGTGGTTGCTGTAAAGGTATATATATATATATATATATATAATATTTCGTTTTTTAAAGATTTTATTTATTCATGAAAGACACAGAGGAGATAGAGGCAGAGAGACACAGGCAGAGGGAGAAGCAGGCTCCATGCAGGGAGCCTGATGTGGGACTTGATCCCGGGTCTCCAGGATCATGCTCTGGGCCAAAGGCAGATGCCCAACTGCTGAGCCACCCAGAGATTCCCTATATATATATTTCAAAACCCAAACTGTACACTTTAAATGGATGCATTAAAATTATGTTAATTTTACATCAGTAAACAAAAATTTTTAAATAGGCTCAAAAGAGGGGCACCCGGGTGGCTCAGTCGGTTAGGCATCTGCCTTCGGCTCAGGTGATAATCCCGGGGTCCTGGGATGGAATCCCACATGGTGCGCTCCCTGCTTCTCCCTCTGCCTCTCCCCCTGCTTGTGCTTTCTTGCTGTCTCCCTCTCTCAAATACATAAATAAAATCTTAAACAAATAAAATAAATAGACCCTAAAGAAATAATAACAAAACATAATGCGTGACTCTCAGCTGAATCTTGATTTGGTGAAAACAAAGTTATAAGAGATTCTTAGATTGATTGAGAAAGTTTGAATAGGGCCTGGCTCTTATATCATATTGCAGAATGATTGTTCGTCTTCTTAGGGGTGCTAATGCTTTTGTGGTTGGAGAGAAGCAGGTCCTTACTCTCAGATGTATGCTGAAGTGTTTAGGATTGAAATATCGGGATGTCTACAACTTATTTTCCAGGGGTTCAAAAAGAATAAAAATATGTACCACTTTCTTACATCGTGCACAAAAATAATCTCTAAATGCATTCAAGACTCAAATGTAAGGCCTGAAACCATAAAACCCCTAAAGGGAAACCCAGGTACTAATCTCTTGGATATCCCCCGGGGCAATATATTATAGGACGTGTGTCCTCAGGCAGGGGAAACAAAAGCGAGCTATTAAGACTGCACCAAAATAAAACACATCTGCACAGGGAAGGAAACCATCAACAAAGTGAAGAGGCGATCTACCTACCGAATGGAAGAAGATACTTGCAAATGCTGTATCTGGTCAGGCATCAACATCCAAAATAAGTGAAGAACGTACACAACTCAAGACCAAAAAAACCCCAAACAATCCGATTAAGAAATAGGCAGAGGATTTCAACATCTTTCCAAAGACGGCCTGCAGACGGCCAACAGACAACACGAAGAGGTGCTCAATGTTGCTCATCATGACGGGAATGCAAAGCAAAACCACATGACATATCACCTCAACCAGTCAGAATAGTATCAGAAAGAAAAATGTCAAGCGTTGGTTGGCGAGAAAGGGATTCTCATGCACTGCTGTTGGCAACTGATGCCACCACTCTGGAAAACTCTATAGAGGTTCCTCAAAAAATTAAAAATAGAACTACCGTAGGATCCAGTAAATTCTACTACTGGGTATTTGCCCAAAGAAAAACGAAAACACTAATTTGAAAAGACCTACACACCCCGATGCCTATCACAGCACTATTTACAACGGCCAAGATAGGGAGGAAGTTCAATGTCCATCGACACACGAACGCATGAAGACGATGTAGCAAATACACAAGGGAATACGGCTCAGTCACGTAAAGGAACAACTCTTGCCATTTGAGCACGGACGGACCTAGAGGGCATCCTGCTAAGTGAAACACTCAGACAAATGCAAATACCGCAGGATTTCACTTACATGTGGACCCAACAGAATAAAATAAAACAAAAGCAAACAAAGAAAAGGGGGCAGAGGACGCAGAGAACAACCCGGTGGTCCCTAGCAGCTGGGGTAGGTGAAGGGGGGACCAAGAGGTACAATTCCAGTTATAAATAGGTCGCGGAGATGACAGGTACGCATAGGGAACCGAGCCGGTAACATCGTAATGGGGCTGTGTGGTGACAGATGGTGGTGAACCCGACCACGGCGAGCACCGAGCGATACACAGGCTCGTTGAGGGACACACGCACACAAATACAGAGATGGGACAGCTGGCAGGGCTTAAAAATTATTGAAGAATTTGGAGGGTATATAGATTTTCAATGTTCTTTCAACTTGCCTGACTTTGCGACATTTCCCGACACCTCATAATAATAATAATAATAATAATAATAATGACAATAACAACAACAACAACAACAACAACGACCGTAATTGGGGGAAGAAGGGCTAATGTGGAGGCTTACTCTCACATCTACAGGTTTTTCTTAGACCAAGACACTCGTGACTATAGGACTAGAGTCGCGATTTCCCCTGAATTCTGCTGTGCGCTTGTTTTTAAACAGAATCCCAGCAACAACGCACGTGAAGAAGCCCCAGGTGCCGCTCTGCTGGCCTCCTGGCTTCCTTGGCTGCTCGCAGGTGCAGGGAGGGCCTCAAAACCTGTGCCGGGAGCACCGGGCCCCGGTAGGAGGGAGGTGAACGGCAAACCAGCCCCCCGCCCCCCGGCACTGTGCTCCCTGGCCCGTCCTGCCTGAACCCCAAAGCCTCGAGCCAACGCATGGGCGGGAACGAGGCCCAGGTGCCCCTGTTTGCTCAACGGGGAGAACCAGGGTTGCAGGACACCTTCTAGGAGGCGACACGCACCTTGCACAAGGTTGCAGCTGTGCACGAGAACTTGGGCTCATGGAGACCCCGAGACACTGCCCGGGGCCCTGGGGACGGGTGGGCGGGGGTCGGAAATGAGGAAGCACTTCCTTGGGGCAGCAGGTGTTTCACAAGTAGGGGAGGGCCAGGGACCCAGAGAGCAGAGCGTGGTGGGGGGGCGTGCCTTCCCAGGTGGGCAGGTGCCCCTCGGGTGTGCATGTTTCACAGGCCCCCCACTGAAGTTGCAGGCTGTGGACGGGGCGCTGGATCAGGCCGCTCTGTCAGCTGGGGTTCAGAGCCAGGGGGTCTCCCCGAGTGGGGTGAGGGGTTGCACAGGACAACAGGGGCGTGGGCGCTAGCAAAATTTCAAGAGCTTGGATGCAGTCGCATGACGGCTGTTGGGCAGGAGGAGAGGGCGCCAGCGTCTGGAGACCAGAGCGGAGAGGCGAGGGAGGGCAGACGGACCATTGGGGGTGGGCAGGATCCTAGCCCCGGAGCGGAGGGGGAGCAGGAGAGCGTCCCTGGATGCAGGGCAGCCCGGCCGCCGCTTTAGGACCGACTAACAGCAGTGCCTGTTGGCCCCCCGCGCTCTGCCGAGCAAGGATGCGGCCTCAGCTGGAGACAGCGGCGATGCCACCAGGGCTGGAACAGGAATTGTGCCCCTGGAGAGGTCTCTGCGGAGCCAGGAGGCTGACCTGCTGTAGCCCTGCGCCCTCAT
This sequence comes from Canis lupus dingo, assembly GCF_003254725.2. Taxonomy (NCBI): domain Eukaryota; kingdom Metazoa; phylum Chordata; class Mammalia; order Carnivora; family Canidae; genus Canis; species Canis lupus. Next base: position 54,702,025 of record NC_064244.1, read on the forward strand.
GGCCTTGGCTGGAGGGTCTCCTTCCGGGGGTGGAGGCTCCCCCTGGGGGCGTGCGGGGCCGGGCTGGGGTCGGCCGCGAGCCTCTAGCAGCAACAGTCACGATAGCTGCGTGGCGTCTGAGCGAAATGTAGGAACAGGCTGTCCCAGCTCCCCTGGGAGAGACCATCTACCCCGGCCTTGGCTGACCAAGAGCTTCATGGGCTCCAGGAGGTGAGAGGTGGGAGTCACCAGGGTCGCTCTGGGGCTCCCCCACTTGGGAATGTCTAACTACGCCGGGGTCTGCTCATTTCTTTTTGATTTGGAAGATAAAGCGCACGACTTGGGGAGAACTAGCTGGAATGCAGAGAAGCGTGTGCCGCAGCCCTTTCCTTGGCACGGGGAGCAGAAGCGGCAGCAACAGCAAACAGAAGCATCTGGAAAGAGTCTCCACGAGGATCTGCAATTGGCCACGGTGGTTTTTAAGGCAGAAGCTACTGAAAGTCAGCCTTCCTGAAGTATAACCGTGTCCTCTCTTTGCTCATGGCGTCGACTTGTAAATTTTGTCCGCACGGGATCAACCGGGCAGCTCTCGAGGTCTCCTTGCCCTCCTTCCATACAGGGCACCCCAATCTTAGCCTCCCCGTCTCTGAGAACATGATGGCCTATTCTGTGAGCCTGAGCACACGGGCTGGGGGTCCCTTCCTGCCGCAGCGACCCACTTGCTCTGGCCTCCCGGGGGCCCCTCCGTGGGGAGGCTGCCCCAGTCGGATGCCCACCTGGGGGCGTGCTGGGGGCGCTGGGGGCCAGCAGGGCAGCTGCATCTCTACGAGGCTGTGAGCCGGGCCAGCGGTGATCAACGTCTCCAGTTACAACTACAACCAGCGGGATCAGTGGTGAGAAAGGCAGGAGTCAGGCTGCAGCAGATACGGTGGGGGGTGGGGGGGACACGCGACATACCTGGTTCCCACCACTGACCGGTGAGACCTCGGGGCCAAACGAGTAATCGAGTAATCGCTCTGAGCCTTGGCTTCCCCGACCCTGAAGTGAAAGGACTAGATGGAGCTGGCTCCCTCTTTACCTTTTGTTTTGGAACTTCATTCTGCGGGACAGCGCCTCACACTCCTTGACCGCTTGCTCTCCTCACCCTTATGAGGTTTCCACTCTTCCCCCTCCCAACCCTCCCCCTGCCCTGCACCCCCACCCTTGCTTTCCCCATTCTCAGCACTAATCTCTTTTCTCCCAATAGGCAACCACATCAATGTGAAATACATTTACTGTTAATTAAGATGTAGTATTTGCTTATTTATTTATTTATTTATTTATTTATTTATTTATTTATTTTTAAGATTTTATTTATTTATTCATGAGAGTCACACAGAGAGGCAGAGACCCAGGCAGAGGGAGAAGCAGGATCCATGCGGGGAGCCCGACGTGGGACTCGATCCGGGGACCCCGGGGTCACGCCCTGGGCTGAAGGCAGACGCTCGACCGCTGAGCCCCCCTGGGGCCCCTCATGTATGGATTTTCAATTTGCATGCGTTGTATTGCACGACAGGCTTTATTTTACTCCCAGCACTTTTTGACTCTGAGCCCCACTTCCCAGTACCCTCAGGATGTCGGGTGTCGGTCTGCACGGTCCCTCCGCGGTGCCACCAGAAGCACAGTATTGCAGGACGTCCCGTTGGCCCGCGTTCCAGCCAAGTGGAGGCCAGTTATTGATGGGCTTTCTGGAGCAACAGGGAGGAGGAGCATGTACCTTTAATGCCCCCCAAACTGTGGGGTCTGGGTCGGCAGGAGGGGACTGCGGGGAGTCAACGCAGTGTCGGAGCACCCTGGGCCCTGGGCCCCGTAGCCCGGCAGGTATGCAGCCTGGGGGCTCCCCTCCTCCAGACTTCAGGCCCCACGGCAGTGCCCGCGTGCCCGGCCAGAGACCGGCCTCGGACGGGCCACCGACCTGAGCTCAGCCCCCTTCCCGGGCCACCAGCTGGGCCGCTGTGTCGACGGCAGGGTGGGGGCAGGGGGCAGCCGCGGGACCCACATTGCTCCTCCTCCGCAGTGGCCCTGGATGGCCTGTGCCTGCCCCCAGGTCAGCCCCCCTCCCCCTGCCCCAGGAGGCAGACCCAGCTGGAGGGCCTGTCCCCTCCCGGGTGCGGCTCGGGGCAGGCCTCTCTGTGAAGTCCGGGGACAAGGGCAGCACAGGTGCCTCACGTGCCCCCGCGGGACCCCCTCACCTAAGCTTTGCACAGAGGCGCCTCCGACTCTATTCCAGGCCTCAACCATTTCTGCTCCTTTGATGATGCAAAAAACGAACAAAAGCCACAAGAAAATGTACACAACGAAAACGGACAAAGATGTAAACAGACACACATGACGACAGAGGCCTGCGGTCTCCAGCCGCCGTCAGTCTCCCCATCTCAGCTGTGTCTCTGCTGGTGCCTAATTTTCTCTTTCGCATTTTTCAAGCTTCCGGAGAGGCTGACGCCCTGGCAGGACAACGTCCACGCTCTACCTCTGTGACGCCTTCGCCGCCGCAAGAGGCGCACTGAGCCTAACAAGCAGGAAGGTTGGCCCTCAGGCCTGGGAGCAGCTGAGCCTTAGTCCCCAGGCTACGGTTTCGGGGTCTCCTGACACGGAGAGCCTGGGCGCCCAACCCTACTAGGGACCAGCTCCCTGAGTACCCGAGGGGGAGCTTCAAGAAATGTAGCAATGGGGCACCCGGGTGGCTCAGCGGTGCAGTGTCTGCCTTCATCCTAGGTCGTGACCCCGGGGTCCTGGGATCGAGTCCCACATCGGGCTCCCTGCATGGAGCCTGCTTCTCCCTCTGCCTGTGTCTCTGCCTCTCTCTGTGTCTCTCATGAATAAATAAATAAAATCTTTAAAAAAAAAAAAGATGTAGCAAAATAAGATCATCACTGCTGACGGTCACCGAGCCTCCTAGGCCACGTGCTCCTGCGTAGTCATCTCACCTGACCCTCGGACCGGCCAGGCTACTACCTTTTATAAACGAGGACACTCAGCTTCAGTCTAAGCAGCTGACCCAGCGACACAGCGAGTCATTAGCGGCGCCAGGCTTTGGATGCAGAGGAGCCTCCGGTTGCGCTGTGCGTGGGTGGGCTGGTTCACGAGCACACGCGCACGATGATGCACACGCGGGCCTTCTGGTTGATGCACGGTCGTCATTTTAAGAACAGTCTCAGAATCATAGGTTATTAGAAGTGACAGGCAACCCAGAGATGGCCTGACTTACCCCCCAACACGCACACGCACACAGAGAAATGCAAAGAAAGAAAAAGGAAACGGGGGACTTGACTTAGGGAAATAATCCTCCATTGAGTAGCATCAGAATCACCGGGTTAGAACACAGATCTCAGGACCACAACCACGGTGGGTCGGGGTAGGGGGGCAGATCTGCACTTCTGACAAGGTCTCGGCTGAGGCTGTCTGGCGGTGGCACCGTGAGCACCCTGCAGCCGCGGGGCTGCGTCGGCCGCACTGAGGACCGCGACCCGCTGCCCTTGTCATGTAAACGTGCTTAGCGATGCCAACGAAGCTCAGCTGGCATCCCTGGGGGCATGCTTACCGGAGTCCCTTGTTCTGGGGCGCCCCTCCCGCCGGGAGTCCTGGCCCTGTGCCCTGACCCTAAGGATCCGCGCGGCACCTGCTGTTATATGGCACAGCTGCCCTAAAACAGAGAGTATCCGGGTGTCAGTCACTCCCTGGGTCCTTCAAGGCGCACGCCCTCGCACTGCGGTTCACGCGTACACGGATGCTGCGTGAGTCTGGGAGGCGCCCGGCCGATGCACACCTGCCCCCCAGGTCCTCGCAGCGAGCCGCCCCCGGGGCTGCCTCGCTGCCTCTCGGTGTCGGTGTCCGTGTCGGTGTCGGGCCACCCACGTTCCCGCCCTTCCACGCCCGCGCAGCTCAGCCCCTGGGAGGTCCCCCTGCCACCGCGTGCCCTCTGCCGAAGAGCGGTTACATGACAGTTGAGGAAAACGGGCCCCGCACGGCTGCTTGGCCGGACAACACACTTCCCTGCGGCGGGGCGTGATGGTCAGGCAGGGGATGGGGGGGCGCAGGGTCCCCGCCTGGCCCCCGCACCCCGTCTTGGCGTTCTCCGGACCCACTGACGCCCTTTTCTGCGTGACCGCAACCCAGCAGCCGCCGAGCACCGAGGCTTCGTTCTGTAAAAGAGCAACGCGGCCACCTGCTGCCAGAGAGAAGTTCAAGTAAGTAAAACACGTTAGCCGTGGACAATTCTCAAGATTGAGATCCCCCCACTATTCACCGTCCACGGCATCGTAGACACCGGACACTGACTTAGGTGCAGATCCATCTCTCAGGGGTGAGCTTCCAGGCACTTGACATCATGCACGCGCGTGTGCACACACACAGGCTCCCACAAAGCAATTTCCTTCCCACCCACAGTGTGTTCAATCTAATGTTTTGCTAACAAATGCATGACCATGCTTGGTTTCACTTCCCACCAGAGTTCTTTGATAACCTCTGAAAGCTAGTTTTTGTGGTTTTCTGTGTCACTTTTCATTGATTTCTTTGAGCTATAATCCTTCCAAAGTGATAATTTTTAACTGAGACTGTGGGTTGGTGGTTAAAAACAGGAAGCGTGATGGGCACATCTGACGAACAGTGAAAATATGCAAGAAACTCCAGGGAAGTTCAGGACTTGATATTATTATTTTTTTTAAGATTTTATTTTATTTATTCATGAGAGACACAGAGCTAGAGAGAGAGGCAGAGACCCAGGCAGAGGGAGAAGCAGGCTCCATGCAGGGAGCCCGATGTGGGACTCGATCCCGGGGCTCCAGGATCAGGCCCTGGGCTGCAGGCAGCGCTAAGCCACTGGGCCACGGGGGCTTGATATTATTGATAATGGTGACAGTGCGCCCCGTGAGTCCCCCGGAGAGCTTGCCTGGAAAGAAGGATGAGGTTACCACCCAATATAAATGAACGAGGAGACACATGGGGTTCATCTAAAATCTTGAAACGCGCCTGGAGGCCCATGTGGACCCAAGTTCGAGCAGGATCACAGACGACACGGTGAAAAAGTCAGTGTCTGGAAGGTTGTACTCGCGCAGGAAGGCAGGACCCTCTGTCCCACGCGCTCCTGGATGCCGGGGCCTTGAGCTCTGTCCTGTACGGAGGGAGAACCTAATTCCATTCCTCTGTGTCTGGGTTGGCTTAGGAGTCCGCTCGAGCAATACAATGACAGAAAAGTGATAATCTGGGACTTTCGGAGCTAGGTCGTGAGCTCCTTGCAGCTTCCACCTGACACCCAGGGAGTGCTTACTCTCAGGACACCCCTCCTGAAAGCCAGGGCCACGAGGGGTGGGGCCATGAGGGAAGAGCACAGGTCGGAGCTCGGGTGAACACCCCTCACTGAGCTCCTAGCAACAGCCAACACACCTCCCTGGGCCGTGGGAGTGAAGCGGCTCGTCGGCCGACTCGGCCCGTAAATCCAGGGCTTACAGGCTGCATCCCTGGCAGGTTGCCCCGCAGAACTCAATCAAGCAACAGGATTATGTTTTAAGCCACAAAATTTGGGGGTGTTTTGTTATCTGGCAAAGGATAACTGGAACCCTCTGCCGCTTTTTCCCCCTGTTTGTTGTGCATCCAAGCGCACACATAGCTCCAGTGACAAGCGTACAGACCCCTCTCCCTTTGCAAATGATAGATGGAAATAACGCTGTGTTCAGCCAACAGCATGCCTTAGAGATCACCCCGTACCTGTCCCTATAGACCTGCTCGCTCTTCAATGGTGACAGACACCCATTGTCATCACCATGACCTACTTATCCAGTCCAAGGCTCAGGGACACTTAAGGGTTTGTGTGTATGTGTTACTACGGACAATGATTCATTGTCTAGGCTGCGGACGCTCTGGTGTAAAGTCTATGTAGAGGCTACATCCCTAGGAGATATTTGTGTCTCTTCTGCTTGCATTGTATGTGCATTTTAAATTTAATAGATATTGCCAAATTGTCCTCCTCCAAAATAAGAAGTTGGACCAATCAATTGAGAGATCTTATTTGAGAGAGACAGAGACAGAGAGAGGGTGCAAGTGGGGAGGGGGCAGAGGGAGAGGGAGAGTCTCAAGTAGAGTCAGTGAGCACAGAGCCCAACACGGGGCTTGATCTCACCACCCCGAGGTCACGACCTGAGCTGAAATCAAGAGCCAGACCCTTAACTGACTGAGCCCCCAGGCGCCCCTTCACCAGTCAACTTAGAGGTGTCTGTTTTCTGACACTCCTGCCACAACAGGGCCTCTCAGCAAAGTCCAAAAACTTGTTCACCTGGATTCTTATTCAGATTATGGATTTTATTATTGTGGCAAAAAATGAGCTTGATCCTTGATCTCTACTTGCTCTCTTGATATATCGTGTTTGAGAAACTCCCATCTATAATTGCCCCAAGCAGTCATTTTTGTCGGAATATTAAAAATAAATGGTATGGATATGGGAAGGATGCCTCATGGGACAAGAGGCAAAAAAAGCAAGTTTAAAGACTAACAAAGGTTAATGTGATTCCATTCCCACACAATGTGTGAGCTTGTTGTAAGGGGAGGAAATCTGGAAGTATATATGCAAAGTGTTAGGAAAAAGCAAAGCCCATCATAATTATAAACCATAATCAGGGACGCCTGGTTGAGTGTCTGCCTTCGGCCCAGGGCGTGACCCCAGGGTCCTGGGATCGAGTCCCGCTTCGGGCTCCCCGCATGGAGCCTGCTTCTCCCTCTGCCTCTCTCTCTGTGTGTGTCTCTCATGAATGAAAAAAAAACAAAATCCTTTAAAAAAATTAAAAATAAATCACAATTGAACCAGCAAATAAAACACTGCCTGAAATTTCCCGCAAGGTCCGTGTCCCGGCTGCTTGGGAAGGCGGGTGCTCTGTTCTCTAAGTCTGGACGAGGTGCGGGTGGAAGGGGTCAGCCAAACGGAAGAGCGTGCTCTCACCCAAGGCTCATGCAGGCCCCAGGTCTGGCTCGATTCCCCCAGTGACCAACCTGCTGAACAGCCTGTTCAGTAGCCTTAGTTGGGCCTTTCGGTTGACGAGTTTTCATTTGTCGTTCGAACTGCATCTTAAGGGAGGTCACCGTGTGTCGGCCTCCTCTGGCCCCGTGTGTGCCGTAAGCGACGGCAGAGCCAGCAGCTCCCGTTGCGGGGTTGGCTGCAAGGACATGCCCAGGTGGCCAGTGCCGCCTGCCCCAACGTCCCAAGCCGCAGCTTAGGCAGCCACTGAGCTCACTCAGATCACCACCCCCACCCCCAGGGTCCTGCCTCTGCATTTTCTTTCCTTTTTTTTTTTTTTTTAAGATTTTATTTATTTAATTTATTTATTCAGGAGAGATACAGAGAGAGGCAGAGACCCAGGCAGAGGGAGAAGCAGGCTCCATGCAGGGAGCCCAACGCGGGACTCGATCCGGGGACCCCGGGGTCATGCCCTGGACCGAAGGCAGGTGCTCAACCACTGAACCTGCATTTTCTTAAAAAGAAGTAAATTTTGTAGGAAGAGGCACATTGAACATACCTACTCCCAACAGATTTCAAATGAACAATTAATAACCGCGGAAGCCTACCAGCCAGCTCTTTGGCCTCGGAGCGGAATCATCATTATTAATACAAGTCCACACCAACAGCCTGACCCGCCAGTCCCTTTGATGGCCCTTGGATAGAGGCGTGGCCAGCAAGGCCCCGGTGGCAGTGGGCTGCGCCGGTCTCCGCGCCAGCCCCCCCCCCCGGCCACATCGCAGGCTGCCAGCCTCCCCTCCGGCCGTGGCCACCAACCTCTAAGCTTCCCTCGGGCACTGTCCCCTTGCCGCCACTGCCGGGCCCTGCCCCTCCTGCCGCTGCCCTCCCAGGCTGAGCCCGATGCGCTGTGGGGCCTTTGGGGATGGGGCTGTTCCCGCTCTGCACCCGCATCCCTGAGCAGGGGAACACCGACTTCTGACCTTGACTTGTTAGGAAGGCGCCAACGCGGTAAGAAAGTGCGGTTCCAAGGTCCTGCCACCTTTGATTTTATAATGAATAAAAACCTAAGTTGCATCACAGGCCTCTCGGCTGAGCAGTAGGCACGGAGCTCACGGGCCAAGGTCGCTCCGTCCTCCAGGCCTGGATGTCTGTGCAGCGCAGGCTCACTGTACTCCCCTCCACCGTCTGGCCCTAACAGGAATTTTTTTATATAAATGCTGAAAGCTACTTCCTGTTAGGTGCCCAGAGGATGATACTAAGAAAAACTATGGGCCTGAGGCTAGTTTCATGAAGCATAACCTGAAATATGTTTTTGGGTTAAACGTACTGGAAATCATCACCTCTAAGACGGTCACGGCACCGTCATTTTTAGTTCAATGTATTTCTTTACTGTGGTGGCTCCTAAACTTCAGCAGGCATCGGGTTCATCCGAAGGGCTGGATCTCAGTCGCAGAGTTTCTGATTCTCTAGGTTTGGGGAGGGGCCGAGAATTGGCGTTTCTAACAAGTTGCCTGATGCTCCTGATGCTGCTGATCCAGAGCCTGTGCTTGGAGAGCCACTGCTCCATGAGTCGTTATTATTTTTATTCATTAATAAAAATATCCTACAGTACAAAGGGTCAAATTTTGGACCAAACGAGTGCCTGGATCGGTCACCTCAAAGACAAAGGGCTCACAAAGTTGGCTTGGTCAACAAATATTTCTCAAGTTTCAGTGCTAAGCATTCTTGAAGAGCAACTGCAAGGGGAAATTGGGAGGCTTTTATTGTACCTGGTGGCACGGAGTTTAAAACTTGAAGGAAGAGACTTACTTGATCACAGAGACTATACACCATTTGAGACAGTTCATTTATGCTGATAAAAATTTGGAAGAGAGTAGAGAAAGAATTGGTTCTTAATAATTTGGTGTAGAAAAAAACCCCATCATTTGCCAGAATGATCACTGCATTCCCGGTGCCGGGGGCTATGATGATTTGCTCCAGCTGAGATCTACCTCTGGAACACCAGCTACAACCCCGAGAGTCACCCTTGGATTAAACTGATACGCAATCATTCTTCAAGACTTGCCTGCCTTCCTGACAGGCCACGTAGTTGAGTTCAACAGGGATGTCACCACCTCTGTGTCTTTCACCCCTGTGTCTTTGAGGGGGACATTCATTTCTGCAATTCCTCTAGGAAAGTGGCATTACTTTTGTATTTCCATCTTAGTAAGGAGGGGTTTCTACTAGGTCCTTCCTCCTAGAGCAGCCCTCACTCCACAGGGTAGAGAGCCAATCGGGGATTTGCCAGTTGCCAAATATTTTACATTCAAGGACTGGACAAATAGACACATGGTGGACTCATAGACCTACTGGCCCCCTTTGTCATTTAAAGAAAACAAAACTCCATGGGTCACCTGACCATCATAAGCTCCCCACTTTGACTTTTGGACCACAGTGGCATTTTGGGTCCCCAGAAAGGAGCGTCAGTTCAGAGTCGATGTACGTCAATTCCCAAGAAGCATGGGCGGATGGCTGTCGGCGCTCGAAGGAATAGTCAGAGGAAGACTCAACGAATACCGTGGGGCAGTGCTGCTGAGCTCTTTCTCAAGGGGAGGGAACCCAGTCTCCTCTCCAGTCACAGAGCTCTGGGTCTCTGGGCAGCTTAGGTCTGCAGGCCTGGTAAGAGGCCCCGACTCTCCGTGGTGATAACACAAGTCAGGTTTTTAGACTTCGGATCTGAAGTTATCCCTGTTATACAAACCCAGTAACATTTTTGTGGGAGGCTCATGCATTTTGTTTCTAGAGACACTATGATCAGCTTGCCATGAGCACAGATTCTTGTGGGTCAAGATATCCTGGTAATCCTTTATCCCTTATTGCACATTAAACACTTTCATCTTGTCTCTGTTTATTAAGTGCTTTCACTTTTCACTTTCCCCCGCTGTAATGAGGCTGCCGTAATCATACCTACATGGGACTCTGGGCCCTGGAGCTTGACTGACTATAACCTGATTGTTAAAAAGATGGAATAATACTAAATACCTATAATCATACCTGGTCCATAATAAGTATTTAATAATCCTTCACACTTTTGAGGCACCTGGGTGGCTCAGTTGGTTGAGCATCTGATTTGTGATTTCAGCTCAGGTTGTGATCTCATGGGTGGTAGGATGAAGCCTTGAGACAGGCTCTGTGCTCCGCGGGGGCTCTGCTTGGGACACTCTCCTTCTGCCCCTCCCCCAATTTGTGTGCACTTTCTCTCAAATAAATACATAAATCTAAACATAATAATCCTTAGCACTTTTTTTCCTGATGTCAGTTGAGATAAGTACCTAAGGCTTTTTTTCTCCCTGCTTCATTCTGTTGATATGATGTATTACATTGATTGACGCTTGAATGTTGAACCGTCTTTGCATTCCAAGAATAAATCCCACTTGGTCATAGCACAGGATTCTTTTAATATGCTGTTGAATTTGGTTCATTAGGTTTTTAAAAAATTGCTATTTACCGCATAGACAGAGTTTGAACTTTTGGAGTGAGAAGCTAAATCAAGGTGACTTTGGAAATTTAACTAAATTCCCTGACCTCTCTGCTCTGAGAGTCATTTCGATTTTGCATTCATGGACTATTTTCACAAAAGTGACCTCTCTGCCCTGCTCTTTGAGTGTTCCCTTAACTGCAGGTGGATATAGCTAGATAAATGAGAAACACAAACTGAGTGACTTAAAAGAAGAATTTTGAAAGCCTAGCTTTTTCTAAATGCCAGGCACTGTTTCAGCTGTTAACTCAGGGATTAAGAGCATGAAAAGAATTTCAGCCTAGTTGACCAGAATTTTTATGATTAAAGAGAAAAGCTGGCTTCCCTGGATCTTTGATCTAGCTCAGTGGGAAAAGGGGCAGACCACTCCGATTGCACCACCACTCCATCCTGGCTGCTCAGGGACACACCTGGGAAGGCACCTGAGGGGGTCACCTGCTTGCTTTCCCATCTGGAAATGAGGTTGGAGATTACAGGCCTTATCCCATAGCAGGAGGGAGGCATTTTCGGTGGGAAAAAGTCCCCTTGTCAACGAGGAGCATTTGGGGTTAAGTTGGAGTAGGGTTTACAAAGATTCCCGATGAGGAAAGCCACTTGGGGCACTTACACTTCCTTTGGAGATTTGGGTTCTGTTGGTCTGAGTAAGGAACTCAGATTTTGCCTTTTAGAAAAAGTGGCCCTGGTGATTTTTATCATCAAGTAAGTTTGGGAAGCCCTACCTGGAGCAAGAGGGCAACTGTTTTCCTGGACCTTCTGCTCAATATTGGGAAAGGGAGCTAATATAATATTTAAGCACCGGGCAGCCCCAGTGGCGCAACAGTTTAGCACCACCTTCGGTCCAGGGTGTGATCCTGGAGACCCAGGATCAAGTCCCATGTCGGGCTCTGCATGGAGCCTGCTCCTCCCTCTGCTTGGGTCTCTGCCGTGCTCTCTCTCTCTCTCTCTGTGTGTGTGTGTCTCTCATGAATAAATAAATAAAATCTTTAAAAAATCTATTTAAGCATGGAAGAGAGACATCCATCTGAATAAGACCTGTCCAGGAAAGGCAGAGAGCTGTAGTCACTATTTTGCAGAGGAAGAAGTTCATGGGGCCGCTTTGCATTGCTATAGTCATGGATGACAGAGGACATTGTTGAGGACCAACCTTTCTTCTGTAAATTGGCTTGGGTTTGGTTGCAAAACACAGCAGTTTAAAGATGTAGCTGTTGTCTTCACCTGGGGCACAGGGGCTGTGCTGCCGCCAGGGAGGAAGGGTCTGAGGCTGTGACCCCTGGACGCCAGGTCGTACCCGCTGCTTGTGCACCTTTGCCCGTGGTGTGATGCGTGGGTAGGTTTCTAACCAGCCCCCACACGCTCAAAACAAAAGGCACGTGGGTGGGAGAGAAGTCCACAGCGCCTTGAGCTCAGTGAGTTATGGGAGGTTGTGCGTCCTCACGGCTCGGGCTCCCTCCGGCGGGAAGGATGCACACTCAGCCAAGAAAGGCGTCTGTTTACTCCCGTGGAGCTAAGCCGTCAGGGACGTGGTGGGGCATCTGACACGGGGCAGGTACAGCCAGGGCCCCCGGCCAGAGGCCCCGAGGTCACTCCTGCCATTTCCACAGCCTTGGTTTTGGGGGGATGCCAGCGGGGCCCAGCGCAGCGGGAGCACACGAGGATGGGCTCGCGGACTCCGGGTGAGCGAGCAAAGGGGATGGGAGAGCCTGTCAGCGAATTCCAGTGCGGAGACCTCCCATCGTGCCACCGCGCCACCGCGCCACCGCAGGAGAAGCGTCAGGCTCCGCTTCCCAGCCCTTTATTCTTCTACTCAAGGTTCAGCCTCTGCCGCCACACTCTGTTAACTCCGGGGGCCCAAAGTCCTTCCATGAGTAACCGGGCAGCCCTCCCGGCTCTTAGGGGCGCTCCCAGTCCCCGGCCCTCCAGGGAGCGCGGTGGTCGCGGCGGGCGATGGAGCAGGCCGGCGGCCACGTGGAAGACTTGCCCCTCAACGTGTTCTCCGTGACCCCCTACACGCCCAGCACGGCCGACCTCCAGGTGTCGGATGACGACAAGGCGGGGGCCACCCTGCTCTTCTCAGGCATCTTCCTGGGGCTGGTGGGGATCACGTTCACCGTCATGGGCTGGATCAAATACCAGGGGGTCTCCCACTTTGAATGGACCCAGCTCCTCGGGCCCATCCTGCTGTCAGTGGGGGTCACGTTTATCCTGATCGCTGTGTGCAAGTTCAAAATGCTGTCCTGCCAGGTGTGCAGAGAAGGTGAGGAAAGGGCCCCGGACGCGGAGCAGACGGCAGGAGGACAGTCGTTTGTTTTCACGGGGATCAACCAACCCATCACGTTCCACGGGGCCACGGTGGTGCAGTACATCCCTCCTCCGTACGGTTCCCAAGAGCCCCTTGGGGTGAACGCCACCTTCCTGCAGCCAGGGAGCCCCTGCGGCCCTGCGCCTGGCCCTCCCCACTACTACACCATCTACCCGGCGGACAACGCGGTGTTCGTGGGCGACCAAGGCGGCCCGTCGACCGCGGGGGGCCGCGACAGGTAGGTGGGGCCCGTGGCCAGGCCGGCGGCCCTGCTTCGGACTCGGCGGGCGCTAACGGTGCATGTGCTCTGCTCCGTTCCAGATCCGGCCCCGCAGCCCACCTGCTGGAAGCCACCCCGCCGGGGATTGAGGTCTTCTCTCCTCCCCCGTATGAGGAGCTGTACTCCCCTCCTCGCCAGCCCACCATGCTGACCCAGGTGCTCCCTCCGTGACCCCCAGCTCAGCCCGCGGCCCAGGAGCCTGACCCCCGACCCCTGGGGGCGCTCAGATTGGTGAAAATGCGGCCGGAGAGGGGCAGCTGCCTTCCGGTCCAGCTGGACCTGCCCTGCACAGGGCTCAGGGGCAGGAACCTCCCTCGGGCCACCACCCACCCCTGGCCTACAGGAACGCACTGGTGTCTCAATTTAACGCCAGCAGCCGAGGGAAAAATCACTGCTTCTGTGACTCTGGGAGTTTCCACGGCAGCTGGGGGTTGGGGGGCGGGGGGATGGTTGGGCAGAGAGCGGGGAAGCTCTCCAGGCTCAACTGGAGGTGTCCTTGGACCTCTTCTCAGCCCCCTCCTACAGGGCGAGGGGGGGTGGTACAGATTCCCAAACACTTGGTTGCCATCCAGTGTCCCTTTAGGACTCTGGGTATCTTAAAGGCTGCACAGCATTTTATTAGTGGAATAAAATAAAACAATATATCCTGTTTTAAAAAAAAGGATTAGATAGCTGGCAACAGAATAAAATAATAACTGTACAAAATAAATATGATGGGCAATGACATAAATACATTCTTAAGTTATCAATGGGTCACGGTGACTCTTGGCAAGGCGAGAGCTCGCTGTGCGCCCCCAGGCCAGGATCTGTGCTACACACGGCTACCCCAGCCCAGTGACCAAGAACCTGGAGCCTTCTCTAAGCACCTGTGGATGAGTTCCGCGAAATGAGACAAAATAGAGATTCAGGGCAATACCTGGAAAACCACAAATCATGGAAACGATTTTTAAGGTCAAGACAAACTCACCTTCTTTATAAAAGAAGTTGGTGCTGTTAATCTTCCAGAATCTGAACTGTGTAATGAACAACCACAACCCATCAAAGACTTAAGAAGAGACAGTTACAACTATCGGGTTTTAAAAGAAAATATTTTCCTTATTTTCCTACCACTTGAGATAACGGAGGCTCATCCCAAGGGAGGATAGGATTCAGCAAGCAATTCCTAAAGATTTTGGTACCATATTTATATATGGAGTGATTTTTACTGATTTTTATCAAAAACATCTAGTTTTCCAAGGATATGATTAAAATATGGTTGGTACATTATTGGCATGGTTTGTATTATATCTTAGGAACAGAACATTTTTATATGAGAATTCATTTTGATGTTTGATGATAGGAGGTGATGGAAAAAAAAAACAAGATTCTGCATGCAGAAAGAATATTCATGAAATAGTGGATTCCTAGCCATCGGTTCTGGGGAGGAAATGGGGTGACAGGGACACAGTGGGGCATCACTGGCTGTGCCATCCCGGCAATGACACCCTGCAGGATTGCCTCCCTGGCCCCTTCCCTGCTCATCCTCACTCACCCCACAGCTTTATATTCCTGGATTTGGGTTATAATGAGCATCAAGGGAGGCTCATGTAGGAAAAAGATGTTAGGGAAGGGCGTCCGTGTGTGGGAGCAGGGCAGGTAGGACCGCGATCCATCCCGCTGACGCCGGGAGTCCCATGTGCAGCCAAGTGGCCTTGGGGAGTTTTATCTCCAGGCAGCAGAACTGCTCAGCGCCAACTGCCCCTGTTCTAAGAGGGGAGAAGTGCTAACAGACAGATAACTGATGCATCGAGCTCAGGAGCTCAAGGTGGGCGGCTGGCCTGCAACGGCGGGGGGTAGGGAATTTGTTCATTCAGTCAACGTTAGTTATGGAGTCTCTGCTCTGCGGCAGGATATGGGCCATCCAGTGGGGCTCCAACAGTGACAAGCTCACCCAACTTGTGCTCACCAGAGCTTGTGCTGTGTGCTCACAGGGCGTGCGGCTGGGGTAGGGGTGGTAGGCGGGTCTGTGGGTTACTCTGACACCGTGAGAGGTGCTGTGGCTGGAAGAGGGATCTGGGCGACGTAGGAGGGCCATGGGGGCCTGCTGGAGGAAGTGAAGTCCGGGCCCTGGACTTGCGTGAGCCCAGGGAGCACTGCTCACGCCGGACAGAGTGCAACTGGTGTCTCTTGAGCCCCGAGGGCTGTGCTGGGAGCTGAGGGAACAGTGGCCGGTACTTAATCAAAGAGAAGGAGGGACATGCCTGGGACGCCCTCGAGTGGCCGAGTGGCCGGCAGCCCCGGGAGGCTCCCGCAGGCTGTGTAAACTGTACTGCCGGCCGCTGCAGCCTCACACAGCCCTTCCGCCACCTGACAAGCACCTCCACCTGCTGTCTGGCTTCTAGATCCCTGCTCTGTCTTTATATGGGGGCTGCAGGCACCAGCATGACGGGAAGCCCACCGCATGGCTTTAGGATTCCAACGTCAGGCCCTTCCTTGGCCTCTGACCAGCAACGTCAGTCAACCAGACACTTGCCCTCTCTCATTCTTTCTCCCAGTATCTGATCGGGGAGGAACGGAGGACTGTGATCTGGGGACAGTGGATTAGAGTCTGTCCGGTCCTGCCTAGGAGGTCCACCCTGGGGCTACCGGTGTGAGAAGTGGCCCTGGCAGCCCACGGGGCCGTGTCAGCCTTGTCAGACATCTCAGTGTGTGTCTGCAGAGCAACTGGAAAGCCAGTGAGCGGCCTTAACGAGGGGGGCCCTGGGCTCTGGGTCTAGACACTCACCGGTCAGGGCAAGGCCTAGAGCCACGCAGGGTGGAACAGTGCCCTTGCCAGTGAAGCTCAGGTCTAAGTGACCACAACACCAGGAAACATGCTTCTCGTCCACCCTCAGCCGTCAGTGGGGCGCTGTGTGTGGGCATGATCTGGCCGTGCATACGGAATCCTAAAGAAAGCTAAGAGGTCTTGTTAATCAAAAGAGACAGGCTTCCTAAGAATGTAATGTTGTCTGGAAACATGTCCCAGGAGCTGACCGGGGCTGGGCCTTTGGGCTGGAGAGAATGACGACAGCGGATGATCCAGACAGGGTAGGACAGGGATTATCTGGGCCTGTGAGGTGAGGCCCGTCACCCCGCACCCTGGGGAAGGCATTACACAGAGCTCTTAGGGCTTCCTCTTTCTGCCATGGGCCAACAGCAGGATGGCCCTCCCTGCAGGTGGCTCTGCGTCTGCTCCCTCCTGCAGAGCTCTGGGAGTATCTTACACGGGGCAGGGGCGGGGGGCCCTTCCCGGAGATGCAGTCTTTCCCCCTCTTGCTCTGCTGTGCCAGGCATGGGTCTTGGTTTCAATTGCACTGAGTGGCTCTCTACTACAAAATCAGCCTTTTTAATGCCCTCCCCACTTTCTTGGCAGAGGGTGCGGCAACCGCATAAAAATAAGGCCTCTTGTTCGTGAAGAGCTGGCTGTGGGTGTCTGTTCCCAGCTTCTGACCTCTGGGCGCTCACCGGCCTTGTTTACACTGGATCCCGGGAGCAGGGCTGGCCGAGGCCCCACGTCCCCAGACAGAAGCTCCGCAGAGTGACCGTGAGGTAGGCCTCTTACCAACAGAGGGCTTCCTGCTGGGTCCTGAGCAGCGGTCAACGTGCCAGGCGCCTTCTGCCGCTCGCAGCACTTGGCCCTCACCAAAGGCCTCATGCAGGGCCCTGCACACAACCGGCACCCAGCTCCTGGTGAACGACAGGATGAGAGAGAGAAATGAAGAACTTTTCAAACAGATAATTCAGGACCACTCTGGTTCAACTTAGCTGTTCTGGTGTTTTCTACATTATAAACAATTTCAAACAAATACAAGAGTCAAGAAAATAGTACATAGAACCCTGTGTGACCATCACCAACCTCAACCCGTGGCCAATCCTGCTGCATTTACAGCCCCACGCACAATCCCCCAACTGGATTTTTATTTTTTAAATATTTTATTTATTCATGAGAGACAGAGAGAGAGGCAGAGACCCAGGCAGAGGGAGAAGCAGGCTCCATGCAGGGAGCCCGACGTGGGACTAGATCCCTGAACTCCAGGATCACGCCCTGAGACAAAAGCAGAGCTTAACCGCTGAGCCATCCAGGTGTCCCAACCCTACCTGGATTTTTATGATCTTTTTTTAGGGTTTTTCATCTTTTTATTTTTTTAAAGATTTTTTTCTTCTTTTTTTTTTAAATGGGGGTATAACTGTCATACAACATTATGAGTTTCAGGTGTACCATAAGATGCTTTGATATTTGTATCACCCAACTGGATTTTTATAAGGAAATCACATCATCCTAAAATATGTCATTGTATATCTTTAAAAAGTAAAGACTCAAAAAAAATCACACCTTTAGTATGTCTAAAAAATTTACACTTAATGTCTTCAAATATCTAGCCAGTGTTCAATTTACCGCGATTTTCTCTATTTTATTTTTATGTCTTCATTTTGCTTGAATCGGGATCCAAGTGATATCAGCTTTTTGCTTAAATGCATCCTAAATTTCTAGTTATACAGTATTTTGGGAAGCAAATTATTCATGGTAGCAGATTTATATTTACTAAATTTCACTTTCCAAATGAAAATGTTTTTTAAGATTTTGCACTTTGTATCTCCTTCTCTGTCAGTTTTCCTGGACGTCTAGGACTTTTTGGGAATTAGAAACTTATTTTTTTCTGACTTCAGCATATTACCAGAGATTTTTCTAAACACGGGGCTAGAAATACTAGATACATGAAAACAAAAAGAGATCTTTAAGTGACTGTTTACACGTTGAGAAATATCCGTTACAGAATAGTTTCAAGAGTATCTGAAGACTCTGACAACCTTTAGCATTTTTGACTTGGTAGGAAAAAAAACTTCTCGGGAAGGTTTCATCATTTTCGGGGTAAGGTCTCGATGAAAACTCCTCCAAACATTTCAGAAGTGGGAACCAGAGTCTCCTCTTTTAGAAATAGCAGGCAGAGGCGTCTGGGTGGCTCAGGTGGTTGAGCCTCCAACTCTTGAATTTGGCCCGGGGGTCATGATCTCTGGGTCCAGGAATCCTGCCCCATGCTGGGCTCCCTGCTGAGTGGGGACCCTGCTTGAGATGCTCTCTCTCCCTCTCCCTCTGCCCCTTCCCTTACTCACCCCCTCTCTCTCACAAATAAATCAATCAATCTCATAAATTAAATAAATCTCTTAAATAAATAAATAAAGGGCAGAGCCTCTTGCTGAACATTAAAATATTACCCGGTACAATTAAATTCACGGGGGCTGTTGATTATGGACCTCTCACCAATGAATTCCCAATTCTCCTCAAATTAGAAATATATGCATTTTCTGGACATGCCTACCACTCTTCCTTTGAAGGTGGTTGTGTGTGTGTGTGTGTGTGTGTGTTCACCTATACCCTCTCATAGAATGTGATTTATGGATTTCTTGCCCATTTACTACCTGTAAATCATCAAGAGTTTTATGTCCCAAGCAGTCAGCAGTTGGTTATAAAATCAACAGAGAGTTGTACTAAATAAACCTTTACTGGATGGCTCTTAAGAATTGATGACAAATCAGAACGTGAAGACAACTCCACGGGAATGATTCTCACCTGCCTCTGGGATACCACAAAGGTCTCAGATATGGGAATTTTATTTGTCTTGAGCTTTTAAGAAGATTAATAACCAGATGAACTGGGAAGGAAATCAGTGCTCTGGGTTCCAGAAATTTTCTTCTGAAACAAAGAATTTGTCCTCCAGCACAAAACTTACACATGTGTAAATCATAGACACAAATATGTGTGCTGGAGTCTGCTGACACACAAGGGGCTGAAAATAAAGCTTATGTAAGAAGTCCGAGATCTTCCTGTTTGAATCCTTACATTTATTACTTTAATAAATTCTTAAAAAAGGAATGTGTGTGTGCGTACACTTTTTAAATATATATATTTTGGTGAGTAATGTAAGAACTGGTAATAATCATTTCTGAGGCAGAGGATGGGAGACTCATTTTTCACTTTAGTCCAGGCTAATTAATGATTTTAAAAATTTTATTGTTCATTTCCTACCTGCTCATAAAATTATTTTTGGGGCATCCCGGGTGGCTCAGAGGTTTAGCACCTGCCTTTGGCCCAGGGCGTGACCCTGGAGACCCGGGATCGAGTCCCGCATCGGGCTCCCTGCATGGAGCCTGCTTCTCCCTCTGCCTGTGTCTCTGCCTCTCTCTCTCTCTGTGTGTCTCTTATGAATAAATAAATAAAATCTTTAAAAAAATTATTTTTTGAATAGAGGAAGAAGAGAAGCAAATGATCTCTCTCCATGTGCTGTTACTGTTAATGTCACCTTCTTGAGGCCCCGGCGAAATGGTTTCCATTGTCACTGCTGCTTACACGTCGACAGACAAGCACACAGGCGCGCAGATGTAGACGTGGTGTGTTTACGTGCCCGTGGGCACAAGCGCGCTGTGCTATGAGCAGCACCTTTACGCGGACACACACGTAAGGTCCCGGGAGAGAGGACAGAGTGCTCATCATCTGTCGCTCCCCCCCGTGCATGGATTCTTCACACGTACACGCTGTTGCTGCAGCCCCCTGTGGCTCATGCTCGGTGTGAGGCCAACCCGGGTCGGTGTCAGTGGCAGAGCCACGAGTCAGACTCCGGGGGTTCGTCGATCACTCCCTCATCCAGCCCCCCCGCACACCTTGGGAAAACTGCTCACCGCAGCAGCAGCTCGTTTTCCTCCGTACCTTCAGAGGTGGACCCAAGGGTGCACTGGCTGGCTCCTCCCCAGAAGAGCTACAGGATGAGTGATGCAGCATTTGCCACCCTTCGTACCCTTCGGCCCTCTGGGTGCTGTGCAAGGACGTCGGCGCCCACTGCGGCCCCCGGGGCTCTGGCTCTGGTCCCTCCGAGACCCTCCCACTGTCCCCCCGGGGCTCTTCCTCCTGGGCCTCTGGGACTGGCCTGACCCCACATCAGCCAGGAAGGATGCCACCACCCCCCAACAGTCTGAACAGGAGCCACAAAAACATGTGCAGATTTTTCCAGAAGGCAGAAAGACGGCAAAGGGCTCCATCTACCAAGCTCCAAAGAGAACAGATTTAGACTAGCGTGTGTCTGTGTCTCGTTTGGCCCCTTGGAGGCCGTAGCGACTCACCGGCGGGGTCCCCTTTCTGGTCCCTGGGCTCAAGTGACGCCCTGACTGACCTCCCGGATCACTCCATGGTTCTCAAAGTCTTCGACTCGCGTACTTGGCCGGCATTCCCTCCACACTGAACAGAGTGAGTCTGTCACTTCAAGGGAAGTCACTGACGCTGTGTTGCCCACGATGACATCCAACCTGTGAAGTGAAAATCGGAATTTCCTGAAAACTTGTATTTGTCATCACGAGCTTGACAACTCCCCCAAAAGTGGGCTTTATTTTTGAGATCGAAGTGGCACTTAAAAATGTGATTTTTAAAAAAATGTTATATAATGAAATGTGTCAACATTTGAAAGGTCTGTATAAGTCCGTGAACAAATATTTTCCACATGAGCACTAGGTGATTTTACGAAACCGCACGCACATAAAACACGTGTTCAATGTGCTAGATGGACCAATGGATTTTAATGGAACAGAGTACAAAATAGTCACGGATGCAATTTCAGATTCCACACTGCAACTAGCCGTTAAGAAACTGCCACGTGAGTTTCGGGATGGTATCAAAGAACAGTATCTATGATTATCTAAAAAGGTTTAAAAACATTTCTCCATTTTCCAACTCACACATCTGTGTGAAACCAGATTCTCTTCATATAATTCAACCAGAACAACACACTGCAACAGAGTCAATGCAGAAGCAGATATGAGAATTTGGCTGTCTTCTGTTAGATTTGGTTTTTTTTTTTTAATTTGCAAAATTGGAAAGAAATATCACTCTTCTCATCCTTTTTCTCCACATTGGAAAAAAATATGTTATTAACACATAAAGGGGATATAATTGCAATTTTATTTATATTTTATTTTCTCTATTTTTTAAAAGTTTGTTTTTTGTTTATTTAAGTAATCGCTACACCCAACTTGGGACTTGACCTTGTGATCCCAAGATCAATCAAGAGTTGCATGCTTTTCCAACTGAGCCAGCCAAGTGCCCCTGAAATTTTTATCTTTATGTTTTAATTTTTTTTGAAGGTCTTGGATCTATTTTAATTCTTTTCCAGGTTTATTGAGGTATAACTAACATGTAAAATTAGAAGATTTTAAACTGTATAATGTGATGGTTTGATATAGATACTATAATTTTTTAATGAATAAACAAATGAATATTTAATCTTTGTTTTAGTTTCTAATAAGGTAAGTCTTAATAGATACCACATAAACAAAAATTCTTTGGGTTTCTTAATATATTTCAAGAGCATAAACAATCTCCAAGAGCTAATGTGTTGAGAACGGCCAGCCTGTATTATTAGAGGCAAAAAAGCCCCAGTGGCAGTGAGCCCACCTAGGAGGTCCTAGCCTCCTTTGCAGTGAAGTTTGAGCATGCAGTTCTGGCCAACTGGATACAAGTGCAAGTTTTGGCACAGGGGTTCCAGAAAGACCACCTGGAACATACATAGGTAGGGGAATTCCTTTTTTGACTCCCTGCTTTTCGTCATTCTGAAGGACCACACCTTGTACGTAGTCACAGGACACCCAGCAGCCAGCTCGGACCACGAGAGGACTCTGGGAATAGAAGCCACAAAGATGGAGCAGGAAGACAGGATAGGTTGGGTCCTCGATGATGTGATGCTGCCTGCTTGTGCAGACTTCTTTCAAATCAAAGAGAAGAAAAGTTTTAAATCTTGTTTAAGCCACCATGATTTTGATTTTTCTGTTACATGTAGGGAAACCTAATTTGTTTCCTCCAAGTGTGACCGTGTGTTAACATTAGGCACAAAGGACCCGTCTT
The DNA here is from genome assembly GCF_003254725.2 of Canis lupus dingo. NCBI lineage: Eukaryota > Metazoa > Chordata > Mammalia > Carnivora > Canidae > Canis > Canis lupus. The sequence goes on from NC_064244.1 coordinate 54,723,984, forward strand.
TAGGTGTTTATATAACTATGTCTTATGTACTTTTATGATTGGTTTCACTCCCACGTCAACCACTATGTTAAGGTATGACACTGGGACACCCGGGGGGCTCAGCGGTTGAGCGTCTGCCTTTGGCCCAGAGCGTGATCCTGGAGCTCCGGGATCGAGTCCCGTGTCGGGCTCCCTGCAGGGAGCCTGCTTCTCCCTCTGCCTGTGTCTCTGCCTCTCTCTCTCTGTCTCTCATGACTAAATAAGTAAAATTTTAAAAAAAGGTATGACACTGAGAAAACATTATTCAGGGTCAGCATTACAGGCACTCAGAAATTTGTTCAACTCTTTAAACAACAAACCGTCAACTCAGGAGGCTCATCCTACTGGCAGGCGGTGAGCTGGGCCCTGGGTACACCTGCCCTCGGAGCCACCTTGCTCCAGGAACCAGCATGACCCTTGTAGCTCTGCTGCGGGCTCCACGTTAAGGTAACAGACTATCCTCAGTGTAGAGACAGGAGCACACAGCTTGTCACTTCGTTGGTATTTCTGGGGCAGGACTTAAATTTCATTGTCACCCTCACTCATTGAACCAGAATGGCCCAAATAAACAAAGAGGCTTCTCTCTCCCTTCTTCTTAATGTTGATGGGTTGACAAATCTCATTTCCATGATCAGCCACGTCAGTTATCCAGCGCTCTCTCAATACAGTAACTGACCTGATGGGAACGCACAGCTGGAGAAGGCCAATGAACCCCATCCACAGAACCACCTGTTACTAAAATCTTCTAAGCAAAAGTAACTTCTCATGAACCTCCTCCTTCCTGTTATGCAGAGTCTATAAGCATTGACTGGGAGCATCACAGGTGGGGACTAGGTGAAGGAGAGATGGACAAAAGCCTTACTCGTAAAGGCTGGCAGATTCCAGAAGGGGCAATGTGTCTGGAGTAACCAAGTTTCTCCCAGGCTCCTCGGGTCTGGGGTGGATTCAGGCCAGAACTGACCGCTACACAGCCTGCCGAGGATTAAACGTGATGATAATGTTGATCAAAAACACAAAGTCAAAAAATAAAAAAATAAAAATAAAAATAAAAAAACACAAAGTCTGGGGGCACCTGGGTGGCTCAGTCAGTGAAGCGTCTGCCTTTGGCTCAGGTCATGATCCTGGGGTCCTGGGATGGAGCCCCACATGGAGCTCCCTGCTTGGTGGGGAGCCTGCTTCTCCCTCTCCTGTTCCCCCTGCCTGTGCTCTATTAAACAAACAAACAAACAAACAAACAAACAAACAAACATATATCTTGATAGGGAGAGAAAGAAGCAGACTCCCTGCCGAGCAGGAGTCATCCCAGGACCTTGAGATCATGACCCGAGTGGAAGGTAGATGTTCAGTCGACTGGACCACCCAGGCGCCCATGAATAAAATCTTTTAAAAAAAAGCCCTCCAAAGTCTGCAGACTTGAGATTAGTAAGTCATGCTCCCGCGACAGGGCAAGGGGGGTCAAGTACGAGCACAGGTGGGATATCAGTGCTGGCGCTGGCGCTGTTAGCTAGGTGACGTCGGGCAAGCTGCTTAACCTCACCGAGCATAAGACGTAGTTACGTACATTTTCTCCAGGGATGCCGTTCGCTCTAGCAGGGGGACACCCATAGGCCAAATGTGCTAACACAGACCGAGAGACAACTTTTCCGTTAATTTTGCCCTACCAGAGTCTATCACTCAGAAGTAGATTTGTTTACATGTAACTAAAACCCCCAAATGACATTAACTCAAACAAGAGAAGTTTCTTCCTCTCTTCCCTATAAAAAGCTCAGACGTCGGTCGTACAGGGCTGATCCCGATGCTCAGGGACCCGGACTCCTGTCTTTGTGGCATCTTTAGTTGGCACCCTGCTTCCCTCCTCGAAGTCCTCTCATGGTCCACGGTGGCTGCGGACGCGTGGCGTTATGGCCACACGCCAGGAGGCGGAAGGAAGGAGGAGAAGACGGAGAGAAGGACACAAATCGCACCCGATTCGATCCTCGTAGACAGAGCCTTCCTGGAAGTTCCGTGCTGTACTTCCACTTCCTCCTCGCTGGCCAGATGTGGTCCATGGCTTTACCGAGCTGCAAAGGGATCCTGGGACACAGAGTTGTTTTTTGTTCCTGCTGCTTCATTACCGGGGACGGGGTGGCATCGATCCCGGGGCGTCCCCAGCAGCCTCTCCCATCCTTGGTTCTCTCCCTCTTGCTCAGTCTACATTCAACTGTCTGCTCAAGAATGTGGAACTTTTCAGAAAATGTGTGTTTTGAATCCCTCTGCTGAACCAGAAATACTAACTTTGGAATGTCAAGTCCGAGTCCACGGGCCAGAGGCAAGGTTTCAGCCAAAGACGCCGGCCTGGCAGTTCCCCGGCGGCAGGTGCAGTCGGCGGCGGCAGCTCCAGCGGTTCCCGAGCGCCCGGCGGGCGAGGCAGGCCAGCCTCCCACCGGGCCGCCGAACCGGGACCTCGGGGCGCCACACGCGGGTCTCATTTCTCTGCGTTTTTGTCGGGTTGTCATGTCCCCCATTCTCACATTTGAAGGACGTTAACGGTGACATGACCATCACAGGGCAGGATTTAATGATAGCGACATACTCAAAACCAAGTGCATTCATTCCAGAAGCTGGGATTTAATAACTTGAAGCGTTCAGAGGTTAACTTGTTCTCTGAGTTTTGGGGGGAAGGGGCGGTGGGGGGAGAAGGGGGAGGAACAGAGGAAGCCAGACGCCGCTGGGAGCTGCCATAACTTTTTGGGGGCATTAGTGCTATATTTAGTGCAATTAAGTTGCTAATTCAGTAAAAACTACTACAGTTCCCTTGTGGCCCGAAAGAGTAAAACGCAGCTGCTAACAGTGGCTGATTTATAACCTAGGCACCAGGGGAAATAAGCCAGATTCTTCTGAGGGCCTAAATCACTCAGCCAGGAGATCAAAACAGCATGCTTCCCCTGGGCAGAGCACCAGAGTTATGCAGCCTCCGAAGCCGGGCTTGACGAACCCCGTGTTTGCAGCCGGCCTAGACGCCTGCCTCTCCCTCAGCCCTCGGAAGGATGCAGGAAGTAAGAGGGAGTCTTCAAAGGCTCAGAGGTCAGTACCTACGCTCTCCTCAGCCCCAATCCCAACCCAAGGGAAACCATGACTCAAAAGGCAGAGAAGCATGTGGTTAGTCTGTGATCTCCCCTGCTGGCACGTTCAGGTCATTGAAGATGACACACGTGTATGGGCAGGGCCCATCGGAGGGGCTGAGAGACCACGCCACACTCCCCCCCCCCCCCCCCCCCGTGGCTGCCACTTACAGCAGAGCCTAATCCTGTGGCTCTCACGCAGGGCTGCATGTTAGAGCCACCTGAGCAGCCTGATGAGTCCCGATGCCCAGGCTGCCTCCCAGACCCAGTGAACCAGACTCTCTAGAGGAGGGCCCGAGATGTCAATGATGTTTAAAGTTCCCAGGTGACTCCAGCGTGCACCCAAGTTCAAGAACCAACGGTCCGACTCACAGAGACTTTGCTGTGAACAGTGTCCCCTGCAGCTACCCAGGGCAGAAGCTGCACAGACTTATGTCACAGCCCTTGGGGGGTGAGGTGCGGGGGGCGCGGAGAAGCCCAGAGACGTAGAGGACAGTAAACACACGAGTGTGCCTTAAGGCTCCCCGCCCACCCCCCCACAAAAGAACTGAAAAGGGAATCTGGAAACCACCAATCTGCCCAGGGGGCAAAAATGAAGGCACTGTATCATGTGGGATTCCTGGTTGGCTTACAGAACCCCCAATGTTACTTCTAATCTGCCCCAGTTCCTGAACTTCCTTTCTTGGCTATTTTTTAAAAAAAGATTTTATTTATTTATTCATGAGAAAGACACACACACATGGGGGGAGGGGCAGAGACACAGGCAGAGGGAGAAGCAGGCTCCCTGCAGGAAGCCCGACACAGGATTTGATCCCAGGACTCTGGAATCATGACCTGAGCCAAAGGTAGATGCTCAACCACTGAGCCCCCAGGTGCCCCCTCTTGGCTGTTTTCTAAGACTCGTATTTTCTGTAATTAAAACAGCAGCTCACACTCAGGTATGACGTCAGAGTCACAAAGCCCTTTTTCAATACCCATCACTCTTACCAGGGCACACAGCTCATCCAGACTCGGCCTCGGACCGCGGGGGCTGAACCCCTTCCTCTCAGACCCAGATGCCATTAGAAGCAGAGGACCGGTTGTCCTTGAGCTTCTAGACAGAGGGCTTTCATCTTTGTTTTCTGCTTTGAGCCGTCAATCCGTACGCAAAGACTTAGAAGAGGGAGTCTGCGGGTGAAATCAGCACCTGTGACATCGCAGCCTCCTCCTTGACAAACGTCTCCCTCGGGCAGGGGCCTCAGGCGGATGGCCCGCTGACCCCTCCCTGCCACCCAAACGCCCCACGTTTGGCACAAGGGGAACACTTGGTGTACTCAGGTGTGTGCAGAGGTGACTAACGCAGGGGCAAACTGTGCGAGGAGAAGGCTCTGGGAGCTGAGAGGAGGAGTGTGTGCAACGCTAAGTGGCTGCGAATCCGGTGGAGGCCCGGCCTCCATCTCCCCCCAGCTTGCAGCCCCCCCACCACGGGTGCCCTCGGGCTCACGCAGTCACCAGGTCCCTGGGCGGCATGCGGAGGAGCAGAGCCATCAGGGGCTGACGCCTGTAGCCGCAGCATTGGCTCCTCACTGGCTGAGCGACTTGGAATATAGCCCTGGAAAGTCCCCCTCGCCTGCTGAGCGCTGCTTAGCACACGCCCGAGGCCTTGACGGGAGCTTTGTCATATCAGGCGATGGTAATCCCGCACAGACCCCGGCCTGAGATGTCACCGCCTTCACCAGGGCAACCGGCAGAGGGACCTGGTCCCCTCCAGCTCCCACCCCCCCCATCTGATGGGTGCTCTGTCGACAGACCACAGTGTGTGTTTCATGGATCCAGTGATAACAGAACACTTTTAGTAGAATACAGGAAACTCTGAGATTTCATCTTTTTCTTTAAGGACATAGGACGGTGTCTAATAAGGTAGGTTCTGGAGTCAGAATGGGTTCCTTTTGCTCCATCATTCCGTTATGACCTTTGGCAAGTTCTTGCCTTCCGTAAGCCTCAGTTTCCACACTTGTGAGATGGAAGCGACACTACCACACAGCTCACAGAGACAGCTTATTGAGAGAGTCAGAGGATGTAATGTCCGGAACATCACTCACACCTGCTGACAACAGCTGATACCATTGGGCAGGCTTGGTGGCATCCCATCCCCATGAGCTGGGCCTGTGGCCCTGTGGCTCCCCATGGCACTTGCTGCCAACCTCAGTCCTGCTCAACCCCAGGGACTCCCGGAGAGCCCCATTTTCCAGGAGTTCCCATTCCAAAGTGTCCCCACCTGATGGAAAGTCCTTATGTCACTTCCTAGGGCAATCATCGCTCAAGAACATCGTCCAACAGTGGATCAACCTATCTCAACGTGCCCCATTAAATCACCTCTCCTTTCCAGTCGCTCCTGTGGGCAGACCGTGTCCGGTTTCAGCAGGGCTCACCTGCTTGTGCCAGGCCACGCATGCCATTCAAAATACCCAATATGGACACTTTCTCGAAACCAAGCGTGCCACCCCACAGCCTGTCAGGCTGCGCCACGCAAACCTGGAGGGGCGCCTGCACAAACTGGCAGCTCCTAGGCCTGATGGTAACTTGTACCCTGTGTGATGAACTATTTTGTGTTGACTCATGGCCTGATCCCCACCCACACCAATGTGACATCACCGTTTCCATAGTAAATAATAATCTTCAAATGGAATACAGCAGGAGCTGAACACAGAATACAGCCAAATGAGACAAACATGTTCCTCGAACAATGGATACAATGGTGCGGTATGGCCACAAGCCTATGCATTCATGTTCCAGATGACTTCCATATCTCAGCCTCTGGTGCTTCCATTCAACAAGGAGTGGGGAGGACTTGCGACTATGAAAACAATACCCCACAACCTCACATATCCTATGGGAGCATATATTTATATAGAGAGACATGACTCCCATTAGCTGTTAAGACTTATTCATGCGATCCTGCATCTGGAGCATGTGTTAATCCTCAACGTTTCAAAGTAAGCATGTGGACGTGAGTTCTCTACAGAATTTAAAATAGACCTTGGGATCTTGCTCTCGTTCACTGCCTGGAGCCCTCACGTAGCACCCGGGGTACGTTCTCTTCACAGCTGCCTACATTTTTACGCTGATGAATGCAAGCTCCTTAAGGGTAGGGGCCCTGCCGTGTAACAGAGAGCGTGATTTCCCGGAACTCAGCACGGGGCCTCATGGACAGGAGCAAGCGTGTACGTTTACTGCTAGAATGACAGAGCTGCCCAAGGGAGCAGAGAATCCATGTGATAGGTAATATCTGGGTACCTTTGAGGGCATTTTGTTCCTGGACTTTGTAAAAAGACGTTAACGCATCCCTCCGTTCTTGTCTCAGCAGCATGACATCACCTAGAGGTGATGGAAATGGAGAATCTCAGGCCCAGACCTCCTGAGTCAGAATTCCCATTTAAACAAGATCTAAATAAACAAACAAACAAACAAACAAAGATCTCCTGGTCATTCACAAGCATGTGACGTCGTGAGAGGCCCTAGCAGGTCTACACCACCTTCACGTCCAAGCTTGAGAGGGCTACGCACCTAAGATTCTGGTGTGTGTGGAGGGGCGGGGGAGAGAAGCCAATAATAACATTTATCGAGTTCGGGAGGAACCTAGGAGGGAGGTACTATCGTGATTCCATTTCACCAGCTGGCACCGTGTGGAGACGGACTCAAACGTACAGAGGGTACGCTCAGAAGGCATCATGTTACGAGCCCCAGGAACCGGGGAAATCTGCTATTCCAGTAACACCTTGGAAGAATTCCAACTTACACCAGATAGCAGCTTCTGACATGAAGCATTTACATACGGACAGGACTTAGGGCGGCCCATATTCCCTACCTCACATGAGTAATATGTGCTTATTGGGAAACAATTGGAAAATACAGATAAGCAAAAAGAAGTAAAAACCACCCAATGATGACAACATAGCTATTATTTTAATAAATATTGTTCCATATGTCACTAATATTTGAGCATTTATATGCATATGTATATACAGTCATACTTTTAAAAAATATTAATTTACTTGAGAGAGAGAGAGAGCATGCGTATATGCGTGAGCAGGGGAAGGGCCAGAGGGAGAGAGGCTGACTCCCCACTGAGCAATGGAGCCCAACGTGGGGCTTGATCCCAGGGCCCTGAGGTCATGACCTGAACTGAAACTGAGCGTATTCTTAACTGACCAGTCCACCCGGGTGCCCCTATTTGTACATGTTTTTAAGAAAAAAAGGAATCATAGTATCCACACTATTGGCGACTATCCCTATTTTATTTTATTTCATTTTATTTTATTTTATTTTATTTATTTGTTTGTTTATTTTAAAATATTTTTAAAAAGATTTTACTTATTTATTCATGAGAGGCAGAGAGAGAGAGAGAGGCAGAGACACAGGCAGAGGGAGAAGCAGGCTCCATGCAGAGAGCCCGACATGGGACTTGATCCCGGGACTCCAGGGTCACACCCTGAGCTGAAGGCGGCGCTAAACCGCTGAGCCCCCCAGGCTGCCCTATCCCTATTTTAAAATACCTTTAGAAGTTCAGATCTCTCCATCTCTCACCATCGCCCCTTGTCTGCATGTGTTTTTAATTCCCCCCATTCTTGAAGGATTAGCTCAAGGTTCCCGTCCTCCAAAAAGCCCCCCTAGACCACCCAGACCATGGTGGCAGTGATGCTCAGGGACGCTGCCAGCCGGGCCCCGGCTGCCTACGTGTCAGTGTAACGCGCATTCCTGGGCCACCGCAGCCCAGAGCAGGGTCTGGATGTACTCAGGGGACACTGACATCCAGCTTCTGCTCCTGGAAACGCTGCGGCCACAGCACGCCTCTTCCTGTAGGTTCGAGGGCTCCCTTGAATGCCCCACACTTGCGTCCTGTGTGTCCCGTCCTCGCCATGCGGGCTGCTCCCTGCACTAACTTGTCTGCTGCGTTCCCCTCCTCGCCGGCCGCAGCGGACGTCAGCTCGCAGCGGAGCCGGACCAGAATCAACACGTGCCATCGCCAACATTGTGTTTCTGATCCCCTCCGTGGCATCTCCAGAGCCTCGCCCAAATGCTGCCGCGCTTGCACTGGATGTGGCCGCCCGCCTGCCTGGCTCGGATGGCTGTCCCAAGCACCCGGAGCAGGCCCTTTGCACCTGCCTCTTACTCCATCGTTAGGGCACAAGACAGAGCAAGCCCTCCGCTGGGATCCCCTCAAGTCTCTGCTGGACTGGGTAGAGGCTGCCCCATGCCTTTGGGGAGCTGCACCCCAAGTCCGGCCGAGTGACCTGCACCTGGCCGTGCCCAGGTGGTCTCTGTCCACTCATTGCGCACCTGTTTCTGGCACCTCCTGTGGTGCCCAGCCCTGGTCACTGCCTGGGAAGTTCAGGGTGCCCGGCTCCCCCTGCGGCTTGGCATCGCCATCTCCCCTCGAGGCTGCTGCCTCCTGGCCTCTCTCACGCCTGGGTGTCAGCCTGCACCTGCGCTCTGGGGTCCTTGCTGTAATTAGCCTCCCCTTTCTACCAACCTGCGGGGTAGATAAGCGAGCGTGGGACCAACTGGCTGTCCCAGCTGGGCTTTGAATTTGGGCTCCAGCACTTGCCAGCCTGCGTCAGTGTCTCTGCCTCTCGGTGATTTTTTCTTGTCGTTTGAAAGAAACCCTCAAAACTCCACTGGACAGCTGAGAGTTGAACAGAGTCGCCCACGGGAGAGGCGTAGAGCAGCGCCCAGAAGCCCCGAGTATGTAATGAACTCGAGCGTGGAGACCTCCCGTCCCCTGAGCACTTGGCCTGTGCCAGATACACCGGGGCCGGCGGGGGGGTGGTGCGGGGGGGTGATTAAGGCCACTGGTAAGAAACGAGGCAGCTGTCCCGTGCCGCCTACAGAGAACATGGGCCGCCGTGGGCGCACGGAGGGGTCTGCGACTCAGGGGCACTGCACCCTGGTCTCCTGGGCCCTGGCCACCCCCGTCACACCAGGTCCTCATCTGGGGGACATCTCTGTCCAGCACCACAGACACCCAGCTACTTGCAGGGTGAGCTTCCGGCCAGCACAAGGTGAATCTTGGAACCTTGGAAAAAAGTGTCTTTTTTCCATAAAGCAGTCATTTAAGCTCCAAGAACCTGGGAACCAACTGAGAAACATTATAAACATTATGATCCAACGGCCTCAGAAGCAGATGATCCAGTTCCAGACGTACAGACTCCAGCCTGACGTATGGCTCCTGCAGACCTGTGCACATTCCAGGCCAGAAACCAAGAGGGGAGCCCGCGGGGAGGAAGGCCCACTCGGGGGAGCAGCCTGGGCCCCCCGGGGCACGTGGGACTGGTCAGGGCTCCCTGGCACTCATGAGCCTTCTACACCGGAGCCCACCGAAGTGCCCGCGGCTGCCAGCCCCGCCGCTCCGCTCTCACCTTGGCCACCCATCTACGTACCGCCAAGGGTCTCATGTCATGTCATAACCATAAGTGTTAGGTGGACATTTCAGCCCATTTTCAAGGGACAGATGTATGTAACCAACGCCCCGCTGGAGGAGCCCAGGTACAGAAACGGAGCAGCAGGGGCGGTGTGGGGCCTGCGGGCGATGGGTGACAGCGGCTCGCACTCCCTCTGGGCGCCCGGCCTTCAGGGAGGGCTGCTCCTAGAGCCCCAAGGCTTCGGGAACAGCTGCCGCACAGGAGGCAGGGATGCAGAGATGCAGAGATGCAGGGAGGCAGGGATGCAGGGATGCAGGGATGCAGGAAGGCAGGGATGCAGCAGGCAAGCATTTTCACGGGCCAGCTACGTAATCTGCACGAGAGCAGAATGAGAACGTGCGGCTCCTTACCCAACAATTACGGAGACGTTCAAGATGGTGATGGCAGCGCAGCAGACCACAGGCCGGGCTCCTCCTAGTAGGAGCCCCGGTGGGGCATGAGGCCCTGGGGCACCGCACATGTCACACACCTGTGTCAGCAGCCCTGCGTTTTAGGTCACAACATCAAATCCAAGGAATGGCACATTCCTTCATTTCTCCAAAATAAAACTTTGCATCCATAAAATTTGGGTGTTTCCTCCCCCAAGCCTGGGAGCCTATGAGAAACCTGGACTTGTGTGGTGCTTCCCAATGGCAGGGTGGGAAGGGAGGCCGTGTCCTCGGGCCCGGACGGCTTTCCTCTTTGCCACTGCTCCTTTGGCTACGTGAAGCCACGCTGACCCAGCTCCTCACCATCTGTCTTCTGGGCACTCCTGGTGGCTCAGAGAGGCACCTACTACAGACGGGCGACCACCTGCTACCCACGCTCTGCCTCCCCTTCCCTGGCCCTCCTACCCCTGCCAGTCTGGGATTGCATAGAGCCCTTTCTCAGGGTCTAGCTGCTTCCACCTGGTTGAGGCATGGCCCTTGACCCTCTCCTCTGAGATGTTTCCAGATTAAGGCCCCTCAGAGAGTCTTCAGGAATACACTGCTGCCACCTTGCCCGAGGTGGGAAGAGGGGAAGCAGACGCCTACCTCCATGAGGCAAGTGTTTTATATTCTCACCCTGTTGGCTTCAGAAATGTTGTGATGAGATGTGGGCCTCCTAGCTTCTGAGTCTCCACGTCCCTTCACCCTTTGCATCCATAGAGGACTGAGGGCGCCCGATGGGAGGTGAGGAGGGGTGAGCGGGGGAGTAGATGCAGCGGGACGAGGGGGAGACCTTACTGAATTCTGAGTCCCTTGCTTCTGTTGCTCTGACCTTAATTTTCCCATTGGTAGGATGGGTGGTGGCGCCTGCCTCCCGGGACGGTGGGGATGAGGAGATTCAATGGAGCATGGACCAAGCCCCTCTCCACTGTTAGCTCTCTCTCCTCCCGTCTTCTAACCTCAAAGCAACCCCAAGCCAGAGGAAATCAAGGAGTTATATAGATTTGGAAAACTATCTCAAGGTGTTCAAAGCAACCTGTTGAGTGAAAAGGCAGAGGACAAACCAGCCTGCCTGATTCCATTCCTGTAACGCTGCACACATATCCATTTGCACCAGAAATGTTTGGAAGGATATTCATCAAAATGTTAATAGTGGTTTTCTTTGGGTGCTAGGACAGCAAGTGATTATTACCTTGTTATTCACTCGTGTATGAATTGTCTTAATTTTTTGCAATGAATATGTCTTTTTTTGGGGGGGGGGAAGACTTTCAAGTGTCACAACACAGCTATCTAGGATCAGAGGAGTTAGTCTAGAAGATTTCTAAAGGTGAATGCATGACATTGTCTACATGAAGTCCCAGGGCAAAGATATGAGCATAAAACGTAAGCTCCAAAAATTGCTGCCCTCAGTATGACCTTGTCCGGCCTCTTTGAGAATCGCTTGGCAATATCAAGCCATACCGACAATCGCTATCCTCTGTGAGCCAATAATTCCACTTCTTGCTGGGTCCCCTGCAGAAACTCTCACGCACGAGCACGAAGAGATACTGAAGGGGTATCGACCACAGCCTTGGAAGCAAGAGTGGAAACTAGAAAGAATGCAAACATCCGTGGTCTGAGTCCGTGTTGGCTGCTATAACAAAATTCCCTTAAACTTGGTGGCTTATGAACAGCAGACATTTGTTTCTTACAGTGAAAGCCAACAGGCCTAAGGTGGTGGCTCCGGCAGATTTGGGATCTGGTGAGAGAAGGCATTTCACAGTTTTTATTTTTTTATTTTATTTTTATTTTTTTTCATTTCACAGTTTAGTGGCTAAAACTAGTCACGTGTCCCTGCAAGGAGTCCTCTTAAATGAGAATGGAGTGAAGTGTGTCTTTATGTTGCCATTATTCTTTAAAAGGGGTCACATGGAGCTTTGTCTAAACATGGGAAATCAGATTCCCCGCATGTTTTCAATCATTTTAAAAAATGGGTCAGAAAAGATCTTGTAATGATTTCTGGGTGACTTCAGTAAGCACACTGCACTCAGAAGCAGCAAACTGCTTGCCTGAGACGCCATTTCACCGTCCCAGACAGTGGCACCGTGCACTTCTGAAACTCATGTGGCAGAGCCGAGCCACCGTGGGAAATGGGTCTGGCTCCAAGTGTCTAATGCTTTCTCATGAGCTTGTGTCACTGTTCCTTCCCGCTATTGCCAAAAAGTAAAAGTCCACCTCCGCCTGCCCGTCTACCTCTGCCTCTGCCTAATCGTGCAGATTCACTCTTGGCTTTGTTTTTCATCACTCATTTGCATATGTTCAATTGTCACTAAGACATTCTGCAAATATCTGCAAGGCATTTTGCCCTGGAGGTGCTGAAATCCCTTGTCTCACAAATGTCACCTTCTGGCCTCATGCTCTGAGCGCATCAGCAGGGAGCTCCCTGTCCTGGGCATGTGGGCACCGCTCAGGGGCACGGGTCAGGCCAGCAGAGGAGCCCCTATGGGGACACTGGTGGGGAGGAGGCATACTGGAGGTCACCCAGCCAGTGAGCCTCCCCGCCTAGAGCCACAGGTCACTGTCACACTTCAGACCCCAAGTTCCATGTCTGTCTGCAGAGCTACCACTGCAAACCCAGAGCTCCTCCTCCCTCTCCCCCAGGCCCCAAGGGGACATGATCCGCCCCGCTGGAATCTGCCCCTCCCTGGCCCACGTCCAGGCTCTGCTCTTTGCATCTGCCTCTCGGCACTTGCTTCTTGGCTAGTGTCCCAGGCTCCAGTTCCTCCCACACCCAGTGCCCTCTGCCCTGGGCCTGCGGGGACCCGGCTGACTTCCCTCAGAACGGCAGCAGCTCCCCCTCCAGGACAAAGCAGGAAACGCGGTGGGCCCTGAGCCTTCTCCAGTGGGATCCAGACACGCGTGCCCCCACTCTGCCCTGCACAGACCTTCAATTCAAGCACGCCGGGACCGCGGGATCCGGGCTCCCAAACCCCAGCCGGGGAGCTTTAAGATCCAGGCTCTGTCCCAAGCCCGAGGGGAGACTCTACCGGGGAGCACCCAGAGATCCGCATCTGTGTCCGCGTCTAACCGGAGAGTCCGATGGTCGACAAGATCGGGGAGTCGTCTCTCCCCGTTCCGAGGACACGCACCCTGCCCCCCACGAGGCCTCCCCACCCCGGCCTTTCCTCGTTCTGAGAAGTACACACGTTTAAGGAAACGGCCAGAGCCTCTGCGAGAACAGCGGGCTGCAAAAGTCTTTCAGAACAAAGAATTAAGTATCTTTATAATTATATCCAGGCCTATATTTAGGCCGTGGCTCACATGGCCTCTTGAACTTCAAATAAATACCTAGTTTGTTCCTTGTTTAAACAGGTGTGGCAATATCGGGGGATACTAGACTTATCCAGGCAGGAAGGCAGCTCCCACAGCTGTCAGAAAGCACGCTGCCCTTTCATTCCTCACAAGAGGAAAAGCTAATTATACTGTCATAGAGCAAAATAAATGTACGATTTCTAGCTCCGAGCTCACTGAACCACTCAGGGCAAGTTTTTTCTGGGCTGCTCCCGGGCAGGACTCCGGGCCCCGGCTTGGCCCCTGCCCCCGAGGCGGAGAAGCCAGGGGTGGGTGAGGCCTCCGTGGCCAGCAGGCTGCTCTCTTGCTGGAACACAAGGCATCCAGAGGGTTCTCCAGCCCCCGAGGCGACATGGAGGCAGTGGGGACCGCGACACCAAGCAGGCAAGGTGCCCAGCGGCCGCGGCCCTGCCTGGGCCCTGCTTGCCCTCGAGCTCGTGCAGGGCAACCTGGCAGGTGGCGTGGGGACAGAGCGGCCCCAACCTCTGCACCCTGGGACTTCTGAATACGCGGGCATCCCGCCCAGCGGCGCCCCCGGCACAGCCCCCACTTTGTCTGCAGCCCAAGGGCGCTTCCTAGGCAGCAGCTTGCTCACCGCCTGCACCGCAGCGCCGGCCCACCGACGGGGCTCCTGGCACGGCGGCCCCGGGACCCAGGGCAGTGCTTGCGAGCTCCTCCCGACGACGGGCACCGAACGGCCGGAGGCACCAGCCGGGACTTCTGTCCCTTTCTGTCCCGGCAGCAGGGCGGCGCGGGGCCCGCAGGGACGGCCCTGGGCCGGCCTGAGCCTCAGTGTGGCTGAGCGCCCACGGCACCCACTGCAGAAAGTTCTCGCTGGTGCATCAGTGGCCAAGCACCGACCCGACCTAGTGTCGGCGGCGAGGGAGTGACGGCCGACGGCTCAAGAAACGAGTGGAATAAGTCAATCAGAGAAGGACAAACATTGTATGGTCTCATTCATTTGGGGGATATAAAATTTGTGAAAGGAAATAAAGGGAAAGGAGAGAAAATGAGTGAAAATATCAGTGAGGGTGACGGAACATGAGAGACTCCTAACTCTGGGAAACGAACTAGGGGTGGGGGAAGGGGAAGTGGGCAGGGGGTGGGGGCGACTGGGTGACGGGCACTGAGGGGGGCACTTGGCGGGATGAGCACTGGGTGTGATGCTATGTGTTGGCAAATCGAACTCCAATAAAAATAAATAAATAAATAAATAAATAAATAAATAAATAAATAATAAAACGAGTGAACAGGGTGTTGTTGTGTTTTAATTCTTCACATTGTACCCAAGCGCTCCCGTCAAATCCAAGTCCCATAAACAGTTAAGGGAGAATACCGATTTCCTGTTGTCATTGTAACAAATTACCACAAACTTCGTGACTTAAAATCATGCAAATTTATTGTCCCACAGTTCTAGAAGTCAGAAGTCTGAACTGGGGCTCGCTGGGCTAAAATCAACATGTGGGCGGGTTGCATTTCTTCTGGAGGCTCTGGAGGAGGATCCATTCCCTTTCCTTCTCCATCTTCTAGAGGCTTCCTGCATTCTTTTGGTCTCTTTCTCCATCTTCGAAGCCAGCAGTCCAGCATCTCTCTGACTCTGCTGCTGCCGCCTCCTCCTTTCACTTATAAAGACACTTGTGATCCCACTGCCTCTCCCCCCCCTCCCCCGCCCCGGGCCATCTTCCCATCTCAGGACCAGGACCATCAGTGTAATCCCATCTGCAAAGTCCCTTTTGCCGGGTAAGGCTACACCTTCACGGGTTCTGTGGATGAGGAGGTAACTCCTGGAGGGCCACCATTCTGTCTACCACGCGGGGACAGCTTTGTCACTTCTAAGCTTTTTATCTTCCAAAAGTTTTCCTCCAGGCCGTGGCACCTGCTCCCACTTAGCTGGTAGCAAATGCTGGCAGAAAGCTAAAAACATCATTGAACAAATTAGCATCACCAGAACTTTCGGAAACTGCCAGTCAGGAACTTCAAGTTTCCTCCATGTGTGTCTGTGCATCTGTTTACCCCTGGTCGACATTTCATAGCACAGGGCACGGCACCGGCATGGTTTTTGCCCGTGAAATTGTTTCTAGAACATTTGAGGGGACTAATCAGTGACGTGGGGCCCTGCAGAGATGACCTTGACAAGTCTGAGGACATCCCCCCGCGCCCCCACCCAGGGGCTGCCAGACTTAGGACTTTACAAGACGGCTCTTGCCCTGACAGTGGACCACTGGCAACCCCTACCCCCGCCCCCCTGTATTTCTGCCCCAGGAAGGAGAGGACTGAATAGGCAGCAGGCTCTTCTGTTCTTCAACTGACTCGACTTAAATCTGGAGTTTGCACAGGAAACTGGAACTCAGTGGGAGGTCTGAGAGGGTGGAGGATGGGGGTGCTTCCAGGCAGGCTTTCAAAACACAAAACAGGTGGTTTTCAGCGGTGCTGGCTGGCTGGGGAGAGGTGGGGAGGGGAGGGGTGGGTACCAAGTAGGCAGGTCTGGATGGGTGCGGCAGGGCCTGCTGCCTGGGCTGGCTGCCTGGGAACGGAGAGTGACAGGTGAGGGCCCCAACTTCCCGCCTGCCACTCCGGAAAATCCCGGGGCTGCCAAAAGGCGCAGGGAGGGATCTCGACTCTGCACTGGGACATGCTCCGAAGTGGGAGTCCAGCCAAGTTGGAGGCCCCTGAAGACGACCAGGGAGCAGAGTGGCAGGAACTCCCTCCTCGGATGAATCAGCAGTGATGTGGGCGACAAGGAATCCGAAGCCGTGAGCCCAGCCAGAGCCAGCCAGCATCAGCCAAGTCTGACAGGCTTTAATTAATTTAGGGTAAGAAATCTGCGCTTTGTAAACCTGCCAGATGTCTATGCTTTTGTGTATTTTGATTTCTTGTTTGTTTTTCTTTTTTGTTGTTGTCGATGATGTTGTTTTAGTAAAATTCTAAATAAGAAGAGGGTCACAGAGTCCTTGTCCTTTTCCTGGGAAGGCCCAGCTGGAGAATCAAGGACTCCCTGTGCAGCTGAGGCCCCTGGTGAGGTGAATCGTAGGAATGTGACCTATCTCAACTCCAGCGGTGGCTGCTCCTGAGTCTCCTGGGAAGTCTTTAATTATCTCTTGAGCACATTGTGCAAATGAGAAGAATGGTGATTTTAGTGGCCTGTTAGGCACAGGGAGCATAAGGGCAGACCCCTGAAAGCACACCTTCGCCACATCCCGTCTGGAGCATCCAGAAGGCCGGGTGACCATGCTTTTTTAAGTAGCTTGGCAGATGATGCAAAATGCCTCCTGGCTCCCGAAAGGCCCTTAGCTGCCCATTTTCTCTTTACCCTCTCTAGCCCTAACCAAACAAAAAATAAATAAAAGTCTACAGTCTTTGCAACAGACCTGCCTGACATCAATTAACACTAACCTCTGGCAAGTGGCAATCCTCACAGAAGCCCCAAGATGTTTTCAACACGAGGATTTTAATGTGTTCTCTAACGTATGAGTAAAGTATGAGTGTGCTAATGGCCATTTTCCTGACAAGGCGACCGACCAGGCTTGATACTAAATGGTGACACTAGTTAAGCGATCCTGTGAGAAAGGGATAAATCTGTGCACAGCATAAGGTCCAAGGGCCCCAATTCCCTGCACGATCCGTTAGACATCTGAAATCTCTCTTTCAAGCATGCAGCACATGGGTGTCCCAGGCCTGGCAACAGACTCCGTGTCCCGGAGCTCTCATTCCAAGCGATCGTCCGGGGAACGTCTCCACTGTTCCCACTCAAGGGGGGCAGGGGGAGTGGCAGCAGAGAGAAGGGCGGGTAATTTATCCAGGAGCTGGAAGCTGAGAAGCAGATTTGGTGAGCAAATACTTCAAAGCTCAGTAGACAAGTCCCATAAAACACAGACCCTCTGCAGCAACCAGGGAGTGATTTAAATCCACTTGGAATTTCTAGGAGGAAGGGGTAAGACTTACCAACTCTGCTCGGAGCCTCATGAATAATTTCACCTGACACAGGACGCTGAACCAGCACGGAGCTGGGCTGTATGAAGGAAAAGCAGGCTTCCGGCTAAGCTTTGTTACTCAGGTCTTACTCCTTGGACGAGGACCGGGTGGTAAGGGAAGCCCCGGCATGAAGTTCAGCATTCTTAGGCGCATTACTGTCCCCTGGAGAAACCTTGGATGGGACACAGCAGCACGGCTGGGGAGGAAGGACTGCGAAGGCGGGGGCTGCAAGGTACCCGCAGGCGCCCCCCCCCATGCTGCACACCCCCCCATCCACACTGCACCCCCAGGTCCACACTGCACCCCCCCCGTCCACACTGCACCCCCAGGTCCACACTGCACCCCCTGTCCACACTGCACCCCCCCATCCACACTGCACCCCCAGGTCCACACTGTACCCCCTGTCCACACTGCACACCCCCACGTCCACACTGCACACCCCATGTCCACACTGCACACACACTCCTTCCACACTGCACACCCCCACGTCCACACTGCACCCCCACGTCCACATTGCACCTCCTGTCCACACTGCACACCCCCTGTCCACACTGCACACTCCCTGTCCACATTGCACACCCCCGTCCATACTACACACCCCCTGTCCACACTGCACACCCCCCCTCCACACTGCACACCCCACCTCCACCCTGCACACCCCTCCACTCTGCACACCCGCTGCCCCGCCCTCCGCGGCTCCCCGTTACTGTCCGGGGCGGCCTCCTGGCCGGTGACCGGCTGTCCCCGCGGTCCTCAGCACTCCTAGCCGGGCGGGGGCGGAGCGGAGCGGCCTGGATGCCTCCAAGGTCCCAGGGGTGGCTCGGGCAGCGGGAACCCTCTGTTCCTTCCTCGAGCGCGAGCATGACGGATCCCTGCGACCCGGGTGCCCGGGGTCCAGGGGGCGCCCCGACCCGGGGTGGGGGTGGGGGTGTTGCTGCTCCCCCCGACAGCCGCGGGGGGCAGGAAAGGAGGCCCGGGGTGGCCCGCGAGGAGCCGGCGGGGCGCGGGGGGGGGGGGGGCGGTCGGGGGAGGGTCTGGGGGAGGGCGCGGGGAGCCCCGGAGCGCAGGCGGGCAGGGGGGCAGGGCCCCCAAGGGCATCAGCCGTGCTCCCCTTTCCCAGGCCCACCGCCTGGCCCAGCTCGGCCTGCAGATGCGGCCCTGCAGGCGCTGGAGCCTAGTCCTGAGCACTGTGGCTCAGGGTTTAAATGCAGGAGCCAGCTTTTAACATCACCTCGACCGAACCAGTGCTTGTTCTGTGTTCTCCAACCGTAGCTCCTCCATGCCAGCTCTTCTATGTCCCAGCACGACTTCCACATATCCCCATCATTCCACCCCAGGACGCATCAGTAAACTGCTCTCTTCCCTTCATCAAATCATCTCCCCTTCTCTTCTTCCCGCTTCCAAATTTAATTCTGGACGCATCTGAACCAAAACTCCCCAAAAGTTCTTCTAGGCTACAGAGCCCGACACAAATGGAAATGGCCCAGGAAAGGGGGACGAGGATGAGGCTGTGAAAAGTCAAACTGCACTTCTATAGTGGGTTGTTTTTTTTATATACATCATAGACATTAAATTGCTTCATAAGATATTTCATCTGTTAAAAAAAAACTATTCTACAGTGACTCGTGCTAATTTGTTTCACTGATGATATTTGAGATTTCAAATAATCTTTGCAGACCATGTACAATTTTTATATTAATTAAAACTATGGGGGGTGGTAGGGGCACCTGGGTGGCTCAGTCCGCTGAGGGGCTGACCTTGGCTCAGGCCGTGGTCTCAGGGTCCTGGGATGGAGCCCCTCCTCGGGCTCTGCATTCAGTGGGGAGTCTGCTTATCTCCCTCCCCCCCCCACCTGCTCATGCTTTCTCAAATAAATACATAAAATCCTAAAAAACAATCTAAACCCAGGTTCAAAAGGATTGTGAGCCATTGCTCTCATGACCTTAATAAACCGTTAGAAAAACCAGAAAGCTCCAAGAGGGGGAAACCAATGAGATGTTAGCCAGGGGGACTAACAAAGTGGTCCTAAAAACAAAGTCTTGGTCTTCCTCTTCCTTTCCTCATCCTGTTAGCAAATTGTGTTCAAGTGAGGAGAGAGCACTTGGGTTAGTCTGCTGCCGGGTCTTTCCTACTATGAGCCAGGAAACCCGGCTCCTGATTAAAGCTTGGTCTTTGTTCACCCTGGGTGAACACACACGCTGGTCACACTGGGCAGAGAGCGTGATCTGAGTGTGGCAGCACCAAATAGGACGGCCCTAGTCCTTCTGGAAACCGCAGCCCAGTCCTCCCAAGGCCTGGGTCTGCCGGCTGCTCCTTCATGCTAGGTCTCCAGTGCCTTCCAGTTGCTCAGTGTCTGCTTTTCTAGCTTGGCGGTGGCCCAAGCTCATGGTTTTTCGGTTTCCTTTCTCCTGGCTACTCTTCCGTTCTTCGTTTGGCTGAGTCATTAGCATCTCCATCGGAGGGTGGGCAGAAGAACGGGGAGCTTGGAACTCCACTCAGCTCTTCTTAATGTTCTCTCTAGTGCTGGGCTTGGTGGGAAAACAGCCACGCTGTTGGCTAAAATGAGATTTTGGGATTATCTGTGGATTTAATCTGGTCTTCTCACATCTACCATTTCCACAAATAATTAGAGATTACTAGATACATTCAGAATGTTGCATTAGCCTTAAAGAATTTGGAGAAAATCTAAATAGGCTTAAATACCATCTTGGAATCCAGAATGTTAAGCTCTATGCTCCAGATAATTAACATTTTTATGGACTTTCCCCCCTGCCCCCAGGACCCCGAGGCTAAAATCACTACTAGGTAACAATTTACTGAACACATTTTAAATATATTTTGCAGGAAGGGTGAGCAGAGTAGAGAAGCAGTAAGTGTACTATTGTTGCATGAAGAGAGAATAGGCCAGGCAGTATTGGCCTTTTGAAACATCTCTATCATCCGAACATATATTCTGATGTGGGAAGTTTGAGAGGATTTTTGTTATTAACATTTGTGGGAGATGGACAAGTGGAGGAGGATTTGCAGAGCCATGCCCTCTCTGTGAGCATGAGAACACCCTGGACACAGAGTGTCCCTCCGGAGCAGGGGATGATGCTTCCCCCATGCTCAGAGGGCTCCTTCGGGAGGGCAGGAGTACAGGCAATGGCATTCTCTTGGTTTTTCTTCTCCCAGTGGGAGACCTACATTAGCACTGACATGCAAATGGCATCCTATTATTGCAGGATAGTGGAGAATATGGCAATAATAGTATGTTGTGCTTCCAAGTGTTTGACAGTTTTCAAAGCAATCTTGTATTTGTTCTATTATTTGATCTTCATCACTGTGAGGTAAGGGCAGGTATAATTATCTCCATTTCTTTATGATGAGGGACTTAGCCACATCAGAAAGCTCCTAAAGAGCAGAGCAGAATTAGAATCCAGCCTTTCTGACATGTCTCTGTGATGGACCTTTAAAGGTCTGTACTAAAACATCCTAGTTTCCTATGTGACTGCATGAACACGCCTGCTGTATGTTCATTAAATGCACTGTACTCAAGCATTCACATTTTACACTGATTTAATTATACAAACTATACTCATGAAAAAATTGTGACATTCTAACACTCTTGTCTCCTTTGGCTTACCACTATTGCAACTCTGCCCTTTAGTTGTATTTCTCCTCTTTAATAAACAGGGAGGTGTTAATCTAGCCATGGGCAACAATTTCCCAAAGTCACTTAATTTGAATTATAAAATATCACCCAGTATTCACTTTCTCCCTTGGCTCTTCTTTTCTGTTACTGGAATCTGAATGCATACTAAGATATTCCCCAAAGGAATGGGTCAAGATCTCACCTTGCCAGAAACAAAAAAACAAGTAAAACAACTCCAGCACGAATAAAATATTTCATATGCATAATGACGATGAATTTTACATCCATAGATGTTTTTAGAAAGATTAATAAAAAACTCTCTGACATACCCACATGGCGATAGTCCGATTCATGCTCAAAAAAGCACTTCAGCTTTTTCCATCAACACCATTCATATTTTAGAAGAGTGACTTTGCAGGGGCCTCCCCAAAGAATTTCCTTAAACCTCTGCCAACCTGTGGGGAGAAGGAGTGAAGATATTACATAAATATCTGCATCGAGTTCTTGGATAGAGTTGCACAATGGCCATATATGGTGAAAGGTAGATTTTCCCTTGTGACTCTGCTCTTGGAGTATGTTAAATGCATATGTCTCCATTTCTGCTCTCAAGAAGCTGGTGCACAGATGTTTAGTATTGGGGTGGTAGAAACGCTGCTGTCTACAGTTTACATGATGTCTAATAGGTCTCTAGAATGTGCTTAAAAGGCAGTGTTCAGAATTAGGCCTCTAACCTTCTTTGACGTAATTGTCTTTCTTTGGAGGCACATCTTGACGGAAAGGATGAAGATTTAGAAAGGGAATTAATTTTCTCCACCAGGCTTACTATTTTCCTTCTGTACTCTATAGTAATCCTTTAAACTCAAAAAAAATTCAGCTAATTATGGATTTCTACCTGAATAATGTTGCCATTTGAGGGCTGCATGTCAGTGTTTCTGGTTTCTGACTCCCTGTCAGGCCAATTCTGGCTGATTTCACTCATGTGCTGCTGCTTTTTATAATCTGAACATTATTTCCACTCAAATGTTTCCAGCTTTGCAGAAAACCTAAAAATTTGAAAGAGGGAAAAAAACCCTCTCATAACTATTACTTGGATAATTATCATTTGGAGTTATTCTGATTTTTTTCTGCAAAAAGGATATTATGGGAAGAACATTTGAAAAAAGTGAAAGGTCTTAGTTTGAAAGCTAAAATTTACATTTTAAAAATAGAGCTTAGGCCGTCTCTCTGATAATTAAAATATGATTTCCCCTCTATTTTCTATGCTCAATGAACTCAACTGTTACATTTTGAAGTGTACAACATTGAGCCGGGCATTATACAAAGATGTTAAAAAGCTTTGAGGGGATTTTTAAAGATCCAGTTTCCTAGTACGTAAAATGGGCCCTGGAAAGACTTCCTGGTGTTTAATATGTTTTTTCCCTATCTTCTAAATGCAATAATCTCTAACCGCCACTTGATCATTAGAGATTTATATTCACTATAATTTATGTCAACTTATATCTGGGATTCCTTTTTTTTTTTTTTTTTCCTACAACGTTTGGCAGCAAACTGCTGGTGGAAACTAGAATGTTTCACATTAGCAGCCCTCTTAAATTATTTCTATGAAATAATTTACTGTGGATTACAAATTCTTATATGGCATTTCAAGTTAATGATTAGACAGAGAGATATATCAAAAATATGATTAGTCACACATGTACCTGACTTGCATGGTTTTAACTCTATGTGTGTTTCACAAGAATTGTTTTTCAAAAAGATACTTCAGGGCTTATATATTTTTCCAAGTGAAGCCAACATATTTTCAAAGGAAAAGAAAAAGAGATATACACGTCCTTATAAACTATCTCCTCTAATTAAATGTCTACACAATTATTTTCTGTTCAGATGGCCACTGACAGCATAGGTACTGTTGCGTACTCTGAAACTACAGGAACACACAGTGGTGAACACTTCTCGCAGCATGACTTAAAGTCAAGATGTAAAAGTTCTAAGAAAACGTGAGACTTTTAATGAAAATTGTAATGTCTCTCCTCTAGTGCAAGGAACTAGTCGAAGTGCTGTAGCCTACCCCCACCAGAACACAAAATGAAACGAAAGAAAGAAACCGGGAGCTCCTCATTCAAAACTCAGAAAGAGCGACTTCCTAACTCATTTTCACTTCTCTACATAATTCTTGTTAAAGCTTTTAGAGATTTCTTTGTTCAATTTCTTTGTTCACCCAGGAAAGGAAGACTTAGGAGGGTGGCCCTGAGAATTGGGTTAAAATTCTATTTGCATGGAAGGAGCTCCCAGAGCACCTCTTTTGCATCTCAGACGGATATTTCTTTTTCTCTTCCCTTCCTCTTTTTTCCTATTTAACAGTGGTTCTCTTGACTCAACTATTTATGATTCATTTCGTGAAAGTCTAGGTTTTCTCTGAGGGTACTATAATGTCCTACAGTGGTTTTAGAGACTAGCAGCAACAAGGAACTATTTTCTTTGGGGCTGTAAAAATAAAGTCATTGTTAATAGCTTACAACCTGCAATAAACTATTTAAAAAGGAATTTATGACGGCTGGTTATTATCCTCCTGAAATAATGTTGTTGCAAGTCTGTCCTTGTCTGTCATCTGCAGGAATCACGTGCTGGATCTCAAACAAAGGGTGGGTCTGGATCCACACAGAGGCTCATGGCAAATTACCCCGGGATGGCCTGGCCTGATAGTCCCTTATGCCCTTCGTCACCTTTTCAAAGCCAGAGAATAATAGCCACATGTGTATTTTATCCTGATTGCACTAAAAGGCACCTGTTTGTGAGGCTGAGTTTGCCCTGGGAATTAGAAAAATATTTGCATGGCTGGTAATAGCAAATGATGTGGGAGTGCCTCGGGGACACTGGGGCAGCAGCAGGCGAGGCTTTAGAAAGACAAGTGGATGCGTCCTGCACACACTGGAAACTACACCTCAACTCTTTTCCTTCTTTTTAACGTTAATTTAAGTCCCGAGAAGAACTGCTTCTTCCTCTACTAGCACTTTCTTTTGCTAAAGCTAGGTCTACCTGGCAAGCTCCTTGTGAGTCCTCTTTGGGATCCACAAGGAAGAGACGAAGAGAGAGCATCCTATCAGGCAACCCAGCCCAGCCGACCAGCCGAGTGGGGTGGGGGTGTGGGGAGCTGGAGGAAGGAGCATGATTATTCACTGGAGGCCCGATTAGTCTAAGGTTCAGGAACGGGAACGGAACGGGATTGTGATGTTGCACAATCACCAAAGGTGGAGGGTCTGCCTCGGAGAGAGGGCCACGAGAATGAAGAATAACAAGATCATGGGTGGCTGGGGAAGGACTGAGACGGTCTAGGAGGTGGAGGAGGAGGAGGAGGCCTGAAGAGGAGGCAAAGGCCTGCAAACAGTTTGATTGGTTTCTAAGAGCTGAAGATATAAAATCCCAGGTACTAAACTTTTATAATATAAATCACCATTGCCTGAAGAAAGTAATAGAATTTCACTGGTAAAGTACTAGCTTTCTTTATGAAAAAAAAAAAAATTATGTTGTGCCTGCAAATGTGAAAAAAAAAAATAAAGCTCTCCAAGAGCTGGGTGAATGTTGCTTAATACTGAATGCTGAAGCACAGAAAACTGGTTTTTAAATGAGAATAAAAATGAAAAAAAACCAAGAACCATCCTTCTTAGATCTTCATTTAAATATGCATACTCTAAAATACTGTGCTGTTCATTACTTGTTTCAGAAAGTTATCAGAAGCATCTGTTCAGTATATTTTGAAAGCCAACTTGCTTAGTTCTGTGAAGAAATGTCTGGGTTATTGCCTATGGAAAACAGAACAGCACACACACGATTTTAATCCTGTTATTTTGAAAACTTGGAAAAGCTTTGGTATCATCTGAAATGGCTGGTTTTCTTATTTTGTGTACTTAGATGAACATTAACAGTTTTTAGGAAAAAATGATGTAGATTTAGAAAACTGAAAATAAAAAACTAGAATTGAAATAATCACTTAATAAAAAGCTCTGATTTGTACTTGTCTCAATATAAGGGACATCACATCACCATTCCCTCATGGGATTAAAATTAGTCTCTAAAGGAAAATCTAAAATCCATGAAAGTAGTGTTATAAAAAATTGGAAATTAAAGACCTAATAGAAATAAACATAATAAAACAATACATGTCATCTGCCAAAGTAATACTAATTAATGCTATCAACCTGTTCAGCTTTCTTATACAAAATTTCAGAGCAGCCACTATCCACTAATATTTATGGAATGATGGCCTGAGAAGCAGTCCCTTGTCCTTCACTTAATCAACCAATGAAGCCAAAGCTGGAATATTTTCAACACCCTCCATCAAGGATTACCTTTAAGTGATTGAAACTGTCAATGAGAGCCTTTTGAAAGACTATCTACTTTTAGTCAAAATGCTACTAGAGGAATCATCCCTCTTTGAAGTGCTATGTATTAATTATATCCGCAATCATGCTGTCAAAATAAAATGCATTTAAGACACACAAAGAGAAGGGCTCCTGGGTGGCTCAGTCGGTTAAGCATCTGCCTTGAGCTCAGGTCACAATCCCAGGGGTCCTGGGATCAAGCCTCACATCAGACTCCCAGCTCAGGGAGGAGCCTGCTTCTCCCTCTCCCACTCTTGTTGCTCATGCTCTGTCTCTCTCAAATGAATAAATAAAAGCTTTTAAAAAAAAGGCACAGGAAGAGAATTTCTTGATTAAATATAGAAGAAAAACAGAAGATGGTGTTCATTTTGTACCACACTCTTATTCCATGATTATCTGTAAAGAGCTGGAGTAAAAGAGACTCAGATGAGTGGCCGTCTGGTCAAAAGATGGAAACTGATATGTTTAGCCATTGAAAATTTATAAGATCTTGTCACTGTTCTGGAAAAATAAAATCCAATAAAAAATACAGTTTTCTAAAATGTTTTTCTAATTATCACCTTGGCTCTCTGTGGTTCTGCAAATACAAATAAATAGAAAGCTAAGTTCTTCATTTCTTCCCAACTCCCAGCTTGGCTACAAAACTCCTAAATGAAAACACAGTTTTCTGGTGTTGTCAAAGTCAGGCGTGGTGAAGAACAGGGATGTAAGGATTCCAGGGAGGCTGGGGAGGAGCGCAGGGGACAGAAGGAGCCATCAGGGGCGCACTGGAGCACGCTCCTTTGTTGCTCCACTTGCCACACTCTTCACTATTTCGGAGAAGTGGAGCTGCTAATGTTGGTTCGACACAGCAACACAGCGAGAAGCACTGAGCTTGGCTATCGCCAGCGTCACCAATGCTCCTTGGTAGCAAGAAAACGCTGAAGTGAGCAGTTGTTGAATCATAAAATATTAGAGCTGGAGAGCACATTAAAGTGGTCTGAGTACCGTTTCCAGCGATGTAGGGGTGAAAATGGAACTGAAGTGACTCTTGACTCTCAATCCACAGTTGTTTAGAAAGGAAATATCACAAATTGTTCTAGCCAAAGATTATAGATTTTAACACATTTTGTAAGATCTACACCTAAATATTTCATGGTTTTCTGTATCATAAATTAGAGTGCAACTCCCTAGAGTCCCAAATTAAGCATGGAGCGCTCGTGGCACTCTGAGCCACAGAGACCAGTGTTGTCCAATACAATCACAATGGGAGGCACACACGCCATTTAAAACTTTATGGTACCTACACTGCTTTTAAAAAAAAAAAAAAAGAGAGAGAGAGCGAGCACTGGTGGTGGTGAGGGGGCGGGCAGATGGAGAGGGAGAGAGACTCCTCAGCAGGCCCCACGCCCAGCATGGAGCCTTATGTGGGATCAATCTCAGGGTCGTGAGGATCATGACCTGAGCCAAAATCAAAAGTCAGATGCTCAACTGATGAAGCCACTCAGGCGCTCCCTGGTAGCCATTGTCAAAAGTAAAAAAAAAAAAACTGACATTAATATTTATAATTGTGTATTGGCTATTTATTGCTGTGTAACAAATTACCCCCAAACCTTGCCTGACCCACACATTTATTATCTTATAGTTGCTGTGGATGTGTGGTTTAGCTGGATCATTTCTGGCTCAGGGCTTCTCCTCGGTTTGCAGTCAAGCTCTTGGCTGGTCTACACTGACTGAGGCAGGAGAGTCGCTTCCAAAAAGTGTTACTCACATGGCTGACACTTGGTGCTGGCTGTTGGCTGGTGTGCCTCTGTTCTCCACATGACTCCTCTCCTCCGGGGCCTCGCATCCGCATATGGCATCCTCAGCATGACAGTCTGTCCTTCACTGGGGACAGGGCTCTAAAAGAGAGGAGAGGAGGCAAGCTAATGTGGGGGAGAAGGAGCACCCAAGACGGAGCTGCATTTTGTAGATTTTGTAATCTAATCTCAGAAGTTCTAGTCTATCACTCCTGCCATATTTTTTTGGTTAGAACTGACCTAGTGAGTCCAGCCTACATTCTCTGGGAGGGAATTACACATATGGGTGATTGAGAGTCATCTTAAAGATAGTGTACCACAAATCTATTTTAATTACACCAATATACCTAAAGCATTATTTATAATATTGCTGTATAATTAACATACAAACTATTGAGATATCTTATATTTTTTCATAAAAAGCCTTCAAAATCTAGCATGTATCTTATACTTACACTACATATCAATTGGACTGTGGCTCGTGGATACAAGAGCACAGCACGTGTCCAGATCTCTGTAGCCACCTAAAGACCCAAAGACCCTAACAAAGGGCTTCTTCACCAGGAACTGAAAAATATATGTGATTTATCATATCTGTATCGAGTACTTATCATGTTCCAGGTGTGGTGCTAAGTATAGGGAACCCCAAATCAGTAAATCATCGTGCCTGCCCTAAGGGAACTCAGCCAGGCAGATGAGAAGCTAAATACTAAATACTCATCAACCATTCTGGGTCCACTTTAGGGAGCTCTAACCTGTGATGGGTCTTAGAATGAAGCAGAACTCGGTCTCTCTCCATTCCTTGTGAAGGTGGATGACGCTGAGTCTTTCTGGGCCAGCAAAAACTTCTGACAACGACCATACCCATCATTCACCCCCGGGGCCCAACCTGAGGCTATGTCTCCAGGCCTAAGCTGGAGCCCATATGTTGGCCTAAAATCTGATTTGCCTTGGACATGGAGCAAATTAAATATTTGTTTAACTCAGAACATTGTAATTTCCACTATTCTCCATAAGCAAGGGGAAGGGAGATGTAGGGAGCACCTTAACTTTTTCAGGTTTCTCAGCTGCTTTGGAGATACGTGGCATAGTCGCACCAAGCTTCGTATAAATGCAACTAAATTTATATGGAAAAAAGTCCTTAATTATCTTATCAGCTATGAATGGATTTGGCAACAGGGAACATTATTTTTAGTACTATTCTCTGTCCTAACCCTGACCATGCAAATTTCTTTGCTTTTGCAGAATGAGCATATGTATTTGACTTGAATCTTTTCTCACAGTTTATGTCCTAGTCTATTTGTGTTTTTATAAGCATAACATTGTGCAGCCAGGATCTATCAAAGGAGCTTCCCATCTCCCCAAACAGCTTTCTATTAATGGTCATATACCTGGCAGTCCAGTTAAAGACTTCTGGGTTGCATATGGGGGAAATGCAATATAATTTTCATTAGTGGAGGGGAAGGCAGTTTTCTGAGTGGTTTTTCTACCAATGTAAATAGCAGTCAGTTATTTTCAAGTTAGAGGAAAATTCATGCCTATCCCAGTTTCATTCAGATGGGGTCTGGGAAAATGGTCTTGTATCCTTTCTTTCTTTTCTTCATAAAAATATTGTTTAGAGGAAAAAAACTGTGTGAAGACAGTTTCAAATAAAGGACTACATGTCTTTCTTACACATAAAACTTATTTCCAAGTTTTTATCATATATATATATGCATATATATATGCACTATTTCATAGCTCTAGTAGCTATATCTTTATAGGTTATAGTAACTGTATCTTTAAAATGTCTTTGTTCCATATTCAAACACCTGATGACACATCTCATTTCTGTGCCTAATAATGTCATGATTTTAGGTGAGCTGCCATAGGCTGAGGCTCAACCATTCACCCTGGAAAAACATTCAGGAGGTCTGGGACATAGAAAAACCCCTAAAGCTGTTCAGCTGGAATTTGAGGGGTGAGAGTAAAGCTTCTGTTCTGTGTAAATCTGTCCAGATTTAGTGTTTTACAGTATCAGGCACTCCTCTAGGAGCCAAGAACTGACTCCGCCTAAAGACCCTTGCAGGAAGAGAAATTCCCTATACCCTGAAGTCAGCTTACATTAGAGAAATACACGAATTTTAAACATTCCATTGTAGATACAACATATGCGCATCTTTTTTTTTTTTTTTCACATGTAGAGTAGCTCCATCTAAAAGCAACAGTTTGCTCCTGTTTTGGAGATTCTAAATAAAGGAAAATAGTATTTTAATTAGCCTTTGGGGGAAAGTCCGCAGGACTCTGCTGAGTTTCAGAATGCAAACTTAAGTCCACAGCATCCACTGCAGCAAACACATGTGCATCCATCCACGTCCAGACGATACAGCAG
Source organism: Canis lupus dingo (assembly GCF_003254725.2). Lineage (NCBI taxonomy): Eukaryota > Metazoa > Chordata > Mammalia > Carnivora > Canidae > Canis > Canis lupus. Next base: position 54,753,435 of record NC_064244.1, read on the forward strand.
GCAAGTGCATAAGGTGCATAGGGACAGTGGCAAAAATACCCCTATTTTTCTTTTTTTTCCCCTTTTTTTCTCGATTATAGCTTTGGTTGAGATTTATTCTAACACTATCCCAGAAAAGAAAACTTTCACTGCCGTAGCAGCACGAGCACTATAAAGGATGGGGTGTGTGCAGCTCTCTGAAGACTACTTTAGCCTTCTCCATCCCAATTTTGATTTTGCCTCTTAGAAGGAGAAGCTGAGTTCCTCGGCTAAACCGCTAAGCTTGAGATCTGATTTAAAACTGGAGCTTAGGGTGTTTGGGGGGTGCGGGCGGCTGCCAGCAGGGTCCCAGGGCCTCCGGGTCCCTGGAAGGGTTGTGTGGCCAGTTCATGTGGGGGGGATTCCCATCCCAAGGAAGATCTTGTCCAGCCCCGCAGGCCCACCGCGAGGCCACCTCAGAAGTGCGCCCCCGGGGAGAGGGGGACATGGGTGCGGCTCCAGTGCGATGCCCACAGTGCGGCCTCCTCCCGAGACCCGGGGGCACGGGGTCAGGAGGGGCGGGAGCCGGTCAGGCCCCCGCTCCTGGCGGGGCTGCTCACACCCGGCCCTCCCCGCTCAGGCCGATGAGACTGACTTTCTTAAAAAAAAAAAAAAAAAAAAAAGTCCCAACCTGGAGGACATTTGTGCCGCGCAGCCTGTCCCCCTGCTCACGTAGCGCTTCCACACGGGCCTTGGGGGCAGCCGGTGTCCACGGGGCCGGGCGTGGGGCAGGGGCGGCAGGGACATGTGGGCAACACGAGGACCACCCGGAGCCCAGGGCGCACTGAGCGTCAGACTCCGGGGGCAGGCTCCGGGTCCCTGCCGTCCCCCGGCCCTGCGGTCCTCAGGGCGGCGGGCGCCAGTCATCCTGGGCTGGGGCTGCGCTCCTCCAGGTGCTCTTCCCTGAGGCGGCGGCGGCAGCCAGGCTCACACTCCCCGCGGCGGCCCGAAACCCGCACTGCTGGACCCGCACCTGCTGGACCCGGACCGCTGACCCGCATCGCTGGACCCGCACCAGGACCGCTGGGTCCGGACCTGTTGGACCCGGACCACTGACCTGCACCGCTGGACCCAGACCGCTGGGCCTGCACCACTGGACCCACACTGCTGGGCCTGGACCGCTGGGCCCGGACCTGCTGGACCCGGACTGCTGAACCCGCACCACTGGACCCACACTGCTGGACCCGGACAGCTGGACGCGGACTGCTGGGCCCGCACCGCTGGACCCGCACCGCTGGGCCCGCATCACTGGACCTGGACCACTGGGTCCGGACCTGCTGGACCCGGACCACTGACCTGCACCGCTGGACCCAGACCGCTGGGCCCAGACCGCTGGACCCGCACCGCTGGGCATGGACCGCTGGGCCCGGACCTGCTGGACCCGGACCACTGACCTGTACCGCTGGACCTGGACCGCTGGACCTGCACAGCTGGGCCTGCACCTCTGGACCCGCACTGCTGGGCCCACACTGCTGGACCTGGACCGCTGGGTTCGGACCTGCTGGACCTGGACCACTGACCTGCACCGCTGGACCCGGACCTGCTGGACCCGGACCACTGACCCGCACTGCTGGACCTGCACCGCTGGACCTGGACCTCTGGACCTGCACCGCTGGACCCGCACCTCTGGACCCGGACTGCTGGACCCGGACTGCTGGACCCGCACCACCGGACCACTGGACCTGCACCACTGGACCCGGACTGCTGGACCCAGACTGCTGGGCCTGCACCACTGGACCCAGACCTGCTAGACCCGGACTGTTGGACCCAGACCGCTGGGCCCACACCACTGGACCCAGAACCTCTGGACCCTGCACTGCTGCAGCTGAGAGCAACTCCAGGACATGGGGGGCCTGAAAGCTGGGCGTATGACATCACTTTCACACCTCCTTTCTCCCACTGTCTCACGAACTCTGAGCCCCCCCACCCCCAACCAGGTTGCTCCGCAGCTTGAGCAAAAGTGTCAGGATTCCGGGGAAGGGTAGATTCGAAGGAAGTCTTTCTCTTCCTGAGCATCATTTTTTTTTTTCTTTTCTTCATCTAATCTCATCTTTTTGGCCAAGATCCTGGAATTGAATGATTAAATATCATAGCTTTTATATATTCTTGAAACCACACACCATCACCAGTGTGATGAGGTATCTGCAGTATTAAATCTCAAAAACAAGACAATATCCCCCAACCCCCACCCACCAAAGGCTTCCCTTTAGGGCTGTCTGTTAAAGCAGCCCAGAGAGAGAAGGAGAGAGAAGAGGGAGGATTTCAGAATCACCAGAGAAGGAGCAGGAACGTCTCCCTTGCTGTCATCAGAATATTACACACACCGACTTCTAGAACAAATAAATAAGCAATGATTGCCTTGAAACCTGAGGCCTCGCCTGGAAAAAAAAAATTTTTGATGGCAGTCTGCAAACTCCGAGAGCTTTACCCATTTCTGTGCAGGGAAACGGCTCAGTACTTGGCAAAGCAGGTCTTTAAATTTCCTAACTTTCTACTCCCAGGAGGAGGGAGAAGAGGGGAGAGGGGAGAGGGATAGGTCATCCTTATAAGGCAAAGAAACACAATACTAGCCCTCATTTGGAATTTTCCCAGCTAATTCTCTAGCCAAGGAAATTATCAGAAACCCACGAGTACAAAGATTTATCAACCTACCTACACTGTTAAACTGTATTTTGTGCTTCATCCTCAACAGGCTGAGGGTATTTTAATACAAAATGAAAATATATATTCAGCAAATAGCATTCTTTCTCTATTTGTTAGAGAAACCTTGCTTTCATCGGATTTTTCCAAAACCATAGGAGTGGAATAAGAGAGAGAAACATGTGAGCAAGTGTGCATTTTGTTAGGGTCTGAAAGTTTCTGATCGTAAGTGTCTGTTTCCTTTGTAGTCCTGTCTGGAGTCGAAGCCGGCTGTGCTTGGCTCGCTAACCTGGGTTTCTGCTGCATAGACTCGGAGCCACGAGTGACCTAGCTGACCTCTGCGGGGTGGGTGCCATATCCAGTGCCCCTGGGGAGGACCCAGTGGCCACAGCCAGCCAGTGGGAAGCCCAGGGATGGCCCCAGCCACTGCCCTCAGTCTCAGGCCTAACCCAGAAAACATTTAACCCCGAGCTTTATTTAAAGCAGGGTTTTCACAAGACGGGTCCTCCCTGCTTAGACCGGCAGGCCCCAGCGCGTGTCCTCTGCTGCGTGGGGCGGGCCTGGCAGCTGGTGGATCCGTCTGGACCACAGCTGTAGGGTCGGGAGCTCCTCGCAGACTCGGCTTCTTTCAGAAAAGTCTTTTCTTGTCGGATGTGGTTTCCCTTTAATTAATCACTCATGCCCGCGTGTCCGCTGCGCAGCTTCCCCGTTCTTCCTCCAGTCCCCGCAGATGATCCGGATTGGGAAGTGGGAGCACAGGCTGAGCAGCTAGGGGGCGGCGTGGGTGTGGACTCCGCCGGCAGGGCTGCCAGCTGCCCTCAGAGACCCCAGTCCGCGGTACCCCTAAAACAGGCTTTCTGGGAGATCCACACCGGCTCCCGGCCTTTCCAGCGGCTGGCCACGCAGCTCCAAGCTGCGGCCTGGGTGGTCCAGGTGCTCCGGGTGGTCTAGGAGACCGGGTTTCCGTCAGGTCCTCTCCTCTCTCCACCCCGCTCCCTCTCCTCCCTCCCTCCGGCCCCCTCCTCTCCCTTCCCTCCCTCCCCCTCCCCTCCATCCCCTCCCCTCCCCTCCCTCTCTTCCCCTCCCCTCCCAGCTGGCATCCCACTGGCAGGAACCACCCCTTGCCTTCCGAGGGTCCCTGCAGGCCTGGCTTGGCCTTCTCCCGCTCTGTGGTTTGCTGGCCTTTGCAGGGGAAGCTGGCCAAGCTTCCAGAAAGTGCGGCCCCTGGAGGTTGTCCACCGAGGCCTCTGCAGGCTCCTCTCCGGACCGGGCGCCCTGAGCGGCTTCCCTCCCAGTGTTTCCCTCAGCTACCTCCAGCCACGGAGGGAGGCAGCATTAAGGGTGCAGCCACGTGCCGCAGGGACCCCTCCCTCCCTGGGCCTCGGGGGGCCTTCTAATAGGGCTCCCGTCACCCCATGTTGAGCAAGGTGGGGTTGGTGTCCCTGCAAGGGACCACGCGGGGCTCGGGTGCCTGCTGCAGTCGGGCGCCCACCTGGGTGCTGCAGGGTGCAGACCGGGGTACGGACTGGGGCGCCCACTGGGGTGCTGCAGGGTACGGACTGGAGCGCCCACTGGGGTGCTGCAGGGTGCCGCAGGGTGTGGACCAGGGCGTCCACTGGGGTGCTGCAGGGTACGGACTGGGGTGCCCACCGGGGTGCTGCAGGGTGCTGCAGGGTACAGACCGGGGTGCCCACTGGGGTGCTGCAAGGTGTGGACCGGGGCGCCCACCGGGGTGCTGCAGAGTGCTGCAGGGTACAGACTGGGGCGCCCACTGGGGTGCTGCAGAGTGCTGCAGGGTATGGACTGGGTGCCCACTGGGGTGCTGCAGGGTACGGACTGGGGCGCCCACCGGGGTGCTGCAGAGTGCTGCAGGGTACAGACTGGGGCGCCCACTGGGGTGCTGCAGAGTGCTGCAGGGTATGGACTGGGTGCCCACTGGGGTGCTGCAGGGTATGGACTGGGGTGCCCACTGGGGTGCTGCAGTGTGCGGACTGGGGCGCCCACCGGGGTGCTGCAGGGTGCAGACCGACCGGGGCACCCGCCCGGCAGCCGCGGGGAGCCGCAGGGTGCGTCGCGGCCTTGCCCGGAGCTCGGGCGCCCGGTTCCGCAGCGGGTCCCGGGGCGGGGTCGGGGGACACAGCCGGCTTTCCCGAGGCCCGGGCGGCGAGCGGACCGACTGCGGCCCCGCGCGTGGGTGGACGCCCCCGCCCCCCTCCTCCCCGCCCCGCCCCTCCCCGCCCTCCCCGCGTTCCCAGCGGCCGGGAGCGCCTCCCGCGCGGTCACGGATCCAGGCCGCCGGCCCAGCTGTCAAAACAGGGGGTGTCTCTTTCATTCTGGCTCACAAAGTCCCAAAGGGGAACAGGGGGCCTTAATGCTTGTGTTTGGACACAAGCAATTATCCCTAATTATTCTTTTTCTTTTGAGCCTGCCCGTCCCGCCGGCGAGCTGGGGCGCAGCGGGCCCCGTAATCCTCCCCGGTCGGCGGATCGCAGTGGGGTCCGCGCGGCCCCGAGCCCGGGCGCTTTCATGTCCCTGCGGGTTTAGGGCTGATTCAAACTCATTGCGATGGGGGAATTAACCCCAGGGCCCGGGCTTTCAGGGGCCTCTGATAAGAGATTATACGTGTTGATGGCAAGCTTTTCTTGGCAAAATGTTTTCAAAGGGCTTGGAGTTGTTAAATCAAAGCGCCATTGAATTGCTGGGGAGCGCCCCCTCCCCGCCCCATCCCTCCCCTCCCGCCCCCTCGGGCCCTGCATCCCCCTGCATCCCTGCCCTCCTAGCCGGGACCTGGGGGAGCCCAGCAGCCTTCCAGGGACGCTCCCCTCCCCGCAGCAGGGTTTTCCCCTGTGAGGGTTGTTTTTGTAGGTGCTCCTGCTGCTGGGCACGTTGGTACCCCCAGCCCCCTCCATCCCTCCTCCGCCTCCTCCCCCCACCCCACTTGCTCTAGTAAAGAAAACACATCCCAGATGAAAGACTTCTTTCTTTCTTTTCTTTTCTTTTCTCTTTTCTTTTTTTTTTCTTTTTTCTTTTCTTTTCTTTTTTTTTTCTTTTCTTTTCTTTTTCTTTTTTTCTCTCTTTTCTTTCCTTTCTTTCCTTCTTTCTTTCTTTCCTTCCTCTTTCTTTCTTTCTTTCTTTCTTTCTTTCTTTCTTTCTTTCTTTCTTTCTTCTTTCTTTCTTTCTTTCTTTCTTTCTTTCTTTCTTTCTTTCTTTCTTTCTTTCTTTCTTTCTTTCTTTCTTTCTTTCTTTCTTTCTTCTTTTTCTTTCTCTCTTTCTCAAACCTACATGTGTTCTGTAGGAAACGGAGATGACAAGGCTGGGATAACGAGGAGTAAAGGAAGGGTGGTTTTCTTGCCCCCCCCCCCCCCCCCCCTTCCACCCCCAAAGGTCAGCGCAGTCAGAGCGGTAGCCATGGGGTTAAACAGTGTTTGGGCAGAGTTCAGATGTCCCGTGAATCTCACGGTCCTGCCCTGGGGGCGATCCCTGGGGCTGCCAGAAAGGAAGAAAGCCAGCGTGGGGAGGACTTTGTGGATGTAAATTCTGCGCTGGGGAAAGTCTCTTTATTCAAGGGAATGGGGCCCAATTATAAATTACAAAGGCTTATTGGGTATTCTGAGGGGCCCTGCTAGAGTGCAGCGGGGAAGGCACAACTTAGGTAGAGGCTGTAAAAGTCCAACGGGAGATAGGTAGACCTCTTCCCCTGAAGAAAAAAAAAAAAAGATCCTAAAACACAAGTGCCAGTTATGCAAAGCTGTCCTCTCCCTCCCACCTTTGGTATGTTCCATATGCCACACTATATTGGTCCCTTTCCACAGCTACGCTTCTTGGCCATCCCAGCCTTCATCCTCCCTCATCCACCGCCCCTTCCACCCCTGTGGTTGGTCGGACCCCCTGCCTGCTTCCTGCCAGGAACCCTGGGAACAGGATCCTGTTCTTCATACCTTGGCCAGTGGCTGGGGCCCTGCTTGGGAATAAGCTGGCGACTGGGAGAGCTGATATGCCTGACTCTGTTGGCACCCCACACTGGATTGGACCCCATGGCAGACCAGCTGCTGCCTGGAGTTTACTAGAATTGCATCAAGCCTCTAGGCTAATAGTTCCCCACCCTGGCCTCCCCTTCCTGTTTACTTTTCCTTCCCACTCTAGCTTTGCTAAGACCCTGTGCAGAAGCCTGCCCATGAGTCTGCCTAAGTTATAACAAAATTTGGTGCCAAGTTGGCACCCATTTGGTCTGCTGGCTTCCTGAAGGATAAACTGGTCCCTTGATTTGTTTTTCTGCTTCTTTCATAGTTAATGAGTTATGGGCCCTGTAGTATGCACAATTCAGTTATGACTTTTTGATTACACTGCCATGGAATCTTTGGCCCTGTGTCTTTAGTAGCTGGCTAATCTGTAGCTAGCTTTGTCTGGGGTTTTTTTGGTTGTTGTAGTTGTTGTTGTTGTTGTTGTTTTTTGCTTATATTGTCTATCTAAGGTACACATGGTCCTTGTCATCTTAATCTACTTCATTGTTAAAATTTTATTTAAATTTTTTTATTCTGCTGGGACTCACTCATATTTCCCCTTTTCACTCTGTTGTCTAGTTTTGGTATTAGTTATACTAAACACATTCCATTCCAGTCCACAATTATTTACTCAGTGGGGGTGGCTGGCTGGCTCAATTGGTAGAGCATGTGACTCTTGATCTCGGGGTTGTAAGTTCCACCCCCATGTCGGGTGTAGAGGTTACTTACAAAAAATAAAATCTTTCAAATATACATATTTACTGAGTGCTTCCTATGTTTCAGGCAACTCTTAACAGGAAACAAAACAAATGAAAAATGGCAAAAATCCCTGCCTTCATGGAGGTCACATTGCGGTGGAGAGACGATTAGAAACAAATAAATAAAAATGTAAGAAATGAATAAATGAGATAGTATGTTGGAAAGTGAGGTGTGGGGACTGTGTGTGGGTCGTGGGTGTTGTAAGCCTTCTACCTTGTGGGCCTGTGGAGGTTTGAGTGTAGGAAACACAAAAGTGTAGGAAACACGCTTTTTTTTCTTTAAAAAGCCTTACTTTTTAAAGAATTTCTGGACTGCAGAAGAGTAAGGATGATGCAGGGACACCAGGCAGGAGGCTATTATAGGAGTCTAAGTGAGAGACAGAAACTCAGAGCAGGGTGGTATCAGTACAGGGTGTGATAAGTGGTCAGATTTTAGAGATATTTTGGGTACAGCCAATAGAATTTCCTGATCAACTGGATGCGGAACATAGGAGAAAAGAGATTCAGATGACAAGGTTTTAGCGTTGAGCTACCAAAAGATGACATTGCCCACAATTGAGATGGGGAAGACTGACTAGGAATAAGTTGGTTGCAGAAGGTCAGAATTTTCAGTTTTGAACATGTTAACTTTGAGGTTCCTATTGGATACCCAAGTGGAGATCACGTATCAGGCAGTTTGGTATGTGAATCTGGGGCACAGGGGAGATACATGGTCAGGAGATAGAAATCTGTTGAATTTGATGGCATGTAAAGCCATGTGACTAAGTGAGAACAATAAAGCAATAAGTATAAATAGAGAAGAAAGAGGATGAAGAGCTGAGCACTGGTGGTCTCCAATATGGAGATTCAGAGAGAATAGTAAGGACCAGCTAAGGAGACTGAGGAATGAATAGTGACGTTGGAGGGGACCAAGGGAGTGAAGCATCCCAGAAGCCAAGGAAAGAAAGGGTATCAGGCTGGAGGGAGTAATCAACTGTGTTTAAATGCTACAGAGAGATGGAATACAAATATGTTTAAATTAGTAATTTGAAAGATTTGAAGAGGGCATTTTCAGTGGAGTGGTGCCGATGAAAACTTGATGAAAATCTGCATTTCCAAGAGACTAGAAGGAATGGAGCCGAAGTGAATGTAGACAATGCATTTAAGGCATTTTACCATAGAGATGAGCAAAGAAACTGGGTGCGGCTGATGGAGGAAGTGGGGTTGAGAGAAAGCTTCTTTCAAGATGGAAGGTATAACCACATGTTTATATGCTAATGAAAATGATCCACTAGTGAGAGAGACAAAAAGTGGTCGCTGGAGAGATGTCCTTTACTAGCCTTAGGAAAGCAAGCAAGAAGAAAAAATACCTAGTTCTGAACTGGAGAGATTGACTTTGCGTGGCAGCAAGACTAGGCCATGAATAGTAACAGGTTAAGACTAGAGAATATGTGGACCCATAGGGCAACAGTAATGTTGGGAATCTAGAAATTCTCTGACTGTGTCACTTTTTTCAGTGAAGTGGAAAGCAAGATTTTCAGTGAGTATGTGGGAAGAAATGTTGGGAATTTGAGAACAAAGGAAAAAGATATAAAATGGTCAAGTATGACAACAGAGATACATGGATTGAGAAATATAGTATGTCTGCCAGGGAACATCCAGGGTTCACTTGAGGTTTATGGTCTTGAATTTAAAATGGGGCGGTCAGAGTGGTTGTGTCTCCCTTCTGTAGGCTCTGAGTAGGTAGAAAGTTGGATTGAACTAGGATCGTGGTTTTGCCAAGTGAGTCGTACTGAGGAGAAAGCGACAATGACATAGAGGAATTTCAACTGGGTAAGGTGGAAAGAGAGGAGAAAACAGGGTATGAGAGATGGGGGAAAGGTGCCAGGATGAACAGAATGAGGTCCTGTTAGGACAAAGGGTTTGCTGAATTCAGAGCGCTACAGTGAATGATGGAAAGGTAAGAGAGGATAAGAAGGTCTTGATTAGGACAGCCCGGTGGCTCAGCGCTGCCTTCAGCCCAGGGTGTGATCCTGGGATCAAGTCCCACATCAGGCTCCCTGCATGGATCCTGCTTCTCCCTCTGCATGTGTCTCTGCCTCTCTTTCTCTCTCTCTCTCCCTTTCTGTGTCTCTCATGAATAAATAACTAAAATCTTAAAAAAAAAAAAAAAAAGAAGATCTTTATTTCACCTTGACTTTTGGCCTAGTAGTTTAGACTTCTAGGTATAGACTTCTAGTTGTCAGCACTTAGCAGGTATTCTTCTATTGTCTTCTGGCTTCTGTTGAGAAGTCTACTAACCTAATTGTCATTCTTTTTTGAGATTATCTGTCGTTCTTTCTGGTAGCTTTTAAAATCTTTTCTATATCTTAAGGGTTTCTTTCTTTCACTATGCTATGCCTGGGGGTGCCCCATGTTGATTTATTCTGTAATTTCTGAAACTATTAGTGACTTCCATTACTTGTGAAGAATTTTCAGCCATTATATTTTTAAAAGCCATCTTCATTGAGATATGATTTGCATACCACAAAATTCACACATTTAAAGTCTACACTTCACTGGTTTTCATATATTCACAGAATTGTGCAACCGTCACTACCCATTATCTTCCGAATATTGTTTTTTCTCCCCATTCATTTTAGAATTTCTTTTAAACATATGTTGGAATACTGAGATTTGAACGAGCCCGATCTACAATGCTCTTTTCCCACTAAAAGTCAGAAATGAGAGATAGGCAAGGAAACTAAACACATGGAAATCAAAATTACAGCATTTATTAGCAATAACTGCTATTCCATGGCTGTATTGAAGGATGTGGCTTAAATCTTTCGGAACTAAACCCTAGAATTAAAAAGATCCACATCCTTTCCACATGCAGCACTGGATTCCCACATGCTCCCTCATGGAACTTGCCCCATTTAATGTGTGACCAAGAGTTGTAGATCAGAAAGCTTGTTCTCCGTGGGCAAGCTGGCTCCCAAGAGGAGAGCAGGAGCCAGGGTCCTGTTCTACCCCAAACTCACCAGTAAGATAAGTCACTCTGGCAGAAGGAAGCCACCCTGTCACACTGACTCATGTCCCTCCACGTGAGTGCAAGGCTACCCAGATTATTTGATGAAGCAAACACAATCCTGATACCAACCCAATAAATAGAAACAAGCAAAAACTACAGATATTTTTAAAATGCAAAAATTTGGGAAACAGAATTGAACATTATATATTGAATACAAAAGGGGTACATAAAATATATTTCTCCCAAAATTCAAGGGCATTACAGTTTAGAGAAATATATTAAATATAGTGATATAAATATATGTTAATAAGAGTCATCAAGAAAGAACATGGTCATCTTAATCGAGGTTCTTATAAAAGCATCAAAGAACACAGAAGAGGATAGATTCTTTGGTCAGTATTCAATTCATGCAAAGATGTATCTGATGAGTTTACAGGAAAATCCAGAACAAAACTGTCTTCAATATCATTAATATCATTTTGGAAAATCTGGCTAATAAAGGATGATTATAAGCAAGATGAATAAGTATTTTCATGAGTCAAAATGTTATTTTTGATAGACTAAATAGAAAAAACAAAGGAACTAACTGGAAACTGCTTTGGAGTAAAGAGTAAGACAGAGGAAATGTCACTTGTCCCAAAATTAATGGTTAGTTTTAACCCAATCGCAGTGAAAACAATCCAACACAGTTTTCCTGGAAACTCTATGATATTTTGATAAAATTGATAGGAAATATAAAAGGGTAGGAATATCAAAGACTGTTTTGAAAAAGGGAAGCAATAAGGTCCTTCAGCTCTGAAAATATATTTTAAAACATTAATAATAAAATAACATCCGAATACTGAAGTAACACTAAACACAGATATCAATTAAACAGAATAGAATGTCCCAAAATAAATCCTATTATACATAAAAATGTAATATGTGATAAAAGAAGTTATAACTCTATAACTTTTATAACTGTAGAATTTAATAAACCCCATGGGCACAATGGGTTACTATATTGGGGAGAATTCATGTATGTGTTCCCACCAAACCTCTCCCCCTAGTTCTAAGTGTAACCAGAGAATTAAACGAAAAGGAATGAGAAAAGTCACAGAAAAAGTACGAGAAAATATGAATACTTCTTAGCTCTTTGGAAGACTAAACACACTGTACACTTTGAAGCAACAGAAGAAATTAGAAAAACAAATCAACATATTTAACTCAAGAAAGTTTACACTTCTGAATAAAAACAGTTAAAATAAGGAGATGCTGAAATACACACACCCCAACCAGAAATAGGGTTCATATATATCATCATATAAAGAGTTCCTCAGATGAAAAAAAAAACATGGTTTGTGGTATATTCGTACAGTGGAATTTAGTTTGGTCATTAAAATGAATGAATTGCATCTCACGGTTGGTCCCAAAATGGATAAATCTAGCAATATAACATTGAGTTTAAAAGGAGCCATTTGCAGAATGCTAACTTTAGTATATCATCACTCATAAAATATAAAAACTTATAATATCGACACTGTTGTGTGTGTATATGACGACCAAAGACTAAAAATATTAAAATGTGGAAAGGAAAGATCTACAGCAACTCTAAGTGGTTACCTCTGGAAGAGGGGGTAGGAGGTAGCATCTGAGCAGTTTGTAAACGAGCTCTGAGTCTGTTATTTTCCTTATGTCTGAAATATTCCATGATTTTTAAAAAGGGGATTTATGGATTGCTAAGAGGAAAAAACCCCTCAAAACTCCAAAATCTGTATGTGAGAAACAACATGGAAAAAACATGTCACAGGATAGGAAAAGCACACCCAAAAAGATGGATAGCCCCTTCGCAAGCTGAGGAGTTAAGATGAAAATGGGATGCCCATCGCGTTTATTAAATTAAAAATTTTTTTCAAAGAAAATTGTCCCACATAGTCCAAGGTCAGTATGATGTTCTAAAATATGTATGCAACATTCAGAATCTTCGGGTTTCGGAGGGGGTGCTATGGTCACCTCGTTCAAGAATTTTGAGCGGCATCTGTGTGTTTCACTTGTGTGTTTTGGTACAGTTAAGACCACACTCCCCACCGCTCAGGAGTCTCGGGAGCCAATTTTGAAGAACTTCAGACTCCCCTAGAGACAGGGGGGCCTCATGAACGGCGCTAGGGACAGAGGGCTGCCCCATGTGTTTCCCCAATAACCAACCCTTAATCCCAACGTGTCTCTTAAATAAAACTTGTAATTTTTAAAACCCACCAAATCTTCAGACTTTTCTCAAAACATCTGAGATAATTCATAATCCTGCAAATCAAATGCAGACTCTTGTGGAGCCCCCCTCCCACCTCTCTACGAGGACACGCACGCACCCCAGAGTTAACTTGTGCTTTTTGTTTGCAAGGGCCTGTCAGTCAAGACAAAGCTCATCTTTTGTGGAAGAGCAGGCCCCTTCTTTCCTGGGGACGGACTCATCCCCCCCAGCGACTGTCATCAACACTTGGCTTTTTCCATTTGTTTTTAAAGAGAACTGGGGTGGGGTGGGCGTCAGAGAACTGGGATGTTGAAGCGGGGAGGCATTTTTATTTTTGTTTCTGTGTTTTCACAAGGGAGCCCTAAATATATTGAATTTCTGGCTCATCTCAGCTCCTTAAGTTGTTTCTTTGGGATTCCTTTCTTCTCCAAGGTTCTTTATCCTCCTGCTCCTCCAAGGTGGCCAGAAAGAGAGACAGCAAGGAAAAGTCACACGTCCTTTAGAATCTAAATATTTGGGTTCATGAGTAAATGGAGGCATGTTTGTGTGACACTTGTCACCAGTGTGGGCTGCCGAGTGATTCCACCCCGGGGTAGAGGGAGGTGGGCCGCTGGCAGGTTCCGAGGAGCCGGGAGAGGCCCAGAGCCTGGGGTCACTGGCCGGGGCCGAGTCAGGGCGCCGGGTAGTGACCCGAGGATGGGCTCCAGCAAGGCTGCGCAAGGCGAGCCAGGGGCTCTCGGCGGTTGTTCCTCGGGCACCAGGTCACCAGGGGGTCGGGGCACGGGGCACAGTGGGTGGCAGCAGAGCCCGGCTCTCCACGTGGGTCCCCAAGCCCAGCCTACAGCTGCGGGATGGAGGCCCCACGGCCACTCACTCTGGGAGCGCAGCCAAGGCCGCAGGGCCGCAGCTGGACCGGGAAGGGCTGCAGAGCCCAGTACTGGGCCGCCGGGGGGACGCGGACGGGCTGGGTTCTGGGGGGCTCCCTCCCGGGCCTCAGCTTAGACGTCGGCCCTTGGGGCGCTGGCTGCGGGCCCCCCGCTGGAAGGGGCCCTGGGCCACGTGGCCGAGGCTGCCTGCGCTCTGCTCCGGCAACAGGCAAGCCTCGGGTGATCTTGGGACACACTGGACCCCTGGCCTCGGAGACACAACCGTTAAAATGACTTAGGAATGTCTTAAAGTTGGCTTTTTTTTTTTTTTTTTTTAAAGATTGTACTTATTTATCTGTGAGAGAGGCAGAGACCCAGGCAGAGGGAGAAGCAGGTCCGTGCAGGGGGCCTGATGTGGGACTCGATCCCGGGACCCTGGGGTCACGGCCTGGGCCCAATGCAGGTGCTCAAGCACTGAGCAACCCAGGGGTCCCTAAAATCAACTTTTTATTTTAGAATAGTTTTAGCTTTACCCCCCAAAATGCAAAGCTAGTGCAGAGCTCCCATACACTCTGCATTCATTTTTCCCTATTACCAGGTCTCACATGAATATGATACGTTTGTTAAAACCAATGAACCAATATTGATCCGTCATTACCAACTAACGGTTTGTACTTTATTCTGATTCCTTTACATTTTCCTTAATGTCCTTTTTCAAATCCAAGATCCTGTCCAGGATACGACATTACATTTTGTTGCCCTTTCTATGGAAGTGCCTCTTCTTTTTTTTTTTTTTTTAAGATTTTATTTATTTATTCATGAGAGACACAGAGAGAGAGGCAGAGACACAGGCAGAGGGAGAAGCAGGCTCCATGCAGGGAGCCCGACGTGGGACTCGATCCCGGGTCTCCAGGATCACGCCCTGGGCCGAAGGTGGCACTAAACTGCTGAGCCACCCGGGCTGCCCTGGAAGTGCCTCTTGACTCCAACAGCTGCTTAGATTTTGCTTGATTTCAACGACCTTGACAATTTGGAGGAATACTGATCACATATAGTGTAGACTGTCCCTCAACTGAGATGTATATGAGCTTTTTCTCATGATTAGAGTGGAGCTTTACTTCTTTTTTTTTTTGGAAGAAGACCACAAAGTGCCATTTTCATCTCATTTTACCAAGGGTCCATACGGCCAGCATCTTGCGGATTGTTATCACTGTTGGTGCTGATCTTGGTCACCTTGTTGAGACGGTGTTTGTGAGACTTGCCCGCTGTAAAGTTACTCTTTCTCCCCTCTTTCCCTACTTTCTTCTTTGGAAGGAAGTCATCATGCACATTTAAGAGAATATTCAGGAATGCTGTTAGCCAGCTGTTGAATCTTTGGTAGCTTAAAATAAGCCTGGGTGCGAGTACACCAGAGAAGTCAGCAAACTCCATAAGGCCGGGCTCTCTTTGGAGGGCTGGGTACTGGCTCTCACACCGTCGCATGTGTGGCTTGGGCCGAGCCTCACAAGATGGTGCGCAGGCGGGCGAGCATTTGGATGAAGGGGCTCACGGGGTGACTCGGAGGCAGGAGGGCTGCTGTGCTCTTAAGACATGGACTGGGATGAAGGAGATTTGGCTCAGGCATAGAGCCACCTGGCCACCTGACAGAAACATTATCCAGAGGGTTTTACCATAAACGAGGCTGGGACCCTGATGGGCCTACCTCTGTGTCGGCCTCTTCTTGCAGAAATGATCACTGCTTACTGAGCACCTCCTTAGGAGGAGGTGTTTTCCAAAAACACAGGCAGCAAGCAGCAAAACCGAGATCCAGCCTCCCTCTGGAACCCCACCAGCCATGCTCTTCTCTGTTTTGATGGCTGCACGCTTCCCTGAGCGTTGGTTGACTCATCAGATCAGCGTCGGGGGGTGGAGGTGGTGGGACGGTGATTGATGGTGAGTTTCCAGGAGTTGATTCATGGTGAGAGTGTGCTGCCAAGCGCTGTTCAGGACATTGTGTCACAGTTCGAGCTCCTAGACGTGCGTGAGAGCTGGGACAGTCCCCCCGCTGGAGGCCCTGGGGGTCTCGTTTCAAGTCAGGCAAAGCACACTGGCATTTTACCGTGTAATCATCCAGACCAAAGTCCTCCTTCTACGGAACTTTCTTTATTTTGCCTGGGAATGTATCATTAGGGAATGTATCATGCAGCAACCATGACACCGTCCAGCCTCGGATCTCCACTGAACTCCGCGTCTGAACTGTCTTTCTGGTTTAACTTGACGCACGACTTCATTCTTTTTGAAGGTGTTTTTAAGGAACAGATGTACAAAAAAGTCATCGCCTGACTCAACCGTGAGGGCTCTGGTTAACTCTATAAAGCCATACAACCTGCATAGATGCTGAACAAATATTTTTAAAAATGCAATATATTTCACTTTAACATTCAAACATTAAAAAAAAATCACTTAGAGTTCACGTTAATATTTAAGGCGAATGAAATGTTACTTGGCCTGTTTCCATTTGAGTCATTCCGGGAGTTTAAAGATATTTTAAAGAAGTTTTAGAAGGTTAAAATAGGACTTGCTTGGATTAGAGGTGGTTGAATCATAAATTTCAGTTACTATTTTAAACTAAGACTCTACTGGATTTATTAAATCTGAGCAATATTTGGGAACTGTTCTCAAATGATGGTAATGCTATTTTTACTTTCTTCTCACATCACTGAGGCTGTTTTTTTTTTGTTTTTTTTTTTTTTTAACAGCACAACCAGAGGTGAGGTGGTACAAGACTCACATTCAAGAGAACTTTGTTTTCTTTGGTCCATTTCCCTCTCCCCACTGCCGCCGCCCCACCCGCACCCCTGGCCCCGGCTGTCTCTTTTACTCAGGGATCTGGCCTGAGATGATGGGACCCAGGACGGACACCTGACCCAACGGGGAGTCAGCTTACGCACCAGCTGAGTCAATCCTCCTCCCAAGAGCATTTGCATTTGGCGACAAAGGCTGAGTCGGCCTGTTGATGGATGGTGACGGACCGAAGGTCATAGGGAGTCGGAGCTGGAGTCCTTCCAGATGCCATTTGAAGTCCCGAGGTGGTCGACCACAGGAAGCAGTAGGAGCTGCTCCGTGCAGGGAAGACGGAGAGCAGGGCCAAGGCGCGAGAGAAGGACGGCGGGGCCCCATTCCCATTTCCTGGCTCGGACCCCCAGGGCCAGATGACATTGGTTCTCCGGTTCTGAATGCCTGTGAGGTTGCTCGCTCATTTTCCTGGAGTTCCTTAGGTAGGTTTCTCTCACCCACAACACAACGGATTCCAGGTGAAGATAAATCCACATACCGAATGTCAAGTCCAGCCTACAACCCAGTTGCCACCCATCCAGCATCACAGCCAATCGCCCAGACTTCAGATGTCTGTGGGGCAACACAGGGAGGACTACGGGAGACGGGCAGGATACGGGAAATGCGTACATAAGGCCATGGGTTATGGCTTATAAACGCCCAATGTCCAGGTGATGTTTCTGATACGTTTCCCATTAGTCTTTTTCACTTGCAACCTCAGAGGGCCGACGAGCATGCTCTGCGGACATCGGGGCTCCGCACCCTCCGCGTGGTCTCCGCCCACCAGGAGAGCATCCTTCCGACACAGCAGCCTCCTCTTCTGGTCCTCATAGGATGCTCCAGACAGAGTTTCGCTTATTCAAGAAATATTTATTGACTGCCAGCTCTGGCTCAGGCACTGTGCCAGGGGCTAGGGGTCCGGCAAGGAGCTGAACGGTAAACCTCTCACCTGCATGGAATCGGGCCCCGGGGGGGGGGCAGGGGGCATGTGCCATAAAGACTAAGAGGGGCCTGAGTAGGGCCGCCTTAGAGAGTGACCTGAGATGGGAGGACTGCATGAGGAGCCTAACTAGGTGGGCTGGTCAATGAAAGCGTGCACAGAGGCCCTACTGTGGGACAAAACTTGGGGAGGTCACGCAACTAAAAGAAGGTAGGGTGGTTGTGCCACAGTGACAGGGAAGGAGCACAAGTTTTAAGGGGACGCGGGGGCTGTAGGCCACAGGCCGCGGTGGGAAGTGTGTTTCCTGAGGGCCTCGTGTGTTGATGAATGTTTGTCCACCTGAATGAATCAGACTTGAGTGCTGGGGTTGTCTTCTGCTTCTAGAACCCAGACTGCAGCTTAGGACAGTATAATCCCAGCTTTTACAGGCGAAGACGCCACCGGTTTTCACCAATGTGTTGGATTGAAGATGAGCACAAATCCTCCGATGACCTCATCTCCCCGCCCGTCGTCGGGGCTGGCCCATGACTGCTGTGACCTACAGGATGCAGCACAGGGATGGCACGAAAGTGCTTGGCTGAACCTTGAAGAGAACCAGCAGCTTCTGCGTGGAGGCCTTTTGGAACTATAAGCTGCCACGGAAGAGGTCCAGTTACCCTCCAGGGAGATAGCTTGGAACGGGAGAGAGGCCCGTGGGGCCCGGCCTCCAGCTGTCCTCGCCAGCGTGCCAGGCACGTGAATGAAGTAGTCCGGGAGGCTCCGGAGCCGGCTGGCCGCGGGCTGACCACTGCCTCGTGACCGCAGCTAGAGCCACGTGGAGCCGAAGACTCGGCCTGCTGTGCCCAGCCTCCACCCCACATGATGGGAGACACGGTCTCAGGCTTGTGGGTCTGGGTCGGTGGTAGCTGCCCACGTTTTGGGGGCAGTCAGCATCTGCATTCTCGATACAGGTGATTTAGTCTGTATTGAAATCAGCTTTTTAGATAACCAAAAACAGTTCACAGGCCCTCCTTACCTGTGAGAGCCTTGGACTGGGAACCGCTGATCTTGGGCTCCCATGTGCACCCCTCAGTGCCACGCCATCCCATAGTCGCCCTCTTCTGCTGAGTTAGTCTTGTGTCTGGATTACTTCTCCCCCCGCCCCCAGGAAAAAATAGTTGCCCCTGTCAAGTGTCCCCACCACTGGACTATGGCCGCCACCTTCTAGCCGGGGTGGGGTGGGGGCAATGACTCTGTCTGCTGCTGGAGACCAGCATCTAGTATTTGGCATCAGTAGGCACTCAAAGATGATCGCTGAACGAATTGATAAAACTTTGACCTCAGATGTCACCCTGACCGCCCTGCTCCCCGAGGTGCCTCATCCCGTGTACCCCTCAGGATTATGCTTCTAAAACAGAGGGCCGGCTACACCACTTATCAAACCCGAATCCTCCAGTGATCAGTCCCGTTGACGATTTGATCCCAGTCCACCTTTTAAGCTCATGTCCTGGACACTAAGCGTAGCCACTGAGACGTCATCTGCTGAGATGCCCTGCACGCCCTCTGCTCATGGTTTGCTCTCTCCACTGGGATTGCCTATCTGCCACCTTCTCAGCCAAGCTAGATCATCCCCATTCCTCAACTGTCACCTCCCTGTGTGGGCTCCCAATACCGCGTTCCTCAGCTAGTGGATCTCACCATCGACCCTGAGCTCAGCATGCTTTGTTCCCATTGTTCCTGTGGCATCTGTCTTTCCCGAGAGACAGCAAACTCCCCTAGGGCGCAGGGGTCACATCTTATCCGTCTTTGTGTCCCCACTTCTTTTTTTTTTTTTTTGCCTTTTTAAAGATTACTTATTTTAGAGGAGAGGGTGGGGCGGAGGGGGAGGGAGAGACACTCAAGCAGACTCCGTGCTGACCATGAGCTGGGTGCGGGCTCACACTCGCCACCCTGAGATCATGACCTCAGCCAAACCAAGCGTCGGCTGCTTAAACGGCTGTGTCACCCAGGCCCCCCTGTGTCCTCAGTTCTTAATAATTAAAGCTAAAAATCTACTGAGTGCTTTTGCAATGGGCCAGATGCGATGCAGAATTACCGACATGACCCCAGGGGATCATCTTACGGTGGCTCTGACATTAGAGTTGAGGGGATGGAGGCTTGGGAGAGTTCAGGGAATCCCCTGTGGCTGCACAAGTAGCAAGCTCCCGCAGGCCCAGAGTCGCGCAGGCAGCCTGGCTCCGCAGCTCGCAGGCACAGCCAAGGCTCAGGCTGTGCCCGGAGTGACCCTTGGCCGCTGACCGCATCACCACTGGGCCACTGCAGCACTGAACTTAGGCAGAGGCATTTTTCGAAAACTCCTCCTGGTTGACAGCCCCGATGATGAATGTCACCTGGGGCATTTGTTAATATACGTCGAACATCATGTCTCTTTTCCAGAAAATTCTGTTTCCCTAGATTGGGGTTGGAGCCTAGCAAACTCCTGGCTTATGGAGCAGCGTGGGGCACTTTCATCTTCGAGGACATTTGGGAAATACTGCTAGAGACATTTCAGTAGGTCTTTAAATGCCAATCCATCGATGATGATATGTAGACCCTGGAGGGTTTCGTGCTCTCTCTCCTGGGGGGAGCCTCAAACCTTCACTGGCCCTGCTCATGACGGGGCCTGGGCTGGAGTACTCGACGGCGCTGCATGAGCATACATCCCTAAAAATGTCCACTGGTAGTGCCTGACGTCAAGCCCCAATATTTTGGCAGTGCTCATTCATCTTGAATGTTCTATATACACTTTAGCCAAAAACTGGAAGAAAGGCCTCCTGCCTTCTGAATAAGGTAGAGGGGGATCATGCAGGCACCGGGGAAGCAGTGCTTGAGGCCAGGGACTTCTCCGCCTCCACTTCCCCTTCTGGGGCCTCCTGAACTGTCTGCTAGAGCATGCTCTCACACACACACACACACACACACACACACACACACACACACACACGGGCTGGCACAGTAGGTAATATGGTGAGATGCCCGTCATTGCCTCGATTTCCCAGGACGTAGACCCATATGGTGCCCCGTGTCAGGCAGCCACCTTGCCTGTCGCTGCCTCCTGAGAGCACGCTCATGTTCCCTTCCAATTGTCCTTCGTCTTAGCAATGACTCCCTGGAGCCTTGGTCAGCTTGCCTCTGAGCTGTTCCGTGAGCACTGACTGTTGCGTTCACTGACCTTTCTCTAGATTCCGAAGGAAATGCCTCATCTTTCACACTCAACGCACACAATTTCACTCCTGCGACCAAGGAAAACCTCCCCTTTGCAGCTTCCTTCTCTTTCCCCCTTCCTCCACCCAAGAAAAGTTGCGAGTCTATTTGTGGACAATGTTCCAACTCTAGGGCTTATGCTGCCAGAATAATCTTCCTAATGGGAAATCTAATGGGGCCTCCCACTGCCAGAGGAGACCACCCCATCTGCAGCTGGGGACAAGAGACACTCCCAGCCCAGATGTCAAGAGACGCAGCAGATCAGGGCTTGATGTATATTCATTGCTTATTTAATATTCGAGCATCTTTTTCTAAAGATACTTCTATTGAACTCACTTGTGGTGTCACCATCTGGAAAATATCAAGCCTCACCCCACTGAGGTAAACCCCTATTGCGTATTTTTTCCCTTTTATGTGAGCCCAGTGGGCATGGAGTGTGTATCTCTATGTTTAGCAGAGTTCCTTGCCAAGGCAGCTCTCAAACACATGATATTCTCTAAATAAATCAGTGTCGTAGAGACGCATTAACAACCCCTCCTAATTGATGCTAACAGAGAGTTTAAATGGGGCTCTAAGGAGCTCCCATGACTTCTCAATGTGAGGTCCTTTTACAGTTTAAAGCGGTAGATTAGGGTTTTAAGAGAGAATAAGCTGTCTGAAAACTCATTTATTTCATTACAATCAGTTTTTTAATTGGGCCAAATCTTCTCCCGAAGTCTAGAATAAGATCTGTGTCTAAACCTAGGAAAAAAGGGTTCAGTCAACTCTCAAGGATACAGACCGAGAGGCAAGCAGTGTGCTACAGGCCATTCTACCAAAGGGAGTTGAAAAACCACAGTTGTTAGACAATAGGGATGATTAAGATGAAATTATATTTGGGTGGGGAGCGTAATCATATTTTCTCAGCAGGTTTATTGTCTGTGTTTTGAAATAAAATCAATTCTCATCCTCTGGGTGTTCATAAACTACTGGTATGGGGAAGTAGCTCAGATATAATGTAGTTGGCAAGTGAAAAATGAGTCTTTCTTTTCTTTTTTAAAAATAAGCTCAAGGTCCAACATAGGGTTTGAACTCACGACCCTGAGATCAAGGGTCTCATGCCACACAGGCTGAGCCAGCCAGGCACCTCAAAAATGAGTCTTAATTTTCAAGTTTGTTGCAGATAAGGTGAAAGTGAATAAAATTTATCCACTCAAAAATTCATGAAACACTTGCTGTGTGCCAGTGGTTCCTAGCGAGAATGAGACACCCCACAGGACCTACTCCCCAGTACACTGAGTTCACCCCAGGGAGACATGACGCGAGCAATGTATTAAGTCTTACAACTACGTGTTTTAGGCTGTCGCTCTGAAAAAGTATCCATTCATTTGGTGACAAGTCCGTTTTCCTGTACGCCTAATAAGTACTGCGTGGAGCTAGTTTTTTTTTTTTTTTTTTTAAAGCAATTCTAGGTAAAAAGGACAAAAGTGAGTCATTTAGGAAGGAAGAGACAAACTTGTCCTTCTTGTATTTTTTAAGTAGGGCGTGGAGCCCAACGCAGGACTTGAACTCACGACCTTGAGATCAGGACTCTGAGATCAAGACCTGAGCGGAGCTCAAGAGTCAGGTGCTTTACTGACCGAGCCACCCGGGCGCTCCCAAATCTGTCCTACTCTTGACCCGAATCACCACGGGGAAGAAATTGGGAAGTCGTTATCCAGCGTCTTCCTCTGCCGAGGATGATCCCCACGCAAGCGCCCTGTTTCCTGCCGCCAGCGCGGCCTTGGATTGCAAAGGTAACCCTGCGGGTGAGGGTAGCAGACGCATCTGTGGGTGGCAGCCCGGGCAGCTCGGTGCCCTTGCACTCGCACTACCCCGTGCCCCCCGCTCCCACGGACTGCCCTGCTGCACCTCAGCGGCTCCCCTCGCGAGGCTCCCTCCACGTCAACACGCGCGGACTCCTGATTCCTGGCGCATCC
This sequence comes from Canis lupus dingo, assembly GCF_003254725.2. Taxonomy (NCBI): domain Eukaryota; kingdom Metazoa; phylum Chordata; class Mammalia; order Carnivora; family Canidae; genus Canis; species Canis lupus. Next base: position 54,775,871 of record NC_064244.1, read on the forward strand.
CGCTTCTTGAGGCCGCGGGCAGTTCACCTGGTATGGCGCTTGGCCGCAGTTTTCCATACAGCATGAAATCATATCGAAAACCATTTTGCTGACGTTAGGACGGAGACGATGCTAGAACCCAGATGTGATGTGATGTCATCTATTCGTCATACATACACTTGGGGGCTGAGTTCTAATTGTTTGCGGCCTCCTCTAAGATTATTAGACGTATCGAATAGAAAAGCGCTGTCCTGGCGCAGCCGGTTCCTGCATAGACTGTGACGTTTCTGAACAGTGAGACGAAATAATGTTTCTCAGAAGAGAAGGGACCATCCTGAGACTGTCGTATGCATGTCTCCTTTCCTTTAGCAAAAGGAGCTTTTGTTGGAAAATGGCAGGTGAAGTGAGATTTTCACCGGGAGGCTTTTGGGAAGAGTAGCCCGCTCTACATTCGTGAGCACTCAACACCGACCAGCAATTCCGGGTTCGTAGGCCCTGGCATCCGGACGGAGAGGGGTCGGAGCCACACTGGTTTCTGCATGCAAGGGCCTGGCAGGCCAGGGCGGCCGCTCCCAGCTCAGCAAGTCATGACCTCACGGTGTGGAAAGTGCTAGAGCACAGGCCTGTACTGGTAGACTGAAGGGCGAGAGGAGGAGGCAGTAAGATCGCCTGGGAGCACACAAGGAAGAATCAGAAAGAGGCTGTGTCTGTTCACCTTGTGCGCTGCAGCCCGCCTGGAGTCGTGTGTTTGTTTCGGGGGGTTCATCTGTTTTTATCCATCTTTCGGGGTTTCCCACACAGACGGTTCCGTGATCGGCAAAGATGGGCAGTTTCACTTTGTAGTGCGGTGTCCGAGAGATGCATTTTCAAGGCTACGTCTCCGAGTTCCAACAGAAGGAGGGAAGGAAGGGGAAAAAAAAGTAAAAAATAGTTTAAAAATTAAAAAAAAATAAAAAAAGAAGAAGAAGGAGAGAAGGAGGCAGACATGCGCACACACGCACACACGCGCCCGGAGCACAGAGAAGCTCAGTGCACCTGCCCGACGTCAGCAGCCCTGCAGCCGGGGATCGGGCTAAGCAGTAGGAAGCATGGGGTCAGTAGTGTGGGGCGGCCTCAGGTGGCCGACGTGGGCCAGGGCCTGCGGGTGCCCCTCGTGGGCCATGGAGAGATTCTGGCTCAAGAGCTAGTGAGGGGCGTGAGCAGGGGAGCAACAAAGGTCAGAGGAGAGCAGGTGTGAGAGGATTCTGGGCAGCGTGGAAAAGGGCGTGAGGGCGGGTGGAGCTTGGGAGACAAGAGAGAGGGCTCGGCTTTGGTCCGATGACAGACGATGAGAGCTGGAGCCACGCAGGGGGCGACCCAGGGTGACGGGATTCCGGAGTCCTTCAGGAGGAGGAGTCACATGGCTCAGGCCCCGGACATTTGGTTTGGGGACCCGGGGCAGGGGAGAGCTTAGCAGGGTTCTCTGACCTTCCCCCATCTTGTGCTCTCTCTCTCTTTCTCTCAAATAAATAAATACAATCTTAAAAAAAAAAAAAAGAAACAAACAAGAGAGGAGGAAGTACAGAGGAGGAAATCAAGAATTTGGTCAATTTTGGGCGGGTGACTTCTGAGGTTTCTTTATCTCACTGACATTTGGATACATGGACCTGGGACCCAGAACCATCACCTGGACTAACTTCACGTAGAGGTTCAGGTGCGTTTTTGAGGCCATAAGTTCACCCAGCCGTAGGATGTGGCTTTAGAGGAGGAGAAGGCCAAATCCCGAACTCCAGGGGAGTCCATGGTCAGATGCGGGAAGAAGAGGGGCCGGCAGAGAGGGCTGGGCAGTGCTCATGTCAGCGGGCTGGGAAGTGTGGGGCTCGGAGAGTCAGGGGCCAGGGGCAGGATTCTGAGCCGAGTGTGGGCAGGCGCTGCCACAGGGGAGCCAGCACGATGAGAGCTGGGGGGCATCCGTGGCCTCCTTTGCATGGGTCACAGGTGGGATGGTGCTCCCAAGAAGCTGGGTGGAAGTCTTCCCCCGGAACCTCAGCTCGTGACCTTATCTGGAAGCAGGGCGGCTGCAGATACAGGTAAGAGTCATGCTGGAGTCCGGTGAGCCCTTCGTGCAAGAGGAGCCGTGTCCTCATCACAGGAGAAGAGGCCACGTGCTGCTGAGCAGAGGCAGCGCCAGTGCGCTGCAGGCTGAGAGGCACAGCACGCACCGCTGGCGACATGCAGGCCCTGCCCCTCCGGAGACGCGACGGCCCCACGACCGTCTGGCCTCCGGACTGCCGGCCTCCAGCACGACAGAGGAACAAACGCCCAGTGTTCCAGGCCACCGCGGGTGCAGTGATGGGAGCCTGGGGACAACTTCATCCGTGGCGGGGTCACTGGGTCCTCGTGAAGCCAGGGGGCGAGTCGGCAGGGTGCAGAGCCACTGTGCTGGGGGCAGACGGTCACAGCCCGTTGGCGCCGTGGGTCGCCTGCAGAGCAGGAAGGGCGTGAGGGAGGCCACAGCCCCAGGTGCCGCTGTCCTAGTCCTCTGTCCCCTGAGTCTGACGGCTCCAGCAGGGAACAGTATGAGCTCACGTGGCTGCTGCCCAAGAGTCAGGAGTGCGGCTGGCTCCCCCGCTGCTCTGGCTCCGCGCCTCCCCGGGCTGGCCCGAGGTCGGGGTCTTCCGGGGCCCCCGGGGCCACCTGGTGCCCTTGCCTGGACCCCGAGGCGTAAACCTGCACCCATTATGCCCGTCACACCCCATCGCTTTGCCTGGGCTCTGCTGATGACACCGGCGGTTCTGATACGACGGAGGGCCAGGCACCCAGAGGACAGACACTAGAGGTGGGATTCTCCCACCTCCGAGGCCTCCTGGCACTTGCTCCTGGGCGCCAGGCACACACCTCGCGGTGGCCTCTGACCATTGTCCCCCCGTTTTTTTTTTAAAGTCCTATCTATTTATCTTTTATTTTATTTAAATTCAATTAATTAACGTGTATGGTCGTTTTCCGAGGTGGAGTGGAGCGACTCCTCAGGGTCAGGTGCGCGCCCTGTCCCGGGCCCTCCGTAACGCCCGTCCCTGCGGCGGTCTCCTGTTCGTTTCCTGTAGTTAAGAGTCTCTAACGGTTTGTCTCCCTCTCTGGTTGCATCTTGTCCTACTTCCCCCTCTCCTCCCCTGTGATCCTCTGTTCTGTTTCTCGGATGTCACATACGGGTGAGACCGTGTGGCATTTGCCTGCCTCTGACTTATCTCACGGGGCATCGCCCCCTCTGGTCCCGTGTCTGTCATGGCCAATGGCGAGACTCCACTGTGCCGCTCGGCTGGCCTTCACCCCGTTGACTGTCCTGCGAGCACCTCAGCGCAACCAGCCTAGAGGCGAACCTTCCCGCTGCTTTGGGAGAAGAAGCCGGATTCCTTCCCTCAGGCTCCTTGGAGGCTCCAGCAGTGACCCGGTCACCTGGAAGCTGACATCGTCCACGGCCGTTCTCCTTCACCAGCTCCTCCGGTCCCAAAAGTCACAGTCCTACCACTTTTACTTTCTAGAAACTTCTGGAATCTATTGCCTCCTACCCATACTTCCTTGCACGGCTCTCGTTAAAGAGCTGACCCCTCACCCGGTCACTGAGGCGGCCTCCAGACTACGGGGCCAGCACGCAGCTGTCAAGAACCACGAAGGTTCGAGGGTGGACCCCGCTTGTGAGCTACGCGAGAGCTTGGATTCCAGCAGTCCCGAGAACGTGCCCTGACACGCGCGGTTCCCGGGGCCGATGCACAGGCCTTCACAGCTCCCAGCAGAGCGAGCGGCTTGCACCCCGCGTTCGCTCCAGGTGCCCTGCCTCCCTGAGGCCCACAGGGGCAGATGCCGCGTGGGACTCGGGCCCAGCTGAGACGCCCAAAGCTTGGGGACGCAGAAGATTTCTAGCAGGCTGCAAGCGAGGCTGCCGGCTCTCTCCTCCAAAGAGCCCCGACCTCCATCTTCCAGGGATGCTCTGGGAGCTGGGGTCCTTGGAACAGACATCCCGTGAAGGAATAATCTGGAACAAAAGGCTTCAGTCGCAAGACAGGCAGAGAAGTGAGAAGCTCGGGGGGCAGGGATGGGGGGATTGTCTTGCAACCACAGCCAAACCCAAATGGGAACCGCTGATTTCCCACCTCTACAGGAGGAAGTCGAGTTTCTCCAAGAGACACCCTCCGCCTCTGCCAGCCACATCCCTCACGCTCCCTACCTTTGTGTGCGAGCGGATGACCGTGCGCGGGGGTCCCCCGAACCACCTGTGCTCCCTCCTGTCTCCAGGTCTCTGCTCAGGGATCCCCTTTGCCCGAATGCCCCCTTCCCTGCCCCGGAGGTCATTCATCCTTCTCCCTGAGAAGTAACTTCCGAGGCCCACATGCACCCCATGGAGCAGATGTAAGGTTTGGGGCCCACGCACCATCTCTTTCTCCTTCTGGCAAACAAAGCTGCCGAGGATGCGTCACAGGAACCGCGTTGCTTTGACACAGCTTCGAGAGACCCTGTGACAAGCCCATGAACCCATGCCAGAACTGAACCCTGCTGGTCACTGGACCATGTTTCAGGAATCCACTGGTTTCCAGAGAATTCTTAGGAGTGGCACCCGAACAACACTGACTTCATCTAACTCCTTTCTTTTATGCCCCCGTTTGTTTTGTTTGCTTGCTTTTGGCCTTTTCGTTTTTCCTGCGCAATGAAGTCGACAGCACGCATCACCAGCCTGGCTGTGAGTAATAAGAGAAGGAACAAGGAGCAAGAGCGTGAGGCTGGTAATGTGCTGGAATGCGAGTGAAAAAGGCATGAGGTCGTGCCCATGTGCGCGAACTAAAAAAGTACAATTTCCCCATTTGGCATTTTGGTGTTGGTTGTGCAAGTGTCACCGTCTGGGCTGTTGCCCGCCTGGCCGACGATGACTCTTCTTCCTGAGGCCTCTCTGAGCTCTGTAGAGTTGGGCCCCCGACAAGCATATTTCTAGGACGTGAATCAGACCCCGTCTCCCACCCCACAGGCATCTTCCTCATTCCCCCACGTACCCCACGCACCTACAGCAGTGACTGGAACACAGGACGTGTTCTGTAAGTGCGTGCTGAGCGGGTGATCCTGGGAGTCGAGGCTACACGGAAAGATCCTTCCTGTGCGTGTGGGCTCCGGAGCTGGAGGCAACCTCACCCCAACACAAGGCTGAGGACCAGGGGCGGTGGAGACTGCAGACACCTGGAGAGAGAACCTGGGCCGGTCCCGCCGCTCCTCTAGTTCCTGCCACCAGGCCTCATCTAAGGCCAAGCTGCGAACCACCACCTTCGAATAAACTCCTTTGTCGCTGCTTAAACTGGCCCCGGGGTGTTAGGCCAACACTTAGAGAATCTCCAAGCTGACGCAGTAAAGCCCAGATGTGATTAGCAATAGAGGTAGGTCCCTCCCAACCAGAAGCCCTGGAGCTAAGACGGGCTGTGACATCTGGGAAACACACCCCTGTCTCCCACCCCGTGGAGCTCACAGGTGTGTTCCAACAATGCCGTGAGGACACTGGCTTGACGCGGTGGGCACGTGCACTGGCCAGGCGGTGGAACCCCGGTTTGCAAGGCGATACTTGACGTTATACGGGGAATATTGCGAAGCCTACGTTGGAGCTCCAAGAGCACCGTCTCAAGTGGGGAAAAAATTTTTTTTTCCCCGTTACACAAAGTGAAGGCAAGTGAGCACCGTTTCTCGTGGTCGCAGCTCCACGGAGACACGGAAATGGACATGTTTGGCGCAGGCAGCGGACGGGGCTGCAGGGCCTACGTGCACATTGCCGCCCTGCTCTTCAGGAATGGGTGGCAGGCCGCTAGGCCAAGCATCGGGAAGCCGGGGCCTGGGCGTTAGGGACTGCCCGACAGGGGTCTAGCTGGGGAAGCCTCGGTGACTCAACTCTGAACTTGGAGCGTCTATAAGGCGCCTCACAATTTCCTGCAGCTGATATCAGATGCGCCCAGGGAAGGAAGCGCACGCAGGTGTGCAACACAAAGGACTCGGGTGACCGGAGAAAATTCCGGACGGACTCAGGATGGAGACCCCCCCCCCGAGCCACCGCCAGCGTAGCGTTCCGCCAGTAGCAAGGAGGGGGTTCCGGGGCCCCACGCGGCTTGGGGTTACTCCTCCCTCCAGATCCTTGGCCCAGGCGGGGCTGTGGCTCCCTGACTCCTTCCTGCTCAGATACCGACTAAAGGAGCGATCCGCATGTGGACGTGCTGCTCGGTGGCAAGGGGAGGACGAGGAGCCCCACCGTGGCTCTCGGGCCTCTGCTCCCCGTGACTTCCACCCACACCTCACTGGCGCACCGTCCCAGGGCAAAGCTGCCTGCAGCGGGCGGGAGGTGCCCCCCGGGAGGCCGGGGTCCGCGGGGCCAGGACAGCACAGCGCCACAGGGACCAGGGTTCTTTCCAGAGCCATGCTCCCCACGCACGGCAGCTCCGACCCCAGCGTGCCAGTGACCCCGCGAGCTGTGGTCCAGTGGGCAGGCCGAGAGGAGGAGGTGCTTCCCGTGGCCTGTCCTGTCACCAGGGCCTCCGCCCTTCCTTCAGTTTATACGGTTCACTCCTCTTTTTTCTCATAAGTCAGCATCTGTGAATCATTTTGTTATTTGTCTATTTTTAGAAATGAAATGTGACTATATTGAATGATGTTCTCATTAAAAAAAAAAAAAGATCCTCTTCTAGTAGTAACAGTTGTTGGAAAACCTGTATCAGAGCTGCTTTTCCTCGACAGTGCACGTTCCGAGCAAAATCTGTGACGAGGGCTTAACTGTTAAGTGTCCAAGCCTGATTTTGGCGAGGTCTGTGTGTGGTTAGATATTTCAGTTCTCGACCCCCGAAATGAAAATGACAGTTTTAAAGTTTATACTCCAGCTCTGCCGATGATTTTCCAGGGCTTTTGAAAGGGAAGGGACAGCGGTGCTCCCTGAGGGATGATGTCGTGTTGGATGGAGTTCTGTGCCAGTGACCTCTGCCCCGGCCTGGGTCACTACATTTAATACACTCCCTCCAACGAAGAGTTCCCCGGCCTTGCTGTGCCTTGAAGGCCCGGCTGAGCAGGGTAGTGACACCAACCGCCCCAGAGCCGCGAGCTCCTTTTGGGACAGTTGGGCTCGTCAGGGCTTTGGCTCGGCTCGTCTGCTTCCTTGCGGACCCCCAGGTCATCGCCGGGCTCTGGGATGGGGGGCACCTGGGCACGGGGCCCCTCAAGGTCCAGTCTGCTCTCCAACACCCACCTCAGGCACGAGTGACTTCCCAGACGTGGTCGAGCAAGAGAGTCCATGACATGAGGCTCTCAAGAGTTATTTTCACGTCATATCTGCCTTTTGGGGGGGCACCTGGGTCGGGGTGGGCTCCATGGTTGAGCATCTGCCTTCAGCCCAGGGCGTGATCCTGGGGTCCTGGGACCACTTGCTTCTCTGTCTGCCTCTGTCTCTGCCTCTCTCTCTGTATCTCTCATGAATAAATACATAAAATATATATTTTTAAAATCTGCCTTTTTGAAGCCATGAGTATGGTCAAAGTAAGGAGGAGACAATTTATTACAAAGTTCAGTTGAGAAGGAAAGAGAAAAAAAGAAGGAAGGGAAGGAAAGTCGCTTTTTTTTTTTTAACGAATTAACTTTTTTTTTTGAACAAACACAATACCAAACAAAGGTACTCAAATACTTCTTAAAATGTCAATTTAGGGGCAGCCCTGGTGGCCCAGCAGTTTAGCACCGCCTTCAGCCCAGGGCCTGATCTTGGAGACCGGGGATCGAGTCCCACATCGGGCTCCCTGTGTGGAGCCTGCTTCTCCCTCCACCTGTGTCTGCCTCCCCCTCTGTGTCTCTCATGAATAAATAAATAAAGTCTTTACAAAAAAAAAAAGAAAATGTCAATTTTAAAGTCCCTTCTCTCCAGGCTAATGACAGGCACAACACAGGCAGACACGCCGGTTGAGCATAACTGGCTGAGTTTCCACAGCGCTTGCATCTTTCAGCTCACAAGTGCCTTGGTAAATGGTGGAGTGTCTAGTGCAGCCGTTTCTACAGAACTAGGGAACAGATGTCTAAGAAAGAAAGATTTTCAGAATCCCATGTTTTATACTCAATCCCATGAAGGGAAGGGGAAGAGAGGAAGGAAAGAAGAAGAAAGAAAAGGAGGAAGGAAGGAGGAAGGTTGGAAGGAAGGAGGGAGGGAAGGAGGGAGGGAAGGGGAAGCCGCCGTGTCCACCCCGCCCCAGGTCCTTCGTGTTGACCCCAGGGCACCCCTCACCTGAACCCAGACGTTCACATTTCTGTGTCTCCCCAGTGACGGGCTGTCTCTGCTGTGGCTCCTGAGTCCTGCAGGTTGAGCACAGCCAGACACTCGGCACAGGGTGAAGGCATCCGGCCCAGGGAACTCGGGGAGCCCCGCGAGGCTGGCCCTGGACCCCAGATGGGACGAGGGCTGTGCGGACTCGAGCATCGCCGGCTCCTCACCTCGGGCAGGTGAGGCTCCCTTCACAGCGGGTGGCAGCGGTGGCCCTTCCCTCCTGAGCACCGGCCTCCCCCCTCCCCCGAGAGGTGTGGGCCGCGGCCTGAGGCAAGCGCTCCCTTGGGATCTCCCGGAGTCGCAGCCCAGGAGGTGGTGGCACTGCCAGTGTGTCCTGCTGCCCCGTCCCGTCGGCGGCTTCTAAGGCCCACGCGGTGGCCCGCAAGTACCCGGCAACCCGGGCCTGGCCTTCGGTTGGGAAAACACAACCCAAATGAAGATAATCCGAGCAGAGGCGGTCACAGATGGTTAGGGTTTCGGGGCAGGACCCTGGCCCTGGCAACACCAAGCTGCGGGCATTCCCGGTTTTTGTTTTTGTTTTTGTTTTGAGATGGGAGTGACTGGAGGGGAAAGGGGGCTGTCCCGGCTGGAGGTCTGCTCCCCGTTTCATCCACACACGGGTTCGCGGTCTCGGGAGGTCACTTGATTCAGAAGCCAAGTTGTTGGGGCGCCTGGGGGGCTCAGCTGGTTGGGCGGCCGCCTTTGGCTCAGGTCGGGGTCCTTGGATGGAGCCCGCATCGGGCTCCTGGCTCAGCGGGGAGCCTGCTTCTCCCTCTTCCCCTCCCCACCGTGTGTGCTCTCTCTCTGTCAAATAAATAAATAAATAAAATCTTAAAAAAAAAAAAGCCAAGTTGTTCAAACTGATTCCCCCCACACCGCCCCAAAGAAACAGCTTTCTGTGGCACACAACTCCTTTTTTTTTTCCTCCGAGGGCTTTGTGGCTGACCTCAGCTCCCCAGACAAGCAAAGGCTTAAAAAGATCCTCTCTTTCCATGGCATTACACGGCTCTCATAGAAAATCTTCTTGAACCAAGGAATGTGGAACGCACCTCGGTGGGGAGGAGACCACACCTGAAGTCACGGCCCTAAAGGCCCTAACGGCCCTAACGGGGTGTTTGGTTTGCCTTCATCAGAAAGCTCGACCGACCGCATCAGCCAGAGGCAGGCGCGTTTCACTTCCTAAAACCAGCCAGCTCGCCGGCGCTGTGGCAGCAGCGTCACTTAATCCAAGACACATTTTCATGCAAACCTCGAGTTATAACCCACATATGGCAGCAGATCATTATCCTAAGACTCTAAATTGCACTGGTTATACAGTTGGAGAGGGATCTATCATAATCTGGAAAACTTTTCTTTTTACGGGTCTATTTTAACAAGTGTAGGGAGGAAATAAAACTCAAAAAGCATAAACTGTTTTACATTTTGAATTGGACTCTGATTTAAAAAAAAAAATGGAGACACTCCAAAATAAAGAAACGCTGGCAAAGACGGAGGGAAAGATACGGACAGAAATCAGGGAGAAAACGGGGGAAATAAAGAGGTTCTGTGACGGCTTCCACATTTCCTGATTTGGTGAACTGAGAGGCCGGACACCCCACTAGCTAGAGGTACGGCTGCTTCTGAAGGAGGGAGACGCCGAGCCACGAAGGACAGATGGACAGAAAGAACCAAAAGACTAAACTGAAATGGAGCCAAACGACTCCGGCGACGCGCCCTGGGAAGGGGAGTAGAGACCACTTTCATTTCGTCTTCAGCCCTTTTGTGTGTGTGTTTCCCAAGCACATTTTCCTTAACGTCTAAAACAGATCAACAGAAAGTTTTAAGAACGGCCCCCGACTCGGGATGTGAGGATGTTTTTAACTCCACGTGTGAGCACCGAAGCTGGCAGGCGGCAGGGCTGTTAAAGTGGAGTTTCTGGATAGACTGTGGCACCCCTGGGTCCCAAAGGAACAGGGAGCGCACCCCCAGCCCATCTCGTATCCAGCTTGCAGACAAGCACGGCTCCTGCCTGAAGTCTTACTAGTCCCAACGCCCTGGGCTGCAGGAACGAAATCAAGGGCTCCCGAGTGCTGCCCTACTGCAAGGACGCTCGCTGGGCACATTGCTTCATACCCGATGTGGGCCCGACAGGTGCAAGCCGGGGTGCCATGTGCAAGTCGGGGTGCCATGTGCAAGCCGGGAGTCATGTGCAAGCCAGGGTGTGTGCAAGCCAAGGTGTCATGTGCAAGTCAGGGTGCCGTGTGCAAGCCGGGGTGTCATGTGCAAGCCGGGGTGCCGTGTGCAAGCCGGGGTGCCGTGTGCAAGCCGGGAGTCATGTGCAAGCCAGGGTGTGTGCAAGCCAGGGTGCCGTGTGCAAGCCGGAGTGCCGTGTGCAAGCCAGGGTGTCATGTGCAAGTCAGGGTGCCGTGTGCAAGCCAAGGTGTCATGTGCAAGCGGGGTGCGGTGTGCAAGCCAGGGTGTCATGTGCAAGCCGGGGTGCCGTGTGCAAGCAGGGGTGTCATGTGCAAGTCAGGGTGCTGTGTGCAAGCCGGGGTGCCGTGTGCAAGCTGGGGTGTCATGTGCAAGCCGGGGTGCCGTGTGCAAGCCAGTTTTCGTGGTATCGGTTGTTTCTGGAGCCAGGATCTCTAGATTCCAGGTCACCCCTGCGCCTGGAAGAGGCAAAGCCGGGACAGCAAGCAGAAATGTGCTCGGGCATCTTGATCCGTCCCCACCGGGAAGCTGGCTGCACCAAGTCCCCTGCGCAGACTTCTCTCGCTCGTACTGCGGATTTGCCCTGTGGATAAACGGCAGCCTCAGGACAGTTATCCTGCCTCGCTGCCTAAAACTATCTGCGGCGTTTGTTCGTCGACTCGCAGACCCTTGAATGTGAGGTTTCCGTGGGCGAACAGAATCCTTTCCTGGGGAATGCAGTGCCTCAGGTAGGGCCACCAGCCCTCCGTCGCTCTGACCTGAGCATAAATCTCTTGGGTCGCAGTGCTTCCCTTCTGACACCTTGCCGGCTAGACCGAGAAGTGGGGGTTTTGACCATCCGTAGCGGGAGTGAGTGGCAGGTGGGGATGGAAGGACCCCACTTGAAGAGTGAGGCAGCAGGTGGGCAGCCTGACCCTGGGGGCCTGGGGAAGGAGACACGCAGAGGGACTGGAGGGGCGGCCCCCCCCTCCTCCCACATTGCACCCTCCTTCCCCCGCCGCCTGCCCATCCCCAAATGCCCACATCTTCCCCGTCCTTCCATCTGGGGCAAAGTCCTCTGCCTGCTGGATCCCACCTCCACTGCCTTCCCGAGGACCTCGCTCTTCTCTTGCCGTCTAAACAAATAAAAACTACTCTCCTGGAACCCCCCTCCCACTCCAGCGTTGCGCTCTCTCTCAGGCTTCTGGGAAGAGCTGCTGGCACTCCTTGCTTCCATGCCCTTACCTCCTACTCTTTGCTCTCCCCTTCGCTGCCCTTCTGTTCACCTCCCCACGATGAAACTGCTTTCACCCAAATCACCAGGGGCATCATGACGAAAGGCAATGGAAACTTTGGCTCTAAAGCCCTTGACCCTGGTGACCTCTTTCTGCTTCCTTGGCTCCTTTGCTTGGCTTCTTTGGCCCTATTCTCCCTGGGGAACTGGCCCCCCGCCCCCCCCCCCCCCCCCCCCCCGTCTTATGATGCACACGCAGATGACTCCCCTGTCTGTACTTTCAGCCCAGGCTGCCCTCCCGAACTCACGCTCCTCCCCAACTGCCTACGGGACAATCTACATCTGACAGGCCTGTCACTCAACATTTCCAAAATGGAACCCATCACATTCTTCCCCTAGTCCCCCCCCTCCCCCCGCCCCAGCCTGATGTGTCATGTCCTGGGGACTCTGTCCACCCAGATCCCTCTGGTTGGAGAGCCCTCCTTCGCCCCTGATCCTCTGAGGGACCCTCACTTGGCTAACTGTTTTTTATCCTTTAGGGCCCGTGTTAGACGTCACTTCTCTGGGAAGCCTTCCTTCACACGTCAAGGTCAAGGCACGTGCTCCTATGATTTCAGAAGCTACCATTGTAATGCTCTATTAAATCATCTATTCCTCCCATTAAAATATCTGCTCCCCAGAGCAGAAATCTTTCAGTCTTGTTCATTATGTCCCTTCACCCAGCATGATGTCTGGCACACAGGATACTCAACAAAAATGCATTTATTTGAAGAAGTAAAACGTCCCATTTTCAACGCTCAGGCATCCAGTAGAGGGGGAAGTGTCACTTTTCTCTGCTTAGTCTCCTGTCCCCATAGTCCCCGTTATAAGGTCAGGCTCCATATCCCAAGTGAGCATCCTTCGGCCCGCTCTTCAGCTTAATCACCGCCTGTCTAGCCTTGTATGTGTCCATCCCGGCATTTTTCCCACTATGCATGACAATTTTTTTCTATGGGAAAATGTATTCTTAGGTCCTAACATTGACTTTCAATGACTTTTGTGCTATTTTTTAAAATCGAGTACTATCTCTATCATATGTAAATATGGATCACCCAGTGCAAATACATTCTATGTTGGTTCTTCCAAGTAAAATAAATAGACTTGCCACAGGATAATTCTTAAAAGCAATTTGGTTTATGTCTTAGTCTTTGTTTTCCTTTGTGGATTCCAACTTAGCTAAAAAAAAAAAAAAAAGTCAATTCCAATAGGGTCATTTCAAAAATGCATTTTTAAGGTTGCATTTTTTTTCTTTTGTTTTGGCTGGCTATGAAGATTTTATAGGTCCAAATACATAGACTTTGATGCTCTAATTAATGCTATGGCTACATTATGAGAGAGACAGAAAATACTCTAATAAGTTTACACAAGTGAGTCATTTGATTTCCCCAACTGGAGCCACAACATACAGCACCCTGCACTGTAGGACATCTGTCTGTCTCTTTCAAAAAATTGAGAATGGGATTTTAGCAGCTCTGTCATTTTCAAATTTGCTGCTAAAATCCCGTTCTCAACTAAATGACAGAGCTACACTCCCCACCACGTTGGTGAAAGATCTGTGCTGAGCCCTTTCCTCCTCGGCTGCTATATCCAAGGACAGCAGCTGCCTACGGGATCCCTCCCATTAAGCCACATCATACCTCTGAAAACCAACGATAGGGGGCACGGGGGACACCACAGCACAACTCTTTGGCCAAAGAAAGGTATTCACTGTGGGAATAATAAGAGAAGTATAACGAAAACGGGGGCCGCCAGTGATCTGCGAAAGACAACTTCTGGCTCTCTCTGCAGCCAGAGGGTAAGATTTGCTCTTGGCATCACATGAATGCTCCTCCTCTCGACAGAACTTTGAATAAAGTGCCTCTCACCACGCTGCTCAGATAGCCATGGCCTATTAGCCTCAACTTTGAGAACGCTTTACGGGCACTTTTGCTTTCTCGCCTGCTTTTCATGCTCATTTTGCAAGAGTTTGCTCTTGCTTTTCATCTCCTTGCTTTTCATCTTCACTTTGCTCTCTGGGGTAGACAACCATATGGAATACAGGTCAAAGGCCAGACCCTGTCCTATCTCTCCATGTCCCCGCGGTTTCTCTCCTCCATCCTCTGTGGATCCTAATTGAGGACTTCTCTTTAAGGCTCCAGCTGATCATGATGACGAAAGGAGGCTTCCTATACCCTTCATTCCATTGAAGAGTTGCTTTTTTTTTTTGTCTCCCGTGGTCCCCTGAACCATACTGAGGATGTAGTGGGTGTCTCGTCCATACTTAAATCAGTGCTACTCGGTGTTGCTCAGGGATCAGCAGCATTCGTTTTACTTGAGAGCTTGTGAGATATGAAAATCCTCAGGCCTCCTGCTTGACCTACCAAATCAGGATCTCAGAGTGAGGGCGAGGGTGGAAATCTGGAGGCTGACAAGCTCTCCAGGTGATTCCTACACAGTGTGAGAACCACTGCCTCAGCCGCCAGCTTCTGTGAGTGGGATTATCCGTGCTCTCTGCAGTTCCCTGAGCAGGTGACCGGGTCTTCCTGGCCAAACACACATCAACCTAAAGACCTACACAGACCCATCAGCAGCGAGGATGAAGGACCACGCTTTATCCACTGGGAGGTTTCTCTTGAAGGTCCCAAAGTTGCTGTCCTTTTCCCCCACTGCACCCCTGCCCCATAACCACTTTGCAGCAACCCGTCTGCATGCTCCCCGCCCATGTAGGCCGCAGCCTCATCTTCGCCTGTGCCCATTTGTGGGCTCCTGAGTCTCCAGCAACCGAGAATTGACCCACAGCCCCTTCCAAGGCGTGGCTCTGCTGGTAAACAAGTAGTGACTGAGCACTTGATATGTGCAAGTTTCCATTACCCACCAGCCCCCCAGCCTCTTCTGGCCACTGCTGCCCATGTCCTTTGGAGTCCTCTCTTGGGGACTGCCTGGTCCACGGCGGGGCACACAGCCACCAAGACGCAGGAAGCAATAGGCTCCTTCTGCAGCGTCTGCTCCAGTGACTTTCAGATTTTTTTTTTTTTTTTTTTTTTTTTTTAGTAAAATAGCCATATTACGACACCTACACAGAAAGTAAGGGCAGCGTTTCATTCACATGAATGCATTTTGAAGTTAAATCTTCGATTATCCACCGAGTATGATAAGGCTATCTGACCCCTTGAGATGAAGTCAGGTGGAGAGTCAGGTCTGCCTCTCCATGCAGACTAGCTGGTTGCACCATATTGAGAAGGAAAAAAAATCTTTATTCTGATAAGTAGTTACACATGGTAACAGTTGGGTTTGGGGTTCTTTTTTTAAGGTGACTTTCCTTGCAACCCCAGGGTACTCTGCCGTGAGACTGATGGCAAGGCAGCCTCATTCCAAGGTTTACCCACAAACGGGTGTTTATGTGGCATTATAGCGAACGCGTTGGCAGTCTTCAGTGGGTTAAAACTTGGCACATGTCATACTTGATTGTGTCTCTTTTTTTAAAAATACAACTGGAAAAAAACCTTAACAATTTAAATCAAGTGTCTGGAAACCCTAGCAACCTTGCAGGCCTGCAGGACTCTATGAAGCGCGAGTCACTTCCCAGATGAGGAAGCATGACGGACTCACTTGCTCAGGCCCCATGCATGCTGGTGTCGCAGCTGCTGCACCTGCCGCCTGACTCCTGGTCCTTCCTCTGGCTTCCTTCCCGTGGACGTCTGAGACCTCACGTGGATTTTCAGCACCTTGTGCTCTGGGCCGAATCTTCCAGAGCGGACGCTCTGTTTATCCTGCTCAAATGAATCACAGGGTGGAATTTCCCCCGGAGCCGTGGCTCCTCTTCAGCTGCAGGGCGATGGGCAGGGGCAGGGAGGGCCATGCGGGAAGGGGAGCCCTGCTGAGGACTGGGGTCCTCCCGGGAGCTGGCCCACACGGTTCTCTAACGGACGATCTGGTCCTGCTCTGGACCTGGCACCTGGGAAGTCTGTTGCTCGGCCTGCGGGAGGCTTGGCGTGGGGGCGGGGAGCAGGGCGGGAAAGTGGGGGGAGAGCGGAGCCCTACTGGCACCTGCACCGGCCCCCCGGGGACAGAGCCGCCGCAGGGTGAGGGCAGAGGGTTCCGGGAGACGACGGAGCCCCTAAGGGAGGTGGGAGAGCTGCCTCCCTGCTGCAGCTCGTTGGTTCTCACCGCTGCCCCTGGAGGGCTCCCCTCAGCTCTGAGCGGGCCCAGCCCCACGCGGCTTTGGACACAAACAGCGATCAGGCGTGTCTGTCATCGGGACAGGACACCTGAGCCTCGCAGACCACAGACGGCTCCCCCCACTGAGCCCTCAGGTCCCCAGCCACTCGCCGTGCTGGGCCTTTTCCGACTGCCCTTCTAAGGTGGCATTGCATTTTGACATGAGGACCCTGTCAGTGAAACCCAAAGGGCTGGAACCCAGAGGTGGAGGGGACGTGGGTCCCCCAACTGTGCCGCCCTGGGGGGATCCTCACCCGCGGCTGTCAGTGGGCTCTTTACTTTCCATTGGAATTAGAATCAAAGGATTGCTGTAATATTTTTGTCTCTCACCAAAAAAGTAGCAGACCTAAGAAGGCTGCATGCTGTTTCGCTAAAGCCCAACCCTCCTCGCAGCAGCGCCCCGCAGCACATAGCGCTGGTTGCTTGCCCAGTACCCTTCTCTCCTTCCTTTGCCAGAAGACCTGGCTGGCGATGTGCTCGGGGAAAACTCCCGCTTCTGCAGCTTCCTCTTCGCACGGCAGCTGCCAGGCCGCCAGTTCTGGCCCGTGACCTGCAAGCAAGGTGTAGGGAAGGAGCTTCTGATCAAAGTGGGCAGACGCAGATCATATGGGGGGGGGCGTGTCTTTTTCTCTGTCTTCTTCTTGTTCCAAATGATGGCCGGAGGCACAGCAGCCACCTTGCAACCGTGAGGATGAAACCCCCACAGGACGACGGGTGGAATAAGCAGCCAAAGTCTGTGGGTCCTTGTGGGTCCTTGACCACCTGTGACAGTTCTTGACTGCTTGCCTCAACAATTTCTCAGCTAAGCAAAATAAAATCCATTTGGTTAAGACTTTGTATTTTGATTTCTCTCAAATGCGACAAAAAGCAATTCTAAGCAACACTCTCTCAGAGCATCGACCTCACGCCGTCACGAACGCTCGCTCTCGTCCAGCTCCTAGAACAGAAATCTCCTCCTTCCTTTCTAAACATGAAAGAACTGGGCCAGCGGGAAAGTATAAAGTGAGTAACTTCCTTTTTGCTGAATCAGATTCCACTTCTCTGCCCTTGACCTCTGAGTCCTCTCCGCCCTTTGACCTCTCTGCCCTCGACCTCTGAATCCTCTCCACCCTTGACCTCCGAGTTCTCTCTGCCCTTGACCCCCGAGTCCTCTCCACTCTTGACCTCCAAAACTTCTCTGCCCTTGACCTCCGAATTCTCTCAGCAGCATTTTTGGGCCACTGGCTCCTTCCTCTCCTTGAAATTTTCTCCTTCTTTGCTTCTGTTTCCTCACTGCTCTGACTCCCTCCCCAGGGTCTCGCACGTCCTACTCCTGCCTTTTGCCCCAGAAGTGCACGTGTCTCCCAGCGTTCCCTTCTCTTAGCATCTCATGCTCACTTGTGTAGTGGTCTTACGCCTTCCATGTCATCCACTACCACTACCTGGAATTGAAAACAGAAAAATCAAACCCAACCCAACCCACTGACATTGGGAAAGGATGTCTACTGTGCACTGTCAAGGGAAAAACAGCAGCTCACAGGACACAACCTACTGTTTGATTCCATTCCTCTGCGTAGAAAATAAAACCCAAAAACCAACCACCTGGAAGGCTCTGTAAGCAGGATGTTAGCAGGGCCTGGGGGTGCAGTGAAGAATTTAAAGTCCTTAATTCAAAAGTAAAATTAACCCTTTAATCCCTAAGGGTTGACTCAACGGATCTGTAGTCCTTTCCAGATATTGTCCCATGTCTTACTCTGCAGGTACGTGTTAGCTGGGCTTTGGGCGGTCATTTGTTCATTTGTGGGCGGTTTCTCACTGCGGCTCTGCTCCGGGCCGGTCTGTGAGACGCGCTGTAAGAACGGACCCCAAGTGCAAGGAGCCCTCATGTGAAGCCAACCGGGTATAGATGGCTTCATTTATAAACTGGCAGAGGAAGGGCGTCATCCATGCCCACCCGTACGGAGTGCTTGTGGGTGGAACGCAGTCCACGTGGGGCGCAGCTGCCCCGGCCTCTCTCCTGACTGAGCCGGAGCCCCCCGCTCGCTGGGCCCTGCTGGTCGCTGCTCACGGCCCCTGGACACAATGCTACCCCGGGGGCCTCTGCCTGCCACGTCTTTGCTGGCTGATCCGTGAAATGACGGGCCCGGAACATCTGCCTGCTTCTCCGATGAACTCTAAGCACCCCAAAGTGAAAAGTTTAGAAAATTAAAAAAAAAAAAAAAAAAAGAGCTCAGCATACAAGGTAGTTTGTCCTAGAGCCTTGCTCCTTCCAGGCCCCTGACCCCGCACCATGGTCCCTGCCCCGGCCAGCCCCGGCTTGCACTTGTGGAGCCCTTCAGGGGACGTGGGAGCCTCTGGCCCACGCACAGAGTGAAGGTGACGCTGCACCGCCTCAAAGTCCCTCATTCTACACGATGCTACGGACCCGCGGCCACCGCTCTCCGGCTCCCCTTGCGGGACCGTGGACACAGCTGTCTTCGCCCTTCGCCATCCAGCCCTCGGGCTTCCTCTGGATCCAGCCTCCTGCCCTTCGTGACTCTTTCTCCCTGGAGCACCCTCCTTCCCAAATCTTCGATCCCTCTCTCTTTCCTGTGTCTATCTCTTTCTCCTCTGCCCGAAGCACCTATAAGTCTCTTCCTGGCGCCGAAGGCCGTGGAACGGGCTGGTCAGGTGGGAGGCCTGCGTGAGGACGGCGGCCCGCGCATCCAGAGGGGACCTGGGTGCTCAGGGCCTTGGAGGCTGCCGGCGGGCCCTCGCGCACTGAGCCTGCGGCCACACGGCCAGGCCCAGGGCTCCTTTCAGTTGGGGGCACGGGTCACGGCGTGGGTGGAGAAGCCCTGACCTCCCAGAAAGGCTGCTGCTCCCCCGTGGGAAGGCTGCTCCTTCCTCCCCACCGAGCGGCCCTGGGCGCCAGGACAAATGGCCACACGGGCCTGGCAGCCTGGCCGCCTCCTCCCCGGACGCTGCCTGAACAGGTGGAAACCGGGCTCCGAGGGGTGGCAGGGGCCGAGCTAGCGGGGCCGTCGGGGGGCATGCGGGGCGCTGGCCACTGCCCACCCGGGACAGAGGGAGGCCTGGCCGGCTGGCTGGGGAGCCCGCGAGCGCCGCTTCTGTTTTCTGAATGCAAGCGTCCTTACCATCTGCTGAAGACCAGCCTCGGAACAAAAAGACTAGCGTTTTCTCGTGGATCAGGACTAGGGACATCGGTACCGCTCCCAAAACTCTCGTTTATTTCCCCAGAGGACAGTGGCGTCGTGGCTGGAATTCCTCAGCCGCCGAGCAAGGCAAAGCCTCTGTGTTGCAGGTGGCCTTGCTCCCGGATGCGGGGGCTCAGGGGGCTCGGGGAGCTCGGGGCGGGAGCGAGCCTCGGCCTAGGGGCCGGCTGGGCCCGAGCAGCCTGGCCTGACCGCATTCCCAGGGGCCTGTAGTCATGTACCACCCGAAAGCCAGGAACTCTCTGGAGCCGAGCTCCCCGTCCAACGTTGCCGCCAGCGCTGGGGCCCGGGAAGCCACCCCTGGGGGTCAATTCACGGCTCCTTCGGCAGGGGCTCCTGGGCTGGACCTGGCGCTCACGAGGCACAGAGACTCACAGTGTCGGGGTGGCCTGGTCCCCAACGCCGCCCCACTGGCCAGCTCTCCCGCCCACCGCCCTTCTCCCCCCGAGGGCGGCCGCCCCGCAGCCGGCAACCAGCGCTTTGAAAGTCGTGGGGAGAGCTTGAGGAAGAGCCCTGCAGTGGTCACACATGGAGAGACACCTGCGGCAGGTGACGGGTGCCCGGGCGCCTACCTGTGACCTCTCTGCCCTGTGCCCGCTGACTACGGGCTTGGTGGTTCCAAATGGCTCAACCCTTGCCTCTCCCTTCCCTCCTCCCATCGCTCTCCGTCCCCTCCCTCCTCCCAGCCCCTCTCCATCCTCTCCTAAACCATCTGCATCTTCATCAATCCATCTCACTGTATTCTGGGCTGTACCCCCTCCCCCTCCCCTTTGCAAATTCCCCTTTCTGGGTCAAGGTGCCAAAATCCACTTTTCTTTTGATGCCAGTGGTGGGACCGACTTGCTTTAGGTTTTTATAATAGGAAACCCTGTTGGTTCTCGCATTTCTTGGTGCCCCATTTCCCACATGAAACTTTCTTGGGGTAGAAAAAAAAAAGAATTAGACTCCGATGGCTACATGAATACGTGTGACACTCTCAGAGCTAAATAGAATTTCTTGTGTAATGACCTATGAAGTCAAGGCCACTAACGCATTCTGATTAATTACTTGCGTGCAGCACCTTTAATGCCCTAAAAAAAGAAAAAAAAGAAAGAAAGAAAGAAAGAAGAAAGAAAGAAACAAAGAAATGAAATACTTTGCCATCCCAGCTGCCTACTGAGATTTACTGGGGACTCTGGTGAGGATGACTTGCCTTTGGTGACACCAAGGACCTCTCTTTGTGAAGAACTGCTGGCGACTGAGGGTTTTGCAAACGGAATTCAGAAGGAAGGAGACTATCTTGTGGTGGCGAGACTCCGAGCACGCACAGCGTTCACTAAGCGGCTGCCTATAGGGTCCGCATGGAGACAACATCGGGCGGCCTGTATCAAATCTGTAAACCGAGGGCAAGACTTCCAGGGCAGAGGACACTGACCCCGTCTCCAGTCGACCTGAGTGACCAGCACTGCGAATATCAGAGCCTGAGGTAGTAGGAACATGAGGGAATGTGAGGGTGGGGCTGAGCCCGTGGGACATTCCTCAACAGGGTTGGGGAGGGAGGGGTTTTGGCAGAAACACCAGTCATAACCCAGTCCTGCTGGTTGGGACCAGAAGTGGGTTTTCTAGATACACTGACCCCCAGGGCTGGGAGAGAAGAGCGAGAACAGAAACCTCAGCTAGACAGGGTTTCTGACCTAGGTGGCACGGTCCGGGGGCGCTGCAGAGCTGGGAAGGGTGGTGCTCCCCGAAGTGTGGGGCCTGGAGGGTGCAGCCAGGTGGGCCCAGGGAGTCAGCAGACCGTGGATAGGTCCTTCCTGCCCACCAAGCTGAGGGCAGTGCCACCCTAGGCAGCCAGTCGGTCCCCCGAAACCCCAGGACACGGGTAAGAACTTGGCCCTGGTGAGCAAAGGCTGGCTTCACGCCCCCCTGCATCACCCCTTGTCCATCCAGGATGGCCCGGCCACTCCCCTGCCGGGCTCAGGAGCCGAGCCCAGAAGGAAGAAACGGGCCGAGTCGTGTTTGTGATTAGCTTCTCATCTAAGGCTGTAACCCCATAGAGCTCTGGCCCAGCTGTCGGGGGGCTTGGCTGGGAACGCGGCTCTCCGGGGAGGGCCGGGGTGCAGGGGGCAGGTTCTGGACCCCCCACCTGCCGCCACCCTCTGACGGCCGGGTCTCAGGAGTCTCCTTCCCTGTCCACTGCCGGAGCATCTTCCCTCCAGATAACCATCACGGCCTTCGCCCTCACTCCAGGGTGACAGCCCCGTCCCCGTGTGGGTGAGCCTCCTGCGGCGCCCGGCCTGACCCCCACCCCGGGTTAGGACCCAGTCAGCCACTGTGAGCGGACAGCCAGGGTGGCCTCCCCGACAGACCGCACTGGACAGAAGGGGAGCCCAGAGCAAATTCCAGCCTCTCTCGCCTGCGACTCCGCTGGCCTGAGCAGCCCTGCAGATGTGACCTCCCTCTGCTTTTCTCAACAATAATCCCAGCCCCTTGTTATGATAAACTACTTGCTCCTTGCTCGGCAGTACATTCAGGAACTGGACTGCTGCCAAGGAAAACTCAGGAGCGATGGTAGGGACTATTGAAATAAATTAATGGCTTATGATAAATACAGGGAGAGCAGCACTAGGTAATAAGCTCATACGCCAACAAAAATCACATGGCTGTTGCAGAGGAGGAGTTTTTACATAAATGTGGATGATGTTAAGGAGCAAGACTGATTTTTTTTTTTTTAAATAACTCATTTACCATCTATTTAGCCAAGCAAGCAAGGGCCCTCCAAAGTCACCATCGATAACATGGGGTGGGGGGGGCTATGATTGCCTACAACGGCCCTCTTCTTCTTTTGGGGGGTCTTCAGGGCTAGTCCAACAAGGATGTTAGGTACATGACTTCATAATTATGCTTTTTTAGCTTCGAGTATCAGATGGTATCACTCACCTGGATTGCTGGCCTGGCTCGCCAGACTTGGCTCTGAATTATTTTTGACATTTCCCAACATGTAAACTCACCTCCAGAAAAACAAGCCCCTGCTACTTCTCAGGCACGCAAAAGGGTGGCTCCGCACATGCCGGCGTTGCGGAGAAAAAGAGTCCAACACTGTTCTGAGCAGGAAAAATGTCAGCACAGACCTCACAGGTGACCGCTGCACACACACGCAAGTCCTAATTTCTTTGTTTGAAGATCTGTCATGTTATTTTAGAATCAGGGTCCGTACTTGCTCATTCCCAGAGACTGTCATCAGGTTTGGTTTGCACAAGAGAGTTGACCCGAAGCAAGGAATTTCGACTCCGAAATTCCAGACCAGCTCTGACATTTGGATCAGTGGGAGCCTTTGCAAACCAATACGAAAACCTGAGCAGCCCACACGGGCGTTTCACCAGCTGGCCACCCTGCAGGAGGCTCACAGAGTGATCACTAAAAGCAGCCTCTTTGCTTCAACCTGGCATAAATCACCCTGACTCCCCTCCGAGGGGGCGCCTGGGCCAGCCCCAGCATCGAGTGGCCAAGCGAGGACCTCCGTGTTCCCCGCGTAGTGTGTAGG
This sequence comes from Canis lupus dingo, assembly GCF_003254725.2. Classification (NCBI taxonomy): domain Eukaryota; kingdom Metazoa; phylum Chordata; class Mammalia; order Carnivora; family Canidae; genus Canis; species Canis lupus. Next base: position 54,798,499 of record NC_064244.1, read on the forward strand.
GCTGGTTTTTGCCTTCGTGACCCACTTGCAGATGAGAGTCCAAACACTCCCAGCACCAGCTCTGAGCTTCGAACAGATCAAACCCCAAAGGCCCAGCCTGCAAGGAAAAGCTCTGCTGGCTCACACCCTGGGGGAAATGGCTGGGCAGAGGTTCCCATTACTCGAGGTCTCATTCACGCCGCCTCAGGAGGTCCACCTCTTGTTTGGCCTCTCTCTCCCCTCCTCTCCTTCCTAAGAAACTAGAAGCGAGTGAAAGGGCAGTAATTTTCTGTGTAAATCCCCGTGTGTTTGTGAAGCTGAATTCCTGCTCTCCTCCCCCCGCCCCCCAGCCTGAGGCTGCGGGAATAGTGCTTCCCGTTCCCCAGCACGCCCGGGACATGGGGCCTGGGGCAACCTGGCCGCTGTGTCACCCGCCGGGCGGTCCGCTTCCAGACCGCACAGCTCCGACCACATCTTTGCCGAGGAGCAAGCAGTCGCGCCAACAGGCCCCCTGAGAAAGGGCCCGCTGCTCTCCTTGCCACCCTGCAGGAGGCCAATCCGCCTACGTGGCACAAAGGGGTAGGTGGAGAGAAGACGGTCGTGGTTTGCGCCCAGGAGTGCACTGGCCATGGAACCCTGACGGGGTCCTAACACTTGTTTGAAGTCCAAGTGGCGCCTGACCTAAACTACAGCAGGGCCAGACCAGAGGCAGTCCCAGCGGCAGTCCTACTGACCTCTGTTTTGTGGGGCCAGTCGGGCTGGGGCCCAGGGGTCGTGGGGAGCAGACGGGAGCGTGGCCTGTAAGGGGCTTCCATCCCGCTTAGAATGGTGTTTCAAAAACATCGATGCTGAAGCCAAGGTGTCTGGGTTTGATTCTGGGCCCTCCCACTGTGTGATTTGAGCAACTTCCTTGACCATTTTGTGCCTCGATTCCTCTTCATAGAAAGGATATAAAAATAGCACCTTTAATTTTTTATTTTTTTTAAAGATAGTATTAATTTATTCATGAGAGACACAGAAAGAGAGGCAGAGACACAGGCAGAGGGAGAAGCCCGATGCGGGACTTGATCCCAGGACCTCGGGATCATGCCCTGAGCTAATGGCAGACGTTCAACCTCTGAGTGACCCAGGAGCCCCTAAAATAGCCCCTTTTACATAGGATCACTGTGAAGATTAAATCATTGAATATATGTCCAGGCTTAGGAGAGTGTTGGACACAGAAGCTGCACTAGTTACTTGGAAGATAGGATCTAAGTCAGACGTCATCTCCCGGGCGTGCAAGGCCATCTATGAGGACTTCAGGGAGAGTACGTGGGTTGGAGAAAAACCAGGGGTCTATGGGGTTAAAGTAGGCGGCATGGACTTGTAGGGAAAGGAGGGGCCTGAGTTATGACCTTGAGGCATGGCCTCCCCTGACCACCCATGAATATGGGACGACTCCTACATTTCCCTCCCCTACACCCTGCTGCTCACCTCCTGACCCGGTCTTGAGGTTTCATCTTTGATTCCCAGGCTTGTTTACCAGCTGTTGGGTCATGTGTACCATCTCAGTTCAGGTCTCTTCTGGGTGATGAGCCGGCGCGGCCAAGGTAGGTATCAAACAATGTCAAATATCACCTCCACTAGTTCCCGCATCGGTTGACAGACAAGGAAACAGCTAGGTTGACATGACCTGAGGAGGGTGGCTGCCCAAGGAGGACAGAGGAGGAGGGACAGTCCAGGGGTGGAGAGAGGAGAGGACTCTTCCAAGCTGACTAGGAGGAGCCAGGGCCAGGGAGCTGGGGGCTGGGGGTGTTGGGGGATGTCAGTCCAGGTGGGAGGAAGTGCTTGAGTTGAGTTTGGACCCTCGAGGCTCTCTGTGAACACCGGGTGGGACGATCCTTTTTCTGCCTCTTTCTCCAGCTGCTCCAAAGCTCCCCGAGATCTGCCTGGGCCTGGAGAAGACTGCCCACAAGGGGCCTGAGCGACGCTGGGCCTGCTGCCCCCACAGTGGGGTGCAGTGGAGCGGGGCCTGGGAACACAGCATTTGCAGAGACCCCAATGGGAGGGTACGGCTTACACTTTAAAACCAGACCCCTCCTCTCGAGTAGCTCTGTCCTCTGGAACAAGTGGCTTCACCTCTCTTGAGTTCTCACAGCAGGCTCGACAGAATGATAATCGCCAGCAGGGTGGTGGGGCTGAGTGAGACACCCGGGAATGCCTGAGAAGCTCCTGCTGTGTGCACCGCTGGGAGGGCCTGCCCAAGTCCGAGTGCACGTCTCTCACCCAGCAGCGCACGTCTACGGCAGTACCAGGGCCATGCTCAATGACAGGCGCACGTGCGTGTGTGTTCTTGCCACGTAGGCAATGTTCTTTCAGAAATGTTGTCAAGTCAAAACAGTAAGCTGCAGACAGCGCAGTCAGCCTGCTACCACTTGCCCAGTGCATGCATAAACAAGGCAGGTTGGCATTGGTGGCTTTTGAGGAAAGGAGCTATAGGTGGTGGCGAGGGGTGCCCTCGCCAAAAGAGAGATGCCCACCATTTACTTTTTTATACAGTTTGGGTTGTGAACCATGTGAATATGTAAGCTACACCAAACATTGAAAAAAAAAACCAGTTGCCTTACAAAGAAACAAATGAATGCTCGTTGTCCATTGGTGGTTGAATGAATAAACAAAATATGGCAGATACAGACAAAAGAATATTACTCAGCCTTAAAAATGACATTGTGGCACATGCTACACTCCTCAGGATGGAACTTGAGGACATGATGCTGAGTGACATACGCCAGCCACAAAAAGACTAAAACCAAGTTGAGTACCTGTGTGAAGGATACCTAGAGGAATCAAATTCACAGAAGCAAAAAGTTGAATTCTGGTTGCCAGGGGCCACAGGGAGGAAGCAATGGGGAGTTGTCGGTTAACTGGGGACAGAGTTTCAATCTCGCCAGATCAAAAGAATTGTGGAGATTGCTTGTACAATGCAAATGCACAGATGTGCCAAACTGTGCCACTAGAAACGGTTAGCATGGCACATTTTCTGTTGTACGTGTTTTTACCACAACTTGATGAGACTGATGTCATAATCCCACCCGTGACTGCTCGGATGGTAGCTGGGTGGCATGATGCTGTTGGAGAATTTCAGGGACTTTGCTTCTCTGCCTTGCCTCTCCCTGGGCCAGATTTTCTGATTATCTGATTGCAAATCCACATTATCTGATTGCTCTCTGCATTCTTTTTTTTTTTTCTTAAATCTGGGAAGTAGGAGCAAGATATCCCAACCCTGAGACCTTAATTGGATTATGATATATTGATGCGTTGCCACTCAGCTTCCCAGCCATTGTGACAAAAACCAATCCTCTCAGACGGTCGAACCTCATTGGTAGCCCACCCCCTTCCCAGGCTTAGAAGGAGGCTGCTGAGTTAGTGTGTGTGAAGTGCTCTGAGCCTCCTTGATTTAAACAAGGCTAAGGAGACAGGGTCCTCCTGACTACTGGGTGCGCCCTGTTGTATGTCTTGGGAATGCTGTTTATGATGGTTATTCCTACACAAAGGAAGGAGTAGCAAGCACAGGGTGAAGAGTCCTCTGGCCAAACCATGAAGTTGGCCCTAAAGTACAGAAGCGGTGTCAGCCTCCTGAGCACCCCCCCTCCCCCCGCCATCAGCTCCCTGAGGAAGGTAGCAGAGAGGTGGGAAAGATGCATAGAAGGCTGTATTTGTTCTCTGGATGTTCCTGCCAATACTGCTATAACACCCTGTCCCTGACTGGCCAACTGACGAGGATATGCCTCCCTCCTGGGTTAAAACGTATGGGTTAGCTAAAACAAAACAAAACAAAACAAAAAAACAAAAACGTGTGGGTTATGTGATACCCCGGAATCAACAGTAGACACCAAATTCCAGAGGTGCCTGGTGGCTTAGTCGGTTGAGCGCCTGACTCTCAATATCGGTTCAGGTCTCAATCTCGTGGGTTCAAGCCCCTCTCTGGGCTCCGTGCTGGGCGTGGAGCAGACTTAGAACGGCAACAACAACAATACATTGCTTATTGGTGCACCAGCCCTAATGAAGAGCCGCCTGTCACCCCCACCCCACCCCCCAATCGGCCCTCCTTCCCCAGGGTGAGGACTCAGATGGAGAGGAACATTCATTCTCCTCTCCTCCCTTGACCTACGTTGACCTGAGTGGGCTTTCTAAGGCTGGTCCCTATTCTCTCTTCACACATCAAGCTTAAATTCCATTGCCCGCCCCTCCATGCCGCTTGTGACTGGATTCTACTTGCCCATCCCGCCAACGCCTTGGTCTCTCCTGCCTCGTCCTCGGGACTGGGGGCTTGGGGACCCTGAGAACCCTTCCTTCGACCTCCCCTGCAAAGCCAGGCATTAGTCTAACCCTCTACCAGCCCAAATCCATCTCTTCCTCCTCTGAATTCCTGTGGCATTTACAGATAACACCCTACAATTTGCTAAACCATTTAATTATATCCTCTTGGGTACTGCTCATGATTAGTTCTTGCATTTTGGTCTGGCCTCCTGAGTAGATATGGAACCCCAGTGGGGCAGAAACCATACTTTATACATATTTATTGTGTCTAGAGAGCACATAATAATAATAATAATAATAATTAATAATAATAATGGTGGCCATGTATTAAGCACTCAGTGTATACCCAACAGTGTTATATGTGTGCAATTTGTCTAATGTTCACAACGTCTTTAATGAGGCATTATTATGTCTATTTTTTCAGATGAGGAAACCAGCGCTGGATGAGAGTAGTAAGAACAGGTGGCTGGAAAGGGCTGAGTCTGGAGTCAGATCAGTAGTTTCCAAAGGCCTTCATCAAACTTTTTGACAGATAGGAAAAATGAAGTAAGGAAGATGCTTCCCTAGGATCATCCCCTTATGAAGGAAGAAACTAGATCTACTCCCCGTGGTCCTAAAACACGTAAGCTCCGCTATGAAGGCAGCTCCTGAGAACAGGGACTTTTGTCTGTTCCATGTGCATCTCCCACCTTTGGAGCAGCACCTGGCTCACACACAGTAGGTGCTCAATAAAGTATTTACTGAATGAACAAGAGAAATCTAACTGGCAAACCTCCACCCGGTGCCCACCAAGTGTAAAGAATTGCTAATAGCATGAGAAAAATAATGTAAAAAAAAACCCCAAAAACGCTCTAATTTGCTTGACCTAAATTCACTTGCTGCAGAATCCTTGTAGAGAACCATCTAGAAAGAGAAAGGGGATGCGAACCTAGGTTCCCAACTTGATGCCAAATTAGTCCTTTTCACCTTCCGAGGGCTTGGGGTCGTCCGCCCCCTGTCCCTTCTTCTCCTCCAATCCTCCCTCTGTTAGAACACTCTGCCACCAAACAAAACACGCAAAGGCCCAAAACGATTATTTGAGATTATTTCGGTTTTTGTTTCGCGTTGTTTCGCCCAAGTCATAACCATGTAAAAGCGGAGAAAGCAGAGCTAGGCCTTCCGGGCCTAATTGCCTGCACGTAGTCATTCCCTCCGGTTGCTTCAGTGGCTTCTTCCTTTTTCTGAGCCGGGTCCCCTCCCGGGGTCTGAGGCGGTGGCGGCGGGCACTGTGGTGGCCAACAGGAAGGATGAGCTTCGGACACCCCCGAAACGCAGGGCTCAAGTCGGCGGGCGAGGTGAGGAATTCGACTTCCCGACCCGCTCATTAGGCCCCAGCCAGACCGGCTTCAGTTTCTTTTTCTAAACCACATCGCCCTCCTCGCATCTATTCACAGGAGAGAATATTCTTTCTGAAATATTCTTCTCCCTGACTCTCCCCGCCCCCCGCCCCCAGGGCTGGCTCAGTTTCGGCATCACCTCTTCACCTGCCGCCACATCCTCCTCGGGGGCCGTTTCCAAGCTCGCTGCCTTGAGCGTCCCCGTTGCTCTGCGCTTGGGGTCTCTTTAGGGTCTCGGTCTCCTGCGCCCCCGGAGTCCGGGAGGGCAGCCACCCCGCAGCCCAGAGCCCAAGGTGCCCCAGAGGACCTGCCAGGTGCCGACCTTCAGCTCACGGGACAAACAGCAGTCTTGAGCTTGGGAGGTGGGGCCGTTTGGGGAACTGAGTCAGGAGTGTAACCCGGGAGGCCAAAAGCAGACCCAAAACGCTCCATTTTACGACTGATTGTGGGTAATCAGCTCCAGCAAGCCAGTGTAAGAAAATGCTCCCCCAAAAAGCATTTTTCTGGGTCAAAGTAATAAGAAACGGAGGTGCCTGGGTGGCTCAGCCGGTTAAGCATCCGCCTTCAGTCCAGGACATGATCCTGGGGTCCTGGGATCGAGCCCGGCATTGGACTCCCTGCTCAGCAGAGCCTGCTTCTCCTCTCCTCCCTGTCCCAGCTCTCTCGCTCTCTCTCTCTAAAATAAATAAATAGAATCTTAATAAAAAAAAAAAAAAAACCAAGGTCAGAAGAAACAGCTAAAGTAGCTAAAGCGAACCTTTTTCCTTTCTTTGAGGAAGGCTGGCAAGCGCCTTTTGCTTCCAGTAAGACCATGTACACGTGAAAACTAGAAAAGCACGAACGAAAACTACAAGTAGCGAGTGTGCGCTCAGATGTCCTCCCCGCCCGCCGGGCGGTCGCTGTCTGAGGTCTCCCTGACATGGCAGTCTGTCCTGTTGCACCCTGCGTCGTGGGGCCTGAATGCAGGGTCAGGCCTGGGGGCCAGGCGTGGGGCAGCACGAATCACACGCTACCTCTCGCGTGGGGAGGATCGGAGGAGAGCACCCCCAGCTTTGCGGGGACGCTGGAGAGGAACAGAGTAAGTCAACAGAAGAGGGTGCATAGTGAGGCAGGTGCACTGGGGTCGTCACAGCCCCGCACGAGACAGAGCCGGACCTTTCACGGCATACTTTTCCGTGTTGTTGTGATTCTCAAACCACGCGAATGAATTAACTATCATAAAAAAAATAAAAGATTTTTGAATCGCCTATCACCGATAGAAACGGGTTGTGCAGTTCAACAACCGCCTTGGTGAGGCCTGGCACAGGTGCTGTTGGCACAGGTACCGTGGGAGGTTCGGCTGGAGGGCCGCCGTCAGCAACTCGGGGTAAGGAGCGTGAGTGGGAGAGGCATTCACGGCCCTGTCTTCGCAGATGGACGGGACCAGCGGCCGAGGCGATGTTTCTGATTCTGCAGGTGGACTCCTCACCTGGCTTTCTTCTTCATAATTATGAGAATTACCGCACTGAGAACAACGAGGGCTAATTACTCTTTCTTGCGCGAACAATGTCACGACAGGTGAAAAAAATCACGCAAGCTACACAGACGGGGGTGGGACTGAGCCCTGATGTAAGCAGGGAGCGAGCACTTAACCTCTCAGCCTCCCGAGGATTCAGTCCCCTTATTGTTTGTGACAGAAGAACTTGTAGAAAGAGTAAGTGCCCACCAACGCGAGTCTGGTTGCACAAATATGAGTGATGGGTGAACGCAACAAAATCCCATGTGGCTTTGGCATTAAAAAAGGGTAGCACGTCGGGCAGTGCCTGCCGAAGCTGAACATGCCTACACCCTGCAACCCAGCACCCCCACCTCTGCGTGGACGTCCAACAGCAACGTGCGTGTGCCTCCATCACAGACCATGCAGGAGGACATCCACAGCAGCCCTGCTCACCTTGGCCCCAGGCGGGGACACTGCCCAAATGTCCATCAAAAGTAGACTGGTTGGGGGGGTGGGCATCTGGGTAGTTCAGTCGGTTACTGTGCTCAGGTCACCATCTGGGGGGTCCTGGGATCAAGCTGGGCCTTGGGCTCCCTGCTCTGAGGGGAGCCTGCTTCCCCTGCCCCCGGTTCCCCTGGTTGTGAGCTCGGTCTCTCTTTCTCTGTCAAGTAAATAAATAAATTTATGAATTTCATTTAAATAAAATAAAATATTTCATTAAATATTAAATTAATATTATTTATTATTTATTATATTATTAATTAATATTAAATTAATATTTAATAAAATATTATTTAAATATAAATAAATTTATTTATAAATTCTATCTAAATAAAAAATTTTATTTTTATTTTTATTTATTTATTTTTTTTAATAAAATTTTAAAGTAGATGGGTGGGGGCGCCTGGGTGGCTCAGGTAGTTACGTGGCCTCACTCTTGGCTTCCTCTCAGGGTCATGACTCTGAGCCCCCCTGCGAGGCTCAGGCTCTAGGCTCTGGGCTCAAGTCTGCTCGGCCCTCCCTCTCCCTCTCTCTCTCTCCCTCCCTCCCTCTCCGCCTCTTGCCCCCTTTCTCACATGCTTCAGAGTGCCCCTTCTCCCTCTAAAATAAATTAATACAATTGTTTTTAAAGCACAGGGCTCAGCAACGTGTGGTCGCTGGCCTTCTCTGGAAGCACAGAGCCCCTAGGGGAGGTGAATGGTGAGAGCACGACACACGTGGGTCTCGCAAACAGAATGCTGAGTCCCGGCTCAAAGAGAGTCGCAGTATGGGGCAGCGCTTACCTGAAGCTCAAAGGAGGCAGATCGGGCCCCAGGCAGTTGGCCAGGCGTCGCCTTGGGAAGGACTGGGGCCTGGGATGGGGCCCAGGAGGCTGCAGGTGCTCCACCGGAGACCTTCGGTCCCTCCATCGGGCCACCAGTTTAGGCGTGTTCACTTTGTGAGCAGTTGGGGTCGCAACAGACGTCGGATCTGTGCACTTTTCTGTGTTTATGTTAAACATCAAAAAGGAAGAAAAACAGAGGTGATACTGTCTACACTCACCAACGTAGGATACAAAAGCCGCGCAGGCCCTGTGGTAGGCAGCAGCTCACCGCTCTGCCTCTCGGACATGAGGTTGCAGACATCAACCTACAAGTGCCTGCATGCACGGAGACTGACTTCCGGAGATGGTCCTCGCTTGCCTTTGGGTCACATCTGGAGTCTCTCTGTTTTACTTCTTTATGCTTTTCTGTGTGGGTTTGCGTTTTCGCACAGCGTATATCGGAGCATGGCTGTTATTTTTTTTTTAAATCTTCCTTAATTAAAAACAAAGTTAAGGGCAGCCTGGGTGCCTCAGAGGTTTAGCGTTGCCTTCGGCCCAGGGCGTGACCCTGGGGTCCCAAGATCGAGTCCCACATCGGGCTCCCGGTGCATGGAGTCTGCTTCTCCCTCTGCCTGTGTCTCTGCCTCTCTCTTTCTCTCTCTCATGAATAAATAAATAAAATCTTTAAAATAAATAAATAAAAATAAAGTTAAAGCCTGCTTTTTATTTTTCCCTAAAAGCAAACCAGTGCTTTGCTCAACCAGGGACGTGATGTACGCGGTGTGCACCTACCGCGCTCTGCGGTTGCCTCCGTTTATATGCATCTCCGAGGCTGGTTCTGCACAGAGCAGCCACCGCCAGCCTTCGTGTGATGGCTGCACAGGGCAAACCTATGGTAAAATCCAGGGCGGACACAAGGGGAGAGGTCAGAGCATCGGAGAGTCCTGGGTAAATGCTCTAGAAATTGCAGGCGGTCTCTTCTTCCTCCCTTTGAAGCACAGAGCACCTGGGTCTGCTAATGAAAGGAAAGGAAGTGCTCTGCCCTTCACCCCCCCTACACATGCTTTCTACGTCTCTTTGGCTGGGATGGAACTGATTCTGCCAAGTTTTCTTATTTCTTCCTCAACTTCCCTCCTTCACACATTCACATACTCGAAATCCTTTAAACGGGCACAACTTACTTTTTCCTTCAATCAAAGCCCACGCTGGGAACGTCCATGGCCCTAGGTGTGTTAGCACATGACCTTAATAGTCGCGCTAAAAGATGAGTGTCTAATACAATTTCTAACGGGTCAGATTTGGCTCGAAGACGGGGATTAGGGCGAGAGAGGCCCTACTCTTGCACAGAGCTGGCCAGGTGGCTGATGGTACCTGTGTGTCCCCCTGCGGCAGCCGCTCTGCCTCCTCCCGGGCCTGCGCAGAAGATCCCAAGCCACCCAGGAGCAGAAGGCGGCTGCCATCACCCAGTCCAGACTGATATCCATTCCAGACTCAAGATTACAATAATTTGGGAGAGGGTCAACCCCCAGATGCAGAAGAGCTGCTTTAGCTTAAGACTCTTAGGTCTTTTTCCCCAGGGCAGGAAAGGTTTGAGACAATGAAGGATGGATGAGGCTTTCCAGGCCTGGGACACAACCTTGATCCAAAGCCTTAGTCATGGCTTTAATTTTTGCAAATCAAAGCCTCAAGTTTTTCTTCACTCTCTCAGCTGAAGACATGTTTCCCAGGATGAATGGAAACAAAACAAAAGGTACCAAATTAGAGGCTGTGTGATGACGTCCTGTGCCACCTACACTCTTTGCAGGCAGGCAGAAATCACTGCTTTACTAAAATCCCCTTTCCTGAGCTTTTCCCTCCTCCCCACCATGGTCTTCACAAGACCATCCCATACTTGGAAAACGTTTGTCTAATTATCATCACACACGATGGGCCTGTTGCCAGCTGCTTTTTATTTTAACTTCAGATTCTTTCCAGGGTGTTTGTTTTTTTTCGTGGGGGGCGGGGAATGGGAGAGAGGAGTGTGTGTCTGTTTTTGCTATTACACAGAACCGATCAGATTTCCCTTTATAATCACAATTAAACTTCCAGATCCCGATCACATGCATACTTTGCGTCTAGAGGATTTGAATGTCTATCGATTTGGTCACTTGCACAAAGCCTTCCCGGCTGAGGGGATGAGAAACCGACCCACGAGGTTCAACTTGTCATTCTAGGGACACGGAGAGCACAGATGGGCTCAAGGAACCTGAGGCCAACTCCGTGTTCTCTCCATCAGCTGAGACTGGATGCCACAGGGCTAAGCCCCAAACCATTTGCTAGAGTCTCTCCAACCGGAAAGTAAGCCCCACAAGAGCGGGGCCTTTGACTCCCTTGTTCACCCCGGTAGCCCCAGCACCTGCTTGGTTGGTATAATGAGGAGTGGGCAGCAGAAAGGTCTTGAATAAGGAATCACCCTGTGCCGTGCCCCCTCCCAGGGTGGGGGTGGGGGTGGAGGAAGGGCATACGTCCCAGATCTCTGTACAAAGCGGGACCTTCAGGCATTAAAACCACCCAGACAAGTGGCGGCTCTGAAAGGAGCTTAAGGACGTCGATCAGCCCAAGGGGCAAGATGCTGGGCTCAGGGATGCTGGGTACAGCCCACACGGTTCTCCTTCTATTGCATCTGATTTCGGGGTTCCTGATGGAGTCTACGGGGAGGGGAGAAGCAGAGACTCTCCTTGGCACCCTACCGGCTCAGACCAGACAACAGCTAATGGGAATCTGAGGTCAAGTGGCCAAGAAAGATGCAGGAGACTCGGGAGAGATTTCCTTTCTGCTTCCAGAAGTTGGCTTTCCTGTCCCTGAAGCACAGAGAGCCCGACGAGGAGCATCCAGTGAGCTGTCCCAACCCAGAAGTTCAGCTCCAGTATTTACACATTCTTACGGGAGAGCATCCTCACCAGGCATCCATGGCCCTTCAGAAGTGCAGCCCTCGGTTATCATTCTTATCATTCACTGTTCGGGACAAGCCACAGCCCGGCTGCCCCAGTGTCGCCCACCCGACCTCCTCCCACCTCCCTCACTGACTAATTCAGAGAGTCACTGCAGTAACCTGCTCTCTTAAAGGGCACACGCGGTCTGGCGGGCTTAATTTTGTCCATTAGTCATATCTCAGGGAAACGGACTTCAATAAGACAATCTTAACATCTAACATTAACTGGCATTTAAGAAAGAGATTTTAATGCTTATCTCAGTTCCCTTCCTTTCTTCTCTTTTGAGGGGGAGAGAAAGGAGGAAGAGTGGGGGAGCTATTATTAACTAAAAGAAGAAAAGGAAAATCATTGCTTTGTACGTGCTAGGAATTAACAGTCTGTATAATCCAGAAGAGGAAATAGGACAAACATCCAAATGACTACTGAACACATCTGCGTAAGAGGGGCACTGGGTGGCTCAGTCGGTTAAGCCTCCGACTCTTGGTTTCAGCTCAGGTCACGATTTCAGGGGCATGGGATGGAGCCCTGAGTCAGGTTCAGCTCAGTGCAAGCCTGCCTGTCCCTCTCCCTCTGCTCCTCCCTGTGCTCGTTCTCTCTCTCTCTCTCTCTCTCTGTGTGTGTGTGTGTCTCTCTCAACTAAATAAATCAACTTAAAAAAAAACCACATCTACAAAAGTTGCATCAAAGCAAATTACCTTGAGGGTCAGGGGAGGGAATGATGCAAACGGCTGGAAGGTGAGCAGTTTCTGAGCAAGGCTTAGAGGGATGCTGATCAGCGGAGATGGGACAAGGGTCTGCCAGTTAGAAGGTTTGAGAAAAGGCCTGGGACAAGTGAGCTGGAGGGCTCTGGCGGCCCGGAAAGGGTGAGACAAATGCCCTCAGGAGGAGAGGACAGGAGGGGAGCTGGGGTGTGCGTGGTGGGCCCAGCTGCGGAGGGGACTGTCTGTGGCCGATCTGTGGGCTCCCGCTCCAGCCCCGTGGTCTGCAGCCTGTGCCTGGGAGGCAGGGACTGAGGAGGCTGGTCCTCAGATTAGGGGCCACGAGGCTGGCCTCAGGACTGGTGCAGCAGCGGGGAGTGAGGGGGGTTGGAGGGGGTTAGAGAAAAGGCGTGGGAGGACAGGAGGCTGGCGGCAGGCTGTCCCTGGGCCCAACTTAGGAGGAGTAAGGGGTTGTCCCTGAGGAATGGAAAGCCAAGGCCAAGCTCCTGCTGCAGGAGGCATAAAGCAGGTCTCGAGAACAGCACAGAGGGACCACCAGGCTTCTCCTCTGTGTGCAGGACAGAGAAGCAAATCTCGAGCACGACAGACAGTAGAACACAAGGCAGATGCGCAGTAGGGCCTAGGAAAGGCCAAGTGGCAAGCGATACCTTGTAAGGTGGAGAGGCCTTCTTTGAAATGGAGCATCCGAGTCCCGGGGAGTGCCAGGGAGGGGAAGGAGAGTGAGGAAGGAAGCGAGTGCGTGTTTCCAAAACCGGGGTGATTCACAAGAATCCACTAACACTCGGTTGCCTCTAGGGATGAGACCCTTTGCCTGTCACACCCTTTGCTATCTTTTGAATTTCGAACCTTGTGCAGTACCTCCTATCATAACTCAATTTGAAAATGTTGGGATCCAAAAAAAAAAAAAAAGAAAATGTTAGGATCCGGGTCCTGGTGGTGGCTGTATGCTGCGGTAAAACAAACCCTGCCTTTCATGGGTTTTTTGTTTTGCTTTGTTTTGCTTGCTTTTACACCAGCCTGGGGGGCCAGTTACAGAATCTCAGTGTTTCATCCCTTGCCACCCTTCATCCCATCTCCCCCAGACTAGGTGAAGGTCTTTTTTCCTTCTTTTTTTCTGGGTCTGGGCTTCCACTTCAGGACCTCCACCAAAGTGAAGGTCTCAATTCCATCTCAGAAGTGTAGGGGTCAGGGGCGCTTGGGTACGGCCCCCCCAACTCTGGCAGAAGGCTAGAGCGTGAGGGGCGGGGGAGGTGGCCTATTAGGAAGACCTGCAGGCTGGCCAGGGCCCTGCCCTCGCGGGGGTTTGGAGCTGCTCCTGTCCGCTTAGGCCGAGGATGCTGCGGGAAAGGCTCGGCCCCAGGCTGCGGCTGCACGGAGCACAGAGCACAGTCGCCGCTCCCGACGCATGCAGCTCCCCCGAAGCCCCCAAGGCTTCCTGAGCTTGGAACCAAACCCCCAGAGTCTCCGAGTGGCCTGCGGGGGTGCACCCTGACCCGCCGAGAGCTGCGCCCCTGCTCCGCGCCCGCGGGTCTCAGTACTTCTGGCAGAGTCCGCCACGACCTCCCTTCCCCTTGACCTTCAGCAAGGGGGCTGCAGAGCTCACCTGCGGGGAGAGCCTGGGAGGCGCGGGGATGCGTGCGCCCTCGCAGGTCGCAGGTCGGGTCCCCGCGCCCTCGGGGCCACACGGCAGGGGAGGGGAGAGGGGTGCTCAGAGGGTCCGGGTGGGGGGAGGAGGCTCGGAGGGTCCGGGGCCCCGTGCGCGCGCCCCGACCGTCCCTGCAGCGTTCGCGCCACTGCAGCCCCGACCCCGGGGGCTCGCGAGCAGCTTCCGCCCAGTGGGTACGAACGCGGGCTGTCCTAAATTCTTTTTTTTTCCCCTCCTCCCTTATAGTCTGTTAAATTGACTAATAAACTCAACACAGCGTTCTCTGTGCGGCTTCAAAAAACTCGGTAATTTCGTTAGAAAACGTTGAAATTCTACCCCGAAGTATTCGGTCCAAATGTTTAGTTAAAGTAACCCCGTGGGTTAATAAACTAAACAAAGGCAACCCATGCAAAACTGGAGCAATGAAAACCAGGCTAAATAAACGAAGGGAAGTTTATAAGAACCCTTTCGGAGGAAGAAAAAAAAAAGAGAGAGAGAGAGAGAGAAAAGGCACCGGGCACGGAGGTTTAATGCGAAGCATGTGAGCGGGGCTCAGCTTACAGGTACGCGGGCCGCCGCCGAAGGGCGCCGACCGGCGGCCTCCAGGGTTCGGGGAGCTTCGCGCCGCAGGAGAGTCTACGCGGGCGAGCCGCAGAGCCGGCCCCGGAGCGGTGCGCGCTCCTGCACCTCTCCCCGCTCCCGCGCTCCTGCACCCCCACCTCCCCAGTGCAGTGCGCACTCCTGACCCCCGAGATCCGCGGTGCGCGCTCCTGCTCCCTCATACCCGGACCCGCGCGCGCGCTCCTGCCTCTCGGGCCCCGGTGCAGTGCGCGCTCCTGACCCCACCCGGGACCCGCGGTGCGCGCTCCTGCACACACACACCTCCACCCGCGGCGCGCGCTCCTGCCTCCCGGGCCCTGGTGCAGGGCACGCTCCTGACCCCGGGATCCGCGGTGCGCGCTCCTGCAACCCCCCTCCGCGGACCCGCGGCGCGCGCTCCTCAGATCAGCCCCAGGCAGGAGCCCTGCGCGATTGGAGGTGCGGGGACCCCGGCTCCGTCCCTCCTCCCCGGCGGCCGAGCCACAGAGAAGCTGCCGCGCCGCGTCCCCGGAGCAGCCCTGCAGGAAGCCGGGGGTGGGGGGGGGGGCAGGCTGCGGGGTAGACGTTCCTAACAATTTTTGTCTTTTGCCCTCACGTTCCCCCAAAGCAGCCGAGGACGCAGAAGGGAGCGGGTTCCGGGCAAGGCAAAGCCGGGAAACCAGGAGCCATCATTGTTCCCGGTTTGGGAGAAACGCGGTAAAAGCGCTGGGGCCCTCGTGCGCCTCGCCCGCGGCGCAGGTTCGCCAGGCAGAGGAAAAAGGCGGGCGGCGGAGGTTTGGTCTTCAGGCCGCGGGACCTGCCCTCTCCGGGCTCCTGCGCCCCCCGCCGACCCCCGAACCTGCCCCCGCTCCGGGATCCAGGAGAGGCGGCCCCGTCCTCGGAGCCCCGACCGGGGAGCTCGGCCGGGACATCAGAGGCAACACAGGTTCGATGCTAAATGAACCTCCGGGCGGCGGGACAATGGCCCGGACCTCACACGGGGCCCCGCGCCTTCCCCCAGCGCGTCTTTATTGCACGTGGTGAACCCGGGGCGTCCCCGCGGCCGCCTGCCCAATGCGCCGACCCGGGAAGGGACGCGCGGGAGACGGCCTGAAAGGAGGTGTGGGTTTTAATTTTTAAAGAGCATAATTGGGGCTGAGGAGGGTTATTTTTTTTCCTTGACCAAGGTAGGGGGGAGAGAAAAGAGGAAGGAGGGGGAAAAAAGGCGAAATACAACACATTTATCTATCAGCCGCTGGACAAGACAAAGAGGTTTTAACAACAGTTTGAAAAGAGCGGCCTGTGAATGGTTACTATTCAATTTGTATTTTATTCCCCGCTGGTCATGGAATTGAGATCAGAAGAAAAAGTGAAAACACATGGCTGAGGTCAGGGGATCAGAGAACCACCACATACAGCAAAGGGAAGCGAAAGCAATGGGAACTCGTGTGAAGAAATGGATTATATAAACAGAGCTTACCATCGCCTGCGCCCCATTATCCTATAATTTACCCTGCATGGGAGCATAGAAATATATTAAACTAGTGATAGGTTTTACCATTTCTTTACAACCCAGCCTCGTGCCAATCAAGCCTACTATATACTTTGAGACATGTTTAGAATTCTTGAACTAATGTGTTTATTTTAAATATCACAGGGAAATTATTACATCACCAGAAAATAATGCCAGAGCGGGGGTCTTGCCGCCCTTTTGAAGTCCTGCTGCAACGAAACATGATTTTAATTACATAATCACTTTGAAACTATAATTATACAATAAACGATGAGGATTAAGCGGGAAGTATAGAGTACATTAAAAATTGCTTAGGTCTTGAGAAAACAAACTGAACATGCAGGGGGAGAAGAAAGAGATGAAATCCGAGGTCCTGGGGAGGGGGTTGATAAATCCTGCAATCGCCTTCCCCTGAGCTTCGGTGGTGACCGGGGCCTGGTGTTGGCTGTGCCCGGTCCCAGGGAGGGAGGGAGGGAAGGAGTGGGGGGCGGGCGGGTGGCCCGGCTGTGTCGCCGAGTAAAAACCTAACCCGTAAATCTGAGCCAAAATCAAAGCGAAGCCGAAGCCGGAAAGAAGGCTCTGGTGCTTTTGTTAACCTGCCTACGCCAAAACGCACCGACAGAGTCGTCGCTGTGGCATTTAAGAAATTCATTTACCCTGAAAACCGGCACGTTTGGGAATGGCAGGGTGAAGCTGAGGGTTGCCAAGGGTCGGTTTGCCCTTCTGCTCCAGCGGGAAGAGCGTCCAACACGGCCGGGTCCTCGCCCGCAACCGGTTTATGAGCAGCAGCGCGTTGGTGGCGGTGCGAACCCCTGGAGCTGCGCGGCTTCCCGGACTGGCGCTCCGGCCCCCACCGGCTTTCTGGCCCTGGGGGATGGCGCTTAATTTTGCCTTTGAGGTCGTCTTTCCGGTGAGGCCCAAGGCATGCCGCTGGGTCTTCATTTAAAAGGTAGAAAGGTGGCTCTGCCTAGAGCTCCCCAAAGTGCGGCTCTCTGTCCTCAGCTTCCCTGGGTCCCCAGAACTCCCACACAGCCCAGGGTCCAGGGCCCCGGCCCTGGACTCTGATCCTTCTCGGGCTCAGATCCTGGTGGGGGGCAATTAACTGAAGGCCCAGGGAGGAGGGTGCTGGGCCCGGGCACGAAGTCCCCAGTGAATTCGGAAGCATGTGAGGGACCGAAAGCTCCCAGAGAGGCTGGTGATTATCTGTTTTCAGTGGCACCTACTTCACGGACGGTCCAGCCAGCAGCCGTTGGCGCCCGCCTTCTCTCTTTCCCAGCAGGTGCCCTTGGGGGAGGGAACGGAGCCGTGGTTGGAATGCGGGCGGCGCCTGGGCCAGTCGGCCTTCCCACAAAGGGTTAAACACTCGCCACCCAGGCTGAGAGGCACTCCGGCTCGAGGGCAGGCCCGCTTTCCGGTTGGGCAGAAAATTAGGATCACAGCGTCAGAGATGTTTAAACTCACTCCCAATCCTGAAGATGGTTCCCCAGGAACCTAAAGATGTGGGGTCCTGGGCGACAAAAAGGGAGAGAGAGAAAGCAACAAAAAGAACCATGCGGGGTCCCAGCCTGGGCCTCCTGGTGGCTCCCACCCCGTGGGGGCTGCCGCGACAGTGGCGTGAGAACGGCGGTCTCCAGCTCCAAACCATTAATATTAAGACACATCAGCATCGCATTAGTCTGCAGCAGACCATCAACGAGTGAGAACAAACACAAAAGAGAAATAAAATAGTTCACCCGAAGAGTCCTACTGTGGAGCTGTTTATTTCTTGCTTTACTAAGCCGGGGCTCTAGCTGCCCCCTGCCCTCTTGCCAACCAAAGGCGGTGCTGGCCTGGCAACCTTGACAAGCCCTTTTCAAAACACCCAAGGAAATTACCACCGGGCCCGATTTCAGTGGCCATTTTATCTGGAGCCCGTGGGGCCAATGTGCAGGGTCCCTAACCCCCATGAACATGTGAGCAGGGCACGATATTTAAATTTTAAGAAGTAGAAGAAAAATCTGATTCCCTGGGAGTAACAGCAGCACCTACACGTGTTATTTACCTGCCACTTAACACCTGCGACCTACCCCGTTCTCCCCTTTATAGAGCATGCAGTGGACTGGACTGGACAGAAGAGCGACCTTGACCATGGTCCCCACTTTATTAATAATGTCAGATACTCACCGGGGCTTATTACGTGCCCAGCACTGTGGTGTTTTGCACTCGTTCCTCTTACAGCCCCGTGGGGCGGGAGCGCCATCCCCGTGTTACACCTGAGGGGGGGGCACACGGGAGCACGCCCCGGTGGCCATGCGGAGACCCGAGCGCAGACTGCAGCCCTGGCCCACCTGCGGCACCTACAGAGGTGCCGGGCTCGGGGAAACTGAGGCAGTCAGAGGTTCCCACCGGGAGCCGAGGCTGGAACCCCCGTGGCAGCGAGCAGGGACCGCGCACCCCCCCCCCCCACGGTCGGTGCCCTCCCCCCCCCCTCCGCGGGCGGTGAATGGCGCTGGGACCCCCGCCCCGCCTCGGGGCGAGAACCCAGAGCTGCTGAGCCCGGTCGGGCGCCGCCGCCCCTCCGCGCTGGTTTCCGCAGAGACGCGGCCCAGGAACCTCGAGGAGGGGCCGCGCCCTGCATCCCGCGCCGCCCGGGCCCCAGCTCCACTGGACACGAGCCCAGGGGCCGCGGACAGCAGGCGGGGCGCCCGGGGGCCCTCGCTCGGGCGGGGGGGGCTGTCCCTGCTCGCCCCGGACCCCGCCCGCCGGCCCCGCCGGCCCCGCCTGCCCCGCCTGCCAGCCCGAGACCCCCAGCGACCCCCCATCCCGCTGGCGACCCCCAGCGACCCCTCCCGGACTCCGCTGGCGACCACCCGCCCCCCGGACCCGCCCGCGACCCCCAGCGACCCCCAGCGACCCCTCACGGACTCCGCTGGCGACCTCCACCAGGACCCGCCCGCGACCCCCAGCGACCCCTCCTGGACCCTCCAGCGCTCCCGCCCCAGGGCGCAGCCAGACCCGCACTTGGTGGCGTCGGCTTCCCAGCTTCCCACCCGCGGGTTCCATCTCGAGCGGGGGCGCGGCCCAGGGGCTGGAGGCCCGGAGCGGGCGGTTAGACTTCGTCTGCGACCCGGGGAAGCCCGCGGGGAGGGTCGCGCCCGCCTGCCCGGCCTCCCGCGCGTCAGCGAGCTGCCGGCCGCTCCACCCACGCCCCTGACCACGACTCCCTGGCCTCGGGCTCTGCGGCCCGGCGTTGGGTCATTTCCTCCTCACAGCTAATAATTTTCAAGACAGAAGTTATGCTGCTTGGAGAAGACCTGTCCTTAGCCGCTGAGCGGATGCCCGGGTCCTCCGGGGACGCTCTACAGGGGGTCCCCTGGTTATAGGAGGAAGGCACTGAGGGGTCCAACAGCCTTTCTGGGTGGACACCGGGAGGTGCCTGGAACGCGTCTGTGCACAGTCACCTGAGGTCACAGTGCCTTTCCCTTCCCCAGTGACCTCTCAGGGCCACAGGTCACCAGCCCAGTGTTTCAGGTAAGCTCAGGATGGGGTTTCTGGGCAGAACTGGGGATGGGGGAGGGAGGAAGATCCTTCCTGGAAAATGCAGAAGAAAGTAGGTCCTCCCTCAAGGCTGCTCCGAGGGTTGAGTGGGGAAGGGAGATTTGAATTCCTGCCATTCTGGAACTCCTATGAAAAGCCAACCATCTCCTGCTCGGTGCCGTGCTGAGCCCTTTACAGCCAGCCTCGTTTCCCATCTTGGCTGCACAGTTGGCACTGTTTGGCGGGATTCTAAAAATCCAGATACCTGGAGCAATTCATTCACAATTACCAGGAGTAGGGCCCGGCCACCAATGTCTGTGTGGGTTCTAAGCTCCCCAGGGAGTTCCACGGCGCAGTCCCATCCGAGAGCTGCCGCTTTAGGGAAAGTGCCTCATCTAATTCTCACAACAACCCTGCAAGGTACACACGTGATGCTTCCCACTTCGTAGGTAGGAAAGCTGAGGCTCAAAAAGAATCTGTATCTGGTCCAAGGTCAGCGCAGAGTCAAGCACAAGTTACTCTGCCGCCGGACAGCAGGGATCCAGCCTCTTTGGGGTGAGTCCCTCCTGACTTTAACCCCTCCTCCGCACCCCCAAACTTTACCCCACTGGGAGATACCCTAGATCATAGCTCCTAGAGGAAGGCAGGCCATGGACATTTCCGAAGCCTCAGGCAGACCGCCTATATTTAGGACTTCAAGCTGAGAGGGAAGTAGGGTGGGGAGAAAGGGCCAAGAATAGCTTTGGTGTTCTTCAGGAAATGGAGGTTCCCAAAGGACCCTGGGCCACCGAGTGCTCTGTGTGGAAAGATGATATGTGAAGGGTCAACCCCAGGCACCTGAGTGCCGCGGGGGCTCCTAGGGAAGCCTGGAGGGAAACGGGCACTGAAATATAAAACCTGACACCTGGCTGGCAGTGTTACCTCGGGCAAATCCCTTAACTGCTGGACCTCCATTTCCTCTCCTGCAAAATGCAGTGGTTGGACACATTTAGCTCTAAAGCTGCTTCCAGGGGCACCTGGGGGCTCAGTGGTTGAGCGTCTGCCTTTGGCTCAGACCGTGACCCCGGGGTCCTGGGATGGAGTCTGGAGCCTGCTTCTCCCTGTGTCTGTGTCTCTGCTGTCTCCCTCTGTGTCTCATGAATAAATTGTAAAAATCTTGAAAAAAAAAAAGATAATAAAGTTGCTTCTTGCACATACACTTTCATTCTGGGTTGCATTAGAAGCCAAATGACCATATTTTAGCATCCTCACTCTCTCTCATTTGCTTTCACACCTTCTCCAACAGTAAAAGTTGCTACCCCCATTATGATTAGGGAAACCAAAAGAGGCTCAGGGTGTTTCTGACTCCTCTAGTGGTTACTGGTACTAGTCCTGGAAACATGTCTCCTGGGAGCCCCTCTGCTCTCGTCTTCTTGGTCATTCTGCAGTCAGAGAACCTCAGGGCATTGGCAGGACGGCACACTGAGCTTGAGGCCTCAAAAACACCAAAATCTGCCCCAGAATTCGAGCAGGGTCACAGAGGTTTTGTGCGGAGAAAGGGGTAGAGGAGTGGAGAACCAGTCTTCCGAATCAGTCCTTTCTCTCAGCCTCAGTTTTATTTTTTACCTAGAGCCCAAGGATCACTTCTAATTCTCGGTGGGGCCACAGATTCATCGGTCAATGCCTATAAAGATCTTTGAGAAGTCTGAAGGCCAGAGATGTAATCTATGTTCCCGGAGGAAGGCCCAGGATGGAGACACCAAAGGATTCTTGTCCCTAGCACTCCAGCTATCTACACACGTGTGCCTTGCACCTCAATGTCCTAGTTCCTGGCGGCTCGTCAGACTCACCTGGGGAGGTTTTAGAACAAGCACGTCCAGATCTCAGTCAGATCAACTAAATCAATAGCTAAAATGGTTAAGTTCATACACGGATACATTTTTAAAAAGCAACCATGATTCTAATGTGCAGCCAGGGCATTTGCTATGGATGTTTATAGAGCGTCCATGGGGAGGCCAACAGTCAGCCTGGAGCTCTAAGGAATCAAGTCTGGGGGCACCTGGGTGGCTCAGCCGTTGAGCACCTGCCTTTGACCCAGGGCGTGACCCTGGGGTACCAGGATCGAGTCCCACGTCGGGCTCCCTGCATGGATCCTGCTTCTCCCTCTGCCTGTGTCTCTGCCTCTCTCTCTCTGTGTCTCTCATGGATAAATAAATACAATCTTAAAAAAAAAAAAAAAAAAGGAAACAAACCTAGCTGGAGATCTGGAGCTAAAGCTGAAGCCACAGGTGTGCGGGATTGCTCAGGAAAAGGGTGCAGAGTCTGAAAGAGCTGAGGACAACACCTCAGGAAGTCAGAGTAGTAACGAGAGATGTGGGAGAGGATAGTATCAGAGAGAGTAAACTGGAGGAAGGTGCGAAGCAGGAGAAAAACCTGGAGGCCTGAAGAGAGAAGAGAAGGTCATGGTGGACAGAGAGGTCAACAGCACACTGAGCTCATCTAAGATCAGGACCGGAAAGTCTTCGTTGGACTTGACCTCTGAGAAGGCCACGGTGGCCTGAGCAAGAAGAGGTGAGGGTGGGGGAAGCTGGCCTGCAGAGCACCTAGAAGATTCTGGGGCTGAGCCGAGAGAGACCAGGCAACTTCTTGTCCCCAAGCCAAGGGCGCGGTGAGCGCGGCAGCAGATCTCCTTGGCGGTGGAAGGGGAGCCTCACTCTCCACTGAGAACAGCGGAGAGAACCGAGCTGTTAATCTTGATGCCCAGGTCGAAATGTCTCACGGGTGGGAAGCCCGACAGCAGCACCCCAAGCACCGTGTGCCGGGCAGGCTGCACACACGCTCCGGGCCGAGGGCACAACCCACTTCAGATGGGCTTGGTTCTCCTCAGAAACAGTGTCTAAGTAGAGTCGGCCACCGCCAGGTGGCAAATGCAGCAGTTCCAGCCGTGACTCGTGACTCGAGGCCACAGGAATCAGTGTGGAAGCCGCAACCGGCTGTGGAGGCCCGACTCCGCCGCCTGACACTCCCCAGCACGGTCCACCACCGTAAGGCAACTGGGAGAGCCTCCTGGGAGAGAAACCCCACAAAGACACAAGCAGAGCGGCAGCAGCAGAAGCGCAGTGTGAGGGGCCGACGCCATCCAGGGCCACCAGGACGCTGCCACCTCACCTTCGTAGCGGCAGAGCCCGGCCAGCCGGTGGGGAAGGGGGAGTGGGGGGGCAGCCTGCATTCTCTTCTCCTCCTTGCCGCCCCTTGGAGTCTTCAGGTCTCCTCTTGTCCAGGCCCTGCCCTCCTTCCTCTCCTGGTCTGACCCTGTCGAGACCCAGGGGGCTGCCGAGCTCGCATGGACCTGGGCCTGTGGCAACGGGGCAGGAATCTGGACCCCCTCTACCACGTGGTGTTTTCCTCAGTTGCCACTTGGTTTACACTTAAGAGACAAGGCCGGATGGGAAGAGCAGCTCCCCTTGGGGCAGCATGGGGGGAGGTGGTGGAAGGGGACGGAAGGGGGTGTTCTCTGTCTTGGCTAGGATGCAGGCCACCCGCCAGGGTTACAAGAGTTCACCGAGCTTCATGATCTGTGCACTTTCCTGCGTGTACATTG
This sequence comes from Canis lupus dingo, assembly GCF_003254725.2. Lineage (NCBI taxonomy): Eukaryota > Metazoa > Chordata > Mammalia > Carnivora > Canidae > Canis > Canis lupus. The sequence goes on from NC_064244.1 coordinate 54,821,457, forward strand.
TACGTCAATAAAAACTTGTTGTTGTTGTTGTTAGGGGTGTGTTTAAAGGCAATGAGGAGCATGCCCAGCGGCCACGGTTGCCAGGCCCCGAAATACCGCCCTGCTATTTCTCTCTCTCTCCAGGCAGCGGCCAGCAATCTTCCTCTTGCCCTGCAGCCAGCACCATGCAATTTGCACCTCACTAATTCCCTGGCTGAAGCTCAATGCTGTCTGGTCACTGCTCTCCCCTCCCCCACAACAGTGACCCGATGTCTGTCCTGCCCTGCAGTTTGCTGTTTGGGGCTGTTTGGCCACCTGGGATGAGGATGATCCTTTGTAGAAATTCTGCGTTAAGGAATCACGCGGACGGGTAGATGCTCTGGTGACATAACGTTACCGGGAACCAAACACACTGCAGCTTCCTCCAACCCCCGGCGTGGATGGAGCTGAGATGGTTTTGGAGTTGTTCGGAGCAAGCAAAATATCACATTTCGCTTAGGTTTGAGGGGGTGTCGCTTGGCAGGACCCAGTGATTGACGCTCTTACTCTCCAATTTTCTGCTCGTTGAAGCGTTAAAGCGGCAACCCTAGAGTCAAGAGAAAGCCAACAGTCTGGGCACGGAGTACTTAATTCCAATCTACAAATAAAAAGCTTTTATTAGACCTTCCTTCCTTCTCATTTCGCCTTAGATCTCAAATTAGCGTTCACAGGGGCTGGCCAGAAAGCAACTGCAGGGAACGGTGACGTTCCCTCGCAGGCAGCAATTAAAACCCTTGAGCTCTTGTCCTCCATAATGACGGGTTGCAAGACTATATATAAGTGCTGAGTAAACACCTGAGGCTCTTTATTTACGCTTCCCGATTCTTAAGGCAGAGTGGGTTAGTGGAAAAAATTTGCTTGGGTTAGATGCCAGAAGAGCGAGGTTCTGGTCCAGGTTCACTGTATGACCTCAGATAACCTAGGGAGACCCACAGTGCTTCAGTAGGACTTTACACCTGGGAGGTCTGCTGGCCTCTAGCTGAGAGGCTGGGCCAGGTGACAGTCACGGCCTTGACCCACCGAACCACGATGCCTTCACGGGGCTAAATATACGTTCCTCCACCTTCACTGAATGGGTTTCAGGAAGTAAGAAAATAATCCTGTTCACTTGGAGATGAGGATTCTTTCATTAAGCAGGGGTTTATTCACCAGATTCTCCACGGGCACAGTGCTAGGCTCTGTGCAAGGCACAGAGATGAGTACGACCCCGTTCTTGCTCTCCGGGACCCGTGAGCATCCAAATAACGCATGTGGCACGTGTCTCCTTATCGAAGACCTGGAAACTCTCTGATCTGAGCATGAACAAGACACAGCCTGCTGCGCAAGGGACGGTCCCGAACCAGGTTTATGGAAGAACCGGATTCCTCTACCATACGGTGTTTATTTTTTTTTTTTATTTTTTATTTATTTACGATAGTCACACACAGATTGAGAGAGAGAGAGAGAGAGAGAGAGAGGCAGAGACACAGGCAGAGGGAGAAGCAGGCTCCATGCACCGGGAGCCCCACGTGGGATTCGATCCCGGGTCTCCAGGATCGCGCCCTGAGCCAAAGGCAGGCGCCAAACCGCTGCGCCACCCAGGGATCCCACCATACGGTGTTTAAAAGTCACTTTGGTAAAGTTTCCAAACTCCACATGTTTATTTTTATTTTATTTTTTATTTTATTTATTTTATTATTTTATATTTTATTTAAAAAATTTTTTTCAACCTCTACAGGTTTCACAAGGGCTTTGGATGAGTTGACTTGGAAATCTGCTCATGCAGAAGCACATGCAAGCGGACATTGGATTCACTGTTGACCTTAAGTTGCTCAAGGTTGCTCGGGCCGTTGTAAGATTTGGTGTGTACATATGTGTGCATGTATGTGTGAGTTTATACATATATCCACACGAGACATGGATATTTGTCTGTGCTTTGTGTTAAAGAAAAAACAAGCTCCCTTGATAAGAGTTGCAAGTATACTTGCACTATTATGTGCTTGCACATCTGTGTACTTAGCAATGCCCACACACCCTGTGGAACTCTTGCCACCCAGTCTGTGGATCTGGCACCCATGGCAAGGACGCCCTGTTGGACTTATCCCCACTAGCGTCCATTCCGGGAAGCTGCGCACTGGCGAGCCCCCTCCCTGCCCCTGGTGGGGACTGGCTCACAATTCGTGGTGTCTGTTGCAAAAGAGCAAAGCAAGGCCCATTGCTAAAAAATCATTAGAACTTTCAAGATGGTGACACCAGAGCATTCCACCAAGTGTGGGGTCCTTCCAAGCCCACACACATTGATCAGATCAGACCTGGCCTCCCCTTTGTCTCTCTGGGCGTCTGGGGAAGGACTCGCATTAGGCAAGGACTGCTGTGCTTTTAGGCGGCTTCCGGAAGGGCAGAAGATCACGGTCACTGGCATGAGCTCGGGCTCCCGCCAGCCCTGTGCTGCACGTTGGCCACAATGGAAAAACTGGAGTGGATGGCAGAGTGTGGTGCACCCAAGATGGCTCACGCTCACGCCAGCAAATGTCTGCAGGGACCATCGGAGATCACGTCACTCAGCCAGCCATTCCCTTCTGTTCTTGTTATTTAATAGTTAGAGGTGGCTGTTGGGGTGGGGTGGGATGGAGTGGGGTTGGAAGAGATCGATGCTCACATTTGGGGTATCTGCCCTTTCTCTTCCTCCTCCTGGGCCTGGACCCGGAGTTCCTTATCAAGGCACAGCTTGGCTCAGACCACCTTTGACTCCAGGTAAAAGGAGCCACCCATGCATCTGTGAGGCCTTTTGAGTAAGTGTTTGTAGTTCTTCTGGATGTCCTTGCTTTCCAGATGATGAAGCTGAGGCCTGGAGAGGTCTCTCTGATTCCACCAAGGCTACAAAAGTAGTCGGAGCCAGAGCCGAGGCCAAACCCAGGCTCGCATGTCACCAGGCACTTCTCACCAACAGCTACGCTCACACCTACGTTACCAAGGCTCCGGAACGCGGCCCACTTAAAAAGAAGTCCTTAACGAATATCCTTAAATCCTGAGAACACCTTCCACTTTCCCTCTCCCTGCCAAAGGGAACTGAAGGGGACCAGGGAACAAAGCTGCAAAGTCCTCGAAGCCGCCTGCAGCGTGCCCAGACTCCCCTCCTGGGGCCCTCGCAGGCCTCAGCTTCCCTCCCCAGCTTTCAGAGCCCTGCAGGTCTCCAAGCCACCTTCCTTCACCTTCATCTGGTTTGAGGGCCTGAGACTTCTGGTGTGAGTCGTCTTGGTCACAGAGTGGGGCCGGCTTCCCAGCTGGGGCGACCTTGGAGGTTCCTGAGGGTGGTCCTAGACCCTGATGACACGGAGAAGGAGCAGGCAGGTAAGAAAACCCCCTTCTTTGGACCTGGGAGGCCAAGCTCGGGGGATGTGAGGGCGCCAGGCAGAGAAGGGACGGCAAGTGCGGCCCCACCCCTTTCACTCTACCTGCATCAGACCCAAAGCCAGCCCCGGGGACATCGGGGTCACAGGCTAAAATCTATGACACCCGGCTCCCACCCTGGCCTCTTTCCATGTTCTGGAATCGCCACTCTGTCAAAGATCTATTCACTCCTTGACTTTACAACCTTTATCTTGGGGCAGCCCGGGTGGCTCAGCGGTTTAGCGCCGCCTGCAGCCCAGGGGGTGATCCTGGAGACCTGGGATGGAGTACCCCGTTGGGCTCCCTGCATGGAGCCTGCTTCTCCCTCTGCCTGTGTCTCTGCCCCTCTCTCTCTCTCTCTCTCTCTCTCTCTCTCTCTGTGTGTCTCTCATGAATAAATAAATAAAATCTAAAAAAAATAAAAATAAAACCTTTATCGTGGGGCTTCTTATCCCTCCCGTGCATCTTCTTGCAGCCCATGCCCACCCCGGCCCCGCCTGGTTCCAGAGGGAGGCTGCTGCGCTCTGGGAGCCTTCCCAGCACCTGCTGGGCCTGGAGGACCCCAGACGCAGCAGACTGAGCCCCTGTCCCACCTGCCCGATCCCCAAGGCTCCCCTCGGTCTGCTTCCATGGGCCCGGTGCTCCCAGACACGTCGTTCCCCGTTCCGGGTGGCCTGAGGTCAGCTCCGTTGGTGTGCAGGGGCTCACCCGGTCATCACGCCCCGTTCCCGCCACCCCCGTGCCTGCTGTGACTTTTCCTCCTGCTGCGGGGCCCCTGGGACATGTGCGGAGCCGGGAAGTATCCGCGGCCAGTGGGGTGAGCGAGGCCCGCAAGTGCCTGCCAGCCCCCGGCAGGGACCATGGGACTTCTATTGTGCCCCACGGTGGTCTCTTTCCCACTCTCTTCCTTGACTGAACTTTGGTTTAAAGTTCCCTTTTTGGGATCAGGTCGGTGTTTCCTTTCTCCTGCCACCGGGGAAGTTTCTGTTTCCGAGGCAGGCGGTAGACAGACAGGCCGGCCACCCCCGGGCCCGCGGACCCCGGGTGTTGCGGCTCCGGGGCCTCCGCAAGCCTCCCCGGGCCCGGGGCCAAGCCAGCCCACCCCTCGTGGCGCGGCGCCAGCTGACTCTACATCAGGGTGCTCTGCGTAAGCCGCCCCCTCCCAGCGCACCCCGAGGTGCTCACAGCCTGAAGGGGGACGCGCGGCCCTGCCCTGCGCCCCTCGTGTCTACGCCAACCGTCTCCACGGAGTCTGGCTGTCACGGATACCCGGACCTCCTTTGCGCCGAAATTCAATGGGAAAAAAAAAACAGGGATCCCTGGGTGGCGCAGCGGTTTGGCGCCTGCCTTTGGCCCAGGGCGCGATCCTGGAGACCCGGGATCGAGTCCCACGTCGGGCTCCCAGAGCATGGAGCCTGCTTCTCCCTCTGCCTGTGTCTCTGCCTCTCTCTCTCTCAATCTGTGTGACTATCATAAATAAATAAAAATTAAAAAAAAAAAACAAAGGAAACGACAAACATAGTGTTTCTGTGCCTCCTCATCCAGCTGAGACACGCCACCATTTTTTAAAGAAATCCTAAAAACCAGGACATAGGGGTGGAGGTGGAGGCTCAGAACACAGTCTCTGTAAAAGCAGCGAAACTCTTTAGGAAGCACCAAGGCCTGCATCGTAGGCTTGGACCCGGCTGTCCCGTGGGCCCGGCAACCCTGCCCCTGGCTCTTCCCATGTCTAGGCGGCTGGTGCCCCGGAACCTTCTGCTGAGGGAAACTGTGGCCCCCCCAAGTCCCCCAACCTGGAGGATGGGCCTGCAGCTGGGCGGTCCCACGGAAGCTGTCCCTGAGCAAGGCTGCAGCGCAACGTTAGTGCCGGCACACGACAATCGCACGCGGCAGGAGCAGCTCATTAAGAGCAAGGGGAGGCTGGGGAGCCTCGGGGTGCAGCGGTTCAGCGTCTGCCCGGGTCCCGGGATCGAGTCCTGCATCAGGCTCCCCACAGGAGGCCTGCTTCTCCCTCTGTCTGGGTCTCTGCCTCTCTCTTTCTCTGTGTCTCTCGTGAATAAATAAATAAAATCTTAAAAAAAAAAAAAGAGCCAGGGTGGCGTCCCTCAGGGCACCAAATCTTCGACGGGACTTTACCTTTCTTTTCTCTCTTCTTCTTAGTACAGTGCCTACTGACAGAAGGGCACAGAGTAAACGGAACCTAACGCGTTCCTCTCATTTCTCTTCCCCAGGTCTTCCTCCCGGGAGCGGCTGCGACTGGCAGTTTGGTGTTTACCCTTTCAGATCACAGACACCTCCAGTGATCCAAGTAAATCCTCCGGGACCAAGGTTTTCTTGCTGAGGTTTTCAGCTCTCGTTTTAGATCCAACGTCATTGAGATTCATTTACATCTGGTAAATTCAGTATAGCTGAGTCCTTTTGCTCTGTTGGGGCCTCTTTCTAAGAGAACTGGCTTTCCCAAAACTTCACATGGCCAACGTGAACGTTCATCTGAACGTCGCCCATCCCAGGGCCCATCCCAGGCCACGCACTACCCATTTTTCAACTCTAGGTTTCACAAGACACCTGTAGACACATCTCCTTTTCTTTTCTTTTTTCTTTTCTTTTCTTTTCTTTTCTTTTTCTTTTCTTTTTTTCTTTTCTCTTTTCTTCTTCTCTTTAAAATTTTATTTATTTATTCCTGAGAGACACAGAGAGAGAGGCAGAGACCCAGGCAGAGGGAGAAGCAGGCTCCATGCAGAGAGCCTGATGCAGGACTCGATCCCAAGACCCTGGGGTCACGCCCTGGGCCGAAGGCGCTGAGCCACCCGGGTGCCCCACATTTCCTTTCTTTATTTCATTCATTAGGTAATCAAGAAGGAAGAGCCCAAAGGACTCCCCTGTGGAGAGGAGCGCACCTACTGCAGAGCAGCGTTCACGGCTCCCCTCCGCGTGCTGACCACAGCGGCCCTGGGCTGGCGGGGGCCTTTTCTCTCCAGCACTTTCAAGAAACAAACACCAAAAAAATTCCATGATCAAAGTCTGTTTTCTAGTGATTGCTTGGATCACAGTACGATCTATTTACTATTACTCCCAACGCAGATCTTGATCGCCCAGACACACTAGGAACTGTTCATTCCATAGGGAGACAATATTGCTGTGATTCTAGTGTATTCGAACGCCTTTTCTCCCTTGCCCCCCCCTTTTTTTGTTAAAAGCACAAAGAGAGAGAAAGAAAGCAAAAAGCTACGCGACAGCCAGACACGGCCACGTGCGAGACAGTGGCTAGGGACACCGGGCCAGGGGACCTGGCCATCTCTGTGAGTTGTCAGATTCCCTTTAATTTACATGTGAGTCGCCTGCTCAAAGTCACGTTGGTCAGTGACACGTAACAGAGAGAGCACCGCAGACCGTGCAGCTCCGCCCTCTGACTCTGCTCCACTTGTCCAGGCCTGGCCTTCTTGGGTAAGTCCTGTCCCTCTCGAGTTGGCCCCGAGGACATGAAGGGACCACGTCCTGAGAATGACCTGCCCAGCCCACTCCTCCTGCACAGCCCTCAGTGAGACACTAGGCTGGTTCCGCTGGTCCTTAGGAAACATGAGACATTCTACTAATGGTTCTGCCCACGAAACACTGACCTGCGCCTGTTCACATCGATTATTTAATTCCTGACTTAGATCAAGTTTTAGGGAATTTAATAAGAACTATTTCCAGGGACCTGTCAGAGACAGTTCTGCTATATACACACATCCATTAATTAAAAAGAATGCATTAAACTTGGGGGGGGGGGGAAGCGTAAAGTAGATAGCAGCAAAACATGGTTTGACTTACTTTACTGACTTCATGAGGTCATTTGGATGATGGAAGACATGCCACCCAAAAGGCGAAACCATCTAGTGAAGTAGTAGAATAAACCCATACATTCAGGCAATGACGTCCATGCTTCTAGCCAGGAATGCAATTTTCCCCTCTTTTGAATTATTCATTTCCTTTTTAATAGGTCACGTCTCATTTACCTTGATTTAGCATCAGACCAAGTACAGTTATGTATTTAGGGTGGGGAGGGAGGAGAAGGAAAAAGAATAAGAAAGAACTTTATGTGAGATGCGGTGACCCTGTCCGTAAAACCAGAGTCCACGCGGGTGACAAACTGTATCACGTCTTCGATTCTTTTTACGCCGGGCAAAGGGTACAGGGCTTCTTTAGGTCAGAATGCTTGCAAGAATAATGAAACATGTGCTCGAGAATACTGGGTGATGAATAACGCTTTTGCATGTGTCACTACGAGGAAGTATCACAACGCACATTTCACCACAAGGCCAAAGAGAATATTTAAAAAGAAAACTCCACCGTAAGGTGAAAAATAGACCGATCCCTACATCTGTCTACAGGACGAATAAATCACTAACTAAATATTTTAATGGCCTTGAAGTACAATCCAAAAAAAAAAAAAAAAAAGCAATTCCCTGAAGGGGTTAGCTTGAGTCCTCATTAGAGGGTTTATTTTCCTTGAGTGTGTAGATTGTTCTACGTCTACTGTCACAATTATGATACATTCACAGGACAAACTCCACAAGACCACCTTAGGTTAGGTGGGCATTCCACGCATGACAAGAAATAGGAATAAAGTGTGGAGATGAATAGGCAATAACCATCCTCCGCAAAGGAAATGCCACAGTCTGAGGTCCCACTTCTGCAGGGACTTTCGGTGACTTTAAAAAAAAAAAAAAAAAAATCCTTTTAGAACTCTGATTCTTTCCACCAGATTATTCTTTGTACCACAGCTCCTGTTAAACTTGCTGGCCCATAAAGTAAGCATAGCACTCAATAAATACTCGTTGAATAAATAAATGTTGAACCTGATGCAGCTCATAATATTCGACTAACTTTTTTTTTTTTTTATAGCACTCTTTAAACAAAAGAAAACAAAACTTAACCACCGTCCTGGTGGTTAGAGATCATTCGATGAAAAGCAAGGAAATTATCATGACCTTTGGAGGTGATGAATCTTCCTAAATTCTGGTTCCTCCAAAAAGTTGACTTTTTCCATTGAGTCACAGATTAGAGTGCTTTAAACATTTTTAAGTGAGGTCCTTTAAAAGTCCTTATTTTTTAACCAAAAAAAAAAAAAAAGTCACACAAATACAGAAATACATAAATGATGTAAAATGCGATAGCATTCATTTTTCCCAGAGTTCCTCTTGTCCTCAGAGGTAACCATCAACAGTGCAAGGTATAATCTCTCAGTGGTTTTTTTTTCTATGCTCCTCTAGGAAGATTTTTTTTTCTTTTAAGACTTTACTTATTTATTTGAGAAATTGAGAGAGCAAGAGCAATCACAGAGGCAGAGGGAGAAGCAGAGTCCTTGCTGAGCAGGGAGCCCTACACGGGGACTCGATCCCAAGACCCTGAGGTCAAGACCTGAGCCGAAGGCAGACACTTAACCGACTGGGCCAACTAGGCACCTGGAGGTCTTTATTTTTTTATTTTTTATTTTTTTAAGATTTTATTTTTAAGTAATCTCTACAACAAAGTAGGGCTCGAACTCATGACTCCAAGATCAAGAGTCGCATGCTTTTCCGACTGAGCCAGTCAGGCGCCCCGACCAGGCTCTTCTAAATGCATACTGTGTTTTTCTTTAATTTGAAGTTAAAAAATGTATCAGGTTATAAATATTATTTGCAAAAAAATAAAAATAAATAAATAAATATTATTTGCTGATGTCGCTTTATCTTAGTGAGATTTTTTTTTTTCTAAGTTCATGTGATAGAACAGGGTCAAGGTCAGCCTTCAAAGAAAAAAAATCTCAAAAAAAAATAAAATAATAAAATAAAAAATAAAATAAATAAAATAAAATAAAAAGAAAAAAATATCTCTTTCAGTCATTGGTTCATCCAACAAACATTTACTGAGGCTTCACTGTGTGCCTGGCCCTGTTCTGGGTCCCTGGCCTGTGGCTGACTCCCCTGGGTCACTACTCAAGCATCGCAATGTGAATATTTTGTCACCTACTTCTTGAGCCTTTGGGAACATGCATTTTAGTGACTGGCTGAAACATCTGATTGCAAACCTTCTTTGGATATACTATAGATTAAATTATAAAATTTAATCAAACCAATTACATTAGCTAATAGGATTTTATTACATATATTTTTGTATGATTTCAATGAAACTAAGCAATATCTTTTATCTTTGCATTTAGACTGGAATATATTTTGTCTTCCTGTGATTTCATCTGGGGATTGGATGTTGACACACAATACAGTGTAGCTCGGTTTTGCAAGGGGGTTGGGATCCCCTCCTACCACCAAGTTATGCCCAGATCATACCACCAACCACAAGAAAAAACATTCCTCAGCGGGGAGCAAGCCTGTTCTCATATACTGAAGAGAACTGCAGTCCTGGCTTCGATAACATTCTGAAATGGGAATGTTTGAGTGCAACGTTTTAGAGAAAAAAAAGAAATGTCTTCCGGATTTCCTTGTTTTGTGTGTTTCCATGACAAAAGGGGAAAACTGGAGCGGGCGGGGGGGGGGGGCGCGTACATGCAATCACATGCATGTGCACTTAAATGCACACACCTAAACCTTGTTTGTGGAGTCTAAACTCTGGGAGTCCTCAGAGTTAGTTAGTTCTGTCCAGGCCCTAGAAGCTTCCTCCGAGGAGGAACTGCAAACCCTGTAGTAAGAGCAATATTTTGGAGGCCATTTCTGAGTGTGATCCGTGCCCCTCCCCACCCCCAGATGCCTGTCTAGCGCCAGTCCCTCCCCGCAGGCTGCTGGCCCCTTAATCCATCTTCCAGGTCCTCACGGGCCCCAGAATCACAGAAGCGGTCCCTGCACAGAGGTCCTATTGAAACAGCCCTGGAGGCTTGGCGGCCTGGCCGGGGTGGTATTCGTAAGGCCCTCCGTGGACTGCGGGGGCACTCGAGTGGCCCCAGGTGGGAACTTCCCTGCCCAACCCGCAGCCTTGGGCAGGGGCTCCCGGACCGGGCAGCCAAAGGGAGCTGCCTGGAGGACAAAGAGGCATTTTTCTGGGGCCGAATGTGAACGTCCCCAGGGTAAATCGATTTCTCAGCCCCCGCAGGGCTGGGCTGAGGTGGGGAGAGCTGTCTGTGGGGAGACGGGGGGGTGCTCCGTGCTGGGCCCCGCGTCCCTTCCTGTCCTTGCAAGTGCACCAAACTGCAAGGCTACCGTCCTCTGCCCTGAGCCACTTCTGTAGCTGGAGCTCGTGGTGTAGACAGCTACGTTGGTCGGGGCGACCGCAGGGTGACTAGCATATTGTGCGCTCGCTCCCTGGTGGAGGGGAGGTGGCTTGCTTGCCACCTGATGTTCGCAGTGCCCGCTCCTGGCGCTGGTGCCCTCACGGCGGCCCGACGCACTGCATGCACAGCCACCGTCTGGCCCCACCACACCTCCCGCGGGGCTCAGGGACAGAATCTGCTCCGTGACAGCGGCGCCGTGTAGATCTTGCTGTTGGTTGCGTGGTGAGTCCCACATTGATTTGAGCCTCCCTGTCGGCTTGCGGTACCCCAGAGCTGTGCCCGCCAACCTACTTGCTGGCTGTGTCGGTTTGCTGCTGCTGCTGCTGCAACTAATTACCAAGCGTAGGGCAAACCGCACAGATTCACTGCCTTGGGGCGCTAGAGATCAGAAACCTGACAGGAATCTCATGAGGCTCCGCTGGGGTCGGTAAGTCTACCTTGTTTCTGGGGTCTCCAAGGAGAATCCATTCCCTTGTTCTTCACTTTCCGGAAGCCACCTGCCTTCCTTGGCTCAAGGCCCCTTCCTTCCTCCTCAAAGTACATCACTCCGACCTCTGCTTCTATCATCCCTTCTTCGGCCACCTTGACCTTGCCTCCATTGTAGAGGGACCCTTGTGATTATATTAAGCCCATCCAGGTAATACAGGGTAATGGCACCATTTCGAGATCCTTCATCACATCTGCAAAGTCCTTTTTGCCACGGAAGGTACCACAGTCACAAGTTTCAAGGATGAGGATGTGGAAATCTATTGAGGGCCCTTAGTCAGCCCTCTACAAGTGCCTGGTCATCTCCCATGGGAGCTTGTTACTTCCTGCCATTCTTTAGGATGCTACTCCCTGCCTGATGCCCCAGAACTCAGTGCCGACAGCAGCAGGCTCTCTAGCTCACAGCAACACAAAGAGGGGAAATCATGCCCCCTTGGCTTTACTCGATGCTCTAGCAAGAGGGGACAGCTGAGCCTAACTCAGAGACCTGGTGCCTGTAGAATGAACATCCCATGAGGGTAGAGAGCCTCATCTGGTTTATTTATCCATCAGCCCCCATGCCTAGCACCATATCTTCTGGAATATGGTAAGTTCTTAATAAATATTTGTTGAATGAATGCATTTATTTAGCTTGCTTGTTGCCAGTTGCTCAGGTCTACTACTCATATATAAAGTTTTAAAATTACTCACCACAGAAAACCCCTTATCTATATGACAAAGCCTCTGCTTTCCCAGTCTTAGGTCTCAAGGGTGGTGTCTGGTAGTGCCTTGATCAAAATAGACAACAGGGAAGAAGGAACAAAATTTGGAGGAAAATAAATTCTGTTAAGTTCTGTTTTGCACCAAGTTTGAAGTGCTGATAGGTCAACCTGGTTGAAATGTCAAGTGGGAAGTTGGAAATGTGCTAGAGAAACATGGCAAGGTTGAAAATATACATCTAGGAGTACACCATGCAAAAAAGTAGATGAAGTCGTGGCATCTGAGTGTCTTCATTGGTTGAGCATCCAGCTCTTAATTGCAACTCAGGTCATGATCTCGGGGTCATGAGATTGAGCCCCACATCAGGCTCCACACTCAGTGCAGAGTCTGCTCGAGATTCTCTCTCTCCTCTCCCTCTCCCTCTCCCTGCTCATGCATGAGTGCATGCTCTCTCTCTCTCTCTCAAATAAATAAAATCTTTTTTTTAAAAAAAGAAGTAGATGAAAAAAAAAAGTAGATGAAGTTATAAGGTTGATGAAACTGCCAGAGGAAAGAGTGTGGGGAGAAAAGAGAAGAGCTTATTTGGTAAGTTCCTCAGCATCTTAATTTTAGATTGATGTCAAAAACATTTTGGGGTAATATTCATACAGTTTAATGATCACACCCACTGAGATATATATTTTTAGATTCTAAGGTCCTAGTAGGGTCCCTATTTCTTACCCATGGCACCTTATTTCTTGTCTCCTTTTAGCCCCAAATCCCTCTCCCAGGGCTGAGATTACCCACTCCCGTTTTAAAAATCTTTCCTGTGATTCTCATCCCATCAGTGGGAGACTTGAGCTTTTGTCCCCTTCTCTCTATGGCCCCTGTGTCTCTGCCACCACTCACACCACTGGGCTTTGAGCTACAGAACACCAGATTGCCAGGCTCAGACAGCTTTTGCCTGGCAGTGCCTGCTTGGATTTACTATGACCGCCACCCCCAACCAGACACCAGGCTCGAGGGGCACGGGTCACCCAGTCCAGATTTCTATCTGTAACTATAAGCACAGAGTTTTTTCATTATAGGTTTTATGGAGACAAAATGAATTGGCAAATACCAGCCTCATAATGAGAATAGAACTATGTGTGGTTAACATGAGCACACTGTGAACAATCGTAAAGAAGTCTTCTGCTGCTGATTCTCTCTTTTCCTCCAACAAGGAACTAGTGAAGCCCCTCGGCCAATGTGGCAGCCGTCGTTCAAGGCGGCCTCCAGTGATCCCAGCCTCCCAGTCTTCATACTCTTGTACTGTTCGCTTCCACATTATAGTGGTGTGAGCCTAAATGACCAACAGAAATGGCAGAAGAGATGGTTTATCACTTTTACTACCAGGTTCTAAAAGATGCAGAGGCTTTCACTTTAATCTATCTCTTAAGTCATTCATTCTGGGGGAAGCTATGGCCATGTCCTGAGGACACTCTGTGGAGAAGCCTGTGTGATGAGGAACTGAGGCCACTGGGAGTGAGCCTGCTGCAACCACCTCCTCCATTCCCAGTCAATGACTTGATTGCAACCTCAGGAAAGACCCCAAGGCAGAGGCACCAACGAAACTGCCCACAACTTTCTGACCTACAGAAACTGTGAGATAATAACTGTTAAGCCATTAAGTTTTGAGGGCAATTTGTTAAGCAGCAATAGATAACTGATACAACCGGAATGGGGACCGCTCCTGACTCATTCCTCCTCTGGAGGTCGTAGTCCGCTAACCCTCTTCTCGGCCTCACTGCTCCGACGGTCTGCATTGAGATGGGAGTATCTTTGCATCAGGAAGCTCACAATTATCCTAAGCCCCAGTCTCTGGGCTTCAACAATATCTACTTTCAGATGGGATAAAAATGCAAATTGCTTAAAAAAGATTTGAAAAAAGTAACCATTTTAATTAGTAACCAAAGAAGAATAAATTAATGCAAACATGAGACTCTGCTTTTTTACTTATCGAAATAGTAAGGTTTAAAAAAATGTCCATATATCCTGGTGAAAGGTGGCTCAATTTTTCTGAAATGTAGTAAGAACTTCCAAAAACGTTCAGCGTCTGGGGCACCCAGGTGGCTCAGTTAGGTGTCCCACTCTTGGTTGCAGCTTAGGTCATGATCTCAGGGTCTTGGAGTCGAGTTCCACATCAGGCTCCATGCTCAGCACAGAGTCTGCTTAAGATTCTCTCCCTTTCCCTCTTCCTCCCTTTCTGCCTCTCCTCCGATCATGCTTGCACTTTGTCTCTGTCTCTCATAAATAAATAAATAAATAAATAAATAAATAAATAAATAAAATCTTCGAATTAGATCTTATGAAAGCAATCAGCAAGGCAGATAGAAATTTATAGCTAAAGATGCTTCCCGAAGCATGTATAGTAGCAGAAAAGTAGACACTACCTTCGTTCTACGAAGGGAATTTGTTGTCTTCATTCTACGTAGGGAATTTGTTGTCTTATTTTGTTTTTTTCCTATGGTACATCCATTTCACTTGAAATTGTGTTGCTATTGAAAAAGTAAGGTTTTTTTTTTATCATGTGGGCCAATGTTTAAGTAGAAATGCAGGAGACAGAATTATAAATGCAATATTCTTTCAATGCTAAAATTATAAACATAAATGAAAGAAAGATTGGAAAACATTGTGCTAAAATATCAGCATCACTTACTCTTGGAATATTGCACTCAGGCAAGGATTTGGGGTCATTATTTTCTTCTTTATATTTTTTGGAATTATCACATTGATAGGTATTAGTTTTATAATGAGAAAAGAAAATGCTTAAAACTGCAGGTGAGTGGAAAATATAGTCTTAAAGTATCTAGCATTTTTCATCGCCCTCTATCCATGAACAATTCTTTGGGTGGCTTATGAATGACTCAGTCAAAAGCCCTGGCCGACTTACACTTCACACTTCCTCTTCTTTCAGGGAGGGGTCTACTGGACATTCTCTAATAAGACCGTAGAGTAGGAAGCAAGTGTGTCATAGGCCGGGAGGATGCTGGGAAATCGAAGAGCCCGTTGTAACAACCCAACAACAAAGGACGCAGGGTGAGGTGCTCTGAAGGGAGCCCTGTGAATTCAGGATTCGGTTTCCTTTATTTAGGGATGGAAGTGGGAAGCTATAATGCAATTACAAAAAGTTGGTCATTCACTCTGGAAAAGACTCAAATTACTGACAGCTTAAAGTAATCAACGCCATGAAAGCCATAATTATCCCAATACTGTAAAGGTTTGGGTTTAAAAAAAAAAAAAGTTCTTGCAATCTGTGTCTTTCTGTCTGGATCTCTCTGGTTACATAACTAGAAAAGGGCCTGCACAGGAATGAATCACAGATGGCTCTGCTCAGTGTTTGCTTTGAAGTCAGTTCAACTCGATTTATCTGGTCTGGGGTTTGAGGATGGGTGGAAGGATCCAACGACACAACAGTGTCCGGGCCCCAAATTAGGGACAGAGCAACAATTTCCTGGACCGAGTGTGTGAGGAAAGGATTTCCCTCGCGGGGTGTTGATTCGCCTCCTGCTACTTGATGGAGAGCAAGGGGTGTCGCTTCCCTGGCGGCTCCCCGAACATGACCCAGGCGTGGCTGGGCTGCCCCCTTCCAACCGGGGGCCAGCACACACCCTGAGCCGGGAGACCCCGGGGTGGCCCCGGGGCTCAGGCTCCACGTGCTCCCGTGCTCACAGCTCGCTGCTCTGGCCGTGCTCTCTCGGGTAGCTAATTCTAGCATCTCTCTCCAGTTTTCTGGAAGGAGTAATGGACTCGAGAAGCTGGAGTGTCAAATATTCGTGGCGAGCCGCGTGGGGTGACTGTGGGGGGCGATGAGAGGAGAAAGCCCGTGGACGGCGAGAGGACCACCGACGGCCAGTGCCGGGAAGGCCCAAGAAGTCCAGCTCGGCGCCGGAGCCGCTCCCGGAGCCGCAGGAGCCCAGCACGTCTACACGGCCCGGAGCAGAGGGCCCGCGCCTTACAGGACACACGCCCTTCCTGATGGCGCCCAAAGTAAACCGTCTTCATAAATAAATTACAGGCCAAAGAACACACAAGTGTAGGTTGGACTTGTCCCAAGGGTCAGCGATTTGCCCTTCCTGGGTGGTCCCACCCCTGCCAAACGCAGATAATAAACAGATCCGGGGAGAGCACGCGCTCACTCAGGGAGCAGCTGGGCCCCGAACCCAGGTTTCTGGCTCCCTGGCCAGGCCTCCGGTCTGGAGTTGCTGGGACAAGGGCCTGAGTGGCTCCCCGGGCCCCCCACGGGCCGTGATGCCGACGTGACTGCCACAGAGCGCCCCGCAGCCCGGCCTTGTTCCAGGCAGCGGCCTGCCCGCTCCGACGGGAAGCGGCCCCTGGAGACCAGGTAGATGGGCCCCGGCCCCCGCCCCAGCGACACTGGCCCATCAGAGGCGGCTCGGTTCCTCCCCTTGCCCCCGTCAAGCAGCCTCCTGCCTCGTGCCTTCAGCCCCCGCCAAACAAAGGTGGCCCATCGCTCAAGTTCATGAGTTAGAGACCCGTGTCCCTTCTGTGCTGGACTCGCATTGGAGCCATGTGACCGCCCAGAGCCTGGACATCCCGGTCCCCGCAGAGTCCGTGAACCGTGTCCCTGCTGTCAGCGAGCTCTGGCTCCCACGCGTGGCCTGCAGGTGCGGCCCCTGCCCCGGCCTCCCGGGGAGCCTCCTGAGGGAGCCCCGCCACTGCCTGGGCCGACGTGACCAGCCCCACGCCCTCCCCTCCTGCTGGGTCTTGGCTCCCGCGACGGCAGGAATGCGCCGCTCAGCGCCCACCCACCAAGTGCCCCCCAGGCTGCTCGAGCCAAGCACAGAGCCCTTGGGATGGCGCCACCCTTGGGGCCAGGCTCTCGGGCGCCCGCTGTCCACAGGCAGGCTCCCTTGCCTCCTCGGCCCGGGCCGGGCTTGAGACCCAGGGCCGGGTTGCAAGTGGCCCGGGCAGGGCCCAGGGTGGAACGGAGGTTCCAGCCGGACCTTGACCCCTGTCCTGTGCAGTGTGCGGGCCCTGGGACCCTGGGCCTCGCACCTGGGGACAGGCCCTGTGCCCCGTGTCCTCTGACCCCAGGTCCTGAGGGGTGGGGACATGCCACAGCTGGTATGAGCCCTTCGCAGCCAAAGGCTTGTAACTCGTGCCTGGACCCTTCTGTGACTGAGCCATCCGAAACCCTTTGCACACCCTATCTTAAGTGTAAGTGCCATTAAAAACACCTTGGGGGGCGCCCGCCGACAGCTCAGGGCACGATCCCGGGGCGGGGGGGGCGGTGGGCATCGAGTCTCGCTCAGGCTGCCTGCGGAGCAGGGCCGTCTGCTCCTCCCTCTGCCCCTGCCCCACACGCTCTCTCTGTCCCTCTCACTCTCTCAAATATAATCTCAAAAAAAAAATGTTGAAAGTCATTTTATGACCTTGCTTTTGAAATTATTCTTTATTTTTGCTTGGCCATTTTACTGTCTTATGTTGACATTAATTTAAGTTTGCATTCTGCGACACCACGTAGACCCTCGGGAGGCCCTACACCCTGGGCCAACGGGTGCTGATCCACGGGGTTGCAGCATGGGAGGCTTTGATTCCACTGCCAGAGCATGGTGTTGCACAGCAAAACGCCAAGGCCGGGTGGCACAGACACCGCCTGGTCCACGGTTCTGGAGGCCCAGTCGCGGATCAAGTGGCTTCTCCGAGGGCCCTGAGGGAGGGCCCCGTTCCAGGCCTCTCTCGCAGCTTGTGGACGGCTCTGCTGTCCTCTCACCTCTTCCTGAAGTTATCTCTCTGCTCCTGACGTCTCCAGGGTCGCTCTGCTTGTCCCAGTCTCCTCTTCTTCTAAGTACGATGCCAGACTGGATCAGGGCCCATCCTGATGGCTTCATTCTGATCACCTCTTTTTTTAAAAAAGATTTTATTTATTTGTTTGAGAGAGAGAGAGAGAGCATGAGCTGGGGAGAAGAGGGGAGAAGCAGGCTCTCAGAGAGGGAGCCCGACACGGGGCTCGATCCCAGGACCCCAGGATCAGGACCTGAGCCAGGGGTGGGGGCAGATGCTTAGCCCACTGAGCCACCCAAGTGTCCATGGGCACCTTTTTATTTTTTTATTTTTTTATTTCTTATTTTTTTTCATGGGCACCTTTTTAAAGGCCCTATTTCCAAATACGGGCACATTCTAAAGTACTGCAAGTTAGGTTTAACATATGAATTAGGGGTGAGGCACAATTGGGCCTAGAACACAGAGGTTTTGGTTTCAAATGCCTGGATCACACTCAGAAGTATCCCCTTGGTCCGGGCCTAGAGCCTAGACTTTGGGAGAAGGCCCCGCTGCACTCACCACAGAGCTGGAACAAGGGGTGCTGAGCGCTCGTGCCTCCGCCTGGCGGGTGCTTGTCAAGTACTGTGCTGAATAAATGCCTCAACTCAGTGTCTTGTGATACAGTTATGACCCCCAGTTTGCACATCAGAAAACAGAGGTTAAGCAATTTGCCCAAAATTAATCAGCCAATAAAGGACAGGGCCGGGCGAAATGACGCAGGCCATGCCTTTAGCCACTGGTTTGTAAAAGCACCTTATACAGGGCAAACAGCCTTTCATTTGCAAAGATTCGGTTTGCTCACCCTGCGTGTGTGTATGTGTGTGTGTGTGTGTGTGTGTGTGTGTGTGTGTGTGTGTAATGGAGGCCGATGATAAACAACTTCTTGCTTTGTGTTTCCTTTTATTTTGTTCTGTGTAGGGTGCTTCAGAGAATTGCCTGGGAGATCACCCATAAGCCTTTGGTTTCTTTTTTTTTTTAAGATTTTATTTATTTATTCATGAGAGACACAGAGAGGCAGAGACACAGGCAGAGGGAGAAGCAGGCCCCACGCAAGGAGCCCAACGTGGGACTCAATCCTGGGACTCCAGGGTCACGCCCTGGGCCAAAGGCAGGTGCTCAACCACTGAGCCACCCAAAGGCCCCACAGGCTTTTGTTTTCAAAGACAAAGGCCAGGAAGGGAATTTGGCCCTGGACCAAGGAAGGGTGATGGGCTAGCAATAGGGAGGGAGCAGGGACCGTGAGCTTGAGGTTAAGAGGAGAGGATTGTCTCCCAAGATCTGGAAGGTGTCTATACCCACAGCATTCCAAGAGAGGGAGAGGTTGAACCCACTCACATGTGTGGACCCCCAGGTGGAAAAGTCTGGATGCCCCATGCCTGTGGAACCAGACACGGATTCCTGGGACTCTGGGACTCTACGCGACAGTGCCTGATGGCCAGGCTTGGCCACCCTCCTTCAAATGGCGACTGACAGATGAGAACACATCCCACTGCCTCACAAGCCCAAGGGTTCTTCTCCAAGGTGGGGCTGACGAACCCCAACAACTGGTCCTGGGATTCTCAACATCTGGGCGAGTTGGTATCCACCAAGATGCATGGATACCAGGTTTATTTTGATTTAGAAAAACAAATGAGACATTTCTTATACTTTGAGCATTCTTTTTTTTTTTTACGATTTTACTAATTTATTTGATGGAGAGAGAGAGAAAGCACAAGCAGGGGGAATGGCAGAGGGAGAGGGATACAGGCTCCCCACCAAGCAGTGCGGGACTCGATCCCAGGACCCCGGGATCATGACCTGAGCTGAAGGTAGACGCTTCACGGACTGAGCCCCCCAGGCCCCCTAGACTCTGCTGACCTCCACCTGAGAGCCACGTAGGTGAAAGGCAGCTAAACATTGCAGGCTCACCTGGGGGTGGCAAGGTGGGATGGGTAAGATCCCAGACCCAAGTTTAAATCCTCACTCTGCCACTTACTACTCATGACCTTGGATGTGTCGCATAACTGATCCGAGCTTATTTTATTCCCTGAAAACTGAATTGTATGAAGCACTCAGCATGGTGCCTGCACACAGTCAGCTCTCAGAGGCATTATGGAATTATAATGTGCTGGTTAAGAGCTTGCACTTAGAAGCCTGGCTCTGCCCCTCACAAACTTACTAACTGTGGTCAAGTAACCAACCTCTCAGTGCCTCAGTTTCTTTCTTTCCTTCCTTTCACTCCTCTCCTTTATTTTTTATTTTTTTGCAAAATTGGGGTAGTGATACTACCTAATGCTCTTAGTTTGGGTGTCTCCAGAAGCTCTAAGACAAGGACTTGAGAGCAACGAGTTTATTTGGAAGATGCTCCTAGGAAGCAGTGTCCACAAGGTAGGCAACTGGAGCTTCTTTGCACTTGGGGAACTGGGAGAGTGTAGCACACACCCCAGATATTCTCAACCAAAGGTCAAGGAAGCTAGGGTTTTTATCCACCAAGTGCACATCTGTCTTTGATTGAAAGTTATTTCTGAAGATCTTAACTCTCAGCATCCCCAGTGTCTTGCATGGGAGTTATGTGTGCTCCCTAAGCCAGGAAAAAAAAAAAAAAAAAAAAGATTATTTAAGCAGAGAATTTCCGGCACTTGCAGGAGTAGCCTACAGTGTAAGGGGAAGTGAGAACGAATATGGACAGGGCACCAATAGCACCTACTACACTACCTCATAGGATTGTTATCATAATTTAAATAAAATAAATCATGTGATGAAATAAATATGGAAAGTTCTTTTTTTTAAGATTTTATTTATTTATTCATGAGAGATAGAGAGAGAGAGAAGCACAGACACAGGCAGAGGGAAAAGCAGGCTCCATGCAGGGAGCCCGACACAGGTCTCAATCCCGGGTCTCCAGGATCACATCCTGGGCTGAAAGCAGCGCTAAACTGCTGAGCCACCGGGGCTGCCCAAGTATGGAAAGTTCCTAGAACAATGTTTGGCATGGAGTAATCACTCTCCCAAATGACAGTCACACTAAACAGGTTTAAATAATCTTTTACTTAGAAATATTTCAAAGTACTTGTGATGTTCTTAATTGTTTCTTATTCAATGGAAGGGAGGAGTTAGAAAAAAAATAATTCGATTCAATAAATTTTTATGCACAGTCCACCATGCCTGTGTTCCCATAATAATCAGTAGAAATAAAGATTTTGTATATTGAAGGCAAGGTTCTATTCCCATCACCTCTTTCTAAGCATATCTTTTTGCTTGATTATCCTTAAAAAAAATGTTTGCTTTATTCTCGACCTCTTCCTTACTTCACTGTGTAATTTGCATGTGGGGCTGTCAGTGATCTTTGGACAATCACAGGTAGTATAGGAATTGCCAGAATCATGGGAATAGGCAAATCCCACTTTTCAACTCTTGGAACTATCAACCAATAAAGATTTCAAAGAAAAAATGGTCACAAAGAGTTCTCCGTAAGCCCACTCATCAGCAGAAAAGGCTCACGTCATTCTCCTATATTATTAACCTAGTCCTTCATTCTTAAATATGAATGGGCCATTGAGAACCAAGAGACGTTTGGGGAAAAAAAATCAACCACACAAAAGAGGAACAGAAGGAACAAATAGAAAGAATAATCTACAACAAGGGCAACAAACATAAAGCAGGAATTAACACAATCTTTAAAATTGCATATTCATAGAGAAACTTGAGAGGTAATTGGAACCACAAAACAAGAACAAGCTGCTATGGAAAAGGAAGCAAAAAAATGAACGGTAACAAGAGTTCTTGGATGTTAAAAATACTTAAATGGAAATCTGGCAAAGCATGTGCAACACCTGTAGGCTAAGATGCAGAGGGGTCTATGAAGGGGTCTATATTTAAGGAGTCTTGGGCATCGCCACATTGTTGTTAGAAAAAACGTAGATCTAAGGCTGAGACTTTGTGTGTTGATTGCTGTAAGGTTTTGGCAAGTCAATCTCAAATATCTACCACGGAAGCATTCTTATCACGGCTGCTTTAATGTTGTTGCCAGATAATTCGAACCTCCCTGTCATCTCAGTGATGGCATCTATCGTTTGCCTTTCTTCATTCAGCCTGAGATCTTCTAGGCTCTGGGATGACAAACGATTTTCAATGGAAACTCGGATGTTTTTGTATTATCGTATCAGGCTGGGTCTTATTTACACCTTTTGTTTTATCTGCCGCTGCCTCCTCCCCTCCTTTTTTTAAGGTGCATCCCCTCGTTACTTCGGTGGAGGTAGAAGTCCAGGTTCCTCATTTGGACTCTGTTGACAGAGAGGAATGAGGATTCTGGGTCCCCATGAAGTCTCCACACTGAAGTGGGGGTGGCCTCCCTACCTCTGGCAATTGTGAAAACCCTGAACCCCTAGTCTCTAGTAGGCCTCTTCTGACACCACCTCAGGGGGACAGACAGGGGTGCCCCCTTACTGCTGGGTGGGATAAAAGTCCAAGCTCTCCATGTGGTCTCCGCCAACACCACAGGGGTGGAGGGTAGGGTCCTAGATCCCTATTTGACCTCCTCTGACTCCATCGTAGGTGGGCCAAGGGGGAGTCCAATGCAGTCTCATACAGGTGGGAATCTAGGCCTTTGGGTGGAGTAGGGCCCCAGTTTTTTCTGTGTTGGAGCAGTGATCATTATCTAGGCTCTCTGTTTTGCTAAGCTGCACCTTTCCTGGTCCTTTGGCTAGAGAGAGCAGGCGTTTGTTGGGGTCTTTTATGTCTGTATCTGCTGGTATTTCTTGGGTGCCAGCATCTTCAGCCCCAATTCTAGGACATATGAGGCAACAAGAAAACCCACTTTTGTGTCATTCCTTGAGTCCTCATGTCCTTAGCTACTCTGCCTTCTTTTTTCCATCTTCCATTATCTCCTTGTGCTTGTTTCATGTATAATGTCAGGGTTTTAGTTGCATTTGGTATCAGGAATAGGGAAAAATATGGCTGTTCTGTCATCCCTGATGTCAAAGTCACTCATTTTTCATTTTAAAGTAACTAGTGTAATTAAGAATTTCATTTCAAGGCTTGTAAAATCCAACTGCTAAGAAGTAGTCATGACTTTGTAAGAACCCATAAAAGCCGGTGTTTGAAGGCCAAAACTAACTTTTCTCACAGAGAGAGACCCTATGCAAGTTTTCACTCAATGGTATTGTTTTGTTTGGGAACCCCTTTTGACGTATGATAGATATGACATGTCATAAAAAGAATACTAAAAGTGCCATGTTGTCACTGTGCTCTAAATGATTTTATGGTCAGTAAAGGGGGTTTTACTTCATATATTATGGAGCACCTTGAGGTTTTAGGAGGATTCAATTGCCTAGATGCTTTAAGTTGGAAGATAAATTATTCTAGGCCAGGCACTTTATCTGAGTGGTCCACTTAGTATCCCTAATCAATTAGATCATTGATATGGGTGCATGTCAGGAATATACACTGCCAATCTCAAATAGCATGGGGGGGTGGGATAAAGTTCCCTAGGCCACCCCCACATGGAATGGCTTACATCTGGTTCAGGTTAGAGACCAACTGCTGACTAGATAGCCTAATGAACCCCCAAGATAGTTCCATAAAGGGAAAGTGATGATCAGAAGGCTCAGTTTACATTCTGGGACTCCAACAAGTATTTCAGAAAGGATCCTATTACTTTGTGAAGGTTGCAGAAATTAAAACATCTCTTTTGGAAAGGCCCTTTCCCCATCTTTAAAAAAAAAAAAAGTCCTCAGGGACTGCTGGGGTGAGACTCAGACTTGGATGATGACGATGAAGAGATCTCACCGCACCAGTCAATCTTTTACTGGTGCTGTTCTGGTCCAAGGGCGGTGTGCTCTTGAGCAATGGGTGTGAGTCTTGGGACAGAAGAAGGATAAGGAGAGTGAAAAAGCAACCGAAAATGTTCTCCACCAGAGTTGAAAGCAACTCTCCTCAACACACATCAATTTTGTTCCCCAAACAGTCCTGACAGAGCCTTTCAGTATCAACTAGATATTCCCAGAGAGTGCTTACAACCCTTCAGAGGTCATTGTTCTCTTATGTCAGTATGTATATTACCAGCAAAGACTTCACCTATTCAGGAGAAAAAATGAAATAGTGTTCAGCCTCCACACAGTTGACCCTGATTTTATTTCGTAAGGTTCTACTTTCCAAATCTTATGCAGTGCTGCATCTTGGCAATGCATGAAATGCCAGTGTACGGATTCTCAGTTCCCAGAGACACCTACACGGTGGCACATGTGACGGAGTTAAAGATATGCACACCAAGCAGACCGTCTTGCTAGCAAGATCCTTCCCTTCAAGATCTCACAATTCGCTCCCTGGCCAAGACCAAGTCGTCAAGCCAAAGGAGAACACTTGACATTTCAAGAGACTCGAAGGGCAGCTCATTTAGCAACTCTCCAATCCTTGCCAAATGGGTCCCTAGAAAAGGGACAGGACCACATCTAGAGGATATTTGCAAAATGTGACTTCGTGTGTTGCTTTAGCTTCTCAAAGGGAGGCCAGTGTCCTTCAAGTGTCTGAAGAGAATGAAAAAATTTGCGGTATGAAAAATAACATACTTCTCATTCTCAGAGAGCCAGACTCCCCATGTGAGTGATGATATAAGGAAGGGGCATCCAGTAGGGCTTGGAGGAAGAGAACGGTCAATGGGCAAACACAACAGCATGTGCCGTTTTGGAGCAAGGTGCCGAGAAGTGTGGAGAAAGAGGCAAAAGTGAGCCAGATGGTAATCTATGCACGGGGAAGCCACCACACATGATAGCTGGCTGGTCCCTCCATGGCCTAAAACATGTACAGCTTACCAAGAGATGGAGGGGGAAGTAGTGAGAAAAGCAGAGCTTCAAAGGCAGGCTGGCTGGGTTTCACTACTTCCTAGCTATGTCACCTAGTCCTGGTTCCCTAACCTTTCAGGATCTCCGTTTTCTTATCTATCATATGGGCATTCATTCATTCATTTAGCATTTATTCAGTGTTTATTATGTGTCAAGAAAGGATTGCACTCGATCCTACGTAATACAGCAATGAAGAACATTTCTTGTGTGTTCTGATTTAAAGGAAATAATGCATGTAAAGCATCTGTTACCAAGACCTATACCTGGGAGGTGCTGAATAACTATTATTTCCTTTCTCTTTCTTAATTCTTTAAGGAATATAGACGTAGTCTAATTCCAAATAATCACTTGTTCATGAAAAAATGAATTATAGAGATATCTGTGTCCAATACGCAAGAAGCTGCAATCCATGGACTCTTCTTAGGGAAACTTGACATCTCAAATGTTAGGGCCTTTCAGTAGGGCTTGAAATGAAGGGATGGAGGGAATTCCAAAGGCTTCCCATCATCCGCCTGCTCTGACCACTCCCCCCAACTTTAAATCTAACTGTGGCGTGGCATAGGGGACAGAGTACAGAAAGTGGACGATATGCTGGGTCACTTCCCTGACCTGTGACAGAAGGTGAGTCATTTAAGTCAATCATAGCCGCAGCCATCACCTGCTGCATTCCTCAAAAGTGCTCCCACTAGATGAAAAACCCCTTGAGATAAGGACTTACTGATTTCTGACCCTCCTTCAGTGGCTCCCAAAGTACAAATAGTTGGCACTCAGACAACACTGGTCGAATGTAAAATGGGATCATTTTGCCTTTGGCCATGTTGCAGGGTTTTTATGAAGATCAAATAAGGCCATTTCTATAAAAACTCTTTGAGGTTGTAAAATACCATGCAGATGTAAGGAATTAATATCGGCCTGTCTCGGGGCCTAGAAGGAAGTAGCAAAAAGGGAGAAGAAATGGGAAGGATGAAAGGGAGCTGGGGGTGGGGTAGGCGCTTGGATATGAGAGCAAGATGAAGCCACTCTGAGATGGAGGAAAGGCGTTTATATTGTAGCAGGAATGAGGGTCAATCCCCACACAGCCTGACAGTCTTTCAGTGACTATGGCTTAAGACCAATTCAAAGATAATCTATCCCATGACCAGCTTCGGGGTACTAGGAGAAGGAATTATGACAGTCGTAGAAATGATGGAATACCACGTTCCAAAGGTCATGCTTCAGGGAGACTGTTAATGACATGGGGAGATGCTTAAGGACAAATTAAATCATTCTAAAAATTAAGGCAATTAGAGTCTTAATTTTGCAAAAATAAACGAATGAATAAAAGCATATGGAAGCAAGGGGAAAAAACACTGAGAGGAGGTATACCAGCCAACAGTACTACGTGAAATAGTTATGATTACAAAAATATTTTTCTTATTTATACTTGTATATGTTTTATACAAGGTTCAATAAATAAGTCTGACTTTTACAATTGGAAATACATCCGTGTGTGTGTGTGTGTGTGTGTGTGTGTGTGCACAGATAGTCTCTGCTTCGCCGATTCTCACAGATGCGTTCCAGGAATGGATTTAGATCCACATCTCTTGTTCCAGGAACCAAATCGTCAGGAACCGAATCGGATGTTCCATCCAAGTCCCACTTGGCAGAAATGAACCCCATTCATTTTGTCAGCCGTGGGCTGGGCTGGACGCTTTCTCTGTTCCCCTGGGTCCCAGTCCCAGCTCCCTCCAACAGCCGTAGGTCCTTAGATGCAGCACCGCCCCTCTCTGGGCTTTCCTCCTGGGACATAAAGTGAAGAAGCTGGACTCCAAAGATCTGGGACCAGCCTAGGCAGTTTCTGTACCATCCCCACCTTCTCCTGGCCCTTCTTCCGCGTCTATGTGTTCCATTTCGCCCTCCCTCACAATTCTGCCCCAGAAATTGAAGCAAAGCGCAGATGGGACTTTTATGAGTCTTGCTGACACTTCTCATTGTGGGTGGGAAGACCCGGGTGGCTAGAGCATTGGGCAGGTCAGTGGGCTGGGGCGAGCCGGCCCAGTTCCCACTCTTGCCCCCTGATCGTAGCCCTGGCACCAGAGTAGCAGCCCACGTTTGGCTGTCATGGGACATATACTTAACCAGGGAAAGGCAACGCTGAACACAAGAAGCCTCTGTCTTCTCCAAGCAAGTCTGAGCATCTGTACTTGGGTTTGTGTGTGTCCGTATTTGGCAGAGCTGGTCTTGGAGGGCCCGGCATTGGCGACCAAAGGATCAGAATCCTTCCCTGTGCAGGTTGGAGGCAGCACAAATTGTTCTGACCAAGGAACAACAACAAGCCACGACCCCGGAGCCCCCCAACAGCCTGAGGGGCACCCGGTCCCCCTCGGCCCCCTTCGCCACAGCCTGCGGCCACTCGGCCTCCACAGCCGCATGCCTCACATCTCCCGGCTCCAGCCTCCTTTCAAAGGCCCTTTATTAAACCACCAACTATTTGCTGTCGAGACATTTAGGATGAAATCATTGTGTTAAACAAATAAACGTAGCTTCGTCCAGATTTCTGCTCTGGGAGCAGAGTAAGAAAATAATTTCTGTCTGCTTGCCACAAAAGCGGCTGGAAAGGCCCAAAGAAAAATATTATTTTTACTCCATTGTGTGAAATATTGTCCTGGAGGATCTGACGCACTGAGCGTTTGAAGAGTTTGTGCTGGCAGGTTTCAAGGGTCCCCTGGGTCGGCCCCCTGGGATTGTTTTCTGCATTAATAAACTTAGCATGATGTGTGTTAAAAGGAATACTCTGTTTGCTTTGTAAATAAGGGATGTCAAACAAGAAGCAGAAGCCTTACAGACATTAGGTGATGTGTTCTCGGAGCGGGAGAGAGAGGCGGGAGGGAGAGGCACCCTGGAAAAAAAACGGGCGTTACTGGAGCTCCCTGAACTGAGCTGAGGCCACGTTGAGAAAACAAATCAGCCTGTTTGAGTCCAAACCAGGCCATTTCCTCACTGATCCTGGTGGGAAAGCTGCACACTTTGCCCCGAACCAGCAGGATACGGGCTTGGGAAGGAGAGTTCTCAAGTGTCTGTCAGCTGCGCGGTGGAGGGGAGCCCATGGCGCCTGCAGAGGCCCCCCACCCCACCCCCCCGCCACCCAGAGGTTCCTGGGCTCGTCGCAGGCGGGGGCTGAGGTTCAGGCCACCCTGGGGATGACGCGCTCCCTGTCCCCCCTGCCCCGGGCGGCCTGGAGCAGCAGGGCCGCAGGGATGCTGCCTCCGTGGGCCCCTGGGCAGGCCGTGCTGGGCTCCAGGCTCCAGGACTGGCTATTTGCACAGGTGCCTCGGCCCAGGCCCCCGCTGGCCTGCTGGGGCTCCCGGACCTCCCAGGCGGCTGCACCCTGCCGCCCCTCCTCCCTGGCCGCCCGCACCGGGCCCCGACAGGCACGCCTGGCCTGCGGGTCCTGCTGTTCCCCGCCCGGGCCGGCACACGGCTCTGCAGACCTGGGGAGGCTGAGGGCCATGGGGTCTGCGCCCAGGCCCCGCTCCCCTCACCGTGGCTCTCTTGCGAGCCTGCACCCACGTAGCTCTACCCTGGTTACTTTGGGGGAACGCTCAGCCCCAAACCACCCCTGGGTCTCGGGGAGTCGGACAGAGGCGATTCCAGGGCAGCGACGAGGCCCAGCCGGAGGAGGCCCTGCCGTGGAGGCTCCCGGACAGGTTGCTGCGGCAAAGGCCACGACGGCTGACTCGAGCAACGGGAATTTATTCTCTTGGATTTTGACCCAAAGTCCAAAATCAAGGTGACGGCGGAGCCATGCTCCCTCTGGAGGCTCCAGGGAAGAACCTTCCCTGCCTCTTGCAGCTTCTGGGGGCTTTGGGCACCCCTGGGCGGCGGCCGCACCGTCCCGGCTCTGCCTCCACCGTGGTCTCTTCTGTGTTCTCCTCCCCGTCTGTCTTTCCTGCTTTGTCTCTTTCGTACAAGGACGTGTGTGACAGCCGGGTTCACCAGGAGGAGCTCCTCCTCCCAACCCACTAACCACATCTTTGTTTCTATAAGCTAATAGTCATTCTTCTACCACAGGAGGTAATTTTCACAGGCTATGAGGATTAGGACACAACATATCTTTTGGGAGGCCAGCATTCAGCCCACTATGGCCCCTTGGCCCATGGCACACTCGAAACTAGAAGGTTTAGTTGTTTTAGAGATAGAGAGAGAGAGAGAACACAAGCAGGAGGGGCAGAGGGAGAGGGAGAGGGAGAGAGAACCTCAAGCAGACCCCTCATTGAGCGCTTAGCCAAGATGCAGACCCAAGACACAGGGCTTGATCTCACGACCCTGAGATCATGACCTGAACCCAAACCAAGAGTCGGATGCTCAACGAGCTGCACCACCTGGGAGCCCCAAGGTAATGTAAGTAAAGCACTTAGCAGGATCAGCCACACAGTAAAGTCTAATGTTAGTTATCTACAGTATTATTGTTCTGGCAGGGGTTATGTGTTTTATCATTAAAATTCATGAGGAAGAAAATATTTGCAGATCACATATTTGATAAGGGATTAGTATCCAGAGTATATAGAGAACTCCAAAAATTTAACAATAAAAATAAACGACCTAATTCAAAATAGGCGGCAGACTTGAATAGGCTTTTTTTCTAAAGAAGATATACAGATGCCCAACAAGCACAGGAAAAGATGCTCAACATTAATAATCATTAGGGTAATGTTACAACGAGACACCACTTGGTAGGATAGCCACTACCAAGGAATACATGTTGACACGGATGTGGGGAAACTGTAGCGCTTGCATATTGTTTTGGGGAATGTAAAATGGGATAGCCTGGAGTTTTTGAAGAGGTCTGGAGTTTTCTCCAAATATTAAAAACGGAACTATAGGGGATCCCTGGGTGGCTCAGCAGTTTAGTGACTGCCTTCGGCCCAGGGCGTGATCCTGGAGTCCCAGGATTGAGTCCCGCATCAGGCTCCCTGTACAGAGCCTGCTTCTCCCTCTGCCTGTGTCTCTGTTTCTCTCTCTGTGTGTCTCTCATGAATAAATAAATAAAATATTTAAAATTTTTTTAAAAAATAAAAATAAAATAAAGATGGAGCTACCATATGATCCAGGAGCCGCATTTCTGGGTATATTCTCAAAAGAATTGAAAGCAGGGTCTCGAAATTTGGAATATTTGAAAACCCATGTTCGCAACCGCATTACTCACAATAACCAAACCATAGAAGCAACCCAAGCGTCCACTGATGGGTAAAATGGATAAGCAAATCGCGGTGTATATATACAGTGGAGTATCATTCAGCCTTAAAAAGGAAGGAAATTCTGACCTATGCTATAGTGTGGGCAAACTTTGAGAACACGCTGGGTTCACGAAAAGATACATACAATATGATTTCACTTACAGGAGATACTTGGAATCCTCAAAATCACAGGAACAAAAAAAATAGAATGGTGGTTGCCAGGGACTGAGGGAGAGAGGAATGGAGAATTATTGTTTAATGGGTATATGCAGAGTTCAGTCTTGCAAGATGAAGAAAGTTCTGGAGATGGACAGAGGTGACAGTTGCCCAAAAATGAGGAAAAAACAAACTACGGTGTGCAACAAGTGTATTGCTAATGCAACGTGAGCAACCTGTGAGCTTGACTGGGATTGAACAAGGGGCACCAAGGTCCTAGAAGCCTCACTCGGAAGATCGGGAGATAAGCCACCCTGGGGCAGTTCCTCTCTTAGTTAAGTAGTCTCCAAGAAGGCAGGGCCACCACCTGCAGCATCCCTGTGACCCTAGCAGTGGCCACGCCAGCCGGCTCTTCTGTGTTAGGATCTGCTGGTCTGTTTTAGGATCATCCACCTGGCTAAGTGGGATGAGCCAAAGGAAAGCAGAGAGACCTGAACAGCACCTTGGGAACAGTCAGAAGCGAGAGTCTGCGTCGTCTTAGGGGCCTTGGAAAAATCTGTCCCCCGCCCCCCCCTCCCCCGCCAGTACTAAAGGGAGAGTTCCTCAAGGCCAGAGTTCAGAACAACTCTCTCGGCATCGGGGGTGGGGACCTTCCCAGCATGCTGCCGTCGCTGGCAGGCAGCACAGTCATACTGAAAGATCTGGGCTGACAGGTGACCCACTCGGGTCCGGTCCGCGCCCCCCCCCCCCCCCTGCGCTCCCCTGGCAGCCTCCTCCCCCGATGCACAGACTGCCCAGGAGTGTCTCACTGAGGCCCTCGCTCTTCAGCAGGCAACACCCACAGCTGTTTGCTCTGGCGGCGCCCTCGCGTGGGCCCACCCATGTCTGCAGCTCGCCCGGCAGCAGCCCGGATGGGACACGAAGATGCAGAATGGCCTGGAAAGTCCCGGAGTGCGGCTTCCCTGAAGCCCACGGAGTAGGAGCAGGCTTCCCACGTCTTCCACGTCCGCACAGCAGCCTCGGTCCGGGCGGCGGCCCCACTGCAGGATAAACCACGCGAGAAGTAGACGTGGTGGTGGGAGGCCCAGGGGTCTGCCCGCAACTGCCTCCCAGGGATTTCTCCTCGTGATCGTGCCCCACGGGCAGTGGGCTGCGGGAAACCCGATCTGGCGCTGGACGGAGGTCCAGGGTAGTGGGCTACGGGTGAAGCCTGCGTGTTGGGATCACTCCACCTCCCACGGCGGGAGGGAGCCAGGCCGCCCCCCACGCCCCCCCGGGCTTCATGCCAGGAGGTGGCCTGTCTGTGCCAAACCCATGCCAGAGAGAGCACGTCCCGTGTGCGCAGTATGTGATCAAAACAGAAAAAAACCTTCTCCCGCCAGCGTGTTGACTATATGCCCACTTTCCTCTGCTGGTTAGTGCCACTTGTTTTCTTTCCCTGACCTCCCTTCAACTGGTTGTCTTTTCATATAAATTTCAAACTCGTAGCCAAACAGGCTTGGACATCATACCAGAAGGGGCTCTTTAAGATATTATAGGAAAAACAGATCACGCAGCGGCTTCCGCCCGTGTCCTCCCGCCTCCTTGCAGCCACCTCGCGCGGCGCCCTGCTAGCTTCTGGCCTTGGCCCCACTGCAGGCCCCACTGCAGGCCCCACTGCAGGCCCCCGGTGCTCAGCTGCAGAGCAGCACAGCTCGGGCAGCTCGAGCCCTGGACGTTGTCAGAACCGCGATGCCCCACGGTGCTCCCCGGCTGCTGCAAAATCACGCTGGCACAGCCTTCGAGGTCTCCAGACTGCCACAACCTTCCCCGGGCCTCCTGCCTTCAGCTCACGCTGGAGGATGCAATCTCTAGCCATAGAACGTTCTCTGGTGAGTGTGCTCATGGCACTGAGACGTGGCTCAAGCTGGACCAGTTCTAAGACACCTCTCAACTCGTGTACCTGGTGGCTCAGGGATCTTCAGTTTAAGTGGAGGGAAGGCCGGGGTCAGCCTCCAGCCAGGAAGACACCCAAGGGACGACCCAATTTCCTGTTTGCAGAGAGCCGTAGAACTTCTTTTTTTTTTTTTCTTTTGGTACCTATCTAGCTTTGTTTTTTCGTTTCGTTTTCTTTAGAAAAGGAAGCGGAGCCACCAAGACTGTGTGACTTACCTAGCTGACCAAATAGCCGGGCCAGAATCTGAACGCAGAACCGTAGACAGTCCTGAGCTAGGGTAGCCCAGTATGTTGACTTGCTTTAATCACGTGCTCGCTTCGGCAGCACATATACTAAAATTGTAACTTGCTTTAATGTCATCTCCTATGTGACTCCCTGGTAGCCAAATAACTCAATAAGAAAAGGGAAGTAGCCCGACTAAAAAAAAATGGGTACAGAATTTGAACAGACATTTCTTCAAAGAAGGTATACACATGGAAAGATGCTCAAAATCGTCAGTCATCAGAGGTGCAAACCAAAACCAGGCAGAGGTCTTATTTTGTGTCTGCCAGGATAGCTATAATAATAATAATAATAATAATAATAATAATAATAATAAAATAACTCAGAAACTAACAAGTATTGATAAGGATACAGAGAAATTCCACGCTTTGTACATTGCTGGTGGGAACGTAAAATGGGGCAGTCACCTTGGAAAACAATACGGAAGTCCCTCAAAATGTTAAACATCAACTTCCCAGCTAACTCTGTAATTCCACTCCTAGCTATGTACCCGAGAGAACTGAAAACAGATCTTCACACAAAAACCTGTTTACCAGCGTTCATAGCCGCACTGCCCATAAGAGCCAAAAAGTGGGAACAACCCAAGGGTTCCTAACAGATGAATGGCCCCACACCCTGCAGTCTACCCATGCAAGGGAGCATTGTTCCGCCATGAAAAGGAAGTGAGTTCTGACACATTCTAGACGTGAATGAACCTTGAGGACAGTATGGAAGTGAAGCAAGCCAGGTGCAAAAGGCCATACGTTACCCGATTCTGTTTATATGAAATGTTCAGAAGACGCAAACATACAGGGACAGAAATTTAAGTAGTGGTTGTAAGGCGCTGGGGCAGGAGAAATAGAGAAGGAGAGACTGCTAAGGGACATAGGGTTTCTTTCGGGGTGATGGAAAAACCTTTTGGAACCATATAGAGATGATGATGGCTCAGCTTTGTGGATATACAAAAAACCACTGAGACATATATGTCAAATCATACCTTTGATATATGTGAATTACATCTTAATAAAGCTTAATAAACCCCTTTAATAACTTAAAGGGAAAAAAGGGCCTATTTGTCAATATCCCAACAATGGGAGAAAGGGGGTATGATGAGGCAAGAAGCAGACTTGGGGATGAAAGACTCAATGTGACCTCTTGTTTGCTCTATGGCCCTTGTCAAAGTCCCCTTAACTTTTTGGATACGTGGTTTCCTATTTTGAAATACAGGAAAAATGAATCCGCCTCGGGGTGCTTTGTGTGGGTCAGATGAGACAGTATCTATGAAAGCATCTTTTAACCTACAATTGCTACTTCGATGTTAGCTCTAGTGCTAAGTAAGGTCTTGAATTTTTCTCCAGAGTGGCAATTCTCTTTCTGTATGATTTGAGCTGCTTAAGAGTAGCCTGGTTGGTTTTGTAGACTCTGTTCCTTTTCCCTGGCCTCAGCGCTTAACAGTAATAGTAAATCGTCAACGTATCGAGCACTTGAGCAGCGGTGCCAGCCCGGAGCTAAAAATGTAAACAAGATTTAATTGTCCACTGAGGAAGCTCAGTCGAGTGGGGTGGAGCTAGGAGACAGATATCTAAGCGCGTGGGTATAAGCATGGACACGTAATCGTAGTCAGATGAGCAGATGATCATGTGCACCAACCTTTCCAACGTTATGTGTCCTGGAGGTAAAAGATGAGGACGGGATGGGTTGGGGAATCTGTGTCTCCTGTCATTGAATCCTGTAGGCTTCCAAGAGAAGGAAACGGTTGAACGAGGCGCCAAAAGATTTCTAAAAATTTATGATGTTAGTTAGCTACGTAAGGAAACACCAACATCACTGATGTATGATTGCTAATAGAATGGGAACTTGAAAAATATCATATTTCTGCAGCAAGGGGCCATTCTTAGCTCACCCTCTTTCCTGGTAGCCTCTCCATTATTTTGTCTTAAAAACCCTAATAAAAACATCATGTAATTCCCTCCAAGACTGTGTTCAAAGCAAAGCAGCAGAGTGGATCAGCCATGTATTTTCTCAGTTATTCATAGGGCTAAAGCACCACGAGGGAGGCATTAGATGGACCTACTTCTATTAGGTCATATGTTGTTTATAATGGGTTTCTGAAAATCTAGTTGTCTTTTCTTAGGACCCCAGGATGTTATGACCAAAAACATACATTTCAGAACCTCTCCACCTCCAGAGCCCTGCTCAAAAGGAGTTTTGCTGCACCTTTGGATTCTCAATATTGAAATATTTCCATTGATGATTATTTGGCATAGCAAGTTTCAAAACCTTGCTGTTTGGAATAGCTTGCTAATGTTTTCTTAAATTACATCCTCTTGTGGGTCCATAAAATCCTGTAGTTATTACAAATAAATAAATGGAGTTTCTCTTCATGATGTAAACCAGCTTTCAGTGAAGTCATTGAGGGGAAGTTTGGTTTGGATGAGAGGAGCGCCTACCCGGGGCAAGCTCTGCTTTCCGCTCGCTGGGGGCTGGGGACGCTGCTCAGCAGCTGCTCTCAGGCGACCAAGTAGAACAAACTCCTGCTGTTTCACTTCTTGTTGTAACTTCCAGCAGGAAACTCAATGTTTTAAAATGCTCCTTCTTCCTAAAGTCCTCTGCATGTGGTGAGCAGGGCCCAGCCACCTTGGAGCTGCTTGAAGAGAGAGGGGGTGTTGGTGCTCACCACCCACAAGCCCACCCCAGTGTGGGCCAAGCTTGAAGTCCTAGGGCAGTCGTGCAGCCTGCTGGCACACACCACCCACCCCAACAATGCCAATGTGCCTGGCCCTAGGTCAAGGTCCCAGCCTCCCCCAAGCATCACAGGAGATCCATTGTTCTGGAGGAAAGGGAGGTGGGAGGGAAAGGCTGGTCCCAGAAGAGCAGCAGACCCTCAAGGCCGTGGCCTGGGTGCACTCCCGGGACACAACCTGGGAAGCACAGCTGGGGAGTGTTACACACGCCACGTCCTAGATCCCTACAAGGAATCCTCCACTGTGGCAGGAAGCCGAGCGGATCCCAACGTCAGTGTGGAAGTAATCCCCACTCACATGCCTGGTTCAGGTGCAGGGAGCTGTCCCACAGCACTCCTCGGCCCGACAATTTCTGGCTTGCTTCCTTTAATACAAGGCGGGGTCTCCTCTGTGCGTGGGGTGTCTCCAGCTCTCCCCCACAGAGGCTTCTCCTGGGCCCAGAGTGATATGGGAATATAGTCCTTAAATAATAGCATAGGAGTGTTGTCTAAGATTTGGGGCATAATTTAGAAACAGAAATATAAGGGCGCTGTTGCTTCCGCGACACGTGTAGATTGTTGAGCTTCTTCAGTCTTTTCCTCACTCATATGGTGGAAACTGCTATGTTACAAGGATGTCGAAAAGCTCCTGCACTCGGAGCCCTAACTTTAGGCTATTTTACAAATTTGCAATCTTTGGCTAAATGGAAGTTCACCACAGCCTGATAATTTAAGGCCATCAAGCGGCTTCAGAGTCCAAGGCTGATTTCAAGTGAGGCCTTCTCTCTCATGTTGGCCCATAACCAGGAGAGGGAAAGAAAAATGAAGACGTCAGATTCACCCGTGCCGCTACCCTCTCAACATACATGCACCTTCTGGACTCCGTAGAAAGTGAGAGGCAGTGCGGTGTGGTGGTTAGGACCATGGGCTTGACATCAGGGAGCCTTGTGCTCAAATTCCTGCTCTACACGTATGACACTGTTATCTCCAGAAACTCAGCACGTTGAGCCTCGGATTGGCCATCTCCAAGACAGGGATCAACACTACCTACCCCACACTGGTGGGTGGCAATTGATGGTTCATGTCAAACAACCGGCACAGACAGCCCTCAGCGACCAGTCACTAAGGTGCACCCTGGGGTTCAGCTTTGCCACCCACCCTGGGCCTGTGGCTTCCTGCCATAATAATACACGTTGCCTTCCCGCCTCTAGAATGTAAGACCCGCAAGGAAGAGACTTTCGTTTCTTTCATTTACAGCCAATTCCTCAGCACCTACAGCCATGTTTGCAACCTCTGAGGTGTTCCAGAAATAAAGTCACTCATTCATTGGGTTTTCACGCAACACATTTTTCATTGAATGCCTACCTGTGGCCAGCAATGTGCGAGACTCAAAATAATAGGTCCCTTGAGCGACCATGAGATACCACCTTGTGCGGAGATGTGAAGCTCAGGCAAAAGAACCAAAGGTTGCTTTTGGGGGGAGCCCAAGAGCAACAGTGGGGGTGTGAGGGCCAAGAGAGAACTTCCCACAGCGAGGAGTTTATGGGAGGAATGGGTCAGGGCGGGCTTTGCATAGAAGCAGGTGTGGAGCTTGGCCTCCAGCCCCCTCCCGAGGAGGCACCACAGGGCACACCACAGAAGGCTCAGGTACACGGGTCTCTTTACAACCTCAGTGAGATTAGGTCTGTTAACAGGCTCACAAATTTTTGAGAAATTATTCAAAAGCAATTAATAATTCTGGTTTTTATTTTGATGGCTGACAAAAGAAAAAGCTCCATGTCTTCACGGATACTGATGAGCAAACCCATGAACCAGTAAAGAAGAAAACTCGATCGCGTGTGACAAGTTCTCTGCCCCTGGAACATCTACAGAATGACCAAAGGAGAAGGTAGACTGACCTGGACCGTCACGGGCTTGTGACCCCCTGGCAAACATTTGGCATTTTTATGGCCCTAAGCCCCTCTGCCCCTTGTTGGTTCTCAGAATGTTCCTGCCTTTGCCTTACCATGGTTGAGAGCTGATGGGCCTCTTTCTACTTTTCCCTAACATGAAACTCTTGCCTTTTTCCTTGGTTCTTTGATTTCTTCCTCTTCCTGACGAGAACACCACTGGGTCCCAAACTCCACAGGTCGAGCCATGGGGTGTTGGGACATAGAGGAGAGGAGGCCCTCCTTCAGAGGCCCAGCGTTTCCTGCTGGGCCCCCTCCTCCCCCACAGCCCTTGGTCTCACCCCCACACTTGCCTGCGAGACAGTGGGGGGAAGCCCATGACGCCACATCTACGTGTACTGCTGGGTGCTCACCCATCTCCACAGGACCCCGAGGTCCCAAACTGCCCTCCACTAGGACTCATCCTCCCTGAGCCAGGTGTAACCCCACCCCCAGCCAGATGTAACCCCGTAGAGCCAGGGGAATCCCCCCAGAGCCATCATATCCTCCCAGAGCCAGGTGCACCCCACAGAGCCCGGAGGATCCCCACAGGGCCAAGTGGATCCCCTCAGAGCCTGGTGGATCCCCCCAGAGCCAGGTGGATCCCCACAGAGCCCAGTGGATCCCCACAGAGTCAGGCAGATCCCCACAGAGCCAAGTGGATCCCTCCAGAGCCATCATATCCTCCCAGAACTAGGTGGATTCCCCCTAAGCCAGGTGGATTCCCCCAGAGCCAGGTGGATCCCCCAGAGCCTGGCGGATCCCCCACAGAGCCCAGTGGATCCCCACAGAGCCAGGTAGATCCCCACAGAGCCAAGTGGATCCCTCCAGAGCCATCATATCCTCCCAGAGCCAGGTGGATCCCCACAGAGCCAGGCAGATCCCCCCTGAGCCAGGCAGATCCCCCCAGAGCCATCAAATCCTCCCAGAGCCAGGTGTACCCCACAGAGCCAGGTGGATCCCCTCAACTCCTAGACGCCTCTACTCAATGCATCTGGAATTCCCAGCCAAGCATCCACAGAATCCCCAACACCCTCTGCTGCTTCTTGAAGTCTCTGTCACCTTCCGCCTCAGAGGGGAGCCTGAGCTCTCTGGGGGCCTGCTGCCCTACCGCCCCTCGGGGCTTCTGGAGCAGGACCCGAGTCCTCTGCTCCTCTGGCTCGTCCCAGGCCACTGCCTCTCCTTCCCCTTCAAACGTCGGCCTGTGGCCTCCAGGCCGTTCCGTGGCCATGTTGCCCCCGTTTCCGCATCTCTCTCCGCGACCCCACTCCTGCCCTGAGCCAACGTCCTGGCCCTTAGGCCTCTGACTTCCTCTCCTCCAGTCCCCTTGTCGTCGTGTCCCTGTGGTGCCGAGTCCTCACGTTCCCGGGGCCGAGCTCCTCACGCTGCCATCAGCGCTCCTGCGCGGCTCGCTCCCGCCTCTCGCCTCTAGCGCCCGCGGCTCCCGGGGCCCAGCAGCACCCCGCCCGGGTGCCCTCGCCCCTCACCTCGCTCCCGGCTCGGGGGGAAGCCCACGCATGTCACGTGCGATCATCCATCCCCTGAGCGTCTGCTCTCACGTAGAACAGGTCACACCGTCTTAGGTTTATCTTCCAAGAAGAAATATCAAAGTCAAGGACTGCAGCACAGTAGGTTTTGGGGAGATGATCCTACGAAACGTCAGGAGAAGAGGCAGGAAGAAAGACAGGCGACGACAGAAGACCAAGAATGGGTCAGCAGGAAGCAGGCGGTCTCTGTGGACAGCCGGGGAGTCCTGCTGGGCCAGCAGGTGTGACGCGCCTCTCAGTTCTCCCTACCGAGTGCTGGGAGGGGGGGGGCACTTGTCCACCAAGGCCGCGTCCCTCCTCCGCTGAGAGCCCCTCAGGAGGGCACATGCTGCTGACACGGGGTTCAGGCAGGGCTGGCTCCCGGGCACAGCCGAGCCCTCACACAGGGCCCCGGAGACGCCTAGCCCAGGGGAAGGTGTGTGCCTACAGGCAGCCTCCCACCACCGGCGCCACCACCACCGCCACCAGCAGCACCACCAGCACCAGCAGCAGCAGCAGCAGCACCAGCAGCAGCACCACCAGCACCACCACCGCCACCAGCAGCACCAGCAGCACCAGCACCAAGCACCAGCACCACCATCACCACCACCAGCACCAGCAGCAGTAGCACCAGCACCACCAGCACCAGCAACACCAGCACCAGCACCAGTAGCACCAGCACCAGCAGCAGCACCAGCACCACCACCACCACCACCACCACCACCAGCACCACCACCACCACCACCAGCACCATCACCAGCAGCAGCACCACCACCAGCAGCACCAGCACCAGCACCAGCAGCACCAGCAGCAGCACCACCAGCACGACCACTGCCACCAGCAGCACCAGCACCAGCAGCACCAGCACCAAGCACCAGCACCACCATCACCACCACCAGCACCAGCAGCAGTAGCACCAGCACCACCAGCACCAAGCACCAGCACCACCATCACCACCAGCACCAGCACCAGCAGCACCAGCACCAGC
This sequence comes from Canis lupus dingo, assembly GCF_003254725.2. Lineage (NCBI taxonomy): Eukaryota > Metazoa > Chordata > Mammalia > Carnivora > Canidae > Canis > Canis lupus. Next base: position 54,860,628 of record NC_064244.1, read on the forward strand.
ACCAGCACCAGCACCACCACCACCACCTCCACCACCACCAGCACCATCACCACCAGCAGCAGCAGCACCACCACCACCAGCAGCACCAGCACCACCACCACCACCACCAACAGCAGCACCAGCACCAGCAGCACCAGCAGCAGCACCACCAGCACCACCACCACCAGCACCAGCAGCACCAGCAGCAGCAGCAGCTGCTGCTGCACTTACGGACCAGTTTCCAACTCAGATGGGATGTTAGTGCTGCATGACAACCTTGTGGCATTTTTCCAGGCAACTCTGTCCCTGCCTCCCTCACACGGTCCCAGGAGACTTTCCGCTGCTCTTCCTCACTCCTTGAACTCCCAAGTCCCCCTCAGCCTTTGACCCTGTCTCCTCCCCGCCTGCAATAAACAAAGCGATCATCAGGAGCAAACTGCACCCTCTCCCCCAGCACAGCCAGGCTGCCTGCACCCCCGCCTGTCCTCTCTGCCGTCTCTGCCCTCACCCTTCTATGGACGCGGACCATTATCTGCAGACCCTGCACCCTCCTTGGTCACGGTGAATGGCCCACACTCCCTTGTCCTGCCTGCCTCATCTACGTTCCCGACCACACTGTAACTTTTCCCATAGTGAACAAAACAAAAACAGAACCCAGAGACCAATCTCGCTCTGCCCATGTCTTACTCTCCTTTAGAGCCAGACTCCTGAAAAGATTTGTGATTTCCTGCCGTCTCTAATTCCTTTCCTCCCATTCCCCTTCTCTAATTTAGAAACACTTGTTATTATGAAAGCTTTCAATCAGACATAAAAATAAAGAATATTATGTCATGTGATGACATCACCCAAATTTAGTCATTATGAACGTGACATTTATTTGCCTCGTTCCTTTTTCCCTTGCTGAAGTATTTTCAAGTAAGTTGCAGATAACTTGACGTTTCACTCTTAAATACTTTAGGATGTGTCTGCAAAAAAAAAAAAAATTTTTTTTCTTCCGTGACTTTAGTAATATGTAAGAATAATGATGTAATAGTGTTGTGATAAGTGTGATGTGACAAAAATTCCACCTTCTTGTCTCTTAAAACCAATGCACTCTGCCCAGGTGTTTTGTCCTCACATCCCACACGAACCTTTCTCACCTCACTACTCATGACCAATAGGCCCGATGGCCTTGCCTCACTGGCAGGATGACCAACCAAGCCACTTGGCTTGGGATCAGGCAATCTCTTACAACACAGGACTTTCCGTGCTAAAACAGGGAGGGTCTTGGCAAATCAGAACAGTTGGTTGCCCTCGTTTTCAGTTTTTATCTTCCTGAGCTTTTCAGGAGCAACTGACAGAGGTGATGACCCCTTTGGTTTGGAACAACATTCTTTTCTGGTCCATCGGGACACCACTCGCCCGTGGTTGTCCCAATCTTTCTCTAGCCACGGTGCGTCTGCCGGACCTCTAAAGGTTGGTTTGGCCCAGGATTCTCTGTCCTCAGTCCCCCTCTCATCTTTCCTCACTCTCCAGTCTTTAAATACCACGCGTGCACTGAGGACTTGCAGGTTTTTAGCTCTAGCCCAGACCTCTTGCCCAGATGCAGATCTTATTCAACAGACGTGATAGCATCTTCGCTTGGAAGGCTCAAAGGCATCTCAGACGTCCAAAGCCAAACTCTTGATCTCTCCCCTAAAAGCTTACAGCCCTCTTTATGACGGGATGGCAAGCTTCATTCTTCTAGCGGAAATAAAAACCTTGGGGTCATCTTCAGCTCCCGTCTCACATACTTACGTGCAGCCTACCAGCAAATCCTATTGAATCTTCTTCCAAAAAGTACGCTCAATCCAACAACTCATTGAGTCCACTGGCTCAAATAATCGCGACAGCCCCCTAACTGGTGTGGCTGTGTCCGTCAAGGATCCTGTGTGCAAAAAAAAAAAAAAAGGATCCTGTGTGCAGCTCTAAAATGCTGTGACCTTTACATCCTTTACATCCTTATGCTAATGCTTGAGAAATAGTCAGACTCATGTATTCACAGGAATCAACCCTAGAGGACTATATTAGGTCATAAGCATAATATTGACTCTCTTTCAATGTTTGATTTTACAAAGAACTTATCCTAGGCTGTGTCTAGAGATCCATCATGAAAAGATCGAATAGTCTAGGCCTGTGGACTACTTCTACATTTCTGTTTTTTGGAAGAAGCTATACTGCACATGACACCAATAACTGGGTCAGTGCCGCTTCAATCCTGTTCATGCTCATGCAGATGTCAAGCATTCTTAGAATATTTTATGAATTTGTGTTAAAATGCATGATTCTTGTGTTAAGAAGCCAAAGGATATGAGAGACACCTGCACAGCTGACCTTTCTCTGACGTGCCTACTCTCGGAAGCCAAGGCCCTCTCCAGAGGTCGTGGTTCATGACCGTAACGAGGACCCCTACGTTTCAGTTTTTCGTTACTAATGGTACTTCTCACAAACCGATGTCTCTGTCGCCCCAGCAGATCCTTAATTTCGGCATTGCATTACGGCCTCCTCTTGTCTTAAAAAAGAACCAGTCCTGGGATCCCTGGGTGGTGCAGTGGTTTAGCGCCTGCCTTTGGCCCAGGGCGCGATCCTGGAGACCCGGGATCGAATCCCATGTCGGGCTCCCGGTGCATGGAGCCTGCTTCTCCCTCTGCCTGTGTCTCTGCCTCTCTCTCTCTCTCCGTGTGACTATCATAAATAAATTAAAAAAAAAATTAAAAAAAAAAAAAGAACCAGTCCTAACTTTTAGAGGAATTCCTTAAAAACTAACAGGACAATCTTTTCATTGCCATGAACCGTAACATGTTTCTAATTATCTTTCCCCAGAAGCTCTCTAGCAAACACAGCTGCTGTTATTCATAATTCTCAGTAATCAATAAAATGTTGGCCAAGCGCTTTATGCTGAAGGTGACATGCGAAGAGGCATGGGGAATGTCCTCTGCGGCGTGGGCACCAAGAACCCCGAGGGAACGCCTGCTGCCGCCACGCGAGTGTGCTGTGTGTGCCACACGGACACACACACCTGCCTTCTGAAACCACGCCGACCTGCCCGCTCGGTCGACGCTGAGTTCATCGTGTGAGGGGCAGGTGGGGAGAGCCCGCTCCTTTGGGCAGGCCGTGTCCTCACCTCCCCTCGAGCCTCGGCCCTCGCGCTGCCTCCGTTCTTTACAAGTCCCCAAAGTCCCAAAGGCCTGTCTGTGCTGTTCCCGTGGTGGCTACTCGCGCAATCGTCCTGAGGCTGCCGGGGTACGTGTCGCCCCTGGCGCAGAGGGCAGGACCATCCGCAGGCCCCACCGCCTGCTGACCCTGGCTTCCCGTTGTGTCTGTCCTTCAGAGTCATCTGTGGGAGCGACGGTGGATGGGCCTATCTGAACTGGGTGACAGGTTAACGAGGATCGGGGAGGCCCAGATCGAGGGGCCCTGGGGGCTCAGCGGTGGAGCATCTGCCTTCAGCCCAGGGCATGACCCCAGGGTCCTAGGTTCAAGTCCCACATCGGGCTCCCCGCAGGGAGCCTGCTTCTCCCTCTGCCTATGTCTCTGCCTCTCTGTCTGTGTTTCTCATGAATAAATAAATAAAATAGTTAAAAAAAAAAAAGGGAAGCCCACATGGAGGCAGCTGTGGGCAGCAAAGCAGCTCATTCACCCAGAGGGCAGAGCAGGAAGTCAGGGTGACAGGTGGGCAGGGCCTCGGTGAGTGGCCACAACGGGCCCCCGGTGTCTGCCTGAGAAGCCCCCAGGCTGGTGGCTGGGGAGATGCGTGGATGCCGCATGGGCAGCCTCAGGGCCCACAGCCGGGCCTGCTGGGATGGGGGCAGACAGGAGAAGAGCCAAGGGGAGCCCCGGGGGCCCCGTGGTAGAGGCCTCTCTTCACTCCAAGGCTTCGGCTTCCAGCCACGAGCACAGAGGAGGGCCGCAAACTGCAACACACACACACACACACACACACACACACACACACACACACACAGCTGCCCCGCGGGCCTCCTGCTGAGCCTCCCTCCTCCGTGGCCTGAAGCAGCAGCCCCGGGGCTGCCCAGCGGTTCCCAGCAGTTCCCAGCGGTCAGGCATCCAGGCATCCGGCCTGGGGCAGGGGGGGGGGCGGGAGGCTCGCAGGAGCTGCGTTCCCAGGGACCCGGTGGGGAGTGGAGGTCTCTCTGTGGATCCCCCAAGCCCCAAACACGCATGGTGCAGACACAAAAGGGAGTAATCAGAACCCACGACCCATTTGCATCTCGACTGCCAGATGGACAGACGACGCTGCCGAGTACAATGCGGCCGGAAGGTGGGAGAAGAGTGGAGAGCCAGCAGGTCCGTCCTGCCGCAGGCCTGGGGGTGTAAGTGTGTGAACCAGGTTCCCAGGTGGCTTGGGGCAGGTTGGGGGCGGGGGGGAGAAGCAAAGGAGGCCGCTGCTTCCTGCAGACTCGAGCTCATTACTTTTTTTTTTTCCTCTCGCATTTTTTAGTTGAGATACAATCCACCATCTTCAAGTGTGCAAATCAGAGAGTTCTCGTATGCTCACAGCAGCGAGTGACCATCCCCACCGTCTAATTCCAGAACGGCGTTCCATCCCCCCAGAAAGAAATCCCGGACCCATTAGCCGTCCCAGCCCAACCTCCCGCCCCCCGCGTGAGGCAACCACGCATCTACTCTCCGGCTCCATGGATCGGCCTGTTCTGGACCCTGTGGGCTCCGCTCTACCCGGAGCCACTGCCCAATGCCCAGAAGCACCAACGCGTGGGCCAGGCATCCACGAACGGGCTCCAGGAGCTGGAAGACATCTCCAGGGAGCCCCAGGGCCCTCCTCGGGCTGCCGCGACAGCCCCTCGGCCCCGGTGGCTTACGGACCCCGAGTCCCCTTCCCATGGTCCTGGACCGAAGACCTGAGGCTGGCTCCCGGCAGGTGGGTACTGCTGAAAACCCCCTGGCACGCAGGTGGCAACTGCCAGGTTCCCACCGCGACCTCCCGTGGCCGAGGGAGACGTCCCCAGTCTCTCACCAGGGCACCGACCCCAAGCATGGGTCATGCCTCCAGGGCCCAATTGCTCCCCCAGGGCCCCACCTGCAGGATTAAGTTTCAGCCTGTGGATTTGAGGAGGGGAGACGGGGACACAAACATGCAGTCTGTGCCCCTGGGAACTTTGGTTCCTTAAAAAGTCTTTATTCCCTCTGCCCCTCCCCCACTGCTCATGCTCGCTCATTTTCTCTCTCCAATAAATAAAGAGCTCTTAAAAAGGGAGGAGGGTGCCCCGGGGTGGCTCCGTTGGCTAAGCATCTGCCTTCGGCTCAGGTCATGATCCCAGGAGCCCCCTCCTTCCCCCCGCCCCTCCCCCCATGCGTGTCCTCTCTCTCTCTCTCAAATAAATAAAATCTTTAAAAAATAAAATAAAAGTCTTTCTTCCCTTTATCATTATAATTTGTGGTAAGAGTCAGAAAACTACTAGTCTGAGCCCCCTGCTAACACTCTGCCTTGGCCCATCTGGTGCCCAAGTTTTCCTCCTGAGACCAGAGGGATTTAGTGATGCTCCCGGCACCTCCCGGAAGAATGCACGCTCTGACATTTCTGGACCAAGGTGATGCTGGTCCGAGCCCTCCTCTGCCTCCCTCTGCAAACGGCTACCCTGGCCACACGGCCAGAAAGGAAGGCACATCCTTCTTCTAACCGAAGTTTGTCCTCCTCTGACCTCTCAGGCTCTTTAAGTTCTTCTGATCAAATAGATGCCATAGGTGCTCCTGCCGTAGTTCAACTGGGTCCTTGCCCTACGTACATACGAGGGCGGATGCAGAGGAAACCCACGGGATGAGGAGGAGGCTGGCTTTTTTGGGGAGGTGCTGGCAGTGACGGCGGAAATCTCGTTTGTAGTGTTAATTAAAATGAAAAAAAGGAGTCTTCCTGACACCAGGTATTAAGGCAGCTGTGTGGGGGGACGCGCACCTTCACCTACACCTTCCACCTGCCCGGGCCCAGCCTGGGCGGCCCCCAGTGCCGGCAGGTAGGACGGTCCTACGCATCCTCACCAGCGTTTCCCAATGCCTGACTCTCCGTGGTGGGTGCTCTGCTAGGAGAAAAGGATGCAGAAATGATTAAAACACAGTTCTTGTCCTCAGGGAATTTACAATCTTAATGGAAATACATGAGGGAATCTGATACGTTGGGCAAAAGAGAAAAGCTGAAGATTTCAGAGGAAGGAGGACAGAAACCAATGCAGGCAAAGATCACTTAGCTTCACTGAGTGCTCGGAGGCCAGCAAGTCCGCAGACGGGCGTCCTTCCGCCTAGACCATCGTGGGGGACGGGGGGACGGCAGGGCAGTAATGCTGGGGACCTCGTGAGTCCACTTGGACCCTTCCCTGCAGCCTTAAGCTCAGCAAAGAGTCGCCTCTCTAGACACTTACTGAAACCACAACCCCTGGATAATCCTCATAGTGGGATTATTTGCTTGGAAAGCAAAAAAAAGATGCTAGCTAGCGGCTACTTTTGGAAAAGCGTGTATTTTTGCAATTAACTAAATCAAGTGACCCCTTGGGCCCATGGTAGGCACCGTCCCCCCTAATTCTAAAGGCATCAGTGACCCAGATCCATCTAAGCATGGGGTGCTGGGGGCAGTGGTTCAGCTCCAAGAGGCGGCTGCCTCACAGGCCCTCAGCAGGGAGAGCACAGGACCAGCCTGGGGGTCACCCCAGCACACTGAGCTCCGAGGGGGTCTCTCCTACCAGACATTGGGATTTCAGCTTATTTTTCAGATCCGCGTCAGGTGCTCTGAAGCCTTTAGTCCCATAGCTGTGTCTGGAGCTGGGCCTGGTACTGGTGGGTCCGGGTGATCCGATGAGGCCGACTAGCTCTTGGGGAAACGGCGCTCCTGGAAGGGACGTGTCATCTTGTCCCTGACTCTTGGGGCATCCCAGAGGACACCAAACTGCAACTACCTGGCAAACGTGGGCCTTCTGCTGCTGCTGTAACGCCAGCATCGCTCTTTGAGGGAACGGAAGGAATTCTCTCTAAGTCCGAGAGTGAGCTTCAGAGGCAGGACGGGATGGGTCTTGAAACGTCGTTCACTGGCCTCACACCCTCATCTTCCTCTTGGGAAAGCAGGGGAGGCACACACAGCACCACTAGGAGGCTTCCAATGCTCTAACTGTTGCCTAGCGTTTTCCCCCAAATGTGTTTCTGGTTAGTTTAGAGAAGGATAAACATGATTTAATAGCTGGCAATGAATCACATTTTTTTCCCCTCCCTAAATGCTATTTGGATCCACTCAAACGCCTGTCATTCTACTTTTGTACAAATAAATAAATCTCCTTTTTTCTTTTGTGCATTTTTCCCTGTCCTGCATTTCCTAAAATACAATTTGTTTGACGGATGAGTTAAGCGGTTCTGAGGTTTGTTTTTGGCTCTGTAGGCAACTGGGTTGTTTTCTCATCATAACTCAGTGGGACAAGGTTATCACCCCACAAACACTAACACCTCATTTAGACCCAGAAGCAGCCCCCCCCAGAAGAAGGCAATTGCTAATGTTCTTGGTACAAGTTTCTGTTGTTGCATATAAAGTTTCCTTTTATTGACATCCCTGCCCTGCCAGGCCTCTTTTCTCTTGTTTTAGTTCTGCTGGAGGGAGTGGGCCTGACAGACATTCTGAAAGGTAATGACAGACAGAAAGTAGACTTGAGAGGAAGCCCATCATCTGCTCAGGCTTGGGGTTCTAGAACCAGGCACCTGACACACGAGGACCAACCTCACCGGGACCTGAAAAAAAATGAACCCAGGGAATTTTTTTTTTTTTCCTGAAACACAAACCACGTAATCGTGAAAAAAAATTTTATTTTTTTTTTAAAGACAAAGGCCTGTGAAATGGTTGCCCCAAAATTAAACCTACACATTTTCGAAACTGGTCGCCCTGGAATAAAACCGAAATGTTCTTCAAATGGACTTGGGATCAAGAGGACATTGCATTTGGTTCCAAGTCCTTGGTTAGATGGACAGAGCACCTTTTAAACAACCACCCATTATAATAAGAAGCAATGTAGGTCTATCAAAGTACACAAAAGTCTTATTTTCAAGTTCTCACTAGTGCAGAGTGTCTGCGAGCCTGTTGCAAATATTCCATTAGCGCTTCTCATCATCAGACAGGCTGTTGCCCAACAGAAAGGCAGACGATTCCAAGAGGAGGGCAAACCCAGAGCGCAGAGGCAGGCTCCTGCCTCCCTCGGGTGGGAAACGAAGAGGAAGGAGCAGGTTTCCACCTGGGAGCTGCCCTCCTGCCCACATCCCCTGATCCCACCTGCCCAAGCTCATCCACAAAGCCCGGAGGCCATGTGGCCTAGCCTGAAGGTCCTGTCCCCAGGTTTCCCCAGATCTTTTTCTATTGCAGGACCGCTTATGTCTGCCTTTCAGTATCTACTCTGTTGTATTGCAATAATCTGCTCCCAAGCCTATGATCGTGTCCGGAACAGGGACGTTCCCATCCTCGGGTCTCCCAGTGTCCAGCACAGAGCACGCACCAAGTGATAAGTGAATAAGCGCGTGGTGGCATGAGGGAAGGAGTACCAAACAGCACGGATTGATAATCCATTTCCTAAAAAATAATAATGAAACTTAAAAAAAAAATGTCTACATCAGTTTCCTTTCCCAACCTCATTCACCAGCCACCTATAAGGAAATACGTAGTTTTTTTTAAGTAACGTTAAGAGTACAATTTCCAGGAAGTGTCACGAGATTTTGAAAACTGTTTGTGGGGCTTCATCATAAGTGCACTGGGCCCTGAGGGCCGGGAAACGCAACCTAGGAGCCGTTGGCCCAGGCCAGTGTTTCTCGGACTTGAGCGTTATTTGGAATCACCCACAGGACTCCCTGGATGGCGGGGCCTCACTCCCAGAGGTTCTGATCCAGGAGGCCGGGGGTAATGCTGCTGGTCTGGGGGAGGGGCACACTTTGATAAGAGAAGAAGCAGTATCTACACAGAACTTCAGAACCCGAACCCTGCGCCACTCACACAACCACTTCCTCAGCCTGACGGGGATTGAAGCTAACTGTGAGAAAAGAAAGAAAAATGACGGCGGAGCTTTGGAAAATCAGGTGTGCTATAGAAACATGCTGTTTTATCATCACAAATACTCTAACTCTGTCCTGGGCTTTCCCACCAGGGCCTTCCTGGGCCGGACTTGCTGGCATAGAAATACTGATGTTAACATAATGGAACCAACTCCCCGTTTCAGGCAATGTGAAAAATGCCTGGAAAAAAAAAAAAAAAAGCAAGTATCAGGGTTTGCATCCTGGGGGAGTGCACAGTTTGGGGGGTATTCTACTAAACTGATACAGAAGGACTGGCATCTGTTCAGTCTCCGTGCATGTGTCTTTACCAACTGATGCCACAACCACCAGGGTGGTTTCCTGGGGATCTGCTGGCAGCCCAGACTCCAGCATTAATCAACTTGACATCTGGAACCATCTGATTGTCACAGATGCCTTTACTTTGCGGCTGTCAGCAAAGAGATTAGTCAGTTACGGGTGCCAGGTCCACACCACCCAGTCTGTGTGGAGGAGGCCTGCGTGGTACGCTAAAAAGAAAGCTGCATGATCTGGGAGTGCGGGCAAGACAAGAATTTCCCTCGGTGATCTGTCAACTCAAACCTAGTCCAGGAAGGCATTTTGCCTGCAGCAGCAGAATTACCGTGGCTGGGTGGGCCCGGCCAGGTCGTGCTCTGCGCTCCTCCCTGAGCTAGCGCGAGCACCGCAGCAGCTGCTCTCAAGACCCTTGAGCACCCAGGGGCCCTGGCAGCCGGGCGCCTCCCTCCGCGGGGCTGGGCAAGATGCTGGCACTTCCTCTTCGGTGGGTTCCGAAGAAGCCTGGGCCCAGCTAGGCAGAGGGCCACCTACGCGTTGCCATCATCGCGGCGGAGGCAGCACAGGACGCGGCTGGCCGGCACAGTGTCAACCACATACCTGTTTTAGTTCGGCATTCCACACATTCTCGGGTGGAAAACGAAGCCCGGGATGTTATCCAGAAGCGCTGCTTGCTGGAAACTGCTCTGTGATGTGTTAGGATGAAGCAGGATAGTAAGGAGTCAAGCTTCGCTTCATCAAGGAGGGAAAAAAAAAATCTGTAGGTAACATTGTAAACCAGCCAGGAGACAAATGTCTGCCTGGATTGTCACCCACCATTTCACAGCATCGATTCCTCAAAGCCTAAAACCATCAAGGACTCAAACCAGAGCGGAAGGGCGTCCTGGCCTCCCATGTCTGCTGATTTAATTTTCCTCTCTGAACACATGCAGCCCCGTAATTAGAACATCCACCAACCATAAATACAATTTAAACTCTGTACATGTGTGCCTACATGTGTGGAGAAGTTTAAGTTGAGATACGGTTTCAATAAAAACAGTCCTTCTGCACTGATTAGAATGTGTAAAGAGGAAATCTGTTTATACCACAATCTACTCAAAACTTGTGTTGGCAGAAACACTCTCGGCTAATAAATGTCAATGGCGAAGCTACGCCGAGAGCGTGGATTAAACTGCTCACAACCTGGAGAATCGGAGCTCAGTCTACAGTGGCGCTCCCAGCTCGCTCCCCGTTCCCCACGTCGGTGGCCGAGGGAAAAGCCATCAGGAAGCCCCCATCCTAGTGAAAGGGAATAGAAGGGAAGGGAGAAGAAATGGGTAGGAAATATCAGAAAGCGAGACAGAACATGAAGACTCCTAACTCTGAGAAATGAACTAGGGGTGGTGGAAGGGGGGTGGGGGTGACTGGGTGACGGGTACTGAGGGGGGCACTTGACGGGATGAGCACTGGGTGTTATTCTGTATGTTGGCAAATTGAACACCAATAAAAAAATAAATTTATTATTTAAAAAAAAGATTTTAATTTTAATTTTAATTTAATTTTAATTTATTATTAAAAAAAAAAAGAAGCCCCCCCCCCCCCCCCCCCGTCCCTGCCCGAGGGCCCTGCTGGGAGGCTTCTCCCACTGTGGCGTTCAAGGCCACCATCCAAAGGCAGGGTTTCTCAGAGGAACCTGCAGAGCCCTGCAGTGGTTTGGACAGGGTTCGTATTTATCTGCCGTCTCTTAAAATAACACCACTACCATTGCGAAGGTATGGCGACACGAAGAATAAGATTATCAGAATAATTTAAAACCAACAGGCCGGAAGATTTTTTTTTTTTTGATACTCCACTTTTCATTTCCTACTGGCTTTATAAAAATCAGCCATCAAACCGTCCATCAAGTCCATCCACCCCTCTCTTCATCCAGACCAACAGCAGCCCTGGTCCAATCAGTACGAGATCCCCGGACGGCCGACGGTTGGCTGGCCTCGGAAGAACCCTCGGTGGCACTCAAGAACCAGAGGAGGAGGAAGCACACAAGTAGAAGAGCTGAAGGTGGTGAAATTCACCCGTGACAAAGGGGCACCCAGAGGGAGAGAGGGGGGTGGGAGAGCCTGCTGGGAGGGGGAGGGTGGCTCCCCCGTTAAAGAGCCGCCGTGCAAAAATAGGCATGACCAGCCACACCGGTGACAGGCATGGAAAGATGCCGGGGTGATGGACCGTCTTCCGCTTCGGACTGGCCAGGGCCAGGTTGCCCAACATTTCCTGAGCTGCAGGGGAAGCAGCGGGGGCAGCTTGCCCATAAGAGCAGGAATGAAAAAACAGCAATAACAGCGAATACGCGCTCCATGCCAGACACCATTCTAAGCAACGGACACTCCTTAACTCATTTGATCGTAACAACCACCACCCTAGGAAGTGGGTATTATGACCGCCCCCGTTTCACAGATGAAGAAACTGAGGCAGTGAGGTACAGGAACTTCCCAAGGTCGCCTGGCCGGTGAATGGTGAAAGCAGCCTCGGGCAGCTCACTCAGAGTCACAGGCGTTAGCTTGAGTGTCTCCTGCCCCTCGAAAGTACCAGCACCCACACCCTGAGCACGCTGCAGGCGGCTCCAGACGTCCCTGCTGACACAGGGACTCCATGCTGCCTCTAGACACGGCTGACAGAAGTCAACTAACATGCCGTGTCCCCTCCACCCTTTCCCTTCGCCCCGTCACATTTGCTCTAGCTCCGGAGTCTACCAGGAGCCCGGTCACACTCCTGAGTGACCACGTGGTTATTCGTGTGGCCCCGGGGCCGTTAGACAGGGTGCACCTGGGGCCCCAACCTCGGGCCAGCTCTCCAGCTCTTGTCCAGGCACCTCAGGCCTTCCCTCAGGTCTGAAGTGCAGTTGGCGAAGGCCGTGTGACCCGGGAGGACAGGGAGAGGACACAGGCAGTGGCCCTCCGAGGCCGCACACAGTAGTACAGGGGTTTACAAGCACGTTCAGTTTACGCCCGGGGGGCTCAGTGGTTGAGCGTCTGCCTTCCGCTCGGGCCTGACCCCGGGGTCCCGGGATCGAGCCCCGCATCGGGCTCCCCACCGGGAGCCTGCTTCTCCCTCTGCCTGGGTCTCTGCCTCTCTCTCTCTGTGTGTCTCTCATGAATAAATAAATAAAATTAAAAATAAATTTAAAAATAAAATAAAATAAAAGCAACAACAGCAAAAGCAAAGCAATGTGTCTTGCCCGTGATGGTACATTTAGGGAAAAGCGCAGCTGGGACTCAAAATGCATGTCAGTATCATGATGCTGAACATGGGACCATCTTTCCTTCAGCCCTTTATAAAAAACAAAGACAAAAAAAAAAAAAACACAAAGGCAATAGAAATAGAGAGAGAGAGGGAGGGAGGGAGGGAGGGAGGGAGGGAGGGAGGGAGGGAGGGAGGGAACCAGAACCCTGACCTCAGCTTACAGGAGAAGAACAATTGGTAGCCTGAACGGACCACCTTGACTGTACTCTTTCCTGGCGTCCAGACGTCCACACGAGGCGGGGAGGCTCCACATCGCTGTACTCCTCTAACCTCACTTCCTAAGACGAGCTCTGTCTCCACACCCCACCCTGGAGGGCATTTCTGGGCAGCTGGAAGCAGAGGGTCTTCCAGAAGGGGCCCTCCTCGGTAAAGTACCATTCCTCTTGCTCTCCTGGGGGCCCTGGTTAGCTGACCTTTCAGGCACGATGAAAGATAGCTTTTTTTGGTTATTCTCCCCAGACAGTTGGAGGAATGTTGTTCTGGGCTAATGTTCAGTGGGTTTGTGTTTTTGTTGCTGTATGGTGCTTTGCTATAGCGGTATTACCATATTTTGGAAGTTTTCTAAACCATTGCCTGTGCACCCAGGGGTGACTATTAAAATGATGAGGACATTTTTATAAATCACAAAAATAAATAAATGTATAAAAGCACAGTTAGTAAAATGGGCAAAGCTAACTCAGCTAAAAAAAAAAAAAGCTGAAAGTGTTTTTCAGAATCTGAGTTTTGTGCATAAAAAGAAGTCTTTGGGGAAAAAATTGTACATTTTAAGGAAAAAATAAGTATATATGAATAATATGATAAGTGGTAAATGCTGACTTTGTATATTTTATCTTTGTATCTAGATGGAAGATATATAGATAGAAAAAATGAAGCATATATGTACTTGGAATAATTATAATGTATCTTATTTAGGCATAATCATTGTTTTGCTAGAATCAAATTATGCGTGGCAATATTTTCTTTTTAAGTTGCTTTAAGGAAAATGGTCCTTTTTGTTCTTTTTCATCTAATAGCTATGATATTTGCCATATCTGAAGACCTAACAGCATAAAGGATTATGGCCAGAGCCTAAGAAAATTCAGAGGTTGGGGGGCTGAGGTGGCTCAGTTGGTGAAACATCTGCCTTTGGCTCAGGTCATGATCCCGGGGTCCTGGGATCGAGTCCCACATTGGGCTTCCTGCTCAGAGGGGAGTCTGCTTCTCTCTCATTCATACCCCCACTCATTCTCTCTTTCTCTCAAATAAATAAATAAAATCTTTTTTTAAAAAAAGAAAGAAAATCAGAAGCTAGAATTTCTGGATTATTGACCCACCTCCTCTTCCTCCTTCTCCGCATCGACTGCTTCCACCCACCCACCCATCCACTGCTCTGCCAGGAGCACGGCCTTCAGTAGCTGAGGGCCTCATTAGCTGCACATAACCTTAATCCTTGTCTCCCTGGTCATCCCTGATAACACACATAAGTGGTTTTCCAAAAGAGAAGAAACATATTACCAAATGTTCCAGACGTTGGGCAAAATTTCAATAAATACGTGAATATATATGGAGGAAATAAAAATTGAGTTCTTAATAATTTCTTAATGGGTAAAAACTGGTTGACAGGTTGACCAAAGTTTCTTGGCTTTTGCATGGGGAGAGGGAGACGGGAAAGTGAATGTGAGGTGCTTCTCACTTGTGGGGCTCCTCCAGGCTCCTCAAAGTTACCCAAACAGTGGTGTGGACCGTGGCCTGGGCCGCTGTCTACGAGCTCAGAGGCTGGGCACAGGCCATCATGGATGATCACAGAGAAAGACCCTGGGCAAGACCTGAATAAAGAGGGCTTCAGACCAGTTGAACTTAAACTAGCTTTGTTGTAACTGTCAAAGCAGATGAGCCGTGAGAGTCCTCCCATTACGTCCCAAATAGTGGAGGGGGAAGCTCTTGCCACAGTGCAATGCTACGAAGAGGCAGGTGGCCAAGGAGCAAGCCTTCTGCCAACTACGGAACTGATAAGATGACGATCACTCATGGAACATTCCATTCTGTGTGTGTGTGTGTGTGTGTGGTCTGAAATACCAAACCGGAGCGCGTGCTTGAGGGAGAGGGCAGACAGAGTCAAAACAACGACTGTACCTGAATTTGTTTTTGACTATGCCAGATCCACGTGGAATAACAGTACAGAACAATTTTCTCAGGCAGGAAGAATCCTTTTGCTTTCTAACACCAAGCAGGTAAAAATAGTCTCAAAAAATGATGAGAAATGCAGTGGCTGGTCGACTGCAGTCATTCTTTCTGATCACATACACAATTGCAAGCACTTTCTATAAATTACTTGTAGGTAATTAAGCCCTTTAGATTCATCCTGTGATGGGGGCAGTCTTAGTGGGCAGTGTTTGTCCTAGAACAGCTGTTGAGATCCTAGCGGGGGGGGGTGCGGAACCCCGCATGATTCTTTAGCTCATAACCCAGTTAGTTTATTTTCTCGAGATGACACTTGGGCATCCTGTCGATGCAAACAGCAAGGCAAGTAGCTCTGGGTCGGCAGCCAGGAAACGGAGCTCCCTAACCTCACCATAGGTAGAGATCCATCAGACCATGTATTTGGCCTTCCCCTCCCCACTGCACCCCTACAAACACACAGACATGCACCATGCATTCCAGGGTTGCCCTTCAGACATTTTCTGGTGCCCACTCCAAAAGCAGAAAGGGCGGGAGAAGAAGCACAAAGCTGAGCCAGACCCCGTCTGGCTACTGACTTCCCAGTCTCCTCTCCTAGTTCTTTCTCTGACATGACCTGAGGATCACTTGGGTCTGGGGAAGCCAGCGGCTTCCTCACTCTGTTCCCTCAGCAATACTATGCAAGCCCTTTCTACTCATTAATGGACATGGATATCCTGAGTTTTCCTTTTTTTTTTTTAAGATTTTATTCATTTATTTGAGACAGAGAGAAAAAGAGAGCAGAGGGAAAAGGGCAGAGGGAGAGGGAGAAGCAGGCTTCCCGCTGAGCAGGGGGCCCAGTGCAGGGCTCCTTTGATCCCAGGACCCCAGAATCATGACCTGAGCCAAACGCAGACGCTTAGCTTAACCGACTGAGCCACCTAGGTGCCCTTATCCTAAATCTTCTAAATCTCTTCTCCTTAAGCAAATTAGAGGCTCTAAGAGGGTAGGAAGCACATTCTGTGCCCTTCGTTATTGCTAGTACAGGGCTAAGCAGTAGCAGCGTCTCAAAAACAAACTGTGTGAGGAGTCTCTTTGCTATAATTTTTGGTCAGTTGTACTGGATGGGTAAGAAGGACAAAAGATAACACCACGAATGACGGTTCATACCACAAAGTCAGCCACTGCGAGGAACCCTGAACCCTGCAAACTAAAAAACGGAGCCCTGTTTTTATGATCGCCCAGAATATGTGAACGCCGTACTCAGGTACTTCTGTTGGGCTTCCTCCTGCTTTGCAGCTATGCTGACCATGAATGCAACGTAGACTCTTAACCTTAAATTCATTCCTTTCCAGGACAAACCTTCCAGCCTGTCTTCACTAATTGACTAAAAAGGTTCTAGAGTTGGGGTCCTTTCACACTCTTTGTAGATGTGTTTTCAGTAAAAGTACTGAAAATACCACAAAATAAAGCGCTCAAGGATCTCAGAAGAGAGGTGGTCCCCTCATGATTCCCCTATGTCCAAGTAGTTATGCGAATTCTCATTCTTTGTCATGAATTAATGAATTGCTTACTTTCTGAGCTATAAGGGTGGGGAACATTGGCATTTTCACTCCTTTTACTCCTGGAATATTTTGATTTCTAAAATCTTTAGAATTTCTCATCGCCAGTACCTATGTAAGTCAAATGAAGTAGGGAATTGACAGTGAGAGTAGGAATTCGGGACTTGCTAGCTGAAGGGGGTGTGGGGAGCTAATTTCCTTTCACCTCTGGAAGAGATGGACACTTGATCTGTGGGGACACAGGTTCTGTTCTCAGACCTTCTTTTTCCTGCATGTACCCAGAGGCAGGCCTCTACCCTAACAGAGTCAGCAAAGGTCACTTCTCAAGCCCCTGAGGCTAAGCTTGAGGTCTTCCCGGCACAGGAGTCACTTACTGGTTTAGGGCTTCCCGAGGACAGCTGTGACAGGGTCTGGCTAAGGCCTAAAGGAACAGCTGCATATTGGCACCTTTGCACCTTCACCCAAGCAACCTTGGCTGCGGTTTGCACTGTGTGTAAATCATTATGGTTTTCTTTTCTGCCAACTTTTCCTCCCCTTGAAAGAGTAGGTTTGCAGGGGATGCTCAGGAAATGGCTGATTTCTCCAGGGAAAGCGGGAGGATGACCCAGGCCTCAGACCCACACCCTGACCCGCCCCACCGAGGCCGGGGCTCTGCTCCCCGGACCAAAACTGGAAGAAGCCTGGGTGGGAGATGAACCTGCCGCCCTCCCGGGCTAGCCAAGAAACACCCGCAAAGTCAGCGTTTGCGCACCTGCCAGGTGCTGACCCTGGGCCTCTCAGCCAGGGCGGCGGGGCGGGGGGCGGGGGGGCGCTTTCTGGGCAATTTCTCCAATCACTCGGCCCGGAGGACGGCGGGGTGGGGGGTCCCCAGGCGCACCGAGCCCCCGCAGCCACCTGGAGGCTCGCCCCCCCCCAACGCGGACCCACGGCACCCTGCCGCCCACCCCGTCCCGGGTCCTGGAGCCCCCCAGCTCCCTGCCACCCTCACTCTGCGGAAGCCTTGCCCGGAGACCCTCCCACCCAGGCTCTGGGCTCTGCGGGGCCACTTGGGGAACCGGGCCCGCTGCTTGGTGGTGGCGGAGAGACCCCGACGCTTCTACGCAGGCGGGTGCAGGTGCAGGTGCGGGGGCCGGAGCATGGCTGTGGGGTCACCGGCAGGGCCCAGAGAACACCAGGCCTGCGCCCACACCCCCACCTGCACCCGCGCCCGCACCTGCATCCGCACCTGCACCCTTGCTTGCACCCGCACCCGCACCGGCGCCCACACCAACAACCCCACCCGCACTGCACCCCCACCCGCGCCCCCACCTGCACCCTCACCCGCGCCCATGCCCGCACCCCCACTGCGCCCCCACCCGCGGCCCCACCCGCACCCCTACCCGCCCCGCGCGTCCCAGCCGCCGCCACCCCCACAAAGCAACTGGTTTTCGAATAGCTCCACAGACGTAGGTGTTTCCTTGGGGCGGCGCGGCTGTGTGAACGCGTCCTGACAGAGGAAGGGGGTTATTATCGCACGAAGCCTGGGGACCCGCTGCGTTAGTTCAGGGGAGCATTTCGGCGTCGGGGGCCGCCTCGCTCCGGAATTGCTGCGCGTGTGAACCGCGTTCCCGACCGCAGGGCAAACAGGCGCGAGACGGGAGCCGATGGGAAATGGCAGCCCGGCCCCACGGGGCCCCCGTGCCACGGACCTCGGGGCCAGTTACGCCTGGTTGGCTCGGAACCCCGGGAAGGGGTGTCCTTCGCTGCTCAGTGTCACAGAAGTCACCGCCAGGCGCAGGAGGAGGCCGCTTTGGTTTTGCGGGACTTGCTGAAATTAATCTGTGCCGGGGACACTTGTGGAAAGCAGGACAAGTCCCCCTCCCCACCCCCGTTTCAGCCTCTGTGAGGTCCGAACCCGGGCCGGGGCGCCGGGCGGGGGGCGGGGGCCCGGAGAGCGGCGGGGCGGCGGAGCCAACCGCGGGGGGGGGGGGGGGGCAGCCCCTCGCTGTGGGAGGCCGCCCAGCCCGCCCCCGGCCCCGGCCCCGCCACTGGCAGCCCCCCCCCCGCCCTGTCCGGCCTCCTGCCCCGTCCCTCCCCCCGTCTCCCCCCCACCCCGTCCCCATCCCCATCCCCACCGCCGCCCGGTCCCCCCACCCCCACCCTGTCCCCATCCTCACCATCCCCCGTCCCCCGTCCCCGTCCCCATCCCCATCCCCACCGCCCCGCCCCGTCCCCATGTTCACCGTCCCCCGTCCTCCCCCGCCATCCCCCCGTCCCGGCCCCCCCACCCCCCCGTCCCCGTCCCCATCCCTGTCCCCATCCCCACCGCTGCCGGGTCCCCCCAATTCCCACCGTCCCCGCCCCGTTCCCATCCTCCCCGGCCCCCCACGCCCCTCCCCGTCCCCCCCACCGTCTCCGTCCCGGTCCCCATCCCCATCTCCACCGCCACCCGGTCCCCCCATCCTCACCATCCCCCCCCTCCCCCGTCCCGTCCCCGCCGCGGGTCCCGCACAGCCGGAAACCCCGAGAGCCGAGAGCCGGCCTCCTGCCGCAGGGCGCGCAGGAGCGGGCAGGAGCCGACAGGAGCGGGCAGGAGCGGGCCTGGGCCCTGCGGGGCGCGGCGGGGCGGGGGCGCCCGAGGGGGCGGGGCTGCCCGGGAGCCGCGTGCAGGGCTCCGCCGCGCTTCGGTCGCCCCCTGACCTGACCCCGGGCGCACAAAGGCCTCCGGGGGCGCGGCCGCGCCCCAGCCTTCCAGTCCCTGCCAAATTAATGAGCGCACGTCAGGTCGGGTTTACAGCGCGGCGGGACGCAGCCGAGTGGAAGACGGACGAGCCGCGGCGTCTCGGGAGGTGCCCGCACCGCGCAGGGCGGCCCCGAGGCCCCGCTCCAGACCCCCGGGCCGTCCCGCGGGGGAAGGACAACACCGAGCCCACGTGCAACGTCCAGCAGACGGGCCGCATCCTTGGCTCGGGTCCTGGGGTCGTGGCGACCCCCACGCTGGGGTCCCTGCGGCGCCCTCGGCGGCTGGGCTCCGGGGACAGTTTGCGGGGCCCCAAGTCCGTCCGCCCAACGCGGACCCCAGGCCCGGGTGCCCTAGCCAGTGTGCGCCCCCAAGGGACTGTGGAAGCGAGGGTTTGGAAGGCCGACTTTGAGCCCAGACATTTTCAATCTGCTGGTGGGCGCCTGCAGGTTCTGGAAGCCAAAGATAAGTCGAAAAGGGATTTGGTGTTTGTTTTGAGTAGGAGTCGATCCGATCCGCTAAGTTCATCCTGAAGCCTAGAAGATTAGCTTTCTGTGCGAAGGGTTCTGCGTTCCTCTTGCTCTTCAAACATTGTGGGGAAATCAGTCCAAGAAAAATGACTGCATTTGAAGCTGATAAGGCTTAAGGCATCGATTTATCTTATTCCTTCCAGATTTTTCAAATATACTCAAAGAAAGCACTTTTAAAAATACTCGAAAGGTCAGAAGAGCCATTGCTCTTAAGAGGCCCTCTTTCTCTGAAGCTTTGTTTGCTGCTGAGAACCAGGAAGGTTAGGAACTAACCGGGAAGATACTTGTGTGACTGTTGACGCTGAGTTATACGTCACTTCTGCAACTTCCTCCTCCTTGCTTCACAGGGCCTTGGCCTTTCCGAAGTGGACGCCGGGCTACAGACCCCTTTTCTTCTGGTGCCCTAAGCAAGAGCAGCACTAGATCATCTCTCGTACCTGCCTCCCCACCGTACTCATCAGTTGCCCTTGTCTAGATTCCACTCACCTGCTTCCTGCATCCATGGGCACTTCTGAGCCTTTTGGAGCCTGTTCTCAGGCCACACCTTCTTCTGAAATCTCAGTGTAGTTAGAAGGTCACCTCGCCTTCATGACGTCAAGCAGTCATTCATTACCTTTCAGGTGTTAAGTATCTCAAAGAGTGCACACTAGTAAACCATGATGTACTATAATTACCTTTTTTTTTTTTTTTTTTGGTAAGCTATCTCTTCGAGTAAAAGTTGACCTTGGGGACAATGGTAAAGACCAATTGTCTGTACTGTCTCACAGTTCAGTGCCAGATCAAGAAATGTTACCTACGTTGATTCCACAATTAAGATTAATACAGACCCCTCAAAATGCTAATAACTAGAGTGGTTACGGTCAGTGGAGATACCAACTCTTCCCTCATCATTCCTGCTTCGTTCTACTTTATGTCAATAAACTTGCTTCTCTTCTGAATCCAAAGTGCTAGAATACTGCGGAAGAAATTGAAATTTTGATCGGAGGAGGAGAAAGGGTGTGGGGAAAGGGGAAAAAACATGGGAAGATGGAAGATTTTGAGAAATAGTAGGGATGGGCATCAATACAAAGTGAGGATGCCTATGGAAACAAGAGGGCACCAAGGATTTAGAGAGTGAGAAGACCACCCAAAGATGGGCCAGAAAGAGAGAGAGAGGTGTGGACCAATGCCAAGGACAAGTTTCACCTACTAAGAGGCAATATGGTATTGTGGCTAGGAGCTCATATTCACCATTCTGTCTGTATGGCCCTAGACATTATAAGACCCTATAGGCTTCAGTTTCCTCACCTGTAAAATGAGGATAGTAATAATACATGTATCACATAGTGATGAGGATTAGATAAAATAATATGCAGTTTCACCTGGGGCATCATGTCATTTCGCTCTGTCTAATATTACAATTTATCTACTGGGTAGATTGTGAAATGGAGGAAAGTGCTTTTTTCCCCTTCTGAAACATGATACAGTGAAGAAGACTCACCAGCTATCTCAAGGAAAACCTTGAAGAAAAGAGAAAAACCAGAATGGAAAAGTAAGTAACTGGGAAGGATTAGAGAAAAGATTCACACACACATGAATCCTTAGAGAGATGAGAGAAAGTATTACATCCACAAAACTAGAAAAGGATGCTATAAAAGAGAAACATTACAAGAACAAGAAAGAAATTTCAGAAATTAAAATTATGGAAGCAGAAATAAATTAAGAAAAGAGTCTAAATGAAGCTGAAGAAATCTTTCAAGAAAGAACGAGAGGAGAAAGAGATGAAAAATAGGGGGAAAAAAGAAAAATAGGGGAAAGAAAGACAACTAGAAGATCAATATAGGAAGTCCAATACTCAAGTAATTCCAGGAGAAAGTACAGAGATATCAGAGAGGGATTTTTTTTTTTTTTCAAGAAACAGTACAAGAAAATTTCCCAGAACTTACTGGGATAAGTTCTCAGGCTAGAAGGGCTAATTGAGTGCCTAGCACAAGGAATGATGAAAGACTTACACCAAAGGACGTTATCATGAAATTTCAGGAATTCATGAGTCAATAGAGATTCCAAAACTCTTCTAGAAAGAAAACTGGGTCATACAAAAACCAGGAATCAGAACGGCATTGAACTTCCCAAAATAATACTAGAAGTGAAAAGAAAATAGAGCAATGCCTTTACAATCCTAAAGAAAAATTTCCAGTCTAGAATTCTATATCCAGCTGAATACTCATCAAATATGCTGATAGAATAAAAATATTTTCAAAATGCAAAATTCTCAAAATTTTATCTTCATGTACCCTGCAACATACATTGCTGACCCATCAATAGCCACCCCCATCTTTCTTTCATATTTTTTTAAGATTTTATTTATTTACTTGAGGAGGGGGGAGCATACACGGAGAGGAAGAAGCAAGAAGCCCGCTGTGGGGTTCGAATACCAGGACCCGGAGATTATGACCTGAGCTGAAGGCAGACACTCAACCGACTGTGCCACCCAGACCCTTTCATATTATTTTTTAAGGCATCCTCTACCCATGTGCTCCTGGGAAGCCAAGCCTTTACCCCACCCCACAGAGTGGCCTTGAACAACTTATAATTCCCTACTTTGGGACAATAACTGGCTTAGAAATGGGCATGTAACCCGACTCAGGTCAATTAAGTCTGAGGAAAAGTCTGCTAGGGCTATAATAAGATTTTCTTCACCTCAAAAAAGGGCATAAGGGAATCAGTGCAAAAGAAAAGAATCCCCAGAGAGTCCCTACCTTTAAAATATTTCCTGAGAGGCGGTTGGCATTCTATAACACTCCTGCTGCTCCCGGCCTCGCGGCTTCTCTGGTTCTCAAAGCATGCAAGAGGTTATGGTCTTGGAGCTTGCCCCAAGGTGTAGATGGTCATCGATTTTGAGAACATTCATGTAGGCCAAACGGCGCAACTGTTAATGGTTATGGTGTTCACGGCCTGGGTTTAAGTAGGAAACTAATAAAGATAGAATCTCTGCCTGATAAGGTGCGTGAGCACCAGCCAGTGGCAAGTTTCCCGTCGCACGGGTGAGTCCTGCGAGCGCATCACTGGGCCCGAGGCCCGGCTCAGAAAATGCAAGCAGAAGGGTATTAGAACCAACGAGGCTAATGTGTTTTCCATAGAACTAATGTTGAGGTGGTAGGTGGTGCTACTTTTGGACAATAATGAGCGGCTGGGTGAAGGAGTGACTGGCTGAGCGTCTGTTGTGTTAAATAAAAGCCCTCTAGAGTCTAGTTTGGTTTCCTGTTTGCTTTGAAAGAGCAAGTGGTATCTCTGACAGAAACTTCGGCTGATGCCCTTGGCTTGAGTTGGGCCAAACCTTTGCAAACGGAGTCTCCTCTTGGCTCGGGAGGTAGTGAAGCTGTAGTAGGCTCGGCCTTTCAGGAGCCACCACCTCCAGCGGGGAGCTTGGCAGGAAGGCAGCCTGGCTTGCGTCTTAGGAGTAACGCACAGGACATTCTAAACGGAGCGCAGAGCACACAGCCGTCTGCAGTAGATGCTGCTGCAGGTGTAGGATGTTGTGGTTTCTAACATCTTACATGTGTTCTCTAAACAATACCCGAGTGTCTTTTTGTTTCTGGCTTGTGTGGTTTCCTGCATTTCCGGCAGCTAATCCTATGTAGAAAGGCAGCTGCCTGCATAGTATGTCTGACAATGATGTGGAAAGACGCACACGCAGAAGGTGGAGTTGGCTCTGAAAGCGGCACACCCCGAGCTTCCGCAGGACGGAGCTAAGCACGGGGTTACAGGCCAGGCGGCTTCCTTCCGGCACCCTGGGGGATGCCCGCTGCTCCTGAGCCCCTGAGCTCTGAGCACACTGAGGAATCAAAATCCAAATTCAGAGCATCAGAGGGTAAAGGGGAAGAAAGGCCCCGTCAGCTGAGAACACCCCGCAGCCCATGCAGGGAATGTCAAGGAGATTTGGTGGGAACCGTCCAAATAATACATCAGGCAAGCTGCAATCCTGGGACCAGAGATGTCGCTAGGACACAGCCAGGTGACAAATGCCCAGGGTGTGCAGCTTCAGGTCCTACACAGCCAGGTGGCACTTTAAAAGGCCAACACAGGCAATCCTGAGGCAGATCTACACAGTCGGTTCATTAAAACTTCCATCTCACATCTACCAAGCTAAGGGTCCTCCTTCCCCCCTCTTGAGACCACTTCAGTCCCATTTTGAGGACTCTTGCCCATTTCAGCTTTGCCTGATACTCAGGCCTTATCCTCCTTACAAAAAAATCTTCGAAGGGAGTGGGTGTGCATGTGCGTGTGTGTGTATGTGTGTGCACACGTGCATACATGAGCCTAAGTAGGTAGTTGGAACTAAGAACTGATCCTGTTGGGAGCTCTTAGCTTTAAAGACTTTGAAATCTTTTTTTCTTTTTTCCCTTCCAAAAAAGTGGTAGAAACGTGAGGCATGTTAAACTATCTCATTGCGGGGATGTGGTCAGCCACTGCTGCCAAGAAGTGCCCTGGCCAAACTCTAGCCCCTGACCCCATGGGCGGGGCAGTCCTTACCGCTGATGAAGTGCGTGCTTCCCCTTTTGTCCTGGAGTCATGAAGGAGACCAGGGAAAGGAGAGCTCAGAGGGGCCGCTGGAGGGGCCCTGGGTGGCTCAGTGGGTTAAGCGTCTGCCTTCGGCTCAGGTCATGATCCTGGGGTCCTGAGGTCAAGCCCCACATTGGGCTCTGTGATCAACAAGCAGTCTGCTTCTCCCTCTCTCCCTCCCCCTGCTCATGTTCTCTCTCTCTCAAATAAATAAAATATTCTTTTTAAAAGGGGGGCAGCTGGAGGGGGCGCTTTCTGGCTGTGCCACAGGGTAAGGGAAGTGATGCACGAAACGGAGTTTCAGGTCCTCTGCTTCATTCCCAGTGTCTTTCCCTCACCCATTTTAGCCTCTCTGTTCTTAAGCAGCAAGCAGCCACGGGTGAATATGGTGGAGCAACAGTCTCATCAGCATAGACCCAAGGGCGGAGGACTATCCTCAGGACTTCTGACCAACAGGGCAGTGATAGGAATCGAGGATTCAACTTACAGATTGGATATTGGGGAGAACTGACAAAGATATCATTTTCCTTTTCATTTAGCAACTTGCATTAGGTCCTAGACTCTATGCGTGTCAAACACACATGGAAAGCTTTTTCCATAGAACAATTTTTTCTCTTAAAAAAATACATCAGGGCAGCCCCAGTGGCACAGCGGTTTAGCGCCGCCTGCAGCCCGGGACCTGATCCTGGAGACCCTGGATCGAGTCCCGCGTCGGGCTCCCTGCAGTTCCAGTTTAGAATAACTAGCTATATACACAGATTTGTCTCCACTTCCTCCAGAAACTCCACTAAAGTGACAACTAAGGGATTAAACATAAAAACAAAGAGCAAAAGTAAACAAAGAGAAAAGGAGAAACAATAACATTTTAGAAACTGTAAAGCATTTCGAGGACTGGTAATGACTTAGCAGACCCAAGGATCTAATTCATGTCCATGGAATCCCCCAAATGTCTAAGCACTGGCAGTACCGGTTACCCCTGGGGCTAAAACCCAGAGGATTGGGTGAGCTCGCTTAGAAGCAGTGAGACCCCCATATATCTCCTGCGACTACTCTAACAGAAAACCAGAAACTTACTTCCTGAAGAGAATAGGACAAGGATTGGTTGGACTTGGGAACAACAAGGATAGCCAGGGTAGAAAAACTGTCCTGAAAACAGAGTGAATAAATGAAAACTGACACCATGTTGAAATTAACCCTGCAATATTTTGTCCCCCCGCCCCTCCACACTCCCAATTAGAAAAGACTTCTTTGGGGGAATCTGGCAAGCTCAAGAGAAAAGCCCCAGAGACTGACACCAGGGATGCACCTATGAAATGGCCTAGCCAGATCACAGCACTGAGAAGCTCAGAGTTTGACAAGTCCAGCCTTGCGTACAGAGCTTCCTATCAGCTTTGTAGCGTGCTGCTGTTACGTAGGAAGAGAGAGACAAGATCAACATTTTAGGAGGACTTCTACTGGGAAAGAAAGATGCCAGATCATCAAACAAATACACAACGACTTGGAAGAAAATAACTCAAGGAGATGAAATCTTGAGGACATTACTATCACATATGTGAAACAAGAACAAGATGTTACATATACAAACAAGAACATTCAGAGAATTAAAAGTAGGAAATGAAAAATAAAAATCCCAATAAAAAGGTTTAAAAATGAAGTTCAGAAATATCCCTAAAGGTAAAACAAAGGGATAGCAAGTAGCAAAGATCCAGTAAGAAATTTAGAGGACTGGGACGCCTGGGTGGCTCAGCGGTTGAGCATCTGCCTTCAGTTCAGGTCGTGATCCTGGAGTTCCAGGATCGTGTCCCGCACCGGGCTCCCTGCGTGGAGCCTGCTTCTCCCTCTGCCTGTGTCTCTGCCTCTCTTTCTGTGTCTCTTATGAATAAATAAACAAAATCTTAAAAAAAAATTGGAGGACTAGCTCAGGACATTCATCATCTGATGAGGAGTTCCAGAAAAAGACAGAGAAAACAGGAAGAGATCATCCAGCAGCTCGTTAAATTCAACAGAACCAACACCTACCAGGTATTGGCCACAATGGATAAAAATAGATCCACACCCAGGCCTATCACTGTGAAATTTTAACATTTTAGGACACAGTTCCTAAAATAATAGGTACAAGTTGCCTGGAATTAGCATAGATTCTGATTTCTCAACAGCAAAACTAGAAATATGAGGGCCAAGAAGAAACGTCTTCCATTCCTGACAGAAAATTATTCCCAACCTAGAATTTGGCCCCAAATTGGCCAACATTGGCCAATTGGCCAAATGGCCCCAATATTAATCAAGCAGAGTAGTAAAATAAAGATATTTTCAGAGATGCAATTCTCAAAATATTTACCATTTACCCTTTCTCAAAAAGCTACTGTAGGATGTGTTCCAGCAAAACAAATTAATAAATCAAGAAAGAGGGAGACATGAGGTCTAAGAAACAGGGAGTTCAACATAAGACAGAGGCCACGGTAACCCCCAGGTTGACAGCAGAAGGAAAATCCCAAGCCAACGAATATGTGACCCGTCTAGGGGCCAAACAATCAAGATTGCAACTTCTGACAGAATGTCTAATGTGTTTGAACATATTGAGAGATTTCCACACTGAAGGAGAGTTTTGGGTTTATTTGGTGATAAATATACAGAAAACCAAGCCAACAAAAAAGATCATTAATGCCACAGTAAGTTGTGGAGGAAAGCAAAAAAGCAATCACAGTGGACGACAGAGCTAAGCTGTCAGCGTCACTGAAGGCCTGTGAAACCATTTGAGAAGGTGACTGGTCAGGTGAATAGGGGTTGTAGGAAGGAGTGAGAGTGTTAGATCCTTATCTTCCACCCTGGAGGTCAACAGGTAATATTTAAAAGTGACAATTCAAGAGGTAGCAATAAAAACCATGGGACTCAGAGATGCAGATGCAAATGGCAAAGATCTGCCCAGTGGGTTTGCCCTCCGGAAGTGAGAGGTGGGCGAGTCGAGGCCTTCTTTCTTTCTTTTTTTTTTTAAAGCAAATTTTAATGAGTTTAAATCATATAAAGTATGTTCTCCAAGTATAAGAAAATGCAATTGTAAAACCATAACAGAAGGAAATTTAAGAAATTCACAAATATGTGGAAACTAAACATTCTTAAACAACCAATGAGATAAAGCAGAAATCACAAAGGAAGTTAGAAAATACTTTGAGATTAATGAAAACAAAAACAGAGCATATTAAAATTTGTGGGATGTGGTTAAAACAGTTTTTATGGGATCCCTGGGTGGCGCAGCGGTTTGGCGCCTGCCTTTGGCCCAGGGCGCGATCCTGGAGACCCGGGATCGAATCCCACGTCGGGCTCCCGGTGCATGGAGCCTGCTTCTCCCTCTGCCTATGTTTCTGCCTCTCTCTCTTTCTCTCTCTGTGACTATCATAAATAAATAAAAATTTAAAAAAAAAAACAGTTTTTAGAGGGAAATTTATAGCTGTACATGCCTATTTTAAGAAAAAAAGAGTGATTTTTAAATGCATAATTAACCCTTGACCTTAAAAAAATAGAAAAAAAAAGAGGAAACTAAATCCAAAGCAAGCAGAAAGAAGAAAGTATAAATTAGAGTGGAAAGAAATGAAATAGAGAATAGTAAAAAAAAAAAAAAAAGAGAGAAAAATCAGTGAAGCCAAAAGTTGGTTCTTTGAAAAGATCAACAAAATTGACAATTCTTTTGCTAGACTAAGACAAAAAGATATGATTCAAATTACTAAAATCAGCATTCTATGTCTTTCTAAAACTTTGCCATTTTAACCAGATTATCTAATTTATTGGCATAAGAGATCATAATGTTCCATAAAATCCTTTTTATTTCTTCAAGGCCAATGGCCTTCTGTCTTTCACGCGAGCCTCCGCAACCCCTCGCCTCTCTACCTGCCTGCGCCCTGCCTTTGGTAGAAGTAAACACTAAATGAAAAGCGCCGTCATCACAGGGCTTCCAGCCCGGGCACAGGTCACAGGCCACAGGTGCTGCGCTCTAGGCGCCCTGGTGGCGCCGCGCGATCTGCGTGGCCTCCCAACACATGGGAGGGTGCAGGGTGCAGGGTGACGCCTGGTGGAGGCAGCGCTGGGAGACTCTTCCCGGGCCAGCGGGTAGGGAGGTGGACGGAGGCCCCCAGCCCACGGAGAAGCAGCTCCGGGGCCGCTGACGCCACCCCGAGGTCGGTGCTCTTCTGTCTCGCACGGTTTCTTAAAAAACTTGGCACATTTCAGAATCTCATCCTGAGAGGCCTACTAATGTGTAGGCTACTTCTGACTCGTTGAGGCATTTTCTTTCTTTCTTTCTTTCTTTCTTTCTTTCTTTCTTTCTTTCTTTCTTTCTTTCTTTTTTTTAAGATTTTATTTATTTATTCATGAGAGACACACAGAGAGAGAGGCAGGGACACAGGCAGAGGGAGAAGCAGGTTCCGTGCAGGGACCTGATGCAGGACTCGATCTCGGGACCCCAGGGTCTCAACCTGAGCCGTAGGCAGATACCCAACCACTGAGCCCCCCAGGGGTCCCCACTGAGGCATTTCCAACTAAATTCAACTGATTTCAGGGTTCCAAAAGAGTTCACTCCAAAGCACCATCGCTACAAAGTGGCCCGCTCGAGTCACACGGACACTCCGACGGCGACGCGAGGAAGGCTCCAGGGAAGGCCCTTCCAGGCGCCCGCCCGGCTCTCGGGTGGGGAGGCAGTTTCCCAAAAGCTGCCACAAGGAAACGCACCTTCCCAGGAAGTGGGAGAAACACAGTAACCCATGGGAGTGTTCCGGTTTAGGGAGAACGGTTTGGGGACATTGAAGGAGGGTGGTTTTCTAAATTCTTTCTTTTGAAGAGAAAAATGTAGAGACAAGACCCAAAAAGAGAGCCAGAGGAAAAGTTTACTTTTAACCTAAGAGATGTGGGAGTGAACTGCAGGGGTGAACTTTACCCCATTTCCTAAACAAATGTAGAAATCCTCTTTGCTTTACAGGATCTTTCTGACACCACATTTTTTTGTAAGACACTGTGCCGATTGCTCTGAGGGATATAAAAATGAATTTAAAAAGGACTTGCCCTAAGATTTTACCTGGTGCGAGACTCTTATGAGTCCTACCCCTGAAAACAGACATTCTCTCGCTGTGGATTCTAGGTGCTTGCTCTCTAACTGTGTGTCTCCGCAGGGGCATCTCCATCACCGCTCTCACCCTGACGTTGGGAATCCTTACAACACGATTAGGTTCGGATGGCCTCCGCTGGTTTTGGAGACGCTGAAGATGATGAAAATAGGGGAGGGCGTTACCTTCCACTTGCGCTTAAAGGAAGAGATGAAGTCATTACCCCTCCGCTGCTCGTGTGATAGCCCACATCTGTGCAAACCCGTACAGTTTTGCGGGATCATTCTTACAAACTCTCGTTGTCCTTCTCAGAGCTACCACGTGACACCACAGAGCTGGAGTGACTTTAGATGATCACTTTGGCTTGAACTTTGGGGGCAAATACGATAGGCTCTTGATTTAGCTAAAATAAGACACGGATTCACTCATTTTTCTTTCGATCAACAAATATTTCCAACTTTGCTGAAGCCCTGTAGCAGAGGTGAACATTCTGCTCCAAGGAGCCAAGACTACAATAAATAGGGACTTAGGACGCGGCCCAACAGAAGAAGAAACCACAGCGAATCAACGCACTTGTGTATCCCCACGAGCCTCGCAAGGGCGGTGAAAGGCAAGAGTAGCCACAGGTGACGTGACTGTGACTGGTGCGTGCTCCTGCAATCCCCGGTGAGGCCCCCTCTCTTCTTGCTCACCTCTATTTTCCTAACACCTATCTCACTTCGTAGTCCAGATATATGTATTAAATAACATTTCTCCCTCTCTGTTCAGACAAATTTTCACATCTTTACTTCCTAATCACGTCACTTGATGGAGATCATAGCGTACGAAGTAGAGGCCTGAGATGCACCAATAAACACGCCTTGCTACTCTGCAGTTCATGACCCAACTCCACCCCGTGGGACGACCACTGTGCCACCTCAGGGTCTAATCCACGAGGGCCCAGGTTCTTCTGCATGTTTACCTTCCAAGCCATCTCTAGATTTGTTCCCTGGTGGGCAGAGTGAACGCCTCTAGGTTCATTTGCCTACCAACAGCAAGGGAAATCAGGAGGGGGAAGTCTGGCTGGGATGCTACTGGAGAACATCTACTGGAGCCCAGAAAGGAGCCCTTCCTTCCTGTGCTTATGGAGAAATATCCCCCCCACATGCTCTGCTCAACACCCAACAGACGCCACCCTCCCATCCATGTAATAAGTCAAATGTCACCATGCTCATGGCGTTCCGAGCTCACCCTGAGACTTTCAGCTTCCAGGCTGGGGTCAACATTGCTGTTTTAGATTGTAAGAGACCCAAGAATTCTTTGCCCTGCCCTCTGTCTTGTGGGGTTTGAACACGGTTGTTGGTTTTATTTGTTTGTTTGTTTTTTTATTTTCCTTCTTGAATCCAGAGGAGTATTAGTCTGGATTTGTCAGACAAAATATGTATCAAGTTAGTTACATTTTCAATTCACAAACGGAAGGCTTGTCTGATAAAGTACTGGAGCTCGAAGATGTGAGAAAATGGCAAACATACCTTTGAGTAACTCTGCACTCATTTCTAATTCAAAACTGCTTCTTTAAGCCTCACGTCTTTTACTTCGTCTCATCTATCCGTCTGAGAGATGTTTTTTTTAAGGGATTTATTTATTTATTTATTTTAAATTTATTTGAGAAAGAAAGTGCTCAAGCTCCAGAGCAGGATGGAGAGGGAGAGAGGATCTGAAGCAGGCCCCTCACTGAGCACGGAGCCCGAACAGGGGCTTGATCCCCCTGCTGTGAGAGCGTGACCTGAGCCTAAACCAAGACTCGGGCGCTCAGCCCGCTGAGCCACTCAGGCGCCCATGTCTGGGAGGCACTCGAATGTTTCTAAGGGCCAGGGCTGTTTCGGAAGTACCAGAAGGGTTGCTTGAGCACCGTTTCTCCCCCGGTAACGATGAAAGTGAGCTAGGTCTGTACTCTGCCCAAAGCTGATGAGTTAGGGGGACTCCCTCCTGCCTAGCAAGGAAGGCGTGTGCAAAATATTCTGCTGCTGTGCACTATAATCTGATGTTGAAGCTTAACAGCTACCAGGAAAAAAGAAAAGTTTTATTGAGTGTTAACAGCAGTGCTGTGGGGTTATACCCCCAGAAAGGAATTTTTAAAAACACATAGTAGGAAGATCACAAGAAGTTCTTATGTTGGATCCAGTAGTAAGACAGCACGGACCGGGTTGGGGAGCAGGCCAGGAGTCCAGGTGGAAACATCTAGAACTGGGCCCCTAACCATGCCCAGTAGTAAAAATGCACAGAAGTAATAGGAAGGAGGGGTAACTAGCACACCATGTCCCAAAAGGTATCCAAATACGGATTCTTCAGTATACTGTGCCGTTCAAAGAGCACGAGAGGCTTCTCAAGGCTGCCCTCTGACTCTCGAACACCCTCCCTCCAGAAATCAAGACTCACCCCTGGTCACGTAGTGAGGCAGGGACAAAGCTAAAGCTGGCCTACAACCGCCCCGGCTCAGCGCTGGTCTGTGATGCTGCGCTCCCTCTGCTCCCACAGTTGGGCTCCTTGCAGCATCTCAGAAGGTTCCTAGCATGACAGGGTCCCGGTGACCAAGGTGTTCACGGTGTCAATGATTGTTCATAAAGCTCTGTCATGTGCCAAACACCAAGGAAAGTTCTAGGGTGTTAAACAAGACCCGCGTCAGATCTGGGCCGTAACCTGCCACAGCTCAAGAGCATGCTGCTTCAGCAGCCTGGGTGTGTGATTACCAGGAACCCATCAACTCCCTTCTCCTTTGAGCACGTCTGAGGCAGCAGTTACAACTCCAAGCCCAGATACACACATGTGCTTAACCTGGGGAAGAAAGGAATGTAGTATTATATAATTGCTATCGTGTGTCCTTAAAATTACCCAGCTCAACAATGGGTATAAAAAGATTTATTGTGGAATAGTACCCAGGTACACAGTAGTCAATCAGTACAGACGTGCTGGCTGCAAGCGTTCGTGTGTCACGCACTCTCAGCTGCTAAGCAGATGCAGAGCCTTGCTCTGCATTTGGCTGCTTTCTAAGGCTCGGCAGTTGCATGAGCAAGTGCCAGGGCTACCCGTTCACTGCACAAAGATTGATGGGGTGCCTGCCCACCCTGTTTAAGACTTTGTGTTATAGCGCACATGTAAGAGCTACGGTATTTGGGGATTAGTGTTTATGAGCCAAAGGTAGGTTGGAAGCTATTCTTTGCTACAAGTTTCCCAGAAACGTAGTAGAGTCCTTTGGAAGTAGCTGAAGGTAGGTCTCCAAGGTCAGCAGGTCAGTTCATACCACCTGCTACCGCTGGAAGGGGAATGGCCGCACGTATGAACCACAATGATTCATGCGCTATGGCTAATGGTTTGGCAGGATGATGAGGGACTTGGAAGGAACATGACTGGAAAACTGGTGACAAGGATATTCCCAAGGAAGGAGTCTGTGGATAGACTTTTCTTAATTGGGTAGAGCACGTGAGATGTTTGTACCTTACACGAATGCTCACAGAAAGGCGGCCTCCGGTGGAGAGGACAACCCATTCTGTGGATGTTGATCAGCATCGTTCTCTACTCACACTTGGTAGTGCCCAATGGGCTCAAGAGCAAGATGGCCACAGCAGGAAGGATGGTTATGCGTGGGCTCAGCAACACGGACATCCAACGCGTGCCCAAACTTCCAATGGTCCTAGTGTGCCCCAAATTCCCCAGGGGACTCAGCCAGCTGCCTCATGACCAGTTGATTGCGTTGGGCTGTTTCTACAACGGAAGGAGCAGCACTGTGTTCTCACCAGAATGGATGCCGACTCTCCTTGCCTGTGATGTTTCTATCTCAACCACTATCCACGGACTTTCATTTTTTTTCCCAGCATGCTCTTTTTTTAATAATAAATTTATTTTTTATTGGTGTTCGATTTGCCAACATACAGAATAACACCCAGTGCTCATCCCGTCAAGTGCCCCCCTCAGTGCCCATCACCCATTCACCCCCCAGCCCCTGCCCTCCTCCCTTCCACCACCCCTAGTTCGTTTCCCAGAGTTAGGAGCCTTCATGTTCTGTCTCCCTTTCTGATATTTCCCACTCATTTCTTCTCCCTTCCCTTATATTCCCTTTCACTATTATTTATATTCCCCAAATGAATGAGACCATATACTGTTTGTCCTTCTCTGATTGACTTACTTCACTCAGCATAATACCCTCCAGTTCCATCCATGTCGAAGCAAATGGTGGGTATTTGTCATTTCTAATGGCTGAGGAATATTCCATTGTACACATAAACCACATCTTCTTTATCCATTCATCTGTCAATGGACACCGAGGCTCCTTCCACAGTCTGGCTATTGTGGACATTGCTGCTAGAAACATCGGGGTGCAGGTGTTCTGGCGTTTCACTGCATCTGTATCTTTGGGGAAATCCCCAGCAGTGCAATTGCTGGGTCATAGGGCAGGTCTATTTTTAACTCTTTGAGGAACCTCCACACAGTTTTCCAGAGTGGCTGCACCAGGTCACATTCCCACCAACAGTGTAAGAGGGTTCCCTTTTCCCCGCATCCTCTCCAACATTTGAACCACGGACTTTCAGAATAACGTCCCCACTGTCGTGCCATTCTGAACAGCATTACCTCCGCCTTATCCTACTCTACCCTGATTCACGCTCCCCTTGCCTTCTCTACCGTCCGCTCTGGACTTGGCTTTCCAGCGTCGATCACAAAGATGGCCTTTACAGAAACGGCTTAACCAGCTCCCACGATTGCTTAAGATCAAATCCCTGTGATAAATCCCTTACCACACATAAATCTTCTTGTGCCTTTGCTTCTCCGATTGAACCCGGACTGATACGGCAGCAGCATAAAGAAGAGGGGACTTTACTTGCCTTATATGTAACCGCTCAAGGTGAGCAGCCCAGTGGGCAGCCCAGCTGTGCTTCACACGAATGTCCAGGGACCCACGCTCCCCTCATACTGTTCCATCATCCCAGGACACTGTCTTCCCCCACCAGGTCAAAGCTGGCTCCACAGCCAAATTCCAGTGAGCAGAATAGGTCAAGGGGGTACAGAGGAGGCCCACCCAGCATATAAGACCTTGGCCCTGGAGATGGCACACATCGTTTTTGTTCACGGTCCGTAAATGAGAACCTCATCATGTGGCCTTACCCAACTCCAAGGAAGACTGGGAAATCTCTTCTATTCAAGTGGTCATGCACCCAGAAAGAAAGAGCAAAGGTCTTTTGATGGACAACTGACTTCTTCTACCACAGTACATAGACTAGTTTTAATTATGTAAATATTACTACATATAATATATAATATTAATGTATATATATGTACACCACAAATGACAACAACATACAATAGTGGGACACCTGGGTGGCTCAGCGGTTGGGCCCCCTGCCTTTGGCTCAGGGCGTGATCCCAGGATCTGGGATCAAGTCCCACTTTGGGCTCCTACTTCTCCCTCTGCCTCTCTCTCTGCCTCTCTCTCTGTGTCTCTCATGAATAAATAAATAAAATCTAAAAAAAAACATACAATACTATATGTGCTATATATACTAAAAATATTTAATATATAGTACTAGATAATATTATATACTGTGATGCTGATCCCCAAGTCCTAAAAATAGAATAAAGGAACCACTAAAAATGAGCTAAGTTATCCTGCAAACCAAAGCCAGGAGCAGCCAAGTGTGATGAAAAAGTGAATTGAACGCTTCCAGATTTAAGATTTTTTGTGCCAATAAATAAATAAATAAGCCACTACTGTAATAACAAACTGCAGGATCTTTCCCAACTAAAAATCATAATTGATTACAAGTTGTTGCCTATAGTATTGAGTTACATTTTGCCTTACCAACTAAATGCCTCAGTAGTTAAAATGATTTTGTTTGAGATTCACATGGATTAAATAGCCTAGAACACATCCACCCTAGACTTAATCTAAGAGAGAGGAGATTTGGTTCAAATGTTGCTTCTCAGCATGTCAGGAAATGTTTTCTTCAATTAAGTAATCTTATTTTAGAGTTAGCTCCGTGCCAAGAAAATAAACAATATATCTTTCATGAACACATCCACTCCGTTGTATAAAAACTTTTATTTTCTGGGAGGCTGCTCTTGGAATTTGTACACATAATGAGATCAGAGCTGGAAAAATCCTGTTTTCTTTAGTATTTAATGGCTTTGGAAACTATAAGGGAGCCATGTGACACAGTATATTGACAGAGCTCTGTGAACAAGTGACTATCAAAGATCAACAGATAATCTTCTTTTCTCAAAAAAAAAAAAAAAAAAAAAAAGAAAAGAAAAAGAAAAATCCCTGCAGTTTTATAGGAACACTGCATTAAGTACAGTGGGATGTTTCCACTCAGTCTTGAGCTGCATAAAAATTAGTTTCAAGGGAATCTGTTGCCGATCACAGACCAAATGCTGTTATGCTTTCAACACATTTTAAGGGATTAGGCATACGGCTACGTACTTCCAAGATCAAGTTGCAAGAGTGGGAAGTCAGGCAAAACCCTGAAGAGCCCAGGGCCGGCCTGCCTGGAGGATGCGCTGCAGAAGGCCAGATGCTAGGGGGCTCCCCCCGAGCCTGTGCCCCCACTCGGGGGCGGTGGGCGGCCCTGGCTGGAGGCCTGGGCAGGACCTGTCCGCTGCACGCCTGCGGCTCCCGACACCCTCCATGCACGGGCACTCGGGCGTGCCCCTAGCCGGATGAGTGATGCCGCCCCTCTTCCATGCTGTGTAGATGCTGTTGCCTCTCTGCTCGCTTCTTAGAAGCAAGGAACCCTGCTGACTGCTCTTCTTCTGCTCTTGCTGCCGTGCAGACCCAGACTCAGGGGGGAGGGGGAGCACATAATGTGTTTGTGGAATGAACAGGAAAATGAGGGGATCCCTGGGTGGTGCAGCGGTTTGGCGCCTGCCTTTGGCCCGGGGCGCGATCCTGGAGACCCGGGATCGAGTCCCACATCGGGCTCCCAGTGCGTGGAGCCTGCTTCTCCCTCTGCCTGTATCTCTGCCTCTCTCTCTCTCTCTGTGACTATCATAAATAAATAAAAATTTTAAAAAAATGAACAGGAAAATGTCAAATCCCAAAATGTCAAGTCTAAGGGGACCTCCCGAGTAGCCAAGTTTGGCTCCTTTCTGACCTCGTGAAGGGCCAGTCCCAGAGTTCACTGAGGAAGAAGGAAAGGGACTTTCTCTGCTCTTCCACATTCTCTCCTCCGTCTCTACCCGTCAGCTGAGCAGCTGCGCTCGTACTTGCTCCATCACCCGCGGGGCGCAGGGCCCGCTCAGGAGCACCTGCTGGGAGGGACCACCCGGCGCTGCCCGGCCCTTGGGACCACAGGATGCGCTTCCCTTAGGGACGTGTGTGGGGCCGGCACTGGGGGAGGAGCAGCACAGAAGAAAACGTCCCCAGACCTTCATGGAAGAGCTTCAGTCTCTTTGGAAGTAAGAGTTGACTTTTGCTTTGCCGGGTTTGTTAAGCACAGGCTTAGGTGGGACATTAGGACGGAGTGTGGGGGTCCACCAGGCTCACGGGACTCCCAGGCAGTGCTCCAGGCGCCTGCCGGGTGTTCCTGGGCCTCCCCCAGGGGCAGGGAGCACAGTGAGGAGCGCAGGCCCTGGGGTGGGAGCCGGGCACCGCAGCCAAGCCCTGGCTCGGCCACCCGTCGGTTCAACCTCCGGCCGTCCTCTTCATCCCCTGGGCCTCCGCTTTCCCGCCCTTCGTGGGAGCTAGGCTCTCCCCCATCACCCTAACCACCAGGCGCCAAGCTTGGACACCGTCAGGTTCCACGGAACGCCTCACGACGTGGAAGTGCCCTACCGCCTGCTCATCCCGTTCCTCCCTGGCGGGCGCCCGCCTCCAGCCACACAGACCCCACACCGTGCACACCCACACCTCACCCATGCGGCCTCCTTTCACCTATGGAGCAATTTCCCCCGTGAAAATGCTCCTGCTTGGCTGACACACCCCAAGAACTCCCGCAGGTGCCCAGGGCGGGGAGACGGGGCGCCCGTGGGACACTCCTCAGAACTCGTAGCTCTGTTCTAACCATGGGAAGGACATCGGTCAGGCCAGGACTGGGGGCCAGGCTGTATGGCCAGCACACTCTGGGCTCCCAGGCGGGAGACGAGTGAAGACCGAGGAACCGACTCGGGCCAGAGGTGACCGAAGAGTCACGACGACTCAAGGCAACGGTGGTTCCCCTGGATGTGGCCTGAGATGGAAGGAGGACGTAACGGAAAGCTGGGGACATCCCGGGGGGCGCACGGAGAGGGCAGCATGCCCGTGTCGGTCCGGTCGTCCACAACTGTGCTGTCGGGGACGGCGAAAGCAAGGGAGAGAGAAGCGAGGGCACTCTGTGCTGTTTTTAGGACCTTCTGTGTCTTTAAGCGGAGTCTAAAATTTAAAAATGGATTAAACAAAACCCAACAGTTCCCCTTCAAGTCTCACCAAGATGTCACCTCCCTCCCGGTGCCTCACTGAACCTCCATGGAGCTGCGACCTTGCCCTCCTCTCCGCCTTCCCCACACCTGCTTCCCCGTCACACGGCACCTGCTGCTATAGGTGCCTGTCACTGCCCAGCCTTCGCCCCGCACACGTACGCGTGTCCTGGGGAGAGCCCCTTGAAGGAGATTTTTTTTTAACTTGTAGGGCCTAGCAGGGTCCCTGACACGTGATGACTACCCAGCGGGGTGGCGGGCTGGGTCGCAGCGGCCTGTCCTGTCAGGATCCGGGGCCACCGCAGCACACGCATCCTCGCTGCCACAGTCGGACGAGACATGTTCTCAAAACGGAGATTTTTCTGTGTTCTAAGGCCTCGTCTGTTCATAGGGCATCACCATACATCTGCAAAACACCTTGCATTCTAGACTTTTAAAGCGATTTAGAAACCACGACTTCTTAATCTTCACACGCACCACCTCCCCCCAACCCCAGCCCATGAAATGCTTTCGACATAATTTAGTAATCCAAACTCTACATACCACAGGAGATTTGAAAAGTGCCTAATTAAAGATACAATGCTGTGCTCACCTTATCCTGGGCTTAAATCCACCGAAATTAGTGAGCATTTGGATTCAGAGAAGGAAGAATTGAGGCATTTTTATAGCTGCGGATTTGAAGGGATTTGGGGCATCAGTACACTAGGCGTGAATGAGAAAAACAGGCTAACAGTCAGGAACAAGGAGGACGGTCGGAAGCCAAACAGGATGTCAGAAGGGAGAAGGAAAACTGGGAGCATCGGGAGCGTCCCGCGGGAGCCACGTCAAGGGCCCAGGAGAGGCCAGCGCGCAGGGCGGGGACCGCGGGTCGCAGCAGGTGTCCTCTCAGCCTGATTGCCTCCCTCCTAAAGAGGCAGAGTGAGGGGTGGTGCATGGGGGGGGGGGTTGCTTTCTTTCTTTTTTTTAAGGCGGTTTACTTTTATTAATTTTTGAAAGATGTGTTTATTTGTTCTAGGGAGAGGGAGACAACGGCCGCAGGTGGCCAAAGGGGCAGGAGGTGAGGGACAGGGCCAGCCTCCGGGGAGCCTGCTGAGCGTGGAGCCGGGCGCCACCCAGGACCCCGAGGCCTGACCTCTGCCAGAGAACCAACCGGCGCCCCAAGGCGGTTCACTCTTCCACACGAAGCCAAGTCCCCAGGAGCGTGGAGCTGGCGGGCTGGCGCTCTCCGGCGGGGACAGCGGCCTGGAGCGTGAGCCGCGGTACCCGGACGCACACGACCGTGCTCCGTTGCTCTCTCCGTGTAGGTGGGGAAGTCGTACGACCAGAGGGACGGAAGGCACCCTGGCCACCCTGGTGTGGACTCCCCGGTCACGTTGGAGCTGCTTCAATAGCGGAGGCACCTGCGAGCCTGCCGGGCCGGAGGCCGCGGAACCTTCCTGGCCCGCGCCCACTTCACTTCCACGCCAACCCCGGCAAGGCCAGGCCTGGGCAAAACAGCAATTACGGGCGCTCCCACGTTGGTGACACGGCCGTACTTCCCCGGGTCTCGGGGCCCAGGGAGCCGCCCGCCATGCGTCCCTGCAGAGCTGACGCCGCTCTAGACGGCGGCCCCCGCTGAGGAGTCGCTGCAGCCTGGCCTGTGTGCGGGCGTCCAAGCATGGGGGGCTCGCGGCTTCAGGGCTCATGGAAGGACTGCGGCAGGGGGGCAGGACGCTTCGAGGGCAGCGGGCCGCCTGGTATTGTTCCGGCTCTGGGGTCCCCCGGCTCTGGGGTGCCCTGGCTCTCGGGTGCCCGGCTCTTGGGTGTCCTGGCTCTCAGTCTCCTGGCTCTCAGACGCCCCGGCTCCCAGGTGCCCCCCAGGTCCCAGGTACCTCCTGGCTTTCAGGTGCCCCGGCTCTCGGTTGCCCCCTGGCCCTTTGGTACCCCGGCTCTCAGTGCCCCCCGACCCTCAGGTGCCCTGGCTCCCAGGTGCCCCAGCCATCAGCTCTCTTCCTTCCTGCCCCCTGTGCTGTCTGCGAGGTGGTCACGGCGTGGGGCTGGGGCGCGGGGGGACACACAGCCCCAAGGTGTGCACCTTGGGCCCCCAAGGACTAGGAGTTAGTGCTTCAATGTCTCAGGGTCACCGGAGAGACCAACCTCCTCCCCCAGAACCTCCCCGACCTGACGGGCGCACCCTGAGGAAGACGCCTGCCCTGGGGGTCAGGGGCCCACTTCTGCTTGCAAATGGCCGAGTGACCTCAGGTAACCTGCAACTTCCCCGGACCTGTTTCCTCTTCTCTGAATTGTGAGCACAGGATGAGGAGGTCCTCCAGCCCCAAGATCGGGAGACAGATGCCAGCCTGTGCATTTATTTCTGATTTACATCAAGGGAGGTGGAAGTAGGTTGTTTCTCAGGGAGGAAAAAAATACATTTCGAGAATTCCTTTGCCCATCCGGGCCCAAGACAACTTCAGGTGACAGCCTTTGGGCAGAGTCGCGGATTAACTCTTTATTTCCGTAGATGTTATTCATCATCACAAAGCCGTGGGGAGTTGGGTGGGAAGGGGTGGCTAAAAGCCTCTCTTTTGCTCCAATCTTATAAGAAAGTTAAAAACTAACTCTTTAAGATCATTCTTTTCATTGGGGTGCCTGGGTGGCTCCGTCAGTGAGGTGTCCACCTTTGGCTCAGGTCATGATCCCAGGGTCCTGGGACTGAGCCCCATATCGGGCTCCCTGCTCAGTGGGGAGTCTGCTTCTCCCTCTGCCCCTCTGCCCCCCAGTGATGCTCGCTCTCTCTCTCTCTCTCTCAAATAAATAAATAAATAAAATCTTTTAAAAAAAAAGATAGTTCTCTTCATCCAGAACCCACCGGAAGTATAAATTCTGATCACCGTGTCAGCCTGAAGATAGAACATCACAATTCCAGAGGACATTTCCCAACTTAGTGAGATGCTCCAAGAGCTGCTTTCCTCGGAGTTTGGTACCTTTTTGGAAGCCTCAGGAGTGGTCCAATACTGGGATGCCCGGGGGGCTCAGCGGTTGAGTGGCTGCCTTCAGCCCAGGCCGTGACCCCGGGTCCTGGGATCGAGTTCCGCGTCGGGCTCCCTGCAAGGAGCCTGCTTCTCCCTCTGCCTGGGTCTCTGCCTCTCTCTCTGTGTCTCTCGTGAAAAAATAAATAAAATCTTAGAAAAAAAAAAAAGAATAAAGAGAAAACGGCCCAATACAGCATGTGCTCAGTTCTGACATGCAGTGCTGTTGGCTGCCTGGCTGGTGCTGGACTGGTCTCATCCTCCTCCTCATCACGCAAGAAGAAAAAGGCGCTTGTTAAACTGAATCCACGTTCGCCAGGACTGCACCAAGGGCGAAGGTGCACAGAGCAGAGCAGCCCGTCCGCCACAGCTCGAGGGGGGATTTGGCCACTGGATCCTCCGCTTGGACACAAGCCTGGCTCTCTGGGTCGGAAAACAGCGAGTGTACGTGATGTCAGAAGATCCGAGGGCTGATGCCGGAGGGAAGAAAATGAATACGGCAGCCAATGTTGCTTTTAGAAATGGGTTTAAAAATCAATGTGAGGTCTTCCTTACTTGTGTCCCAAGCATGCCCAAAACCTTCTTCCTTTTGGATTAGTTTGTCTTTTCTTTTCTTTTCTTTTTTTTCTTTTTTATTCTATTTTTTGGCTCGTTGATAAGACATGAAGAAGTTTCTTTTCAATGTGAAAGTGAAAAGCATTTCTCTGTGTTTAGATGCCTTGGATATGAATTCTCTTTGCAGATTGGATGCAGAGGAGCTGGTTCTATTCCCAGCTCCACCAAGCGAGTCACTGATTGTCTCTGGACCTTATTTTGTCACCTAAAAAAAAAAAAAAACACACAAGGAGTTTGCAATAGACCATCTTTTGCAGCACCGGGGATCTAATTTGCAGGTCCCGGGTTAAAGTAAAAATATAGGATCTAGATGAAGATGAAGACTTTCAGGAGAACAATAGAGTATTAAACCAAGTGTGGGGCCCTCCTAGGCATGGGGCCCGGGTGACCACACGGGTCACACACACAGGTCAAAGCTGGCCTTGATCTTTTCCGTGCCTTGTCCAGCACCAAATGTTTCTGATCAAGGCTTTTTTTTTTTTTAATCTCCACATCGCACAGTCCTCATGCAAAAAAAGATAAGAAAAGAAAAGGAAAAACAAAAAACTTGACTTTCATTTTTTTGCTTGAAATCTATCTCACTTTTACTTTTCACGTTCCTTTGACCATAAGTTGTACCTCAGTCCTTCCTGACTTCGTTTTATTCTCCAAGATGGATTTTCTTCTTTCCTGTCTAAAACATCCAAATGACCTTTGCTTTGGGCTTTTTCTAAATCACCATATGTTAGATAATTGTGCCCAAAGGAATTACTTCCAGAGTGGCCTAAACACAAAAGAAAAACACACAGCCAACTTTTTCTCTAGAGCAGTGCAAACATTTCCTTAAACCTAAGTGTCTCCAGAGGAACATTGACAGAAAAAACCTTTCACCCAGCGAGCTGACTGCACCATGCTTACACAGAATCCTTCTTGCATTTTTACATCCCTGATTTATCTACTGTTTTGCCAATAAAAGCAGTCACGTTCTTTGATTTAAGTTTTTTACAATGGAAAAGTGGCCAGAGAAAATGACTCAGTTGAGTGTTTTATTAACGGAAAGAACGGATATGCCAGCAACATTCCAAGTTCTTTGCCCCTTCTCTATCATGTTACATCATAATATAGCACCTATCTGAGAAGAGGCTTGCAAATTAAATGCTAGCAAATCAATGGCTTTTCAAATATTAGGTTCAATAAAGTGCCAACTATAAAACATAAAGAAATTTCAGCACTGAGGAGTGAAATCTATTCATATAATTTAACAATTATAAAGCGACTACCAAAAACTAGGGGGTTCGCTCCATACCTTACAAGGCAGTAAGCTTGTTTTCCTGTGTGAGTGTTTCCAGTAGGTTTGAATGACTGAAGTCTCATCCAAGGAGATAAACCCCCTTTACAAC
Organism: Canis lupus dingo; assembly: GCF_003254725.2. Taxonomy (NCBI): domain Eukaryota; kingdom Metazoa; phylum Chordata; class Mammalia; order Carnivora; family Canidae; genus Canis; species Canis lupus. Next base: position 54,903,236 of record NC_064244.1, read on the forward strand.
ATTTCACCATCACTTCAAATCAATGGAAAGTCAGATTTATTCTTCAGGTTAACCTGTAGAATTTTAAGAGGAGGAAGTGACTTCAAATCTCTTCCAGCTGACAACACGACCTCAAAATGAGTTTATTTCCTGTTTAGAAAGTTTGGGGTAGGGACGCCTGGGTGGCTCAGTGGTTGAGTGTCTACCTCTGGCTCAGAGCGTGACCCTGGGGTCCTGGGATCGAGTCCCATGTCGGGCTCCCTGCAGGGAGCCTGCTTCTCCCTCTGCCTGTGTCTCTGCCTCTCTCTCTGTGTCTCCATGAATAAATAAATAAATAAATAAATCTTAAAAAAAAAATAAATTGTATTCTTTAAAAAAAATAAAGGATCTTAAATTTCTAAAAAAAAATTAAAAAAAAAACACCAATACACTACTGTCTAGTTCATGATACTTCCAAATATTTGAATACTGATATCCCTCCAAACACGAGCAAGTAAGCCTGCAGAACAATAAATGCCTGTCTTGAGAGCTCACCTACTTCTCTGCCTAATGGCGGGATTATATCTAAACCCCTGTATTAGTTGCCTAGGGCTGCTGTAGTGTGGCTTCAAACAACAGAACTTATTTTCACACAGTTCTGGAGGCTAGAAGTTCAGGACCAAGGTGTCGGTGGGCCCTGGTCTCTGAGGGCTCTCGGGGGATCCTAGCTTGCGGCGCTATGGGCAGCTATATCACCCCAACCTCTGCCTCCATCACCCGTCCCAGGGCCTTGTCCCTAGGCCTCTTCTCTTCTTTTTATGAGGACCAGTTGTAGCAATCTGCCTCGGCTGCTCTAACAAAATACGATAAACTGGGGGGCTTGCACAACAGACATTCTTCCTCACGGTTCTGGCTCTGAAGGCTAGACGTCTGAGTGCAAGGTGTTGGCCTACTTGGAAGGACGTGAATTTGCAGGGACACTTTCAACCTAGTGCATCCCCCTAAACAAATGATAATCTCTTCTCTGTTTAAATGGAGTCAAATAAAACAAAAATGTCTTTACGGGATGTTCCAGAAAAGAAAAGCTCAGTGAGTCCCCTACGAATCCATTCGGTTCAGTCATCCAACCCACCCATTCTCAAAGTATGATCTCAGGACCACTTGCCCCAATTCAACTTTGGGAGGGGCTGGTGAAAAATGTAGATTCTCGGGCTCCACCCCAGATCCACCAAGTCAGAACTGCTAAGTGTAGAGGCCAGGAACTTGCATTTTAAACAAGCTCCCAGGGGGTTCTGTGCACACTAAAATTTGAGAACTACTGATCTGTAGTGTCAGAAAAGTCTGCTTTACATTCCCCATGGTGCTTCTTAAAAATCATTCCTTTTTCCCCCCCATTCTTTTCAGGTGAAATTGAGAACAGCTGGTCAACAATTTTTTTTTTTTAAATATTTGAACACCATTCTAAAAGTACACCTCATTCCTTTTCTCCCACATGAAACCACATCATATAAACTCAAATAATATTCCTTAGGATGTGTTTTCTACTCATTAAATCATGTACACACTCTGGTCAAATCCTTGTCATCTCCAGAATCACAGACCATGCCTTTAGGCCATGGAAGGAGATATCACTGTTTCATATTTCAGATTAGAAAAATCTGAAGGCTGGAGAAGTCACACTGAAGCCATTCTCACTGAAGTTATTTCTAGCTATGGAGAAAGGGTACATACTTAAGTATTAATAGCCCACGAGGTAGAGACTGCTTCTAATTCCTCCTTCCTTCCTGTCGGCCCCTTGTGTCAAATTTTATGAGCGAGGAAACAAACCTGCCAGCTTCAGGGCCGTCTGTGTTCTGAGCCCTGTGGTGGGGCATCAGGAGGACAGGCAAGTGATGGGACTGGGAAAGGGGGTCACCAGGGTCTCGAGACCAAGGCAACTCTGCATCTGAACTGGAGCTCTTGCACATCTTTAGAACCAGTCGTTTCTTTTTGAGCAGCATGAAAAGAACACTTGGAGAAGACCTTGGACAACCCTGCGATCCCGCTAGAGCGGAAGGTTTGAGCATCCTAGTGGTGAGACCTCCTACTTCTCAGCCTTGACTTTTGCTCTCGCTTCAAATAGACCTCCGTGCTGATTATTCGCATATGCGTTCACCAAACATGCATCAACATCCTCTGAGTACTCACAGTCTAGACATGTAAGACCAGAGTTACAACATATACTCTGAATAAGGGAGTTTCCAAATAAGAAAGAAATTCGACGAGTTAAGGGGAAGGAAGAAAATAGGAGGTGCTTTTCAGACCTAAAACCGCTTTTACCAGTGAGAAGAAATGATTCAAGTGAGTCCCTTCTGTGTGTTGGGGGCCGGGGGGATGGTCGCATCACTTAAGCTAGTGCCATTCACATATTTCCCATCCTATGGAAAATTTTGACCTTTCTTTAGTCTAGCTAGAAAAGCTAACAGTTTTAATGGCTTCTTCAAGCCAGAAAGCATTTATTAAGCACTCATCACGAGAAAAACGTTTTTCAAGTTAGGAATTGCTTTCAAAGATAGAGGACATGATCAGCTCTTAAAGATTTTTATAATTTAGGAAAGAAGGTAATTGTATTGTTAGAGAATGCTACAGAAATTCAAGTTATCATAAGGGAAAGATGCCATATAAGTGGTATTTGTGGGGATCCCTGGGCGGCTCAGCAGTCTAGCGCCTGCCTTCAGCCCAGGGTGTGATCCTGGAGACCTGGGATTGAGTCCCATGTCGGGCTCCCTGCATGGAGCCTCCTTCTCCCTCTGCCTGTGTCTCTGCCTCTCAGTCTCTCTCTCTGTGTCTCTCATGAATAAATAAATAAAATCTTTAAAAAAATGGTATTTGTTAGCTTGACATGAAAAATTTGCTCTATCATTTTGGGGAAAAAAAGGTTAACTTCTCATACTAACAGAGCATGATTAAAGGTAAATATCTTAAACATTATCCAGAAAAGTAACATGCTTCTAATACAAGTATTGATTTCATCTTCCTATCACTGAAGTCATACTACATCATAAAGTGTGATAAGGAAGATAGTCTAGAACTGAGACCTTCTTGTGTATATTTTTTATTGGAGTTCGATTTGCCAACAGATAGCATAACACCCAGCGCTCATCCCATCAAGTTAAACTGAGTCTTGAAGGACATGGAGGATGGTGTTGGCAAGAAGAGGAAAACCTTAGTAGGCAGGGCGAACTACGCCAGCAAATGCACAGCAAGAAGGATAAGGTATGAAGAAGACGCTGAGGAATCTGAAAACACTGCCTAAAGAGATCGCTGGGCAGAACTGCAGCTGCAAATAAAAGGGCGGACAAGGAGTGATGTTCTTTGAAGATCAGCCTAAATATTAAGTTGACCATATGAAGCTTCCACTTTGTGTAGCTCAGTACTGTCCATTGTTTAGAATTTCATCAGGTTCAGTGGAACCACGGAGTTTTCGAAATGATGAAGTGAAGATCTTTAGGGAAGATTTATCTAGTGGTGGACAGGCAGGCACTTGGGCTGAATTTGGGACTGGAAGACCATTAGGATCTACTCTAGTGACCTGAGCATGAGGTGGTTGGAACCCAGACTCGGTTTGGCTATAAAGGTGGAAAGGAAGAGTCAAATTTCAGAGGAAGCGGGTATCGTGGGACAATTAACAGTCTCTGCCATAGTGGCAGCCTAGTGGGAAAGTCTTCTGTAAAGTGAATAGTTGCTTTGAAAATAACAATTAAGGGAAAAATCCAGATTTTCAAAGATCAGGTTGCCTGGAACTGTCTTATATCTATGAAGGGAAAGGGATGAAGAAAATACCACTTCCCAGTTTCCCCAAACTGTGCCCCAGTCCCAGGGATTTGGAATCAATCCATGAGTCAAGAAGGCATCGAAGAGTTGTGTGGGCAGACTGGTTGTGGAATCTCAGCACTGGAAGACAGCTTACAAGAGTACTGTGTTATCTTATTAAACGCGAAAAATCCAGAGATTTTCCAGAAGGAGATTTCTCCTAGAAATGACTGTGTTAGTGGCTCTTCGTTTCCATCTGTGTCTCCAAACCCAAGACATTTCCAGAGTTGCATCTTCTCCTGGAAGTATCACACTTTGATCCCGAGAGTACCCTGCTCCTCCAGCCCGGGCACAAGTAAACCCCGTTTCCTCAGTGTCCCTTCATGCAGCTAAGACAGGCTGGCATTCCAAAAAAGATTTAGCTGAATATGATGGAAGAACCAAAAGGAAATATAGGCAACATAATAATGGTCAGGTTTTCAACGTGTGGAGAGAACCCTTAGTCAACACTGACCACGGAGGAAGGACGAGCACTCCATCCAACACCCCCGCCCGGTGCTCTGTCCCTCTTCGCCAGGGCATAGCTCAGGGCACAGCTGGTCTCCTAACCTCCAGGAGCCTGGCCCTTTCCTGTGAAAGTGGGATTTCCAAAGACCAACCAGCAGACACTAGTCTCCTAAGCCAGGCCCTGTGGGAGCCACAAACACTCACTATTGGCACAGCCTAGAGTCTACTCTCTGTTATTCCCTTGCCCGACGTAGTACTTGGCATGTGTCGGGGTTCAATGTGATGTCTCCTGGGAAAAAAATTCCAAACTTCCCCATAAACAAATGATCAGAGCAACTCCATCTTCCCTCTTAATTCCAGCCTCACATCTGAGGGCCACACTTCCCTCCTGTTGTTGGGATTGTGAAGATGGGCCTCATGACTTTGGTTGGCTGCTTCACCCACTCCTGCAGCACTTTGGGCCTTTGTCTCAGGCAAAGTCCCGTCAGCGTAACCTGGACAACCTGCCTCGCAGCTCCACAGCTGCATGTCCACGGAGCATGAGTCCTCCCCACTCCGAGACGGGGGCTGCCTCAGACTTGACCTGAGATCAGCAGACGCCCGATGCATTTTGAAAGAGTGAAGCCGAGGCCCAGAGAGAATCAGCAGCAGCTTTCCCGGGATGTCGTGGCCATCCAGTGGCAGGGACGCACCTGGCCTACACCTCTGTGTGGCTTCTCCTCACCATTTCCCTTTGCTTTGCTCCTCTGCATGTTTTTACCAGAATGGCAACCTCCGCGAAGCTGTGGGAGGCGGCTTCCGCGCTGGACCCACAGGCGTCCCCACTCTCCTTCTCCGGCCTGCAGTGTCCCGTGGGCTTCTTGCTAGTTCCCAGACGCTGCGCCACTCCTCTGTGTTCACCCAGAGCCCTCGCAGTTGAAGACGTAAACACAGATTCGGCCCAGGCCTCAGCTCACCTGCGGAGGCCTCTGGACCCTGACACCAGGTACTTGTTTTCTGCTGGGTCCCAGAGAGCATTGTAAAAACCAGAAAGCACCTCTTAAACGTAATGCTGCCTTATGTGTGTGTACATTTGTATTTTGCTGTTTTTCTGCTTAATGTGTGTCTCCCCACCCCCACTGGCCCACCTCCACCTTCCCGAAGAAATACAGGCAGGCCCTCGGCATGCCTAATCCCGGGGCTTCAAACACAGGACCCGGAAAAGCCAGTAACACTGTGCCTTGGGGTTACCTTTCCTGAGCACGGGCCATGCTACATTGAAATTAGGGCTCCCCTCAAGAGAACCAACATCGTTTCAGAAAAACACTCTTTAATACGTATTTCATCTGACTCTAAAACTAACATATGCTTCTTGGACCGAAATTAGGGGAGGACAGTGTATGAGAAAAGGCAGAGAAACACAAAGAAGCTTTTAAAATATAATCCCACCACCACTGTTAATGTTTTAGGGTATTTCTTTTCTATGTTTTTTTTTTTTAAGATTTTATTTATTTATTCATGAGAGACCCAGACAGGTAGAGACCCAGGCAGAGGGAGAAGCAGGCTCCATGCAGGGAGCTCAACGTGGGACTCGATCCTGGGACCCCGGGGTCACAACCTGAACCAAAGGCAGATGCTCAAGCAGTGAGCTACCCAGGTGCCCTCTTTTCTATGTTTTTATTTTTTATTTTTTTTTAAGATTTTATTTATTTATTCATGACAGACACAAGGAGAGAGAGAGAGAGAGGCAGAGACCCAGGCAGAGGGAGAAGCAGGCTCCATGCAGGGAGCTCGACGTGGGACTTGATCCCGAGGGGTCACGCCCTGAGCCAAAGGCAGATGCTCAACTACTGAGCCACCCAGGAGCCCTCTTTTCTATGTTTTTAAACACACACACACACACACACACACAACTATCCTATAGTTCCTGGCAAAGTGATGGTTAAAAAAAGAATCAAAGTCTCGGGTCACGAGAACAAACAGAAAAAGAGACCTGTGACCCCAGGAAGTACAGGCACAGGTATGAAGGCAGGAAATGAGAAAGCTTCATCTTTAACCTGGGAAAAGGAGAGGGCACGTGGGTTCACGTGATCGTCGGGACGACCCTCTTCCATGGCAGAAACCACGAGAATGGATTCCCTGGTCAGGATGAGACATCGGTGCCGCCGCGGCTCCCACTACAGTCCACGGCTCTGCTCCTTAAACAGTGGAGCATCCGTGTCCCAGGCTTACGCGCTTGTCCGAGGCCGGGTCACCGTCACCGCAGCATCACCGCAGTTGCAGGGGACGCTGTGGGCCCCAGAAGAGCGCTAACCTTTCATCCGTGTCACTGGGCTTAACCTGTCCACTTGGTCGTGCAAGCAGCCTCTTGGAGCTCAGGGTCCGTAAAAGGTGTGGCTGGTCCTGGATGTCCCCAGGCGAGGACGGTAAGGAACGCAGGGCCTGGAAGCTCCCCGCAGGTGAAGCAGGGGCGGCTCGGAGCGCCTCCGGGTCCCGGGCGCCCTCTCCTCGGATCCTTGGCGTGGGCGGGGGGTGGGGGGGGGGGGGCGTCCCTGTGCCTCCGGGTTGACTCGGATCCACTGTTCGTGTGTTTGGTCCTGTAATGATACGGTCCACAGGCCTTGAGGCACACGGGGCGGGGGAGGAATTCCTGGAGGGGGAGGCCACCCATGTGATCTATACCGACCACGTCGAGTATAGGTGCCGACAAGGAAAAAGAAGAGAGGATCCCCAGAAATCAGGCCACCAGCCGCCCTGCAAGTAACACAGAGGCTCCTGCGGGGCCTCAAGTAAACCCCACAGTTCCAGAGCCGGAAGGAGCCCGAGGTGTCCTCCGCAGCCAGGGCAGAGGGTCCCCAGCGCGACCTGCTGCACTCTCGGGCGGTCTCGGAGCTCGAGCCTGTCTGGGCCTCTTGGGGTTTTTTCTTTTCTTTTCCTTTCAAGCTCAGCAGCTTCTATTGCCTTAGCAGGTTTCTCAAGGCAATGCCGGGTGGGGGTCAAGGTGGGGTGGGGTGAGGTGGGGGTGCCACGACTTCCCTTTTCCCCAGCACATTTATTTATGGCTTAGTTTCTTTTTTTTTTTTTTATGGCTTAGTTTCAATGCGGTTCCCTGCCGCGGGCGCACCACCTGTGCCTGTGCTAGTTCGTCTCCGCAGGGCCAGGCTGAAACCCCTAAACTGTGCTGCCAGCCGATTCCTGATTGTTTTTCTGGAAGCTTCGCAGCTCTGAAAGCTTTTCTTTACCTCAGGAACGTGCCCCTCCATCCAAGAAACACACTGCTGGAAAGAAAGGACAGAAGGAACGGACGGAGTCAGCACGTCACCCCCTGGGCTGGCAGGTGGTGGCCCGCTGGGGGGTGACCGGGCCCAGCCTTCCCAAGGCGGCCCTACCACATGAATGCCACCGTCACAGGTGCCACTTAGGAGCCTCACACGATTCGCTGACGCCAGGATGGCGACAGGCAGGGCCCGGGGGACCGCTGGCGAGCGGGCTGGAAGCTGCCACGGGCCCGCCGACACCCCAGAGGAAGGACATGCCCGAGCCACCTCCACACGCTGACACCACACCCCAGACGCCAGCGCGACCCACGGTGCAGTGGGGGACTCAGGGGCCTGAGCCCGCTCTGAGCGAGGCTCAAGGCGACCGTGGGTGGCCGATCGCAGGCAGTGGTGGTCCCCGAGGGGGACCTGGATGTTGCCCGGCACACGACATGGCAGGAATGTGAAGGGCCAGCGTGTCCTCCCGGCAGCCCCAGGCGGCGACGCTGTGCCCAGGAAAAGCCCAGGCGCCCCCGTAAGCACCGTGAACAACGGGCCAGGGCAGGAGCCCTGCGACAGGAGCCGGGCCCTCAGCCGCCCCCCGCGCCTGGACTGCAGGGACCTGGAGCCCTGGGCAGGCGCTCCAACCTCACGCTGGCACCCGGGCCCGCCTGCGCCTCCCGGGGTCCCCTAAGGGGAAGAGCACCTGGAAGGGCCACCCACCTTGCTCGCCCAATGTGAACGCAGGCCGGGGAGGGAGGCGCGGGCCTCACCCGCCCCAACACAGCCGGGCACCCCGGGAAGCGGGGGCTGCTCACCACCAGGAGACGGGGCCACGGGTGTGCCTTTCCCCAGCACCGGGGGCCTGTGCGACATCAGCAGCTCCCGGCCTGCGGACGCCTAGGAACCTGGGCCTGGACGTCGGTGCCTGCCCCCCACCCCGGGTGCCCGGTGCTGCTAAGAATGTGGACCGACAGCAGCGGAGCTGGAGCCCCAGGGGAGCCGCGGCCTGTGCTGCGGGGTGGGTGCAGGCCCTGGGAGGTCCCAGGCCACCTGTGTCCCCCTCCCAGACCCCCCGAACCACCCCCACCAAGGCTGGCCGCAGGGACACGGGCAGGCACGGGGCTCACAGAGGGCTGCAGGGTGGTGTGGGCCCCGGGAGGGCCAGGCCGCCTGTGTCCCCCCCCCTCAGACCCCCCGAGCCACCCCCACCAAGGCTGGCCGCAGGGACCCGGGCAGGCGCGGGGCTCACCGAGGGCTGCAGGGCGGGGTGCGGGCTCCAGAAGGGCCAGGCGGCCTGAGCTCCCCCCCAGAGGCACCCCCCCCAGAGGCACCCCCCCCAGAGGCACCCCCCCCAGAGCCCCCCTCAGAGCCCCCCCCCAGGCTGGCTGCAGGGCCCGATGGAGCCGCCCGTCCCGGAGCCCCTTCTCCGCCCTCGCACCGGTGGGGAGCGGGGGAGCGGGGGTTAGCCATTTAGAACATTTTTAACTAATCAAAATATTTGCTGATGAGTATTTATTTTTACAAGAACTCGGTTTGGCTGGAGACTTCCCGAGCAGCAGTCCGGGCTGCCGGCAGAGGTTCCTGACGCAACCCGGGCGGGCGGGCCTACTGCCCGGATGGGGATGGCTCGGGGAGACTCTCTGCCCTGGGGAAGAAGCTTCCCGAGGCCCATTTTGTGCAGATGGCTCTAGAACACAACCTAACATCTCCCGCTGCCCCCCAAGTCGGCAGGCTCAGGCTCCGGCACCACGTCTGGGCTGAAGGAGAAGAAGGACACAGGGACACACGCCCTCTCCCTGCCAAGCAACAGAAGGGGAGGTGGAGGCAAGTGTCCCAATCTTGAGAAAGCAGAGCCAAGGCTCAGAGGTTCCAGGGTAAACACAAACAAAACTGGATTAACACAACGTCTACCTGAATAGCCTCTGTAAAGGGCTAACAGCCTGTCCTGCCTTGTTTCTTCCTCCCAGCGGAGCAAGACTCACGTTTAGCTTTCCTTGAAGTAGAGATGCTGAGTGTAGTCAATATTGATTAAACCACCTACTTCATTCCGGTCATTGCGGAGCCCCGGGCCACCATCTAGGAAAAGTCTGGAAAGGTTAAGTCGAATCAAGTTTGAAAATGGAGAAATGAGGGCTCATGGTAAACCGCCTTGGACGGCAAAGATACCCGCAAAAGTACCAGGCTCTAATTTTTAAAATGCTGTTGACGGAGAACTGGTTTGAAATCCCCTCATTCATAGCAATAATAAAGAAATTGGACTTAAGTAATTAAGAAAATAGGCTCTCTGGCCTGAACTCCTAATGCTTAACCCGAACAAGCTAACAATCCACTTGACAGCACTTCCTAGAAAAGACTCCTCAGGGCGGCCCGGGTGGCTCAGCGGTTTGGTGCTGTCTTCGGCCCAGGGCGTGACCCCGGGGTCCTGGGATTGGGTCCCGCGTCGGGCTCCCTGCATGGAGCCTGCTTCTCCCTCTGCCTGGGTCTCTGCCTCTCTCTCTGTGTTTCTCATGAATAAATAAATAAAATCTTAAAAAAAAAAAAAAAAAGAAAGACTCCTCAGCAGCTGGGGGGCAGGGGGCAGGAGGGCACGTAGAGCATCACTGCCAACAAGTGCCTACAGAAAGTGTAAAGTGAGCAGGTTTACATGAAGCTGCATCAGAGAAGCAGAAGGCAAATTTGTCCACCCTGAAAAAGACAACTTCCCAGTACAGGAGGGTGGAGGGCAGGCCGGAATGTACAGATGGAAGAAAAACACCTTCGGACGCCTAGAGAGCCCGTGCCAAGGACCACCTGACCGTGCAATCAGGTAGCTTTCAAGAGCAAACATAATCTGAGGATAATGAAAGCAAAACAAACGGGTAGAAACCATCGACCCTCTTCTCCCTTTATTCTCTATTAGAGCTGTTTGTCGTTTGGGGAGCCACAGCTGGAGAGATGTGGAGAATCACCACAGCCTCCCTTCTCTCCTGTACCTCGCTGGCTTGGTTTACGCTGGTTATTAAGTGTCCTGATCTTAATGACTTAATGATAGTTGCCACCTGCCACTAAGCCGGGCCAAATACTCCCCAAATCAAAGTTAAATTGTCTGTGTCTCCAAGAAGTGCGAAAAGAGCTTGTGGCTCCTTTTGATCAAAGAAATCCACGGCCCTGAATCTTAAACAGAAAAGGAAAGTCGACAGCACTAGTGAAAACTGCCTCTACTTTATACTATTTTGAAACTGGCTGGCAGAGATGAAGGGACTAAGGAAAGTAAGTCTTAGAGAGCCAAAAAAAAAAAAAAAGAAAAGAAAAGAAATCATGGCTGAAGCACTTCAGCTGAAATTCTTCAGAATCAAAGAGAATGAGTTTCAATATTCCCAACTCCAATTTCCGTTATTCAGTGACCCCAGCCAAAAGATGACACGTAGCTCCTGCCAGTCAAGAAAAAAAGACCTCAAAAAAAAAAAAAGAAAAAAGAAAAAAGACCTCAATTCAGTGCCCGGGCGTCCAGGAAACCCGGGAGACTGCCTGTCTGGGAGGTGGCGTGCTCCTAGATGCGAGCCGGGGCTCCCACTGCCCCCTCTCGCCCCTGGACGCCGTCCGGGTCAGCTCGGGCAGCATCAGCCATCGGGCCGACGCAGGGCCCAAACCACAGACCTCCTCCTCACTGTTCTCCAGGCTGGGAGGCCCAAGACCGAGGCGCCAGCACATTCATTTCTTGGTGAAAGCCCCTTCCGAGCTCACGGACTTCTCCCTGGGTCTTCACCGGCCTGGAGATTGAGTTCTAGTCTCTTCCTCTTCTTATAAGGACGCTAAACCATCACAGGGGCCCCCTCCTCCCGACCTCATCTAAACCTAATTATCTCCCAACCTCCCCCCAAAATACCATTAGGGTTACAGCTCTGACATATGAATTTGAGGGGATGCAGCCATTTAGTGCACAACAGGGAGGCACCACTTAGGGCAATGCGGCTGTAGAACCGATGGGATGGGACACTGGGTGGCAAATGCCACCCTACCTCCTAGGCACAGACCAAGGTCCCTACAAAGGACCCACCTCCCTCTTTGAGGCTTTTGCTGTCTCCCTTCTTTGAAACCCTTCATTCCTCTATTAAAACACTTCCCCAAGCACTTACTTTTGCCACCCTCGTTAATTTCCTAGCATAAGCTCCTCTGGATTAGTTTGTTTGGGTTTTGTTTTTCTTTTTAAGGGGAGGGGGACTAGTTACATTGTATGTGACGAACTGGAATGTCACAGCAATAATAGTAGCGATATGATGATGGCCGCAGTTAACGCTGACTTTGCCAGGGCTTTGCATGCATCATATCATATAATTTCCACAATAAACCTATGAGGTGGGTGTGATTAGTGCCCTCTTACAAATGAGAAAACTGAGGCTCAGAGAGGTTTGCAGCTTATTCACCAGGTTAGTAAGTGGCAGAGCTGGGTGTCAAGCCACTGGCCTCCAGAGCCTGAGCTCTAAACCAGTGCACTATCACACGAACTCCTTCTTCTTTTTTTTTTTTAAGATTTTTTATTTATTTATTTATTAGAGACATTGAGAGAGAGAGAGAGAGAGAGAGAGAGGCAGAGAGAGAAGCAGGCTCCATGCAGGGAGCCCGACGCGGGACTCAATCCCAGGACTCCCGGGTCACACCCCGGGCCAAAGGCTGACGCTCAACCGCTGAACCACCCAGGGATCCCCACATGAACTCCTCCTTAAGCACACAGTGCCCCCCCTCCACAGAATGTTTGTAGAAGATAATAATATTTCATTTCAATTCCCCTGAGATTAAAAAAAAGAAGTCTAAAATGTGGGGGTATTGACCTTTTCCTTACTGGGTAAACACACACACGCACAAGCAAAGCTATATTCCAGTCTCTACAACGTATTAATGCTTATCCCCCCCCTTTTTTCAACTAAGGTATATTTCCATCACATATGACTAGATTCCATTGTGCACCTTCCCTGAGCCTGCGTCACTCTGTTTGCTGCAATGATGATTGATAGCTTTAATTTTTAAATGTATTAAACACCAGACTGGTGGGAAAATTTACTTATCCCATTTGTCATTCTAAAAAAAGTTTAGACTGATGAAATACAAAAAAAGAATTAGGCTTACATGGAACTGAGTTTCCCAAGGCCCCCAGTAGGTAGGTGGAATGGGGCAGGAAATGAACCCAAGGCTTCCTGAAGAGCTCCAAGGGAAGAGAGTGCAGAGACCCAGTGAAAATGCCCAGTGGGTCTGGGAATGACCTCTTCCTATATCAATCCTTGGAGTAAGGGTTGGATATCCATCAATCAGAGAAAAAGGAACGGGGGCAAGGTCTTGATTAGCTCACGGGTCTTGTATCTATAAAATGGAACTGGTAATACTGGTGCTTCTCTTCTAAATAAATATGCTGTCACACTGAGGGGCAAATCTGGTCAAGTAACCTGGGTGCCTCCAAGGAAAGCACTATGGAAAAATCCTTTTCTAAAATGATGTTGTCTCATTGCACCACCAGAAAGTATTTTTTCCCCAAATAATGTGATCGGTGAACTGAAGAGCTTTCGAATCAGGACAGATCCGTGTCATTTAGGTAAACCATTTGTCTGGGGTTCCACATGGAAGAGAGGATCAAGCCCCCAGAATCCTTCAAGCACCACGTGCCCTTCTATGGGCCAAACCTGCCTGGAAAGGAGAAAAGAATGACGTTGCCCACTGAATCCCCTCAGGCTCCCCATTCCAAGAGCGTCCCATTAAATGAGTCCAAGCAGTTGCTTCTGAAATCATAAATTCCAAAAGACAATGAAAGTTGCAATCACAAGGGGTAACAGAAGCCAAACACATTAGGAACATGTTCCTTGAGCAAATAGCATAATTCCGGACACGCGGGAACACATGGTTTGCCTCAAACATGTTTCATTTTGTCATCGCACTGAGTGCACAGTATTTCTCTTTGGGTGCAAGAGTGATTGATTTCGTTGGGAGAATTGTTTGTAAGAACATGAAAGTTGCCAAAGCAAACACATTGGGGGGAAGTGTGGAGAAGGGGAGTAAGAGTATTTGGAGTAGATCTGGGTTTGGGAAGTTCATGCAGAGGTGAGACATTGAGATGTAGAACAAATAAAAACCTTCTGCACACTTCATCTACATAAATTATGTTCAGAAATTCACTGTGCGTAGACATTAGCTGTGCAGCTACAGCGCTCCCCAGGGTGCCTCCAGAATGCGGGCACAGAGCCAATCTTTAAGTGAATGATTTGTAACTTTTCCTCCACATAAATTAATCTATTAATATTTAAATCATCCCGATTTTAATCCACAAAAGTCATGTAGTCATTGTAAAAAAAAAAAAAAAAAAAAAAAAAAAAGACACAATCTCCCTAGAATCTATTTGTCTTTTAGGATAGAATTCTGTGACGAGATGGTCTCCAGATAGGACCGCATTAAGAATATGTCCTTTGGTCTGGTTTTCCTCCATAGAAAGAAACTAAAACATAAAAATCTAACTTAAATAATGTGCAGCAGCATCTCCAACCAGAGGGTGTTGAGACGTTCCTTTTGGTCACGTACTTCACATGTGAGCGCTACGTTAGACACGAGAACTCTTTTCAGCCCGTATCTGCCTCTAGGTATTTGCTTCAAAGAAGCGTAAACGTGTTACACTCGTGCTACTTCGCTGCCAGAGTGTGCACGGACGTTCCGAACGAGCAGATGGGGTTGTTTGGTTTGGGTTGGGTTGACCGCGTTGGCATTTCCTTCTCATACAGCTGGTGGAGCGCGGAGAGAGGACTCTGGGGCACCAGCCACCAGCCACGGGACTACGCATTCTCCCTTCAAGATGATGCTCGAAATGCAAAAGGAATAATTTTAAACATCGGAGTAGAGACCTTGGGGTGACTTTGTGCATAACCGCCAGAGCTCCGAGTGCAGGAAGGCTGTGCCACCCGTGCCAGGGCGCGGCCTCTGCCCCTCTGGTCTTTCGGCCCAGCCAGTAGCTCCTGAAGGCCAGGAGGTCACCGGGATTCACCGGCTATTCCTACATAGCAAACCGCCCCCAAACCTAGTGGTCTAAGACAGCGACATTCCTTATCTTGCACTTTCTTTGGGTGAGGCCTCCAAGGACAGCTCAGCTGGATCCTCCAGCTCCAGTCCCCGTCCCCCCCCCCCCCCCCGCCACCGCAGCACCCCTCGGGGTCCCTGGGGAGGAACCGTTCCCTGGCTCGTCCACGTGGTTGTTGGCAGGACTCTGTTCCTTGCGACTGGGGACCTGAGGCCTCGGTCCCTCGAGGACCCTCCCCAGGGGCGCCTCAGGGCACCTCTGCTAACCGGCTCCCAGGAGCTAGCACCAACGGGAGAGAAAGTGCCAGCAAGACGGAGCCGCGGTGTGTCCTATCTTGAGCGTGGAAGTGACATGCCATCACTTTTTTGACAGAAGCACGTCCTGTGGGGCTTACCTGGTTGCGAGCTCGGTCAGAAGCCACCTACGTGTCCCGACCGTTATCAGGGACCAACGCGCTGGTCCTCGGCCCGCTTCCTACTCCTGACGGTGGTTCTCGGGGTGTGATTCCTGAGCCCGCAGCCACCAGGGAATTGGTTAAAATTACAAATTCTTAGGCCTCATTCAGACCTACTGAATCAAATACTCTAGTTGATCCTGAGAAGCACTGCCTTTAGAATGAAGGAAGCAAAAATAAAAATAAAATAATGAAATTAAATGAAGGAGGCAGAGCTGATTTGGATCTCGCAATTTCTCTCTTGCAAGACCTAGATTTCAATGATGCAAAGGTCTGCCCACATCGTCAGCATACGCACGGCTGCTGCTGATGTTGTGATGGTGGTGATTTGCGACACACACCGGGAGACACGTCACACATGTACCTCGTCAGGCATCTCCAAAAGAGGCTGATTTTGGTTTTCCTGTGTCTTGGGTTTAAATTTTTCAATGTAGTGGATCTCGTGTTCCTAACCTCATAGCTAGTACTTTGTAGGTTTGGAACCAAAGGGAAATAGTTTACTTGAATGAAGTTCCAAAACAGCTAATCCGCAATAAAAAAAAAAAAAAAAAAGTCATTCAGCTGTTTAAATTCCAGCTTGTTGGGGTGCCTGGATGGCTCGGTGGTTGAGCGTCTGCCTTTGGCTGAAGGTGTGATCCTGGAGACCCAGGATCGAGTCCCGCATCGGGCTCCCTGCATGGAGCCTGCTTCTCCCTCTGCCTGTGTCTCTGCCTCTCTCTCTCTCTGGGTCTCTCATGAATAAATAAATAAAATATTTTAAAAAATAAATGCCAGATTCTTCAAACATCTAGATTCTTCTTAATCTCTGTACCTGCTCTCAAAAGGAAAAAAGTTTCTATTAGCCACAGGTGTACTCCTAAAGCGTGAGGAGGCTCATGAGGCTAATTCTGTATTCTGGGTCCTTCTAGTGTAATTGTGAACTCCGAGGTGAATTGGCATCATGGAATACTGTGGTAAAATCTCCACTATTCCCCAGCTGTGTCCCTTGGGTTTCTTTAACATCCCTCTCAAAATCATCATCTTTGGGAGGTCTCCATGGACTCCAGAAAGAATATAGACTGTGGGGTTGGAAGGTGTGGGTTCAAATCTGAGCTCTGCTACTTAGTCCCCGGGTAGCCTCAAGTAAATTACTTAACATCTCTGAGCCTTTATTTCCTAATGTAGGAGGCCAAACACCTACCTCATTGGTTTAATGTGTAAATTAAAATTGATTTGATGCAAAGAACACAGGTGTGACAAATGTTACTCTACCCTTACTTTCCTTTGCATTCCCCTTAGTGTTTAGCATACCAGTTTATACATCTCAGGTTTTCCATAAATGTCAGAGAATCCTGGGGCACCTGCGTGGCTCTCTTTGTTAAATATCTGACTCTTGGTTTCTGGTCAGGTTGTGACCTTACGGGTTGTGAGTTCGAGCCCCAGGTCAGGCTCTGTGCTCTGCGGGTAGCCTCCTTGAAGATTCTCTTCCTCTGCTCCTCCTCCAACTCTCTTTCTCTCTCTCTCTCTCTCTCACACACACACACACACAAATAAGTCTTTTTTTTTTTTCAGATTTTATTTATTTATTCATGAGAGACACAGAGAGAGAGAGAGGCAGAGACAGGCAGGGGAGAAGCAGGCTCCATGCAGGGAGCCCGATGCGGGACTCCATCCCAGGTCTCCAGGATCACACCCTGTGCTGAAGGCAGACGCTCAACCGTTGAGCCACCGGGGCTGCCCAATAACTAAGTCTTAAAAAAAAAAAAAAAGCCGTTAGCGAACCCAGACCTATGCCCTCAGACAGGCTGGGTATTTTCAGGAAGTAGAAGAGCATACAACCTAGCCAACAAATGTACAAGTCCACTGTTAGCGCACAGAGTGAGTAGATTCTTAATATCATAGGAGGCAGATTCTCCAAAAGAATCATTCTGATTATTTATATAATGTACTAAATGTATTAATATGAGTAGTTCATCCAACAACCTTATGTGATTGTGTTGGTGGCAGTGTCCTGTTCCCTATAGGACAAAAATGATGTATCTGATGATACCTCCAGATGGTGACACCCAAGACCTCCACTGCCCTCTTGGCATATGGATAGCGAACATGGGAAACGAGTCCCACTATTGTAAGTTGACACCTCTTTCCCAGGTCTCTATGGATACAGCCAACAGAGTTTACCCATACTACATATGTACTTAAATTTTGAAGAGTATTGTCCTACTTTGGCAATTCTGTGGCCGTCGGCTGAAGAAAGGGCCAAAATGACAGCTCTTCCAATCCTCCCGTTGACTTACTGTAAGTTAGCTATATCAGTAAAAAACACACATGACGGCGACCAACACAAAAGAAAGTACAGTACGCCAAATCTTCTAGTCCAGTTTTATAATGGTCTCTGAGTCAAAAAAGATCTTGTGGAACCAATTCTCTGCCTTACAGTTATAGAGAACTCCAAAGAACTATAGTGTCTAAAGACACGTATGAATAGATTTCACTTACTAATTTGTAAATGTATGGGTGTAACTTTTGCTTGCTTAATTAAAAAAAATCAACTTGGGGCGCCTGGGTGGCTCAGTCTGTTAAACATCTACCTTCAGGTCAGGTCAGGTCATGATCCCAGGGTCCTGGGATTGAGCCCAACATCGGGCTCTCTGCTCAACAGGGACTCTGCTCCTCCCTTTCCTGCTGTGATCTCTCTCACTCTTGCTCTCTCGCAAATAAATAAAGAAAAATCAAAAATCGACTTTTGGCAGGCAAATAAATGAAAGTTGGAAGAAAAGTATAGTCAATTTGGATGGAAAAGGCCTTTCAAAAGTCACGTACCAGAAATTAAAATAAGAGGTCTTCCCTCTCATCAGGTAAGTGGAGATTATAGATATGTCTACACTTGTCTATGACTTTTGGTCAGAGCAATCAACAGTCATCCAGCACAGAAGTACAAATGTCAAACATCTGGGGGCACGGGGCACTGTAACTCTACCACTCTAGTTGAACAGTGCGGATCCACTAGGCTAAATTTTATGGTTAGAGCAGTTTCTTACCTTTACTGTTTTGCCTCATAGACAAAGTCAATCAACTCCAAATTATTTTACCCAGATTATTCACCAAGTACAATTGTCAACGTATTCACTAGTCAAAAAATATTTATGATAATTATGTACAAGGCATTATGGGACAGCAAAGAATCACAAGGCATGGCCATACTTTAAAGCAACTTAAAACATAGTGGACATTTCACAAAAGCTTCTGTAGAATTAGAGAAAGAGGCAGAGACACAGGCAGAAGGAGAAGCAGGCTCCCTGCAGGGAGCCCGATGTGGTACTGGATCCCGGGACCCCAGGATCACGACCTGAGCTGAAGGCAGGTGCTCAACCGCTGAGCCAACTGGGAGCCCCAATAAAGAACTACTTCTTGAGCAGCAGTGTGATATGACTGAGAGGTTTGGGGGAAGGGCATCTGCAGTCTATATTGGACAACGGGGATACTGGCGATAAGGAGACCAGAGGGGGAAAAACATATTTCAGTGGTATGGACAGAGGGCAATCGAGGCCTGATCTCTGATTCTAACAGTGGGAGTGGAGAAGGGAGAAAAGACAAGTCTTTGCATAGGAAGGACTGACCACGTGTGGCGAACGACTGGATGGGAGAATTATACGGATATTATAGGGATGAAGCAATAAAAGACGATTCAGAAAATGTTAAGCCAGGATTAATAGGAAAATGGAGTACTATGGATGGAAGTACAGTGGTCAGGAAGGGAAGCCTAAGATTAGAGAAGGGTGCTAATCCTAGGAATGTAAAGGTGGAGGTTTTTAAGTGGATTTGTGTAGCAGGAGTGGAAAATGTGGTACTACAGCATGGAGAAGATGTCGGTTATCAGCTGAGTAAGGGAAGGGCCTGATGGGTGGCTGTAAGTGGCACCTCAGTCAATCATCAGGGTTCGGGCTCCCTGTGCCTCGTCGTTCATTGTCTTTTCCACTTTTCAGGCCCCAGTGAGTAGTCTCGCCTTCTACTGCTTTATTTGTTTATTTATTTTTTTAAAGATTTATTTGCTTATTTTTATTTATGATAGACACAGAGAGAGGCAGAGACACAAGCAGAGGGAGAAGCAGGCTCCATGCAGGGAGCCCGACACGGGACTCGATCCCGGGACTCCAGGATCATGCCCTGGGCCAAAGGCAGGCGCCAAACTGCTGAGCCACCCAGGGATCCCTCCTTCTACCGCTTTAAATGATAGATGTTTGAGACCTGTCTCTAAAATCACCCTTCCTCTTCTCCTTTTGCCATTCAGAAAGTCCCACATCCCATAGGATTTTTCCATTTTGGAATCAAAGTAATAGGGATACTCGGGAAGAGTCGGACATAACTATGTTTAACAACATTGTTTAACCAACGTAACTCAACTGAAAGGACCCCTAGGCCACCTTTTCCTTCTCTTTACATCCAAAATGGTTCCGGGCACAGCCAAAGAAACCTCAGATATGGCGATCAGACTGGGAGTGTCTGTTGATTACTTTATTTACTTTTGTATACACTGGACACTCAGTGTGATGAGGCTCCAGTATCCATTTATCTCTCCCTGAAAACATTCTGTTCTTTCATGCTAATATTTTTTTAATACGTTCTATTCCCATGTACAAGTTTTCTTCCTTCTTTAAGACTCATGTTAAGCATTACCTCTTCTGCAGAGACTTCCCTGACCCCTTCCAGATATTGTTATTTCTTTCTCTGTAATCTTCTACTAAATCAGTTCACACTTCTATTAAAACACATCATAAAATATCTTAATTAGTATACATAGTTTCCACACCTACACCCAACCCCAATATCTTATTTTTCTTTGTATCCATAGCATACATGTCATACCATGCTCGCGACACGGCAGGTGCCCACCAAATGCAGGATGAATAAAGGAATGAATGATCAAGTACAGGTCTTTGGTTTCCCTCAATCATTTCTTTTAGTTACAATATCATATTTTATTTGTATTTGGCCCACATGTGAAAGGCCTTGAACATAAGACTTTTATTTATATTTTCTTCAACCCGTATGCTATTTTATGGCTATAATACCATATAGACCCAAGAATCTGGTAACAAATTCCTAACTTTTGACACCATATAGGCATTTCACAGGAAGTGGTTTTAGTTGGTTACTAATTTTTTGTGTATTTCATTGAATTTCTTAAATTTATGTTTTTCATTGAATTTTTAAATGAAAATGTTTATAATTTTTTTCAAGAATCTCTGTTCAAATTGAGCAAAATAACATGTCTTAAGTTACTCTATTTTTAAGATAATGAGCTATTTTCAGGTGAATCAAAAAGTGAACAGAATTTAATATTAATTAAAAGATTAAAGATTTAATTTAATTTAATTTAATTGGAGATTTTTCTATAATAAACCCACATTCTTGTCAGATACCCATGATCTGGTTCTTCTGCTCAAGTCTCTTAGATTCTGTGTGGTTCCTTCTGGCTTATTTAAAAAGAAGGAGGGCCCATCTATGGAAGCAGGTAGACGAATGGGTGAATAAATGAAGCCAGTCTCTCTCTCCACATACAGATCTCCAAAAATAATAGGATACATGTGTGTAAAAGTGGTGAACCACTAATAATATTTAGAACTCCACAATTCCTAGTGGAAATAAAATAATAAAGCAGTGAACCATTCAAGGAAAAGAACAAGCACCATGGTTAAAACATTGGCATCAGAACTCAAAGCCTGCCTGAAATCCAATCACTCACGATTTGGTCTGCTTACGCTGGGAATTTAGATTCCTTTTATGTCGTGGTCCACTTAGAGATAGGCCAGGCCTGCTGACCACGATCTGCTTTAAGACCGTGCTGTAATTATGCAACTGCCGAACATGCTCATCCTCCATGGAGATTTTTAAGAAATAAACTACCAGTTAGTGGTACTGGTTGAGTCACCCTTATGCTTTGGTAGAGGGAGTAAAAGAGCTACAACCATGTCTAAAGTTAGTAAATATTTCACTTGCAAAAGTTCAAAATTACTACACAAGTTAGGAAATGTGTACTGCTTTGCTTAGAAAGAGGTTAATTAGTGCTATTCTTTAAACACTCCACACCTTGTTTAACATATGATTTCCAAAGTAAGGCACACATTTCCAAGAACCATCCTTAAACGCTGACTCTAGAAATGAGACACAATTTCTAAACCTTCTTAGGATCTTACGTATGCAAATGAGCGTTTCCTTCTAAGCAATCAGTCTGGGAGGCCAAACCCATATGAATGATGCTATCATTCCCAAGAACATTTTGAGAATTCTTCTTGTGTAACTACTTCATACAAGATGATAAATCATCAGGGACGTTTCAGTTTTGCCAAGAAAAACCTATATGACCCAACTTAGTGATCGGTTTTATTAACTATATTTGACACTCACTGACATTTGGCCATTTGTAAAAATCAAATCCACCCTCAGAAATGAAGTTTGTCAAACAAACAGGCAAGATTTTTATGTTCCAAAAAGGTTTCAGCATTGGGCCTATCTATAGAAAAATACAACTTCAGATGATCAGTCTTTTAAACATCACTTATAAAAAACCTGTTGGAAGGACAAGGCCAAATTCATTGCCATAATTAATTATGAGAAATCAACCAATGAAAGCTATTGTCACATCGGAGAGTTCTATTAATGAAATGCTGATTACTTTTTTTAACTGATTTTTTAACTTTTTACTTTGAAAAAATTATAGACTCACAAGAAGTTGCAAAAATAGCACACAGAGCTCATCTATGCCCTCACTCAGCCCCCCCAACGGTGATATTTTACTTAACTGCAGTACAATCTCAAAACCAGGGAAGTGGACATCACCTAACACTGTTAAGTAGCTTATAGGTCATAAGAAGACTTTTTCAGTCTTCATCATATTTTACATGCTTTCATTTGTGTGTGTATGCACGGATGTGTGTGTGTGGCTCATGCAACCTTATCCTGTGTATAGACTCATGTAACCCACCGCAATAATCAGGGCACGGCATGCTTCCATCACTACAAAAGAACCCCCCTCTTGCTACCCTTTTATATATGGACCCTTCCCTAATGTCCCTGTCCCTGGTAACCACCAATCTGTTTCCATCTCTACAGTTTTGTCATTTCAATGATTTTATACAAATATCCTACAGTAAGTAACCCTTTGAGGTTAACATCCTTTCACTAAGCATAAATCTAGTTTGTTGCACGCATCATAGTTTATTCCTTTTTGTTACTGAGTATTCTTCTGTTGTGTGAACACCCCAGAGTTTCACCTATTGAAGGAAATATAGATTTTTTTTGTATAACAAATAAAGCTGCTGTGGACATTTATGTACAGATTTTTCTATGAACATACATTTTCATTTCTGTGGGATAATGCCCTAGAGTATGGTTTCTGGGCTGTAGAGTGAGCACATATCTAATTTTGTCAATAGCCGACAGACTATTTTCCAGAGTAACTGTACCATTTTACATTCATACCACTAATGCATGACAGATCCAATTTCTCTGCATCCCCGCCAGTAATTGATATTATTGCTATTTTTTATTTTAGGTGTGTAGTTCCCTTTCTTATTTTCAGAAATTGCTGATTCAGTCTATACCACGGGTACTATGATAATACAGTAGGGATGGCCTTTGTCTTTGAACTGTCTTCCTCAGTAGGAACTTCTAGATTTACTTTATATTTATATTGATTTTTAGATTTAAGATTATAAAAATATGTGTTTTCTACTTCAAATTTATCAACATCCAGAAATTAGCAATCAAAACCTCACCGCAGGCTCTTCCGCTGGGGTTCATCATTTCTCCCATGGCACAAACATGCCCACACCTTCCTGTCCTGTCCTTTTGGGGAGACACATCCTACCGGCTGCATTATGTTGTGTTTCCCGGGGGGAGGGGAGCACTGGTTGAGTTCCTGGGCGCTGGCTTTGAGGCTGCATCGCTGGGGAGGCTGAGGGAGAGGGCAAGACGCCCATAATTCCGCAGGTTCGCTGTGCTTCTTTCCTTCCTAGAGAACAGCTTTTCTATGGTCAGCGTTAACCGGCTTGTATACCGATCCATAGAAACGGTACAGACCGCTAGGTTAGTTGCAAAATGAACACTTTACTTCAAACAGAATTCAAAGCATACTTGACAGGCTGTTACGTTAAGCACTTGCACGTCTGAGGTAGAACAAACTAGATGTAATTCACTTTCGCTCTCAAGTTCACGCCATTCTTTGTGAAGAGGCCCAAAGTACTTACTACCAGTATTAAGGGCTAAAATGGCAAGTAGGAAATAGAATCCAATTACAAAAGCAGCTTTTGGCTTCTGCTCTCCTTACAGGGACCCACAAATGTACATTGAAAATGATGTGCCTAATAGTTACCACAGTTAAAACACTTCATCGTATTTACTTACTCACTTGCAATCATTAAACTACCTCTGCTGGTTGATAATGATGTGTTTTGGTGGGGGTTGGAGTTTGGGGGTGGGGGGAAAGAGTGTTTGCTTTTAATTTAATTTTTGTTTGTTTTTAATTTCAGAGTAAGGTAAGATTTTCCAGTTCCCGCCTTCTCTTCTTGACCTATACAAATTGGCTTACCATGTATACTGTCTTATAAATAAAAGTTGAACAGATGAATCTCAAAAACATACCGATCAGTAAAAGAAGCCAAACAAAAGCCTGCATAGGCACTGTAAGATTCCATCGATATGAAGTTCAAGAACATTTAAAACTAATCTGTGGTGACAGAAATGAGAACAGTGGTTGGGGGTAGGGTAGTATTGATGGGAAACAGGCATGGAGGAGTTTTGTAGGATGGTAAAAGTGTTCCATATCTTGATCTAAGTAGTGGCTACACAGGTGGGGAGTGTGTGTGCACCTGCGTGTGTGTACACCCACAAATCCACCAAGTTGACTGCTTAGGAGTTGAACACTTTGCTGTTATTCTCTAATTGAAATTTAAATTGGCAGTGGGAATAAAAAAATAAGAGGTCTGATGATAAAATCACAGACAGAATAGACTTGGGTATTCCATTTCAAAGGTTCCAAGAATTTTTAAATTTTGCAAATTATAATTCTCCTCAGTGCAAGTGAACCACTTTTCTCAACTCTTACTTCTTCTCTGCCCCTCCCAGCTTCTTTTTTTTCCCTCCTAGCTTCTTTTTATTTTCCCCTCCCAGCTTCTTAATTAGTTAGATTTATGTTGCAAAGTCATGCACGTTGTAACTGTTAAATTAAAATATTGTGAAGCAGGGTGTGGAAGCAATAAAACTCTATTAAGATCCGTTTAGGCCTTTAAAATTCCACGATTCCCTTCACTCACATGACATCTCTCATTCCTTTTTTTGAAGTTTGGATCCAAGGAATTTTGCATGCTGTGGGTTGGCATTTAGTTAATAGCATCTTTAGCTGAGGTTCCATTTTCTAAATTAACAAGATCAAGAACAGTGACCTGATGATATTTCTTTGTACATCTGGCTATTTTCCAAAAAGGAGGATTAGGGAAAGAAAGAAAGAAAGAAAGAAAGAAAGAAAGAAAGAAAGAAAGAAAGAAAGAAAGAAAGGAAGGAAGGAAGGAAGGAAGGAAGGAAGGAAGGAAGGAAGGAAGGAAGGAAGGAAGGAAAGAAAAGAAAAGAAAAGAAAAGAAAAGAAAAGAAAAGAAAAGAAAAGAAAAGAAAAGAAAAGAAAAGAAAAGAAAGAAGAGGAGAGGAGAAAGGAGGAAGGGAGAGAAGAAATATAACCGTCTTGGTCATCTTTATTTTAGAATAAAATGTGTCTCAAATTTTTGTTAGAGCATCCCATTTTTCCCCTCTCCCCAACAAAATGGACAAACAACCTCACACACATACACGCAATCGGTAGTTGCAATATATCTTCTAGTTCTCATTTCCATCTCTTGTATCCCTGATCACTTGTGTTTGGGGTCGTTCCTAACCAAACCTAGGAAAATAATAAAGAAAAAAAATCTCCACATAAACCATGGTGATAGAATCAACGGCTCGCTTAAGGAACTGAACCAAGCCAGGTTTAACTTCTTAACGCATATCTGGGGATGATGAGCTAAGAAGGGTGAGAGAAGGCTGAAAAGTATGGTAAGAATCTGCCTAGGCACATAGTAGATGCTCAATATATATTTCTTTTAAAGAAGGCTGGTGACAGCACACAGATTATTTATGCAAGTGAAGAACTCCCGCAGCAACGTGTGCGACCAAGACAGAGGATGGGGGGCCCTGCGGAGACTCCCACTTCCAGATGCTCCTCTTGGAAATTCCACATTTAAAAATAGGTTGGGGGAGAGGTAAGCTCCAGCTATTTAGAGACAATGTGAGGAATAAGGAGGGAGACAGATGGAGACAAAAGTATGGAGGCTGCTGCGGAAAGCAAAGGGGTGTCTTCAGGAAGAGGGAACTAGGAGCCTCTTTCCACTTGGCTGCCCCCAACTTCTAGGCTGTGCCGGGCATTCTAACAGGCGGCTGGGCCTCCAGCGGGGGACCCGGGAAGGCGCTCGGGGATGGGGGAGCAGGGACGGGGAGGGGGGGAGCAGGGATGGGGGAGCGGGAGGGAAGCAGGGACTGGGGGAGCAGGGACTGGGGAGAGTAGGGGGAAGCTGGGACTGGGGGAGCAGGGATGGGAGGAGCAGGGATGGGGAGAGGGGAGAGGCAGGGATGGGGGGCAGAGACGGGGAGAGGGGGAAGCAGGGATGGGGGCAGGGGGAAAGCTGGGATGGGGGGGAGCAGTGGCAAGAGCAGGGACTGGGGGGAAGCAGGCCCAGCAACAGGTGGGGAGGAGCTGGTGCACTTTTGTCTCCCGAAGGAAATGGGCTGCGCTGAAAGGGCGGAAAGCAGTGGCGCGCGGGACTGGAGTCTGCGGGGTCCCCGGCCTTCTCGCCGCCACCCCAGGCTTCTCTAATTAGGGAAGGGACGCAGGGTGGCATTAGTTCCCAAACGTTTTAATCGAGCCTCCTTTCAATGGCCGCGGATAAATGTAGCCACTGTTACTCTGGGCTGAATGGGTCGCGGAGGCTCCCGCTGCCCCCAGCGTGGCCATTCAGGGCTCTTTTCACAGCCCCTAAGCGGCTCAGTCCCGGGCCCAGCGACACTCCGGAGCGCTCCTAATTAGTCTAATTAGAAAGGTGGACTGTAAATGGGAGGAAGACAGACTTGGGTTAGGAAGATGCTCGATGCTGCCAATCTCGGCCGGGTTGCCACTTACTCTCTCCGGGAAGAAAAGGGCGCAGAAAAGGAGGCTGGAGCGGACCCGCTGGCCGGGGTCCCTGACCCGCGCGCCCCGCCCCACCGCCGCCCCGCTGCACCCTCGGGCCCGCCGCACCCCCTGCCAGCCGGGAACCGGGAACCGAGCGGAGGCGGCCTGCGCAGCGCAGCGCAGCGGCGGGGCCCGACCGCGTAGCCGCCGAAAGCCGCGCGCCCTCGGGGCCCCTGCGTCCGGACGCGCCTTCCCGCGCGGCGTGGGAGAGACCCGGGGGCCGAGGGGGGGGGGCACGGCGGCGGGGTGGTGCGCGCAGGGCCCCGGGGAAGGCCCCTCGCCGTCGGGGTCCCGCGCGCCCCTGGGCCGAGCTCCCGGGTGTCCGCAGCCCAGCCGGGGCCCCGC
This sequence comes from Canis lupus dingo, assembly GCF_003254725.2. NCBI lineage: Eukaryota > Metazoa > Chordata > Mammalia > Carnivora > Canidae > Canis > Canis lupus. The sequence goes on from NC_064244.1 coordinate 54,929,794, forward strand.
GCATTCCTGCGCTCGCGCGGCCCGCGGGAGGCCGGGTGGGGAGCGGTGCGGGTGGCTTCCAGACGCTGAACCTCTAATCGGGCCATAAATCAGCGGGGGGGGGGGGGGGGCGGCTGGTGCAGGTGTAAAAACAGAGGGGCGAGCGGGGCCGCGCGGCCGCAGCGCCCGGCAGGTCAGCGCCTCTGCAAACGAACATCTTGATAAGTCCGCTGACAACAAAGTAAACACTGGGGGGGGCGGGGGCCCGGGAGCCTGGGGGGACTGGGGGGGGCCGAGAGCCTGGGGGGGAGGAGGGCCCCGGGAGCCTGGGGGGTGGCTGGGGGCGCCCGGGAGTCCTGCGGGGGGGCGGGGGGCGCCGGGAGCCTGGGTGGGGCGCGGGGCCCGGGAGCCCTGGGGGGGAGGAGGGCCCGGGAGCCTGGGGGTGGCGGCCGGGCGAGCAGGCCCCGGGGGCGCGGGGGTCGGAGCTGGGTGCGGGGCAGCCGGGCGGGAGGGAGGGAGGCGAAGCAGGCCCGGGAGCCCTGGGGCCACCGCGTGCGGGGCTGAGGTCCGGGCGCCCTGCTGCCCGCTGCCTGCGCCCCTCCCCGCCCCGCGCCCCTGGCGCCCCCGCACGCAGGCCGGGTCCGGCCCCAGGTCGCAGGCTGCCGGCGGGGCGGCCGGAGGAGGGAACAAACCAAGTGGAGAGGACGATCAGGAATGAATCCGGTGCGCGGCTCGGGAGCAAAGAGCCTGTCGACTCGGTATCGAGACGCTGGCACAAGCGGCAAACGGATTCACAGACAAAGGAAAACAATACAAGTCTCGTTAGATCATTTTTCTGGACATTGTTTAAGGTCTGAAAGGGACCAAATCGTTTCAAAATGTTGCCAGTAAAAATTATCCTATGTGGAATGCAACTAATCCTTTTAGGTTCCTGTCAACTGTTTCCACAAAAGGAATCCGATTTTTCAAATCAAAGATCCAAAAGTCTTTGGGGAGAGATTTATTACATGCCAGAGCTTTAGTTACAGAATAGAGTTACAATAACAACTCGCACCCCCCCCCAGCTCCCTAAAATAAGGACTCCCTCCCCAGATCCTTCTACAGAAGTGTGGGGGATGGTTTGCTGGAGTCCCTGCCTGTGCTGGGGGAAGGGGGCCGAGCGAGGGGAAGAGGAGGGAGGCGAAGAAATATTAAATTCCTGACCTAGGAAAACAGAAGGCAGAGGCCTCCGCATTTTATTTTTATCCTCTGTACCCCTGGTTACTTCTGAAGAAGAAAACAAGCCCCGCACTTGGTGACCTGCCCTGACACTTCCTCTGTGCTGACAACTCTAAGGTGAGGGTAATGCTTGAACTGAAGACACAAAAGCTCACGGTGCCCGTGCACTCCCGGGGGCCAGGACCTGGACTCTCTGAGTTTGCACATTGATGTGTCTACAAATTCTGCAAGTGGAAAAATATTTATTTTAAAGTCTGTAAAAGAATACAAGAAAAATAGACTGTGCTTTGCTTTTTTAATTTTCTTTGATTTGTAATAAAATGTTTAAGCATGGGGTGGGGGGCGACTATCCTAGGGTTCTTCTCCGTGCCTCTTTAACTCTTCACACACCCGTGTGAACGTACACTCCTCCCAAGTAGCTCACAGTCTCAGTTCACAGTAGCATGAGCATTTCAGAATGTGCTCCTCCTCCTTGCCAGTTCTTCACAGACACAGCATAGTGGCTAGGGATACTACAAATGGGGGATATCTTAGGAAAAAGCGTTAAAAACTTGGGAGGAAACTCAAATTTCTAGTTTTCTGCATGGAGGAGTTTGGCACTGAGTTGTCTGCAAACCACGCAGACGCTTCGCTGTTTTCGGCGTTTTGTGAGTCAACCGCCAAACTGGGAAAATATTATCAAGAACCAGACAGTCTCTGTTTTGTTTATAGGCCATCAAGATTCTTTTAAAGAGTTCTGTTAAATGGAGTGGGGGGGATGAAAAAACATATCTTCCTCCTCTTCCCTCCACCCCACTGTTTTCCTGCTGAAATGGCTTGCTCCTCGGTTCCCTGGCTGTTTGCTTGCGTTATCAGAGGCAACTTGGTGGCAGGAATTCTTTCACTTGTTTCCTATGTTTAAAGTGGGAATAAAGGGATTTGCATTGTAGCAGGTGCTCAATAAATACTGCAGACTAATCCCACTTTTCAAAGCTTAGAGGTTAAAGAGATGATCGGCAGATAAGTAACTGGGGGAAAGAAGTGGAGCAAGAGTCTAGAAGAGTAGATTTTAAAACACTATTGGTTTGTTTATTTTAGAAGGGAGGAGAAAGTTAGCTGTCCAAACACACAACTGGCTGAAGCACAAGGAGACACGATGCTATCTCTTCTCAATATTTCTAGAAGGGGTTCAGTAACAATTTATTTCATGCATAGAGTGGGAATTTTGATGAAAGAGTTTTCACATTGAGCCAAAGACTTCCCTTAACCTAATGTAAGAATTCAGGTATCCTCCAAAGTTTAGAAGTTCTACTTTTTACTTCCTGGAAGAATAAGGATGTAGGAAAGGAATCACAAGGGAATCATCCTATACAATTGTACAGGGTTTATGTTCTCCAAAATATTTTCACATGAATTGTCCTATTTCGTTCTCACAACCTATCCCCATACGCCCCAAAACGACAAACGAGTGTAAAAACTGATCTAACATTTAAGTTCAACCTAGTCTCATTTATTCTGTTGTGAGCTTCAGAGATTTTTTTTTGGTTTGTGATTTTTTTCCCTTCCATAGTCAATCATTTAAAAACACACAGACACACACACACATACACATAATCTTGTCCTGTCATTTTCATATATGTGAAGCTCTGCATTTAAATAATAATAGTTATTCTTCATTCATACTAATGCTTCATTGTTGATGTTTCAGAAAATATGTTGTCTTTATATTGCTGAAAATATCTGCCTTTTCTTTATATTAATGGGAATTCCTAAGCAAGTATGCAAAGAAGCTTCTGCCCTCTGCCATAACTAATATGTGCTCCTGCTTTGCCTTTGCTAGTCTGTTATTAATCAGTAGTTGCAAATAAGAGAATCTTCAATCTGTGCCTGGCTCCCCTGGGACAGAGAGGGACAGGCAAGGCCCCAGGGCCTCAGATCTGCTACCCTTGGAGGCCGGATCCTCTCCTGGTGCTCAGCAGACTCCCTGGCCTTGCACGATTCCATGTAGCTTCCATTCTTCCTAACCGATTACATAGATTCATCTTTAACTAGAAGATGCTACATACAGGGAAACACCCCATCTTGAAAAATCAAGTCACTCTTAAGAAGAGAAAACTAACCTTCCTAACTCTCCTCTCTCCAAATTCAGAATCAGAACTTTGCAGGTTTTCTAAATAAAGCCTTTGATATTAACCGAAGGCTTTTCTTCCTGAAATGGGCTTTTTGTTGTCTTTTACGGTGTAGTATCTAAAAGAGAAAACGTTTCTGGTTTCACAGAAACACTCTTTCTCTAGAAAAATCCATGTGATCCTGCGTTAAGCACCGCCCTTTGGAAAGATCGGCATTTTACACTTTCCTCCGCGGTCTGCAGCTCACAATCAGATGCAATCCTTGTACGGACTTGGACTCTGGCTTGGAGGTCCTCCTAAGAGACAGAGCACTGGCCCCAGCAATGGCCGAGGTGGCTGCGCTTCAGGAACACTTGTGGTGGCGACTGGCAAGGATGCTTTGTTTCCGTCAAGGGGAAGGTGTGATTCCAGGAGGTGGCCTGGAATCCCCTTTCTCCCCCAACAAAGCATTTTAGGGAGACCTCCAACTGGGCAGGTCTGAGTCCCAGGTGGGATTGTCCCTTGGGAGGCTCCAGGGCAATGGATGGATTGTGGGAGGGCTAAGAGGACCCGTGTAACCCATACCCTACACAGCTGTTCAAAGACAGAAAAATCTTCAAGAATGTGTCTGGATGGAGGTGGGGGCACATTCTGAGAAAAACGACGTGCTTTCTCCTTAAGTGTTAGATCAGTCGATCAGTCTCTTATACATATTCCTCCTTTTTCCCACGTGGAGACAAGGTGACCTTAAATCTAGTTATAAAGACATGCTTAGCAGTTTGGCAAAAAAGTTCTGTCACTTTGGAAGATTTTGAACATTAGAAATCAGGGAGAAAAGCAGGAGAAATGGACAAATAGCACAAAGATGAACCGGGTTAGGTAGATGTGTGTGTGTAATGACTCAAAGGCTGCGGACAGATCGGAAGAGCGAAGCCAGGGGAGCGTCACGTAGAAGCAGGTAGAGGAAGCTGACACATCTGGGGTAACTGGCTACAGATTCCAAATGTATCTGCAAGAAGGCGCTGGGGTAGCTCCTCAGTACAGGGGACAGGAAGAGCAAGCAAAGAAGCAAAAAGTGTGTAAGAAATAAATAAATACACCGTGACCTCTAAGGCAATTTACCCTGCCACAGTGGGTGTCTAATAAACCGCAATGATGGCCACCAAGTGACAGTGTGATGTAAAGGGGATAAAATGGGATTTAAATACTCAAGTCCCAGTAGCTGTGACCTTGAGCAAGTCATTTCATATTTTTTGAAACTTAATACCTTTATTTGTAAAATGAGATCCATAATAACTCTTGTCCTCACTATTCCAGCGTGGTTGAGAGAAGTACCAGTGAAAATCCTTTTTTAAAGTTGATGTGTGGGCAGCCCGGGTGGCCTAGCGGTTTAGTGCCGCCTGCAGCCAGGGCGTGATCCTGGAGCCCCGGTCGTCAGGCTCCCCGAAGGGAGCCTGCTTCTCCCTCTGCCTGTGTCTCTGCCTCTCTCTCTGTGTCTCTCATGAAAAAATAAATAAAATCTTTTAAAATAATAATAAATAAATAAAAGTTGATGTGTGCTGAGGGGTAGTGGATGGAATGGACGGATAAGCGGCTCCTAGGGAACAAGGGACATCTGCTTCTTGCCCTGATGCTGATTACAAGGGTGTGTTCACCTTGTGAGAAGTGATCGAGATTTGTGCATTTTTTCTGTACATATATCATACTTCCTAAAATGTTTACTTTTAAAGAATAGCTCAAAAATGGTCTTTAGAGTCAGGCTGGTGATAATGATGATAAAGATAAGGAAATTATAAATGTGGGCCAGAAACTCATAGTCTTGATCTCATTTCTTTTTCCTAGCCATCTTATCACACCTGGAGGCTCGGAACTCTTCAAGGGAGGCAGGGGGGGTTGACAGTAACAATCAGTTATTTTCTATGTGTGTTCTTGCTTGTTACCAAATAGTATTTTCCCGGTTAAGAGGCTGGAGGAATGAACCAGGAAGTTTCCCGCGTGCCAGAGGGGTCAACAATAAAAAAGAAAGGAGCCCAAGCTGTTCACATCAAGGGGAAGATGTGATTAGAGAGATGTGACATGCAAAGAAATTATCTGAAAAGTGAATTCAGTTGGGAAAGTACAAGTCCCAAAGAGCCGAGAGCAGCTGGTCATGATCAGATTCTCCATCTTTCTGTCAAATGTAATCGTATCCAAATTGGCAGGGTATTTATTGCTAAAGTCGAAGGGCCAGATTTTACACTAAACATATTTACACATTTACATTCACGGCCCTATAAACACTCCACATTTCATTGGCCGTGACATCAAACACATTTACCAACAAAAAGCATATGCCTAATTACAAAATCATAGGGGAGAAGAGAGGCAAGTGGCAGCTGATGGGCAATGAGCGTGCATGCCTGTGTGTGTGTATATGTGTGACCCAGCTGCAACGCCAGGAAGCCAGGAGAGACGAGAATGGATGCTGACAATGCTGGGCCCACTCTGCTTGTCCTCTGCTTCCCAGGCCTGTCCTCGTCTGGTTCAGTTCTCAAGGGGGACGGGGACCCCCGGCGCTCCAACGCATCCCACGGTTATCCCCCTGGAGGAGCCCAGAGAGACCAGAGTGACTGGTGGGCAAATTTCTGATTCGGATTGAGTTTGATGGGGATATGACCTTAAAGTTACCCCCACATGACTTTTCTCAGTCGGTAATAAAAATAGGTGGGAGCAAAATGGGTAGCCAGCAGAGAAGTTTTAAAACTAAACCTAGAGTCCTTAATTCCTGGCTTCAGGCAGTAAGATCAGATCCCTGCCCGCCTGGAGCAGTTGTAATAACACCGTTAGCCGCTCCAAGCTTGGTCCTCGGTCAAGCAAGGAAATGAGAGCCACCAGGGCCAGAGAGAGGAAAACAAAACAGGCACCACCACTGGCCTCCGACAGCCTTTAATAAATGACACAGGCTGGTATTCCATCAAAATAATCACCTTCCATCTGAAAAAAAAAAAAATCCACCTCCCCCAGTTCTCTCAGAGGACAGTCTACAGGAAGAAATGGTGAGCTTTGGGGGTGGGGGGGACCGAAAGGCAGAAGCTTTTCCCCCACATGGATGCTTACTACATTCACTGTAAGAATTTTGTTAGTAACCATACGCCAAATCCCAGTTCCACCAGCAGAAAGTTTGGGCAGGAAAGGGCCACTGAGTGGGGGCCAGGGAAGGAGGGATGTGCAAACGCATACAGAGATGGCTCGGTGAGTGAGAGCGAAAGGGAAAGGTTCTCAGAATTTTTCCCTTCTCATCCCTCCGTTCTTTTCTTTTCTTTTTTCTTTCTCCTTTTTAAGAGAGGAAAGGAAGTGGCTCTTAAATAAATGCACAGGATGGGGATGGGAAGGAAACACGTTGTTGAACAGAAGCGCTAGCTTCTCATTTTGAAGAAATAAAATAATTACCCAACAGAGAAAAAAAGAAATCAACCAAGAAACGATCTAAGGTCGTGACACCGTGTGTGGTACAAGGAGCAATTCAATCCATAAGGGCTTCATTACCCCCGCAATAGATAACATTTGGCTAAATCCAGCCGCAGAGTAAATCGCCGCCGCTCGGCAGAGCCCTGAATGGAGACGCTCCTTTTTGTGTGGTCCTCGTCCTCCCGGAGCTGCCTGCACCATTAGCCCCAATATATCCCTCTCCCTATTAACTGCAATTCCCTCCCGACTGCGCCCCGGTCATTTGTCTCCGGGCTCGACGGGGGCGTTTGATGAGCAGAGAAACAAGACGGAGGGGAGAAAAGCGTCGGGTTAATGAGTTGTAGCAAATCCACACTTTGTAGTTGGGAGGAGGAGAGCTGGTGGCCAATGTTTGTCCAACTGGTTTATTTTTCGAGACCCAGCCTATTGAGGAAGGCTTGTTCAAGCAAGCTCGGTCCTTCCAAACACACAAACATCCTTCTGTGTGCCTTCAAAGAAAAGGGGACCAGGGCTGGATTTGCATGCGAATGAGGAGCCCGGGAGGAGACGTCCTTGCCCATCAAAGGCCCCGGTAGCCCGCAGCCCCTCGGCCTTTGTTCCAGCACCTGCTCCCGGTGCAGCCCGACGGCCGCCCTGCGCTCCGGGCCGCCGCTCCCCGCCTGCAGGCCCCGCCGCCTGGGCGCCCCACTATCTTGTCCCCCCCCCCCCCCGCCCCCGCCGCTGGCCACACCTGGGGCAGAGCCCAGAGCCCCCGGGGTGCAGGAGGCAAACCTGGGGAGCCCGCAGGCGGCTGGGGCTTCCTCTTTCTCCGGGCTGGGGGCTCAACGAGCGCTTGGTCTCTCCCGCTGGTGTGCGTGACTCGGGGACGGGCTCCAGACTCCAGATGAGCCCGCGGTGGGTCTGCACGGTGCCTTGTTACCATCCCCTTAACCGCTCTGACAACTTGGGGGGGTAGAGCCCAGCCTGGCACTTTTTTTTTTTTTTTTTTTTTTTACAGGTGCGGGCATCTAACAGAGGATGAGCAGGGATTCCCTGCTTTCAGGCCGTCCAAGCATCACGCAAATAATAACCCGCATGGTCTTGCTCTTTCCCCCGCTCGTCATAATGACTTCCAGCTCTGAGCTGCAGGTCTGTGACTTACGGAGAGAAGGCTGCAAGGCGCGCAGCAGCGCCTGTGCCGTCGGGGATCCGCCTGCTAACGCCTCTCCCCGGGTGGCTTGGGCATCCGTACCTCCCGGCCCAGGGGGCTCCTCTCTGGCAGCCAGCCGGGCTAGGGTAAAAGTAACTTTTGCATATAAGGTTCTGGTCTAACAATGTTTCCATTTGTATCTGCATAGTCAGTGGTGAACTTTGAGGGTATGTCTGAACTCTTACTTAATCTTCTCCAAATGCTTGATAGGAAAAAACCCAGGACTTAATTTTAAGGCTGTGAGAGTCCAGTTTCTCCTCCCTAAAGAGGCACAGGAGGCCAGGGCGTCAAGAGAGACTGTCACTGCAAAAATATTGGCCTATAATTCAGTCTTCATTAACTTGATAGGTTAGTGGTGCAGATCATCAGGTACATACCTGTCTAGGCTTTTGAAAAAGAATTTGGTAAACATATTTAACCTCCTCTGCAACTCACTGATATTAAGTATTTAAATTACATATTACATATGCTTTGGTTTTATTTGTAGCCTGTGGCAAATATCTATAGTTATCAAAACTAGAGTCTCATATTTTTTCACATAACTAGAAATTGCCTGCAACAAGTAGTTAATGAAAATACTCAAAATTTGAAAAAAAAAGATACCCTAAATCACAAAAGCTGTATAATTACTTCAATAAACACTGATACACTTTCATTTTTATTCTTAAAGCGTGTACTATGCTAAAATTGAAGATTTCTCTTACATACTCTACGTTACTCATTTAGAGTTTCACTGTTTGCCTTTTAAAATAAAAACTTCTTTATGCAATTCCTAAACATCTTTTCTTTCAAGAAAATAGTAGCTTTAAATACTAGAGCTTTCAAATAAAGTTTATTTTACACAGGTAAATATTATGCAGGACTTCAAAGCTACTTGTATCTATTAAATTTGCAAAGACTAAAGATTGCCTATTTGCTCATGCTGCTTTCATTACAATATAACTGTCAGGCTGGAGAATTTTTACAGATACAATATTGTGCTCAAAAGGAAGTGAAAGTTAAAGTGGGAAACTCAGAAATAAAATTAAAAGTTCTGCAAAAATATCTGAGGGTGACTGTGGCATCAATTTTAACAGCCCCAGTGCTCTTCAAAATGGAACAGAAGTCTGAAAATGTCTATTAAAGTAGCTTATTTTATTGTCAACATTTAGAAGCAATTTCTGATTTCTTGCAGTGACTTTGACCTGGAAAGCAGAAATGAAAAATGATGCCGTGATGCTCTTTAAAAATCCCTCAGAAAATAAAATTTCCTATTCTATGTCGGGTTCCTACTTCATTCCCACGGAAATCTTTTTTTTTTTAACAGAAAAGAAAATAAACTAAGAAGGGGACGAGTGGAGCCAATTTTTTTTGGTGGATTTTCTTTGAAAATTAAGCATTTTATTTCTGAAAAAAGTGTAAAAATCTTACATTAGAATAGCACAATAATAATTGCCAGTAAAATTTACAATACCCCTTGTAAAGAATAGGCAGCAAGTACAAAATAAAAATCCCGCGTGTCTATTATGATACAAAAACACAGGTTAAAATAAGAAACGATCATTTTGACTTTTTTGTTGTTCCTTGTGTAAACACGTTAATCATTTTTTCCCCCATAACTGTATGAAAAAAGTACACCAGACAAGTGTCCTCGAATATGAAAACTATTGCTTCGCTGGCGCTCTTCAGGACCTTTAGTATCTGTGTATTACTCTTTTGAACATTATTGGTATTTTTTAAACGCCTGGACCTGAGAATCTCTAGACCTCCAAAAGGCTTAGATTTAGGAAGTGATCAATAAAAAAGTTCCCACAAATGGAGGAAGGCCCTTGCGCTTACACAAGGGAGGGCCCGCGGCGGGCCCCCTGTTCCTCCAGGCCGGGCGGGCCGGGGGGCTGCAGCCTCGGGGCGGCTTTGCATAAATAGAGGGGCCGCGCCGCAGCGCAGGGCGCACCCGGGGCGGTCCCGGGGCGGGGGCCGCGCGGAGCCGGGCGGGGCGGGTTCCTACCTGCGCGCTGCCGAGCGCCCTGACCGGGCGGCCTTAACAGTTAGAGACGCGGGCGGTCAAGCTGTCGCCGCCGGGCAGGGCCGCGGCCGGGTGCAGGGTCCCCAGGGCGGCGGACGAGGACACGGAGGAGGCTGCGGCGGCCGCGAGCGAGCGGGTGAGCGCGGCGGCAGGGCCCCCCGCAGCCTGGGCGCCGCCGGGGGCGGGCGCGGGGGCGGGCGCGGGCGCGGGCGCGGGCGCGGGTCCGGGCGCGGGTGCGGGCGCGGGTCCCGGCGCGGGCGAGGCCTGCACGGCTTGCGCGGCGGCCGGGCCCAGGCTGCGGCCGATGATGCTCTCGATGGAGAAGGGCGAGCGCGCCAGCGCCTTGGCGGCCGGGGCCCGCAGCGGGGCGGGCGGGGCGGGCAGGGCGGCGCCCAGCGGGTGCGGCCGGTACCCGAAGGCGGGCGCGCGGGGCGGCGGCGGCGAGTGCGGGTGGAAGGCGGCGAAGAGCGCGGCGGGCGGCGCGTAGGGCGGCAGCTGCAGGCCGAAGCCGCAGCCGTAGGGCCCGTAGCCGCAGGGGGGCGGCGGCGGCGGCGCGGGCGGGAAGAGCGCGGCCCCGGGCCCGGCCCCGGCCCCGGCCCCGGCCCCGGCCCCGGCCCCGGCCCCCGGCCCCGCGCCCGCCGCGCCCGCGCCCGCCGCCCCGCGCAGCAGCAGCGCCTCGTGGGGCGGGAGCAGCGGCTGCCGCTTGAAGCGCTTCCTCCGCCGCAGGAAGCTGCCGTTGTCGAACATGTCGGCCGACTCGGGGTCCAGCGTCCAGTAGTTGCCCTTGCCCGGGTTGCCCGGCTCGCGCGGCACCTTGACGAAGCAGTCGTTGAGCGACAGGTTGTGGCGGATGCTGTTCTGCCAGGCGGGGAACTTCTCCCGGTAGTAGGGGAAGCGGCCGCTGATGAACTCGCAGATCTCGCTCAGCGTCAGCCGCTTCTTGGGGCTCTGCAGGATGGCCATGGTGATGAGCGCGATGTACGAGTAGGGCGGCTTCACCAGCGGGCTCCGCGCCGCCGCGCCCCCCGCGCCCCCCGCGCCCCCCGCGCCCCCGGCGCCCGCCGCGCCCGCCGCGCCCGCAGTCGTCGCGGGGCCCGGGGGCGCGGGGGGCGCGGGGGGCGCGGGGCGCGCGGCCAGGGGCGCGTCGTCGTCGTCGTCGTCCTCGTCCTCCAGCTCGTCCTCCCCGCCGTAGGAGCGCCGCCGCCGCCGCCCGGGCCCCGGGGGGGCCTCGGCGCCGCTGCCCTCGCCGTCCTCGTCGTCGTCGCCGCCGTCCCCGCCCTCCCCCACCACGTCGATGTCGGTGTCCTCCGCGGGGCCGGGCATCTCCGCGCTCAGGGTCATCGCTGCGGCGCGGCGGGGGCGGCGGGGGGCGCGGGCGCGGCGGGCGCGGGGGGCGCGGGGGCGGGGCGCCGCATCGGGACGCGCGGCTCGGGGCTCCCGCCGCTCCCCGGCCCCGGCCCCGGGGGCGCCACGCTCGGGCCTCGGCGCCGCGCCCCGCGAGTCCTCGCCGGCGGCCGCGGGAGCCGCTCGGGGCCGCCCCGCCTGGGCCCGGGCGCCGAGCGGGGCCGACCTTCCCCGGCGGGCGGCGGCGGCGGCGGCGGCGGCGGGCGGGAGCCGAGGCGGCGGCCGAGTCCGGGAGAGGGCGGACCTCTCCGCGGCTTATAGCGGGCGGCCTGTCACATGGTGCGCGCGTCAGCGCCGCGGAGGGCCGGGCAGGGGCGCGGGAAGCCAGGCGCGGACGGAGCGCACCGAGGACCGGCCCCGCGCGGGTCGCGGCGGGGGACCCGGGGCTGCGCGCCGCTCGGCGTCCCGGCCGGGCCCGCGCTGGCCCTCCCCTCCCCCCTCCCCTGCTCCCCTCCCCTCCCCTCTCCCCCCCTCCCTTCCCCGGGCAGCCGCACCGCTCGGCTTCCTGGCGTCCCCGAGCTGGCCCTCCCCTACCCCACCCTCCCCGGGGCTGCGCACCGCTGGGCTTCCCGGCCCGGCCCGGAGCTGGCCCTTCCCCCCCGTCCCCTCTCGGGCGGCCGCACCGCTCAGCATCCCGGCATCCGGCCTGGTCCCTGAACTGACCCTGCCCTCCCCTCCCCCTCCCCTCCCCGCTCCGGGGCGGCCGCGCCACTCAGCGTCCAGCCGGATCCCTTAGCTGACCCGACCCTCCCCTCCCCTCTCCTCCCCTCCCAGGGGCATCCCGCCCCTTCCCGAGCTGGCCTTCCTCTCCCCTCCCCTCCCGGGGGCGCCGCACCACTCAGCGTCCAGCCGGGTCCCTGAGCTACTACCCTCCCCTCCCCTCTCCTCCCCTCCCTTCCCCGGGCAGCCGCACCGCTCGGCTTCCTGGCGTCCCCGAGCTGGCCCTCCCCTCCCCCACCCTCCCCGGGGCTGCGCACCGCTGGGTTTCCCGGCCGGCCCCAGAGCTGGCCCTTCCCTCCCCTCCCCTCTCGGGGCGGCCGCACCGCTCAGCATCCCGGCATCCGGCCTGGTCCCTGAACTGACCCTCCCCTCCCCTCCCCTCCCTCTCCTCCCTCCCCGGGGCAGCCACACCACTTGGCATCCCGGCCCCATCTGAGCTGGCCCTCCCCTCCCCTCCCTCCCTCCCTCCTCGGGGCGGCCGCATCTCTCAGCATCCCGGCTGGTCTCTGAGCTGACCCTCCCTCTACCCTCCCGGGGCAGCCGGTGCACCGCTCAGCATTCTGACCGGGTCCGAGCTGACCCGCCCCTTCCCTCCCCTCCCTGGGGCGGCCCGCACCCTTCAGCATCCCACCCCGTCCCCCCAGCTGACCCTCCCCTCCCCGGGACTCCGCTGCCAGCCGACCCCCCCCCCCGGCCCGCCCCCGAGCAGCGGTCCCCATGGAGGGGGCCCGAGCTCCGCGGGCCGGCCGGGCTCCCTCCGCCTGGGCCCGCAGCTCCCCGGCAAATCTGTTGAGAAGCGCCCCCACACACCCCGTTTAAGCACAATAATGATTGTTTACTGACCTTTTAACCTGTCTCCTTCGGTTCTTCTCCAAAGACGTTTGTTTTCCGCCATCTGTTAATAAAAATGTGGTTAGGGCTGGCGTTTTGGTCACTTATCTGCAACTGAATGCCCTAGAAACTTGACAGCTAAACTAAACCACTCTAATGAGAGGATCTGACAAATTTCTTGGGAATAAAGCAAGTAATCGTTGAATGCAGAAAAGACGTAGAAAATGTCAGTGAAAACCCAAATACACACACACAGAAACAACTAGGAACAACTCAAAAAGTTCTTTCATGACGAGGTAAGGGACTCTGTGGTTCTTAGTAAGAGGGAGATTCTAATCAACAGCCCACAGTAACCTTATGTGTATAAGGTGTACACACACCTCGACTCAGGCTTGATAATAGGGTAATGAACACTTTCAAACCAGCTTTTAAAAGTGTTTTTGGAAAATCTAAGTATCTCCAATAGCTACTGGTGGGAAGCAACGAAATAATGCTGTAAAATAAGATTCAAGTTTTGTTCAACCCAATTTTCCTTTTCAGGTGACAGCGTAGCAGAAACAACTCAAACAGGATGTCATTTTAAGCATTCCTATCTTTGTCATCAACCCACAGTAATTGCTGCGGCTGTGCAAAGGTCCTGATAGCCCGTGGAATTGACACTCACGTGGCCACTCCTTTTGGATTTTTACATTTCTTAAAGCATTCCTGTTTCAAAGTGGAGACCCACCTCAAATTTTTAGCTTTCTGACTAAAATGAACACTTGAAAAAACTAAGTATCAAAAGTCAGTGACTTTCTGTAGCAACGACCGGCAGCTGCATTTGTGTACTGTTACTTTTCCCACCCAGTTCTTTGCGTTTTCCAATGTCTTATTAATCCCCTTATCAATCACAGTCTCAAAAATAAACTGCCCCAACCTGAGAATTCTTTTAAAATCGAGTTTTGGGGGCCGAGGACAGCTACCCACCAGTTGCGCTGACAAATGACCCCTAACATCCAACACAGGTCTTTGAAAGCTGTGACGGTGCCTCCAAGTCCTAAATAAGTGGTTTCTCAGTGACTCTCCTTTGAAAAATGGCACAACCATGGCATCATGGCAAGGGGCTCCGCATTCACCTGAGCCAACACTGTCAGCACTACTACTCCGTCGTTGGTCATTACGTTGCTCTGCTCTTGTAGCCCAAGTCCTTACAAGGACCTCACGCTGGCACTTCCAAGTCCAAGTTTTAGAAGCGCTCCTCGGAGAGCTAAATCAACAGCGCGGAGCCAGGCGGAGCACTAGGAGCGGCACAGGAAGGAAGACGGCTGCAGGCCAGCAGCTCCTTCAGGTGCTCCTGCCCTCTCACTGCCCTGACCACGTCCGCAGAGGAGAGAGGAGGGAGCAGGGCGAGGAGGGGGGAGGATTGAGGAGGGTGAGGAAGGGGGAGTAAGGAGGGTGAAGAGGGAGGAGGAAGGAGGGTGAGGAGGGAGGAGAGTGAGGAGGGAGCAGGGCGAGGAGGGAGCAGGGCGAGGAGGAAGGAGGGGCAGGAGGGAGTAGGGCAAGGAGGGAGTAGGGCAAGGAGGGAGGAGGGAAGAGGGTGAGGAGGGAGGAGGGGGAGGAGGAAGAAGGGCAAGGAGGGAAGAGGGAGGAGGGAGAGGAGGGAGGAGGGAGAGGAGGAAGGCGGGAGGAGGAGGGAGCAGGCCGAGGAGGGAGGAGGGGGAGGAGGGAGAAGGGAGGAGGGAGGAGGGGAGGGAAGTGGGCGAGGAGGAGGAGGGAGGAGGGGAGGAGGGAGCAGGGCGAGGAGGGAGGAGGCCGGAGGCCGGCTGCCCCTTGCCGAGGCTCCCACCGGAGGGGCTCGGGGTGTGCTCCCCGCGAGCCTTGGATGGCGGGTCACCTGGCGGCGGGCGGGCGCGGGCACCTGCGAGGACGCGGTGGATCTGGGCCGAGCAGAGCCTCCGCCGCGGCGTGGACCCCCGGGCCGCCCCCCAGGCTGGGGCGATGGCGCTGCGCTGGGCGGTGCGCGACCGGCTCGCGTGGACGGACCGTGCGGGGCGCCCCGGGCCGGGGCGGGGGAGGGAGGCTGCCCCCTGGCGGCGGCGCGGCGGCCTGCGGGGCGAGCCAGGCAGGGGCGTCCCCGGGGCTGGCGGCCGGCTCGGCTTCCCTCCTGGCGCGGCGGCCCGGGACGCAGGCGGAGGGCGCGGGGGCGGACGCCCAGGGGCCCGGGAGGGGCCGGCGGGCAGCCCTGGAGCTGAGCCTCACACCGGGGCTCCGCACGCTCCCTTGCGCCTGGCGGGGGCTGCGGGGGGCCGCGCGCCCTGGACGTGCCGTGGGTGGGCGCTCCCCGCACCCCGCACCCCGCTCCCGCACCAGCACCCCGCACTCCGCTCCTCACAACCCGCACCCCGCTCCACCACCACGCACCCCGCTCCCCGCTTCCCGCACGCCGCACCCCGCACCCAGCAACCCACACCCCGCACCCGCACCCTGAACCTGGCTCCCTGTTCCCCGCACCCAGCACCCCGCTCCACCACCGCGCACCCCGCTCCCCGCACGCTGCTCCCCGCACGCCGCTCCCCGCACCCTGCTCCCCGCACCCCGCTCCCCGCCCCCCCCACTCCCCACACCCCAATCCCCGCAACCCGCACCCCGCTCCCTGCACCCCGCACCCCGCACTCCGCTCCTCCACCACGCACCCGCTCCCCGCACCCCGAAACCCGCACCCCCACCCCGCTCCCCGCACCCCAAACCGGTCGCCTGGGGGCCTGGCCTGGCCGCAGCCCGCCCTCGCCCTGCGTTTTGTCTGCTTGCTGGTCGGCGCGAGCTAACGCACAAATCGCACACAACTGACTTTATTTTCACTTTTTACTTTCTTTCCTGCGAATAGACGCAGAGCCTTACACCGAGGCAAGTGACGCACAGTAGGAACGTGCACACTCGGGCGTCACCGTGGCACCGCAGGGGAGCAAGAACTGAAGAGCACAGTTCAGAGACATGGAGAATATTCACGTTGGTGCAATCACATTATCCATTTCCAGAAAGTTCCCATCATCCCAGACTGAAACTGGACCCACTAAACAGTAACCCCAGGGTCCTGCCCCTCGCCGCCAGCCTGGGCAAGCACTAGTCCACCTCGTCCCTATGAATCTGACCCCTCTGGCCGCCTCACAAAAGTAGAGCAGCACCACCTTTGTCCTCTTGACAGTGGGTCTCTAACTGGGGTCTTCAAGGTCATCCCTTGTAGCACGTATCAGAACTTCATTCCTTTTTAAGGCTGAATAACACTCTTTCCTATATAGATGCCACATTTTGTGCGTCCATTTGTCCACCAAGGGACGTTGAGGTGGTTCTCTCCTTTTCTGTTCCTTGGTGAACCTCAATGCATCCAGCTCTCTGTGAGACTCCGCATGCGCCCAGTAAGGGTATGCTTGTCACTGTCCTGCGCCTTTCTCACCCCAGAAATCCTCAAGGGAGCCCCATGGTCCTAAGAGAGCACACATTAGTGAAGTCACAGCAATAGTCCCACCCCTCCTGCCCCCGCTTCTGGATTTGTAACCTCAACTTGCTCACAGTCCTGAGACTTGGAGACTCACACTCTGCACATCGTCTTCGATTTTAAGCAGGAGGAGTTAAGATTCCACCAGAATATTTGTGAATATTGTGAATATTTTCCCCCAGACACCTGCACGCGCGCGCGCGTACACACACACACACACACACACACACACTTTTAAATTCCTTTTCTGCCTTCTCACCTGTCCTAAATCCCCAGAGGCCCCAGATGACCTTCACATGCTTCTCTGGCCATCCAGGCATTCTCTAGGGGTCTAATGGTTGTGCCATGAGGGTTGGTTCGTACACGCCACCAAGCTAATGTCGAGGTCACAGTAGCCAGTGCAGTGGGTACCTCCAAGTGATGGCTGAGCAATTAGGCTTGCACAGGTGCTGCTACGTGTTAAGAGATCGTGATGGCGAGCAGAGCCTTCTGTCATCACGTCCCGGTGCCAGCTGCCTCTCCCAACACAGGACTCCACGGGCCAGGCTCTTTCCACCCCCTAAATGTGCTTCTCCAGTGCCAGTTAGGTAGTCTGAAAATAAGCTCAAGACAAGGGATTCCTGGCTGAGGGTAGTGGTACCTCTCCCAAGAGTAGGTACTATTTTAATCTGGGAATTCTTTTTTTTAATCTGGGAATTCTTTTTTTTTTAAGATTTTATTTATTTATTCATGAGAGACAGAGAGAGAGAGAGGCAGAGACACAGGCAGAGGGAGAAGCAGGCTCCCTGCTGGGAGCCCAACGTGGGACTCGATTCCCGGGTCTCTAGGATCACGCCATGGGCTGAAGGCGGCGCTAAACCGCTGGGCCACCCGGGCTGCCCATTAATCTGGGAATTCTGTTATAAAATGTCATAATCGAGTTTCAAATGATGGGTCTCCAGCAGTGTAGTCGGGAGTTGAGAAGAAGATATTTTAGTGGCCTTCTGGGTCTTACTAAGCAGTCTATGCTTGCGCAACAGCTCCTTAAACAAGCATTTCATGGCCTCTGAGCAGGATTCAGAAATCCTCAAGAATTCAGAATGTCAGAAAGGTCTAAATCTGTGTTTTATAACAGCGAAATTATTTACACTGACTCAGGAATTTTCATTACCACAGTTAACCTGGACTCGCCCTCCTGCCCCAACGCACACCAAACAGAGACTTCTTTAGTTAGCTCTGATCTCAGTGGTCTGCAGTGGTGCATGTTTAAATCTTGTACCCCCAAGTCGAAAGTTCAAGAGATGTATTTATCAGGAATTAAACTGCAAAATACACACATCTCCCTTCCAGAGAGGAGTCCCCCATTTCGGGGCGGGACCACCTTCCATATAAGACTCTCAAGAGCACATGCTTGTAGTTCTGTAATCTTCTAGCATTTACTTACACTGTTTAATAAGTTAACTTCTTGGAAATAGATTTATTATTTTTAATTCTAATATGAGAATTGAAAACAATAACATTACTATATCTAGAAAGAGTACATTTATTTCTTATTTTATTCACAGTTCACCCAGAGGAAATGTGAAGAGGAACCTCTCTGTTTGGGATGAACAAGGCCTCTCTAAAGTGATTTGAGGGGTACAGCTATCCAGACACATTGAAAATAAAAAGGATCCCGTATAAGACCATGAGAAAGCCTCATCATTAATTGCATTTTTTGTGGTTTAAAATTGGCATACAGTGACAAAAAAAAAAAAAAGGAGTATAGAGTG